>NC_086339.1:45724470-46987304 GCF_032445375.1 Bacillus rossius redtenbacheri | reverse complement strand
TTAAAAAACGCGTAGTTATGCTTCAAAAATAAATTTTTATTAACTAGTATTCTGACCGTATAACCAATGGACTCTAAAAATGAATAAATGTGTTTATAATAGCTAACACGATACATAACCCTATTGGAAATGTCACAATTCTAAGGCTAACACCGGGTCCAGCATTAGGGTCGAGAGGTAAGAGTTTCAAATTACAATTGCAAAAGAATGCATAAAGAATGCCAAAGTAGGCCAAAATATGCGAAAGTAAGCATAAAATGCGAAAGTATACAAAAAAGATGCCAAAGTACTATGCCATGCATCTAAAAGTATGCGAAAGTTTGAGAAAGTATGTAAAAGTTAACAAAAAGTATTGGAAAGTATAGGAACTCATGCGCTGCTACTGCCATGTGTAACTTTACCCCGCGACATCGAGCAGTACTCGTTACACACATTAACTACTGTATTCCTGAAATTACTATTCAATAATAAATATTTGGTCATGTAATGATATATGTATGTAATAAGACAAGTAAATAAAAAACGATGTGCCTTTCAACGATTCTTGAACAGTTACAAATTATTACTTTTTATCCTTTTCTGATGCTATTTACTTGAAACCTCAATACTTGTAGGAAAGTCATCTAAATATTAATTATAGTTTCTGTTTAACTCTGATGTTTCGCGAAATAGAATCATAATTATGCAATGAAAATTAAATTTCCTTAAACATAACTCTGTAGAGTTAAGACTTCCACGTGTATTAAAACATTTAGTGTATGTATTTATGAAGGGTACACGTCGTTTGTCCTAAAATCGTTTGTCCTAAAGCGTTTATCCTAATTTCGTTTGTCCTAAAAATTAGGACAAACGACTTTAGGACAAACGACTTTAGGACAAACGAATTTTAGGACAAACGACGGAACAGCTTCAAAATATTTTTACTCTGAGTTTTAGGACAAACGACTTTAGGACAAACGACATTAGGACAAACGACTTTAGGACAAACGACTTTAGGACAAACGACGGTTCCAGTATCGATAAATCCTTACTCTGAGTTTTAGGACAAACGACTTTAGGACAAACGACATTAGGACAAACGACTTTAGGACAAACGACATTAGGATAAACGACTTTAGGACAAACGACATTAGGACAAACGACTTTAGGACAAACGACATTAGGACAAACGACTTTAGGACAAACGACTTTAGGACAAACGACTTTTAGGACAAATGATTTTAGGACAAACGACATTATGAAAAACCAAGTTAGGACAAATGACTTTAGGACAAAAAACTTTGAGTCAAACTATTTTATTTAAAAACCACAGAGCATGTGAGAACTTACAGTAAAAGAAAACGTTTGAAAAAATAATGTTATATACTGGGGAAATACTTTACATTCTATGTAAAAAAAATTCAGCGTTTACGATCGTTACAATTTTTAGACATCTAGGAATAAAGACTACGGTTTCAACGACCTAAATCTTTTTTTTTGCCATCTTGGATCCGCCATATTTAAATAGAGCGCCCCACTCATTATGATGAAATTTTCTTCATAACCGCCATATTGAATTTTTCTGTTCCACTGGAGGCCGCCATCTTGGATGCCGTCGACGTTGTTTCTGTTCTTTGTTCCTAGATAGCGCCAGCAACGCTCTTGATTTTTTTTGTTCTTCTGTAGGCCGCCATCTTGGATACCGTTGACTTTGTTTCTGCTGTTTGTTCCTAGAGAGCGCCAGCCTAGCTCTTTATTTTTTTTTTTGTTCTTCTGGAGGTCACCATCTTGGATACCAAGGACTTTATTTCTGCTGTTTGTTCATAGAGAGCGCCAGCGTCGCTCTGATTCATCACATAAGGTCGATGTTCCATTACCTACCATAGCTATTATGGTCCTTATCGACATATTAAATTTAAATTTTTTAACAAAATACATTGGAAGCGCTGTGATTCGAACCATTGCAGCTCTGATCTCTAGGTTGAACAACATACGCCTTTAACCGCACGGCCATCGAGACATTTACCAAACTGAGAATAAAATAAGGTATATATAAAAATAACATGCATATTCGGACTTGTAATTTTTTTGATTTGAAGTAATAATAGCACCACCTGTATTAAGACGTAACTGTAACAATTATCGTTACGGTCACAATATTGAATATCCGTAATGGTTTTGTTAGAAAAACGGGAAAAATATTAAAAATCATTAAAAAATTAATCAATCGAATTAAATAATAAAAATCTTAAAAAAACACCGTTGCAATTTTCGTTACGGTCGCCATCTTGAAAATACATAATTTTAATGCTGGAGATTCGAGAAAAAAAATTACTTATTAGAATACTGATTAATTAGTTCGATTCCTGTCCTTGATTCGAAACTATTAGAGCAAAAAAAAACAGATCCTTCCTCCACAGAAACCACCTACAGATTGATCTCCGCCACCAATAGCAAGGTATATATATATCGTCAGCTAGTATGACGACATGTCTGCCATCTTGTCTTCATCCGCTGGAGAAAACCATCTTGTTATCGTCTGCTAAAGTGTGCTGATACCATGTCAGTATAAAATTATGTTCACCATAACTTTGTCCTCAACTGTTGGCATTGAACATTAACCTTGACCTTGAAATTTGACCTTAAACTTGAACTTTGACCTTGACCTTGAAATTTGACCTTGACCTTGAAATTTGACCTTGAACCTTGAAATTTGATTTTACCTTAACGACCATCATGGAAACACCATTTTGCATTCAGTACATGCTACCAGGAGCTACCACCTGCTAGAGGTCATTGCCACCATCTTGTTTTCGTCTGCTGGAGGACACCATCTTGTGCGTGTACTCGTCTTATAGAGTACATTACCATCATACTTGTCTAAGTTTTACCCGCTAGAGTGCAGTAATCATTTATTATTACTGAAGTGCCTGCCATCTTGATATTGGGGTGCCATCTTGGAATCGTGTAATTATTTAGCTAGAAATTCTGGAAAAAATTCCAAAATTCAACAAAAAATTCACTTATTAAAGTAATGAGTGATTATATCAATTCCTGTTCTTGGTTCGATCCTTGGATGATTAAAAAAATAATTTTATGGAAAAAATAATAATTATAATAAATTATTATCAAAGTCATAAAAGAGACTTAAAATCATCTATTACCATCATCCTTTAAACCATTACGACCGCCATTTTAGATATTTGGATTTATTGACTTATTAGTTCGGGAAAAATTCCAAAATTCACCGAAAAAATCACACATTATTTTACATATTGAATCCAAACTTTCTTTGATCTATGAACGAAGCTGAAAATAAATTTAATTTAAATACCAGAAAATTGTCAGGTTCGAGAAATAAAACACCGCAAGTACTTTTACAAACATAATATTTATTACATAATTTCTATCCTACTAAAGGATCACTTGCGAAAGCCAGCAATCTTATAAACATTAAGCCCTGCATAGACGCGAAAAAAACTAATTCTTAGCTCCAACAGCTCCAACTCCTCCAAATGCTCTAAAGCTCCAACTGCTCCAACAGCTCCAAATGCTCCAAATGCTCCAACAGCTCCAAATGTTACAAAGGCTCCAAATGCACCAAATGCTCCAAATGCTCCAACAGCTCAAAATGCTCCAACAGCTCAAAATGCTCCATATGCTCGAAATGCTCCAACAGCTCCAAATGCTCCACATGCTCCAACAGCTTCATCATCTCCAAATGCTCCAAAGGCTCCAAATGCTCCAACAGCTCCAAATGCTTCAAATGCTCCAACAGCTAGAATGCTCCAACTGATTTCAATTACTTTTTTTTATCGAACTTGACATGATTACATGCATTACTTTATTAGTATACATTTTGGATGTCAGTGGTGACTTTTTTACACCTTTTAGTTATAAATTTATTTAGAAATGAGATTTCGAGAAATGATAAAGTATTTTTTTAAAAAATCTTAGTTTTCTTCAAGTTTATACACATGCAATTAATAGAAACCATTATTTTATGTAGCTAGCTTCCCTCAGTTCTTTAAGTATGAAGGATATTTCTTTGATGCTCGAATAGTTTCCTGCACAAAGCGAACCATGTAGAAGTCTTAGCCTGTCAACCAATATGTTAGGATCTTCCCATGAGGTATAATCAATCCCTCTGCTACGTTCATCTTCCTTGTATGTTTATAATAAAAATGATTATCCCTGGTGTCTTCTGTTTCAACACCAACCACAAGGTCACTTTCGTCATCGAACCAGTGATTATCACAAGCTTGATTAGGATAATTTATTTTGTGCTGGAAAGTAGGCATTACGTCACCTTTTTTAATTTTACTAAAATTTTACATTTTTTTCTGAAAATCTTATTTTTTTTAAAATTTATCTGGTTGTTAAGGGGGTGATTTACTCTTTGTTAGCCGCTGTACGCCACGTGTTTAAACTTTGTGCCAGTGGACCGAAGACCCTTTTCCCAGGGGGCCTATCTGATTTTTGCTGTCAAATGTGGACGTGGGCAGCCCAGTTGAAATTTCTCTCGCCTGCAGTCACGTCCCGAGTTTGTAATTTTATTTCTCTTCATGACCAAAATTGCATAGAGTGGCTTCTGGGCTGCAAGCTGCTACTTCTTAGAGGCCTGCTGAGAATAGCAAGTCTCGTCACGAATGGGTCTCCAGTGGACCTGTGTTCCCACCTTAGTGGCTATTTCTGTCCCCCCTTCCTCTCACGTCACCTCACATTTGTTCTGAGAAATCAAGTCGGGAGCAGTGACCTGACGTGAACTTAGCCAAGACGATGGGCTAATTCAAGGACTTTCTCCCTGGTCTTACAGAGACGTCCACATCTAGCGGCAGAAAAAGTAACCGCGGGCCTGGTCGCCAGCATGTAGAGCACACTCTCGTGATACCTGGTGGCAAGTCAGCTCACCGCCTCAATTAGATCCACTTTACGCCGCTAGAAAGCAGCACCGCAGCACC
Organism: Bacillus rossius redtenbacheri; assembly: GCF_032445375.1. Classification (NCBI taxonomy): domain Eukaryota; kingdom Metazoa; phylum Arthropoda; class Insecta; order Phasmatodea; family Bacillidae; genus Bacillus; species Bacillus rossius. The sequence goes on along the minus strand of NC_086339.1, from coordinate 46,982,364 downwards.
ATAAGGCACTATGTTTCTTCTCGCGGCCAGTAGAAGTCGATTGTTTGTTGCCTTCTGTACTTGCCGGTAGAGAGTGCGCATATCTGTGTTCTTGTCACGACCGCCTCGGACTCCTTCGCATGTTTTCGGCCATGAGCCGAACCTTCCCCCTCTTTTTTCCTAGGGCCGACCACCCGATTTAATTAGTAGCCATGACCGTCATCGCCAGGACTCAGTACTCTGACCTCGGCTGCTGACCACATCTTCTCAGCGTCCTCTGCGCTAAGAGGCTTTTCGTGGGAACGGCGATTTTCGGTTGCATAAAAGATGTAGTCAGTTGCTTAAGGGATGTGATCCCATTTGTACAGTAGCCAGGCAGATGTAGTTTTTAGAAAAAGTCATGTGTAGTTAAAATTTTTATTTTTTTTTATTCTTTAAAAATTAGTTTTCCTAACGCACATCCGCGATTTCATGGTGCACGTCATCCTGATGTCGGCGCGAGACACCTCGGAGGCCCTGTTTCCACACCCTGTTTGGTGAGTAATCCGTTTTTTCCTCCTCCCCATATTCCCGTTTGTTGGCATTTTGCGCCGACTGTGTATGACTGTCTGGAAGCAGGTCTAATTCGTTTTGAATTTGACTTGTGTTTCAGACAGGGTCCAAGTTTCTGGGGAGAGAAATTGCTCCCCGCATGATCTTCGGGACCTCCAGCTGATTTCCCCCTTTAGAAGAGTTTTCCTCTCGGTCCGACATCATCCTGGGAAGACCCGGGTGATATGAGCTATATATATTTTCCGCTTGCATGGAAGGAACTAAATTCATTAAAAAGATACCAGCGAGCAGTGCTTTAAATCCTCAAGAACATGTAAAATCAAGAAAACTAATATATATGTAATCGTTGGGAGAATCAAATTTTGGTGCTATACTTGAAATTTTGTTAATGTAATAATTTGTTTGTTAAGGTGTAATATGTATTGTTTTAAATAATGTAGGGGCTCCCCCTTAACTTTGTTAATTACCAAGATCTTTATTATCATGTCGAAATAATTCTAAAACAAAACCTCTTAATGATAAACCAGGAAAACCTATAGACCAAATTATTTATATAGTGTATTTATTTATCATATACCTTCTTCTACGTAACGATCCACGAACTCCCAAGTTACTAGAGTGCAGGGAGTGTAAATTTTGTCGTGTTCACCGCCTCGTGTCCCCTCTGGTAATTAACTTTAATTTTCTTAATATTTTGCCCAGCAGTTTCCAAGGTGTTTATAATTAACTAAAATAATATATTTTTTAGGCACGAGGGGCGTTTCAATTTTATTAAGTCATTTCCATCGTTTTGATCTCAAGCCACCATCACTGTCTTCGCTCTTGACCGCTTTAGGTGCTTCAGCACAGTACTCAATTATGTCAGCATCACAAGCTTGATCAGGAAATTAATTTTATTACGTCGTTTCCATCGTTTTGGTCTCAAGCCACCATCATAGTCTTCGCTCTTGCATGATTTAGGTGCTTCAGCACAGTACTCATTCATGTCAGCCTTAGATTTGTCAGCACAGTCATCGATCATGTCAGCATCAGATGTGTCACCACAATCTTCAATAATGTCAGCTTCAGATGTTTCATCACAGTCTACGGTCTTGTCAGCTGTGGTTCTCCATATTTCACATTTTCATGGAGACGACTAAATATTGATGTAAATATATTTTCATTTCTAATGAGGTTTCTACTTTCTTCGTTTTTTTTTTTTTTTTTGAAATTATTGTCTTGATATATATCAGTGTTTTTAGCATTAGCTTTTATACATTCTTCATAATCATTATTGTCGTTTAATATTCTGCCTTTGTTCCTCTTCCACGATGTTGAAACACAGTCTTCGTTATCTTTATTCATCTTAGTTATACAGTTCTTGCAATGTATATCCAAGTAATATCTTCAACCAAAGGATTTATGACACTGACTGCAATTATATGGTTTTTGACAAGGACCCAAATTAAACTCCTTCTCTCATGTCGTTTAGCATTCTTTCTCAAGGTAAACACCTTGCTGCAGTATCTACAGCGATGTAGTTTTGATACAGCTACAGCCAACGAACCAGGATACATGTTAGATTCTGCGACTAATGGCAGATGCAAACTAAGAGTTTTAAATTAAAACCATTACTTAAATAGAATTTTTTAAATATTTCGTCATCGAGAGTTAAATTATCTCATGCAAAAGTACTGGTTGTAAGTAGTTATTCTTTTCAACAACAGATGATGCCACATGTTGCTGCAGGTAAATAATATTTATTTCTTTTATGCGGGATGCGGATGTTCACTAACGATCGCAAAAGAATGACGCCCCCGTAAGCCCCAAGGGAGAGTCGCAAACCGCGAACAAGTGCCGGGAATTACCTGGTATAGTGTATCGCCATCCGACATATCAGAAAAATAGGTTACGGCACACAGTTCACCAAACCTCTCGGCAATCAACACGGGTATAAAAAAAACAGGGCTTAAATTAAACAGCGAAAGAAAGGAATTTGCTTGAGAAAGCACAACTTTTGCGGCAAGTACGACAAAACATTATTTATTAATCTGAACCTCTGAAATCAAACTATTACAAGCATTAAAAGAATATAAGCATTCGCCGGTACATATTAACTAAATCGGGCCCGATGCTATATACTATATATATATTCATACCCAGCACATGATAAGGAAATATAAAAATCCCCTAAACTTAACATCAGTTACAATAGACACCTTATAGTGATTTAAAATCTCTGATAAACCAAGTTCGAGCTAGTTAACACCTTCCTTGTTACGCGACGTGCTCAATTGTTCGGGGGACGGGTACCCTTAAAACGTTCAACGCGAGTCTCTACCATTTGAATTTCATCATAAGTTTCAATTATTTACTTCACGTGTCCATATCATAAAGTTGTTAAATGTGGCTGGGGAGAAACAGACCTCCGACGTAAAATAACACTCTCAGGCTTGACGTAAATATTTCTGCCACCAATCTTTTGCAGCATAACCCCGTTGCACAAGGGGAATCACAAGGGAAGTCACTCACGTATCGGCTCGTCGTCTCCGTTGGATTAGCGAATCCTCGCTAAACCCCACTGGTCCTCAGGCCAGTCGGTGCTGACGGCTATACTAGCCGGAAGGAGCCTCGTTCCGCCGCGATAGTACCGCGACTATCTTCTTGACGAGCTTTACAGCTACTCTTCCACACAGATACCAACGAGTTATTCTGCTGCCCAAGCCGGCCCCACACTCGCAAAAGTCATTTTTTGCGAGGCCTCTTCCGCGGACCACCACACACACCGGCCCGTCGTCCAGAACAGCTGATCGCCTGCCTCCCTCGCGCGCATGCGCGCTGTGATCGTGATTTGTTTCATTTTACCCCGATCACCACTTGTCCAACTTTGCTATGTCGCATTAATAATTAAAATAGTTTTATACAAATATATAACTACATTATAAATATAACTAATAAACACAATTAATTAATTATATTCTCACTAACTGTTACCAGGTGCTCCCGGGCGACACTAGCGCTGAAAAACGTTACCAATATTTCAAAAATACCGCCGTACGGATAACACCAATACTCAAATAAACTATACTAAAGGAAAACTATAATATAAACTTCCTTTTAATTTCCTTGTAAAACGGTACCCCGAGAAAGGGGTACAAGAAGGATGGCTTTGCTAGACTCAAAGGAGAAGGAAGTTTGTTCATCCAGTTAGTGTTTCTCAGATTTCTCAGGGCATATTATTATTTGACTGAATAATGATTTTTTTTTAAATTCCACCTGATAAAAATATTGCAAGTGGTGATTTAGTATCAGAAATTCACTTATTAAATTTAACCTTGAATATAATGACATGTCTCATTAAAAGTAAAACTCCTTCATGGAGAGATTGGTTTCTCATAAATAACCAGAATCCCTTTGAGAAACCACAGGAATGATCGCAAGCACACGGAAAAAACCATCACAATATTGACAAGAATAATTAGGAGCACACGGAGAACACCATCAAAATATTGACAACGATAATCGGGAGCACACAGAGAAAACCACCACACATTTTCTTTCATAAATTACAAAAAAAATTAATAAAATTAAACAAAAATTACAAAATATACAAAAACTGATTGTGGCTTGGACTAGAACTCTCTTTTCTCAATAATGAGAATTTCATAAGCTAGCAGAATCAGTTTTTTTATATTTTGTAATTTTAGTTTAATTTTTTTTTTGTAATTTATCAAAGAAAATGTGTGGTGGTTTTCTCCGTGTGCTCCCGATTATCCATGTCAATATTATGATGGTTTTCTCCATGTGCTCCTAATTATTCTTGTCAATATTTTGATGGTTTTTTTCCGTGTGCTTGCGATCATTCCTATGGTTTCTCCAAGTGCTTCTGGTTATTTCTGAGAAACCGATCTCTCCATGAAGGAGTTTTACTTTTAATGAGACAAGTCATTATATTCAAGGTTAAATTTAATTAGTGAATTTCTGCTACTAAATCACCACTTGCAATATTTTTATCAGTTGGAATTTAAAAAAATCATTATTCAGTCAAATAATAATATGCCCTGAGAAATCTGAGAAACACTAACTGGATGAACAAACTTCCTTCTCCTTGGAGTCTAGCAAAGCCATCCTTCTTTTGCGATCGTTAGTGAACATCCGCATCCCGCATAAAAGAAATAAATATTATTTACCTGCAGCAACACGTGGCATCATCTGTTGTTGAAAAGCATAACTATTTACAACCAGTACTTTTGCATGAGATAATTTAACTCTCGATGACGAAATATTTAAAAAATTCTATTTAAGTAATGGTTTTAATTTAAAACTCTTAGTTTGCATCTGCCATTAGTCGCAGAATCTAACATGTACCCTGATTCGTTGCCTGTAGCTGTATCAAAACGACATCACTGTAGATACTGCAGCAAGATGTTTACCTTGAGAAAGAATGCTAAACGACATGAGAGAAGGAGTTTAATTTGGGTCCTTGTCAAAAACCATATAATAGCAGTCAGTGTCATAAATCCTTTGGTTGAAGATATTACTTGGATAGACATTGCAAGAACTGTATAACTAAGATGAATAAAGATAACGAAGACTGTGCTCCAACATCGTGGAAGAGGAACGAAGGCAGAATATTAGACGACAATAATGATTATGAAGAATGTAAAAAAGCTAATGCTAAAAACACTGATATATATCAAGACAATAATTTCAAAAAAAAAAAAAAACGAAGAAAGTAGAAACCTCATTAGAAATGAAAATATATTTACATCAATATTTAGTCGTCTCCATGAAAATGTGAAATATGGAGAACCACAGCTGACAAGACCGTAGACTGTGATGAAACATCTGAAGCTGACATTATTGAAGATTGTGGTGACACATCTGATGCTGACATGATCGATGACTGTGCTGACAAATCTAAGGCTGACATGAATGAGTACTGTGCTGAAGCACCTAAATCATGCAAGAGCGAAGACTATGATGGTGGCTTGAGACCAAAACGATGGAAACGACGTAATAAAATTAAACTGTACAAATGGGATCACATCCCTTAAGCAACTGACTACATCTTTTATACAACCGAAAATCGCCGTTCCCGCGAAAAGCCTCTTAGCGCAGAGGACGCCGAGAAGACGTGGTCAGAAGCCGAGGTCAGATTACTGAGTCCTGGCGATGACGGTCAAAGCTACTAATTAAATCGGGTGGTCGGCCCTAGGAAAAAAGAAGGGAAGGTTCGGCTCATGGCCGAAAACATGCGAAGGAGTCCGAGGCGGACGTGACAAGAACACAGACATACGCACTCTATACTGGCAAGTACAGAAGGCAACAAACAATCGATTTCTATTGGCCGCGAGAAGAAACATAGTGCCTTATGGCGCTGCGGTGCCGCTTTCTAGCGGCGTAAAGTGGAACTAATTGAGGCGGTGTGCTGACTAGCCACCAGGTGTCAAGAGGGTGTGCTATACACGCTGGCTACCAGGCACGCGATTACTTTTTCTGCCGCTAGATGTCGTGGACGTCTCTGTAAGACCAGGGAGAAATCCTTGAATTAACCCATCGTCTTGGCTAAGTTCACGTCAGGTCACTGCTCCCGACTTGATTTCTCAGAACAAATGTGAGGTGGAGTGAGAGGAAGGGAGGACAGAAATAGCCACTAAGGTGGGAACACAGGTCCACTGGAGACTCATTCGTGACGAGACTTGCTATTCTCAGCAGGCCTCTAAGAAGTAGCAGCTTGCAGCCCAGAAGCCACTCTATGCAATTTTTGTCATGAAGAGAAATAAAATTACAAACTCGGGACGTGACTGCAGGCGAGAGAAATTTCAACTGGGCTGCCCACGTCCACATTTGACAGCAAAATATCAGATAGGCCCCCTGGGAAAGGGGTCTTCGGTCCACTGGCACAAAGTTTAAACACGTGGCGTACACCGGCCTAACAAAGAGTAAATCACCCCCTTAACAACCAGATAAATTTAAAAAAAATAAGATTTCCAAAAAAAATATTAAAATTATAGAAAAAAAGGTGACGAAATGCCTAATTTCCGGCACCAAATAAATTATCCTAATCAAGCTTGTGATAATCACTGGTCGATGACGAAAGTGACCTTGTGGTTGGTGTTGAAACAGAAGACACCAGGGATAATCATTTTTATTATAAACATACAAGGAAGATGAACGTAGCAGAGGGATTGATTATACCTCATGGGAAGATCCTAACATATTGGTTGACAGGCTAAGACTTCTACATGGTTCGCTTTGTGCAGGAAACTATTCGAGCATCAAAGAAATATCCTTCATACTTAAAGAACTGAGGGAAGCTGGCTACATAAAATAATGGTTTCCATTAATTGCATGTGTACATGAAGAAAAATTAAGATTTTTTAAAAATGTACTTTATCATTTCTCGAAAGCTCATATCTAAATAAATTTATAACTAAAAGGTGTAAAAAAGTCACCACTGACATCCAAAATCTATATTAATAAAGTCATGCATGTAATCATGTCAAGTTCGATAAAAAAATGTACTTGAAATCAGTTGGAGCATTTGGAACTGTTGGTGCAGTTGGAGCATTTGTAGCATTTGGAGCATTTGGAGAATTTGGAGCATTTGGAGCTGTTGGAGCATTTGGAGCATGTGGAGCATTTGGAGCTGTTGGAGCATTTGGAGCATTTGGTGCATTTGGAGCCTTTGTAGCATTTGAATCTGTTGGAGCATTTGGAGCATTTGGAGTCTCTGGAGCTGTTGGAGCTGTTAGAGCATTTGGAGCAGTTGGAGCTGTTGGAGCTAAGAATTTGTCGTTTCACGTCTATGCAGGGCTTAATGTTTATAAGATTGCTGGTTTCGCAAGTGATCCTTTAGTAGGATAGAAATAATGTAATAAAAATTATGTTTGTAAAAGAACTTGCGGTGTTTTATTTCTCGAAGCTGGCATTTTTCTGGTATTTTAATCAAATTTATTTTCAGCTTCGTTCATAGATCGAAGAAAGTTTCGATTCAATATGTAAAATAATGTGTGATTTTTTCGGTGAATTTTGGAATTTTTCCCGAACTAATAAGTCAATAAATCCAAATATCTAAAATGGCGGTCGTAGTGGTTTAAAGGATGATGGTAATAGATGATTTTAAGTCTCTTTTAGTACTTTGATAATAATTTATTATAATTATAATTTTTCCATAAAATTATTTTTTTGCATCATTCAAGGATCGAACCAAGAACAGGAATTGATATAATCAATCATTACTTTAATGACTGAATTTTTTGATGAATTTTGTAATTTTAACCAGAATTTCTAGCTAAATAATTACACGATTCCAAGATGGCGCCCAAATTTCAAGATGGCAGGCAATTCAGTAATAATAAATGATTACTGCACTCTAGCGGGTAAAACTTAGACAAGTATGGTGGTAATGTACTCTATAAGACGAGTACACGCACAAGATGGTGTCCTCCAGCAGACGAAAACAAGATGGTGGCAATGACCTCTAGCAGGTGGTAGCTCCTGGTAGCATGTACTGAACGAGAAATGGCGGATCCATGATGGTCGTCAAGGTAAAATCATATTTCAAGGTCAAAGTAAAATGTCACTGTCAAGGTCAAATTTCAAGGTCAAAGTCAAAGTTCAATGCCAACAGTTGAGGACAAAGTTATGGTGAACAGAATATTATACTAACATAGTATCAGCACACTCTAGCAGACGAAAACAAGATGGTGGTCTCCAGCGGATGAAGACAAGATGGCGGACATGTCGTCACACCAGATGACGATATATATACCTTGCTATTGGTGGCGGAGATCAGTCTGTAGGTGGCTTCGTGGAGGAAGGATCTGTTTTTTTTCTTGCTCTAATAGTTTCGAAGCAAGGACAGGAATCGAACTAAATAATCAGTATTCTAATAAGTAATTTTTTTTTTTCGAATCTCTAGCATTAAAATTATGAATTTTCAAGATGGCGACCGTAACGAAAATTTCAACGGTGTTTTTTAAGATTTTTATTATTTAATTCGATTGATTAATTTTTTAATGATTTTTAAATTTTTTCCCGTCTTTCTAACAAAACAATTACGGATATTCAAGATTGTGACCGTAACGATAATTGTTACAGTTACGTCTTAATACAGGTGGTGTTATTATTACTTTAAATCAAAAAAATTACAAGTCCGAATATGCATGTTATTTTTATATATACTTTATTTTATTCTCAGTTTGGTAAATGTCTCGATGGCCGTGCGGTTAAAGGCGTATGTTTTTCAACCTAGAGATCAGAGCTGCAATTATTCGAATCACAGCGCTTCCAATGTATTTTGTTAAAAAATTAAAATTTTATGTCGATAAGGACCATAATAGCTATGGTAAGTAATGGAACATCGACCTTATGTGATGAATCAGAGCGACGCTGGCGCTCTCTATGAACAAACAGCAGAAATAAAGTCCTTGGTATCCAAGATGGTGACCTCCAGAAGAACAAAAAAAAAAATAAAAATAAAGAGCTAGGCTGGCGCTCTCTAGGAACAAACAGCAGAAACAAAGTCAACGGTATCCAAGATGGCGGCCTCCAGAAGAACAAAAAAAATCAAGAGCGTTGCTGGCGCTATCTAGGAACAAAGAACAGAAACAAAGTCGACGGCATCCAAGATGGCGGCCTCCAGTGGAACAGAAAAATTCAATATGGCGGTCATGAAGAAAATTTCATCATAATGAGTGGGGCGCTCTATTTAAATATGGCGGATCCAAGATGGCAAAAAAAAAAAAAAAAAGAGTTAGGTCGTTGAAACCGTAGTCTTTATTCCTAGATGTCTAAAAATTGTAACGATCGTAAACGCTGAATTTTTTTTTACATAGAATGTAAAGTATTTCCCCAGTATATAACATTATTTTTTCAAACGTTTTCTTTTACTGTAAGTTCTCACATGCTCTGTGGTTTTTAAATAAAATAGTTTGACTCAAAGTTTTTTGTCCTAAAGTCATTTGTCCTAACTTGGTTTTTCATAATGTCGTTTGTCCTAAAATCATTTGTCCTAAAAGTCGTTTGTCCTAAAGTCGTTTGTCCTAAAGTCGTTTGTCCTAATGTCGTTTGTCCTAAAGTCGTTTGTCCTAATGTCGTTTTTCCTAAAGTCGTTTATCCTAATGTCGTTTGTCCTAAAGTCATTTGTCCTAATGTCGTTTGTCCTAAAGTCGTTTGTCCTAAAACTCAGAGTAAGGATTTATCGATACTGGAACCGTCGTTTGTCCTAAAAGTCGTTTGTCCTAAAGTCGTTTGTCCTAAAGTCGTTTGTCCTAATGTCGTTTGTCCTAAAGTCGTTTGTCCTAAAACTCAGAGTAAAAATATTTTGAAGCTGTTCCGTCGTTTGTCCTAAAATTCGTTTGTCCTAAAGTCGTTTGTCCTAAAGTCGTTTGTCCTAACGTCGTTTGTCCTAAAGTCGTTTGTCCTAATTTTTAGGACAAACGAAATTAGGATAAACGCTTTAGGACAAACGATTTTAGGACAAACGCCGCACCCCCTTTATGAACAGTAAGTGGATATCCTCTTCTGTCTAATTAACTTGTGTAAATTATTTCATCCTTGCGAACAAAGTCGTCGAAGCAGCTAGTATGCGAGTAATATGAGCAACTGTGGGCATAAAGAATTCTGGATAATTCACTGAAGAATAAAGATCCAGTTGAAGTGAAATAGTAGAAAATGTGGAAATAAAAGGGGGGGGGGGGTTTGTCTGTAAAGTCGGTTTACGGACGATAATTTTACGTGATAACGCCATAAGAAAACATTGATGAAAAAATTGCATACTTTTTTAATTTTCAAATATTATTTACAGTTTTTGCAAATTTAATTAAAAAAATTTGTTCAAATATAATTACGAAGAATTAGTTAAAAAGCACGCCTTATCCTGTTTGATATCATAGAAGATTTTCTCGCCCGGTGGTTGGCCGGTTCTTGAACGCTCGGCTCAAGCGGAACGTGACAATTTTTCGTGCGTGCAGCCGGCGTTCATCGATTTATAAGACGTTATCACGTCGAAAAATTACAATGCTGTGCAATTTTTGACGTGACAACGTCTAATAAATCGATGAACGCCGGCTGCACGCACGATAAAGTGTCCCGTTACGCACATTGTCCCGTTACACTGTGTCGCGTTACGCTCATTGTATGCTTGCGCCGCAACTATCTCTCTTACACTCGATTGGAACAACCATCCATTTGACTTTTTCGAGGCACATTAAACTTGAAACACTCCCATTCGTTTACTACTTTTCCTATCATCGTCCTATCCTTAACAGAATAACACAGATTGGAAGAAGTTAAATAGCAAACATGTATAAAAGTTATATTTAAAATAATCTCTTCGTTAAAGTAATAAACATACTTGAATTAATGAGTGCAAATAACAGTAAATTTATCAATTAAATTGTAGATTTCATTTCACTCATTTGTATCCATACAAAATAGTGATAATTCAGTAAAAATTATTCAATTTTATTCATGAAGTATGCAATCATTTCATCAATGTTTTGTTATGACGTTGTCACGTTAAACTATCGTCCGTAAACCGACTTTACAGACAACCAATTTTTTTTGAATCCATGCTGTTCCTGCTTCACTTGAGCTGCGGACACTTGTCTCGGAGAAAAGCGTCCTCAGCCATCGCGGGGGTGATTTGTGTGCCGAAAATGAGGCGGGTAAGTGGTCCCCGGTCCCCACACGAGGGTCACGCGGCATTTGGCCCGACCGCCTCGCCTTCATTAAGGGCGGTTGTTCGGGAGATCTCCCTCCGCATCCGGCCGTATCGCCTCAGACACCGCGCCTCGTGTTCATCTTCTCGCCGGCGACGCGCGCATGTTCACACTCGGTAACGAGCACATTCCTGTGTTCTCACGCGGCAAATAAGCTCGGACACGATACTTAAGTGTAGTTCTCTAAAATAGTGCCAAGCACGATAATATAGTACATATATCCATTTTAACCCTTTCAGTCATACTTTATCAGTTCCTAGAACATAAAATATTTAATTTTTTATTGCAATAAAACTATTTTTGATTACAATTTTGTTGTTAATTATCTTACCCTATAGTTATATTAATTAATGTATAGTTATTTTTTAATAATTAATAAAAGCGAAATAAAAATTTTTTTTTCATAGCGATAAAGTAAGTATAATGTCCACTAGAATGTAGGAAGGTAAACTGACCATTTCAATGGACGAATCGACTGAAAGGGTTAAAGGAAAAAAAAAATGTACACATTTGAACCCTTTTTTAAAACATAATTATAATTCTGTTTAACAAGATGGTAATAACTTAACTGAACCGAACCCAAACCAACCCAGGTAGGTAAGGTTAATTTTTATTTATTTCCTACAATTTTTCCTCAAAGTCGGTGCATTTGATGCGCTTCGGGTAGTTTCGGAACAACCACGATGCTTTGGTGTGAATCGAACCCTACCCAAACCAACCCAACCAAGGTTAGGTTAAGCTAAATTTTATTTATCTCCTACAATTTTTCTCAAAGTCGGTGCATTTGATGTACTTCGTGTAGTTTCGGAACAGTTATGATGCAGTTCGTGGGCTGGTGGGCCGAGGTATTAGTCTATTCCTGCCCTCATAACACAACCAGAAAAGGGGTTGTAGGGTGGTGGAGGCATTTTATGCGTTCAAATATAAGTAGTGGCGAGTTACTGATCTCAATCAGTGCACTGATGTTTCGTGGTTATTTGAAAAAACAAATATCGAAGTCAACCTTCACAAAAACCTCTGCGTATAACCGCTACCTGATGGTGGGCTCACAATAGTGCGTTGTAACAACAGCAGAATATCTCTGTATTTGAACATGCGGGTTTTACCCACATGAAAAAAAATTTAAAGATTACACGTGCAATCTTCTTGCCATTAAATACGCATTCAGCATACTACAGTTATCAATGACGAACTATTTTTTTTAAATATAAATATTTTAGAGAAATATATTTCATTAAAATTTAAGATTCATTCAAAAAATTCACTTTGTGTAACGAACGCAATTCAAGGATTTAGCAGATAGTCACTAAACAAAACCTAAAAAAACACACGAATGACGACAATATTATTACAACGCACCAGTCTAAAAATATTTTGAAAACCAAACTGACATTCATCTAAGTAACAACAACGCGATAAAATCAAAAACCAAATTCAAATGATAAAATATGTCGCAACCGCGAGGCACGCCGCAGTGACGTCACAGATGTATCGAATGTAATTGGTTCAAAATCAATATATATGCGTCACGTATATCGCACCACGCTCGTCATACTGTTTGATTCTACCGTGATACTGAGGCATGAGCCTTTCATTAAGGCATACAATTATATTTTATAAAAGTGAAATCGACAACAAGCTGTTGCCAAAATGTTGCTCAGCCTTTGTAAATAAATAACAGGCAGATGTTAGTACGAAAGTATAGTATATAGCAGGTGTACTGACAGCGTAGTGAACTGCCAAAATTCAGTATCCCCCTTTTCGAAGATTCGAAAATGGTTCTACAACTATGAAAATGAAATAGAAAACTATAACCAGGGCCGGATTAAGCTATGAAGTGAACCGTAGGCAATGCATGTGTTGGACCCCACTCCCCATAGGTAGGTAGCATTAAATCTTATACCAACACTACCTTAGCAATAACGAATTTACGTTATTTATTAAAAAAAATATTTATAGATAATGTAATATAATTAAATATATGCAATATTTTTTAAATGGTGGTTAAAGTAAAATTATAACAATGATTTATTTCTTGATTAACTGTAAACCATCATCATCAATCATCCAACATTAAAAAAACCGCATTGAAAACTATTTGAATATTCAGTCAAATTTTCAAATAATTAACTTTCCTCAATTTTATGCGAAATCTTTCAATACATCATGAAAGTCGGTTTTCTCCAATATATCATATTCATTGACCATTTTTGCAAGTGTATTCAAACGTTTTTTGAGCCATTGACGACCGACATTTTTTTATTATAAGTTTTAACTTTGAAAAGCTTCGTTCGCCAGTTACCTATGTAATAATCAGATATTGTATATTTGCAATGCGGCCACTGCATTTGGAAATGTTGATTGCGCCTTATTACCGAAAATCGGTTTATATGATTTATCTGCAGGCCCTATTTTTCTTCTTTTCGGGTACTTTAAACTCAGGCTCAAAATCCTCGGAAAATGTTCCATAAAATTTTCACAAGCCTCTTTAAATTCATCGTTAGACTTTGTCAAGATACCTACCAAAAACCAAAATAGGGAATTTATTTCTCGGTTAGCTTCTAGGGGCTGCGACAGTTCTGTACACAACAAATCCAATACAGGAAAATATGTTTCAATTTTGAACTTTTGTCTTCCTCTCATCACATCTTCTGCACTGTCATCATAATAAAGCTTTTTTATTTACATCCGCTGATTTTTATCACTGTATTATGCATGATGCAAGCCCAGGGCATAGTTTTATCATTTGCCTTCATCTTGTAGTCGTAAAAGATTTCTCTCTGTGACATCAAATAATCTAGAAGTGATTTAAAAAGATCGATTGCCGTTTGAAGTTCAATTATTTGTTTTTGAATATATTTGCTGACACCATTGATCCGATTCAGTATGACAGACCAGAAGACTATCTTAGGGCATATTTTGTTTAATTTTCCCAAATCCTTCTATATATATATATATATATATATATATATATATATATATATAGAAGGATTTGGGAATATATATATATATATATATGTCCTCGTGAACTACTTCTGATTTCCGGTTCTTATAGCCAGCAATAGACTGCAAAGCCTTCTGAAAACCTGTAATTTACTGACTCTTGACAAAGCCTTAGTCGCATCTGCCCTTGCACACCGCCTTGTATCGGATGTTCTGCGTGTTCAAAACCAATGACGTGTCTTGCTTACGTTCACCGCCTTGTCCACCTTCGTCTAGGTATTCAAGCATAACCCCCTAACGATGAGTTGACGCCGGACAAAGTTGCTACAGTACCTGCACGAATCCGAAAAAAGGAGATTGTTCCAACGCAGCTCTTACTCAAACCAGATTAGCGAGTGAACAGCACACGGAACATAGCATGCGAGCTTATTTAGTCTTCTAGTATGAGCCTGAAGGCCTTTGTAACAACCAGACGTATTTGAAGCACTGTTGTATGACTGACCTCTAAATTGCGTTTAATCAAAATTTTTTGAAACAGTGCCTTGTGAATTTCTATGGGGAATGGGTGTAATAAAACGTTCTCTCGGTTCACCGTTCGGGGTCGTGACACATCTCAGCGCTCACGATCGCCAGAGAAGGAAGGCTTTGCTAGACCGCGAAGGGGGGAGATAAATTAGTCGTCTGGGTAGCGAAACTGGTTTAGTCTGAACTCCAGATGATAAATGAAACATAGTAAGCATTGACCTGATAGAGATTTCTTTTTTTCCGGTGTGGTAAATTTGGAGCTTTGAGCATCGGGTATGGATGGAACCCCTACTGCAAGTTCTCTTGCCTCCCCACTGGCTGCAGCCGTGGGCCAATCAGAGGCAGGGGACGTGAAGGTACCTGCACGCGGGCCTCGCTCAGCCCGACCCGCCTCGCCAGCTCCTCGCGCACGAAGGCGTCCGGGTAGTGGGTCCGCTCGAACACGCGCTCCAGCGCCGCCAGCTGGCCCGCCGAGAAGGTGGTGCGGTTCCGACGAGGCTTCTTCCGTCTGCGGTCATCGCCGTCCGCCTCGCCGCCGTCTGCAACACCCGCCTGATCCTGGCTCACGTGCCACTACTGCACAGCGCGAGTCCATCGCTGAGGCCCGGAGGCTACTGATTGTTCGGCCACACTAGAAAAAACAATAGGTAGTGCCAAGCATTTTTCGCGAAAAGATCTGAACTCCAGTTAGACTGCAACTAGCTGTACCCGCACCAGCGGTTCCTTCCTTGTGATTGGCGGCCGTCTGCGAGAGAAGTCGTTGCCTTATTTGACCCAGCCAATCAGGTCGCGTTTGCTTCCACAGATAATTACTGTGATTGGAGTTCTAACAGTGGACATGCACCTGAGAGAAACTCGCCCAATCACGGAACACAGACGGTGCTACAGTGTTTAAACTTCCTACTACTCTCGGAACCTTTTCGCGAAAAATGCATGGCCCTAACAATAGGTCTACTGTTGCACACAATTTATTCGCGCCGGTCGAGTGTGTCTACTCGTGCCAAGAGGCAGACTGGAACTGGAACTGTCTCTTCTTTCCTGCTCACCAGCCTGCTAGCCGGCGCAGAGGAGGGGTGATAACCCCCTTGGCATCCGGGCTAACGGGACTCCTGAAGGGTGCACTGCCTTCTGGCCCAGGGGTGTACAAACACCTGATGGGACAGCACCTGCTGATAGCCGCGTTGTGGGCGTAGCGCGGTAGATGTGTTCGCGATGTACCGCCACAATCACAAAAACAAAAATTGAAAAATTATGGTAAAAAAAATATTTTTCAAGATTTTTATATGCCTCTCAATATTAAGCTAATTAATAGGTTTGATTAAAAATACCTTAGCGTATTTAATGTAAAAAATAACCATCGAGAAAGAGGTCGCTGCAGTAAAATTATTCATTGAAATTATTGGATGTTACGCCATTTACTCATTAACTTTTCTATCTCGTTTGTTAACACCAATCATTCAAGACACGTAAGTTCATTAAGTGACAACTTCTGCGTTGGTTGTAAGAATTTTCTCGAATAAAATGTATCTGGATGTTTAATGCTCCATTAAAAATACTTTCAATGTTATTCAGCTCAAAATTCAAAGGCGTTATCGCAACATTGGGAAAAAGAATATATATGTCATATATTCATATATATATTTATGTGTGTGTTTGCAACTTCGTGATGAACCTACACTGATGAATTCTCTCTGTATAAGAAATATATTTTGTGTTCTGAAGCAAATTTGATCTCCAGATACTATACATATTATCTGCTGTTTCTAAAATGTCAGGAAAATATTTATAAACAATATGTAAGTATGCCCAACTCATTGTGGTTACTAATTAAAAACTGTTTCCTGTGTTTTTACAATTTACAACTGGGGAAAGCACACAATTTTACTTATACTCCATAGACCCGTTTCAAGGCTTTTTGGAGCCCAAGTATTTTCATGGAAAAATGTGTTTTTTTTTTTTTTTTTTTTTTTTTTTTTTTACCTTTTGTAAAAATTATTGACAGTTGTATTCCATTTCTTGAAAATTTTACTGCGATTTTCTTAATTTTAATATTAACATTTTTCAATTTTGGTTGACGGATATGCTTGGTTTTGTTTATGCATATAATTATGTTAAGCTACGTAAATTTAGGGAATATTGTTTGGCTACAAACCTTTTTGTACAAACAAGATACTTTTATAGGAAAAAATTGCACATTTTTAATAATTTATTATTAAATACTTTTCTTTTAAGTCCATTGATTAGTTTTTTTTTTCCAAATTTTATCTAATCCATAATTTTTTACCTTCTTTTATTTAGTTTATGATTGTTCCTATTCCGCGGTGTTTTTGCACTCAAATAATTGTATAAATATTATTTTAACATTTAATTTTTGCATTGAAGTGTTTTTGCACTCCCGGTTGACAGTAACGATAGTTACGTCTCCTTCAGGCGCGAAGGAGACACAATAAACTGCGCGACTCTGCTTGAAGATATAAAATGGGGCAATTTTGGTTAACTATATTAATATTCAGCAAGGCAGTGACTTGGTTTTACAAATTTATACAAAAATTAATTTATTACTGATATGAAAGATACCTGTGTGGAGTTCATTGAGAAAAATGAAATATATGCATTACATAAGAAACCTGAACGCATATTGGAGGTCCTTTTGAACATGGAGGCGAAAACGTAAGTGGTTTGAATCCTGTCGAGGACGTGAAAAGTGGTTTGGTCACCAATTACACTGAATTATTTAGTTAATATTCCGATATTACAAAATAAAAAACCCATGGGGTTAATGAATTTATGCTTGGCTGTCGATAAAGTTAAAGAACTGCAGATTTTTTTTTAAACAAAGATAGCACATAAATAAGATGCGTCAGTGGTAAATACGCAGGCATATATCTTGGAAATATTACTTCGTATTTAAATGATGATCCTGGGAACGTGTTGAAAGAAAGTTGTGAAAACTTTATGCTTCAGGCGAGTAAAACAGGGTTTAGTAAGTGAGTATATTTAGCATTTTCAGAAGGCTGGGGAAAACACTGTAGTAATTGTGCAAAACGTGTTTAATTAAGCAAACGTGTAAGGTATTATTTTTAAAGAACAACCACTATATTTTCTTTATTAGTGGGCAATATGAGTTTAAGACTTCGTATTGAATATGCTTTTGTTATATTTTATTTTAAAGCTAATTTTAGCTATAAAACCTTCTATAATACACTTGTAAAAAAATCATCGAAATACATTACGTTCGAGGATTTAATTACTAAAGAGGATTTTATAATGTGATTTTTATAATTTTACAGCCAAGTTTTTTATATCTATTTATTTTTTGGTTTAAAGCCACCATTTTATTTAATATATTTGTAATTTCTTAAACTATGCACTTTATTGACATTTTTGTACATTTTGGTCTCAATGAAAACATCTAGCTGACAAAACAAATCCAATTTAATTTTCTCAAGTCGTTCAAATTCTATGATTGTGTTTATATTCTCGTCATTCACGCACGGTGCAACCTTCCCTATCCTCTCAGAAAATACATACAGAAAGTTTACCAATATCCCTGCATGATTTTCAGTCAGCCATCTTCGTAAATCTAATGTAACTGATGTTTGAGGGCATCTAGTTCTGATTGGCCGAGCGGCCACGGTGCATTATGGGAGACGCCGGAGTGCATCAGGTGCGCGAGTGTCCTCGAATCAGCGGCACCATCACTCACCAACCCCCCTTCCCCCCCCCCCAGGCATAGCTGCTGAAGCCAGCCATGTAACTATCCCCCCCTTCTCCCATGGCTAGCAGCAGTAATAGCGGGATTAATCCCTCTCTGCCGGCTAGCTGCACGCCAACCAGCTGTTTATTTTCCTTTGAACCTCTCTCTCTCTCTTCTTTCCCTGCTGTGTTACAAAGTGTGTGACTGCCTTTGAGTTATTAATTAAGACTTTGGCATGTCTCACCGAAGAACCGACCACTATTTCTTTTCCCCACTCATTTTTTTTTCCCTGTGAAGTAGGTGACTCGACAGATGTCGCTTAAGGGGGCGAGACCTACCCCCGAAATTTATACGCCCCTTACCGAATTTCCCCTCAGCTAACCTTTGCATCAGTTTTGCTTGGCGACATTTTTGGGCGACCATCACAACAGGCTGCGCTTATTTTGTGCCAGGTTCACATCCATACACTGGTGCACACATAGGTCGGTGTCTTCTGTGCATTGGCTGCCGACTTGTGTCAGGATTGCCTATGATTGGATGATTGTGGTGCTGTGATAGGTTTCTTGTTGTTTAGGACGTATCAAACTTACCTCCCATGATCTAATTAGGACACGATTCTAATATCTGATGCCACAAATTGAAGCGTGACTTAAAAAATAAACGCAAATTTGGCAGGTATGTATTCATAACGTATTGCAAAACAATGTTAAAATGTGTTCTGGCTATCTTTAAAAACCACTGGATACTTAATTATGTTATTGTGTGAATTCGGAATAATAATGAGCTTAATAATCTTACGTGGATAAAAACACGATCTTGGCGATGCATTTAAGATTTGTTATCAGCGGCAACAGCGTGTTTGTTTCAGAATACTGTGCTAAGTACGTGAAATGACACATAAATGGATGCAGTTCGCAGATACGCATATCAGATAACATAGCATGTCACCGACGGGGGCCTACCATTTGTCCGAATGTGTACTTGTCCGAGTGACCACTTCTCCGAGCGGCCAACTCTCCGAGCTCTGAGGGGCGGACAGTGTCCCCCACCCGTGCGACCTTGCTCCGCCCTGCCTCCTCCTTGACAGCCAATCCCAGCACGGCAGATAGGCCGCCAATCAGCTATAACAGTTATCACACTGGGAGGTGGCTACCGAAACTAAAACCGCTGGTACAATCACGTACATAAAGCGACTAAGTCGGACAGACACGGCCCTAGTCTCCCGAGAGCGGACCCTCGGTCTTAGCACATTATCAATTGAAGCAGGGTCCCATTTTAGGTGGAATTCACACTCCTGTCATAAGACACGACTTAAAGTGAGCTTTTATAACAAATATTTCGAATTTTTAAATGATTAATGATATTCGAGAAAAGTTTTATTTTAACTTTTACATGACACTATGTTGATTCCATGATAGAGTTGTAACTAATTAAAACCAATACCAATTTACACTCAGGCCTTACCCTTGTCTCGAACTTCTATACCCCGCGCACTAAAAGCCAGCGTGAATTTGACTACGTTATTGAGATCGGCTAGCTTAGTTTTCAAGGCAGCGCGTCTTATTTCTATATTTAACAAACAGCGATTAGGACGATCTTCATTAATGTTGTGTGCTTTTAGACCAGGTTTTTTTCTTACTACATACTTCCAGCTTGACGATTAATTAACTCTATTTGCTGAAATGTGTCCGAATATAAACGTAAATATTTTAATATAAATATTGACGATCGGCGGACAAAACCCTTCATCCTTTTGTTGAACTGCATGCTATTTGTTACATGAAAAGAAAATTGAAGCTTTTTTAAAAGGTTTTATATATTAGTCCCGTAGTAAATTACAACTTAATTGGTAATAAATTAATGTTCTATAGCCTTGTACATATTTGCAAATTTTAAATGAACACAAAAATCCCTATCCACACAGCCTACAGCTGCATATAGATTTCGTAGTACCTATAACTTCTGGAACATTCTGAAACATTCTTTAAAATTCTGGAACATTTTGAGAACTCAATGTAGGCCTACAGCAGTATAAAAATGAAGGAGCTGGCCCAGGAATGGGAGTGATGTGTTAGTAGTGGTGTCCGCCATTTTGGATTGTGACATCACAGCGGCTATCTTGGATGACTTTGACCTTAAACTTTGAACTTGGCGTTTAACACTTGGCAAAAATTCAAGATAAGTGAATCACAAAAAATAAAAAATAATAATAACAATAACAATAACAATTAAAACCAATAAAAAATTTCAAACAACTTCTTCAACATAGGAACTTTTCCTTTATTAAGGGAGGATAGAGTTATAGCACAAGCCAGATTTGTTGCATTTTTTATTGTTTCTTTTTTAATTTTTTTTGCGATTAACTGCTTAAATTACAAAAATACGTGCTTCTGTTTTCTCAGTGTACTCCTGATTGTGAGATTTATCCGTGTGCTCGTGGTTATTTCTGGCGGGACTTATACTGATATTCTCCAAGTGTTTCTGGTGAGTCCTGAGAATTATATATCTCTGCATGCATTTTGTTTCGTAATCAGATAAGAAAATTTATTCGGAATGATGTTAAATTAGTGGTTTTCTGCTACAGTAGTATAGTTTGGCCGGAACTGGCACAGGGTCCAGGGTGAGGAGCCGAGGAGCTGCACGCACGAAAAATTGTCACGTTCCGGGCGCCATCTTGGATGAGCGTAACGGGACACAGCGCAACGGGACAATTTGACCTTGACCTTTGACTCTCAAAATTCGCCAAAATTGGGCAAAAATTGCCCAAAATTCCTCAAAATTCGTCAAAATTTACATTTCTGTGAAAAAAATTCCGCCAAAAATTCTGAAAAAATTCCACAATCCTAAAATTAGAATTTCAAAAAATCCTCAAAAGTCGTTTTGCCCTAGAAAGAACCCAAATTCCTAAAAGCGGCTTAAAACTCCTAAGAGCTAGCCGCTCTAAGCCGCCGAGGTCATGACCTTGAAAACTAGGATGTCATGACAGCCATATTGGATTATGACGTCACCGTTGCAATTTCCGTTACGGTCGCCATCTTTAACTTTTTTATTTATTACCCGATTTTAATGGAAACAATTTAAATTTTATAAAAAAATTCACTTAATAAAATTTGAACAAAAGATTTATAAAAAACATACATTTACGACACGGAGTTCGGAGTCCTCAATTCGAACCCGACGAGCGCAAAAAAAAAATGGTGAACGATCCTTCCCCCTTGGTGACTTTTGGCAGACTGACTCCCACCACTTTTTTTCATAGCAAATATATGTCGTCACCTAGTATGACGTCATGTCCGCCATCTTGTCTTCGATGCTGGAAGCCATCATCATCATCATCATCATTGTATCATCGGCTAGAGTGCGCTGACGCCATGTTAGTTTAGTTCTAACCCGCTACAGTGCAGTAATCATTTATTATGGAGGTGCCCCCCACCATCTTGAAATTTGGCCGCCATCTTGAAATCATGTAATAATGTAGCTAGAAAAGCGGGAAGAAATCCAAAATTCATTAAATAAATTAGTAATCCATAATGATTGATTGGATCGATTAAGGTCCTTGGTTCGATCCCTGGCCGATACAAAACAACTTTAATTTAAAAAAAAAAAATACTAAAAAAGTGTTAGGTTTGAGAAAATAAAAAGACCACAAGTTCTTTTAAAAAAATTTTATTACATAAATTCAATACACTACTACAAGTACAAAAAAAACACTGACAAATTACCAAAGCCTTTTGGATTCCTCGATTCAAACAGTCTTCTTATTGTACGGACTAAGCCTTTTTACATGACTGTAAATGTCTATCCGATCCGTTCATCACCACAGCCATAGACGGACTGAAGTTCATAGCACTTATATATAGTCTCATTAGCCGGTACAACACACGAGTCAAATCAATAACCATGTTCATTATACGTCTCGGAGCATTTTTTATAATGACGATGTAAGCTATCGAGACGTGAAATTAGTTTATTACACTTATTGCAATGAAATTGTATTCTTTGAACATTATTAGAACAACCGCTTCTTTCATGTCTGCGAGCATTTGAGGTGATAGTAAATGATGCACCACAGTATTTGCACTGATGCGAAGTACGCTCTTCATTAATTGAAGTATTCAATGCTGATGAAACTTCAGCTGATGGTGGAACAGCACATATCGAAGTCTCCTCCAGTGTTGTCAGAGGCGTTGCCAACGGGATCTGCTCCAACATCGTCGGCGCCGACGTCATGGTTCCCGTAGTCGATGGTACATCCTCCATCGAGTACGACGTTAAAGTCGGTAAAGATGCCATCGAAGTCTCAAGAACAGGCAATTACGCGACTTATGCACCAGAAGAAACAAACTAGGTGATCCGTACACCGTCGACGGCAGTAACAAACTAAGCGTCCTGCTGTCTAGGACTCGTTTATATACATTAACCGGTTTGAATAATACGCTAGTCAAATCAAGAACAATTTACTAAAATACTAGAGTCAAAACAACATTAAAAAAATAGAAACACCATCAACAAAAAAGGAAGCACATTTGGAAGCACCTTCAAAAAAGGAAAAACAATAGGAAGCACCGACTACGAAAAAACAGCACATTTGGAAGCACCGTCATCGAAAAGGCAGCACATTTGGAAGCACCATCTACGAAAAGGCAGCACATTTGGAAGCACCGACAACGAAAAGGCAGCACATTTGGAAGCACCGACAACGAAAAGGCAGCACATTTGGAAGCACCGAATACGAAAAGGCAGCACATTTGACAGCACCGACAACGAAAAGGCAGCACATTTGGAAGCACCGACTACGAAAAGGCAGCACATTTGGCAGCACCGACAACGAAAAGGCAGCACATTTGGAAGCACCGACTACGAAAAGGCAGCACATTTGACAGCACCGACAACGAAAAGGCAGCACATTTGGAAGCACCAACTACGAAAAGGCAGCACATTTGGAAGCACCGACAACGAAAAGGCAGCACATTTGGAAGCACCGACAACGAAAAGGCAGCACATTTGGAAGCACCGACTACGAAAAGGCAGCACATATGGCAGCACCAACAACGAAAAGGCAGCACATTTGGAAGCACCGACTACGAAAAGACAGCACATTTGCAAGCACCGACAACGAAAAGGCAGCATATTTGGAAGCTCCATCAACAAAAAAAAAAGGCAAAAAGGAAGCACAAGTTACGAGATCTAAGTCTTAGTTAGAAATAAGAATACAAGAAATAAAAACATTAAATTCTTATAATTTAAATTATTTATTTTATTGCTTTACATTATACAACTGCAAGTAAAACAAGCCATTATTGTATGTAGCCAGAATTCCTCAGTTCCTTGAGTAGGAAGGATATTTCTTTGATGCACGAATAGTTTCCTGCACAAAGCGAACCATGTAGAAGTCTTAGCCGGTCAACCAATATGTTTGGATCTTTCCATGATGTGTAATCATTCTCTTCTACCACCATCTTTCTTGCACCTTTATAATAAATATTATGATCTCTGGTGTCTTCCGTTTTACCACCAACCTCAGGGTAACTTTCATGTTTGAGACGGTGATCATCACAAGCTTGAACAGATTTATTTAATATATCACATCGTTTCCACCGTTTCGGTCTCAGGACACCGCCACATTCTTCGATCTTGGCAGCTTTAGGTGCTTCATCATAGTCTATGTCTTTGTCAACAGCCTCAGAGTCACTGTAACAATCACCGTAGAAGGAATCGTCTTCACCCAATTTACCGTAATAATTCGATGTTGATGATGTTGAAGTGTCTTCATGGTCTTCATGGTTCCTTTTTAGGAGTCCATCATTTTCACAAAGTAGGAAAGATCTACTTGAATTCGGCTGGAATATATTCTCACTTTTCACGTTAAGGATTCTTCCATTCTCTTCATTCTTCCGTAAATCATCAACCTCCTTCAATTTAAGTTCTTTGTCGAGATCGGAAGAGCCAAGAAAATTATTGTCGTAATGCAGATCACTCTTCCTTAGGCTAGTAGATTCATCGTTGTCCTCTAGCTTGTACGCAGGCTTGGCGCTACAAGTTCTGCCATGTCTTTTTAGGCTCTCTCTCCGCGTAAACGACTTGCTACATCGAACACAACTTATCATATTGCGCAGTGGATTTTTAACACAGTCATTCTTCTCGTGTTGTCTTTTATTCTTTCTCAAGATAAACTCTTTACTGCAAAACTTACACCTATGTTCTTTCGATACAGCGTCAGATCCCAAATCGGAATTCATATTAGTTACTGAGACTAATGCCAGATACCAATTGAGTGTTTTAAATTAGATCCAATACTTAAATAGAATTTTTTTCATATTTCATCAGCGAGAATTAATATATCTCATGCAAAAGTACTTTATGCATGTAGTTCTGCTTTTTAACAACAGATGTCGCCACATGTTGCTTGCAGATAAATAATATTTAGTTATTTTATGCGGGATGCGGGATGCTCACTAACGATCGCAAAAGAAGGATGGCTTCGCTAGACTCCAAGGAAAAGGAAGTTCGTCTTGCATGTTGGTGCTCCACAGATGTCTCATGGCGTAATATTAATTTGACTGAGTAATGATATTTGTTAATTCCACCTGATAAAAATATTGCAAGTTTTGATTTAGTAGCAGAAATTATCGAATTAAATGTAACTCCAAATAAAATGACATGTCTCAATAGACAAAAAAAAAAAAATCCATGCAGAGAGCGGTTTCTCAAAATAGTCAGAAACACTTGAAGAAACCACAGGAATGATTGCAAGCACACGGAAAAAACCACCAAAATATTGACAAGAATAATCAGGAGCACACGGAGAAAACCATCATAATATTGACAAGAATAATCAGGAGCACACGGAGAAAACTATCATAATATTGACCAGATTAATCAGAAGTACTCGGTGAAAACCACCACATGTTTTCCTTGATATCATAAAATTACAGGAAATATATTTAAAAATAAAAATAAATAAATAAAAAAATTTAAAAAAATAAAAAAATGCATAAATTTCTGGCTTGTACAAGAACTCTATCTTTGCTCAACAATGATAAGTTTACAAGCTAGCAGAAAATGCATTTTTTTATTTTTTTAAATTTTTTTATTAATTTATTTTTATTTTTAAATATATTTCCTGTAATTTTATGATATCAAGGAAAACATGTGGTGGTTTTCTCCGAGTACTTCTGATTAATCTGGTCAATATTATGATAGTTTTCTCCGTGTGCTCCTGATTATTCTTGTCAATATTATGATGGTTTTCTCCGTGTGCTCCTGATTATTCTTGTCAATATTTTGGTGGTTTTTTCCGTGTGCTTGCAATCATTCCTGTGGTTTCTTCAAGTATTTCTGACTATTCTGAGAAACCGCTCTCTGCATGGATTTTTTTTTTTTTGGTCTATTGAGACATGTCATTTTATTTGGAGTTACATTTAATTCGATAATTTCTGCTACTAAATCAAATCTTGCAATATTTTTATCAGGTGGAATTAACAAATATCATTACTCAGTCAAATTAATATTACGCCATGAGACATCTGTGGAGCACCAACATGCAAGACGAACTTCCTTTTCCATGGAGTCTAGCGAAGCCATCCTTCTTTTGCGATCGTTAGTGAGCATCCCGCATCCCGCATAAAATAACTAAATATTATTTATCTGCAAGCAACATGTGGCGACATCTGTTGTTAAAAAGCAGAACTACATGCATAAAGTACTTTTGCATGAGATATATTAATTCTCGCTGATGAAATATGAAAAAAATTCTATTTAAGTATTGGATCTAATTTAAAACACTCAATTGGTATCTGGCATTAGTCTCAGTAACTAATATGAATTCCGATTTGGGATCTGACGCTGTATCGAAAGAACATAGGTGTAAGTTTTGCAGTAAAGAGTTTATCTTGAGAAAGAATAAAAGACAACACGAGAAGAATGACTGTGTTAAAAATCCACTGCGCAATATGATAAGTTGTGTTCGATGTAGCAAGTCGTTTACGCGGAGAGAGAGCCTAAAAAGACATGGCAGAACTTGTAGCGCCAAGCCTGCGTACAAGCTAGAGGACAACGATGAATCTACTAGCCTAAGGAAGAGTGATCTGCATTACGACAATAATTTTCTTGGCTCTTCCGATCTCGACAAAGAACTTAAATTGAAGGAGGTTGATGATTTACGGAAGAATGAAGAGAATGGAAGAATCCTTAACGTGAAAAGTGAGAATATATTCCAGCCGAATTCAAGTAGATCTTTCCTACTTTGTGAAAATTATGGACTCCTAAAAAGGAACCATGAAGACCATGAAGACACTTCAACATCATCAACATCGAATTATTACGGTAAATTGGGTGAAGACGATTCCTTCTACGGTGATTGTTACAGTGACTCTGAGGCTGTTTACAAAGACATAGACTATGATGAAGCACCTAAAGCTGCCAAGATCGAAGAATGTGGCGGTGTCCTGAGACCGAAACGGTGGAAACGATGTGATATATTAAATAAATCTGTTCAAGCTTGTGATGATCACCGTCTCAAACATGAAAGTTACCCTGAGGTTGGTGGTAAAACGGAAGACACCAGAGATCATAATATTTATTATAAAGGTGCAAGAAAGATGGTGGTAGAAGAGAATTATTACACATCATGGAAAGATCCAAACATATTGGTTGACCGGCTAAGACTTCTACATGGTTCGCTTTGTGCAGGAAACTATTCGTGCATCAAAGAAATATCCTTCCTACTCAAGGAACTGAGGAATTCTGGCTACATACAATAATGGCTTGTTTTACTTGCATTTGTATAATGTAAAGCAATAAAATAAATAATGTAATTATAAGAATTTAATGTTTTTATTTCTTGTATTCTGATTTCTAACTAAGACTTAGATCTCGTTAATTGTGCTTCCTTTTAGCCTTTTTTTTTTGTTGATGGAGCTTCCAAATATGCTGCCTTTTCGTTGTCGGTGCTTCCAAATGTGCTGTCTTTTCGTAGTCGGTGCTTCCAAATGTGCTGCCTTTTCGTTGTTGGTGCTGCCATATGTGCTGCCTTTTCGTAGTCGGTGCTTCCAAATGTGCTGCCTTTTCGTTGTCGGTGCTTCCAAATGTGCTGCCTTTTCGTTGTCGGTGCTTCCAAATGTGCTGCCTTTTCGTAGTTGGTGCTTCCAAATGTGCTGCCTTTTCGTTGTGGGTGCTGTCAAATGTGCTGCCTTTTCGTAGTCGGTGCTTCCAAATGTGCTGCCTTTTCGTTGTCGGTGCTGCCAAATGTGCTGCCTTTTCGTAGTCGGTGCTTCCAAATGTGCTGCCTTTTCGTTGTCGGTGCTGCCAAATTGCTGCCTTTTTGTAGGTGGTGCTTCTAAATGTGCTGCCTTTTCGTTGTCGGTGCTGTCAAATGTGCTGCCTTTTCGTAGTCGGTGCTTCCAAATGTGCTGCCTTTTCGTTGTCGGTGCTTCCAAATGTGCTGCCTTTTCGTTGTCGGTGCTTCCAAATGTGCTGCCTTTTCGTAGATGGTGCTTCCAAATGTGCTGCCTTTTCGATGACGGTGCTTCCAAATGTGCTGTTTTTTCGTAGTCGGTGCTTCCTATTGTTTTTCCTTTTTTGAAGGTGCTTCCAAATGTGCTTCCTTTTTTGTTGATGGTGTTTCTATTTTTTTAATGTTGTTTTGACTCTAGTATTTTAGTAAATTGTTCTTGATTTGACTAGCGTATTATTCAAACCGGTTAATGTATATAAACGAGTCCTAGACAGCAGGACGCTTAGTTTGTTACTGCCGTCGACGGTGTACGGATCACCTAGTTTGTTTCTTCTGGTGCATAAGTCGCGTAATTGCCTGTTCTTGAGACTTCGATGGCATCTTTACCGACTTTAACGTCGTACTCGATGGAGGATGTACCATCGACTACGGGAACCATGACGTCGGCGCCGACGATGTTGGAGCAGATCCCGTTGGCAACGCCTCTGACAACACTGGAGGAGACTTCGATATGTGCTGTTCCACCATCAGCTGAAGTTTCATCAGCATTGAATACTTCAATTAATGAAGAGCGTACTTCGCATCAGTGCAAATACTGTGGTGCATCATTTACTATCACCTCAAATGCTCGCAGTCATGAAAGAAGCGGTTGTTCTAATAATGTTCAAAGAATACAATTTCATTGCAATAAGTGTAATAAACTAATTTCACGTCTCGATAGCTTACATCGTCATTATAAAAAATGCTCCGAGACGTATAATGAACATGGTTATTGATTTGACTCGTGTGTTGTACCGGCTAATGAGACTATATATAAGTGCTATGAACTTCAGTCCGTCTATGGCTGTGGTGATGAACGGATCGGATAGACATTTAAAGTCATGTAAAAAGGCTTAGTACGTACAATAAGAAGACTGTTTGAATCGAGGAATCCAAAAGGCTTTGGTAATTTGTCAGTGTTTTTTTTGTACTTGTAGTAGTGTATTGAATTTATGTAATAAATTTTTTTTAAAAGAACTTGTGGTCTTTTTATTTTCTCAAACCTAACACTTTTTTAGTATCTTTTTTTTAAATTAAAGTTGTTTTGTATCGGCCAGGGATCGAACCAAGGACCTTAATCGATCCAATCAATCATTATGGATTACTAATTTATTTAATGAATTTTGGATTTCTTCCCGCTTTTCTAGCTACATTATTACATGATTTCAAGATGGCGGCCGAATTTCAAGATGGTGGGGGGCACCTCCATAATAAATGATTACTGCACTGTAGCGGGTTAGAACTAAACTAACATGGCGTCAGCGCACTCTAGCCGATGATACAATGATGATGATGATGATGGCTTCCAGCATCGAAGACAAGATGGCGGACATGACGTCATACTAGGTGACGACATATATTTGCTATGAAAAAAAGTGGTGGGGGCCAGTCTGCCAAACGTCACCACGGGGGAAGGATCGTTCACCATTTTTATTTTTTTTTTTGCGCTCGTCGGGTTCGAACTGAGGACTCCGAACTCCGTGTCGTAAATGTATGTTTTTTATAAATCTTTTGTTCAAATTTTATTAAGTGAATTTTTTTATAAATTTTAAAATTGTTTCCATTAAAATCGGGTAATAAATAAAAAAGTTAAAGATGGCGACCGTAACGGAAATTGCAACGGTGACGTCATAATCCAATATGGCTGTCATGACATCCTAGTTTTCAAGGTCATGACCTCGGCGGCTTAGAGCGGCTAGCTCTTAGGAGTTTTAAGCCGCTTTTAGGAATTTGGGTTCTTTCTAGGGCAAAACGACTTTTGAGGATTTTTCGAAATTCTAATTTTTGGATTGTGGAATTTTTTGAGAATTTTGGAGGAATTTTTTTCACAGAAATGTAAATTTTGACGAATTTTGAGGAATTTTGGGCAATTTTTGCCTAATTTTGGCGAATTTTGAGGGTCAAAGGTCAAGGTCAAACTTGTCCCGTCACGCTGTGTCCCGTTACGCTCATCCAAGATGGCGACCGGAACGTGACAATTTTTCGTGCGTGCAGCTCCTCGGCTCCTCACCCTGGACCCTGTGCCAGTTCCGGCCAAACTATACTACTTGCTACCAAATCATTACTAACAATATTTTAATATGGTGGAATTCAAACAAATATATATCTACACTACTCATTCTACTACAATGATTTGAGTCGGCTGAGAAACACTGACATGCAAGACGAACTTCCTTCTCCTTGATGTCTAGCGAAGCCCTCCTCTTACGATCATGAGTAAGCATCACTCATTCCACATAAAAAAATTGGTTGTCTGTAAAGTCGGTTTACGGACGATAGTTTAACGTGACAACGTCATAACAAAACATTGATGAAATGATTGCATACTTTTATGAATAAAATTGAACCATTTATATTTTAATAATAAAAGAATAAATACTTGAAATTATACCAGTAATCAGATTTTTAAAATGCAAGAATAATTACCCTTTATTGCCGAAATTGTTTTTTGTAATAAGCATTGAAAACCACATTAACTTTTCACTTCACTTTATAAACAGTCGACGAAACAGTTCACGTGTAGATGACTTGTAATTAATTGTAAAAACTGGCGTTTAGCTATAAAGTTTAAATATAATTATGAACAAGTTTTCATATAAATAAAATGTAATCAAATATCTATCATTAATGATATGAATCATCATAACTTTTTAGTCAATTGTAACATAACCTATTATTACTGCACTCGCCGACAGCGTAACGGAACACAGCGTAACGGAACAATGAGCTTAACGGGACACAGCGTAACGGAACAATGAGCGTAACGGGACACAGCGTAACGGAACAATGTGCGTAACGGGACACTTTTTCGTGCGTGCAGCCGGCGTTCATCGATTTATTAGACGTTGTCACTTCAAAAAAATATTTTCCTCAATACAACACTCGGTGACATCTGTTGTCTAGAATCGGTACTACTTGCTACATGTTCTTTTCCATGAGATAAATTAATTCTCGCAGCTGAATCGATTCAAATACAGTTAGAGCCATGTAGTCTCGTAACCTCGTAGACTTTTAGCTTCGTAGCCATGTAGCCTTTAGCCTAGTAGCCTTGTAGTCCCGTGGCCAGTTGAAGCCGTGTAGACTTGTAGCCATGTAGCTTTGTGGTCTCGTGGCCTCATAGTCTTGTAGTCATGTAGCTTCGTAGTCTTAGAGCCTTGTAGCATCGTAGACTTGCAGCTTCATAGCCAAGCAGCCTGTAGCCATGTAGCCTGTAGCCTTGTAGTTTTGTACCCTTAGAGCCTTGTTCTATCATATCCATGTAGACTTGTAGTCCTGTAGCTAAATGCCATTGGTGAAATTGTAGCAAAATATATTTGGAGCTATATACTATCGTATCACGCGATCGATTATATCGTACTGACAGGGTCGTAATTTACTGAGTTTAATTTTTCATTAAATGTGAATAGTCAAGTCAGTAGTATCGTATCCTACTTATGGGATTTTATTTTATCAAGTGAAATTTTTGTCGAATGTGCGTCCTTTTCGATAAATGTGCTTTTTCTGTCGACTGTTTACTTTTGTCGAATATGCTTCCAAATGGGCTTCCTTTATAATGTGCTTACTTTTTTTCGATTGTGCTTTCTTTTTTGTTGAATGTGCTTCTTTTTTTGTCAAATATGCTTCCTTTTTGCCGAATGAGCTTCCTGATGAGCTTCCTTCTTGTCGAAAGTGCTTCCTTTTTGTCAAATTTGATTCCTTTCTGTCGTATTATATTTTTCTAGCTACGTATATCATTTGGCATATTATAATGCAAATATGTATTCACACTTTGTAGCAAAATGTTTTTTAGTAGGGCTAAGTTTACTGGTAGTGTGATGCATACAGTATTTAATACTAGCTAAAAATTTGCCTTCGTAAATACGTGTAAAGCCATAATTTTGTATCTAATATCCCCTTTAAAGTATTTAGTAATGAATAGTTTTTGTTCATTTTGACGATTTTACTTGAACAGCCTGTCATCTTATACGGGAAAAACACATAACTTAGAAACACACAACTTAGAACAGTCATAACTTAGAAACCTCGAAAAAATCCACGTAACTTAGAACTGACATAACTTAGAAACACGTAACTTAGAAACACACAACGCCAAACCACATAACTTAGAACAAAAATCACTTAGAAACACGCAAATTAGAACAGACATAACTTAGAATATTCTATCTTGTGTGTTTCTAAGATGTGTGTTTCTAAGTTGTGGCAGCACCCCATCTTATACGTTTGTTTGCTCGGCGCCTGTCGTGTTTTATTGACGCACTGCATCTGATATTACTTAAAGCATGTAGGGACGTCTCACCAGGAACTGTGCCAAGGTCAATTCCGCCCCCAAACATCCCTTATTTGTGACGTAGAGAACCAGTCTCCAATGCCCTTGCTGTCGGCAGGACGTGAGAGCTCAATAAAAATACGCGGAGAAAAGGGCTGTAAGATAACTACAAGTAGTTTTTTTTCTTCTTTCCCTCGGTGTAATGGCTTGGTGAAGGGTTGATGTCGACCGAGGGGGGAGGGAGGGGGGATACATGTGGCTAGTGTCGGCGGACACTGTTGGCACTTGTCGGCCGCTCTGAAAGGCGCTCTTCCATAAGAGGAGCCGCCATACTTGTTTAACTTCTTCTGCGTGTCTGCTTATTGATTCCTTCCCTAAAGCTTCTTCCCCCCCTCCCTCCTTCGCAACTCCCCTCTAAGTAGTCAAGGAAATATGTATAAACTGGTAAAAATCTACTATTTTTGCATAGAAGTAGAGAGTCTGCCATGCATAGTAACATCGAAAACATGCAGTTAATCCGTTAGATGACAGCGAATTACATTCTTAAAATTCTTACTATACACGCAGTTTTAACCGTAGGCTTTCGGTAAACACACAAAAATTGTCTAGAAGCGTAATTCTAATTATGCAACACTGTACCAAAACATATCACTAACTGTAATTCTGTGGATGAAATATTATTTGATAGAAAAACTGAGAATTGTTTTATTTTGTTTTAAACCAGTCACTGAAAAATAATTAGGATTTACATAAAAATTAAGAGCTAAACGGGTAAACCATTTTATGCATATGAATACTTAATTTTTAAGGAGTCCCCGTAGCGAGGTATGAATTGCGTTAGTGATAGGGATGGTGCGACACTTTCTTTTGCATAGAGCATTAGTGATAGGATGAGAGCGACGCTTGTCTGTGTATAGAACATTAGTGATTGGATGGGTGATAATCTTGCTGGGGCATACAGCATTGGTGATAGGGATGGCGCGAATCTTGCTGGGGCATAGAGCATTGGTGATAGGGATGGCGCGAATCTTGCTGGGGCATAGAGTATAGGTGATAGGGATGGCGCGAATCTTGCTGGGGCATAGAGCATTAGTGATAGGATGAGTACGACGCTTTCTGGTGCTTAGAGCATTGGTGATAGGGATGGCGGGAATCTTGCTGGGGCATAGAGCATTGGTGAAAGGGATGGCGTGAATCTTGCTGGGGCATAGAGCATGAACATATATATTTAAGAGGGTTGCTTACTGGAGACCCAGACGTGATAACCTCATGCTAAACAATAATTGGCACAATGCAGATATATTTTACACTTATATGTACATCGGAACATAAACCAAGCTACGAATCAAAAAAGAGACAAACTTGGCTATCAAAGAACCAAATACAGAAAATATTTTATAGGTTTGTATCTATAATTTATAACAATAAAAAATTCTGAATAGCTCAGAAAAACACAGATACCATACATTTTACAGACTTTTAATAATTGGAGCGTTTGTCTCTTTGTAATCCACAATGCAGTTATTCTTTTTGTTTGAAACCAATATCTTAAAAATTAGTTGAGTCACAGCATATAGTGTATTAAAGTATAAAAGTTTATCCCGGCTCACAGGTGAGTCTACGGAGAAAAAAATGATCACAAGAGATAGCAAGGTGCACACGAACCACTTGTAACCATAAATGCTGTTACGACATTAAATAAAATCATTCTTGATGAGGACGACCCCTGCTTGCCACATGGTCTGTGGGGGTGTAAAGCTGGCTGTGTACACCACATTGCCTGTGGGGGTGTAAAGCTGGCTGTGTACACCACATTGCCTGTGGGAGTGTAAAGCTGGCTGTGTACACCACATTGCCTGTGGGGGTGTAAAGCTGGCTGTGTACACCACATTGCCTGTGGGGGTGTAAAGCTGGCTGTGTACACCACATTGCCTGTGGGAGTGTAAAGCTGGCTGTGTACACCACATTGCCTGTGGGGGTGTAAAGCTGGCTGTGTACACCACATTGCCTGTGGGGGTGTAAAGCTGGCTGTGTACACCACATTGCCTGTGGGGGTGTAAAGCTGGCTGTGTACACCACATTGCCTGTGGGAGTGTAAAGCTGGCTGTGTACACCACATTGCCTGTGGGGGTGTAAAGCTGGCTGTGTACACCACATTGCCTGTGGGAGTGTAAAGCTGGCTGTGTACACCACATTGCCTGTGGGAGTGTAAAGCTGGCTGTGTACACCACATTGCCTGTGGGGGTGTAAAGCTGGCTGTGTACACCACATTGCCTGTGGGAGTGTAAAGCTGGCTGTGTACACCACATTGCCTGTGGGGGTGTAAAGCTGGCTGTGTACACCACATTGCCTGTGGGGGTGTAAAGCTGGCTGTGTACACCACATTGCCTGTGGGGGTGTAAAGCTGGCTGTGTACACCACATTGCCTGTGGGAGTGTAAAGCTGGCTGTGTACACCACATTGCCTGTGGGGGTGTAAAGCTGGCTGTGTACACCACATTGCCTGTGGGAGTGTAAAGCTGGCTGTGTACACCACATTGCCTGTGGGAGTGTAAAGCTGGCTGTGTACACCACATTGCCTGTGGGAGTGTAAAGCTGGCTGTGTACATCACATTGCCTGTGGGGGTGTAAAGCTGGCTGTGTACACCACATTGCCTGTGGGAGTGTAAAGATGGCTGTGTACACCACATTGCCTGTGGGGGTGTAAAGCTGGCTGTGTACACCACATTGCCTGTGGGAGTGTAAAGCTGGCTGTGTACACCACATTGCCTGTGGGAGTGTAAAGCTGGCTGTGTACACCACATTGCCTGTGGGAGTGTAAAGCTGGCTGTGTACACCACATTGCCTGTGGGAGTGTAAAGCTGGCTGTGTACACCACATTGCCTGTGGGAGTGTAAAGCTGGCTGTGTACACCACATTGCCTGTGGGAGTGTAAAGCTGGCTGTGTACACCACATTGTCTGTTGGAGTGTAAAGCTGGCTGTGTACACCACATGGTCTGTGGGAGTGAAAAGCTGGCTGTGTACACCACATTGTCTGTTGGAGTGTAAAGCTGGCTGTGTACACCACATGGACTGTGGGAGTGTAAAGCTGGCTGTGTACACCACATTGCCTGTGGGAGTGTAAAGCTGGCTGTGTACACCACATTGCCTGTGGGAGTGTAAAGCTGGCTGTGTACACCACATTGCCTGTGGGAGTGTAAAGCTGGCTGTGTACACCACATTGCCTGTGGGAGTGTAAAGCTGGCTGTGTACACCACATTGCCTGTGGGAGTGTAAATCTGACTGTTTACACCACATTGCCTGTGGGAGTGTAAAGCTGGCTGTGTACACTACATTGCCTGTGGGAGTGTAAATCTGACTGTTTACACCACATTGCCTGTGGGAGTGTAAAGCTGGCTGTGTACACCACATTGCCTGTGGGAGTGTAAAGCTGGCTGTGTACACCACATGGCCTGTGGGAGTGAAAAGCTGGCTGTGTACACCACATGGTCTGTGGGAGTGAAAAGCTGGCTGTGTACACCACATTGTCTGTTGGAGTGTAAAGCTGGCTGTGTACACCACATGGACTGTGGGAGTGTAAAGCTGTGTACATAATTTGGTTTATGGGGTTCTAAAGCTGGCTGCCAAATGGACAACAATTGAATTCCTAAGTATTAAATTTAGCCAGTGAAGTTTCACGATGTATCTGATATCTATTAATTTCTATAGTAATTAAATATTTTATATATCTGGTGATTATACCTCAACAGCTGATCAGTAGCCTCAGAACATCGTTTTTCAACATGAACATTTTTTTAGTTTACATACAATTTTGGTGAAAAGTTCTTAACTTGCTCAAATAATAAATGTGTCAATCTCTCAGAATTTTGTCTAAATCTGAACTTTTGTACCGTGGCCTATGCTTAACAACTCACCGAGAGCTTACCGCTGTGGTACTTGTGCGTATCACGGAAAACCTGTAGTTAAGTCCTAGATGACAGCGACTTGACAGCAGTTCATTAAGATGCTTCCTAATTACGCAGTTTTTAACGCAGACTCTCCATAAATTCATCAAAGCAATCTGAACGATAATTGGCACATTCATGATCGAAGTGTTAATATTCAGAGTAAGATTTTAATCGATTATGTTGTGAAATAAGTTTCTTTTCCACCCTAGTCAAGGACATGAAAATACGATTTACATAGAAATAAAGGGTTCAACGTAATGACCACTACAACAAAAGTTGTTTCATATTGCTTAAACTATTAGGTGATTTATTTTTCAAGAGGCTAACATAATTGATTAGCTCGCTAGAGCATTCCGAGATTACAGTTTTGTGTACGCACTGCAACAGGGATACACGACAACGAGGTTTTTTTAATCTCTGGAAATTTTTTCCCGAACTGAAATTAAGTACAGTGGTAACAGCAACGTTTTCTATTAACACGTGGAACGTTTACCTTAGCAAACCTTGTGCGTCACACCGAAAACCTGCAGTTTATCGTAAATAATAGCTTCTTGCTGACAATAATGTATTCCGTAAACGTAATTACTATAGTAGAAATTCATGAAACCGAACTTAAATAATCTACAAAATTTATCTACACGGAAAAATTGAAAACCCATTCATTATGTTTTACTAAATGTGTGTGTGAAAATACAGAATACATAAATATTAAATACTCGACGTGGAAAGCACTGACACAACGTTGTTGCATATTTCTTAATACTAAATATGTTATGTTTGTTAAGAGTGTGACACAATCGATATTATCGCTGAAGTATTCGGAGCGTGGTACCTAGTATGAACTGAAGGCCCTACTGCAGCGGAGACGAAGTCGCTCGGGCTGCGGGGTGACTATTTGCTCTTAGGGAACAAAGTTTTTTTTTACTATATGCATAATTACCCAAAGCTGATTTTTTTAACTTGTAGTATCAACATTATATGGTAATATGTTAAAAGTTTACCGCTGCTAAACATGTGCGTCACACCAAAAACGTGCAGTAAGTAGTAAATGATAATTTATTTCATTGCTCCACAAAAATACATCACGCAAATGCAATTTATACGCTAAACTATCAGTTTTACAACCAAAATAATAATCTACAAAGAGTACTCTTCACGATAATATAGGAAAAAGTGATACAGATTTAAAAATTCATCATTAATAGGCAATTAAATTCAATAAATTAAGTATATAAGATAATTTTTTAAATTTACTGAAATCAAAATACATATTACATAAACATGAATGGCTTAACGTGAAAATCACTTAAGCAAGTGTTGTTGCATATTTATTACGCTTTAAGTGGTATATTTTTTAAGAGTCTGCAGTAATCGATTGAATCGCTAGAGTGGTCGGGTCATCACTGTGTCCACTGCACTGGGCCACGCTACTGTCTTTGTGTCGGAGCGTTTAATCACAGGAAATAAAGATCTGAATAAATAGGTAAATTTCTTTAAATAAGTATTGAAAGCAGATGCAAAATCTGGTTTGATTTTTTTATCACATTTCACTGGAATAACATTACTTCTTTACTATGGGAATTACATTCATTGTCCATAATATAAGTATTAAAGTTTTTTTTCTAATTTATCACGTAGCCTAAACAAATTATAATCGACTACTTACTACAGTAACAGTATGGATCAATATCTTTTAGATTATAACTTTTTGTCAATCAAAATCTTAATATTATTGATTTAAGAAGTTAGTTGTTTAAAATCATGGTTTTTAGTCTTCAACACAATTATTTGTTCTTGATAATTTAAATAATGAAAACATATTCTCATATGATATTATGCCTCATTCTAAAAGTGACATTACATGTTCGATTCTTAGATTATATTTTCTTATTCCAAACCAGTCAATTTAAAAATAAACTCCTAAATCGTGCTTTATGAGAAGGAATGCCTGCCTAAGTATATATACATACTAATAAGTTAAATTTAAATTTTAGTGTGTTCTGTTGATAAATTATATAAAATAAGTTCATTTCAATTTTATGGAAATCCTTCACGAGAGAAAAGTGCACCGAGAGAAAGGTTTGTTTGCCACAGCAAAATATTTGTTTATATATGAGGAAATACATTTATTTTGTTGTTTCAAGCAAATATTTTGTTGTTGGAAAGATTTTGTTTATCCAGAAAAATGGTTTGGTCAGTTTAACTGTATATTTTATTAGGTGTAATGAATCAATTTTGTTACTCACAAAATTTGGTTTGGCCAACAAAATATTTTGTTACAGGAACTAAATATTTGTTTCGCCATATATAAACAAATATTTGATTCAAACCAACCTTTTTCTCCGTGTGATACAAATATTATCCTACTTGTACTAATTTAACTCACATATACTAAATGCAGTAACTGTAAAATATTTGCAGCAATTCCTGTACAAAATTAATTCCTTGACTTGTGAACTTGGCAGTCGAGGTCGCAAGTAATGCACGTCGCGCAGACTTGCTGTGGCCGGAGCACCGCCTCAGGATGCTACACTCGACACAGGCTACTCTAGCGACACAACTGACTGCGCTAGATTCTTTATAACTATACCGCCTTAAAGCTTAATGAATAAGCCAAAACGTTTGTATAGATAATTTTAACGTTTGGTCCTTCATTTTAATTTCCGTAGCTGATTAAATAAATATAATCGAATACATTTTTTATTGATTTTCATTTCATATTTAGTAGTCAACCATCAATTTTTTTTACTTTTTGTGTAGAATAACGTTTATGGATTATTTCAATCGTTTAAGTGATAGTCTAAGGTAAAAACTGCGTTTATGGGAAACATTTGATTGGATGGCTGTAGGACACCGTCATAAAGTACAGTATGTCCATAAAATAATTTTCCAGTTATAAATTTAATGGTATCAACTGTAAGCATTGTAGAGCTTTGGTTTAAGATCACAAATAAATAGTAACTCAAAAGAGTTTTAGATAAGCGCATGCCCATAAGTACTGCTTTGTTGATTTCTCGCTTGCACCGCCACTACGCAAAATTGCGACTCCTAAGGTTAAAGAGTTTTGTATTTTGCAATTTGCCAATAGTTAATCTGTAATTTCAGCTCTCTACAAGGTAATCTCTTTGTACGAGAGTGTATGATGTGTGTGACGTGTGTAAAAGGTTGAGTGGGGATAGCTTACAATCGCTTACGTGTAGGTGGAAGTAGTAGTGATACGAATCTTTACTATTTCTTGCAAAATTACTGCTGTACAATTATTACTTGAATATTAAAACGTATATAAATTGTAAACAATAAATTAGCGGGTAGTTAAAATAATCTACTGGGTTTACCTTTCCGTTTGTGAGTTTGATTTATTTATGTGTCGATTGTGGTTGATCTCGTGTGTAGTTAGGATACTAATATTTTAAAAATTCCTAATAATAGTAAATTTGTTGTTGAAGTAGTTACAATAACTTTAACAAGAGCCTTCACGTCCACCTGACATAATGCCATGCGATTTTTTTTCCTTTGAGGCTTTGTAAAATATCGTTTCTACGTTCCGCGCTACCTAATGATTTGCCAGAGTTGAGACACAGAACTGAAGAGGCTATTGCTTCCATTACTCCGGGCCTATTTAACAAAGAGTAGGAAGAATTTGACTTTATGTTGGATGTGTGCCATATAACTAAAAGGTGCACATATTTGAACATTTGTAAGAAAAAAATTTTAAGTTTCCCTTCAATTCTTGTAAATTGTCTAAATTAAACTGTTATGATATACCATTGAAACTGGGATATTATCTTTTGTGGACATCCTATACTTTACTTCAGTTTTCAGTGTACGGCGCACAAGGTGTACGGCGGTAAACGTTTGGCATGTTGCTAAGCACAGACGCTGTACAAAAATTCAGCTTTGTACAAATTTTTCACAGGTTTGTGCCTCTTTCGGTGTTTGTTTCCCCGACACAGCGGCCACTGCCCTGGAGACATACTGACGGGGAGGGGGGGAGGGGGTAGCTGACAGAAACCCTTGTTGGGGGAGGGGGTTGCTGACAGAAGCCAGAGGAGAATGCGTGGACGCCATCAGCGGGCGGCTTCTGTGTGCGAGCGCCTTTAGCCGCGCCGACAACACACTGTCAACAAATGAGCTTATTTTGCGCCAAAAGTATTTGTGAAATAAAAAAAACTAAAAAAAAAAAAAAAAAATAAATAAATAAATAAAGTTAAGTTTGGCGGAAACAAAATTTTGGTTTGAAAAAAAAAATCATAAGTGAAAGCAAGTTTATATTGTCACTGAAATATTAATAGTGGCCGTTGCCATAAATAGGAGTTACAAGCAAAACAAATTGTAAGCATGAATAAATTTTAATGTGAGAATAAACCAAATTTGTTTGAAAATATTTTTAATCATTGTTAATTTTTATGTTAAAAATTTACCAAGAAAACGGGTGACAAATAACTCAGAGACGTTAACAGGTTTTGAGTTCACTATGCAAATGAACTAAAGGAATCAACTGGTGAATGAATAAATAATACTCTTAAAAACCGTGTATATTCACAAAACTAGGCATTTAGGTTCCAACGTAGTTTCTACCCAGATACAGTTAGTTTTCTGGAACTTTAAAGATATTTTCATTTATTTGATGAGCATTCTTAATTGAAAAGTCGGTAAACCTTCTGTAATATCTAAGTTTGTTCATCGGAACAAAAAAAAATGCAAATTACTAACTGAAATAGGCGAAAGCTTAGACGAAAACCTTAGGTACCTTCAAACAATGGCTGAAACAACATCTTTGAAACAACTACATATTTTTCACGGCTTATCTACATCATGCATTTATGTGAATGTGGGATTCGTATTGTGGTAACGGTATTTCCTTTTTTTTTTTGTTGGATTGACAACGTGTGATGTTTTACCCTTGATTTTATTGTTGCAGGTTTATGCCTATGCTTAATTTTTAGTTGTATGCTAATTATAGTTTAGCCGTAGCAGGAACGGCTCCAAGAAGACGATTGCGAAAGGATTGGGTACAAAGAAAAGATGCCTGTCAGAGATTGGCCTTGGAATATTGACTCAAATAGTGAACTTTAATAGTTTCATACATGTTTTGACCAAAGAAATGTATAAGGGCCTCGGCGGTGCTGTCATAACTTAGAAACACACAACTTAGAAACAAATAACTTAGAATTTTCTAAGTTGTGACTTTCTACTTTATGACGTTTCTAAGTTGTGTGGTTTGGCGTTGCGTGTTTATAAGTTACGTGTTTCTAAGTTATGGCAGTTATAATTTGTGTGTTTCTAAGTTGTGATAGTTCTAAGTTATGAGTTTCTACGTTATGACGTTTCTAAGTTGTGTGGTTCTGCGTTGTGTGTTTCTAAGTTGTGTGTTTCTAGTTACGTGGATTTTTCCAAGTTTTCTAAGTTATTACAGTTCTAAGTTGTGACTTTCTAAGTTATGTGGTGTTCCCTGGGCCTCGCCTACCTTGGCAAACACACGGCGAACAGAGCTTCAGAAACTGATCAAGGTATCCGAGTGGTGTCTAGTCACGTAAATTGAGAATGCGCAGAGAGTGAATGGGTGGTTCGGTTTCCGTACTTATTTTTAAACTATATTATCATGAGAATTAAAGGACTAAAACGCGTATTTTCAGAGTTATTTTAGACTTGAAACACCCGGTACATATACTTGAAAGCACCCAGGTACCTTGAATTACACCTTCATGTTAACTTTTCTATAAAGTTACAATTGCAACTCAAATTTTAAAGTTGTCCTACGCACGAAGAGAAGACTGCATGCCAGTTCAGAGACTTGGGCTTAGAGGCGATACCGCGCTAGAAGCACCAGCAAGCGTCGCACTTATCATCCCGCCTCACTACACAGATACACCCCTGACGAGGCGTGCCCCTTTAAAAATAAATTTGAGTGTTTTAGTGAACATTTATATACCCACAAAAATAAAACAAAAATATGCAATGCCGGCACATTCATGTTGAAAAATGTTGTAGAACTTAAAATGAATACCCCCGATCATACACTCCTTTTCGAGAAGCGCTTGACTGTGAGATTTTGATGTAAACTCTTGCTTTTGAACATTTAATAAGCACTTAAATTTATTTTCCGGAATATAACCAATATTATCTTGAACCTTTTTCTTCTATATTTTGTATGTAAAATGACATATTTTTGACGTGATAACGTCTTATAAATCGATGAACGCCGGCTGCACGCACGGAAAAGGCATGACCTCATTGTCACGTTCCGCCTGAGCTGAGCGTGTAAGAACCGGCCAACCACCGTGCGAGAAAATAATCTATAATATCAAACCGGTTAAGGCGGGCTTTTTAAAAGCAGCAATTTAAAAATAAAAGTTTTGATTTATTTGTCCAATTTCGTCATTTCAAATTAACAATTTATTGACATTGATTAGATTTCAGTTTATTTCTATAAATAATTGTTCGTGATTATATTTAAACAAATTATTTAAAATAAATTTTCAAAAAAACTGTAAATAACATTTGAAAATTAAAAAAGTATGCAACTTTTTCATCAATGTTTTCTTATGACGCTATCACGTAAAATTATCGTCAGTAAACCGACTTTACAGACAACCAATTTTTTTAAAGTAGTTTTAGCTGCTGAAGTGTATTGACGAGCGTGATGAAGTGTAAGTGCCACGCAGGGAAAGTGTTTGACGGCGTGAGCCAGGCAGAGGTCCGGCCGAGGGAAGGACACCGCACATCTGCTTCCTGGGGGCGGGTCCTGGCGAAGGAGCCGCCAGCAGGCCTGCGCCAGGACTCTCTGCTCGCCCTGACACCCCGTGACAGCGCGGCCCGGCTACTGCCTGGCTTCAGGCGTGTATATCCTGGCACCGTCTGCTGCCGCACTTCACCCTTCCTGTGGTAGGTTTCCTTGCGTTTTTATCTAGACGATTCTCCTCGTGATATTAAAGATCTTCAAATTTCCGCATAACTGATTAGTCTTCTGCGACGATGTGAAACTATGAATTTTAAAGTTAATATACTTTTTTTAAAACTGCAGGTATTTTGACATGCGTTTCCACGACCGCCAGGAAAAATTACCAGTTCCCTAACATTAGAGTAAACGAATCACTAGGCTATTCCGATTTTTGTAAGAAGAATTCTAGATCAGATATGTGTTAAAACATTGTAGTACCGTGTATTTCGTGAATGGTTGCTTTTAGAATGGCCCTGTCAAAGAAAAAGGCAAAGAAAGGCACTTCTTTAAAGAAGACGGAATTTATAAGTGATAACCAACGGAACAGACATATTTTATTGCAGACAAACTAGCTTTCGTTCATATTTTTTTGAAAAGTAATTGATTTTAACAATAATATTATGTGTTATTAAATATAAATTAAAATTGAATGGGTGAGATGAAAAGGGGTGAATATGCCACTTCCGCGAAATTAGGGAAAACAGAAAAAAAAATAGTTTCCCACTAAACGGTAGGTTCAATGGAAAAACGTACGATCAGGCATTTGTTTATTAGGATGTAAAGAAAATTAATTTT
This sequence comes from Bacillus rossius redtenbacheri, assembly GCF_032445375.1. Taxonomy (NCBI): domain Eukaryota; kingdom Metazoa; phylum Arthropoda; class Insecta; order Phasmatodea; family Bacillidae; genus Bacillus; species Bacillus rossius. The sequence goes on along the minus strand of NC_086339.1, from coordinate 46,938,736 downwards.
ACCTGAAATATGTAATAACTTTCTATGAACAAGGAGTTATATGTAATCAAAGTTGAATGCACTTTTTTCCTTTTAAATCTCAATGTTTTGAGGGCATTCTGAAACTCTAAAAAAGTGTTATTAATTAAAGGAATATGAAGTAATGTTTATATTATTATGTCTACATTTAGCTAAAAACGTTAAATGCGTCAGCTAGAGACTACTCAGTGTCAACACATAACGCAAAGTTGTTCTCAGATCTAAATGTCACCATAAAACAGTTTTTACTTTCCAGAAATATTATGTATCACTTTTAATTTTATTCAGTATTCTTAACCTTGATTGTAACTCTAAGACTATAGGCACATGGTAAGTTTCATTTTATCATGCCAATATCGTCTTCATTCAGGGTATTTGTTGTTGGCCATGTTAAACTGTTATAATTAAATAGTTTGTTCTGATCAGGAACACAGCGTATCTCCTTTCATAGGTCTTCGATTTTCTTTCTTTTGATGGGAACGCTACCTTTGTACTCGTAAGCGCTTAGTCTTTAGCAGTTTGAACAAGTGGACACCAACACATAAATAAAGTCATGAGCTCGATTTTTAGAAAGAAAATATTCCACGCATGGTTTAATTCTAAAACTCACTTCATAATACAACCTCCTATAGCACTTAAAGCATTCATGGAATTTTCTTTTTTTACATCTACGTGTTTGAATATGGACTAAAACTTGTCCATCTCAGTTTAATTTCAGGAATTTTCCTTCTTATTTTTTTATCCCACCCATTCATTTACTACGGTCATCGACCTGAAAAATCCAAGCCTATATTGTAAAAACTATGGTCATGTTTAAACTGGCTTATTTTGTTTAAAAAAGCGAGCAGTAAAATTTATTTTATACAACAATAGCTGCAGCACCCGGCGTTGCCCGGGCTGAACACAGGGTGATACATTGTCCGCGGGTTCGATAGATAGCGCGATATGACAGTGTAGTGGACAGAGAGAAATCACACACAACTGCTGTTTTAATTTCTATGACCTATGATTTTCTGTTTACCCATGGCAATCGGTAGGTTGAACGATTTATAAGTTGATGTGCTGTAGTGCCATCTAGTGAAGTATTATAACAAATTGGATATCGCGAAAATATTTTCCGTGTTAAAATTTATATGCATACAATTTGCATGGCGATCGGTTGAACGGTTTAGAAGTCGATGCGCTGCAGCATCATCTAGTAGCGAAATATAGCAAAATTGATAGCATAAATACCTTCTCCGTGAAAAAACACTTTGTTGTGCCAACTTTCATGGCGATCGGTCAAACGGTGTCGTTTATCGACGTCATACATACATACCAACATCCAATTTTATAAATATATAGATTTTATAAAAAATCTCTTGTAAATTCGTTAATTATTGTTTGTATCTAACGAATGATAAATAATTAAATAGAGTTACATACCTATTCGTAATTTCACCTTTAACATCTATATTCAAAGTGCGCTAATAATTATTAAAACTATGGCTAGCCGTGTCTGAAAATGAGAAATAAATGTTTGATAAATTTTATTTTTGGTTATAGTCTTAAAAACAAAGTATAAAAATACTAATTTTTTTTTATATTTGACCACTGTCCGTTTTGCATTTCTGTTACCGAAATAAACCATCACAGAAAATTGTTTCAAAGTTTTTTGAAGAAATTTGGAGAAAATGTAGCCCATGTACTGAATAATAATAAATGCTATGATTATTTACGATTTTTTTACACAGTTAGGTAAACATAACGCAATTGATTTTAAGTAAGAAAGCATACCTGAGAAAATTATTAAATTGGATAAAATGATACTGGGTGCAATTCATATAAAATAAACACTATTTCCAATATTCCACACGTAAAAGGATAGAAAAAGAGTAAATCTGTTTTTATATGGCTTATTATTACATAATTACCGTTAAGCTATTTAAATGTGATATTAGGTATGAACAATAATAATCAACGAAATATCTAGCAAAATATTTTACCCATTTTTTTAATATTATACTGCTAAACACTAAAGATAAGGATTTTTTATATATAATTTTTTTTTAATTTTGTAAAGAATAATAGTTATTTTGTCGAGTTATTAATTTTTATTGAATTATCGTAATTATATTTCTAGAACAAATAGTGTTCAAACACTGTACTATCGAACTACAATAAAGAATAAGGCAAGAAATTGTGTATAAATTACATTCATAAAGAGTTAAAAAGTGCATTTTTTTTCCTTTTTTAAATAAATTCATTGTGTAATTTATAGTAAGAAAATAATTTATCTGTAGCTTAATCGTTAACATGGTTTATACTGGGTATGAACATATTTTCTTTTCGTAGACAAAATTATATTTTATTTAATATACCTGTCAAATCCCAGCAATTTTATAATTTTTATAAAGCAAAGGTTTTTTAATGCAACTTAATTTTAGCAAGAAATATGAACCAAACAATTTAATAAGTAACCAAAACACCTCCATTAAAACCTAAAAAGTGATTCAGTACTGTAATTTTCTTAATCGTCCTTTTTGGCAAGTCTTCAAAACCTTATAAATGTCACTACGGCAGCTAATAATGCAAAATTTATTCAGTATATATATAAATCATTCCGTATAATATAGATTGCTTAGAAATGCTGCAAGTGCAACATTGTTCAAAGTAAATATAAAACATTGGCATGAAGCGGTCCACACCCGCTCTGACACAGCTGTACGTAAAACACCGTCATTATAAATTATATACATAGAAATAAACATTATTTAAAGTCTTAAAATTTTAAGTATTGTCTTTGAACACAATTACACAGAGTTCCTTAGGCCTAAACTGGTTCATGAAGATATAGAGGAATTCTTTAACATCAGTATGTTAACTTACTTTGGTAGATGTGGCATTTAATTAATATATCTTCTATTAACAAGCTTAATAAACCAAAAATGTAATGTAATGTAACTATCCACACCGAAAATGTGTTAACTAATTATGCTAATTTAAAACTGATTTTATTTTCAGTGAATCCTCTGACCATTCTCAACAAACCTTAGTACTTTGTTTCCATCACTGAAAAAAAATCAATTTATAAATATCAGTTTTAATTTAAAACTGCCAGTGGTTTCAGAATTTAATTGAACCAACGTTTCAGCCGTAGTAACACTAGATAAAGGCGATAAATATTATCCTGATGATACCGCAAGCCAATTAAAAAAGCTAATATCTTGAAAGGTTAAAACATTAAAAAAAATGTTAGGTTCAATATTCTATCCCGATATTGAAACTATGTACATGTCAAATTGAGTTCTAGCAGTTAAGTAGATATTTTGAATGAGAGTGTAACAAATAAACATCAATGGATTTTTATTCCTTTATTTTTACAGTAAGCCATTATATTCAGAGAAAATGCGTTTTTAAGAATATTGCCACTAAATTATTTTTTTTGTGTTTGATACACTGGAGAAAGATATTTAACTACACTCCTTAGGCCTAAGATGTCGATTTTCGGTAAGGGGTAAAAAGCAGTAGGTAAGTGCTGTATTTTAACTATTTTTTACAAATCATCTTTATTCCAAGATTATTTCTTACTATAAAAATTAAACTGCACACTTGTCGAAGAAACATAATTACGAAGTATATTCAATTACATAGGAAACTCCCATTTGAAACCATCTCAGTTCGCAAACCGCCGCGAACTTCACTTAGAGGACGTAGAATGTAGGGGAGTTGCCAGACTTGTATGTATGGCCGCGACTTGACTCGATACCAACGCCATGTTTCCCAGCCTCATCTTTCTGTAGCAATAATACATTGTTCACAGATTAAAAAAACACGTTTTAACTATGTTGACGTAATATTGAAGCATTGGCCCGATCAATAAAACAAGCGTGAAAATGATGGAGTCGCGAAAATTCGCCGGTTAGTGATAATATAGCGCTTTTCGTCAATAAACACTTGTATATAAATTATTCGTTGCTATTTCGTTTTAACTGATTTTCCATCATCTCTAACAATGGTGTTTCCATGACGATTCTTCTACAACAATGCTATGATTGATAGAGTTTTTGAGGAGTTTTTTAATTATTTTGTGGTGTTTAAAAAAATTTCAACTTTTCGGAAAATTCCCTTTGTTTGTGAGACTAGCTCCACGTGGTGTAAAATTTTCGAGTTTTTAGCTCGAATTACAGTAGGTTGGAATTTGTATAAATGACTCAGTCAATCAATGAGTCAATAAGTCGTAGATTGGACTGTTTGTATATTTATATTTAGATTACACAATTTTATTTAATGAAAATTGGGATTACATAAAAATTTTGCGACACTCACAATAAAAAAAATTGGTTGTATGTAAAGTCGGTTTACGGACGATAGTTTAACGTGACAACGTCATAACAAAACATTGATAAAATGATTGCATACTTTTATGAATAAAATTGAATCATTTTTATTGAATTATCACTATTTTGTATGGATACAAAGAAGGAGTGAAATTAAATCTACAATTTAATTGATAAATTTACTTTTATTTGCACTCATTAATTCAAATATGTTTATTACTTTAACGAAGAGATTATTTTAACTATAACTTTTATAGATGTTTGCTATTTAACTTCTTCCAATCTGTGTTATTATGTTAAGGATAGGACGATGAGAGGAAAAGTAGGAAACGAATGGGAGTGTTTCAAGTTTAATGTGCCTCGAATAAGTAAAATCGATGGTTGTTCCAATCGAGTGGAAGAGAGATATTTGCGCCACGGACTCTGCAGCAATGCTAGGAGGAACGGGTTAGCAAAGAGCAATGAAAATGTTGCATTGAAACGCATGAAAACAGAATTACGCCACGGTTTCGGTCGCAATGCTAGGAGGTGCAGGTTAGGAAAGAGCATTATAAATTGAGCGTAACGGGACACAGCGAAACGGGACAATGTGCGTAACGGGACACTTTTTCGTGCGTGCAGCCGGCGTTCATCGATTTATTAGACGTTTTATGAATACAATTGAATAATTTTTATTGTATTATCACTACTTTGTATGGATACAAAGAAGGAGTGAAATGAAATCTACAATTTAATTGATAAATTTACTTTTAATTGCTCTCATTAATTCAAATATGTTTATTACTTAAACGCAGAGATTATTTTAACTATAACTTTCATACATGTTTGCCATTTAAATTTCTTCCAATCTATGTTATTCTGTTAAGGATAGGACGATGATAGGAAAAGTAAGAAACGAATGGGAGTGTTTCAAGTTTAATGTGCCTCGAAAAAGTCAAATCGATGGTTGTTCCAATCGAGTGGAAGAGAGATAGATGCGGCGCAAGCGTACAATGAGCGTAACGGGACACAGCGTAACGGGACAATGAGACATACTTTTTCGTGCGTGCAGCCGGCGTTCATCTATTTATTAGACGTTGTAACGTCAATAAAAGAATAAATACTTGAAATTATACTAGTAATCAGAATTTTCAAATGCAAGAATAATTAACACGCAAGCGCAAAGTAAATGACTACAAGTTAAAACTGATCCGTGTTGCGCCCAGCGGAGGGGTTCCGTCAATCACTGCTATCGGGCAATTGGAGTGTGGGTGGGTGGGGGGGTGGGGGGGGGTGGTCCTAACCCCAATAACAGCAGTGACCCAACTACACACACACACCTTTCAATCGCTTCCCATCAGCTCTTCCCGTTATACTTCTTTAGGCTTCAAACGTCCTCCCAAGAGAACATTGTTCTTTCACGTACGTTTTTAATTTAATAACTTGTGTAAATCAGTATTGTTGAACATTCTTACGTAAGTATTGTGTCACGTAAGTATTATTTATGCTGGTATGATCCTTTTCACGCTTTAATTTCGCATGGGCAATTATTTGTCACGAATTATTATTTGAGTAACTAAACCACACTCCGTATTGCGGTTAAGGGCCCACGAGCGTGTAAATATGTTAAACTAAGAATATTCTATTTAATAAACGTTTAAAACAAATCCCGTGCGTTGAATAGGTGTTAATTGTTTTTATTTCTACTATGAGTGCAATATGGTTATAATGTAAAGAATTACCGTGAGATAGGTCTGTGCCGTTTAGTTTTCGCTTCGCGGAGCGGCGGACATGTTACTCAGTTTTCATTCATTCGACGGCTGAATATTATCAATGCCTATGAATGCATTGCGGTATGTATTATGTAGCCTGTTGGCAGAATCTATTGCACCATAACTCAATCATAAGGTAATATTTGCAGAACTACAAACTCCGTCTATCAGAATGCTCGATCACATCTAACCTATACATACTATAAAATTAAATTTATTTTAATAAATTTATTTTTATTTTAATTTTAATTTATTTTAATCAATCCTATCTTTGATATTTCCTAAACAATTTTTTTTCTTTACGGTGTGAGTATTTCAACAGTGAGTAATATTTATTGTAAATAATTAATATTAATTGATTAATAACTATTGATAACCTAAGCAGTTATTTTGAAGTAAGTAATAATTTTGTTACTTCATGTTTATTTAGAAAATTGTCTTCTTTCTCTATTTTTTTTCTCTGCCGTTTTAGCCCTTATGATATACTTACGAGACGAGGTTTTAATTGCTAAATAAGTTTCACTCCTTTCACACGTGTACTGAGTTACACGCTCTCTCTCTCTTTTATGTGTTTTTAAGTGTATTTATACAAGTGATGTTATGTTCCCGTATATATTTTTTATTTTCATTATAAACTGTAAGATATTACATTATTATTTAATAAATAATAAAATTCATAAATTATATTTATAACATGGGGCATATTTTATTGATTTTCATTATTGATCAAAATTTATCTTGATATATTTTAATAATTAAAATTAATAGTTTTTTTTACTTTCTTATATGAATATTGAATACTGAGTATTTATTTAAATTTTTGTTTTTATTAGATTTGTACTTTACCACCCGTGTTTACTATAGCACTCCAGTCGTTTAATTATTTTATTTCAAATAATATTTTCATCCAAACTTAAAGTTAGTTTTTTATTACGCCAAGAGGTATAATTTCTAACGCGCATATAAAAGTACACGCATCTAATTTTTTTTTTGCTTGAATGACTGTATTTTTGCCCACTGATTAGACTGACTGATTATAGCCTATAGTAATACTTTTATAAATTAAATACATTTTTATTGAATGGAAATATAATGAAATAACATATTCTGAAAGCATTTTATGCATACTGTTTACAGTTATAACTAACCGTTTGTTTATAGAGTTTGCCATAAAAATGTTTATTCTTTATTTAACAATCGGTAACTTTTTTTTTGCATTCAAGAAATTGATAGAATTTTTTTATAGATGTAGGAACAAAAAGGAAACAGTTATATATTAAGAGCTTTTAAAAACAATTAATTTAAACAGTTAAGCACAAATTAACTTATTCACTTTAATAGCGCTAGTTTTAAAATACACTATATTGTTTATAGTTTTATAAACAAATAAACACTTACTAAAATGATATAAGTATTTGCAATAAACCAACTTAAGTTTTATATTTAAATAAATTAAAATTTTCTGTTAATAGACAAACTTATACAAAAACTTAAACGAGCGCCTATGAAACAGTGTTATGATGAATCGCAATTAAATAAAAGGCATTATCTACTTTTTTGCGTTTTATTGCGTTATTGATCAAAATTTATCTTGAATATATTTTAATAATTAAAATTAATAGTTTTTTTACTTTTTTATATGAATATTGAATACTGAGTATTTATTTAAATTTTTGTTTTTATTAGATTTGTACTTTACCACCCGTGTTTATTATAGCACTCCAGTCTTTTTATTATTTTATTTCAAATAATATTTTGCATCCAAACTTAAAGTTAGTTTTTTATTACGCCAAGAGGTATAATTTCTAACGCGCATATAAAAGTACACGCATCTAATTTTTTTTTTGCTTGAATGACTGTATTTTTGCCCACTGATTAGACTGACTGATTATAGCCTATAGTAATACTTTTATAAATTAAATACATTTTTATTGAATGGAAATATAATGAAATAACATATTCTGAAAGCATTTTATGCAAACTGTTTACAGTTATAACTAACCGTTTGTTTATAGAGTTTGCCATAAAAATGTTTATTCTTTATTTAACAATCGGTAACTTTTTTTTGCATTCAATAAGTTGTTAGAATTTTTTTAATAGATGTAGGAAAAAAAAGGAAACAGTTATGTATTAAGAGCTTTTAAAAACAATTAATTTAAACAATGAAGCACAAATTAATCTAGTGACTTTAATAGTGCTAGTTTTAAAATACACTATATTGTTTATAGTTTTATGAACAAATAAAAACTTACTAAAATGATATAAGTATTTGTAATAAATCAACTTAAGTTTTATATTTAAATAAATTAAAATTTTAGGTTAATAGACAAACTTATACAAAAACTTAAACTAGCGCCTATGAAACAGTGTTATGATGAATCGCAATTAAATCAAAGGCATTATTGACTTTTTTGCGTTTTCGCTAAACTGATTTGTACCCTCACTTTTTGAGATATTATAATAGTTAAGACAAATTTAGATCTCAATTAAAGTTACATATTAAATTTCCACATCGTTAATATATATAAAATATTATAGGGGCCCCACGAAATGATTTTTAATTATATGCATCCTATTTCTGTAAGTATATATTTCAACTTCAAATTTCTAAATGATCAAGATTTTTAAACGTGTCCTTCTATTTACAGTTTTAATCTACTGTTACGTGCTCTATGTAGGCCTTTTGCGAAAACTTCTTGAGCCACACATGATAACAAACATATTATAGTAACATTTTTTCTATATGTATTGTTTTTTTTTCCTTTTTCACCATATGGCTTGCAGTGTTATTCTTAAAAGTTTCGCGCCCTGTAAGTCTCGACATACACGCGTAGATAATATAAACATACACGATATGCGAGTTTGATTAGTCTTGAACGTTTCGGTACATGGAATTTCTTACGTACAACTTAACTTTTTTTAAATTTTTTATTAAATTATTAGTGAGCATGAAAGAGGAAAAAGTATCCACCAAAGTTCCGAAATCCTACTATGATTAGCCTCTCTGCTCTTAGCCATACATCTTTCATACGTATAATTTCTAAAGCAAAAATATTGGTTTAAATAATGTAGCAATGGAAATATATCTCATTGCTTCTCAAATATTTTCATTCATATTATTTTTTGTATTCTAAGTCAAAGCCTAAAGATGTTTCTCTATAATTTCAAGCCATAGATGTGCTATAGGCTATCTAATATTTGTATACCTACATTGAAATCAAAGTTTTCTGTTTGACTTGCGGGTTTATGTTCAATCACTACAATTTGAATCACTTTAGTTCCGAAACGTACGTAATGCGTGAAACTTTTTTTCTCTGTGGTTTCATTTAAAAATACGTAGCCTTTTCTCTTAATTGTATACATACTAATTATATAATGTATAGACCGATTACTGTCTCGTGCGTATTGGGCCATCGTTGACTAACGATTTGACAAAATAACTGCAAAATGCATTTAAAGTATGTGTGATTATTTACAGAAACCAATCTTATCAACATTTTAAAATGTGAAGTAATAACTTTACTCAGGCAATTTTATGTTTTTGGCTGTTTCTGGCATGAAACTCGGATATAAAGTTTTTCTATGATATATTATTAACCCAGCATTGCACCATTGCGCCCGCCAGCCTAAACTGTAAGAAAGTGACCTTTTACGGGGCAGCCTTGATAACAAACCAATTATTTCAAGCTGCATTCAGGAAGAAACCTGCAATGAAAGTTTGCCTGGGTATTTTCGATGCTTATGTAAACAGGTAACTATAAAATATTTTGCGTTTGCAAATTTTTTACACTCTATTTTTAGTAATTATTTACTCATTTGATTGTTATTTTGTAATTTTTACTCTTTTGAAGCTATCATTTCCTAATAAGTAACTAAAAAGAAAATGAAAATGGAGAAGTTGACAGGTTATAAAGTGAACTATTTTATATTTGAAATAAAAAAAAAACAATTGGGCCACAAACACCTTAAGGACCATGCAGCACTGGTAACTTTTCGGAAGGACAACCAAAATTTCTGACACTCTTGAAGATAGAATTTTCAAGGAACCTTTAGGCAAAAGAGTCCCTCAAGGACGTATTCTGAAACAGCAGTTTTTTGTGGTTCTGTTGGCACTAAACAGTTTGATGCATGCGCGATATTTATGTCCACATACTGGGCCTTCGTCTTGAACATAAATAATCTTTAAAAAGGGTTTGAAAATAAGTAGAATATGGCCACAAAATGTTACAACTGCTTCATCATGAATCAGTATAGAGCGGTTTAACAGTTTTCCCGCGAAACAATACTTATTTTTTGTAAATTTTTATTTTTATAAAAATCATATTTCGACTTAACTTGAAAGTAAGGTCATTCCCGACAGCAAATAAAAAAAGGGATGTGAAGGAAGTAGTCGTACATGACTTGTACACATTAAGGAAGTATCCCGTCATTTGCATGGAGCGATATGGCGGAAAACACAGTAACACAGTAATTGGGACGAGCCGATGGGATTCGAACCCTTGTCCTCCGGGTTTTTAGTGGTTTTTCATCGCCAACGAGGTATCGATCCCATAATTATGACTTTTTATATAGTCGGTCAATCTTTGATTTTACATTTAACGACTTTCATTTATTTATTTATTTATTTATCGTCTTTATTGGTGGCGAAGTTAAGGCTTACACTTAACCACTTTTCTGCAATTACATCAAATAGTGGAATATTAAAAATTAAGCATGATATAAGCAGATGTTGACTAAATATTAAGACAACAAATTAAAATTTTAACTTAATGTTCAAATATTAACTATTACAAAAGATTCAACCATAACCATAACCATAACATATTCTTTGAGACGTATCCACACGACGCAGAAACTGCAAACCCATGCCTCGCCCTGGACTCGAACTCAGAGCCTTGAGTCAACTGGAGCGCATGACACCACGTGGCCAGGGGCGTTGTGGGGGAGGGGGCGGGGAGTGCCTCTCTGTGGTGGCGACTGTAAGCCGCGCCGTCCAGGGAATCCAAGGGTCTGCGAGCAAATCATATCCTCGGGCCCCTTCCTATTGGATTACGTACAACTTTCCAAAACCCTCGATAAAAAAAAATAGCCAGTCATGGGGACTGTCAACAGAAGTGAAAACTTAAAACTTTGTTCTTAAATGTGTAATAAGTCGTCATTTCTACGTCAAATGTACGTAAGAAAATGATTTTGGTATTATATCAGTACGATGTCAGCATGATATCATTTATCCCTACATCATTTTTTTAGACACAACAGATGTCAGTGGTATGTAAACATTTCGTAAAAATTCATTACCTAGCTATGACTTACCAGTGATGTCAGACCTAGGTCATGTATTCACGTGGTCAAATTAACTTCACTTTCTGCTACTACAGCATGTCGGTGATGCGAACTCACAAGATTTTACCCATTCAAAAAATAGTCCAACACGCACATGATACAGTCGAGTATATAGAATGTATTTGTGTGTATATGCATATACATGTACACAGGCCGCTGCGCGTCGCCAGTCTGGCGCAACACGTCACTAGCATGTCGGTGACGCGAACCCATAAGTTTTGACCCTACCAAAAATCACACAACGCGGTGAACGTTACTGTGGCCATAACATTTTCTATGATTTCTTATAGCAGTATACCTGTAATTTTCGTCCTACCAGAGTGAACACAAGAACACAAGCTTAAAAACCATCTCTAAACCTTACCCTTGGGTACTTGTCCACGGAGATTATGCCTCCCCCCCCTAACATACCTCTTGCCAGTCCTTCTCCAGGGTTCTGATTTTAACTTTGGAACGTAACGAAAGAAAATATGTTTTAAGGAAAACTATTTGAATATTATAAATATTCCCGCTCGTCGCATGCATGTAGGCGTGGACCACACCCCGTGTGACGTCTCGCGCTGAGCTCCAGTTGTTTGCACGACACTTACTGACCGCTCAATGCACCTGAATAGCGTTACGAGACACTGCACTCGTCCATTAAAGTTCCGTTCCATAGTTTGTGTCTTGAGCGCGTGATTATCGGGCAGTGAAGGAGGGCTGAAGGCAGTTCTCACTGACGGTGTTTGGCAGGTGGAGGGTCGGGCACTCACTCTCGCAGGCGGCCGGCAGCGCCAGCAGGCTGGAGACGGAGAAGCGGCGGCCGGGGGCGGCTGGGGGCGGCCCGGGGGCGGGCAGAGCCGCGCCGTAGCCCAGCATCGCCGCGGCTAGGAGGTCCTCCGGCGCGCCATGGCCTCGCCACCTGCCGAGAGTCACAAGTCCCTCAGCACTGTACACACGTCCTCAGCACTGTGCACACGTCCTCAGCACTGTACACACGTCCTCAGCACTGTGCACACGTCCTCAGCACTGTACACACGTAATTTCACTCATCATAGAATCCCTCCAGTATTTAAGTAGGGTATTTCTGTCCTCTAGGGTCTTTTTTACTTGCGCGTAATTTTAAATTTTAAACCTTTTTATAAATCAAATAGTTATTTATCTCACATTAAAATTAATTACATTTTTCAAACATCTTACATAATATATAACTAATTAATATAATATTTTGGGAAAGATTTATGTAATTATAAATATACTGAATACTGCACGTAGGCACAAAGCAAACTGTTAGCACTGACTCTTAGACCATCTTTTATGGGTGTGGTATTTGTTTCCTGTACACCTATGTGAATGATTTAAAAAAGAAAATAAATGTGTAAATAACAAATTTGAGTATCTACGATATTGCTTATTACTATATAAACGTAGAGGTATTATCCGGAACAACTAGACCGACATAAAAACTTAAACAAACATTTATTCATATAAAGTTTCTCACTCGAATTGATGGAGTTGGCAAGGGCATCATTTTCTGCTACTGGCTCTCTCAATGGAAATTTGACAGCTGTGCTGTTGCGATTCTCCATTTTTTTTAAAACTCTCATATTAACCAGAGATACAATGTTTTTACAAATACATTGACCTGTAACATTCTCGCTATCAACTGTCTATGCTTAAAAATGAAATAAGGTATTACTTTTTCTAATAAATGTTTTTGTTAGGGCTACACTATTATTTTGTTGTCACAGAAAACTAGTTGGTCGGGCGCGACTCGACACAATATTGTGTGGCCTCGTCACAACTGTATTGTCGGTGAGCGGCTCTGAAGAACACGCTGGCGGCCGAGAACAGTGGCGTCGCCGGGAATGAGCACAAGTTTGTGTTCACTTGCGAAGTGTGTAGGTGGTGGAGTCCCGTTCTAGGTAATTATTGTATGCTTACGTTCCACACCGCCAAACTTGCCGACTTTTTGAGCGGCTCAACTTTCACGAAATGAAAAATATATATAAATATACATCACATACGCTTTTGCTTAATTAGCTTACGAATTTGCATTTTTAACATTTTTGTAAGTGTGGGTAATAAGAATGAAATGGAATATAATACTGAAACTTTGAAGTTTTTTAAAGATAATTTTTCTTACTAATATGTAATATGGTTTAATTTTTTTTTAAAATAAATATTTAATTTTAGTTAGCCTTTTAAAATCCTCAGACATTTTATGATTTTAAGGAGTAAATAAAAATTAAATTAATTTTTTTAATTAATTTGAAATACACCACGAATTAGCCACTAGTGCCTATTGCCTTTAAAACAAACATTTTTAGTTTATTATATATACCATTTGGTTCTCCTTTTCCATACTGTAAAAAAATGTAAAAAATTAAACTTTGCCAGCTAATTAAGTAAAAAGGTTGCACTTCATATATATTTTTTTAAATTTTGCTGAAGTGCGGTCTCACAGAAAGTCTACAAGTGAAACCATGTTAAACGTTAAAATAAAATAATGACCACACTTACCTTAATCACATTTATGAACTAACTACCGCAGATTAAGCTATGCAAAATATAAAAATTAACATAGCAAAGGCAATGTTGATGATTAGATAGGTAGTATTCTGTACAACGAAGTTAACAGTATCATAAAAATTAATTGCAAGATTTTGCAGCCATTAGCTAATAGACTATCCTATAGTCATTGACTAATAAACTATCCAAACTTTCGAGCTCAACTGATAGTTTGATTTTTCAATCCTGAAGATGCCTGTGGCAGTTTAGAGCACATTTTCCGTAAAATTGACTACTTCTACGCGGATCAACCAAAAGCAGAATTTTTTTAGAAAATTAGATTTTCAAAAACAGTAGTTAAGGTTTACAAAAAATCAGTTACTCCAATCACGTATAAGCATATACCTTTTGCAATTAAAGTAAAGGTATAACATCGCAAGTTTACAACTAAGAAAATAATATTAATATTAAAATAACGTAACGACAACATATTTACGAAGCGAGGTGTCTGAAATACGTTCAGCCTGAAGGAATTGAGTTATATTCCAGTCCTGCCAACCCGAAACACTCTCCCGTGTTTTTCCTGAAGTCTCGCGAGGCGCAATATGCCAAATACTCTAGATCAGTTTCTTGTTTTCATCTCACAATGAGCTCACTGTCAACGATACACAAAGCTCAACATTGAAATACCTCGGTATTTTATAATGACTTCAATACAGTTTATCATGAATCACAATTTTTTTTTCTTTGTGAAGAAAATAAAATTGTTTCGTTTTCATCACATCGTATTTGGCTTAGTATTCATTCGTTAACCTGATGATGCTTACAGCTTGAGAAACCGAAACGTTTGTCAACTCCAACACCACGACCTGAAATTTCGACCTAAAGGCTAATAATGTTGTAACGAAAACTTTTAAAACATTATCTAGAAGCCAACATTATTTTATTTATTTGAAAATGTTAACTGAAACAACGCTAGAATTTATATATTGTCTGAAAACGTAAAATATTTTGTTTAAGAAAAACTTAAAGAAATGCCTCCCACGCAAAAGAAAATTTTAGTTAGTAATTAAACTTAACAATTTGAGGATGACAAAAAATATATATTTGTCAACATATAACCTGAACAAACATTTTGAGTAGGCAAGAAAAAAAAACATATAGTAATGCTTACTTTGCGGCTCAAAAGTGACAACATTATTTTTTTCTGACACAAACGAATAATTTCGTCTAGGCTACAAATTTATTTTAAAGTGACCATGAGATATTTGCCGAGCCTTATATCGGCAGAACGGCGATTTCAATCTAAGTGAGGTTACATTTATTTTATCGCTTTCAGTCCATTCAAACTGAAGTGGACGATTTATATATCAATGATATATAAATTCTTTTTAATGGCCGTGGTGTTGTTTTTGTCGTGTCGGGGCTGTCACAATATATTGTGATTCCAACATTATGTTTTTAGCATGTGCTGAGAAAACCACTAGAAGAGTATTTTAATAGATCTAAAGAAAACAATTGCCATTAAGAATAGATAAAAACCATCACATCATCTCCAACCTAAGAACTGTGAATACGGAATATTTGTTATACTTTACTTGAGAACGAATTGATATTACTTTGAATGTGCTTAAGGGCTAAGAAGATAAAAAAAATAGCCAGTCATGGGGACTATCAACAGAAGTGAAAACTTAAAACTTTTTTTTAAATGTGTAATATGACATTTCTACATCAAATATACGTAAGAAAAAGATTTTGGTATTATATCAGTACGATGTCAGCATGATATCATTTATCCTTAAATAATTTTTTAGTCACAACAGATGTCAGTGGTATGTAAAAATTACGTAGAAATTCATTACCTAGCTATGACTTACCAGTGATGTCAGACCTAGGTCATGTATTCACGTGGTCAAATTAACTTCACTTACTACTACTACAGCATGTCGGTGACGCGAACTCACAAGATTTTACCCATTCAAAAAAAGAGTCCAACACGCACATGATACAGTCGAGTATATACAATGTATTAGTGTGTATATGCGTATACATGTACACAGGCCGCTGCGCGTCGCCAGTCTGGCGCAACACGTCACTAGCATGTCGGTGACGCGAACCCATAAGTTTTGACCCTACCAAAAAATTTCTCAACGCGGCTAAAGAAGTTATCCCGTAAAAAAAAGATACTTAAAGTTATGCTACAATATGTATTATAATTAGAGACCTGAAAAATTCGCGCGTTCATTTCACGATAGGCTAGAATCCAAAAAGTTTGCATTTTTGCTGCTTCGGTGATTGGGCCACAGTATATCTGAAGGACTTAGGGCCAATGAGAAAATGTAAACAAAAGAAGTAGCGAATCACGAGCATCCCAGTTAACAGGTGCTGCGAGTCAGTAGCCAATGAGCAGATGCAATTCGGCCGAGTGCATAGAGGATTATGGAGTCCATCCTATAGGTCATTGAACTCGCGAATGTTTCCGGTCTCTAATTATTAGAGACCTGCAAAATTCGCGGTTTCGATGGCTTTCAGGATAGACTGCACATACCCTTGTACACTCGGGCAAATAACGCAAGTTCATTGGTTGTTGACTTGTAAGTCGTCTCAGCTGGTTTGTCTGTGATTCGATCCTTCTTTGGTTGAGGGTTTATAATTGGTTGAGATTCGCTAAGATGAACAGTAAGCCAATAGCAAAATTATCCAAGAGGTATATGTGTTTGAATTCTAGCCTATCACCGAATGAACTCGCGAATGTTTCCGGTCTCTAATTAGTAATGATGCTACAGAGGACTGCCGGAGTGCAGGACGTACCTCTGGCAGCGTCGTCGGGCGGGAAGAGGGCAGACCTGGACAGCCGCGCACCGGGCAGACGCGAAGACTGCCGCTGACGTCTCGGGAGCAGCCGGGAGGTCCCGAGGGAGAGCCGGGATGGCTGGCGGGCGTCCCGGGAGGGGGGTGGGGGGAGGGCCTCAGGCTCCACCCACCAGGAGGAGGGGATCCGGAGTCCCGCCTCGAGACGACACGCCGACAAGCACGTCCACACCACTTCTGTCGGTCGGGCGTGATTTCTTATTCAAAGTATACACATCGCTATCTAACAATCACAATTTTTTTAAAAATTAAATCTTCTGCTAAGCGAAGATCATAAATGATTTTTTTTTCCAGTTCATTATTATAATCTATTACTACAGAAAGTTATTTACTTACAAAACATTTGATTGCATAACTTCAGGGATATAAATGTGAAATATTATGTGTTTAAACTAGTCTTGGAAATAACGTTCAATATATTTAGCCTCTGGTAAAAAAATTACCATAAAGGCTATTAGCAAAGTTATTACTATTCAAATTTAATGGAAAAAAATTAAAAATAATAAAAAAACTTTAAAACATTTTAATACAAAAAACCTCCAACATTTTAAAAATTGTATGCCACTGTGAAAATAAGTAATTTTAATCCTAGAAATTAGGGAAATTTTTAAAAATCAAATTATTTACTTAATTAAAATTTAATAAAAAATGTACATTTGCCATGGAGTCCTAGGTACAACGAGGTCATTAAATTAAAAATTGTGAAGGATCCTTCCTCCAAGGAAGCCACCGGCAGACTGACCACCCACGACTAATGCCCATGTAGATATATTGCCAGCTAGTATGGTGCCAAGTCCGCCATTTGGTTTTCATCTTCTGGTGGCCGCCATATTGGATCCGATACATTGTTTTCGTCTGCTAGAGTGCGCTGCCGCATTATTAGTTTAATTTTTACCCAATATAGTGCAGTAATTATTTATTGCCCGGGCGTCCTTAAATCTTGTGACCATCTTGGCCGCCATCTTGAAAATCTGTTATTTTAAGCTAGAAAATTGGAAAAATTCAAAAAATCGTAAAAAAAAAAAATCATTTCTTAAAATAACTATTTATTCGATCATCTCGGTTTAATCCTCGACTGATGCAAACCTGTTTTAATTTTAGGTCAAATAATATCATTTAATTAAAATTACTAAAAAAGTGAGTTTCGATAAATAAAACAACAAAATACAAATGAAAATTTATTACCTAATTTATATTCTAGTCGAAAAACAACAAAAATTTAAACAAAACAAGGAAATCTTTAGCATTTCTCGATTTCTGCATATACTACCCACGAATTAAAGCGAGGTGGGAAAACCCACCAGTTAACATAGAATTCTCCATTTCTCGTTTGAGAATATTCTCCACCAAATATGTATCGAGATACATCGTAGGCTGAAAATCTCTTCGGCATAGAAGCCATCACGAATAGGTTTGTAGTCCAAATCTTCAAGGTAGTAGGTCTTAGGCACCGATTCGCGAACGTGGTTCACATGGAAGTTCAAAGCTCAAATTCGCAGTGAAACCTTTCTCGAAAACACCTTTCTGCTTGGAGATTCGCACAATGTCACCAACGTTAGCTTTACACTTTCGTGGATCTTTCTTCTTCGTGTTGAAAAACACTGTTCGAAGCAAATGATCGTCCTTTCCATATTTGGGCTTCATTTTCGTAGTGGAATGCACCGCTTCGCTTATAAGTTTCTGCAAGATATCAGCCAGTTGTAATTTCAGTTAGCCGTGAACCTTCGCCCCATCTTGGTGCACAAATTTCTGTTAAACCTTTTAACTATGGAGGCTTAAAATAACTAAATGTAGAGTAGTGTTTGATGCCAAACTTCTTCATCAAAGCCTTGAAGGTGGCATTGTAGAGCTCTTCGCAGGTGCGACAATAGATGTACATCACGCTAAATGTGTATCATGGCCCTGATTACGTCGATTGCGTTCTTCGATTTCACAGGTCTTGCCCAAACGAACATGTTTTACACATCGATGACCATCGACATGTACTTGAAGCCTTTTTTCAATCGGGAATATGGTATCATCTTAACAAGGTTCAAATGGAATAAATCATCAAAGTACACGCACTACGACTTTGAGCAGAAAGAATTTTCATCTTGCAGGAGCGTGAAGTTCGTGAGCGATTCCGGTTCGACTCATTGTATGTAGCCGACTTCCCTCAGTTCTTCGAGTACGGAGACTATTTTGATGATGTGCGAATAGTTTCCTGCACTAAGCGAAGCAAGTAAAACTCTGAACCTATTGACCAATTCCTTTGGATCGTCCCAATACACATAGGCAATGTTATGACAATTTTCTAGCTTTTTAAGCCTTCACCATGTACTGTTAGTTCACTGAAGAGATTTGTGAAAATGTCGGTTTTTTCATTATCTTCGTCTTTATATATGCCACTTTCCGGATAGTTATCGCGAAAATGCGCATGAGTTAGTTTAAGAAGTTTTTTGTACTCTTACAAATATTTGTGGGAATAGCATTTAGGTTCCCTGCGAAACAGCAATTCGAACAGAGCTGGAGTCTCATGTTTTTTTTACTCTTCTACGCATATGATATTTCCTGGTAATATGTATATTTCTTTAACACTGAGGAACCATCTATTATGTTTTCTGTATTCACCGTAGGTCGTGTCATTATTCCGACTCGTGAAAGATCTCAAGTATGGCCGGACCATTGCATTAACTTGGTGTCCGCGTTTACATAATTGTTTCTTGAGCTTATACTCTATACTTCTAGAGCTTCTACTCTTATTCTAGAGCTAATTCATATTTCCTTTCCTTTGCAGTAGGCAACTCGTCATCAACTTATGTCTTCACAGTGATGGCTTTTTGTTCCTTATTTTTAAGTTCGTATAGACTAGTGTTTGGTTTAAATATGTGTTCATTTTCCATTTCACATGAAAGCCTGGCTCTTCTAGCAAGTAGATATTTTTCACGAACAGACTTTATAGCAAGATGAAGGTCACTTGCCAAGTCCGACATTGTACTGGCTGAAAAAATATTGCAATAAATCCTTTTATTCTTTTATTCGTCCACAGAAACCTCTTCTCTGTGGTTACCAAGATCTGTTTTTGTTTTCAAGTGATTTAGTGCTGCATTCAGGCTACTTTGAAAGGACCTTAAGTCGTCGCATATTTGTGCGTTGGGCACTTCGATCATGTCGCGAATTCGAGCTTCCACGCGTTGGTCGATGGCTAGCAGGTACTCTAGTAATTCGTGTTTCACACTTTCTACTTTTTGAGCCAGCAGCGAAGAGTATTTCTGAATATCGGCATCGTTAGACTCGAGAACAGTATGCAGTTCGGTTGTGCAACTGATACGACCGCGTTTCAAAATGCTATGACTCATGTTTGACGATAAACTAACCGAACCCTTGACTGTACCTGTCTTTATATAGAGTCCAGTCTTTGACTATAACTCGGAATCCATGCTCAATTCTCCAGCACAAGGAGAACATGTTTTTGAATTCCAGGAAAGTCAGGTCGGTAATTACATGATCGTCATAAGTATGACATAAATTAAGTTCGTCCATGCGAAAAAGTACTATGATGTTTGTGTTTTCTTGCAGAATATGTTTCATTATATAACTCTATGTTTGACACAGGCAATGCAGTATAATTTGGGACCTCTGCCCATGGAAAAATACTCTTGTATTATGCCTTGCTTGTCATACACGACATCGTCAAATACAAATATGGAATTGCCTCTTGCTTCGCTAGGAGGCACCACATTTGCATTATAGGTAAACTGAAAATACTCCAGGCCAGCCACCGATCGTAGGAGCATAACTAGACGTTAGTACTTTGACTGTTGCAGGGACTTAGAAAAGAGGTATACATTTTCTAACCGAAGACCGTTCGGTTCCTCCAGCAGTAGAACGAATGCTTTGCCGCAGTTGGACGAGCCCGCCATAATGCATCATACGGTAGAAGGAAATAACGAACCGGGCCGCGATTCGCGCCCACTGAATACATCACCTTACGTGATGCGCACGGGCAAACACACTTCTTGCTTGGCGACTTGCATGGTACTAACGAAATTGTATGAAATAAAACATTTTTATACTTTCGGCTCATTTGGGCATTATGGCTCGAAGACGAAAGAACCTAAAACACATCGGTGCAGGACTCGTAAACTCGCTGATAAATAATCTGCCTTCCGAGCTACACATCCCCGGCTACAAATTATGTGGTCCAGAAACGAAACTAGCCAAACGACTAGCTCGAGGCGATGTGGCCATTAATTCTCTTGATGAAAAGTGCAAACAGCATGATATTGCCTATTCTCTCAGTAAGTATCTGGAATCAAGACACCGAGCTGACGAGATACTGGCACAGGAAGCCGAAGAAATAAGTAAATCGCCAGTTGCAGGACTTGGAGATAAAATCGCGGTGTAAGGCTTATCCAAAATCATGAAGGCTAAGACTAAATAAGGAATTGTTGCTGGAAACTGTGATGTCAATCTCATGAGACTGCACACAATCCTTCCAGCCAGCATCGACGAGGTAGTCGCCTCGTATGCACATGCAACACCAAACATGGACATGTTGCCAGCTGTTGCGACCTGCGATGCACCTACGCAGACGCCCATCGTAGTTCTTTAAGTGATCCTGTCACAACAAGCACTGAGTGGAAGCCAAGTCGCAGCTGTGAACATAGACGTCGTCATCCATGACTCACTGAAGCAGTCGTCACCGAAGAAGTTGACTAGTTGAATACATGTGTTCCTTAGCCCTAAACCAGTGAACGAGTTGGAACCGGAGTCGACGAGACAGTCCATGCAGCTTTAAATTTTTTCTTACGAAACTGTTGACTGTCTTAACCTAATATGTATTTGGGTATTATTTTTAATAAATATCTGATACTAAACTTTTTGTTTTATTATTTCTAGAGTTTTAAGGTACCTGCTCTTTAACCTAGTAAAAAATATCATTGTTTTAATTCACCCAGTACAACCAGCAGCCGCAGGTATATAAGTGAGATCTAGCCAACAGGACCCTCAGTCCAATTCTGGCTGTGGTGTAGTGCTGACCGTCTAGTTTGACTTGTCTGATATATTAGTCCGGTATATAACTATTCTTGAAAAATCGATGGCATCTTTAATGACAGTCTCGGTGGACGGTCTACCATTAACAGCATAGATTCCATTGGTATCGTCGAAGACACCAGAGACCTCGATGGAAGCTACGCCGACAGCAGCGACGTCGACTGTGGCGCAGATCCCGACGGCATCTTTGATACCAGCTGCAGTGGAGGCATCGACAGGTGCTGTTCCATCAATTTAAGTTTCGTCAGTGACCTCGGAGACTTCAAAGAACGATGGGCGTTTATCGCACTTGTGCCAATAATGTGGTACATCATTCACTTAACCATAAAATGCTCGCAGGCATGAAAGAAGCGAATGCCCAAATAAAGTACTGCAAAGAATACTGTTTCGGTGCAACAAATGCAATTAACTAATTTCTTGACTAGATAGTCTAACTCGACATTACGAAATCTGCACGGGGACAGTTAAGCACACGCAAGAACCTGTTTGCAAATACTGTGGCAGAACCTTTATGCTAGCACAGCATGCCAGACGGCATGAAAACTGGAACAGTCCAATGAACATGGTAAGTTCGTTGCAGTGCGAACGGTGTTGTGTGTTATACTTATATATTCGTGACTATTTGGCAGAACATTCAAAATACTGTGAAACTAGAAACTAATATTTGATCGGCTGCACAATGTCACATGACTGTTGCTTATGAATACATAACTAACTTGCCTATGTTGTTACTCTCCTTTCTTCCACTGTAACTGTTCTTTCTTCCACAAACAAAGACCAATTTGGTCTTTGTTTGTGTAAGAAAGGACAGTTACTCTACATTGTTTATCCTTACTGGAACTTGATGACATCTCTACCATCTTTAGCGCAATACTCGATATCATCTGTACCATCAACAATTGGATGTTCTGTAGCCCGGTCTGATCTTTCGCCTATCACCTACAACAACAACAACAACAACAACAACAATGCCAACATTTTCATAAACATCGGGGATCCTGACTGCAGCAATGCCGTTGGGGACAGAGATCGCGATGGCAACATCTGTGGATATTCTGGCGACTACGACGCTGACAACTCTAAAGATTCAAATTAAATATGTATCATTGTCACCGACCTCATTACAGGATACTTTAATACGTGTCATTTCTTCGCAGCAGGGAAATCAATAACCGGAGGCAACAACTGATGGTATTTAATCACCTGACTGTACATACTGAGATATCACCTAAAACTTGAAAATTCTTGATTACATAATACACAATTGTAATAATGACTACGAATGCATTCAATATATGTGCAACAGGTGTTGTAGCCAGATTTTTACACTACGAATGATTAAAAAGACACATCAGGAATTGTGATAGACAGGGTGCGCATTCATAGAACCAAACTGTATATTCTGCGGCAAGACGTTTGTGCACTGTCCTTTTGACGAAACTATGAACTTCTAACTTTGTGAAAAATGAGGTAATCAACTGCCATGTGTAACTGCCCTGAAACGACATGTCAAGACATGCAAATGACTCGCTTCATACTCTAAGAAGACTATATACCGAGAAATACTAGTAATTTCTTGGTTTTTGTTCATGGAGAAAATAAAAAATTATGTTATAAATTTTTTACTTGTATTTTTTTTGTTTTATTTCTCGAACATGTCACTTTTTAAGTAATTTTAATCAAATAATATTTTTTACCTAATATTAACATTTTTACGTCAGTGAAGGATCAAACCGAGTTAATAGAATCAATAATTATTTGCGCAAGTGAGTTTTGAATTTTTCCCAATTTTCTAGCTTAGAAATTACAGATTTTCAATATGGTGGCCAAGGTAGCAAACAAGATGGTGGAGCACCCTGTTAATAAATAAATACTGCACTCTAGCGAGTAATAATTAAACCAGTATGGTGGTAGCGCACTCTAGCAGAAGAAAACAAATTGTCGGTTCCAATATGGCAGCCTCCAGAAGACTAAAAAGAGATGGCTGCCGAGAAGTCATACTGGCTGACGTAATATTTGACTTAGCATTAGGGGTGGGAGGTCAGACTGCCATTGGCTTCCGTGGAGGAAGGATCTGTCACCATTTTTAATCGACTGACCTCGACGTATTTGAACCGAGAACTCCATGGCAAAGGTGCAATTTAGTATGTACAATTTAATTAAGTATTTTTTCTTATGAATTAAAAAAATTCTTCCCGAATTTCTAGTACAAAAATCACGGATTTTCAATATAGATGACTACATATTTTAAAATTGTCGAAAGTTTTTTTATTAAAATTTGATTAGGTAAATTTTTTACTATTTTAAAATTTTGCCCTGTTTAAAATTGGTTAATTGCTAATTTTCAAGATGGCAGTAGTAAAGAAAATTGCAATATTATGAAGTGGGGAGTTCGGTCACAAAATTTCGAAACGTTCTAGAATTCAAAATAGCGGAAAAACAAAATGACGGCCGGGGTCAAGGGCAAAGGTTAAGATCAAAGGTTAAGATCCAGATCATCCAGTATGGCCGCCGTGACGTCAAAGGTGGTTGGTCATCCTCACCCTACAACCTGATCAGGAGGAACTATTATGCACTACTGTTGTACATTTTTGAAACTAAATTCCTTTTATTTATTCTTTGTATGATTTCCTAATTTATTTGCTTCATAGAGTAGACAAAAAACTGCAACCTTTTTTAATATAATTTCACAAAATTAAAGTCATCTAAGAAAACTTTATTTTAAAATTTAATTGAATGTAGAACTTCGAAAAAAATAATGTAATATCAACATATTTTTGAAGCTCAATATCATCAGTACCGATTGAGCCATTGTGAGCGAAAAAAAAGGTATCTATAATTTGATGGTTAATATTTTACTTTACGAATTAAAGCACAGTTACATATTTTTCGATGATTATCTGCTTCAGAGAAATGTTTTCTCTTCTTATTCATTATTTATTTATTTTTACTTTTAGTAAAACTTTGGAAACACTTTTACATTTAATCTTGATTGTTGATTTTATTATTTAGGGATTAAATATTTACTCTTGCACTAATAGATAATAAACTAGCTTGTCTAGCTTACAAAAAATATTCAATTGTCATAAATGTTAGAATTTTATGAAAATTTTGATAATGTTAGAATTATTTCTAAACAATTTAATGACATATAACAAAGTTATATTGCTATATATGTTATAAAATTAATTTAGGGAAATATGATACATAGTTAATATGCAGAACCTACCAAATTAGCGTTATTATTTGGTCACAGTCAATTTTGCAATTCATTGTACCCTTGATAGACCCTAATCGCTGTACCATGAGTTATTGTCACGGCCTGAAGGACTAGGAGCCTATGAAAAACTACTAAAAATACCCCTGACCAAGTCACGAGTCATGACCGACCAGGAGAAGTTCTGAATTCGGCGACAGGCTACGAACATGTGACATTGACTCGATTGGGCATGCGTTAATGGACTTCAGCCCGGCAATAGAAAATAACGTGACTTTTTTTTTATGTAAGTAGTAATTAACCAATGGTCGAAAACTTCTGCTAGCGTTTGTAAATGCAACCAATCTATTCAAGCTCAAATAAATGTGACGAGTGCCGTGAACTTCTGGGAGCTGCTGTAGCGACTGAAGTCGTGGTAGGGATGTTGTGCGGGTTGCTGTGTTCCCAGGCGCCGTTCGCATCAAATCTGAGTTACTAAGTCTCCCATTCACCCCTTGTGCATTTTTGCTTCCTATTTTAGCGGTTTGTTTAATTATACGAAACTTTCTGGGTACATGTTCGTAAATTGGCCTGTTTATGTAATAAACTGAAAAAAAAATACTAGTGTATTTAATTACGTTTAAGTAAGGGCTAATTAAATAAAGCTCAGCATTAAAGATGTTAAAACACTTGATGTACAGGGTGCGGTGCGGAAACTTGTTGATTTGAAAGGCCAATAAAAAATAAAGTAGTAGAGATATAATTATAATTTAATTTTTCTTGTAATATATATCACCTGAAATTTTTTCATTTTTATAGTCTTAAAGATGACATCCATCAAACGATGGCCTCCATTGTCAATGCATTGAGTTACCCGACTTCTGAAGTTCTGTGAAACTATTTCAAGCATATCGACGGGTATGTTGGTGATAGCTTAGCGTATGTTTTTTTCAGATGAGGTAGGGTCCTTAGACGGTCATTTTCAAGCTGGCGGCCGTAACAAAAATTGCAACGATGACGTCAATATTCAAAATGACGGCCATTACATTCTATTGGTATAGGTAAAATGTCCTCCGAGGTTTATTGGAGGCTTGTAGGTGAGGAATTTAAGCCTCTTTGAGGACATTTCATGCCACTGGCATTTTTTGAGGACTAAAACGGGAAATTGGTGATAAATATGGAAATTGTTTCCTCGAAATAGGGAATTTTTTATTTTCCCGATTTACGAGAATTTTGAAAGAATTATTTTCTAAAACTTGGAAATTTGGCGAATTTTGACAAATTTTGAGTCAATTTAGGCAAAGTTTGAATGTCAAGGTCAAGGATATCCATGATCACCGTGACGTCAGATTCCAATATGGCGCATACCGACATACCACCCTGAACTCTAGATCAGTGTGCCTCATTATATACTACTGCCAAATCAACACGTAAATAATACGCAAATGTTAAAAAATAAATAATATTAACGATTCAGAGAGATAAACTCTACTAACATATTTTTAGTTTACATAAAGTTAAAATATAAAATGGCCTTTAAATAGTTCAGAAACATTATATAATTCTAGTTTGTTTCAAACAAAAATTGTAAATATTTAAAGATTATCAATACTAATATTATAATATTATAAATGCGAAAGTAACTCTGTCTGTCTGTCTGTCTGTTTGTCTGTTTGTTTGTTACCTTTTCTCGGCTGAACGGCTGAACGGATCGTAATGAAATTTGGCAAGGAGATAGATTATATCCTGGGGATGGACATAGGCTATAATTTGTCTAAAAAAATAAATTTTAAACGGGTTAAAAAAATATATCTTAATTTTATGTAATGTGTGTCATAGATATACAAACTGTTAGTGTCATTCCTCTATGCTTGCCGAGCAATAGCTTTCAAGCCATTACGTTACGTTTTTCTATTGTAAGGAACTAAGTAGAGAGTAAAAAAAAAAAAATAAAGATCTTGATAGTTTGTAAAGTCGCCATATTTGTTTCAATTTTCAATACCATTTTTGTATATTACAATTTAAATTGCAGACAAAAATCATGTTTCATAAACACATAAATAGTGAGTGTGTGTCATTTCTCTATGTCCACGAGGTCTCGCCGCGTCAATTTTCTCCTTGGGGCGAACCCTTCCGCTTAATTAAATAAACAGCTTTTATCGTTGAATGATTTCATGATTTATTTCATGAAAATCTGCTCTCATAAAAAGTAAGTTTTATAGACATAGGTCTCTCTTTCTGAAGATCAATCTATGAATCGTTACAAATTTATTTCCTTTATTTTTTTAGTTTGATTTTATACAATATGATTTCACAAAAAATCAATTTCTACCCCTTCCTATTTTCATTTGCACATTACGAAGTTTCACTTCTTCCGCGCGGAGGGACTCCACGCAATATTTTTGCATGCAATTAAAAACTATTTTTAATGATGCCAAAGAAGTATAACTTTTCATGCGCGTACCTAAGTACACGCACCCAATTTTTAAATTTAATTTCTTCTATATATATTTTTTCTCCCTACCTAGGGCGCTCATAATTCTTTTAAATTTAACGTGTATGTTTTCAATGTCATTCGAGTTGTACAATTTTTTTTGTCAAATTGGTCATTATTTATACTTTGTTTCATTTTGGAAGCATACATATTTTAGGCATTATGACAAATATAAAAAAAAGTTACACTAAAATTCTTAGGTTTTTATTGTGTGGATAGTTTCAAGTTTAATATATTGTAGGTATATAAATTTTTAAACTTATAAATTTCTTCGAAATTTATTCATAGGTTGGTAGGGCCTACTTATTTTTTCTATGGTCAATATTGTTATTTTTTTACAGTACTACCTACTTATTTGCAAGGAGTTTGGTTTAGTGTTTATAATTTATCTGCTGAGTGTCAAGAGTCTTAGGACTACTGAGACCGAAGACCAGAAATATTTATTAATTATGAAATATATTGTTGAAAAATTTGAATTTTACTATTTCAGGTAGGTTGATTTTTTTTTATTTATTAGAATAGTTACGTGTAATTGCCATCTTCCTTTATTTCATATTAAACATTATGATTGGTTGAGTGTGAGATAATTTTATTTATGTATGTTTTAATTTCATTTATTTTCTTATATAAGTATATATATGTATATATATATATATATATTCTGACCTACCAACTTATATTATATTTCAGGTGGATGTTAACATTGTCATTCCAGTAAAATAATTTTTTTTGTCAAATTAGTTGTTATTTATACTTTTTGTTTCATTTTGGACTATGTTTTTTTACTTAATTCAAAGATTTGTGGTGTGTACAGGGAGTGATATCTCTATTAATTTCTATACTCCTTTGGATAAGCGGAATATGGCCACCACAGTTTTACATATAAACAAATCCTACAAATGTTTTAAACATTATGACAAATAAAAAATAGTTTCACTAACATCCTTAGTTTTTTTGGTGTGTATAGTTTGAAGTTTAATATTAGGTATGTATGTACGTAAATTCTTAAACATAGAGTTATTTATTAATTTATTTAGAAAATTATTCATAGATAGGTAATAAGTTTTTCTATTTGTCAATATTGTTATTATGGTAGATAGGAGTACAGTAAATGCCTACATTCTTATATTCCTTTACATTTCATTCGATTAGGAGTGTTTTCGTGCCATTCGGGGTCCTCAACATCACCCCCCCCCCCCCCCAGGTGGTTAAAGCCCCAAAATTTCGAAAGTTTAAAAATTATTAAAAATCTTTCTCTTTGATTTTAAGTGTTTTCGAGCCATTCAGGGTCCTCGAACCTCCCGCCCCCCTCTGGGAAAAAGCCCCAAAATCTCGATAATTTTAGGAATTTCAAATATAATTTCTTTCGAGATGGAGTGTTCTGAAACATTACAAGTCCTAAACCTCCACCGCCCCCCCCCCCTTCCCAAAAGTGAAAGCCACAAAATTTCGAAAAATTGGAGGAAATTGTATTAAAATTAAGTCATTACGAATTAAAGTGTCCGGGGCATGGAGGAACTTTTACCCAAAGTCGACTTCCCACCCAATTTTGAGGGAGGGGGGGAGTGCAAAACCCCAAAATTACGAAATATTTCAAAAATTTCTTATATTTAAGTATACTTTTTTACTATTTGGAGTGTTTCCGAGCCATTCGGGGTCCTCAAACTACCCTCCCCCCACAAGGAGTCAAAGACCCACTAATAAAAAAATTTCCCAAAATTTCAAAAACCTATTCTCTTTCGATTTGGAGTGTTTACGAGCCATTCGGGGTCCTCAACATCACACTCCCCCCCCCCCTTCCCAGGGGTCAAAGCCCCAAAATTTAGAAAATTTCAAAAATCATTCTCTTTCGATTTTTAGTGTTTCCCTGCCATTCAGGGTCCTCAAAATCACCCCTCCCCCTCTGGGGACAAAGCCCCAAAATCTCGAAAATTTCAGGAATTTCAAATATAATTTCTTTCGAGATGGAGTGTTCCAAACCATTCGAAGTCCTGAATATCCACTTTCCGCAAAAGTGAAAGCCCCAAAATTTCTAAATATAAGAATATATAGGTATAATTGGTAGAGACCGGAAAAATTCGCGAATTCATTTCGCGATAGGCTAAAATACAAATAGTTATACCTCAGTGCTGCCTCTGCTATTGGCTCACAACTCACCTGGATGACTCTGGGCTAATGAGAAACACCCGACCAAAGCTTTATCGAATCACAGGCTGCTACGTTGGGACGTCTCACAAGACAGCAGGCAATGAGTGGGTGACATTTGACCGAGTGTACGTAGAACTGTGGAGTTCATCCTAGAGGTCATTGAACCCGCGAAATTTTCCGGTCCCTAATAATTGGATGTTGGCATGTATGACGTCGATAAACTCTTACACCGTTTGACCGATCGCCATGAAAGTTGGCACATCGAAGTGTTTTTATCATGAAGAAGGTTTTAATGCTATCCATTTTTTGTAACCAGCCGCTAGATGGCGCTGTAGCGCATCAACTTCTAAAACTTTCAACCGATCGCCATGGGTAAACAGAAAATCATAGGTCACAGATACACAAACAGTAATTATGTGTCATTTCTTAATGTTCAACACACTGGACATATCGCTATCCATTTTGCTGTAACTCGCGGACAATATATCACCCAGTGTTCAGCCCGGGCAAAGCCGGGTACTGCAGCTAGTTTACTATAAACATATTAAATATAATGACGGGAGTTAATATTAAAACGACAAGCGGGTCACCTGTCATTCGTTTAAATTCACACTTCAATGTAATTATTTTTTTTGTAAATATAACAGACTAGCTGCAATACCCGGCGTTGCCCGGGCTGAACACAGGGTGTAGTTAGTAATTGTCTTCTTAATTTGAATGCCAAGTGTGAAAATTAATTTAAATCACTTTCAGATCCCAACAGACGTTGTTCTGCCAGTTTATAGTTATTTACCTGGTCTGTATGTAATTTAGACTTTATAAAGCAATATAGAAAAAAGCTGAAAAATAAGAGATTACTAATACCTATTGAAAAGATTCCATTATCTAGCTAATGCTCGGCCTGCATTGCAATGCCTCATTCAGTTTTGTTTTGTAATATGTTTGAAGTCGTTCCACATATACAAATCATCTATCCATCTCTTTATATATATATTTATCTCTATATACATCTATATACATCTATGTATCTCTCTATCTCTATTTATCTCTTTATATCTACATATATATTTCCCACTATCTCTATATCTTCTATATATAAGTCTCTATATAGCTCTATACATCTATAGGTATATCTCTTTATCTAACCCATTTCATTCTCTATACCTCGCTCCATCTCAACTTATCTCTCCGTCCCTATCTCACTATATATATATATATATCACTCTATCTCTGTCTCTCTTTTATATTTAAAGAAATTGTGTCATGCGTGCGCACTTATACAACAAAAACAGACGAAGTGCCGCTATATAAAATGAAATAAACACATTTTTTGACACGATTCGTGCTCCAACTATAGAAAAATAGTTATACCGTCTGAGTAACCTTCATGGGCATGCGCATTAGAAATAACCAAAATTTCATCGCAATCGGATGAATGGTATAGGAATGCATACGGCACAAACAAACGAAAATTAAAGACATGACAAATGCATCAAAAAATGCGTTTAAAATTCAAGGCAACTCTATCTTTTGACGAAGTTAAGAACAAAACTGTTATTAGCGCCTTTATTTTGCTAGCCGCTGCGAGCTCCACTAAGCGGACTGGTCTCACCAAGGAGAAAAATATTAATTTTCCAGACCTTACTATGTGTATGATCGTGTGTCAGACATAGAGAAATGTCACTCACTCACTATTTCTATGTCTATGACCTATGATTTTTTCTGTTATAAAATAAAATTATCACTTTTTCACTCCCTTAGGGATGGAATTTCATTTTAATATGGGGTCTATGTGTTAATCCAGGTTATAAGCTAGCTGTAGGCCAAATTTCATTCAAATCCATTAAGTAGTTTTTACGTGAAAGAGTAACAAACATCCATCCATCCATACTTACAAACTTTCGCGTTTATAATATTAGTAGGATTTATTCGTGTAAAATTACAGATATTTGTAAATTTGTACATTTTCACGAAAACTATATCACTGCAAAATAATGTTTGCAGTTATTCTGGGTCTTGGATTCTTACCCGGGAAGTTTAGCTATGTGTTGTTCCAGCACCTCCAATAGTTAAAGTTATTTGTAAACCGTTCCTTGAATAGATTTCCAGTATAAACTACGCACATAAATAAGCACAATAAAATAAAATAAAGTCACTTTATTGAATATTTGATTATCTTTTCTATGGTTTAGAAAAATAATGTTTGAATGAAACGTCAATTGAAATAAAAATTATTCGCCATTTTTTGTAAGAAATATTCAGTATTATCTCAAAAAAAGTATTTCATATATGCATAAATAACCACAGTGATGTGTTGTACAAAGTAACAATATCATTCCTGTAGTATTACAAACTATTTCTTGGTAACTGTTTTCCAAAGGAATCTTTGTAAAAGTACAGAAAAGTTTTTCTTTTCAGATAGTAGGTAAACCGTCTCTGCTAAAATAAGTCCAACGTATAGTACAGGCGTGCTCTTAAATAAACTGTTTGCGAGTGGACTCAGAAATATTGAACTGAAGTGGACGGTGTTATTTAACAATAGGTCAAACCATAAACATTTAGAACCGATTAAGTTGAGCTCAAAGTTGAACACACAATGGCTGGCATGGTGTTGGGGATTGAAAGTTTGGCCGCTAGATGGCACGGTAAAATTAAATGTCGGTTAAATATTTTTTTTCCATAGAGTGTCATTTTACCTACACATCTATGTCTATTACTCAATTTTTTTTGCTTTTGTTGGTTGACTCATTTTTGCATAACACAATCCAAGAAAAGTAACTACGCGCAGGCCTGTAGACTTTTATTGCGTAGGTACTCAATTTCAAGCAACGTCGTAAGAAATCAAGACTAACTTCAACTTTGAGTGCGTGAACCAGAAATACTTTTGCGTGAAATCGGCATTCATTCAGTTCCCTTGTAAAGTTAAAGAACTTATGCCTCACGTAACATAAGTTAGTCATGATTCGTCATGTGCAAGTGTGATCATAATTTTCATTAGTTGAATGTCAGTGAGTCTCCTTAATTTTAATTTACGTGGTTAAGTTGTAACGGAAGTTAGTTACGACCAGTTACAAGTGAAGTTGGCTTAAAATAAACACGTCCAGATATATGTGTATTGTTTCTTCCCTATCCTAAATAAAAGCTAAGACGTAATTAATTTTTTTTTTCCTAACCTAACTAAAACTAAGTGTATTTTGGAGGGGTCCGGGTTAGGGAGGGACCTAGGTGCGTCTCAGGCCGAAGCCTATACGCCTAGTCATGCTGGAATTAGCCATGCAGGGAGAGGGTCGCATGCATCATGTGCTAGGAGGGGATTGGCCAGCCATGGCAGCGATTGGCGCCATGACTAACTCCCCTCACTCTTAAATCTAGACTATAACTAGAGATAGGTTGGGCCCAGGTAAAACCTACATAGACACAGGGAAAACCCTGGGCACATTCATGCGGGATGCAAATTGGCATGCATTACGTGTAGGAGTTTACAGGAGACAGAGGATGGTCTGGATGAAGTGTTGGACAGAGTAGAAAAGAGTCTACCATGCTAAGACGTAATGTGTTGGTTTTGAAGCCGGAGTTCTCCGAAGTTCTCCGAAGTTTTCCGATCACTCGTGAAAAATCCCCGTATATCAAAGATTGACATGTTTTACAGTCATAAAATATTTTAAATGACGCTAACCAAACCAAATTTTGATTCAGTTTACGATAAGCTAACCTAAACTACCCGCCCGAAGCCAACCTCTCACGCGGGTAAACTCCGGAAGTGTTCGGGTTGTGTTGGCTCTGATCCCTGACAAGGCAGCCGAGACTCGGAGGACAAGCGGCGCGATTGACGACCGGGCACCGCGGCTGGCGTCGCGTTAGGCCGCTCGGCTGGCAGGGAGGCCTCTGTGTGCACGCCGCCGGCACTGAGGCCCCTGGGAGCAGTAACCCGACACCCGCCTCTCAGCCGGGCTCAAAGTGGCCCGCTCTCCGGCTCTGCTCCACTACTGTCTTCCCTGCCGTCGAGTCTACCCCACACCAGAGGTCACTAAATGGTTTTGAGACCAATCTATATACCTCATACGTGAAGAAATTCAGCTTTTAAATATAACTTTTGCTTTGATAATTACATCATTATATTAATAAAAATAATTTTTTTTTTGCAAAATCCGGAAAATGTTGATTGAATATTTTTTATTAAAATAATTTTTTTATTGATTTTTGAATGTTATGAAATAAATTCTTATTGGTTAATTTATAACTGAGAACCTCGCCATTAAATGTTTTAAGTTTATGGAAATGTTGAAATGTATATATAAAATAACTTTAAGTTTCTCCGAACCAACTCATAAATACTTATTTGATTAAAACAACAATAATGAATATTTGTCAATAATTATAGATGAAACCCCCTCAAGATTGAATGACATAAACAACTCGGAACACGATCCGTGTAAGAGCGCGGGGGCGAGTGAAGCAGGCATCACCCCAGGCTGACACAACACTCAAACAGCTGACAGCACATCTCCATGCTTGGCGCAGGGGGGGGGGGGGGCGGGTGAGGTCGCCTCTCGACTGTCAAGTGCACAGAGCCACTGCGGCTGTATAACGAACCATACCCCAGGAATACGCCTTTTGGAAACTTTAAACGACGTGAGAACACTGAATGTTGTTCCATACTTAGCTTGTCTTGTATCCGCTAAGTGGCTGTATTAAACTTCGCTGCATGAAGTTCTTTTCTTTAAAGTTTTTTCTATCATATTTCTATTTTTTTTCATTCCTTCATTCATATATTTTGTAATGGATAACAATTGGGTGTGAAATGAAATAAATTGGCAGGACAAATACCGTGAATTTAATTTTTAACAAATTGAAAAGAAAACTAAGGAACACGTTTTTTTTTACCATACATTATAAAATAAATGTACTGTTCGTAGCTCAGAATTTTAAGAATGCCTAACTAGAGTCCGTCAGGAAATTAAATATAAGTAAGTGAGAAGATTTGTCCGAGTTGTAATGTTTATTCGGACACGATGCACTCTCTCTGCGGCACGGAAGGGGAGGAGAGGTGTAGACGGTGGTTCATCTGCTCGCCAAGATATGGCGTGGTCCGAGCGTTGCTTCGTACAGTGAACCAGAGGAAGAAAAAATACATGTCCAAATTCACCCGTTGATGAGGCCGGTCCTTTAGCATTACAAGAAGAAGAGAAAGAAAATACGGTAGCCTTTTCACTCAGGATAAACTCTTCTGGTTGAAACAAATGATCTGGTCGCACACCAATCTTCCCGGGAAATCAGTGTATTTTTTTTCTATTCGCAAAATATATATTTCATGTACGCCGGAAATACTATACGAGCAGAAGTTTGTGTCATACGACCAATAAAATCGACGAAGACAATGTTTTTTTGGGAAAATTGGGGGTCACTATTCTTCTTATAATGAAAGTGATGAAAACTAGCAAGAAAAAAGAAGGAAAGTACATAAACAGATAATATTCCGCTGGAATATAAAGTGAAAGCTATAAACAAATCCAAGGCTCATCCAACTTAATCCCTGAAGTGTCTTCAAACCAAAAATTGCCACGTCAAAAATGGTGGAATTATTGCTGATAAATATGCATTAATTCATTCATTCATAGACGTATGATCGATTCACAGAAGCTCGGGAGAAAAATCAACAAATACGAACTCGAAACTTGCCTCAGTGGTCCTTAAGTGCTGCAAGCCAATTTGGCCATTTTGAATTTAAAGTTTGGGAATCATGGGTTAAGATCTTTAAAAGAAAGCATAAAATCCGTAAACCAAAAATGAACAAATTGGTAACTGAACTAGAAACGACAAAATGGAAGAAATGTTAGCTGCTGCAGATTTCTTTTACTGTAGATGGTAAACAATTTTTGTACTTTTTACAAGGAAAATCCTTGGAAACCCTGTTGCCAACATCACTTGTAAAACTGCAAGACAGAACATTGTAAAAAAAAAATTGGTTGTCTGTAAAGTCAGTTTACGGACGATAGTTTAACGTGACGTCATAAAAAACATTGATAAAATGATTGCATATTTTTATGAATAAAATTGAATAATTTTTATTGAATTAGGCACTATTTTGTATGGATACAAAGAAGGAGTGAAATTAAATCTACAATTTAATTGAAAAATTTACTTTTATTTGCACTCATTAATTCAAATATGTTTATTTCTCTAACGAAGATATTATTTTAACTAAAACATTTATACATGTTTGCTATTAAACTTCTTCCAATCTGTGTTATTCTGTTATGGATAGGGCGATGATAGGAACAGTAGGAAAATAATGTAAGTGTTTCAAGTTAAATGTGCCTCGAAAAAGTCAAATTGATGGTTGTTTCAATCGAGTGGAAGAGAGATAGATGCGGCGCAAGTGTACAATGAGCGTAACGGGACAACGACCGTAACGGGACAACGACCGTAACGGGACAACGAGTTATCCTTTTTCGTGCGTGCAGCCGGCGTTCATCGATTTATTAGACGTCACGTCAAAAAAATGATTGGCCTTGTAGTTTTACAAGTAATAACGTGGTCAACTGGGTTCCCAAGGGCTTCTCATGTACAGTTGTCACGGAGAGACTGTGTTGCTGTCATGTGCCGTGCGCTGGAGCACACGAGGGAACGCTACCCGCCCTGCAGAGAGAGCGGGGTGGCGCGGGAAAGCCTCGGCTATCTTCGGAGCCGCCCGGTCATCCTCGTGTTGGGCGGGGAATTGAGCGGAAACTCCGCTCAGCTGTTCCGGTTCCACAAGCCTCGGGATGTCTCTGGCTACTGGGAGAAGCTTCCCAAGAGGTATAAATAGGGCCGCCATCGGATGGGGAATCCTTCTTTTCACAGACGAGAGAGCCACACCCGAAGTTCCCCGAAGTTCATGCTCGCTTTTTTTCTGTTCTATCTCACTGTATAAAACGGCGTGACATTAAATTTTCCGGTCGATTAGGGTAGGTTAGCTTCATTATAAATACTTTAAAACATTGTGTATGGTTGGTTATATTAGGTAAGTATAGCTAATGTGCCGTTTCAGTGCCACTTTCAGGCACAAATGTACGAATTTAAATTTAATTTTTAATTTTTAAAGAAGAAAACCAAATAATATATTTGTAATTTTTATTTTATTAAATTTTGTTTCCATTACTGTACACTCCGACGTAATCTTGTGCAACCCAGTGCACCTGCGCTTGTTCGCAGGCTTCAAACAGATACTGTTTGCTGACGATTTGCGATCGCAGCATCCCTGTCGCGGTTCGCGTCACGTCTTCCCTATGTAACAGAACGACTTTCGCGTTAGCGAACGCTACCCCAACCCCACTGCTAGCAACTTTCATTTCTCGGAGGCAAGCATACGTAAGGGTTTTGCAAGCACGCCTCTGGACCAAGTTACAGCCAGCGGCGACGCCTCGAGACAGTCCACATGACGCCTTTCCCAGGCGACTTAGCAAGTTTAAACCCCCCTCCCCCTCATCCCCCCACCTGTGGCTTCACGAGAACTTCAACCCGGAGCAACGACCTCCCGTGAACCCCCTCAGGGTACATTGTCTCTTCAAGGACTTTCGCCCTTGTCAAACAGAGCCCTCAGCGAAGTCTAGCGGCGGGAAAAATCCCTAACCTTTCTCTGTGAGCTGGTCGCGAGCGCGCCCACTGCACTCTAGCGGATGTTTCTGTGACCCTCCAGGCAGGTTCTCGTCTTGCCCGCCAGAGTGCAATACTCATCCCTCCCATAAGAGACAGCTTGTCACAATCGACCTTGGCAGCAGTCGCAGTGCGATTGCGATTTTAGTTCGCCTACGACTCGCGTGAGAGCGCAGCGAACAGGTTGCAGTCTGCTTCGCCCCTTCGGGCATCTCCGGACACCTTCGGGCAATCACCACCCCCCCGCCCTTCTTTGGATGGGGGCAGTTGCTTCCTTTAATTAGGCGCCCCGACGCCATTCCCGGAGATTCGGCGGGCAGCATCTGGTCTGAGCGGACCACGCGTCGCGATCCGCGAGAGTCAATCTCCGTTGTTCGTCCAAGACTCAACACTACGTCATGTAGTCGCCAACGTCAAGGCATAGAGGCCTCAATTTTATTATTTTTAAATTTTGCTGCCCGCAATAGTATTTTTTTTTGTTAATCTAAATTATTTCATTTTCTCTAATCCTGATTATCGAGAACTTCCGTGCCGCGAGCTGCTTTCCCTGCTCCTGGAGGCAGCCGACATGAACTTCACCCCGCTGTTTTCGGTAAGTGGTCTTCCTTACCCCCCCCCCCCTTTTTTTGCCTTTCACTGGGCATAGTCTTGCCCAGGCTTAGCCGCCTGTTAACCAGTCTAAGTAATTTGGGACTTTGGTTGCAGGCGGGGTCCAAATTTGAGGTCCAAAATCAGCCTCCAAAATCAGCCTCCAAAATGAGCTCCAAGTTCCAAAATTAGCTGCAAGCTCCACTCCAAGTTTAACTCCGAGTTTATCTCCAAGTTTCTACTCAAAATGATAAATACAATTCTTTTATACGACGTCTGGGCACCTCTGTGATTATAGTTGTTATTGTTTTGTTTTCTGGGCTGACGCTTCCAAGGCCTTAATTTAATTATTCACTTTTGAGTGTTTACCTGCAGCCCAGCGTTCGTAATACTACATTAAAAATACTGTAAAATCATTTTATGGTTGCTTAGCAAATAACTTTTAAATATGTAGCTATCCAGGGCTAGGAAATCGTTTACATGATTTCACAGTATCTTTAATGTAGCTATCCTAACCAAATCAATCGTCCACAATGTTTTAAAATATTTATAATGTAGCTAACCTAACCTAATTGACCATTAGTTATCATGAACAAAAAAAAAACCGAAGATGCACGATCGGGCGTTTGGCTCTGTCGTCTGTGAAAAGAAGGCTTCCCTAAATAGGGCCGCCATCGGATGAGCCCGGATTGACCAAGTGAGAGAGACATGGGGGAAGGATGGGGCTACGCTGCTCGACTGGACAAGACACCGTCAAAAACCGCTACGCTGCAGTGGCGTCTCGTCAGGGCAAGCAAGGCTATCAGTGCTTGCCCAGGTAGTTTACAGACAATGTATTTTTTAAATAAATATTTTATTCAGAATAGTATTTTACTTTGGCTCGTGCAGTTAGGTGTATGTATTTTTTACATTATCTTCTTGGGACCCAATACTGTGCGCTGTGCGCTATAAGAAAAGAACTCGTCGACACACAAAACATGCTGTTTTAGAAGCGTTGCTAGGTTTAGAAGCGCTGGTAGGACCGCTTTCAGCAGGAAGGCTGCCGCAGTAGTTTCCTTTCGGAAGGGGGGTGGCATGGTACAAAGGTTCGAGGAGGGGATTGGCTGTAAAAACACCTGGTAGAAGCTACGAAGGTAGCGCTTTCTTGCCGAACTCAAGCGAACATGGCCGAAGCAGACGGTGGAATTCTTCCGCCGACTGCTTCGGCTATGTTTGCTACAGTTCGGCAGGGCAGGTGGCGAGGTGGCGTTCAGTCGGTGGTCGTCTCTCGGGGCGCGCGCATCTCTCTCGCGAGCTGTTGGCTGGGAGTTCCCTGCGCCCTATTGGGTAACCGAAGGCTGGCAGTGCGTGGGGGATTTGTGTGCGTACGGGAGGCGGCCTAGCAGCGCCATCTGCTACCGACCGCGTCCCACGGGTGGCGGATACGGGAGCCCAGCTCGAGAGTTGCAATCTCGCTGGGGTGACTGTGAATAACCACGTACCAGTTAACAGAGTTTCTGATCACGTATGAAGATAGTTTCTTTTGTGTTGGTACAAAAAATACCAACATTTAATTTTTACTATTCTAGTACAATTTTATGAGCTTCTTCTCTTTATTTTAAGTACTTACTTTGCCATGTGTTGTCTGTTTATATATTTTGTACCAGATATCGATGATACTACACTCCCACTTAATATATAAATAATGTAGAGTAGGTTTTTTATTATCAGAATAATGTATGCCAAACATTATTATTTTTCAAAAATAGTTTATAATTTAAAAAAAAATGTCAATTTTTCTACCTGTGGAATAGTCAATTTTCAGTTAAGAAAAATACTTAAATAGCACCCTTTTGTACCTTGAAATCCATATTTTCCCGGGGGAGGTCCCCCGGACCCCCCCTCCCCTTCACCGTGTTTTGGGGTGAACGGAGTTGCTTTCCCTCATGTAAACCTCACGCCTTGCCACTGCTACGCTGTCAAACCGCTTGCTGCCGTAACTTTGACTGAAAACGTAACCAACTGTACTTATAAAAGTTTCGGTGTGTCCTTCAAGTGTGTAATAACGGCGGAATTAGAGACACGAAGTTATTAAAAAAAAATCTTTGCAGAACCATCGATGTAGCCATTTGAAAGCACAAATTGCTCCAGTCCTGGGTTTTTGGCGCTATTTTTTAGTAAAAATATGACGGAAGTCTGTTGCTTAGCCAGCCAATTGAAACATACACTGTTTTATGTGTATGTGTGTATGTATATAGATATAAATATAAATAAATTATTCGACGTGAACGTGGAAACATTTATAATTGCCTATAAATTGTGTCCAAAATTTGTGAATGTAAACAAATGTGTTACAGCAGTGGTGTGCTGTAGCAGTATTCAAGTCGAAGTGGTACAAGTGGCGTGGGAGGAACTACGCGCACTAACAGTGAGGGAACGAACTTAATACGGCAGGCAGACAAGCGAGTGACGGAGAGGTATAGCGCGAAGTGAATGACGTTAACCGGACTTGGTCTTGGTTAACTTTGCAACGTCTAGAGACACGGGTCGAAGCGGCGTGCACGACCAGCCTGGAAAATATAACTGCGAGGCGTAACGAAACTTTGCCAGTCGAGTCTTTGTTGTTATGTTCGAGTCTCTTGTTGCAGTGCACAGCCCGAGGGCGGGTGTAAGGACGAGTGCCACTGGACGGGCCGTGAGAAGAGGAGTGGATCCAGACCCGTCAGCACAGCTGCGAGTTCCTGTCCGACAGGCGAAACAGCGCGGACGTTGCGGTGCGAAGCGGGAGAGGCCGCACGGACTGGACGAGGCTACTGGCGAAAGGATACCGAGACGAGGAAACACGACGACCCGCGAGGAATACTCTTCCTCGTTTCACTGGAACAGAGCTTTCAAAATAAACTGTTTCCTTGTATTGCTGCTACATCAAAGTAATTTTTTAATTTTTTTTGACGTGAAAACGTCTAATAAATCGATGAACGCCGGCTGCACGCACGAAAAAGTGTCCCGTTACGCACATTGTCCCGTTACGCTCATTGTACGCTTGCGCCGCACCTACCTCTGTTCCACTCGATTGGAACAACCATCGATTTGACTTTTTCGAGGCACATTAAACTTGAAACACTCCCATTCGTTTCCTACTTTTCCTATCATCGTCCTATCCTTAACAGAATAACACAGATTGGAAGAAGTTAAATAGCAAACATGTATGAAAGTTATAGTTAAAATAATCTCTTCGTTTAAGTAATAAACATATTTGAATTAATGAGTGCAAATAAAAGTTAATTTATCAATTAAATTGTAGATTTCATTTCACTCCTTCTTTGTATCCATACAAAATTGTAATAATACAATAAAAATTGATTCAATTTTATTCATAAATGTATGCAATCATTTCATCAATGTTTTGTTATGACGTTGTCACGTTAAACTATCGTGCGTAAACTGACTTTACAGGCAACCAATTTTTTTAGTGAGCAATGGAAAGCTTGTATAATTTTTTTTCTTACGTTTATTTCTGTATATAATACTTTGTATATAATAATTTCTAAATAAATTGGCATATCATATTTTTTTTCATACAGCTTGCTGTATTTTGTGAGCTGAATTTTAATGTATTTGAGTATGATGTAGTGCTGGTATCTATACTAATATTATAAAGCTGAAGAGTTTGTTTGTTTGTTTGTTTGAACGCGCTAATCTCAAGAACCACTGTTCAGATTTGAAAAATTCTTTTAATGTTGGATAGTACATTTATCGAGGAAGGCTATAGGCTATATTATATTATCAATAACATTAGGGATCCTTACTAAAAGTAAAATTTAGAATCAAATGCGTTGG
Source organism: Bacillus rossius redtenbacheri (assembly GCF_032445375.1). NCBI lineage: Eukaryota > Metazoa > Arthropoda > Insecta > Phasmatodea > Bacillidae > Bacillus > Bacillus rossius. The sequence goes on along the minus strand of NC_086339.1, from coordinate 46,897,027 downwards.
AGGGGGTTAGATACAACATGCAGTACACGTACGAAGTGTGTGTTGACAATGCCACAGGCGCTAGAAGTTTATTTCCTATTGCCTATTAACATTGTTGCCAAGCACTAGATGCCTTATCATTCTTAATTTTCCCATACAAGTAAAAAAACACCCATGTGATATTAACAACGAAGCAATCAGTACCCTCATAAGAGTTCAATTAGTATTTAAATACTTTTTGTCACTTTAAATCGCAAACCTAAACTATTGTTTTTTTTCCTCTTTCTGTGTTCAATTTGTTTTTTTCTTTTACTAGAATTATTTTTATTATTTTTAATTAATTTTAATTTTTTTGACCCCATCAATTATTTCCTCTCCCGTTACAATTCTGGCAAGGACTTGTATATATACGATTGACTTGAAATTTAGCATAGTTACTCATTTTGTGATGTAGACGCTCACTAAGAACGGATTCTGCGGAAATCCAATCCCAAGGGGAGTTTTGGGGGCGTAATATATCAAAATGTCCAGTTTTTGATAGGAAATCACCATGGCAACGGCTGTTGCTTTGTTGATGCTTTATTCGTCTCTATGGCAACGACTATTTCATTGTTAGTGCAGTCATCACCGTTGAAATTTTGCGGGTACTTTAAATATCAAAAATTGCCCTTTTTTTCAAGTATATATATTTAACAGACTTGAAACTTCACAGTAATGTTCCTTATATTACGCAGGATGACATTTTCCGAAAATTAGATCCCACGGGTGGTTAAAACCAGGCAACAGTGGGTACTTTGCATGAGAACAGGATTTTGCATTGTTCATGCATTCTGCGTCTCCATGGCAACAGGCATCGCGCGGCAGTGGCGTACCCACAAGGAGAGGCATGTATAATGAGCGGCGCAAGAGTGATCTGCCTGTAAACTGCCGTAGCGAAGTACGGGTACATCAGTTGTACGTTGCGTGCAAGAGTCGGGAAACCATCGGTGCTATTCATTTTCTCTCCGGTACATTATACAGCATTGTAATAAATTTTCCCGGAATTTTTTTATTTACCATTACTGTAAATGGGAGATGTGGCTTAATTTTTTTCCATTAGTATAGCCGTGCGAAGCCGGGTCGGGCAGCTAGTATGGTATATATTCAGACGTTCTTGTTACGAGACCATTTACGTAACGTAATGTTTTTTGAGATTTTTTTTAAAGGCATTTTTCCTGTTGAGTCTTTTTTGTATTTTCTCTGCCTCTTTTATACATTATATATTTTTTGACGGCGTATGTGTACACTCAATGCCGCATAACCAATGCGTTTTGTGTTGATCTCAACGCTAAAGCGGCATTACAGAATATGCTATTAATCATTAAGGGTATTGTAAAAATTTGAATTAAGGCTGTTCTTAAATGTTGGTTTTCTGATTGTTCGCAGATGCGTTACGAGCTTATATCTAGTCTAGACAATAATGCTATTATTTTTAACTTCAATTTATGAAAAAGCAGCAAATTTTCGAAGATCCCTGAATAATTTGAAACCAGCGTTCTTCGTAAAATGAAGGTGGAAATTTTTAACAGTGTGAGTTCGGATTCCTACCCGGGCATTCATGCTTTGTGTTGTCCCAGAACCTTTAATAGTAATAGTTATTTACAAACCATTCCATGAATATCTTTATAGCATTAACTGTGCGCATTAATAAGCATAATAAAACAAAATTTAGTCGAAACATGGAGTATTCGGTTTTATTTCCGATGGTTAAAAAAATTGTGCTTGAATGAAACAGGAATTAAAATACGATATTATTTAAAGTAATATTTATTATTTCATAACCATAGCTGCAATATAATTTTTGTAGTTTTACAAACTATTTCTTGGCAACTGGTTTCCAGAGGAATCTTTTAGTAAAAGTATTGCTTGCCGAGATATGTAACGAAGATAATCAAATTAATCAATCTTCAAAAGTGGTTAAATCACATCATATAGGTACGTGAAGCATCAAAGACACCCATTAGCACGCTCCGCGAGTAAAGCGCAGGGGTTTGGTCGTAAACCACGTGATTTACCTCCGCAGGAAGTGTCTCTAGCACTAAAGCCACTTCCCCGCGCCGCGCCGGCTATAAAAACACTTACCGGCCGTGTTGTGACTGCAGCGAGGCGAGAGAGCTACCAGGCAGGGCCTGAACACACAGCTAGTTGCACTGGGACATGCTGCACGAGCGAGGAGTTCATACACAGATACGCCTTTATAGTTTCATTCCTTTTGTGATACAATAATGTACCATCATTTAGCTTAATAATTCCTAAAGCATAGTATATATGGTAGTGGATAGTCTGAAGTTAACAGTGATCGTCATCTTCATTTAGTATCCCTTGTGAAGTCGTTAGCGTTTACCTTTGAATACTTTCTTGAGAATTTCTAGACTTTTAATATTTACTATATAGTTACTAAACCGTGATCTCTGATTTACGAAGGCAAAGTTTTCATATTGAATGCTAAAATGTTTTTAATGCATCAGAACTGTTGCAAAACTTTATGTTGTTTTTTTTTGTATCTACATCTCCCTCCATAACATAAATCTATGTTTTTAAACTGTGGACTGAATTTAGTGCTTAATGGAGTAGCTCGTACGGTGAAGTAAAATGATTACTGACAAAATCCTTTATTAAGAAGTTGATTGCGTAAAAAAAATTAAAAAGACCCAAAAACTGTCAAGATAAACAATTATATGTAAAATACGATTTTATTTCAGTGGTAAGTATTCAGCAATCTGTGGATACTATGACACACATGATTTTTGCGAAACATTATGTTGTGGTATGGTGAATGGCCAACCAAATAATTTCAAAAATATTATTTGCTTTGAGGGACTCAAACCCACAATTCAAGGGGTGGTCAAGACTTAAAGAAGTAAGAAACGTACATATTTCTCCCTTATTAATTATACGTAGCCCGTTTTTATAGGTATAGGTAAAAAAAACACGTAATTATCTATAAGGGAAACTCAAAGTCAAAACACCGGCACCTTCATTGCACGACTGTGCTCACACGCACAATTGATTTGAATTCCATTGTTGAGTTCGATACCAGACAACTGCACTGGGATGATTATATATGCCGCTGCGACCACCTTCTTGTCGCGGTGACATGTCTGGCCCTTGGCAATAGCGGCTGTCACAGTTGATGACTGATAGGCTGAAATATGTACCTGAGTATTAAAATGTGTTTGTTTCTTTATCTCAGTTGGTAACATATTTTTTTTTTAAATTTTACAAACTAATTAAATAATTAATTAATTAATTAAAATTTATTTCTTACATTTTAAACTCGTAATGTTAAATGAGCAAAATTATTGCTGTGGATTATCTCGATGAAGTGACTAATTGTGTGTAATGTTAAAGTGATATAAAAGTTACATGAAATATGACACAATTTCAATTATATCATATTTTACTTAATATTTTTGGATTATCACAATAGCATAGCAGGAAAGTTCAATTTTTATTATATCTTAGTTAAAAATTATACTGAATAATTTTATAAACAGTATATTAAAACACCTTTGTTTCATTTCAGGCAAATGAGGTATAGAAGAAAAAGTAACAAATATATAATATCCAAGTTACACTATTATAGATTCCACAGCTGTGATGTTCGTGCGCTTTCAGTATTCGGTGAACATACTGATGTGTGGCTGCTTTGGTTGGCAACTATGAATGATATTTTTCTGTTGGCACATTATGTATCGTGTGTGTGAAGAACCGGAAATATTCTTCTGTACTGATATACAAATTGTCATGTCCACTTTTATACATATGGGGCTGTTGACGATAAGGCAGAAATTAAACTTCGTGTAAAGCAGGCTTAAACGCAACCTAAAGTGTCTCTACTGGTCGATATGTGACAAAATTTACTTAAACATAAATTTTATTCTGTAAAATGTGCTTATGGAATATGGTCGATAATTTCTTTTATTGCACCTATTTTAATTAGCGTAATTAATTTTTGTATAGGTGCTATAGCACAGAAGAATTAATTTGTGAAATAAAAATCTAATTAATTTAAAATTATAAATATTATATTTAGTAAGTTTATCTTCAAGCTTCCTTGTTTTTGAATCACGAAGACATCGTGCTGAAGTGTAAAATTTTATTCGCTGATGTTGTACCAGTAATAGAGCTTCACAAGGATGCGTTTTCCCCACATAAAACCGAGCTTTTGACATAGCAATAATAATTGTACTCACACAAGGAAGTTATTATGCAAGCAAAGCCAGAGCGAGAAAATGTCTTGATTAATTTGTGTACTTATAGGTTTAGTTTTTCCCCTTGGTAAATTTTATGTTGTATAGTGGCTGTACACCTGGGTAAAAAGTGTTATAAATATAACCAAATACCAAAAATACTTAAAAGAATGTTACCAGCGGAATTGTTGTTTTTATAATTTTCCTCTACACGTGACTAAATAAAAATAATGCAACTTTTGAGTCATCGATTGAAAAAATATTCTGTCCAGGTCTGGACTAAATGAGATGAATTTTTCATTCTTGATACGCTAATTTATAAATGTATTCATCTAATATTATTTAAAGAAGTATAAAAAGAATAAACGTTTGGTTTAACGCAGGAAACTTGTGATTTATATCTGCTCATAAAATAACACGCATTTCACTCATAGGGATAGCCCCGTCCACAGTAATAAATGTGTTCATCTTAATGTTCATATTGACTGAGTCTTGCCTTTTTAATAGGTTATTTTATGTTAGTTTATTACTAACTTCCGAAGCTATTTGAGTATTCTAATAAACCATTATTTTTTTGAAGAAATAATCTAGAAACAAGCGAAGTTAAAGATAAGTGAATAACTCATCATAAACTAACACCTAAGTTAATGAAAACCACATCGCGTTCCTATTAATTGTTCTTTTTAATATCAATAGGTAACCAATATAGGACATTTAAATTTCTTGTAAATTTCTTTCAGTTACCAATTCAATATATATATATATATATTATTTCTTTGGGTTTATTGTTAATTTTAAAACCAATTAAAAAATGTCTGTAGGCTTAACTAGTAAGAAAAACAAGAACAAATAGATAGAAATATGTATTAAAATTTATTAGAACAATTAGAGAAATAAATACTGTTTATAAAGACAAGTTGGCATAATGTAAATTACTTATATATGATATAATAAAGTACATACAAAATTAAAATATAAAATGCAAATACAGGGTCTAAAACATGCCTTGGTCTTCATGTTTCGTTCATTGGCACCATGCACTGTTCCGTTGTGCTACAGACAAACATAACCTACAATCTTAAGACGTTACCTCATGAATGCAATGAAGCTAGTTAAATCACGAATCCTTAAAGTTGTTTTTTATTTCATATTAAAATTATTTCAGTTAAAAAATCTATTCATTTGACACACCAATATTTTTGATACGTTTCTTGATGTCCAGAAACGCGAACATATGGGGGTGCGTGCTGGCAGACGCGCGAGTCCGCCATCTTGTCAGCTATTTCCCAGCATTCAACAGCAGTCGTGCCGCCTAGCAGTCCGCAGTGCTCGGTGGCTGGGGCAAGTAGGCGGGGGTTCTTGATGTCGCCTGCCCGTGTTTTTGTAACCGGAGGATACTGATGCTGTCGGAAGGCGGGTAGTCACGAGGCTATGTAGCGCACTTCAGTCTCGAGCCCCGAGCACGACGACACGCCCGCGGAGACGGATCTCGCGTCTGCTGCTTGTGCAATGCATGAAAGCGTAACAGAAGACAACCAATGAGATTGAACATAAAAGTTAGGAAATACTTATTTAATTAAAAAAAAATATTTGTTAATCTTCGAGATCATAGGACGGGTATAATTGCACACACACACACACACACACACACCTACACACACACACACACACACACACACACACATATATATATATATATATATATATATATATATATATATATATATATAATGAAAATAAACCACAAAGTGATAAAACAACAATAGACAATCTGGTACTTTAAAACCATTTTTTACGTATTTAGTACTTAAATGAACGTGTCTACCACCGCAGCCAAGAACTCGGCGTCTATTGGTAGAGACCGGAAAAATTCGTGATTGGCTGAAATTCAAACATGTGTACAATTCTGCTGGTTCTGCTATTGGCTCGCAGTTTAAATGGAGCTCTCTGGGCCAATGAGAGACTATCGACCAAAGAAGCGTCGAATCACAAGCTACCCAGGGGAGACGCCTCACAATTTAGTAGCCAATGAACACGCGTGTTTACTTGAGAAATGCAGAAGATAATGGAGGCTATCCTAGAGGTCATTGAATCCGCGAATTTTTCCGGTCCCTATCTATTGATCGCACGCAGCAACGTAAACGTAAGAGCTCAGCATTACCGAGATGATCCGTACGGTGTTCGTCTCCGACTGCGTGCTATTACTAGAGACCTGCAAAACTCGTGGTTTTAATGGCATTCAGGATAGACTGCACATTCCCCAGTACACTCGGGAAAATAACGCAAGTTCATTGGCTGCCGAATTGTGAGTCGTCTCAGCTGGTTTGTCTGTGATTCGATCCTTCTTTGGTTGAGGGTTTATAACTGGTTGAGATTCGTCCAGATTAACAGTAAGCCAATAGCAAAATTATCTAAGAGGTATATGTGTTTGAATTCTAGCCTATCACCGAATGAATCCGCGAATTTTGCAGATCTCTAGCTATTGGAGAAACACTGTTTCATGAGATCCGTCTCCGTGTAGAAAGTTCCAAAGGCGGTGGCATCGCCAAGCTTATAGCTGGCTGCGAATCACTGCGGGTACCTACCCAGTGCCTTGTTAGTAATAACAATACTGTAAAGCTGTTCAGAGAGCGGTTAACAAATAACTTTAGCTATTGGAGGTACTGAAACTACTCAACCCAGTATTAATGCGAACACTCGTTTGTAGCGATACAGTTGTTGAGATGTTAATGCACAAATGTGCTGATATCTGTGAATTCACGTGAGTATTTGTTTTCCCGTTACAAAAAAACAACTGCCGGTGCAGGTGGCCGATCCCCCCTCCCCCCTCCAACAACCAGGCGACGCGAGCAAGATGGCGGGGGAGAACCCAGGCGCGGCAAATGCGATGTGTATATTGGGGACAAGTGACGATCATTAAAGACGTCCTCCCCGGACACCGCCTCGCATAAAGCCGGTCGGAGCCGCGCCAGTGGGAGGTGGAGGGGCGAGACGGTAAAAACTAAAAACGTTATTAATCACGCGTGAAAGCATTTGGCCCGGCGCGGCTCCCCCTAGGAGGGACTGAGTTACGACCTGGAGGTCCGAGCGAAGCCCCGTCTGTGACGTGTGTTAGGCGCGCCGCCTGCCAGAGACCTCGTGGATCTCACACTCCACGGCGTCATACAAGCTTGTTATCTTGCCTGAACGAAACAGTCAACTATAGACGTCTAACAGACTCAAGCATTTGTTTGAATAAACGAGATAACACAATGATTTTGGAACACTGAGTTCAACTCGGTTCTCCATCACCAGCCATCAGTTTTTCGCTTCGCTAAGCTTCTATTAAAACTCACTACAAGCAAATGAGGGCATGGTTACATAATTAAAAGTGACATCTTCGAAATTTAATGCTTATCCCTCGTGTAGCTATATCTTACCCTTCAACTATTTGAATTTAGTTTGCGAGGAAATCTTCAAACGACAACAACAACACAAAAAAAAACATGAATTAAATGATATAAAACTAAATAAAGTAAAATGTCTAAAAGTGAATAAAATAATATTAACGTTTACAAATGCACTTGAAATTTGAGTTTCGAACTAGTAACGACGAGTAAAGCTAGAACAGTAGGACAGCTCAGACGTATGTTAAAGCTGCAACACAGTCGTAAACTATGGGGAAAGCAGGTGAATGAGACACACAGCCCACTATAGTCTCCCCCCGACTGTAAGAGCTGCCACCGCCCCTGCGCATCAGTGCATTCGCATTGACGCCTTCCCACATAGTCAATGCCGCGCGAATGGCCCTCATAGTGTTACTGGCACGACGTACTCGTGCTACCAAACACCTGGTGATCTCCTGATCCTGCCATCACCCTACCAACCCTCAGTGCCAGCTAACATCTCTATTTACCAACTACTTGGAGTAACACACTCTTGCTCGGAGGACGGGTGGGCTGCATGTTAACTCTTAAAAATAATTAAACAAACAAATTATTAATAACGAATGTCACAATGTTCCAAGGGTGGCACCAATCAATGACATATTATTTTTGTATAAATTTTAATTCATTTTTTTCAATAGGAAACAATGCGAAATATAAATATAAATTTTAGTACATCAGCATACAAATATTTTCAAATATATATTATTGTTAGTATCTATAATACATATTTCTTTCTTTATTTTTTATCACTAAACATATGGTAAATAATAAAATATGAATTTTCTGTCACTTTTAAACTTTCACAAAGGTGATTACAGTGCAAACACAATTCAAAAACCTGTCAGAGAAAAACCACCTGTATTTTTAAAACAATTAGGCCTATCTGTTTAGAAAAAAAATAGATAGCAAGGAAACGACAATGTTTTGAGAGCAAAGTATTTTCTGAAAGAAAAATGGCAGAAAAATACTAGCGCAAAATTTATGCACGAAGTTCACAAATAGGTACATGAACAACAAACACATTACTAACCAGCACATTAATGCTTACCTATTACGCACCAACACACTGCATATAGTAGGCCTACATGAACATAAAATATAATTATATTACAACATCCATTAATTGTGCCAAACGTTCCATAGCGAAATAACAGAAAACAATGCACTGCAGTTACATTAAATACAAAGTAAATAATTATCTCTCAAATAGTATATTTTCTCCCTCTCAGTCATTGTCACCAATCTCTCTCTAGGCTATCTCTCTCCCTGTGCCTGCCTTCTGTTTTCCAAAACCCGTGGTATAATTAACCTGAAAAACGGTCGCCTCTCCTCAACATTGTCCCCAAAAACCCATGAAAACCACAACTTCCGAGACGCATCTAAAAACTCCTAGAATATTCTTCACTAGTTTGTATTCATTTGAATGCACGGGCAACAATCGATTAAGGTGAAGATTTACAGTTATACTTATTTCCCCTATTGTGATCCCAACTCTTTACCTGTCAAGTTGGTACCCGTGCGTATTTTCCTAGTGGTAAATGTTACAAAGTTCACACAGCATCCAGCCTACAAAGTTTATTATGTTTACATAACAGAACACTTTTTCCAAAGTTCGTACAGGAACCAGTTAAGTAACTTTCTATATGTATTCTTCAGGCTGGTCACACCCGCCATGTTGAATTTATCATTTTTGAATCATTTCTGTTATCTAAGGTCTAATTTGGAATTCGAACACGTTACCTCTCTTGCATTTGTTGTTCTCTCTAAAATATTTTTTCACGAGACATTTACTGCCATATTCTAGGTGTAAATGTCGTGGCAGTTTTCGTTACCATCTCTTGTGCGACTTTTTACGCTTGTATTACGCTTATTAAATATCTTTTGGAAATATTACAAAAATATGTAGCCAATTAATACTGTAATGATGAAAAAAAATCAATAGGGCGTTTGAGACCGAACCTTACCACCTGTTGTGTGTCCATAAGGAAAACAATAAATGCTCGAAATATATTATCGTGATGGTCATAATATACTGTCGTAAATGTCCCGATAGAGTCCAGCCAACTGCACACAGGCGGTAGAACCTGTCATCGCTACAGCCGACCCAAAGTCGTTAACATGGCGGACCCACGTGTCGCAGAATAAACCTATGTAGTAGTAAACAATAACCGGTCCGGGAACATGGTTCCAGTGTGCGGATTGATGATTGTCGACGCCATATTGGATTGTGACGTCACGGGAGCCATATTTATGTCAAATATTCTCAAAATTTATCAAAAATGACTCAAAATTCCTAGAAATTTCCCTATTTTAAAGTAAAAATTCTCATTTTTAATGAACTTTTCACATTTTATTTCTAAAAAAAATCAAAATACAAAATTCGAAATGCCAGAAAATACATTTGCCTTACAAAAAAAGAAAATTCATAAAATAAGTTTAAATTCCACAAGGGCAAACCGCCGAAGTCATGACCCTGACCTTGGCCGTAAACTTAAAATTTTAATTTTTGACCCAAAAATTCCGAAAAATTCCTAAAAGTATAAAAAAATTGTTTACTTCAAATTTTAAGTTAATCGATCCATCCCGGTCCTCGCGGTTTAATTCGCAGCGAGAGTAAACATGTTAGTAGTATAGGTTAGCCGGAACTGGGACAGGCGCCAGGCGCAGGATTGAAGATTGTTTACATTGTGACGTCACGGCGGCCATCTTGGATGAGTGTAACGGGACACCGCGTAACGGGACAAGTTTGACCTTGAATTTGATCCTCAAAAATCGCCAAAAATGACCAAAATTGGGCAAAAATTGCCCAAAATTCCTCAAAAATCGCCAAAATTTACATTTCTTAGGAAAAAAATTCCACCAAAAAATCTCAAAAAATTCCTCAATTCAAAAATTAGAATTTCGAAAATCCTCAAAAGTCGTTTTGTCCTAGAAAGAACCCAAATTCCTAAAAGAGGCTTAAGCATCCTTGTCTACAGCCTCCGATAAGCCTCTGACGTCATCTAGGATTATGACCGCCATCTTGGATCCGCCATTTTGGATGACGTCATTGTGTTCTCGAAAATTCCGACGATGTGTTTTCCACCATATTGGATGATGACGTCACCGTTTCAATTTTGGTTACGGCCGCCATCTTTAACTTTTTTATTTATTATCAGATTTTAATGAAATTTTTTTAAAAATTATAAAAAAATTAAATAATAAAATTTTAATAAAACATTTATAAAAAACAAACATTAACGACACGGAGTTCGGAGTCCTCGGTTCGAACCCGGTGAGGGCAAAAAAAATTAAAAATGGCGACAGGCTCCTTCCTTAATGGTGGCTGCAGGCAGACTGACTCCCACCACTTTTCTTAAAGCAGATATATCGTCACCTAGTATGACGTCATGTCCGCCATCTTGTCTTCGTTGCTGGAGACCACCATCTTGTTTTCGTCGGCGAGAGTGCGCTGACGCCATGTTAGTTTAGTTCTTATCCGCTAGAGTGCAGTAATCATTTATTACTAAGGTGCCCGCCATCTTGAAATTTGGACGCCATATTGAAAATCCGTAATTATTATCTAGAAATTCGGGAAAAATTTCTAAATTCGTTAAATAAATCACTCATTAATTTACATATTGATTCGATCCGCTCCTGTCCTTGGTTCGATACTTGATCGATGCAATAATGTTTAATTTTATGTAAAAAATAATAATTTCAATAAACCATGTTCAACATTCGTAAAGAGACTCTAAATCCTCTACGACCACCATCCTATCAGACATCAAGACCACCATATTGGAAATGCGTAATTTTAATGCTAGAGATCCGGGAAAAAGTTTAGAAATCATTAAATAAATTACCGATCAATAAACTGATTAATTAGATCGACTAAGGTCCTTGGTACGATCCCAGGCCGATACAAAACAACTTTAATATTTTAAAAAAGCACCACTAAAGTGTAAGGTTCGAGGAATTAAACACCGCAAGTTCTTTTACAAACATAATATTTATTACATAATTTCTATTCTACTACAGGATCACTTACGAAAGCCAGCAATCTTATAATCATTTAGTTCCGCAGCGGTGTGAAATGACTAATTCTTAGCTCCAATCGGTTTATACTAGACAGAGTCCAGCCAGAACCTTTACAGACATAGTCCACCTCTTCTTGACAGAGTTTCTGGATACCGTTTTTAACAGTTTGCTTCACATCGTTAGAACTGTAAATTACTGCAGCCGATGTCTTGAATGCACACTTCTTCACTTTGTCATCGAACGGATATGGCTTTCCATATATACAGTCCAACCACAAGTTATATTTCAAAGGTCCGTTTGTTGCTACATCATCAGTAAGCTGATTGATTATCTTCTGTCTGATATCGTCAAGAAAATTACAAATGTCCTTCGACTCACCGAACGTATTTAGATAATAGTAGTCTTTCAAAGTTCCACGAAATGCAGACTGCGCCAAGTAGAAGCCATTATCGTTCACTTGTAATGCTCCGAACACAGTCTTAGGTTTAGTTCCATGTTCAGACGTCATAACAATCGGTTGCTGGGCATCTGTTTTTTTGGTTGTACGCTTTCGTGTCTCCAATCTAAAGCGAGGAGCCGAAATGTCGGCAGGTAGTTCAGCAGTAGGAGCACAGACTCCACCTTCACATTTTTTCGCATGATGTCGCAAACTGTCAATTCGAGTAAACCATTTAAGGCACTCATCACATCGAAACTTCATGCGAGAAGGATTCTTCGTGCATTTGCTCCGCTCATGTCTTCGTGCATCATGGGAAAATGCGAACGATGTATCACAGTAGCTGCAAGGATACCGTGGTGATGAAGACGATCCTTTCAGACCCGATCCAGATACAGACGATGCAACAGTAGTACCATTTCCAGGCATTCTCTTATGCACATCGATGCATCGTTGTTGCGCCGAAACCTTTACTTTCTGCCGCACAGCAGGACCTTTGCATGCCTTCATGTGCGTTTTCATATTATCTTTTCTGGCAAACTGCTTATGACATTTCTCACAAACAAACATTTTACGATATAGGTTCTTGGCACATTCGCTCCTCTCGTGTTGCCGGGCATTGCTGTTGTTTGAGAAAATCTTGTCGCAGTAACAGCACCGATGTTCGCTAGTTGTCAAATCAGCATCCATTGAAGTCTCCATCGAGGTCGTATCGTCGATCGTCGTGGTTTCCTGCACATCCATCTCAGTAGTCATTAAGCTATCTTCTGCTGGTGGTATCACATCTGTTGAAATCTCCTCCAATGTCGACGTCGTCGTCGTTGCCAACGGGATCTGCTCCACCATTGTCGTCGCTGACGTCAAGGTTCCCGTAGACGATGGTACAACGTCCATCGAGTTCGACGTTAAAGTCGGTAAAGATGCCATCGAGTTCTCAAGAACAGGTAATTACACGACTTATGCACCAGATGAAATAATCTAGGTGATCCTTACACCGTCGACGACAGTAACAAACTGAGCGACCTGCTGTCTAGGACTCGCTTATATACATGCACCGGATGGAATAATACGCAAGTCAAATCAAGAACCATTTACTATAATACTAGAGTCAAAACAACATTAAAAATAGAAGGACCATCAACGAAAAGGCAGCACATTTGGAAGCACCGACAACGAAAAGGCAGCACATTTGGAAGCACCGACTACGAAAAGGCAGCACATTTGGAAGCACCGACTACGAAAAGGCAGCACATTTGGAAGCACCGACTACGAAAAGGCAGCACATTTGGAAGCACCGACAACGAAAAGGCAGTACATTTGGAAGCACCGACAACGAAAAGGCAGCACATTTGGAAGCACCGACAACGAAAAGGCAGCACATTTGGAAGCACCGACAACGAAAAGGCAGCACATTTGGAAGCTCCATCAACAAAAAAAAAGGCAAAAAGGAAGCACAAGTTACGAGATCTATGTCTTAGTTAGAAATCAGAATACAAGAAATAAAAACATTAAATTCTTATAATTTAAATTATTTATTTTATTGCTTTACACTATACAAATGCAAGTAAAACAAGCCATTATTGTATGTAGCCAGCATTCCTCAGTTCCTTGAGTATGAAGGATATTTCTTTGATGCACGAATAGTTTCCTGCACAAAGCGAACCATGTAGAAGTCTTAGCCGGTCAACCAATATGTTTGGATCTTTCCATGATGTGTAAACATTCTCTTCTACCACCATCTTCCTAGCACCTTTATAATTATTATGATCTCAGGTGTCTTCCGTTTTACCACCAACCGCAGGGTAACTTTCATGTTTCAGACGGTGATCATCACAAGCTTGATCAGATTTATTTAATATATCACGTCGTTTCCATCGTTTCGGTCTCAGGACACCGCCACATTCTTCAATCTTGGCAGCTTTAGGTGCTTCATCATAGTCTATGTCTTTGTAAACAGCCTCAGAGTCACTGTAACAATCACCGTAGAAGGAATCGTCTTCACCCAATTTACCGTAATAATTCGATGTCGATGATGTTGAAGTGTCTTCATCGTCTTCATGCTTCCTTTTTAGGAGTCCATCATTTTTACAAAGTAGGAAAGATCTACTTGAATTCGGCTGGAATATATTCTCACTTTTCCCGTTAAGGATTCTTCCATTGTCTTCATTCTTCCGTAAATCATCAACCTCCTTCAATTTAAGTTCGTTGTCGAGATCGGACGAGCCAAGAAAATTATTGGCGTAATGCAGATCACTCTTCCTTAGGCTAGTAGATTCATCGTTGTCCTCTAGCCTGTACGCAGGCTTGGCGCTACAAGTTCTGCCATGTCTTTTTAGGCTCTCTCTCCGCGTAAACGACTTGCTACATCTAACACAACTTATCATATTGCGCAGTGGATTTTTAACACAGTCATTCTTCTCGTGTTGTCTTTTATTCTTTCTCAAGATAAACTCTTTACTGCAAAACTTACACCTATGTTCTTTCGATACAGCGTCAGATCCCAAATCGGAATTCATATTAGTTACTGAGACTAACGTCAGATACCAATTGAGTGTTTTAAATTAGATCCAATACTTAAATAGAAATATTTTCATATTTCATCAGCGAGAATTAATATATCTCATGCAAAAGTACTTTATGCATTTAGTTCTGCTTGTCAACAACAGATGTCGCCACATGTTGCTTGCAGGTAAATAATATTAAGTTCTTTTATGCGGGATGCGGGATGCTCACTAACGATCGCAAAAGAAGGATGGCTTCGCTAGACTCCAAGGAAAAGGAAGTTCGTCTTGCATGTTGGTGCTCCACAGATGTCTCATGGCGTAATATTAATTTGACTGAGTAATGATATTTTTTAATTCCACCTGATAAAAATATTGCAAGTTTTGATTTAGTGGCAGAAATTATCGAATTAAATGTAACTCCAAATAAAATGACATGTCTCATTAGTCAAAAAAAAAAAATCCATGCAGACAGCGTTTTCTCAGAATAGTCAGAAACACTTGAAGAAACCACAGGAATGATTGCAAGAACAAGGGAAAAACCATCAAAATACTGACAAGAATAATCAGGAGCACACGGAGAAGACCATCATAATATTAACAAGAATAATCAGGAGCACACGGAGAAAACCATCATAATATTGACCAGATTAATCAGAAGTACTCGGAGAAAACCACCACATGTTTTCTTTGATATCATAAAATTACAGGAAAAAATATTTAAAAATAAAAATAAATTAATAAAAAAATGCATAAATTTCTGGCTTTTACAAGAACTCTATCTTTGCTCAACAATGATAAGTTTACAAGCTAGCAGAAACTGTTTATGCATTTTTTTTATTAATTTATTTTTATTTTTAAATATTTTTTCCTGTAATTTTATGATATCAAAGAAAACATGTGGTGGTTTTCTCCGAGTACTTCTGATTAATCTGGTCAATATTATGATGGTTTTCTCCGTGTGCTCCTGATTATTCTTGTTAATATTATGATGGTTTTCTCCGTGTGCTCCTGATTATTCTTGTCAGTATTTTGATGGTTTTTCCCGTGTTCTTGCAATCATTCCTGTGGTTTCTTCAAGTGTTTCTGACTATTCTGAGAAACCGCTGTCTGCATGGATTTTTTTTTTGACTAATGAGACATGTCATTTTATTTGGAGTTACATTTAATTCGATAATTTCTGCCACTAAATCAAAACTTGCAATATTTTTATCAGGTGGAATTAAAAAATATCATTACTCAGTCAAATTAATATTACGCCATGAGACATCTGTGGAGCACCAACATGCAAGACGAACTTCCTTTTCCTTGGAGTCTAGCGAAGCCATCCTTCTTTTGCGATCGTTAGTGAGCATCCCGCATCCCGCATAAAAGAACTTAATATTATTTACCTGCAAGCAACATGTGGCGACATCTGTTGTTGAAAAGCAGAACTAAATGCATAAAGTACTTTTGCATGAGATATATTAATTCTCGCTGATGAAATATGAAAATATTTCTATTTAAGTATTGGATCTAATTTAAAACACTCAATTGGTATCTGACGTTAGTCTCAGTAACTAATATGAATTCCGATTTGGGATCTGACGCTGTATCGAAAGAACATAGGTGTAAGTTTTGCAGTAAAGAGTTTATCTTGAGAAAGAATAAAAGACAACACGAGAAGAATGACTGTGTTAAAAATCCACTGCGCAATATGATAAGTTGTGTTAGATGTAGCAAGTCGTTTACGCGGAGAGAGAGCCTAAAAAGACATGGCAGAACTTGTAGCGCCAAGCCTGCGTACAGGCTAGAGGACAACGATGAATCTACTAGCCTAAGGAAGAGTGATATGCATTACGCCAATAATTTTCTTGGCTCTTCCGATCTCGACAACGAACTTAAATTGAAGGAGGTTGATGATTTACGGAATAATGAAGACAATGGAAGAATCCTTAACGTGAAAAGTGAGAATATATTCCAGCCGAATTCAAGTAGATCTTTCCTACTTTGTAAAAATGATGGACTCCTAAAAAGGAAGCATGAAGACGATGAAGACACTTCAACATCATAGACATCGAATTATTACGGTAAATTGGGTGAAGACGATTCCTTCTACGGTGATTGTTACAGTGACTCTGAGGCTGTTTACAAAGACATAGACTATGATGAAGCACCTAAAGCTGCCAAGATTGAAGAATGTGGCGGTGTCCTGAGACCGAAACGATGGAAACGACGTGATATATTAAATAAATCTGATCAAGCTTGTGATGATCACCGTCTGAAACATGAAAGTTACCCTGCGGTTGGTGGTAAAACGGAAGACACCAGAGATCATAATAATTATAAAGGTGCAAGGAAGATGGTGGTAGAAGAGAATGATTACACATCATGGAAAGATCCAAACATATTGGTTGACCGGCTAAGACTTCTACATGGTTCGCTTTATGCAGGAAACTATTCGTGCATCAAAGAAATATCCTTCATACTCAAGGAACTGAGGAATGCTGGCTACATACAATAATGGCTTGTTTTACTTGCATTTGTATAGTGTAAAGCAATAAAATAAATAATTTAAATTATAAGAATTTAATGTTTTTATTTCTTGTATTCTGATTTCTAACTAAGACATAGATCTCGTAACTTGTGCTTCCTTTTTGCCTTTTTTTTTGTTGATGGAGCTTCCAAATGTGCTGCCTTTTCGTTGTCGGTGCTTCCAAATGTGCTGCCTTTTCGTTGTCGGTGCTTCCAAATGTGCTGCCTTTTCGTTGTCGGTGCTTCCAAATGTACTGCCTTTTCGTTGTCGGTGCTTCCAAATGTGCTGCCTTTTCGTAGTCGGTGCTTCCAAATGTGCTGCCTTTTCGTAGTCGGTGCTTCCAAATGTGCTGCCTTTTCGTAGTCGGTGCTTCCAAATGTGCTGCCTTTTCGTTGTCGGTGCTTCCAAATGTGCTGCCTTTTCGTTGATGGTCCTTCTATTTTTAATGTTGTTTTGACTCTAGTATTATAGTAAATGGTTCTTGATTTGACTTGCGTATTATTCCATCCGGTGCATGTATATAAGCGAGTCCTAGACAGCAGGTCGCTCAGTTTGTTACTGTCGTCGACGGTGTAAGGATCACCTAGATTATTTCATCTGGTGCATAAGTCGTGTAATTACCTGTTCTTGAGAACTCGATGGCATCTTTACCGACTTTAACGTCGAACTCGATGGACGTTGTACCATCGTCTACGGGAACCTTGACGTCAGCGACGACAATGGTGGAGCAGATCCCGTTGGCAACGACGACGACGTCGACATTGGAGGAGATTTCAACAGATGTGATACCACCAGCAGAAGATAGCTTAATGACTACTGAGCTGGATGTGCAGGAAACCACGACGATCGACGATACGACCTCGATGGAGACTTCAATGGATGCTGATTTGACAACTAGCGAACATCGGTGCTGTTACTGCGACAAGATTTTCTCAAACAACAGCAATGCCCGGCGACACGAGAGGAGCGAATGTGCCAAGAACCTATATCGTAAAATGTTTGTTTGTGAGAAATGTCATAAGCAGTTTGCCAGAAAAGATAATATGAAAACGCACATGAAGGCATGCAAAGGTCCTGCTGTGCGGCAGAAAGTAAAGGTTTCGGCGCAACAACGATGCATCGATGTGCATAAGAGAATGCCTGGAAATGGTACTACTGTTGCATCGTCTGTATCTGGATCGGGTCTGAAAGGATCGTCTTCATCACCACGGTATCCTTGCAGCTACTGTGATACATCGTTCGCATTTTCCCATGATGCACGAAGACATGAGCGGAGCAAATGCACGAAGAATCCTTCTCGCATGAAGTTTCGATGTGATGAGTGCCTTAAATGGTTTACTCGAATTGACAGTTTGCGACATCATGCGAAAAAATGTGAAGGTGGAGTCTGTGCTCCTACTGCTGAACTACCTGCCGACATTTCGGCTCCTCGCTTTAGATTGGAGACACGAAAGCGTACAACCAAAAAAACAGATGCCCAGCAACCGATTGTTATGACGTCTGAACATGGAACTAAACCTAAGACTGTGTTCGGAGCATTACAAGTGAACGATAATGGCTTCTACTTGGCGCAGTCTGCATTTCGTGGAACTTTGAAAGACTACTATTATCTAAATACGTTCGGTGAGTCGAAGGACATTTGTAATTTTCTTGACGATATCAGACAGAAGATAATCAATCAGCTTACTGATGATGTAGCAACAAACGGACCTTTGAAATATAACTTGTGGTTGGACTGTATATATGGAAAGCCATATCCGTTCGATGACAAAGTGAAGAAGTGTTCATTCAAGACATCGGCTGCAGTAACTTACAGTTCTAACGATGTGAAGCAAACTGTTAAAAACGGTATCCAGAAACTCTGTCAAGAAGAGGTGGACTATGTCTGTAAAGGTTCTGGCTGGACTCTGTCTAGTATAAACCGATTGGAGCTAAGAATTAGTCATTTCACACCGCTGCGGAACTAAATGATTATAAGATTGCTGGCTTTCGTAAGTGATCCTGTAGTAGAATAGAAATTATGTAATAAATATTATGTTTGTAAAAGAACTTGCGGTGTTTAATTCCTCGAACCTTACACTTTAGTGGTGCTTTTTTAAAATATTAAAGTTGTTTTGTATCGGCCTGGGATCGTACCAAGGACCTTAGTCGATCTAATTAATCAGTTTATTGATCGGTAATTTATTTAATGATTTCTAAACTTTTTCCCGGATCTCTAGCATTAAAATTACGCATTTCCAATATGGTGGTCTTGATGTCTGATAGGATGGTGGTCGTAGAGGATTTAGAGTCTCTTTACGAATGTTGAACATGGTTTATTGAAATTATTATTTTTTACATAAAATTAAACATTATTGCATCGATCAAGTATCGAACCAAGGACAGGAGCGGATCGAATCAATATGTAAATTAATGAGTGATTTATTTAACGAATTTAGAAATTTTTCCCGAATTTCTAGATAATAATTACGGATTTTCAATATGGCGTCCAAATTTCAAGATGGCGGGCACCTTAGTAATAAATGATTACTGCACTCTAGCGGATAAGAACTAAACTAACATGGCGTCAGCGCACTCTCGCCGACGAAAACAAGATGGTGGTCTCCAGCAACGAAGACAAGATGGCGGACATGACGTCATACTAGGTGACGATATATCTGCTTTAAGAAAAGTGGTGGGAGTCAGTCTGCCTGCAGCCACCATTAAGGAAGGAGCCTGTCGCCATTTTTAATTTTTTTTGCCCTCACCGGGTTCGAACCGAGGACTCCGAACTCCGTGTCGTTAATGTTTGTTTTTTATAAATGTTTTATTAAAATTTTATTATTTAATTTTTTTATAATTTTTAAAAAAATTTCATTAAAATCGGATAATAAATAAAAAAGTTAAAGATGGCGGCCGTAACCAAAATTGCAACGGTGACGTCATCATCCAATATGGCGGAAAACACATCGTCGGAATTTTCGAGAACACAATGACGTCATCCAAAATGGCGGATCCAAGATGGCGGTCATAATCCTAGATGACGTCAGAGGCTTATCGGAGGCTGTAGACAAGGATGCTTAAGCCTCTTTTAGGAATTTGGGTTCTTTCTAGGACAAAACGACTTTTGAGGATTTTCGAAATTCTAATTTTTGAATTGAGGAATTTTTTGAGATTTTTTGGTGGAATTTTTTTCCTAAGAAATGTAAATTTTGGCGATTTTTGAGGAATTTTGGGCAATTTTTGCCCAATTTTGGTCATTTTTGGCGATTTTTGAGGATCAAATTCAAGGTCAAACTTGTCCCGTTACGCGGTGTCCCGTTACACTCATCCAAGATGGCCGCCGTGACGTCACAATGTAAACAATCTTCAATCCTGCGCCTGGCGCCTGTCCCAGTTCCGGCTAACCTATACTACTCATGTTATTTAATAATAAAAAGATTTAAAAAATTCTTTATTAAAATTTTAATAACATTTAATAGATATATTTACTATATCACACCTGCCAACTTGATTTCTATAACTTTCGCAATTTTTAAGATTGGTGTCACATTCGTCAATTTGGAAAACCGTAATGTTAATGATAGAAAAATGGGAAATTTTTTAAGTTAATAAAATACTTCGTTTGATGAATTTTTTTTATGAAAACACACATCATGAAGTCCTTGGTTCAAAACCGGTGAAGTCATTTGATAAATTATGGCGACGGATGCTTCCTCCATGGAAGCCGTCGGCAGACTAACTTTACACCAATAATACCAAGGCTGATATTACATCAGCCAGTAAGACGTCATGGCGGCCATCTTGTTTTAATCAGCTAGATGCCACCATATTGGATCCGACATATTGTTTTCGTCTGATAGAGGACATACCAGCCATGTTAGTTTAATTTTTACCCGCTAGAGTTCAGTATTACTATAAAAGACAGTCAACTGTCACGATATCTATCATCTTGTAGACCGTCTTGGCCTACATATTGAAAAACTGTAAATTTTTTAGATATAAATTCGGGAAAAATTCCAAAAAAATCATTAAAAAAATTCTCTTTGTTTAAATAATTATTGATTTGATCGATTTCTATTCACGCTTAAATACCAGGCAGTACATATGTAATTATTATTTTTTTAAATTTTTATATTACATAGTCTAAGGTCTGTGATGCAATAACTAAAAAACATCACTATCACATGAAACATCAGGATCAATAAGGAATAGGCACACACACCATGTGCCAGTGACCATGTGATTCATATTATTTTTTTCTTGCCTCATGTTGAAAAATATCTTCCAATACTTGTAAATTTAAAAGTATTCATATACTTCTAATCAAAGTACGTTAACTCAAGCACGTTAATCACAAAAAAAGTCTTTAAAACATTCTCAAGGCTAGAGGCAGTGACTGGACGAATCAGTGCGAGAGGCTTCCCCCCTCCCGGCCCCCTGCTGCAACCTGCGAATGAACATGAACTCGCGCGCGGGAGTTGCAAGCTGCCGCGGTGCCAGGCTCCTCAGTGTGTTCCTTCCTGGCCCTCTCGCTAGCAGTAGAAACATCGTTGAAAATAACCCAGCATATTGTGAAGTACTTGTTGGAATGGCTTCAAAGTATGAAAAATGGAACGAGAGTACAAAACGAGCCCGCGAATGTTACACTCGCACCATACATTTTTGTAGTACATTGGCAAGAGTCGAACACAGGCCATATGCAACAAAAGGACATCGCCAGGAATAATGAGCAACAACAACTCTTCATACAGGCCAAGCGTCTTTGAAACAAGAGGTATTTTTTTGAAGATACTCGACGAACATTTTAAACAGGCTATGTCCAATGTCAGGCGTTTAGACCACGCATCTCCGACCCACGGGACCAATCATGCCCTGACTACAGTACGCACTTTAAATGAAACGACACACATTCAACAAAAGAAATGGACACGCAATGCACACACTCGACATGCAATGGACACGCAATTGACATGAAATACACACGCATTTACACACACTGGACACGCAATGGACTCGCAACACACACTTGACATGCAATGAACACACTATACAAACGCTCGGCATGCAAAGGAAACACAGTAAACAAACTAGACAACAATGGACACGCAATAAACACACGGGACATGCAATGGACATGCAATACACACACTTGACATGCAATCACACACTTGAAACTCAATGTACACACAATACACACACTGGACACACAATGATCCAGCAATACACATACAGGACGCGCAATGGATGCGCAATATACACACTTGACTTGAAAAGGATACGAAATACACACACTGGACACACAATGATCAAGCAATACACACACTGGACTCGCAATGGACACGCAATACACACACAGGACACACATTGGACAAACAATATACACACTTGACACACAATGGACACACAGTATACACACTGAGCACACAGCTTGTGCTGGTACTCTGATCTTGCTGAACAAAGGAGAAGTTTACAAGACGATGGAAGTTGTAATTTATTAGGTAATATTTTAATTTTAATTTTTGAATTTGAGTTTTAATTTTTTTTGTATTTACTTATTTTAATTTAGGAAAATGTAAGTTAGTTTTTTTAGTGTGCTCCTGATTATTTATGTCAGTATTTAGTTTTTTCCTTCGTGTCAATTTTATGTTGTATTTCTCCGTGTTCTGGTTATTTCTGGCGAGACTGCTGCTGATATTCTCCGAGTGTGTCTGGTTATTCCTGAGGAAAATATTCCTGCATGTACTTTTCTTCGAGATGGGTCATGCAATTTTATTCAGAGTAACATTTAATTAGTGAATTTCTTTTACTAATACAGCACTTAAAATATTTTATTCATATTAAAATTAAACAAAAATTATTCCTTACTCATTCGATACTATGTCTTTAACATGCTGCGAAACACCATCAAGCAAGACTAACATTCTTCTTCTTGACGTCTAGCATAGCCCTCCTCTTGCGATCGTGAGTGAGCATCTCGCATCTCACTGGCAAAATAAATAATATATACCTCACCACAATGCGTGAGAATATCTGTTTTCAGGAATAGGAACGACTTGCGACAAGTTTCTTGTATGCGATAAATTTTATCCTGAGAATGAATGCTAGACAACACGAGAAGAATGGTTGTTTTAAAAACCCTCTAAGAAAATTGTTAAGCTGTGATCAGTGTGGCAGGTTGTTTACACGAGTTTATAGCTTAAAAATACACTGCAGAACTTGGAAAGCCAAGCCAACATACGAGATAGAGGACATCGATAAGGCCACTACACTAAGAAAGAGTGAATTGCCTGATGTAAATAGTATTCCTTGTCTTGAACAAATAGTTCTCCTGATCTCAACAAATAACCTAAATTGAAAGATGCTGACTGTTAAAGGAAGACTGGAGCCAATGGAAATATCATCACCTTAAAAATTAGCAATACATTAAAAATGAATTCAAATAGATTCTCCATAGATCATAAAAAGCTTGGACTATCAAAAAGGATGCTTGAAGACGATGAAGAAGCTTCGTCTTCAACGATTTAGAATTGTTACAGTAATGCAGGTGAAGACGCTGACTTGTACGATGATGACGACAGTGACAGTGGTTGGCAAGACCAAACACTGTGATGAAGCCCTGAGACCAAAACAATGGAAATAATGTGATAAAATAAATTATTATTATTATCAAGCTTACAATGAAAAATGGGACGATAGTGATACAAAAAAATATTAATATCAGACAATCCAGAAGGTGACGCTAGCAGAAGTGGTAGATTATAAATCATGGGAAGATCCTAATATACTGGTCGATCGCCTGAGACTTCAGATGACATCGATTATTGGACGAAACTACTCGCACCGTAATGAAGTAGTCCCCTTACTCCGTGATCTAAGATTGTAGGCTATATAATATTATGTATTTTAACTGCCTGTGTATAAATTTGAAAAATTAATCAATTATTTGGAATTTAAAATAAAATGTCTTATTTCTCGAAATCTGATTTCCGACCAAGATTAAATCTAATGTAGTTTTTTGGACATACGCCATTGCATTTTTGCACTGTTTGTCGTGGAAAAAAATTTGAAAATCAAATATAAATCAAAAGACAAACATAAAGAATTTACAGAAAACAAGACTGAATCAGCTGATGTCGGACAAACGGAATAAACGACAAATCTAAACAATTATTATGGCCAACACAATGACGACAGTAAGGAAAATATGTCAACATGTAAATATCATACAGCACACGAATTCCGTTGAAGGAACTTAGTCATGGAAAAAAATGTATAACACAGACAAACACAGTGAGCTAACAACGACGAGACAGATTAAATGCAGGCAGCAAACATATAAAATAAGCGATGAAGATAAGCAAGAACTGTGGACAAGATAACGACGATAGCACTGACACACAGAAGATTTTCAATGAGAACAGTTGCGACGTTTCGGTAACTGACATCTGTTCCCGTCAGTTACCTCTAAGTTTCTTAATCATACCAAATAATTATAAATTCAAACGCGAGTACGTAAGTAGACACTTTTATTTTAAAATCATAAACCATGCATATATATATATATAAATAAATAAATAAATAAATAAATAAATATATATATGTATACATACTGATTTAATTTGATTTATATTTTGTATTAGGGTTTTAATAAATGTCAAGTATTCTATTGGGCTTTGATATGTGGTATCAATTTGTTTTACAATTTTCCTAAATTTAACATTTCGTTTTTTGTTAAATATTATTTCTGACTACATGTAGCCCTTTGCTGTCTTATTTTTGTATTTCCTCGCCTTGTTATGCGTTGTTATTATAATCTGAGATCTATGTTTTCTTCCTTTAGAATCTTTTCTAGTACAAATTTCATATTTTAGTGCTGATGAAAAATATAATTTTTAATAATGGGGTCTAAAAAAAAGCTGCGTGACGTTGCATTTGTCTAGAGAGATTCGGAAGCATTGGTGCTACTGAACTGCCACTGTCTTCGTCAAAAAGCTGCACTAGATGAGAACAGCTGGAGAAGGTCATTGCATCAAAGTGGTTACTTGTTAAAATTAAAATATTTCCACTGCTCTAAATAAAAACCTCACTTGTATATTTTCACAGAATTCACGGTTTGTCCTGAAAGATCAACTATCTTCACTTTGTTTCACCATTTTCATTTTTTCTCCTGGTTGATAGTTTCCGGATCCCAATGTTTCTATACACAATGTATAAAGTTTGAATGACACATACTAAATTATTCCGTATGAGAATAGGACATATGGGGCGCATAGCGTCAAGGCCAAGGGTCGAATAGATCGTTCCGACCTACGGCCGCCATTCTCACGGTCCCTTCCCACATGTGCGCATTACAGTTCGATTTATTTACATTCCAGAGCATATTTTAAACGGAACTGTTAAGGATCACTCCCTGTAGTTAGAGCTTCGGCAATGACCAGCGGCTGGGGCCACCAACCCAGCATAGTCACCGCCTCAGCCCTGTACCGCACTCAGCTGACCAGACAGTTGGCTGTGTCCTGAGCCCTAAGACTGTATCAGCACTGCTGGCGCCCACATCACACTCAGACTCCTCAAAACACCCAGTGAACCCGTGGTCTGGTGGATGCCTAGCTGTCCAGGCTAGTACCGGAGCTGTGTCGTCGCTCACCACGTCGACTCCACAACGGGCTAGGGAACTCTTGGAGCCTGCTCCGAGCGCAAGGGCCGAACAGCTACAGTGGCCGAAGGGTGTCGAGGCTTGCTGCGCGCCTGCAGGGGGCGATATCGCATCTGTTAACATGGAGCTCATCCCCGCGGGAAGAT
The DNA here is from genome assembly GCF_032445375.1 of Bacillus rossius redtenbacheri. Taxonomy (NCBI): domain Eukaryota; kingdom Metazoa; phylum Arthropoda; class Insecta; order Phasmatodea; family Bacillidae; genus Bacillus; species Bacillus rossius. The sequence goes on along the minus strand of NC_086339.1, from coordinate 46,871,132 downwards.
CGCTCCTCTTCTCTTCGCCTCGGTTCGCACCGCTGGGCCAGTGAGCGAACACCTTTTTTTGGTTCACGTCTATTTTAAATGAAAAAAAGTGCTTTAATTTAGGTACAGTTATTTCTAAATCTACTGGTCCTATCAACATGCGATTTTTTTCAGTTTATTTAGCAAACATCATTATGCCTTCCCTACCAGATTAGCAAAATTAGCACCTTTAGTTCACAATTAAAAAATTCTGAAATTTTAGAGTAATTATTATTTTTTTTAATGAGAAATCAATTTTTTTAAATATAAAAATAAATTAATTTTCATAAGATTGGTAACAGAGCCTTATATAGTAAAAAAAAATCTTTGTGCATCGCTCGGAAGTTATGACTAGAGACCTGTGAATTTCGCGGGTTCAATGACCTCCAGGATAGACTCCAATTTCCTCTACACACTCGGGAAAATGCCTACTGTTCATTGGCTGTTGACTTGTGAGTCGTCTCGAATGGGTGGCCTGTGATTCGACACTTCTATGAGTGAGGGTCTCTAATTGGCCCTCAGTCCTCCAGATTAACAGAGAACCAACGGCAGAAGCAGCACTAAGGTATAATTATTTGCATTTTAGCATAACACGAAATGAATCCGCGAAATTCACGGGTATCTAGTTATGACAAATAGGCGGGAGTCTTGATGTCGTCTACCCGAGATTCTTTAACATTTGAGAATACTGATGCAAGAGTCATGGCAAGACGAAGCTAATATGTTTCAGTATCGAGCCCCTGGACAATCTTTAGAACTTTATTTTCTGTTTCACCGCAGCTTGGTAATGCGCACAGTTCCAACTTTATAACGACTTTCTTTGTCAAACCTGAAGTTAGGAACCAACCAAATATCCAACACGTGGACAAAGACGAGTCTCAGTGGTAAACTGGCTCGAAATGTTGGTAAGCCTGCAATTCTGACGAATCTAATTATTCTACTTATCGCACATTAATTTTAAATGGTCGTCAAAATGTTATATCATTATTATTGAAAACAAATGAGCCATTTAAAGAAAAATAACTATGTTCATAATGTAATTAAAGTGGTAGAGCCTAGTTGAATAGTTCAATTTGAAATTATGCTCCCATAGCACATATTTCAACAAACTGTCAGTTATTAATTGTTTTTTTTATTACAACGTAAACCACATAAAGTGCATTCTAGCAGACCTTAACATTTAGGAATCGACATCAGTCCTGAAATATGTCACGAACTGCGCAAAATTCATAAAAAATATCGTTATTAACACCCTTTTTTACTGTTATTTAGAAGGTGTAGTGTTTTATAAATTTTGTTGGTTACTTTAATTAAAATAATGAATTAACAAAGATACAAAATCGTTCGGCTTAAACTGAATACACCAAAGCTAGGTTTATCACTTCAGGTGTATAACTACCGGAATTACTGAGGTGTATAACTTATAAGTTAGGGCCAACACAATTTCCTGTATCTCAGACAAATACTAGAATTTTTATTTTATTATCATTTTTGTGGGAAAGTATAGGCTTTTAAAAATTTTTACAATAAAATTAAACTTAATCTATTTAATCTAAATAAAACAAAACTTTAAAAACTATAATAAAAAAGGGGGGTTTCTGTAAAGTCTGTTTACGGACGATAATTTTACCTGATAACGTCATAATAAAATATTGATGAAAAATTGCATACTTTTTAATTTTCAAATATTATTTACAGTTTTTTTGCAAATTTAATTTAAATATTTTGTTTGAATATAATCACGAACAATTAGTTAAAAAGCCCGCCTTAATCTGTTTGATATTATAGAAGATTTTCTCGCACGGTGGTTGGCCGGTTCTTGCACGCTCGGGTCAGACGGAATTTGACAATTTTTCGTGCGTATGCAGCCGGCTTTCATCTATTTATAAGACGTTATCACGTCAAAATATTATAAACATTTCAAGAACATAAACAAAAGTAAGATATAAAAAATTAAGAGAGTTCAAATATAAAACGACATAGAAAGGATATTACTAGAGACCGGAAAAATTCGCGGGGTCAATGACCTCCAGGATAGACTCCAAAATACTCTACACACTCGGGGCAAATGCCAACTGTTCATTGGCTGCTGACTTGTGAGTCGTCTCGACTGGGTGGCCTGTGATACGACACTTCTATGAGTGAGGGTCTCTAATTGGCCCTCAGTCCTCCAAATTAACAGTGAACCAAGGACAGAAGCAGCACTAAGGTATAACTATTTGAATGTTAGCATAACACGAAATGAACCCGCGAATCTTGCACGTGTGAAGAAGGAAGCCCGGGGAGTCAGTGCTGGCGACATGGTTGCCGGGGTGTGCGGTGGATGACGTCACCCCCCACAATGAGAGAGTGGGTGGCCCGCAGGCTGCCCCGGGCCGCGGCGCTAATGAGCGGAAACGTAACGAGGCGTGAGTTCTGGTCTGGCGGCGGCGGAGATGGGCGCCTGGCGCCTGCAGCAGTCGGCGCGGCGGGTGGTTTATTGCGACATCGGCGACACCACCCTGGGCGTGTTCACATCCGCTAATTCCGCCAATCAGCGGCCGCCCTTCGTCTCCGGCCGGAAGCCCTTCCGCGTCGCTGACTGCTTGCAGCCGCGCCCGGCGCCTGAAGGATGTGACGACACCGACTAATGGCGGCTGTCCGCAGGTGCGGGCTGATTTACTGCCCTTGCCCACCCTCCCCGTCACAACCCTTCACCCCTACCCACGTCTGCTCAGACACTGCACTAGCCAACACCTCGGCAATTATTCTTTTAATTACGTCCTCAAGTATCCTATCCCGTTTCGCGTCTTTATCTTCATCTTTCGCAAGCCTTTCAGTGGTTAAAGTTTACGAAATTAAAAGGAATATATAAAGCAATATTGTTGTAACATTTTCTATTAAAAATAAATGTTTTAACTTTCTGTGACGTACTTATAAAAAATTCAAACGAACTACATTACAAAAAAAGTTTACGAATTAATTACAGATGCTACCGGTTACTTTATTATAATATTTTTAATTTCTTTCAGAATAACTTATGTATCTACTTTTATTAATTTATAAAAATCTTATTTGAGTGTTACTTTAAAAGTTAGGCAAATTTAACAAAACTTTTCTGAAAGACATTTAAACTATATAATTAAGTAGCTAGTAGTATTGCATTTGAACTTAAAATGTAACCGTGCTATAGTCCATTTATCTTCATTCACATGCTATGTATTCACAATCCAAATGTCCCATATTGTTGTTTGTCTGTTAATTTAGTTCGTTCAAATAGAAAACGTTTCCTAAGATTTTTACCTTGAAAAAGTAATACCAAATACCCACTGGGTCATAGCTATGGCGATGAAATTTATATTCTTTACACTGAATATATATCTACGCCAAACTGTACCATTTTTGCACTTAATGAAACAATTTGATTAAAAAATTACCATATTAATTATACTTGCCATTTAATCCCAACAGAAAATGCGTGGTTGTGTATGAAATAATATACCTTCAGTCTGTTTCGTATTTATATGTAAATTCTGCAGGTTTTTACTCAATTTGCTGTCAAAGCGAAGGCAATGACACTAATAGGTGAATCAAAAACAAAAATTTCATTATTAGTGCGTTTAGAAGAGACCTCCTGTAGTTAGGAGTTGCTGATAAAAATAAAAACGTCAATAGATCCAGGTGGCATATTGCTCTCATTCAGTGGATCTGGTTTTAATTAACAATTAAAATATCCTGATGTAAAATTACGTGGTTTAGTGAAATAACTTCAGAAGAATGTTGAGATGGTTCCTTATAAGTAGTAATAAACAATTATTGATTCATGATTTTTCCTAAATTTCTGGGTTTTGGTGTCTCCATCTTCCAGGCATAAATCCTCAGTTATTCTACACAATAGAAAAAATCCCTGTCGGCGAAGCATACAGGCGCAGATAGATTTCAATGTTCCTATTAATTTTGTAACTTTCTGTAAACTTCTATACCATTTAAAAAATTTAATGAACAAAACATCCTAGTAGGTGTATATAGTTCATATGAGGAAACGGTGTTGTGGTTGGGGACTCAGTGATTCAGCGGCCAATTAGAAAGGCCCTGATCTTGACCTTGAAATTCCTTTTTTTCCACGAATAAAACACTTCAAAATTTCCCTGTTCTGAGTTTTTAAAAAGTTCTCAAGTAGCACCCCCTCCCCCCTGATACTGGAAACAGCTCGAGAACGTACTTCTCGATTTAGACAAATACTGCACCTTGATTTAAATATTAGTGCGTTCAATTACGATTCTAATAATGATTATAGTATATAAAGGGTATTTAGGTATTGTAAAAAATAAAAAAAAGGATGCATGTATTGCAGTGCGCTTAAATTTATGAATGAATCACCAGGAATGTGCTGCGTGAGTGTAAAGGTGAAATTGCCAGAATAATTACATTCACCTGTCTAACCAACATCGAAGTTGGTATCAGGTGTTACAACCCAATCGAAACATGTTTTTGGAGAAAATACATAATTACAATTAATGTTTCCAAATGACATCGTTCGGTGCAGCAAATATTGCACGCGATAATCACATGCCAACATTCACAATACAAGTCATCGTTCTGGGTGTCTATTACCCAGTGGCGTAGCGTGCCATCTCGGCGCCTGGGGCGGGAGACCCATTTTGCCGCCCCCATTCTATAGGTGCTTAATTAAAATTAAATTTCACATGCAATGAGGTACCTTTTATTGAAGTTAAAATAGGATGAGCGGTTTTACAAGCGGATTCTACGGGCCTTATGAGCAGCGAAGTCAGAAATAACTTTGTCAAAATCAATATTATCAGCCAATTCTTGTTCAATCGACAATATAGCCAAGTTTGATAGTCTAGCGGAGCTCATAGTAGATCTGAGGTAATTTTTTATTAGCTTCAACTTCGAAAAACTTCACTCACAACTTGCAACACTAATCGCCAAAGTCAAATATATACGAATCAAGATGACTATATTTGGAACCGAAATTCCGAGATTCAGTTTTTGAATGAACTGGAGGAGCTCCAGTGGTCCTTTACCACTTATATCTTCCTCTGATTCAGAACAGGCAACAACAACAAACTGCTGAAGACGCTTCCGCTCCATCTGAAACTCGTCCTTGTCGATGTCTTCTAATACATGGGAAAGATCACACTCGAACTTGCTGTCCAAAAGTTTCGCTGGCATAAAAAATCCGAACTTGTCCGATATTTCTTGAATTTTCTGGAATCGAATCGTCATTTCTTGAATGATCTTGTCGAATGATGCGATAATCTCTCGACGGATTTCCTGTTCGTGAGACAAAGCTGCATCTTCAGAAGATTCATCGCCATGCATGCGTTTTTCCCTGCGAATTCTTCTCGTTTTGAGTTCGATTCCGAGTTTTTCGCAGAGAGTCTTAGCAAAGTCAATTGCTTCTTGCACGAAACGGTCTCTACTTTCCACTAAGAGGGTTTTCAAAGCGCAGAGTTTCTGAGCACACTTATCCACACTTAGTCCTCGTTGCTGCAGGTAAATCTGTGCGTCATCTACTTCAGGTAGCACTGCAGCCCAAAAGCCAAGAAAAGTTAGGAAGTTAAATGACTGCATGGCTGTCAGGAGAAGACTGGCTCCCGATCTTGTTTCGGAAGTTTGAGATGAATCTGTTAATTGTTCCAGTACCTCAAGAACTACCTCAAACTTATTTTTAAGCATCTTGACAGCTACATGTCTAACGCTCCAGCGCGTTTCAGTGACTCGTTTTACTGCTTGACCTGTGATGGCAACCAAAGCGTTCCATCGAACAGTTGATGCGGAAAAGAAGGCAAACAGCTTCTCCAGAGTTCCAAAAAACGTCACGGAATCCACTGATTCAGAAGCAGCGTGTACCCCAGCCAAGTTTAGTGAGTGGTTTGTGCATGCACCGAATATAGCTTTCGGATTCAGTGCTTTAATCCGGGCTTGAACTCCATTGTGGATCCCTGACATTGTGGCAGCATTGTCATAAGCCTGTCCTCTCAGATTCTGTATGTCCAGTCCGTCTGATGTTATCTTCGCGATTATATCGTTGCTGAGATCTTCTGCATTTTTTCCTTTTGGTTCGAAGAAGTCAATGAAAGATTCTACCACGGCGACTTTTTCTCCTTCGATATGTACGTATCGCAGAACTTGGCTCATTTGGTCATTGTGGGAGATGTCTGGTGTACTGTCGAAGATTACGCAATAATATTTAGCTTCTTGAATACGACGAATGATGGTGGATCGAACTTGCTGTCCCAGTAAGTTTATAAATTCATTCTGGGTTTCTGGAGGTAGATACGAAACTGAGACTCTTTCTCCCAGCTATATCTTTGTCAGGTGTTCTATTAGAAGAGGGTCGTATTTAGCTAGGAGGTGCACTAACTCCAGAAAGTTCCCGCGATTGCCACTATCATCTCCTCGAATGTCTTCTCGATGTCCTCTGAAGGCCAGATTCTGTTTGGCTAAGAACTGGATAATATTCAGCAACCTGTACAGTACATCCCTCCACTTCTTTTCCTCACTTTCGAAAACTTCTTGTTGTTTCTGATCGATGGTTGCTTTACAGTTCAGGCGCTTCCAACTCCTTCCATTTCAAGAAGCTCTGTTCATGGCCCAGGCTATTTTCATGGTCTCCTATTCTTGGATTTAGCTTCCACCATTTGTTGAATCCTTCTTCAGATGCGAAGTTAGAGCCGGAATTGCCAAACAGCTTGTAAGAAAAACAATACAAGGATTGCTTCAAAGGCAAGTACGCCATCCATGTTCGGAGAACCTTTTTGCCGTTAGATAATGGTTTGTAGAACCACTCTTTGGTTAGTTTTCGGGTACCGCCTTTCGTTGAAGTCCCTGAGCGAACAACATCGGCAAATTTGGAATCGATGTGCTGTACTGAGTCAGATCCGCGACGTACTAGAAGCGTTCTTACTTCGTCGGTCATAGGAGAAGGCCAGCAACCTACATCGTCGAGATTCACATCTTTGATTTCGGCAGGAGCAGAAGGCACGATTTCAATTATGTCTTCTTTGGCAACATTCACTTTTTCTGCAGGCTTATGACTAGATGCTTGAGGTACTTTTGATGAGTCGACTTCGTCTTGACCCTGCTCTGTGGTGGGACCAGAACTACTTCCAACTGCGATGGCAGGTACGTCTTCTTCTTGTACCTGTAAAATAAGTTATGTATTCCCATGAATATTGGCCGGAGGACACGTTCGAATTTCAAATAAGTATTTTATCTATCACAAAACAAAAGTGGTTTTGGTGACGGCGCGGTTTGCCGGGCTTATAGGAAAATTTACAAACAAAATTGATTTTGTATGGAAGCTACCTTTTTTAGAGTTTCCCGGTAAAAACTGACTGAGTAAGCCATGTTATAGATGTTATTAAAAGATAAAATGACGAGAAATTTGAGAAAAATTGTTGGCGCCATTTTTGAGCTAAATGAAAAATTATGTTTTCTTTGTATGACAGGTAGCATAAATAATCAAGTTATCCAAAAACCAAAAAAAAAATATTCCTAGACTACTACTAGATTTACAAAAGTTTGAAGTTTTAAATTCAAGTAGCAGGACAAAATTCAGTCGTAAACTTAAAAAGATGTACCTTAACTCAATATAATTTATGTTAATATACTCCATACTTTTTAAACAATAATCAATGTTCAAACAGCTATTAGAGCAATTTTAAGTGTATTATAAAATAAGATTTAATGAACGAGTGTGATTCCGTACTCGCAGACAAACCTAGGTGAATAGGTTTTGCGAGACTAATGTAAGAAATATTGTAACTTTTCTAAACAATAAATAAATAAATAATAATAATAAATAACTGGAGTAATTCTAGGCTATGCATGATTCTAGATGGAGGAATCATATACCTACTTACACTGGAATCACTTCCGCTGCTGCAGGATGCCACCGAAGACGTTAACGTGGCTTTCGAACCAGAACTGGAACTAAAATATTTCAGTAATGCACCTTGAGACTTCTTCGCATCTGCTTCTTTCTTAGCCTTTTTTTTTTTTTTTTTTCGGAATTCCGCACCGCTTTCTTTGACTCTTTTCATTTTAAAAAACTAGTTCAAAGATTGGGTAAAGTTCTAAATGTTTAGTTTTAGAAGATTCAACAGTATTTAAAAGATCGAAACACAATCAAAATGACTTTCGTTCCGTATCCTAAACTCTCGCAAAACAAACATACGAGTAAAGCGTGATTGCGTAACGGTACTTCACGATGCACTAAAACAAACAAAGATCAGTAATGTAGCATGTGTGCTACAGCTGCTACCTTTGATAATGTTTATGTTGGCAGAAATGGTTAACGTATTTTATTAATCTTTCGGATGCCCTGGTAATACGAGTTATTTTGGATTTAAGTTTGTTATATGTTGTTTTAGAAAAGAAATTTGTAATTCTTGTTTAGTCTTATTATTTTTAAGTTTAAGATTTTAAGTTATTAAATTGGTCTGGAAAGTTCGAGGACACTACCGAATATGTTGGTAATCGCTGCGCTAGACGGCGCGCGAGCAGAACAGCTGATTGTGTGACGTCAGGTGAGACGGGCGAGCGGAGTCGCCTGGTAGGCCCAGGCGGGCGCGCACGTGAAGTAAAACGAGGGTTGGCCATGGTGATGGTTCCACATCGAAGTAACTGTATACGAGTGTTCCTTTTTGAATATGAACGGGGTTCATTATATAATTTAGAACGCTTTGGTACGATGAACGCGAGTGGTTGGTGAGGCGTGTGTGAATATCGCGAGGATTTTCCAAGGATGAATTATGTGCGCCGAAATAAACTCCAAGACGGTATGGCGAAGGATTCGTCATATCCGTACAATTACCTGCAGCTACGGTAACGTATAATGGCAAGGGTTTGCCATTAAAAACACTCGTGAGCAAACGAGTGTATTTGGTGATCGGACATCAAGACGTCAAAAAGCAAGTAAGTGCCAGCCGTGCTACTGCCCCGTTGACCCCTTTGACCCCTGGTGCGAAACTATAATTTGTGGATTTTTGGGATTTAAATTAACGGATTAATAAAACTGAAACTGGGATTTTACGTTCAGCGTGTTTCACCCAATCCCTGCCAGACCTAGAAGAAAAAAGGCGTCGACCGTTAGAAAATGACTTAACTGAGAAGGGCTTGTAAACCCATAATTTGTAATTTGCTAAATGTTTGGTATATTTATTTGTATGTTAACGTGTGTCAATTTTTTGCTAGATTTCGTCTATGTTAATTGGTATTTACAGCGGTGATACGCCCGGTGCGTATCTATATTTGTATTTGTATTAATATGTTCTTATATATTTTTAATGCCTTTTTGGTAATTATATTTAATTTTCGGAGCTCCGAAGTATATGATCAAATTATAATTTTTGGGGGAATTGTTAAAGTATTTTTTAAGTATTATTATATAGCTATTTTTTTATAAGTAGTAATAGGGTATTTATTTTATGATGGATGCGCCGATTTGTGATGAAACGATTTTATGATATATATATATATTTATTAAATGTTGTCATATAAATTTTGCGTATTTTTAACTTGCTGCCTCCTCTCACTGTTCGCAACCTTATTGGTATTTTTTAAGACTGCTATTAGTTTGGGTTTTAATATTTTTTTTGGGTTTACCTGCGCTCGCGGTACGGGGCAATATAGGAGTTTTACTGTGTCCCGGTTTGCGGAAGTTGTTTGGTTTGCCCTGGGTTAAGGTCAAACTTTACAGTACAATGCGTAGTACTAAATTCAATGAGTGCGAAAGAGAGGCTTCGACACGGGCCGACGCGTGAAACAAAAGATTTTGTATGAGTAATTAACATAATAAGGAGTGCCGCTCAACTCGGCTCGCGCGCGCCGGGCGGCGAGGCGTGATGCGATGTTGCCGTTCGTATGTAAACAAACAAACGTTATAAAGAGCTTTGTCAGTGATTTCGCAGTTTTTCTTTTAAATAAATATTAAAAAATAGTTGGTGCCCAAAATTTTAGATAAAAATGGAACATTATTGAGTGTCTGACACATGTAATGAATGAATCATAGATCATATCTCAACCCGCTTCACCGGCGACCCGCCCCCCCGGGCTGCCGCCCGGGGCGGGCCGCCCCCTCCGCCCCACCCACGCTACGCCACTGCTATTACCAATGCCAAAAAAAGATTACGAATTTCTTTAATTGATATAATGGGAAACTCTTATAAACAAATAGATCAACGTTGTAGATTTAATACGGGAACTCAATGTTACATTATCTCTGATTTACAAAGATTATTCTATTAACATAACAAATTAATTCGATTGTTAAAAACTGCCACTGAACAAATGCCAACTGATGACTACAAAGTTGTAATTAGAGCAGATAAAACACCTGTCGGTCAACACGAAAGACAATTCAACGCACCAACAATTATTGAATTAGCGATAGTTATAATAATTTGAGAATAATTTAACTCGTGTGATATTATTTCTCATCGCAGAAATGGTGATGATGTACGAGTCTCCGAAAATAACCACTCATACGACTTATTGCAATATCCTATTTTATTTTTTCAAGGAGACGATGGATATAATTTTAATATAAAATTGAGAAATATACAAACAGGTGAGGAAACATATAAGAACAGTGCTATGAATTACTACTCGTATCAATTGATGATTCGTGAAAACAGTGAAAATCATATCTTGAAATATCAACAGTTATTCCTTCAGTACATTGTCGTTATGTATGCAAACATTGAAACCAAATTAATCTTTTACATTAGATTAAATTTAAAAAAATACTGCATTCCAAAGAGAACATCAATTTACGTGATGCAGCTGTTAATGATGATTATGTGATTACCATTGAATTGGAGAAAATGATCATACTACCGGCTATATTCACATGAAGTCCACAGTACATGCATGAATATGCACAAGATGTGATGATATATGTTCGCGTATGTGGGCCGAAACAAAACAAATTTTACTACCTGGACAATCACCATCGGATCGTTCTGATATTTGAGCATGGAGTGTTCAAACAAAAATTTAAATCTTTTTATGGATTTCAGTGTCAAGTGTGATGTTTTTGGAGAGGTGCAGTGTTGGATCTATTCTATTTAATGGCAAGAAAAAGAGGACTGCCACCTGCACACATATTGATTTGGTTGATCGAAAAATTTTCACCAGAACAAATTGATCAAGTAATTTCAACAGAAATACCAGATGGCGACATTGATCCAAACTTATTTGAAATAGTTATCAAAAACATGATTCGTGGCCCATGTGACTTACTCAAGAACAACTCATCGTGCATATCTGATGGTAAATGCACGAACTGATACCCGAGAGACTTTCATACCAGGACTATCACAGGCAATGACGGATATCCTCTCTATCGTCGACGATCAACTGAGGATGGTGGGAAACCCATCACTTTATCGGTTGAGTGTACCGTATTCATTGTTACTCTCGAAAACATACAAAAGCACATATAAATGTAGAGTATTGAAATTCAGTGAAATCGATCAAGCACATATGTCAATATGTCAATAAAGGAAACGTTAAGGCAGTTTTCGGAATACGAAATGATTGTAAAGCATAGCAAAAATTTCCTGCAGCGCTGCTGAGCGGAGCGAAGGCCTACTGTTGACGATGTCACGTGGGTGTTGCCCAGGGCCCAGTGGGTCGAGCATGGTTCTTTTCCTCGCCACCGTCATAGCGAGGACGCGTCGCCGGTATGACGGCGGAGTTATGACGGCCCGGCCGCGGGAAAATGCGAGCACGGATCCCATCGTCATATCTCTCCCGTCATCGCTAAGGCGCCTTACCACGACGGCTTGGCAATCGATAATATGCAGAGGTTGGCAGTGAATTTACAGAAAGGATGTGTTTTATTTGGCAGTTGGTGTATCTGCTAGCAATTTACAGCCAATAGAAAACTACCTACACGAAAACAAGATTGTGGACATTCGTAAAACTTAGGCATGATGTGTCTATCGAATTATATATTTTCCACAACTATATTCAATATTTATATCATTTTTCATTGTACGCCTGTTGGTTTTCCGTAAATATAAGTTTTACAAACTATTTTTTTCTCAGTAAAACACCCGTCATGTCTCAGTCCCAAAATATAATAAAATCATTTTACATAGCAAAGTCGTTTATGATTATTAAAAAGTATATAAGAAGGTTAAGGAGTGCATAAAAAACTGTGAAAGTTTGTAGTTTTTAATATGAAATTATTATTTAGCGATCTTGTGAAACGTGTTGCCCGTTATTATTAATATTGTTTTCAATTGTCAGTTGTTAAGTTGTTATTACTTAAAATCATATGATGAAAATATTTAAAAACACTTTTGTGACTCGACGTGAAACATTACAATACTAGACCTGATTTAATCATTATTTGGTAATTTTCGTCACCGTTCAAGTTAATTTGCCGATTTGAAGGTACCGAAACAACTCGGTGTGCTATACGTCCCTTAAAGACTGTTCAAAAAATACTACTGTTATATATTTAATTACATTATTCTTAGATTTGTTTATAGCATATTTTCTAGTACACTGCAAGTTTTATTCACACTATTTTGTACCGTAGCATATGTACTGGATGAATTCGCTGATAATATTATTTATTTAGCATATTTCAAGCTTGAAACAATATAACACGAAATCGGTGTTGTAAATTAAATGCCTGAATATAATTTATTAAGTAAATTGTAGTTGACAGTATTGTGTGTGCATTTTATAACAACCAGAAGAGTAGAGGAACTAAAAATACCCTTTAACGGAATTATTTACTTTTCACACAAGCCGCTCCTCTCACAAATTACGATTTTCGTATTAGCTATAAACACGAAACCCCTCAATTCTACATGAAACACTATTATTCCTACATTGTTACCATTTTATCATACTGAAAGTACTTGAGCGAATCTTAGGTGAATAAAATACGTTTCAATATGCGATACAGCAGGAGCAAACCTAGCCACCAACGAGGGTGGGGAGTAGGCCTAACCTAAAAGTCACTAAATCATGTGAGGAAATGCTTTCTGTTTAAAATGCGATAAAACAAAGGTTTAAAATAACCATCAGACTACTATGTATATGTATTTATTAGCGGCATTCTTGTGTATTTTCAACCTTATCAATGCATGTATTTTATTTTTACAAGTGATTTTTTTATTACACATAAGGAAGCTGAAGGGAAAATTAGTTGTTTTTAGAAGTTTAATAAGCCACACGCTTATAGGTGTTTTGCACTTAACTTTTATACAGAATAATTAACTAATGTGATGTTTTCTTCTATCTTGTTGAAATATTACGTTATTTTGTCTTGACCTTTATTTTTTTTACTATGTGATATGACAAAAGTAGGCAGATTGGCAGTTTTTTTAGTATGATATATTTTGGTAAACTGAGTATTGTGCAGTTAAAAATATCGAGAAAAAAAGAATCAATGTGTCTTATTCACACGAAACATAGAAACTATTTATTTATGCGGCGTGATTATTATCGGAAACAAGTTGTTTCGAAGTTTGTTCAGAGAAAAACATAACCTTTTTTGAGATACGTCGTATATCTCACATAGGCCTACGTAATTTATGAGTAAATAGAATTGAGACAAAACCTTAAGTTTCACGAAAATATATTATTTAACTCATTCGAAAGAATTATTTCCCAGTATTAAATGAAAGTTACGCACGTAGTCGGCATTATGACGGGGTTATGACGGCTATGACGGCCTTACGACGGGCAAACCATCCCGCCTTACCTATGACAGGCATGTCGTAGCTAAGGCGTCTTACAGAAGGCGAAAAAAGATCCATGCTCGCTTTTAGTTGCGAAGCGTCATACCGATGACGCGTCATCCCTATGACGGGCGAAAAAGAGAACCATGCTCGCCCGGCAGGAGACGTACAGGAGATGCCCACATGCAGTTGCAGCGCCCCTGGCGGAGGGCGAGGAACTACAGCGCCCTGCCAACAGCAGACGGCATCTAGTCGGGGCGAGTCTGGGAATTAACGACCTCGCTGCCCGCCACTGACAAAATATACGTGGCGTGTCGCCGGCCGAGCAGTGCTGGGGGTGGGGAGGGGGCGGGTTATTTCCGCGGCCCGCCGCCAGGGCGCAGGCGAGAGAAATGGTGCGACAAAACTGTCTCGGCCAATCACGCCTGCTCGCTCCGCACTGCTTCCTCGCTGGCGGCAGATGAAGGCCCGAGAGATACAACAGTTCTGCGTGTATTATTACATGTTCATTCATCTTTTTATTTGCATTTTTTAACAAAAAAAATATTATTGAAACGAAATATAACAATTGTGCCGGAAATTAGGAATTTCGACACGTTTTTTTTCTAATTTTATATAATTTAAATTATTTTTGGAAATTTTATTTTTCTTTATAATTGGTTTCTTTGGGTGATTTACTCTTTGTTAGGCTGGTGTACTTCCCTAAGTTAAACTTTGTGCCAGTAGTCTGAAGCACTTTTCCCAGAGACCTATAGGATCTTTTGCAGATCTAATACTTTGTTGGCAGCTCGCTTAAAATTTCCCTCGCTTACAGGTACGTCCCAGGTCTGTAACGTTACTTCACTTCATGACTAAAACTGCATACAGCAGCTCTGGACGAGTTGTTACCATTTCCCAGAGACGAGCTGACCATAGCCTTTACCGTCACGAATATGTATTAGGTTCACTACCCTGGAGTCACCTTATGGACGCTAGTTCCCAGCGTCGTTGCGTTTTCTGCCTCCCATTACTCCACCCCCCCTTCAGTTCTAAGAATTCGCCTAAGACCAATGACCGGTCATAAACCCCAGCAGACAGCGACCGTCTCCAAGGGCGACGGGCAAAAAAAATGTGTGTGCTAAGATGGACCACCCCACGACATCTAGCGGCAGAAACAGTAAAACAGTAACTTATTATCTTGGCCGCCAGAGTGTAGCACCTGACTGCCCCTTTAACCCTTGGTTTAAGCAGACGCCTTGGGCGAGTCGATTTTTTTTATTTCAGACACCCCTCAACAGGTAGCACTAAGGTCGGCCAGTGCTACCAACTTCGAGACATCAGTCAGAGTTTTTTTATGACGCCCACTCGGGGAACTTCTGAACCTTTCGGTCCGGACTCCCAGTCCCCCCCCCCCCCTCCAACCCCAACCACTTTTGGTAGAACAGTTACTTTTAATTACGAGACGCGGTTCTTCGAGAGACACTTCGCGTCGCGACTGCAGACGGACCATTTTGCGATTATCTCGGCGAGTCGACGAGACACTGCAAGACTTCCATCCGGCCGCAACCGACTATGTAGTCGCCTAAATAAGGGATGCTATCCCTATAATCTTTTTCAAGTAGTTTAGTACGTCTGCTTAGTACAAGAGTAAAAGTTATTTTTCTTTTAAATTATTTCTTTTGAAATGAAGAAAACATCCGCGTCCATCCGCGCATTCGCGGGATCCAGTTCCTGGCGGGCGACGCATCGGTAAATAGAAGCCAACTTCCCTGTCTGGTGAGTGACGATCCGCGACTTTCCTCAACCTCCCCTTAACTTTTCCGGGCATTTTCTGTCCCGTATACTGTCTGTGTTCAAGTTCTGATCAGTTTTGATTCGGACTGTTCCAGACAGGGTCCGAGAGCCGGACGCCGAATTGGCATTTTCATCTCCCTTCCACAACAGGACACAAGCCCCCTAGCATCATGTTCCCGCGTGATCTCCGGGAAACAAAGCCCCGACCACCGGTGCTTCTGTATCTTTTGACCCTTTTCTGAACTTTCTTTAAATTACGTCGTCAGATGCAGTTCATTAGAAAAACATAATTTCTGGACTTTAAGTATATATACTGGGATAGTTTAAACATATTTGTAAATTTTTATTGGTTTATGTATTTTTAGTAAATTAAACTTTTTATAATTGAATGTAGGGTCGACCCACAATTTTTTTCTTTCTTTCTGAATATACCTGAGAGCTGTTTAAGAATGTAATTAATATTGTACGTTAATATTCTCTTGTATCTGTTATAAGTTTACTCAGTATGGAGTAATTATATTTCAGACGGAATCACACCTTGTTTTTGTTCATTTATAATAACATTGTGAAACCTAAAAGATCCACCCAGTACAAAAATGGTAATCAGACCGTGGTTAGCTGCTACACAATCATGATAGTCGGATTGTGTGTGAATACTATTTATTGTCTACTATTTGTCTACTTTCGGTGTAGTATGTAAATGACGGACCGGGCGCAGGCGCCAGGCGCTGGTGCTTGGTGCCGATCCACATCTCTGACGTCACGTCCATCTCTGACGTCACGACGGCCATCTTGGATGGTTGTGACCTTGACCTTTGACCTTGACCTTGAATTTGATCCTCAAAAATCGCCAAAATCCGCCAAAATTGGGCAAAATTTGCCCAAAATTCCTCAAAAATCGCCAAAATTTCCATTTCTGTGGAAAAAAGTTCCGCCAAAAAATCTCAAAAAATTCCACAAATTAAAAATTTCTCATTTCGAGGGAAAAATTTCCCGTTTCGAGGGAAAAATTCCCGTTTTTAGTCCTTAAAAATCCCAGCGGCTGAAAATTCCTAAAACTGGCTTAAGCATCCTTAACTCAAGCCTCAGTTAAGCCATTTCTAGGAATAAGGATACCATGACCGCCATCTTGAATTATGACGTCATCGTTGCAATTTCCGTTACGGCCGCCATCTTTAAATTTATTATCCGATTTTAATGAAAAAAAAATTTAAAATTCATAAAACAAACTAAATAATAAAATTTTTAATAAAATATTTAAAAAACAAACATTTACGACACGGAGCTCGGAGTCCTCGGTTCGAACCCGACGAGTGCAAAAAAAATAAAAATGGCGACCGATCCTTCCCCCGAGGTGGCTGCAGGCATACTGACTCCCACCACTTTTTATCATCATCTAGTATGACGTCATGGCCGCCATCTTGTCTTCGATGCTGGAAGCCATCATCATTGTATCGTCGGCTAGAGTGCGCCGATGACATGTTAGTTTAATTCGTATCCGCAAGAGTGCAGTAATCATTTATTACTGTGACATCCGCCATCTTGTCATTTGGCCGCCATCTTGAAAATCCGTAATTATTTAGTTAGAAATTCGGGAAAAGTTCCAAAATTCATTAAATAAATCACTCATTAATTTACATATTGATTCGATCGATTCCCGTCCTCGGTTCGATACCCGATCGTTGCAATAATGTTTAATCTTATGTAAAAAAAAATAATTTAAATAAACCATGTTCAACATTCTTAAAGAGACTTTAAATCCTCTACTACCACCATCCTATCAGACATCAAGACCACCATATTGGAAATGTGTAATTTTAATGCCAGAGATCCGGGAAAAAGTTCAGAAATCATTAAATAAATTTCCGATCAATATACTGATTAATTAGATCGACTAAGATCCTTGGTACGATCTAGGATGATGCAAAAAAAATTAAATATATCATCAATTTAACATAATAGTAACAGGTTCGAGGAATTAAACACCACAAGTTCTTTTACAAACATAATATTTATTACATAATTTCTATTCTACTACAGGATCACTTACGAAAGCCAGCAATCTTATAATCATTTAGATCCGCAGCGGTGTGAAATGACTAATTCTTA
This sequence comes from Bacillus rossius redtenbacheri, assembly GCF_032445375.1. NCBI lineage: Eukaryota > Metazoa > Arthropoda > Insecta > Phasmatodea > Bacillidae > Bacillus > Bacillus rossius. The sequence continues at coordinate 46,853,517 of NC_086339.1, read as the reverse complement.
GCTCCAATCGGTTTATACTAGACAGAGTCCAGCCAGAACCTTTACAGACATAGTCCACCTCTTCTTGACAGAGTTTCTGGATACCGTTTTTAACAGTTTGCTTCACATCGTTAGAACTGTAAATTACTGCAGCAGATGTCTTGAATGCACACTTCTTCACTTCGTCATCGAACGGATATGGCTTTCCATATATACAGTCCAACCACATTGAAGTCTCCATCGAGGTCGTATCGTCGATCGTCGTGGTTTCCTGCACATCCAGCTCAGTAGTCATTAAGCTATCTTCTGCTGGTGGTATCACATCTGTTGAAATCTCCTCCAATGTTGACATCGTCGTCGTTGCCAACGGGATCTGCTCCACCATTGTCGTCGCTGTCGTCAAGGTTCCCGTAGACGATGATACAACGTCCATCGAGTACGACGTTAAAGTCGGTAAATATGCCATCGAGTTCTCAAGAAAAGGTAATTACGCGACTTATTCACCAGATGAAATAATCTAGGTGATCCTTACACCGTCGACGACAGTAACAAACTGAGCGACCTGCTGTCTAGGACTCGCTTATATACATGCACCGGATGGAATAATACGCAAGTCAAATCAAGAACCACTTACTATAATACCAGAGTCAAAACAACATTAAAAATAGAAGGACCATCAACGAAAAGGCAGCACATTTGGAAGCACCGACAACGAAAAGGCAGCACCGACAACGAAAAGGCAGCACATTTGGAAGCACCGACAACGAAAAGGCAGCACCGACAACGAAAAGGCAGCACATTTGGAAGCACCAACAACGAAAAGGCAGCACCGACAACGAAAAGGCAGCACATTTGGAAGCACCGACAACGAAAAGGCAGCAGCGACAACGAAAAGGCAGCACATTTGGAAGCACCGACAACGAAAAGGCAGCACCGACAACGAAAAGGCAGCACATTTGGAAGCACCGACAACGAAAAGGCAGCACCGACAACGAAAAGGCAGCACATTTGGAAGCACCGACAAAGAAAAGGCAGCACCGCCAACGAAAAGGAAGCACATTTGGAAGCACCGACAAAGAAAAGGCAGCACCGCCAACGAAAAGGAAGCACATTTGGAAGCAACGACAACGAAAAGGCAGCACCGCCAAAGAAAAGACAGCACATTTGGAAGCACCGACAACGAAAAGGAAGCACCATCAACGAAAAGGCCGCACCGCCAACGAAAAGGAAGCACATTTGGAAGCACCGGCAAAGAAAAGGCAGCACCGCCCACGAAAAGGAAGCACATTTGGAAGCACCGACAAAGAAAAGGCAGCACCGACAACGAAGAGGCAGCACCGACAACGAAAAGGCAGCACATTTGGAAGCACCGACAACGAAAAGGCAGCACATTTGGAAGCACCGACAAAGAAAAGGCAGCACCGCCAACGAAAAGGAAGCACATTTGGAAGCACCGACAAAGAAATGGCAGCACCGCCAACGAAAAGGAAGCACATTTGGAAGCACCGACAACGAAAAGGCAGCACCGCCAAAGAAAAGACAGCACATTTGGAAGCACCGACAACGAAAAGGAAGCACATTTGGAAGCACCGGCAAAGAAAAGGCAGCACCGCCCACGAAAAGGAAGCACATTTGGAAGCACCGACAACGAAAAGGCAGCACCGACAACGAAAAGGCAGCACATTTGGAAGCACCGACAACGAAAAGGCAGCACCGACAACGAAAAGGCAGCACCGACAACGAAAAGGCAGCACATTTGGAAGCACCGACAAAGAAAAGGCAGCACCGCCAACGAAAAGGAAGCACATTTGGAAGCACCGACAAAGAAAAGGCAGCACCGCCAACGAAAAGGAAGCACATTTGGAAGCACCGACAACGAAAAGGCAGCACCGCCAAAGAAAAGACAGCACATTTGGAAGCACCGACAACGAAAAGGAAGCAACATCAACGAAAAGGCCGCACCGCCAACGAAAAGGAAGCACATTTGGAAGCACCGGCAAAGAAAAGGCAGCACCGCCCACGAAAAGGAAGCACATTTGGAAGCACCGACAAAGAAAAGGCAGCACCGACAACAAATTGGCAGCACCGACAACGAAAAGGCAGCACCGACAACGAAAAGGCAGCACATTTGGAAGCACCGACAAAGAAATGGCAGCACCGCCAACGAAAAGGAAGCACATTTGGAAGCACCGACAAAGAAAAGTCAGCACCGCCAAAGAAAAGACAGCACATTTGGAAGCACCGACAACGAAAAGGAAGCACCATCAACGAAAAGGCCGCACCGCCAACGAAAAGGAAGCACATTTGGAAGCACCGACAAAGAAAAGGCAGCACCGACAACGAAAAGGCAGCACCGACAACGAAAAGGCAGCACATTTGGAAGCACCGACAACGAAAAGGCAGCACCGACAACGAAAAGGCAGCACATTTGGAAGCACCGACAAAGAAAAGGTAGCACCGCCAACGAAAAGGAAGCACATTTGGAAGCACCGACAAAGAAAAGGCAGCACCGGCAACGAAAAGGAAGCACATTTGGAAGCACCGACAACGAAAAGGCAGCACCGCCAAAGAAAAGACAGCACATTTGGAAGCACCGACAACGAAAAGGAAGCACCATCAACGAAAAGGCCGCACCGCCAACGAAAAGGAAGCACATTTGGAAGCACCGGCAAAGAAAAGGCAGCACCGCCCACGAAAAGGAAGCACATTTGGAAGCACCGACAAAGAAAAGGCAGCACCGCCAACGAAAAGGAAGCACATTTGGAAGCACCGACAACGAAAAGGCAGCACCATCGACGAAAAGGAAGCACATTAATTTGTCATTGACTGCAATATTCATTGGTTCCAATATTCATTGGCTCCAATATTCATTGGCTCCAATATTCAATGGCTCCAATATTCATTGACTCCAATATTCATTGGCTCCATCAGTCATTGACACCTACAGTCTTTTGGTCCCAAAAGTCTTTTGGCTCCAAATATATTAGGCTAGAATTCTTCAAGTCTAAGAGACTATGAGACCACATGGTTACAGAACTACGTGACTACGAATCTTCAAGTTTACGAGACTGCGAGGCTACAGAGCTACGAAGCCTCTAGTACACAGGTTTACGTGACTGTGAGGATACAGGACTACCAGTCTGCATGAGTACTTGACTACGAAGCTACTCGTCTACAAGGCTACAATTACAGCATCTGTTTTCGTCAGAATTTTCTCTTTTGATCCAACTGCACCACCAGCATTATGTTATAAGATTACAAGGCCGCCTGCTTACGTAGCTTCAAGTCTACGAGGATACTTGGATACGTAGCTTCAATTCTATGAGGTCCTAAGACTTCATGACTACGAGACTACGAACCATGAGGTTACGAGACTATGCGATTGCAAGTCTTCAAGGTTACGTCATCGCGAGGCTATAGGACTACGAAGCTTCCAGAACGCATGGTTACGAGAATGCATGACTAATTGGCCGCATGGCTACGAAACTTTATGTCTCTGACTGACTACAATAGCACTATTCAGTGGTGAGAGTTAATTTATTTCATGCAAAGGTACTTGCTGCAAGCAGTTCCGCTTTTCAACATCAGATGACGTCACGTTTTGCTTGCAGGTAAAATAATATTTATTTATTTTATGCGGGATGCGGGTTGTTCACTATCGGTCGCATAAGAAGAATGGCATCGATAGTCTTCAAGGAGAAGGAAGTTCGTCCTTCCTGCTAGTGCTTCTCAGATTTCTCACAGTCCGCCATCTTGGATTGCGACGTCATGGCTGCTATCTTGGATGGGTGTGACTTTGACCTTTGACCGAAACCGCAGGAATGATCGCAAGCACACGGATTAACCATCATAATATTGATAAGAATAATCAGGAGCACACGGAGAAAACCATCATAATATTGGCAAGAATAATCAGGAGCACACGGAGAAAAACCACACATGTTTTCTTTGATATCATAAAATTACAGAAAAAAAATATTTAAAAATAAAAATAAATTAATAAAAAAATTTAAAATAAAAACAAAAAATACATAAAATTCTGGCTTGTACTAGAACTCTATCTTTGCTAAACAATGATAAGTTTACAAGCTAGCAGAATCAGTTTATGTATTTTTTGTTTTTATTTTAAATTTTTTTATTAATTTATTTTTATTTTTAAATATTTTTTTTCTGTAATTTTATGATATCAAAGAAAACATGTGTCGTTTTTCTCCGTGTGCTCCTGATTATTCTTGCCAATATTATGATGGTTTTCTCCGTGTGCTCCTGATTATTCTTATCAATATTATGATGGTTAATCCGTGTGCTTGCGATCATTCCTGCGGTTTCGGTCAAAGGTCAAAGTCACACCCATCCAAGATAGCAGCCGTGACGTCGCAATCCAAGATGGCGGACTGTGAGAAATCTGAGAAGCACTAGCAGGAAGGACGAACTTCCTTCTCCTTGAAGACTATCGATGCCATTCTTCTTATGCGACCGATAGTGAACAACCTGCATCCCGCATAAAATAAATAAATATTATTTTACCTGCAAGCAAAACGTGACGTCATCTGATGTTGAAAAGCGGAACTGCTTGCAGCAAGTACCTTTGCATGAAATAAATTAACTCTCACCACTGAATAGTGCTATTGTAGTCAGTCAGAGACATAAAGTTTCGTAGCCATGCGGCCAATTAGTCATGCATTCTCGTAACCATGCGTTCTGGAAGCTTCGTAGTCCTATAGCCTCGCGATGACGTAACCTTGAAGACTTGCAATCGCATAGTCTCGTAACCTCATGGTTCGTAGTCTCGTAGTCATGAAGTCTTAGGACCTCGTAGAATTGAAGCTACGTATCCAAGTATCCTCGTAGACTTGAAGCTACGTAAGCAGGCGGCCTTGTAATCTTATAACATAATGCTGGTGGTGCAGTTGGAGCAAAAGAGAAAATTCTGACGAAAACAGATGCTGTAATTGTAGCCTTGTAGACGAGTAGCTTCGTAGTCAAGTACTCATGCAGACTGGTAGTCCTGTATCCTCGCAGTCACGTAAACCTGTGTACTAGAGGCTTCGTAGCTCTGTAGCCTCGCAGTCTCGTAAAATTGAAGATTCGTAGTCACGTAGTTCTGTAACCATGTGGTCTCATAGTCTCTTAGACTCGAAGAATTCTGGCCTAATATATTTGGAGCCAAAAGACTTTTGGGACCAAAAGACTGTAGGTGTCAATGACTGATGGAGCCAATGAATATTGGAGTCAATGAATATTGGAGCCATTGAATATTGGAGCCAATGAATATTGGAGCCAATGAATATTGGAACCAATGAATATTGCAGTCAATGACAAATTAATGTGCTTCCTTTTCGTCGATGGTGCTGCCTTTTCGTTGTCGGTGCTTCCAAATGTGCTTCCTTTTCGTTGGCGGTGCTGCCTTTTCTTTGTCGGTGCTTCCAAATGTGCTTCCTTTTCGTGGGCGGTGCTGCCTTTTCTTTTCCGGTGCTTCCAAATGTGCTTCCTTTTCGTTGTCGGTGCTTCCAAATGTGCTGTCTTTTCTTTGGCGGTGCTGCCTTTTCGTTGTCGGTGCTTCCAAATGTGCTTCCTTTTCGTTGGCGGTGCTGCCTTTTCTTTGTCGGTGCTTCCAAATGTGCTTCCTTTTCGTTGGCGGTGCTGCCTTTTCTTTGTCGGTGCTTCCAAATGTGCTGCCTTTTCGTTGTCGGTGCTGCCTTTTCGTTGTCGGTGCTTCCAAATGTGCTGCCTTTTCGTTGTCGGTGCTGCCTCTTCGTTGTCGGTGCTGCCTTTTCTTTGTCGGTGCTTCCAAATGTGCTTCCTTTTCGTGGGCGGTGCTGCCTTTTCTTTGCCGGTGCTTCCAAATGTGCTTCCTTTTCGTTGGCGGTGCGGCCTTTTCGTTGATAGTGCTTCCTTTTCGTTGTCGGTGCTTCCAAATGTGCTGCCTTTTCGTTGTCGGTGCTGCCTTTTCGTTGTCGGTGCTTCCAAATGTGCTTCCTTTTCGTTGGCGGTGCTGCCTTTTCTTTGTCGGTGCTTCCAAATGTGCTTCCTTTTCGTTGGCGGTGCTGCCTTTTCTTTGTCGGTGCTTCCAAATGTGCTGCCTTTTCGTTGTCGGTGCTGCCTTTTCGTTGTCGGTGCTTCCAAATGTGCTGCCTTTTCGTTGTCGGTGCTGCCTTTTCGTTGTCGGTGCTTCCAAATGTGCTTCCTTTTCGTGGGCGGTGCTGCCTTTTCTTTGCCGGTGCTTCCAAATGTGCTTCCTTTTCGTTGTCGGTGCTTCCAAATGTGCTGCCTTTTCGTTGTCGGTGCTGCCTTTTCGTTGTCGGTGCTTCCAAATGTGCTTCCTTTTCGTTGTCGGTGCTTCCAAATGTGCTGCCTTTTCGTTGTCGGTGCTGCCTTTTCGTTGTCGGTGCTTCCAAATGTGCTGCCTTTTCGTTGATGGTCCTTCTATTTTTAATGTTGTTTTGACTCTGGTATTATAGTAAGTGGTTCTTGATTTGACTTGCGTATTATTCCATCCGGTGCATGTATATAAGCGAGTCCTAGACAGCAGGTCGCTCAGTTTGTTACTGTCGTCGACGGTGTAAGGATCACCTAGATTATTTCATCTGGTGAATAAGTCGCGTAATTACCTGTTCTTGAGAACTCGATGGCATATTTACCGACTTTAACGTCGTACTCGATGGACGTTGTATCATCGTCTACGGGAACCTTGACGACAGCGACGACAATGGTGGAGCAGATCCCGTTGGCAACGACGACGATGTCAACATTGGAGGAGATTTCAACAGATGTGATACCACCAGCAGAAGATAGCTTAATGACTACTGAGCTGGATGTGCAGGAAACCACGACGATCGACGATACGACCTCGATGGAGACTTCAATGGATGCTGATTTGACAACTAGCGAACATCGGTGCTGTTACTGTGACAAGATTTTCTCAAACAACAGCAATGCTCGGCGACACGAGAGGAGCGAATATGCCAAGAACCTATATCGTAAAATGTTTGTTTGTGAGAAATGTCATAAGCAGTTTGCCAGAAAAGATAATATGAAAACGCACATGAAGGCATGCAAAGGTCCTGCTGTGCGGCAGAAAGTAAAGGTTTCGGCGCAACAACGATGCATCGATGTGCATAAGAGAATGCCTGGAAATGGTACTACTGTTGCAACGCCTGTATCTGGATCGGGTCTGAAAGGATCGTCTTCATCACCACGGTATCCTTGCAGCTACTGTGATACGTCGTTCGCATTTTACCATGATGCACGAAGACATGAGCGGAGCAAATGCGCGAAGAATCCTTCTCGCATGAAGTTTCGATGTGATGAGTGCCTTAAATGGTTTACTCGAATTGACAGTTTGCGACATCATGCGAAAAAATGTAAAGGTGGAGTCTGTGCTCCTACTGCTGAACTACCTGCCGACATTTCGACTCCTCGCTTTAGATTGGAGACACGAAAGCATACAACCAAAAAAACAGATGCCCAGCAACCGATTGTTATGACGTCTGAACATGGAACTAAACCTAAGACTGTGTTCGTAGCATTACAAGTGAACGATAATGGCTTCTACTTGGCGCAGTCTGCATTTCGTGGAACGTTGAAAGACTACTATTATCTAAATACGTTCGGTGAGTCGAAGGACATTTGTAATTTTCTTGACGATATCAGACAGAAGATAATCAATCAGCTTACTGATGATGTAGCAACAAACGGACCTTTGAAATATAACTTGTGGTTGGACTGTATATATGGAAAGCCATATCCGTTCGATGACGAAGTGAAGAAGTGTGCATTCAAGACATCTGCTGCAGTAATTTACAGTTCTAACGATGTGAAGCAAACTGTTAAAAACGGTATCCAGAAACTCTGTCAAGAAGAGGTGGACTATGTCTGTAAAGATTCTGGCTGGACTCTGTCTAGTATAAACCGATTGGAGCTAAGAATTAGTCATTTCACACCGCTGCGGAACTAAATGATTATAAGATTGTTGGCTTTCGTAAGTGATCCTGTAGTAGAATAGAAATTATGTAATAAATATTATGTTTGTAAAAGAACTTGCGGTGTTTAATTTCTCGAACCTGTTACTATTATGTTAAATTGATGATATATTTAATTTTTTTTGCATCATCCTAGATCGTACCAAGGATCTTAGTCGATCTAATTAATCAGTATATTGATCGGAAATTTATTTAATGATTTCTGAACTTTTTCCCGGATCTCTGGCATTAAAATTACACATTTCCAATATGGTGGTCTTGATGTCTGATAGGATGGTGGTAGTAGAGGATTTAAAGTCTCTTTAAGAATGTTGAACATGGTTTATTTAAATTATTTTTTTTTACATAAGATTAAACATTATTGCAACGATCGGGTATCGAACCGAGGACGGGAATCGATCGAATCAATATGTAAATTAATGAGTGATTTATTTAATGAATTTTGGAACTTTTCCCGAATTTCTAACTAAATAATTACGGATTTTCAAGATGGCGGCCAAATGACAAGATGGCGGATGTCACAGTAATAAATGATTACTGCACTCTTGCGGATACGAATTAAACTAACATGTCATCGGCGCACTCTAGCCGACGATACAATGATGATGGCTTCCAGCATCGAAGACAAGATGGCGGCCATGACGTCATACTAGATGATGATAAAAAGTGGTGGGAGTCAGTATGCCTGCAGCCACCTCGGGGGAAGGATCGGTCGCCATTTTTATTTTTTTTGCACTCGTCGGGTTCGAACCGAGGACTCCGAGCTCCGTGCCGTAAATGTTTGTTTTTTAAATATTTTATTAAAAATTTTATTATTTAATTTGTTTTATGAATTTTAAATTTTTTTTCATTAAAATCGGATAATAAATTTAAAGATGGCGGCCGTAACGGAAATTGCAACGATGACGTCATAATTCAAGATGGCGGTCATGGTATCCTTATTCCTAGAAATGGCTTAACTGAGGCTTGAGTTAAGGATGCTTAAGCCAGTTTTAGGAATTTTCAGCCGCTGGGATTTTTAAGGACTAAAAACGGGAATTTTTCCCTCGAAACGGGAAATTTTTCCTTCGAAATGAGAAATTTTTAATTTGTGGAATTTTTTGAGATTTTTTGGCGGAACTTTTTTCCACAGAAATGGAAATTTTGGCGATTTTTGAGGAATTTTGGGCAAATTTTGCCCAATTTTGGCGGATTTTGGCGATTTTTGAGGATCAAATTCAAGGTCAAGGTCAAAGGTCAAGGTCACAACCATCCAAGATGGCCGTCGTGACGTCAGAGATGGACGTGACGTCAGAGATGTGGATCGGCACCAAGCACCAGCGCCTGGCGCCTGCGCCCGGTCCGTCATTTACATACTACTTTTCGGTATTTTTACACTATGATTCTTTGTAAAAAAAAATGAAAAGAACAACATGAATTAAATACCTAAGACACTGCAAGTATGATTATGTATTAAATTAATATGTTTTATAAATTAATAAATTTTATTAATTTTTATTTTGAACTTTATGACATATTTGAGCGAGTCCTTCAGTAGGTACTCGCCTCATCTAGTGTAACATCTAGTCTATCGTATAAAAAACTATATATTAACACAATACATATTTTAATACAGCACATAAAATTTATTGAATTTACTTTATAGATTATACATTATTATTTCACAACGTGTTTTATCCGTATTAGAAAAGCCGCATGGCATTGCATCACGCTGTAAGACTGCTGTTGGCGGAACAAACGTAAACAGCTGTGTCTTCTCTCTCTGTTCAAACGCCATGGAAATGTTAGCGCTCGCTGACTCGCTGTAGCCGCATCGCGCGCCTTCCCTGCTTCCTGTCACACACTTCCGTCGCATTCACCAAGTTGCTTCCACTAAATGCCGCATACACATAAAAAACACTAACATAACTATAAAACACTCCTTACCACTCTACAAGTGCAAAGACAAGCTCCTTACTTGAGCACAGGATAAAAATGTTTTTTTCTTCTTGTGGAGTGTTAAATAGCCCTATTTAAGTTTATATATACATACATATATATTTATATATACACAACACACTACCGTGCATAGTTGTTCCTTATAAAACCATCAATATTTATATTACGCTATTGCTGTACTTATCTATAGGTAAAGTGAACATATTCGAAACACCACTAAAACCTTTAAGTGCTCTCATCTTCTAAAGTATTTTGAAATCAAACTATATTTCTGTTCAACAGGATGGCACTATTAGTTGTTAAAATTAAGTACTTACATCACTTTTGCACTGGCGTAATTAATTGGTTCTTTGATATTCTTGATTGTAATGAAGGCAAGAAATGGAGATGTGTAACAACCGTGGTGCTGCCATCTGTGGCAATAATCGCGAACCAAAGTTCACAAAGACAAAGTGAAAGACTAAAGTAATAACTGTTTAGTGAAGTTTAACAAGATTCACAGTATCTTAATAAAGTTCCTTATCGAAAATCCGATCCAAAGTGGGGGTTAAGTATTTTTCAAATATTTTTCGTTTTATCAGAGCTGTTCCATCAAAAAGGTTAAATTTCGCTCTTTTAATCGAATGGTTTGGTAGTCGTCATAGCTGCTTCGGCGGCGAATTGTAGCTGCGGATGCAGAAACTACACATTATTGATTTCTGCGCACCAAATTTAACAAAGACAGCGTGAAACATTATATTATTAATTGTTATAGAATTTTAACAAAGTGAGTAAAATTTTAATAAAATTCCTTTCTGAAAATCTGGTCCAAAGAGAGCATTAAGTATTTTTTCCAATCTTTTCACTTTTATCGGGAGTCGTTTCATTATATAGTTTGTAATTTCGGTCTGCTGATCAAATGAATCAATAAACGACATAGCTGCTCTGATAGCGAATTATAATGTTGGGTGCAGAAACTACATGTTATTCGCGTCCAGAAATTTTGTTAAAAACAGAATTTGTGTATCTTTTTCGCGTTCAGTATTATTTTAAATAATTATTCTTTAAATTTCGTGTCCGAATTTCGTATTTTATGTGAATTTGCAACCTGAGAACACATGAATTCGCTCATTACCGAGGTAAGATGTTACAGATTTTTTTTATCATCACTATAAAAAGCTGATTTTTCAATCTGTAGAAAATAATGAGTTTCAAGACGTCAGGCGCACACCAATCTCACTCCCCACCCCTTATCCTATCGCTCCTTGGTGACGTCACGTTGCTGACGTGCTTAACTAATCGGCCAGATATTTAAAAAGACTGATTATGTACATATCTAATAATTTAATAGCTCACAGATCGAAAGCAGCGTGTAAAGCCATTTAACATGAGTTATATAGTGAAATTCGAAATTAATTTAAGAATTCATTGGAACTAAATTATTAAGTAAAAATAAATGTTTAATCTGTTCGGCATCGGTCATTATACATAATGCACACGTGCCACTTTAAGTTTCAGAATATAATAATGTTGTGTTTAGAAATGCCTATAGCAGGGGTCACCGTTCGCTTGGGGGCCGTTCTAAGAAATGAAATGACCATCGCGGTCGCACAACATTTTATAGAAAAAAATTATTAAACAAATGTAATTACGGAAATAACAAAGGTATTTTTTACATATCAATAAGAAAAATGACATTTTTTGTGGCGGACTATTTGTGAAGTTTGGAGTAAGTTTGGTGCAAGCTATTGACATTAAATCCTGGAGCTGTTTATCAGTAAGTCAAGATCAAAATTTATTTATTCTTAATGAAGTTCATCTTAGAAAATACTGCTTCAGAAATATATGTTGACCCAAACTAAGTAAGAAGTTTCAAAGCTAATTTTTGTAATTCTGGATATTTATTACCACACACAAATTTTGTCCAGAACTCTTCATTGGAAACTTCCGCATGTTTGTGTTTTAAAACTGTGTTTTCTTGAAAATCGATCATTTCCATCTGCAGAGTAGCTTTATTACTCCCAAAAACAATTGCAGCTTCGTTGCTCCATTCACCATCAGGATGCAGAGAATAAATGCTGCTGAGGATTTCTACAACATTATCAATTTTCTTAAAATCTGCGAACATGTTTTTAGATTCCGATTTAAGACCCGTAATGAACGTCTTGTATTGGCCGATGTCAATCTCGTTGTCACTGCTGATTATATTATTTAAATTGGGGAAGTGTAAGCATTAATTACCAAGGTCATTAATAAAGAGATCGAGTTTTCGCGAAAAACCTTTTACTTCTGACATGAGCTCTCATACAAGCTTTCCCTTGCCTTGAAGTTTAAGGTTGAGGTCATTGATGTGTTAAAAAATATCCGTCAAAAAAGCAATGGCAGCTACATTTTCTTTTTCGTTTAGAAAACTTAAGTAGGCGTTTGCTGAAGTCTGATCACTGTTGAAAAAATATGTCTTCAAGTGTTCTAAAATGCTGAAGAATCTTTCTGAAACGCAGCCTTTGCGTAACCATCTCACATTATTATGCAACAGTAGATCGTCATATTGTGCATCAACTTCTTCAAGAAATGATTTAAATTCACGATGTTGCAGTGATGATTTCGCACAAAGAAAATTTACTATTTTCGTCACTTCTTGCATAATATGCTCAAAATCATGATTGAGTTTGCAGCAAAGCACATTTAGGTGAATAATACAGTAGTAGGAAATTAAATTTTCATTACATCTTGCATTGCTACTCAACAGGTGAACTAGTCCTTTTTTACTCCCAACCATTGCTGGCGCACCGTCAGTAGTTACCGATAAAAGCTTTTTCAAGTCTAACTCATCTTTATCAAAATAATCCATCACCGCTTTGATCATGTCTTCTCCTCGGGTTCTTCCTAATAGCGGCCTAAGAGCCAATATCTCCTCAACAAACGTTTCTCTCGTTTGGTCCAGGTAGCGTACAAAAATAATTAACTGTGCCGGATCAGTGATATCGCATGATTCATCCATAGCCAAGGCGTAATAGTTTGCATTATTTAACTGCCGCTTCACATCACAATGATTTATTTCTGCCAAAACGTGTGTATTTCTGGTGCTGGTAGAAGCAGATAACGGAATCCGGCGTATCGTCTCAACAACATCCTTTTTGTTCTCAAATAATGCATTACCCACCTCGAGAAAACATTCTTTAACTACGTCAGCATCAGTAAATGGTTGCATATGCTTAGCAAGAGTCCAAGAAATACTTGAAGAAGCCTCACCACATTTTTCCTGCTCAGTCATTGAGTGACTTATGATCTTGGTCGAAGATGAGTAACTTGATAGTAAACTTGCAATTTTAACGCAGATCACTACCAAGTGGAAAGTTTTCAGCAAATGATTTGTGTTTGGTATAATAATGTCGTTTTATATTCGAGCTTTTAATTAGCACCACTGTTTGGTTACAAATCAAGCACATTGGTACTGCTCCAGCACGATTTGGCAGCGTAAAACAAAATAAATCGGTCCATTCTGGGAAAAACAGTCTATTTTCATCTTCAACTTTTTTTTTTCGGTTCCATAGTAATAAAACTCGCTAATGTAAACAGGTAGGTACTTAAACTCGTAAAGTAAACAAGCAAACGTAATATTTCAAGCACGTGGATCGTCGCGGCGTCCGTCACTCAAAATTAAAACAAAACACTGACCCCACGGCCGTAGCAATAGCTTTCACATGGGAGGGGTCCACGGGTAAAAGCTAAAAATCTAAACGCTCAAATCATAGTCATTTAGCAATTACTTAAACATGAAATGGGTACACACTAGTTCAGCTACATACAATTAAGCTTCACACACAAAATAGATACTTTAAGTACATTAAAATAAAATTTGTAAGCAATGTTCGTAAATAATTTATTTAACTATAATAAAAGTAACAAAGCAGAAGTTAGATAACATAAACATAATATTGTATATCAATATTTTTTTTTTTGAAACTACATAGGTATTTTTATTCTATCTTTGTTTGTGATGATTCGGCTTTTATTTATTTCCATATTGCACAATCAAAATAAAACATTTTGACATAAAAAATACTACAATCAATTAAAACATTTGGCATGAAAAAAGCCTTCAAAATAAAATAATAAATTAAAGGTAAAAAGTTAAAAAATTAAAAACTTCAAAGTATTAAATTAAGCCTTTTACGTCTTATGGCCAACATATTTATGATTTCATCTGAATCCAGTTCAGAAACTATGTCACGATGAACGCTCATCAACGCAAGCCCAGTTAGTCGTTCATCTCCCATGCTGTTTCTCAAGTAGTTTTTTAACCTTTTTAGGGTTGAAAAAAATCTCTCTGGGGTTGCTGTGGACACTGAAAGTGTGGCCAAAATAGTGAGCAGCTTCTTTATAGCAGGAAAAAATTGATTCTCGCACTGATCTAGACTTTCTAGTGCGGTGGATGGTTTTTTCGCCATATGTTCCCAATGATTCTGCCATATTTCATACTCACTTGAAAAATTATTTGCCTCAGTTTCTCCCAAAAATAATAGTGCTATTTTTTTAAGCCTTCCGCTTATCCTGGAGTCCTTATTGATCTTCTCAGGCAGAAGCATTTGAATACCTTCTATTGTTTCTTCATGTGGTTTAAAGCGTGCATCAAGTTCTGTAATCACATGGTCAATGAAAGGGTAAAATACATTTCGACAATAATATATCCCAGCAGTTTCTCCTGGAACATCACTGCGCTGAGTTTGCCTTCCAGTCGTTCTTGGAACATTTATGTCGTTTAAACTGATATTCTTTGCTTGCTCGAAAAGCATCGCGAACTCGTTTTCATTTCGAATATTTTGTAATGTATTTTTTATTGTTTTTACATAACTGCAAATATTTGTCAAATCGACATTGATCTTTTGCATTGCCTTATTAAGATTTACTGTATATGAGAATACTTTTCTCAGTACAACTAATGACACGATGAATTGGCTGTTTTCCATAGCTGTTTGCAGTTGGTATGCTTCAGTGCTGACATTTCTATTAGCAGAATCCTGAAGTGTTTCAAGTGCTGTACGTACTACTGGAAGCATTTCTGCGAATCTCTCAACAGCCACATGTTTTTCAGTCCATCGCGTCTCACAAAGAGAGATAAGCATTGAATGAGATGAGTTATTTTGATCCGCAATTTTCTTCATAAGACTGTCTCTAAGTGGAAATTGACGAAAAAAGTTTACTATACTTTTTATGGTTCCGATACAGTTTCTTATCATAGGTACCTCAGTTGAATGCGCTAGAACCAAATTCAGAACGTGAGCCACACAGTGTACGAATTGCGCTTTTGGGTATTGTTCTGCGATAATTGTTCTCACGCCTCGTAAGCGACCACTCATCACTGCAGCACCATCAAACCCTTGCCCAATAAATTTATCCATGTCCAAATTATAGCTTAAGAGATGCGTTATAATAGTCTTCGCTAACACTTGAGCTGAAACATCTTCTACATTGATAAATTCTAGAAAATCTTCTCGGATGACAGATTTTCCAGTCGAGCAGTCAACATATCGTAAACACAGCGCTAATTGCTCTCTTCGTGATATGTCCTGAGTTTCATCTGCTAATACAGTAAAGAAACCTGCTTGTCGAACCCTTTTAAGCACTTGCATTTGAATAGTTTTACCACATATTGCAATCAGTTCATTTTGTATAACTGATGAGGTATACATGGCTCTGTTGTGTTGGTTTTGTGTAATTAAATGATTTTTAAGTGCTTCATCGCCAGATAGTGCACGAAAACGAAGAAGCGCGCGGAAATTTCCGTTATTATGCATGGGTTCGTTTATTCAAATTTCTCCAGAATCTCGACTTCCTCTTAACGCCATTTCCTGCCGCCCACAAAGAAGAATTGTTTCTATAATAGCTTTCAATCTTTTTCTATTTTCTGCAGCAATCTTGTTATTTTCTACATTAATACACTCACTAACATCAAGCGCCTTGCCTTCCGTAATCTTCATATAATTTGCTGCTTGTTCGATAGCGAACTTATGATACTTCGTATCTGCATGGTGATCAAAGCTCTCTAAAGCTTTCTTCCAGTTAGTAAATGGCTTACTAACAAAGGCTCCAAGTTCTTGGTGACCACGACCGCCTTGCATTTTTCCAAGTAAAACACATACTTTGCAAAGTGCTCCCTGCATGACATTTGAATAAACAAGCCACGAATATTTGGCAATCCAATGACGTTGAAAGGACAGATTCTTTTTACCAGTGACTGGAAACTTGAATGTATCCGGTGGAATCCAAGGTTCTTTTAATGCTCTTAGTTTTTCCTCATCATTGTTTGGAGGATGACATACATATCTCCCAACATCATAATTCATGGATATATCCGGAGACAAATCTACCTTTGCTGTAAAAGGAAAAAAAAAAAAACTAAATGACACAAAACACAACACTTTTTACATAAATATTAGACATGCATAAATTTTCAATATTTGAGTAAGTACATATATAGTGAAATTAATTGACTAAAAAATCAACACTTCACGTTTGCGTGTTGAATAAGTGTCATTCATGTGAAGTTCGTGGGATGGAGATTGGCTGTGGTTTTTGTTAATAAAATAATTTATCATAAATAGAAATAATGTCATTTTTATGGAACTAATTTGAATGATTAAATAAATGGTTTACTGAAAATAAAATTAATTAACAAATTCCAGGCCGTGCGATATTTAAAATATCATAATAACCTTCGCTCAAAAACCCGATCTTACCAAACTTGGATATCCGGCACCGGCAAGCCAGAGACAATGTTTTCTTACTTACATTACTGATACAGTGGAACCTCGTTTTTACATATTTCAAGGGGCCGGGAAAAAAATATAAAAAAATCGGAAAAAACATAAAAAAGGGAATTTTTAAAAAAACTTTGTTTTATTATCTCACTATGATAGAAATAATAAGAAGCAAATATATCACACTAAATAAAATGTCAGGAATGCTTACAGTAGTATATAATAGGGCATCCGGAAACTGGGTTCTGGGTGTGGTGCCGGTGCCGGCTCCGCCATCTTGGATTGTGACGTCACGGCGACCATCTTGGATGGTTGTGACCTTGACCTTTGACCTTGACCTTGAATTTGATCCTCAAAATCCGCCAAAATTGGGCAAAATTTGCCCAAAATTCCTCAAAAATCGCCAAAATTTCCATTTCTGTGGAAAAAAGTTCCGCCAAAAAATTTCAAAAAATTCCACAAATTAAAAATTTCTCTTTTCGAGGGAAAAATTTCCCGTTTCGAGGGAAAAATTCCCGTTTTTAGTCCTTAAAAATCCCAGCGGCTGAAAATTCCTAAAACTGGCTTAAGCATCCTTAACTCAAGCCTCAGTTAAGCCATTTCTAGGAATAAGGATACCATGACCGCCATCTTGGATTATGTCACCACCGTTGCAATTTCCGTTACGCCCGCCATCTTTAAAATCTTCATTTACTATCCAATTTTAATGAATTTTTTTTAAAATTTATAAAAAAATTCAATTATAAAATTTTAATAAAAAATATTTAAAAAACATACGTTAACGACACGGAGCTCGGAGTCCTCGGTTCGAACCCGGTGAGGGCGAAAAAAAAATAAAAATGACGACAGATCCTTCCACCACGGAAGTCACCTACAGACTAACCTACCACCACCAATAACAAGGTCAACTAGTATGATGTCATGTCCGCCATCTTGTCTTCGTCTGCTGGTAGCCATCATCATCTTGTTATCGTCGGCGAGAGTGCGCTGACGCCATGTTAGTTTAATTCTTATCCGCTAGAGTGCAGTAATCATTTATTATTGCTGTGTCACCCGCCATCTTGTCATTTGGCCGCCATCTTGAAAATCCATAATTATTTAGCTAGAAATTCGGGAAAAATTCCAAAATTCATTAAATAAATCACTCATTAATTTACAGATTGATTCGATCAGTTTCAGTCCTTGGTTCGATACCCGATCGATGCAATAATGTTTAATTTGATGTAAAAAAATAATAATTTCATTATTCCATGTTCAACATTCTTAAAGAGACATTAAAACCTATACTGTCATCATCATCCTATAAGCCACCAACACCAACATATTGGTAATTCATAATTTTAATGCTAGAGATTCGGGAAAAAGTTCAGATATCATTAAATAAATTTCCAATCAATGTACTGATTAATTAGATCAACTTAGGTCCTTGGTACGATTCTGGACGATGAAAAAAATATCAATTTAACATAATAACATAATAGTAACAGGTTCGAGGAATTAAACACCACAAGTTCTTTTACAAACATAATATTTATTACATAATGTCTATTCTACTACAGGATCATTTGCGAAAGCCAGCAATCTTATAATCATTTAGTTCCGCAGCGGTGTGAAATGACTAATTCTTAGCTCCAATCGGTTTATACTAGACAGAGTCCAGCCAGAACCTTTACAGACATAGTCCACCTCTTCTTGACAGAGTTTCTGGATACCGTTTTTAACAGTTTGCTTCACATCGTTAGAACTGTAAATTACTGCAGCCGATGTCTTGAATGCACACTTCTTCACTTTGTCATCGAACGGATATGGCTTTCCATATATACAGTCCAACCACAAGTTATATTTCAAAGGTCCGTTTGTTGCTACATCATCAGTAAGCTGATTATGTCCTCTCTGATATCATCAAGAAAATTACAAATGTCTTTCGACTCACCTAACGTATTTAAATAATAGTAGTCCTTCAATGTTCCACGAAATGCAGACTGCGCCAAGTAGAAGCCATTATCGTTCACTTGTAATGCGCCGAACACAGTCTTAGGTCTATTTTCCTGTTCAGACGTCATACCAATCGGTTGCTGCACATCGGTTTTCTTGCTTGTACGCTCACGAGCCTTCAACCTAAACCGAGGAGTCGAAATTTCTGCAGGTAGTTCAGCAGTAGGCACACGGACTTCACCTTTACAGTTTTTCGCATGTCGTCGCAAATTATCAATTCGAGTAAACCATTCATGACACTCATCACATCGAAACTTCATGCGAGATGGATTCTTCGTGCATTTGCTCCGCTCATGTCTTCGTGCATCATGAGCAAATGCGAACGACGTATCACAGTAGCTGCAAGGATACCGTGGTAATGAACACGAACCTTTCAGACCCGATCCAGATACTGACGTTGCCGCAGTTGCACCATTTCCAGGCATTCTCTTATGAACATCAATGCATCGTTGTTGCGCCGAAACCTTTACTTTCTGCCGCACAGCAGGACCTTTGCATGCCTTCATGTGCGTTTTCATATTATCTTTTCTGGCAAACTGCTTATGACATTTCTCACAAACAAACATTTTACGATATAGGTTCTTGGCACATTCGCTCCTCTCGTGCCGCCGAGCATTGCTGTTGTTTGAGAAAATCTTGTCGCAGTAACAGCACCGATGTTCGTTAGTTGTTGTCGATTCGGCATCCATTGAAGTCTTCATTGAGGTCGTATCGTCGATCGTCGTGGTTTCCTGCACATCCAGCTCAGTAGTCATTAAGCTATCTTCTGCTGGCGGTACCACGTCTGTTGAAGTCTCCTCCAGTGTTGACATCGACGTTGCCAACGGGATCTGCTCCACCATCGTCGACGCTGACGTCATGGTTCCCGTAGACGATGGTACAACCTCCATCGAGTTCGGCGTTAAAGTCGGTAAAGATGCCATCGAGTTCGCAAGAACAGGTAATTACGCGACTTATGCACCAGAAGAAACAAACTAGGCGATCCTTACAACACCGACGTCAGTAACAAACTAAGCATCCTGCTGTCTAGGACTCGCTTATATACATGCACCGTATGGAATAATACGATAGTCAAATCAAGATCAATTTACTAAAATACTAGAGTCAAAACAACATTAAAAAATAGAAGCACCATCAACAAAAAAAGGAAGCACCGACAACGAAAAGGAAGCACCATCAACAAAAAGGAAGCACATTTGGAAGCACCGACAACGAAAAGGCAGCACCGGCATCGAAAAGGAAGCACATTTGGAAGCACCGACAACGAAAAGGCAGCACCGGCATCGAAAAGGAAGCACTATTGGAAGCACCGACAACGAAAAGACAGCACCGGCATCGAAAAGGCAGCACATTTAGAAGCACCGACAACGAAAAGGCAGCACATTTGGAAGCACCGACAAAGAAAAGGCAGCACCGCCAACGAAAAGGCAGCACATTTGGAAGCACCGACAAAAAAAAGGCAGCACCGCCAACGAAAAGGCAGCACATTTGGAAGCACCGACAAAGAAAAGGCAGCACCGCCAACGAAAAGGAAGCACATTCTGAAGCACCGACAAAGAAAAGGCAGCACCGCCAACGAAAAGGAAGCACATTCGGAAGCACCGACAAAGAAAAGGCAGCACCGGCATCGAAAAGGAAGCACATTTGGAAGCACCGACAATGAAAAGGCAGCACATTTGGAAGTACCGACAAAGAAAAGAAAGCACATTTGGAAGCACCTACAACGAAAAGGCAGCACCGGCATCGAAAAGGAAGCACATTTGGAAGCACCGACAACGAAAAGGCAGCATCGACAACGAAAAGGAAGCACATTTGGAAGCACCGACAACGAAAAGGCAGCACATTTCGAAGCACCGACAACGAAAAGGCAGCACATTTGGAAGTACCGACAACGAAAAGGCAGCACATTTGGAAGCACCGACAACGTAAAGGCAGCACATTTGGAAGCACCGACAACGTAAAGGCAGCACATTTGGAAGTACCGACAACGTAAAGGCAGCACATTTGGAAGCACCGACAACGAAAAGGCAGCACATTTGGAAGCACCGACAACGAAAAGGCAGCACATTTGGAAGCACCGACAACGAAAAGGCAGCACATTTGGAAGCACCGTCAACGTAAAGGCAACACATTTGGAAGCACCGACAACGAAAAGGCAGCACATTTGGAAGCACCGACAACGAAAAGGCAGCACATTTGGAAGCACCGACAACGAAAAGGCAGCACATTTGGAAGCACCGCCAACGAAAAGGCAGCACATTTTGGATGCATCATCGAATAAGGAAGCACATTTGGAAGCTCCTTTAACTAAAAAAGGCAAAAAGGAAGCACAAGTTACGAGATCTAAGTCTTAGTAAGAAATCATAATACAAGAAATAAAAACATTACATTCTTATAATTTAAATTATTTTATTGCTTTACATTATACAAATGCAAGTAAAACAAGTCATTATTGTATGTAGCCAGCATTCCTCAGTTCCTTGAGTATGAAGGATATTTCTTTGATGCACGAATAGTTTCCTGCACAAAGCGAACCATGTAGAAGTCTTAGCCGGTCAACCAATATGTTTGGATCTTTCCATGATGTGTAATCATTATCTTCTACAACCATCTTCCTTGCACCTTTATAATAAATATTATGATCTCTGGTGTCTTCCGTTTTACCACCAACCGCAGGGTAACTTTCATGTTTGAGACGGTGATCATCACAAGCTTGATCAGATTTATTTAATATATCACGTCGTTTCCATCGTTTCGGTCTCAGGACACCACCACATTCTTCGATCTTGGCAGCTTTAGGTGCTTCATCATAGTCTATGTCTTTGTCAGCAGCCTCAGAATCACTGTTACAATCACCGTAGAAAGAATCGTCTTCACCCAATTTACCGTAATAATTCGATGTTGATGATGTTGAAGTGTCTTCATCGTCTTCATGCTTCCTTTTTAGGAGTCCATCATTTTTACAAAGTAGGAAAGATCTACTTGAATTCGGCTGGAATATATTCTCACTTTTCACGTTAAGGATTCTTCCATTGTCTTCATTCTTCCGTAAATCATCAACCTTCTTCAATTTAAGTTCTTTGTCGAGATCGGAAGAACCAAGAAAATTATTGTCGTAATGCAGATCACTCTTCCTTAGGCTAGTAGATTCATCGTTGTCCTCTAGCTTGTACGCAGGCTTGGCGCTACAAGTTCTGCCATGTCTTTTTAGGCTCTCTTTCCGCGTAAACGACTTGCTACATCGAACACAACTTATCATATTGCGCAGGGGATTTTTAACACAGTCATTCTTCTCGTGTTGTCTTTTATTCTTTCTCAAGATAAACTCTTTACTGCAAAACTTACACCTATGTTCTTTCGATACAGCGTCAGATCCCAAATCAGAATTCATATTAGTTACTGAGACTAATACCAGATACCAATTGAGTGTTTTAAATTAGATTCAATACTTAAATAGAAATTTTTTCATATTTCATCAGCGAGAATTAATATATCTCATGCAAAAGTACTTTATGCATGTAGTTCTGCTTTTCAACAACAGATGTCGCCACATGTTGCTTGCAGGTAAATAAAATTTAGTTCTTTTATGCGGGATGCGGGATGCTCACTAACGATCGCAAAAGAAGGATGGCTTCGCTAGACTCCAAGGAAAAGGAAGTTCGTCTTGCATGTTGGTGCTCCACAGATGTCTCATGGCGTAATATTAATTTGACTGAGTAATGATATTTGTTAATTCCACCTGATAAAAATATTGCAAGTTTTGATTTAGTAGCAGAAATTATCGAATTAAATGTAACTCCAAATAAAATGACATGTCTCATTAGACCAAAAAAAATCCATGCAGAGAGCGGTTTCTCAGAATAGTCAGAAACACTTGAAGAAACCACAGGAATGATTGCAAGAACACGGGAAAAACCATCAAAATATTGTCAAGAATAATCAGGAGCACACTGAGAAAACCACCATAATATTAACAATAATAATCGGAAGCACACGGAGAAAACCATCATAATATTGACCAGATTAATCGGAAGCACACAGAGAAAACCACCACATGTTTTCTTTGATATCATAAAATTACAAGAAAAAATATTTAAAAATAAAAATAAATTAATAAAAAAATAAAAAATAAAAATGCATAAATTTCTGGCTTGTACAAGAACTCTATCTTTGCTCAACAATGATAAGTTTACAAGCTAGCAGAAACTGTTTATGCATTTTTATTTTTTATTTTTTTATTAATTTTATTTTTATTTTTAAATATTTTTTCTTGTAATTTTATGATATCAAAGAAAACATGTGGTGGTTTTCTCTGTGTGCTTCCGATTAATCTGGTCAATATTATGATGGTTTTCTCCGTGTGCTTCCGATTATTATTGTTAATATTATGGTGGTTTTCTCAGTGTGCTCCTGATTATTCTTGACAATATTTTGATGGTTTTTCCCGTGTTCTTGCAATCATTCCTGAGGTTTCTTCAAGTGTTTCTGACTATTCTGAGAAACCGCTCTCTGCATGGATTTTTTTTGGTCTAATGAGACATGTCATTTTATTTGGAGTTACATTTAATTCGATAATTTCTGCTACTAAATCAAAACTTGCAATATTTTTATCAGGTGGAATTAACAAATATCATTACTTAGTCAAATTAATATTACGCCATGAGACATCTGTGGAGCACCAACATGCAAGACGAACTTCCTTTTCCTTGGAGTCTAGCGAAGCCATCCTTCTTTTGCGATCGTTAGTGAGCATCCCGCATCCCGCATAAAAGAACTAAATATTATTTACCTGCAAGCAACATGTGGCGACATCTGTTGTTGAAAAGCAGAACTACATGCATAAAGTACTTTTGCATGAGATATATTAATTCTCGCTGATGAAATATGAAAAAATTTCTATTTAAGTATTGAATCTAATTTAAAACACTCAATTGGTATCTGGTATTAGTCTCAGTAACTAATATGAATTCTGATTTGGGATCTGACGCTGTATCGAAAGAACATAGGTGTAAGTTTTGCAGTAAAGAGTTTATCTTGAGAAAGAATAAAAGACAACACGAGAAGAATGACTGTGTTAAAAATCCCCTGCGCAATATGATAAGTTGTGTTCGATGTAGCATGTCGTTTACGCGGAGAGAGAGCCTAAAATGACATGGCAGAACTTGTAGCGCCAAGCCTGCGTACAAGCTAGAGGACAACGATGAATCTACTAGCCTAAGGAAGAGTGATCTGCATTACGACAATAATTTTCTTGGTTCTTCCGATCTCGACAAAGAACTTAAATTGAAGAAGGTTGATGATTTACGGAAGAATGAAGACAATGGAAGAATCCTTAACGTGAAAAGTGAGAATATATTCCAGCCGAATTCAAGTAGATCTTTCCTACTTTGTAAAAATGATGGACTCCTAAAAAGGAAGCATGAAGACGATGAAGACACTTCAACATCATCAACATCGAATTATTACGGTAAATTGGGTGAAGACGATTCCTTCTACGGTGATTGTAACAGTGATTCTGAGGCTGTTGACAAAGACATAGACTATGATGAAGCACCTAAAGCTGCCAAGATCGAAGAATGTGGTGGTGTCCTGAGACCGAAACGATGGAAACGACGTGATATATTAAATAAATCTGATCAAGCTTGTGATGATCACCGTCTCAAACATGAAAGTTACCCTGCGGTTGGTGGTAAAACGGAAGACACCAGAGATCATAATATTTATTATAAAGGTGCAAGGAAGATGGTTGTAGAAGATAATGATTACACATCATGGAAAGATCCAAACATATTGGTTGACCGGCTAAGACTTCTACATGGTTCGCTTTGTGCAGGAAACTATTCGTGCATCAAAGAAATATCCTTCATACTCAAGGAACTGAGGAATGCTGGCTACATACAATAATGACTTGTTTTACTTGCATTTGTATAATGTAAAACAATAAAATAATTTAAATTATAAGAATGTAATGTTTTTAATTCTTGTATTATGATTTCTTACTAAGACTTAGATCTCGTAACTTGTGCTTCCTTTTTGCCTTTTTTAGTTGATGGAGCTTCCAAATGTGCTTCCTTATTCGATGATGCATCCAAAATGTGCTGCCTTTTCGTTGGCGGTGCTTCCAAATGTGCTGCCTTTTCGTTGTCGGTGCTTCCAAATGTGCTGCCTTTTCGTTGTCGGTGCTTCCAAATGTGCTGCCTTTTCGTTGTCGGTGCTTCCAAATGTGTTGCCTTTACGTTGACGGTGCTTCCAAATGTGCTGCCTTTTCGTTGTCGGTGCTTCCAAATGTGCTGCCTTTTCGTTGTCGGTGCTTCCAAATGTGCTGCCTTTTCGTTGTCGGTGCTTCCAAATGTGCTGCCTTTACGTTGTCGGTACTTCCAAATGTGCTGCCTTTACGTTGTCGGTGCTTCCAAATGTGCTGCCTTTACGTTGTCGGTGCTTCCAAATGTGCTGCCTTTTCGTTGTCGGTACTTCCAAATGTGCTGCCTTTTCGTTGTCGGTGCTTCGAAATGTGCTGCCTTTTCGTTGTCGGTGCTTCCAAATGTGCTTCCTTTTCGTTGTCGATGCTGCCTTTTCGTTGTCGGTGCTTCCAAATGTGCTTCCTTTTCGATGCCGGTACTGCCTTTTCGTTGTATGTGCTTCCAAATGTGCTGCCTTTTCGTTGTCGGTACTTCCAAATGTGCTGCCTTTTCGTTGTCGGTGCTTCCAAATGTGCTTCCTTTTCGATGCCGGTGCTGCCTTTTCTTTGTCGGTGCTTCCGAATGTGCTTCCTTTTCGTTGGCGGTGCTGCCTTTTCTTTGTCGGTGCTTCCGAATGTGCTTCCTTTTCGTTGGCGGTGCTGCCTTTTCTTTGTCGGTGCTTCCAAATGTGCTGCCTTTTCGTTGGCGGTGCTGCCTTTTCTTTGTCGGTGCTTCCAAATGTGCTGCCTTTTCGTTGGCGGTGCTGCCTTTTCTTTGTTGGTGCTTCCAAATGTGCTGCCTTTTCGTTGTCGGTGCTTCTAAATGTGCTGCCTTTTCGATGCCGGTGCTGTCTTTTCGTTGTCGGTGCTTCCAAATGTGCTTCCTTTTCGATGCCGGTGCTGCCTTTTCGTTGTCGGTGCTTCCAAATGTGCTTCCTTTTCGATGCCGGTGCTGCCTTTTCGTTGTCGGTGCTTCCAAATGTGCTTCCTTTTTGTTGATGGTGCTTCCTTTTCGTTGTCGGTGCTTCCTTTTGTTTTTCCTTTTTTGAAGGTGCTGCCTTTTCGTTGTCGGTGCTTCCTTTTTTTGTTGATGGTGCTTCTATTTTTTAATGTTGTTTTGACTCTAGTATTTTAGTAAATTGATCTTGATTTGACTATCGTATTATTCCATACGGTGCATGTATATAAGCGAGTCCTAGACAGCAGGATGCTTAGTTTGTTACTGACGTCGGTGTTGTAAGGATCGCCTAGTTTGTTTCTTCTGGTGCATAAGTCGCGTAATTACCTGTTCTTGCGAACTCGATGGCATCTTTACCGACTTTAACGCCGAACTCGATGGAGGTTGTACCATCGTCTACGGGAACCATGACGTCAGCGTCGACGATGGTGGAGCAGATCCCGTTGGCAACGTCGATGTCAACACTGGAGGAGACTTCAACAGACGTGGTACCGCCAGCAGAAGATAGCTTAATGACTACTGAGCTGGATGTGCAGGAAACCACGACGATCGACGATACGACCTCAATGAAGACTTCAATGGATGCCGAATCGACAACAACTAACGAACATCGGTGCTGTTACTGCGACAAGATTTTCTCAAACAACAGCAATGCTCGGCGGCACGAGAGGAGCGAATGTGCCAAGAACCTATATCGTAAAATGTTTGTTTGTGAGAAATGTCATAAGCAGTTTGCCAGAAAAGATAATATGAAAACGCACATGAAGGCATGCAAAGGTCCTGCTGTGCGGCAGAAAGTAAAGGTTTCGGCGCAACAACGATGCATTGATGTTCATAAGAGAATGCCTGGAAATGGTGCAACTGCGGCAACGTCAGTATCTGGATCGGGTCTGAAAGGTTCGTGTTCATTACCACGGTATCCTTGCAGCTACTGTGATACGTCGTTCGCATTTGCTCATGATGCACGAAGACATGAGCGGAGCAAATGCACGAAGAATCCATCTCGCATGAAGTTTCGATGTGATGAGTGTCATGAATGGTTTACTCGAATTGATAATTTGCGACGACATGCGAAAAACTGTAAAGGTGAAGTCCGTGTGCCTACTGCTGAACTACCTGCAGAAATTTCGACTCCTCGGTTTAGGTTGAAGGCTCGTGAGCGTACA
Organism: Bacillus rossius redtenbacheri; assembly: GCF_032445375.1. NCBI lineage: Eukaryota > Metazoa > Arthropoda > Insecta > Phasmatodea > Bacillidae > Bacillus > Bacillus rossius. Next base: position 46,826,581 of record NC_086339.1, on the reverse strand, counting down.
AGCAAGAAAACCGATGTGCAGCAACCGATTGGTATGACGTCTGAACAGGAAAATAAACCTAAGACTGTGTTCGGCGCATTACAAGTGAACGATAATGGCTTCTACTTGGCGCAGTCTGCATTTCGTGGAACATTGAAGGACTACTATTATTTAAATACGTTAGGTGAGTCGAAAGACATTTGTAATTTTCTTGATGATATCAGAGAGGACATAATCAGCTTACTGATGATGTAGCAACAAACGGACCTTTGAAATATAACTTGTGGTTGGACTGTATATATGGAAAGCCATATCCGTTCGATGACGAAGTGAAGAAGTGTGCATTCAAGACATCTGCTGCAGTAATTTACAGTTCTAACGATGTGAAGCAAACTGTTAAAAACGGTATCCAGAAACTCTGTCAAGAAGAGGTGGACTATGTCTGTAAAGATTCTGGCTGGACTCTGTCTAGTATAAACCGATTGGAGCTAAGAATTAGTCATTTCACACCGCTGCGGAACTAAATGATTATAAGATTGCTGGCTTTCGCAAATGATCCTGTAGTAGAATAGACATTATGTAATAAATATTATGTTTGTAAAAGAACTTGTGGTGTTTAATTCCTCGAACCTGTTACTATTATGTTATTATGTTAAATTGATATTTTTTTCATCGTCCAGAATCGTACCAAGGACCTAAGTTGATCTAATTAATCAGTACATTGATTGGAAATTTATTTAATGATATCTGAACTTTTTCCCGAATCTCTAGCATTAAAATTATGAATTACCAATATGTTGGTGTTGGTGGCTTATAGGATGATGATGACAGTAAAGGTTTTAATGTCTCTTTAAGAATGTTGAACATGGAATAATGAAATTATTATTTTTTTACATCAAATTAAACATTATTGCATCGATCGGGTATCGAACCAAGGACTGAAACTGATCGAATCAATCTGTAAATTAATGAGTGATTTATTTAATGAATTTTGGAATTTTTCCCGAATTTCTAGCTAAATAATTATGGATTTTCAAGATGGCGGCCAAATGACAAGATGGCGGGTGACACAGCAATAATAAATGATTACTGCACTCTAGCGGATAAGAATTAAACTAACATGGCGTCAGCGCACTCTCGCCGACGATAACAAGATGATGATGGCTACCAGCAGACGAAGACAAGATGGCGGACATGACATCATACTAGTTGACCTTGTTATTGGTGGTGGTAGGTTAGTCTGTAGGTGACTTCCGTGGTGGAAGGATCTGTCGTCATTTTTATTTTTTTTTCGCCCTCACCGGGTTCGAACCGAGGACTGCGAGCTCCGTGTCGTTAACGTATGTTTTTTAAATATTTTTTATTAAAATTTTATTAATTGAATTTTTTTATAAATTTAAAAAAAAAATTCATTAAAATCGGATAGTAAATGAAGATTTTAAAGATGGCGGGCGTAACGGAAATTGCAACGGTGGCGACATAATCCAAGATGGCGGTCATGGTATCCTTATTCCTAGAAATGGCTTAACTGAGGCTTGAGTTAAGGATGCTTAAGCCAGTTTTAGAAATTTTCAGCCGCTGGGATTTTTAAGGACTAAAAACGGGAATTTTTCCCTCGAAACGGGAAATTTTTCCCTCGAAAAGAGAAATTTTTAATTTGTGGAATTTTTTGAAATTTTTTGGCGGAACTTTTTTCCACAGAAATGGAAATTTTGGCGATTTTTGAGGAATTTTGGGCAAATTTTGCCCAATTTTGGCGGATTTTGAGGATCAAATTCAAGGTCAAGGTCAAAGGTCAAGGTCACAACCATCCAAGATGGTCGCCGTGACGTCACAATCCAAGATGGCGGAGCCGGCACCGGCACCACACCCAGAACCCAGTTTCCGGATGCCCTATTATATACTACTGCTTACGTTATTTATATATTTAAAAAAAAATAATTCACACAGTAAAAAATTTAATCCATCCAATCTTCCAATTATTCAAGATTAGGCCTATTAAAAGCTGAACATGAAATTTCCAGTTCTTGAGTAAGAGATCTGCATTTTGAAGCTACCCAAAATGTCTTCTTATTATTTTGATATTTTCTCCCTCTTTTTAGGGGGGGGGGGGGTGGGGGGGAACGTTGTGTGTGTGTGTGTGTGTGTGTATTCACGTATTGAACATTTAATTTATTTCAGATGTTTATTGGAAACAATTCTATTTAACAAAAAAAAGTCTTTCAAAAGATTGTTTACATCTAGAAGTAAAAAGGTCAGTGGTTTCCATTGAAATGTTTGGAAATTCAGTGCTGCAAACTGCCATTTCAATAATATTACAAATGTAAACGATAATTGCTGAAAATGCACGAAGACGCTTATTTTCAGGAATATGGTAAATTGCACAAAATTATTTCAAAAATGGCCCAGTAATCCACTGTTTATGTTAAAACAGTATTTACCATTTATTACATGCATAATACATTGAAGTTAAAGAGAGGTATAAAACTGAACTTAATTTTGTTGTCACGGCACCAAAGTTTTGGTTCATGGCTGTATGGTTTACCGTGGACAAAAAGAAAAGATGGTTGTTTACAAACAACGAACAAAGTAGCATTTGACCAAACACAGAAACGTTTGATACATTAACTTCACACTATTCACTTTCAAATTTATTGTTTATGTTTAGTATAAACTTTTCTGGTGGTTTGCTATTAAATGCAGCCTGTTGCGACGTAATTTGCTAGAAATGCTTTCGCATAAAACGGGAAAATAATGCATTAATAATATAGGGAAAATTACGATGCTAGTAAAAAAAAGTTAATTACGAGAATTCGTTAATCCCAGGAACATAAAAATTATGTTTCACTGTAGGTGTTAACTGTTATTAATTACAGATAAATAGTACATAGCTACAACGGTAAGGCCCTCCTCACACGGGGATACTGAAGTTGCCTACAAAACGATCGCTGGTAGCCTGGAGACTAGGCAACTGTGTGACTGGGTGACTCTAGTCGCCCGTTATCTTCACACGACGCTACTAAAATATCAGAGACTGGGAGGAAAAAATGCATCGTGAGTACAGCCCGAGTATCTTGTGGAACCGTGAAGTGCCTATATATTGTATGTAATGTCCAGTGATAACAGCAGTGACGATAGTGATATTGTTATCCAATATTATCAACATTATAGAAAACGAAGTAGGAAAAGATTGTGGGTTCATCCATATATAGAAAGGAACATTAACTGTAGATTATTTGTCGCGGCCAAAGAATTGCAAGAGACAGACTCAAAATTCATCGCTTTCTACAGAATGACGAAGGAGACTTACCAAATGTTAACGGAAATTGTTACACCTGCGATGTATTATAGGGATACCACTATGAGGGAATGCGTGAGCCCCGGTGAACGATTGCTGATAACTTTGAGGTAAGTAAGTTAAGAAATACAAATTATTACGAATTTTTGTTAAGGCACTTCTAAATGTTTCCCTTCAACACAAATCTATTTCTTTCCAAGTATTTTAACGTATATACTGATGCTTGGCGAATAAAAACAATGTATGCATTTTAACTTGAGGCCGCAATTACTTATTTTATCTGTGGAAAATGGCTGTTGTATGGATCTTAAGAATGTGCACTTTAACGTTAACAGGTTAAATAATCTAAAGTTATTTATACCCAAGTATTCCAGTCAACTGAAAGGTGAAAGTATAAACATATCTTATGCATAAATTCATTCCAATGTTTATTTCAAATATACCTAAGAAATACACATTCAAATAATGTACTGCAAAAGAAAAAATGTATATATATAAACTATTTAAAGAATACCCATTACACAAACATTCAAATCATGACTGTAAACACAAAAATAAACAACATAATAGAGATAAAAACACGTACACCAAAGTTATATGTTTACACACCCAACAAAACATCACATCACATTATGTTCCTGATCATATTGTAAAGTCTCTTGGATGACTTCAAAATACTGTTGCGTTTCAGTATCTTGTACTTTCTGTGGAATAGTTTGATTTCCAGGCGACGAACAAATTGAAGCATTATCTGTAGCCAACGATGAATGCGTGGAAACACTGTAGGAGTAAGTTGGGGTCTGTTGGTAAGCTGGTACGTGTTGGTGCATGTCTTTTGGATTCGTGATGTCATCAATAAGCTGCAGAACCCTACGTCGGAATGATTTCATTTGTGCATCTGTCAAAGGTTCGATTTCTGGTAAAAGGCTTAGAAGAAACGACTTTTTTACTTGCCTATCATCGTTTGAATTCGATTCAAGTTTCCTTTTCTTTGCATTCATGTATTCCATAAAGGACTTGTCCACTTCCGTCACTGTTTGCTTTTTACGCTTTGATAAATTATCTTTTGGGTTGGAAAAGGGATCATGAGTCATTTGTTGGGAATGATGAGCATGTTCTTGCGAGAAGTCAGTATTTGGCAGCATAGGTGAAGGAAGGGAAAGTTGTGGTGTTGTAGTTAGTATTGCGTTATCTGAGATATATTCCTCCTCTTCAGCCGCAACGTCTTCCGTATTTTGTGTTGGGTCAGATGAACTGTGTTCCAGGTTTTGTTCATTGATGACTTCTGGCAAATTCCCCGATGGTGTACCAAGCGTTTTTATGAATGGTAGGGTAAATTTCATTGCCTCCGATAGATAATATGGTTTCTTATTTTTGGAACTTGAACCACTTGGAGGTGGCTTTATGTGACGGACAAAAACTGAACGGAGATTTTTCCATTTTTCTTTGCATTCGTTAACTGAAAACAAACAACATTGTTCACATAAATATAAATCGTTGCAATGGATGAATTCCTAACTAATTTACAGTAAACAAAAAACAAATACAAAAGTGAAGTAGTATTAAGTATAATCCAGATATATACAACATATGTTTATTATTTGAAGAAAAAATATATAAATGGTACATGGGGAATGTATTATGAAGTAAAATTTAATTTAACTTTGTTGCAGGTATTTGGCAACAGGAGGTACATTTGTATCGCTGTCGATGTACTTTGCTAGAGGAGAAAGCACAGTTATCAACATCATACGAGAAACTACCAAATTAATTTGGGAATCGTTGAAAGAGTCCTACATGCCTGTCCCAGGAGAAGAAAAGTGGAGAATGATAGCACAGCGTTTCTATTCACTGTGGAATTTACCCAATTGCTTGGGTTCATTGGACGGTAAGCATATTCGAATAGAAAAATTACCTGGAACTGGCTCAAGTAACTTTAATTACAAAATGTATCACTCAATAGTGCTGCTGGCTAGCAGTGATGCAGATGGTTTCTTCACTCTTATTGAAACTGGCTATGCAGGTAGAAACAGCGATGGAGGAGTGTTTCGCGCATCAGCTGTCAAACACTGGATTGCAAATGGAGGACTAGACATACCACCGCCTTCACGATTACCAGATGACGACAATGAGATTGACTTTCCTTTTTACTTTGTTGGAGATGAGGCCTTTCCATTGTCACAATATTTGCTGCGTCCTTACCCTCAGAGAACACTTGATGATGTTAAAAGAATATTCAATTACAGATTGAGCAGAGGACGGAAAACAGTGGAGTGCGCTTTCGGAATGATGGCAGAAAAGTTCCAAGTGTTGAACACTGCTATTCGCTGCCGAACTACGGAAAGAGTGGTTGATGTAATAAAATCTGTCTGCATTCTTCACAACTTCATTCGGAAAAGTGAAGGTATTAAATATTTTGCTGGTGAACCATTTGGCAACTCAGAAACGCCCAACATCAATCCACAGCCACTAGAAGACCTAACGTTACATGATCGGTCTACTGCTCATGAAGTGCGGAATTACTTGGCAAACTATTTTCTAACACCCCGGGCTTCTGTTCCATGGCAGTGGAAATACTGTTACAATAACTAATTAGGTATTAAAGTATTTCATGTGTTTTTGTAGGTTACTGTGAGTATGACAACAACTTTGAACATGTGGTAAGTTTTATCGAAGTTCGTAAAAACCATGCGTAATTCCCTTGGGAACCAAGAAAAGATATCAATAGAAAGTAATTTTTATACGTTACAAACGTTTTAGAATAAGGTATTTCTTCGAAGGACGAATAACCATTGTATAAAAACTATATTTCTTTTACTAATAATGTATTTGTGAGATACTAAATATAAAACATGCTGTTTACATATACATTTTGGTTTTTCACAAGTTAGTTTATTATGATAGATATTTTATATCTAATTATTGTTGTTTAAGATATTGTCAACTTACCTGTGAGTTGCACTTCTTTTGCGACATCATTCCATGCTTTGTCAGTCACATCCTTTTTTGAATACCCTTTCAACTTGTAGTTATAGAGTTCTGGGTGTTTCTCAACTTCGTTTACAAATTTGATATTAAACGCCTGCTCGCCCATTGTTCGCTACAATACAGTATCGCGCCGCGTAGGCTACTGGAGTAGCGTGGAGACCAGCATGCTGAGTCGCCGGGATTTACGTTGCTTACGACTTCCAGTCTCCGCCACTCCAGTATCGCCGTCTGAGTGACGCCATGCCTATCTACATGACGAGTCGCTCGGTCGCCGAGTCTCGCGGTATCTAAGCAACTTCAGTATCCCCGTGTGAGGAGGGCCTAAGACTTACCTTTCTTCGCTTCATCGTTAATGTATGTAGACGGGCCCGCGTCCGCTCCATCTACTTCTTCAATGTGGGATTTCACTCTCTACTTTTTTGCAAAAAAATCCAAAAGTGATACTTGGTTTGATGACCGTTTCATAATAAATTTTTATTCAACAAAAGACATTTAATAGCAACAAAAGATGGCTTGAAAAAACATGTTGGCTAGCGATGGCGCGTGGTTCTATCAAGGTCGCGATACTGTTATAGACTGTTGTGCGCATGCGCAGTAAGCGCGTCGCGCGGGAGGCGGGGGCAGCGCATGCGCAATATAAATGGTGCGTAGAAGTCGGGAGGGGGAATGTGCAAGGCGCAGTGTCCACGTAGCATATATAGGTAGTGCATTGTTGTGACGCGTGCTCATATTTTGTGGCACAGATTATATTATCCGTCATCAATATTCTGCTAATTTTAATTATGTCGTTTGCTAAGGGGGGGTCCGGACCCCCTGAACCCCCCCCCCCCCTTATATACGCCCATGACTGACCCCCTGGTGGCCGGCGGCCGGCAGCGCGATTGCGTGATTACCCCCGCCCTCGCGACGATCAACGCTTTCGCAATCCGCGAACTCTTTCTTGCTTGTAAGCTCGTTACTTCGCCGGGCCGTTTTCGAATTAACGTCAACAAAGATAATGCGGGGGATACATTTTTATTCAATTACATACTCTGTAGGTAGTGCAAGTTGCTGTGTTCTCGCGGTACGCACAAAATGGGTCGACGGTCCGGATGCGGACCGCGGGCCGCCATTTAGCGACCCCTGGCCTATAGCATTAAAACCACAATACCTCTGTTATGTACTATTTTGTTTAAAAACCGTTATTGCTCTTGACTTTACATTGAGTTCTAGAACATTCGGTATTTATAGGTTTATAAGAGAGCATGCTTGCACCACGCGGTGCTGCCGGTGACACTTGTTATAGGTTATGTCTGCGAGGTTATGTCCGCAGTCACTGCGGGGTTTTTAATTAATTTAAGTAAAAAAGTTAATGTATCTTGAAAAAAAAACATACCTAATTAAAAAATACAGTATAGTCTATAGGACTATCTATCTGGAATATTATAGATTTTTACACAGGGAAATACATTTTGAAATGGGTAAGATAGGTAGTTTTAGGGTTTGCTTTTAACTTACGAACTGTAGTGTCTTTTCATAACTATATCTGCATACATAAAATGATTAAATATTAAATTTTGTATTGTGATTTCACACATAGAAGAAGAAACATAAAAAGTGCTAGAGATATCTGCAATAGGCGTTGGTAAGGAAAGAGTCTAGAATTTGGTGAGAAGTATTTTGTAAAACGATTGTGACGATCGTGTGGTGATTGCCACAATTGTTTCATCGTTTCATGTCCTGAGGTGCTTCGCTTTACACGGACCTTGTGTGGATTAATTTTCGGAACGCGCCTGATCTCGCGCAGGCCTGGTAGTTGAGCCGACTGCCACGCGGTGAGCCACGTGATGGTGCGTATGGTTTTCAAGTAGTATTCCTGTCAGTCGCTAGAGCGCTCTCCGTGCCTTGGCGTGCGGCTGATGTGCTTTGACGTGGCCAGCTGCGGGGAGTGTGAAGTGTTTTGTCTTGGAGTGAGTTTCAGAGTAAGTGCTTTGCTTCGGCGCAGAGATTGGATGGCTGACTCCCTGAGTGAGGATGTGTCCCCACAAAACAATATTATCGTATTGCAACGTTACTAGAAATTGTGCGTGACATGCTTACGCTGTTCAAAGGAGTGTCGTGTAGTATATCAAGCGAAGTTGGACGTGGCAACGATGTTCGTGTTTCAACGACGGTGATAGCTACATTCTGTATTAATATCGTCCACTGATTATTTTTGTTTTTGCTTTGAATCTACACTGACATTTTAAAATTTTTCATTAAAAGGGAATGTTGCATTGTCGTGTGCAACAGATGGCCATGTTTGTGCTGGAATGGATTGACAAGCAGCAGTGTCCGCCATTTCATGTTCATTAGCTACATCTGATGAATAATCAAGTAGGCATGATTTTGTTTCACGCGAGATTCTTCATCCAGCTATTCAAACTGTTAAGTTTACTTACCCAAGTGTTTATGAGGGTCTCACAAAACTGTCTTGGTGGTTAGTACATCGAGTTTAACAATGAAGAAAAGAAATGATCCCATTTTGTTTGGAAAAAAAAATCAAACAACTCTGAATGCCTGCTGGCTCTAATATTTAAGTCTGCACTATCATGGAAAGTTTGATTCAAAATTAAGTTGAATAATAAAGATGTTTATTAAATACAATATTTTGTAGTCTGGTGGATAAAGATAATGACATAGTTCATGTGAACAACAGGTTAAAAGATAATTCATAGTAAATAATAAATTTTCTAAGTGGAAATTATCAAACAGTAGGTGCTCACAAACAAGACTTGAGGCTTTTAAATGATTGAGGTCCAAAGCAAGGTAATGTACAGGTTTTGATATTTGCTGTTAGTGTAATTCTTGTTTGTAGTAAGTTGGTTTTGGTTTGGTTACCATTTTTAAATCAAGTGCCCCACTCACTAATGCTGCACCTTTCGTTACGCCCACCATCTTGGACATGTATGATGTCACCATTGCACTTTTAGTTATGGACACCAACTTGGAATATAGAACGTTGCAATATTCGTTATGGTCACCATATTGAATTCTAATATCATTTCCGCCATCTTGGATTTGATTTCAAAGCCATTTTTTTTTCGATTCTGATATCATTTCCACAATTTTTTTCGTCTGCTAGAGGCCGCCATCTTGGATGATATGTCCACAATCTTGGTTTTTTCTGTTCTGCTGGAGGCCACTATCATGTATACCAAAATTTTTGTTTCCTGTGTTTACTCCAAAAGAGCGCCAATGCCACTCTGTCTCAACACATTAGGTCGATGTTCCATTACCTACCAGAGCTATTATGGTCCTTATCGACATATTAAATTAAATTTTTTTTTAAAATGGAAAATACATTGCAAGGGCTGTGATTCAAACCATCGCAGCTCTGATCTCTAGGTTGGAAAACATTCGCCTTCAACCGCACGGCCATCGAAACATTTACCAGACTGAGAATTAAATAAGGTTTATAAAAATAAAACACATATTTGAACTTGTATTTTTTTTGATTTGGAGGAATAATAGCACCGTCTGTTCGAGACTGAGACTCCAGATTTATTTTCAATACTTGCTACCAGGAGCGCTAGTTAACACACATGGTGTCTGCTAGAGAGCGCCGTCACCATCTCGTTTTCAGTAATTGGTACAAGGAGTGCTAGTACCATGTTGTACGCATGCCATTTACTAGATCAGTAATAATTGTTTATTATTACTGTAGCACCCACCATCTTAAAATTTTGGTGCCATCTTTGAAATTCGTAATTATTTATATATAAATTCGTGAAAAATTCCAAAAGTCATTAAATAAAGTTGCAATTAATATAAAATGAATTATTGCATTAATTTCTGTCGTTTCGATCACTGAGCGATTGAAACAATTTAATTTATGTAAAAATAATAATATCAATAAAATATGGTGGAAAGTCCGAAAGAAGCTTAGTTTCCTAGCCAACCAGCATCCAGTAAGTCGATAATCCGCCATCTAGAAAATTCGTAATAAACTTGAAATTCGGGTAAAAGTTCAAAGTCCATAAAAAAATTGGTTGTCTGTAAAGTCGGTTTACGGACGATAGTTTAACGTGACGTCATAACAAAACATTGGTGAAATGATTGCATACTTTTATGAATGAAATTGAATCATTTTGATTTTAATAATAAAAGAATAAATACTTGAAATTATACTAGTAATCAGATTTTTAAAATGCAAGAATAATTAACCTTTATTGACGAAATTGTTGTTGTAATAAGTAATGAAAACCACATTAACTTTTCACTTCACTTTATAAACAGTGGACGAAACAGTTCACGTGTAGACGACTTGTAATTAATTTTAAAAACTGGCATTTAGCTATAAAGTTTAAATATAATTATGAACAAGTTTTCATATAAATAAACTGTAATCAAATATCAAACATAACCTATTATTACTGTCCTCGCCGACAGAGGCTACTTTTTTAATAATAAAAAATAAATACTTGAAATTATACTAGTAATCAGATTTTTAAAATGCAAGAATAATATTAACCTGTATTGCCGAAATTGTTGTTGTAATAAGCTATGAAAACCACAGATTAAAATTCGTCGAGAATATTTTATGTTTTTATGTCTTCCTGTGCTCAAAATGATATGCAATTGTGGCCCCGGGCACGAAATTTTATTTATAATTCATTAATAATAACGCCCCTCGCGATAAACAAAGGAAAATATGTGTTAACGAGTGCCTGGTTCCCGCGCCAGCTAATATAGAACACGTTAGGTTCGCTTCCGTCACCGTAGACAGAAGCACCGTAAGGAAATAATATTATTTCGGTTTTATAATACGATTTAATAACAAATACGCATCCCAAAAACACCAAACTTATTTATAATGTGTTTAAATATTTTTTAAAACATTGTGAAAAATATCCCGGGTGTAATTTGAATTATTATGTGTAACTGTAAAACACCATTGTTAGTTAAAAACGTATTTGAATATTCAACATTACTTTTAAATAACCATAACGATTGTGCTGAAAATCGGTGGACGATCGTTAAATTACATAATATTAATAATTCAAACGACGAAAATATGATTTAAAAGTCAAATCGATGGTTATTCCAATCGAGTGGAAGAGAGATGCCACGCATGCGTACAATGAGCATAAATGGACACATCCGTAGTGGGACATCCGTAGTGGGACAATGTGCGTTACGGGACACTTTTTCGTGCGTGCAGCCGGCGGTCATCGATTTATTAGACGTTGTCACGTCAAAAACACTTATTAAAATAATGATTGGCTTGATAGATTTCCGTCCTTGGTTTGATTCTTGTTCAGTGATAAGAATAACTAAAGCTTAAAATAAATGTTATATTCTGTTTCCTATTACCTTTCGTGGAGTTTATTAATCATTCCCTCTAAGAAATACAACTATAGACAAAATACCTGTCCAAAGAATTAAATACGTTGTCGATATGCCTAACATGGAAGTCTAATTGTTCGATACTTAGAATACATTCCGATCAGTTCATGTAAAATGCTATACGTATAGGCCAGGTGTCTTCAGAACACGAGACCAGGTCATGAATAATGTCAGTCGTATAGACCAAACATTTATGCATCTCATTTCCATCTCCGTTGATAGCTAGTATAACATATGTCATCCAATCAAGACAAAGTCTTCGAGCTGTCAGACCTAAAGTATCGATATAATCAATTACAATATAAAATTTAAGTATGAAGACTTGACATTTTATGTTGACATTACAAAATAATAATATAAAACTCGACTTGATGTAAGCTTTTAGACATACGCCATTGTTAAGCACATGTATGTCTGTAGAAGAAAACTACAAAAAACACAAATGACAAAAAACACAAATTAAGCAAAAAATTGCTGTTGTCAGGATATAAACACCACACAATACTCCCTAACAGGAATGTGGTCAATAAACAAATAAAAACAAAGAAAAATGGACTAACTGAACGAAAAACCCCCCACAAATGACGACAGCACAAAAATACCGAACCCGAAAAATACAGCACAACAGTTGAAACGATACTAAAACACAGCAAAACGAAAAGACGAAACAAACGCAATAGTTTTCCAAAAACAGAAAAGAAAAAAAAACTCCACAAATGATGACAGCACAAAAATATTTAACCCTAAAAAAATTCAGCACAACAGTCAAAACGAGACAAAACGAAAAGACAAAACAAACACAACAGTTTTCTAAAACAGAAAAAAAGCAACGTTTCGAGAACTGCTATCTGCTTCCGTCTTCAGGCAGAGACGCACATGGTACGAAACCACAGGTGCGACTGAGGTTTTGGGTTCGGTATTTTTGTGCTGTCATCATTTGTGTTTTTTTTTTTCGTTCTGTTAGTCCATTTTTCTTTGTTTTTATTTGTTTATTGGCCATATTCCTGTTGTGGAGTATTTTGCGGTGTTTAAACAGCAATTTTTTTTGCTTAATTTGTGTTTTTTGTCATTTGTGTTTTTTGTAGTTTTCTTCTACAGACATACATGTGCTTAGCAATGGCTTATATCCAAAAGCTTACATCAAGTCATGCACTCCCATTGCACAAATCTTTCAAAGATAATATAAAACACATTCTATTGTGGGTCTCCCTCCAACAGTGAAGTGGGAAACGCTTCTATTCTCAAAGCTACGCAGGGAAGCTGCCCAAAAGGGCAGCAGCGCTGAGAACTCTGAAGCCCGCCGTGCGGGTGGACAGCTACCGTCCGTAGCGGCGCGGCTCGACCCACTGCGCCAAGAAACCATACAGTGTGGAAAAGGGGAGGGGGGGGGTTTGTCTGTAAAGTCGGTTTACGAACTATAATTTTACGCGTTAACGTCATAAGAAAACATCGATGAAAATTGCATACTTTTTAACGGTGGTTGGCCGGTTCTTGAACGCTCGGCTCAGGCGGCCAACGTGACGAGTCATGCTTTTTCGTGCGTGCAGCCGGCGTTCATCGATTCACAAGACGTTATCACGCAAAAAAAAAGTTAAAGACTAATCACAAAAAAAAGAACGGAATTCAGGATGAAATGTCGTGAAAATGGCGTCTACTTAACGTGGTTGTATGAAGTCAGATCATGGCAATAGCGGAGAGGAGCTGAAGTGATATCTGCTGGTGGAACCGCGCGACCACATCCCGGGTGTGAGACTGCTGCTGGCAGTAGGCGCTCTGCCGACGTGCAGAGGAACCAGAGCAGTGACTTGGGGGACGCACCACAACGCCGAAATGCCACAACGCCGAAATGCCAAATTGACCACAACGCCGACAGCTAGAAAACTGCTGTGTACCACAACGCCGAATTACCACAACGCCGAAATACACTAACGGCGAAAAATGTCATTGAAGAACTGCCAGAAAGGTTAGGTTAGACTAGGTTAGGTTAGGCTAGGTTAGGTTAGCTAAGGTTAGGTTTGATTGTGGTATTTCGGTGTTAAGGTACATTTAAGAAACACACACAAATTAATTCAGTTGTTATTTCGGCGTTGTGGTACACAGCAGTTTTCTAGCTGTCGGCGTTGTGGTCAGTTTTGACATTCGGCGTTATGGTATTTCGGCGTTGTGGTAACGACCCGAGAAAGTTCTTAAAGTGGGTTAAAAAAATATATTTTGTGACAGAAACCATGAAAATCACACATTTGAGGCTATTAGAGCCCTTGTTAAAACCTGTGCGATGGTTGCGCACTAAAATTTAATTGTTATTGATAGTACAGACATGTATGAAGCTCGCTACGTGTCTGGTATATTGGAGAAAGTTCTCATAGTGGGTTTAAAAAATTAATTTGGTGACAGAGTCCATGGAAAATCACATATTCGTTGCTATTAGAGCCTTTGGTTAAGCCTGTACGATGGTTTGCACTCTTAATTACTTAAGTATTAACATTTGATCAACAAATAAAACTAAATTCCCTTACAATTAAAATACACCCAAAATATTATTTCAATGAATTAAAAAAAAAAATATATTAGTGCCATGAAAATAAATAAATTTGGCACAGAACAACACTGTGTTTTTCTAAATAGTATCAAACAAAGTCGCTATCCACGTCCGTATGTTAGATTACTTCTAAATAATACAATGGATCTTGATACCATTTTCACCATCATTTAAATAATTTCTTTCTAAAGTTTTGTGTGCAATACATTCATATTAATTTAAAGTATTAGAAAAATCTCGATGTTTGGAAATCAAATTATAAAATAACGCTTTTAGGGCGCTTAAATGGCTTGTACTGACTTAAACATGACTGATACATCAAATTAATGCACTACAGAATATAGGTCTTAAAAAGGCCTGCAGGAATTCCACGATGTAATAAGTCTATCTTCTAAGGATGACCCATGTAATCATTTTTTATTCCTAAAATTGCTAAAAAAAAAAAAAAAAAAAAAAAAAAAAAGGAGTTATTTGTGAAGCTTTAATTTCACATGGATAGCTATGTTTGACTGCTAAACCAAATCTAATTTTGTTGTCTCATGAGAAAAAAAGCTTTGAACGTTGTTTACAAAGAAATTGTTTTTATGTATTAGCAGTACTTTTTATTAGCTTTATAATTTTTGAAAACAGGACACTTACGAGAACTTGATACTTATAAGCACATACTTATTTAATCTAAATGACGTTCCATTGGGTAAATCACATCCATGCGAATCTGGGCTGGGCCCTAGTATGTTTAAAATTCGAACCTAAAAACTGGCATTATGTAAACTTTACTGAAAAATTGTAATAATCCCATTTATATCCCCTTAAAAATATAATTATGTAATGATAACTAACCTTCATACATTTTACGGTCTTCCTCTGTTTCAAATTCTAGAGAAATCTGTTCAGTAGTAAATACATGATGGTGTAACAAAAATATAACTATCCCAACCTTTACACTTATATATTAGATTAGTACGATTTTGGGTTAGCAAATTTATGAAAGGCAATTTTTCCTTTACTTTTCAATAATATTAAGTTCAATGGTTTTTGGGATAAAATTTTCAGTCAATATATATATATATATTGACTGAAATATATATATATATATATATATATATATATATATATATATATATATATATTTGGTAATTTTTAAGCCGTTATGGGTGATTTGAAATGTCTAACCTCTTTTGTGAGCGAATTCATGTGTTCTCTTTTTGTAAATACACTTACTATTCCGGTCAAAATAGACATAAAAATAGTGATCAAATAACAAAAATTCCGATAGAGCTGAATTTTGGTAGATACCTTGGGTACACCAGTATAAATAAAGTGCCAAAAGTACCCATAGATCCCACGTGTGCTAAAAAGGTTATTCAAGGTCAAAGGTCAAAATGTTCTGTTTTTTTATTTTTCTCAAAAACGGTAATTTTTATCAAACATATTGCCCAGACAAAAATTGTACGAAAAAGATCCTAATACATTTTTATCCTAAGAATCACCATTCCTAAGATATCGCCATTCTAAAGTTTGAAGGAGTTAAATTCAACATGATATGCACACAAATGCCACGTAAATACGTAGGTAGGTACTTCATATAAGTAAAAATGCCTGTTTGTGTCTCTTATATGTATAAAATATATACTATTCTGAGAATATACACTCAATACAAACTGTCCCTTAGCCAGTCCCTTCTCCCCGCACAACCTTGAGTAACATCTGCTTACTCTATTGTCCACGTGGCAACGGTCATATACCTGCTTCTTCAAGTGGCTAAAGTGAAATACTTTTAGTGTTTAATATTTCTTTCGAGTGAATACACGTGTTTATTGCTAACGTCTACTATTACAGTTTGTACCAATTAATATTTTGAAAAATGTCACAATTGTGCTTTATTTGTAATAAAATTTTGACTGAAGGTGAAACTGTTACAGTTAGTCGTGGGATGAAAACTTTGATTGATGCAAGTATCGAAAGAGGTGATGAGTTTGTTTATTATCTCAGAAGTAAAAAGTCTGTAACAATCCACGTGGATTGCCGAAAATCATATACCCGGAAAAGTTCAATTGCTGCTATTAAAAGACAACATGAGGATGAACAAGCCGGTCCAAAAAAAATAAGTCCACCTCGTACTAGAGCACGTGTAAGTGAATCCGACATTTGTTTTAAAAAATATTGCTTGTTTCCTGGGATGAATCGGATGAAGAGGCTGAGAGAAATAAATCGCAGCATCGCCGAAGAAAAATTTTTAATGTTACGACACTTTCATTCAAAGAGTCCGTTTTGAAAGTAGCTCAAAATCGGTCTGATGACGTATAAAAAGCTGTTACTGCACGTATTAATTTTGAATATGATTTAGGTAGTTGCTGCTGAGGCTAAGTATCGTGACAATTGTTACAAATCTTTCCTGAGACCTAATATTGGGGATAGCAAGGGTTGTCCTCAAGACAGATTACAATATTAACAGTAATCAGAACTCCTATTTAAATCAATCACCTATATCAATATCAAAATCAGTAATCATCATGCAGTAAATACAGTATTTTACAATAAAACTCCGTCATAACAGATCGTGGAGTAGGCCTACAGGGGAAACCACGTTAAAAAAACGCACCAAGTACACTACCTCACAGGTGGCGTGGAAATGTGTGCATATAGTGTAGAATATAACTCTTTGAACTTTTAGAATGGCGATATCTTAAGAATGGTGATTCTTAGGCAAACATGTTTTAAGGTCTTTTTTGTAGATAATTTTAAAGTCTACAATTTTTGTCTGGGAAATATTTTTGATAACACTTACCGTTTTTGAGAAAAATAAAAAAACGAAAATATAGACCTTTGACCTTGAATAACTTTTTTTTAGCACACATGGGATATTTGGGGACTTTTGTCACTTTATTTGTACTGGTGTACCCAAGGTCTCTACCAAAATTCAGCTCTGTCGGAATTTTTGTTATTTGAATTGTCTATTTCGATCGGACCATATAATACGAAACGTGGACCCAAAATTTAACGTTGAACTCTTTAAAATAATGCCGAGCGTGATAAATATATGCAAAATCTGTTTACCACTACATTTCTGTTTGAAAATCGCTCAAGGTTTCCGCACCCACCGCTAGAATTCACTGTAGGAGAAGCTACGTCACATATTGAATAATTTTATCAGAAGACCGAAATTTTAAACTATTATTAAACGGCTCCAATAAAAGCGAAAAAGACTTCAAAGACCCGTCCGTGGACTTGATTTTCGACAAAGGAATTGTATTCAAATACTGCCCGTCTTTTAAACTATAACGTTTCCCTTTGTCTTTGTGAACTTTGGTTCGCACTATCCTGCATAGAGGGCAGCACCGTCGTTCACATTTCCGTCTCATTCACGCAATCACTCCCACAAAATGCCACGAACCGAGAACTAAGAGGTCACACATCATAAAGCCCACAAATCTAAATGAATTGCCGTATTGGTACTGCCGATAGCTGCTAACCCGACGGTGACGGAATCTGTCGAGGCTTTATGAGCAAACAATCAAAGTGGCGAAACATTGGCGTAGTCGGGTATTTGCGATCGCGTCATTATTTTTTATTTTTGTAAATACATTTCACAACCCATTTTCCATTTTTTCTTCCGTGTTTCTTATTACTGCCAGACCCAAAGCTTTTTAAGAGAGAAAACCACTTATTTTTTGACGTGACGTCTAATAAATCGACGAACGCCGGCTGCACGTACGAAAAAGTGTCCCGTAACGCACATTGTCCCACTACGGATGTGTTGTTATGCTCATTGTACACATGCGTGGCATCTCTCTTCCACTCGATTGGAACAACCATCGATATGACTTTTCAATCATATTTTTGTCGTTTGAATTATTAATATTATGTAATTTAACGATCGTTCACCGATTTTCAGCATAATCGGTACGGTTATTAATTTCCCGCCTACCACTATAAGAAATAAACATGGTGGACTACATACGTTTTTAAAACTTCCACAACACAAAACAAAATTGTTATAAACATATATACCGTCTGAAACAATTGTTTCCAATATGGCCTCGTGGCCGTGCGTTTAGCATCGCTGACTAAAATATATTTTAATTAATGAATGCAAATAAAAGTAAATTTATCAATTAAATTGTAGATTTCATTTCTCTCCTTCTTTGTATCCATACAAAATAGTGATAATTCAATAAAAATGATTCAATTTTATTCATAAAAGTATGGAGAGGTAGATTTTATCATACAAAAAGATAGAAAAACTTAAAAAAATTTCTTCCTCAAAGAATATAATATTTGTAATGCCTAAATGGTTTGGTTGCTAAAACCTATTACGGCTCAGTCTCAGGCCGAATATGATATTTCATTTTCTTCTGGATCAATCATTTCATCAATGTTTTGTTATGACGTTGTCACGTTAAACTATCGTCCGTAAACCGACTTTACAGACAACCATTTTTTTTCCTTCAATTTTTAGCTCCTGAAGTTCAATTAGGGTATTAAATTTTGGAACAATTGTAAAGTGCTTTAAGAAATGATTTTGTTTTATACATGTACGTTATTAAGTAAAACTAAGTTATAAGCTTCGAGTTTTAAAAACCCGGCAGACTTGTTCAATGCAAATACAAGCCGGGGATATATATAATTTCTTAAGGAATTGTAACGACAATATGCAGACGTAAAAAAAATCGCTTGAGCAGGAGAGGAGGTGGTGTGCCGGTGTGAGAGAATGACAATGCGACAGGCATGCCTGCGCGAGGCAGCCATTGTGTGGCCGCGCACAATGCTAGTTTCCGTTACGGAAGAGGCTCGAGGTCGGGGCAGGCCACAGGTGCGATCCAGTTGCCGCAGCCTCTTGGGGCAGGGAGGGGCGGGGGATCCGAGCGAGCTCAGACCTAGCGCAGGGGGAGGGGAGATCCTTCCAACAACAGTCAGCCGACGACTTTCTGCAGGATTCAGAAATAAAGCATTAGGCACTGACGCAAGTCAAATTAACTTAAAATGCATGTAACGAATTCGTGTAGTAGTGTAGTCGTGTAGAAATCCAGCCGCAGTCACGACTTCTGGTTGGATAGCCGGCCGATTCAGGGATTTATATTTAGTGTAAAGTTTCCTTCGCGAGTGTTGTGTCTCGTCCTAAGTCTCCATGCGGGCGAAAGGCAATGACAAACCATCGCGAGTTAAAGATTAAAAATTTCCGGTCTTTCAAGCACGTGTCCTACAGACTTAAAACTTGGCAGGAATGTTCTATATTACATAAACATTAAATGAGTTCATGGGTTTTCGAAAATCAGCTCTCAAGGGTGATTCATCCCCAGCAATGCCGAGTAATTAAGCCCGTGTCACCATAGAAGGCCGTGTCTTATTGGCATACTTCCGATCTCCTCGATGTCTTTTTCTTTGCCGTAACATTTTTTTTCAGCTACAGATTTGCCTGATGGTTAGAGCACCTGCAAAATACCCGTTATATAATTTGTAGAGACGCTGGATACCATATCATTACAAACATGAAGAAATTTTTCACTGTAATTATGATATTTTTGACACGCCCCCAAGGACAAGAAACCAATTACATTTGTACATTTGTAAATTTGTAAATTTATATGAAAACAACTCTATCGCTACAAAATAGTGTTTGCAGTAATACTGGGTTCTAATTATTTTCCTGGTATTTATGCTTTGTGTTGTCCCAGTACCTTCAGTGGATAAAATTATTTGTAAACCGTTCCCGGAGTAGCTTTCCGTTAATGACTTCGTAGATTAATAAAAATAAATACGCCACATGTATTAAATAACCGATTATCATTCCCATGCTTTTAAAAAAATAATTATGCTTGAATGAAAAATCAAGTAAAATATAAAATTATGCATCAATTTTCATAAGAAATATGTAGTTAGTTTTTTAGCTAAAACATATTTCATATATGCAAAAATAACCCTAGCCACGTATTGTGGAAAGCTACAATATATTCCTTGTAGTATTACAAATTATTTCTTGTTAACTCTTTACCAAATGAATCGTTTGTTAAAGTATAGAACATTTTTCCCTGTGTACAGTTCAAGAGGATGAAAGCTACACCCAGAATACGAAAAGAGCCACCGTTTGCCGAAGTAAAATCTTAGGTTATGTTAGGTTTGTTCAGTGTAGTAAATATTAATTATTTAATTTTTTTACGGGTGGATAGGTTAGGTTAGGTAAGGTTATCGTTACTAAAACGAAAGGTTAATTTTGCTAGTGCTATTTAAAAAATTCTGCGATCGTAAAATATGGTATTGTTTCACAAGCGATCGGCACACTTCGGAGAACTTCGGAACTGTTCGGGTGTGGTTCAAATCTCTGAACTGTAGGCGTCCAAGTGCCCAACCCCCGCATGGTAGACTCTTTTCTGCTCTGTCCAACTCTTCATCCAGACCATCCTCTGTCTCCTGTATTCCCCTACACTTGCATCCCGCATGACAGTGCCCAGGGTTTTCCCTGTGTCTATGCAGGTTTTACCTGGGCCCAACCTATCTCTAGTTATAGTCTAGATTTATGAGTGAGGGGAGTTAGTCATAGCATCAATTGCTGCCATGGCTGGCCAATCCCCTCCTAGCACATGATGCATGCGACCCTCTCCCTGCATGGCTAATCCCAGCATGACTAGGCGTATAGGCTTCGGCCTGAGACGCACCTAGGTCCCTCCCTAACCCGGACCCCTCCAAAATACACTTAGTTTTAGTTAGGTTTGGAAAAATAAAATTCTAAAAACCTTTTTTTGAACTGTAGGCCTCCCGTTGTGTGACTTTACCCGAATCCAGTGACCACGCCATTGATGAGACATTAACCGCGTGCGAAAAGAAAAATTCAAATGAATCACGATTTTTTTTCGGACAAAGTAAAATATATTTTTAAACACAAAATTATTTTATAAACGTCAAAACAGCGGTTAGCTATTAAGATCTTTAACCAAAACTGTTCGTGGATTTATTATGGTAGGAAATACGGTATATTGGTCTATCTACGTTCATGTGAGAACATTGAGCACGGGATATGGTGTGCCGAATATTAAAATGTTATAGTAAAAATTTTAATCCACATTATTAATTTTTGTAGCAAAAGTGTTCGAATATAAGTAATTAAAAATCATTCAGCATGGTACTGAATTCTTCTGTAATCTTAGAAGGTATGTTTTGCGACAAGGGTATGACGTCGACCCAAGTGTCGCCCTAATTTCCGCAGTCCGTAATGTTGTGCCAACGCCTTCTCCTGCCCGTGGCAGAGGCGTGTAGTGTAGTGCGAACAAAGTGCAGTGTCAGTGCAAGTTGCAACGCGACGATCGGCCGCGAGCCGGAAGTGCAAAAGCCGCCCGCGCGGCTATTCTGTGAGAGTTATGGAATCAGTGTATTTTCCCCTCCTGGGACCAATTAGTTACGTGAAACCATTAATTATATTATATTTACATTTTATAAACCATCCTTCCTGTAATGTTTGATAAGTCATTTTGTTTAGTTCTTGTTGACCGCGCGACAAGGCCGCAGTTCGAGCCCAGACCGTCTGCCGCGCGCGAAGTTCCGGCGGGGAGAGGCAGTTCTCGCGACGAGGGTCTCGGGGCTGGACGCGCCTCATCCCTCAACCATTGGGGATCCGTCATTAACTACAGGTCCATTCGAACTCGGTCGCATTGTCGTTGAAGCCGCCCCGAATTTCGGTGATACCAAGTCTGCCGTGTAACGGAGTAGTGAAAGAGTTCACCGCGTCCGCGAGATCGGTGCGAGGGAGCGAAACTGTAAATATTCAGTGTCTTAGTGTATCTCTATGCGTAATCCGTGTTGACCACTGATTGGTCAGTAATTGTACTGTGTGATACGCGTTGTGTAGGCTAGTCTGTAAACACCTTTAAGTTCGTGCTCATGTAAACCAGGCGCCCCGCACCGGTAATACTATCGCTGTATACCGGATCACCGATTGGTCAGGAAATGTACTGTGTGACTCGTGTTGTGTAGGCCGGACTGCAAACATCTGTGCGTTCGGAATCAACCAGAAAACGACCACTAATGTGTTAGAGCCGTGCCCATGCACTCGCAGACGGAAAGGGCTAGGATTGTCATAGCGCCATGTACTAAGGGGAAGGTGTAATTAAATCACAACAAAGTTAGCCCATAAACTCTTCATTTCGTCGCCACTGTCTCCCGCCACATGGCCAGGAACCCGTTCAGAGCTAGTCAGACCTAATAAACCATACAGGAGATAGTTCAGGTAACAACAGGTAAATAGTTAAAAAATTTATTTGTCACACTTAAATCATAATTCTGCGTGGCACATAAGTATATATTTTTTTTCTTTATTAACTAAATATGGGATTAGAAATATTTTAAGTAAGATAAAAAGAAACCATTGAAAAACTAACAATTATTTTAAAATTTGTGTATTTAATGTAAAACATTTTTTACCTGGAGGCTATAAGATTTCTAAAGCTTTTTAAATACATAAAAAAAGGCCATATTTAACATACGTATAACAAAACAAAAACTTATGAGTAACCATTATTAAAAATTATTTACTTCGAAGTTATTAACTTGGAAATTCAATAAAACTATCATTTAAACACATCAATATTTTTCAATAAAGGAATGAGCTTATAATAAATATTCTTAAAATTTTGGCAGAAAAAATTGTAACGATGTGAGAAGTAAAAATAACACTCAAAAATTATATAATGGTTAAAAAATACTTTGTTTAGTATACAAAAAAGATAAATATTAATCTATAAAATATTTTATTTAGCGATGCTTAATTTCGGAATCGAAATTACTGCCACTATAAAAAAATGCATATATCTTTAGCAACTTCATAAATATTACGACCAGGGTGTACAAATGTCGCAAGAAACGGAATAACGTAAGAAAAGCAAGACGAAAAATTGTAAATAATGACATTTTTAAATACTTATTCATATATCAACCTCTTGCATTGGTTTGCGTTAGCACTTGCTAAAATATATATTAGTGTAAGCAAATTACTCTTTTTTAAATAAATTAATAGTAATTCAATATATTGTATTGGGAAACATTTTTATGAAAGGTAATCCAATAAAGAACATTTTTTTTCTGGAACCTAATGTTTAAAGGTTGTAGGGTTGTTGTTGTCTTGTGATCTGCAAATTTAATAAACTACTGTGATTTTCATGAGTTTCTGGCGAAGTTTGTGACCCCAGCATGAGGCCTTCATTCACTGTAGAATTTTATAACAGGTAACTTTGAGCTCTTCTGATAGCTTTTCTAGTTATTATTGCCAAAATAGGACAGGAGCTCGCTCTTTATTTTGGAAATATCTTAAGCATGTTTCAACAAATTTCCTGATTCTTGCCAGACCGAAGCATATTGACAACATCAACAATTACAAACAGAAATAAGACCTTCCACGTCCTTGCTCAGAGTCTATGAACATAATTAAATAACAGCCTCCAATACAAAGGGGATTAAGGCAGACATATATATTTCATACAAAGACACAATTTGCAGAAGAGATTTCGTTTTATGTTTTATGATTCGTCATAGCCTCTCAAGATTTGGGCTATTATTCATGTAAACTTTCGTGGAGTGTTGGAATTAATTTTGATAGTTATAATTGCCGCGTGAAACAGTTATTTGATCACGGTGTATTCAGGCCTTAATCCATGCACTGTTAAAGCCAAAAAATACAATTAAAATACTTTTCTTTAATAATTAATTATTAATTATAATTAATTCGACTTTCAACAAGTTTTTGAAAACCTGTTAAAGTGCGGTCTAGTTATCATTGACGGGGACAGATAAAAACCGAAATACGCCAACTTGGTTTCAATAACATTTGGTCTTAAACTATTGTTAAAAATTTAATTTCGGTAAATTTGGCTTCGTTATAGTATGAGGTTAGAATTCTTTTGCTTTGAGTTTCACTTTTGAGAAACAAACCACGAGTAATAGGTAGTATGTTCCTATTTTATGGCTTTGGAGAATCTCTTAGTGTTTGATCTGAGCCGTGTGGTAGGTGAAGCAGTGGCAGTGGGGGACCACTGGCCAGCGAGCAGAAGGCGCGCTAGTCGACGGCCAGCCTCTGGAAAGAGCCCTCGACGCCGAACAGCTGTGCTCGCTCCGGGGCCGCCCCGGGCCGCAGGGACTCGTCCACTCGCTTCAACTCCTCGGCCTTGAACCAGTCGCGGCGGCGCTCCAAGGCCAGCTGCCAGGCGTCTGCAACCACATCCGTGTGTTTGCATCTGCATCACTACCCACCTGCTGTTTCATGCCTCTGAAACATTTCAAAACCTGTTCATTAATCACAACTTGAAATCAGAAAATTAATTTGTTAACGTATCAATTTTTTTTAAATAACCGTTTGTATTGATTATCATTTTAAATTTGTTATTTTATGGATATCAGTCATAATTTAATAAAGAAAAAATATTTAGCTTACCCATAACATTGAAAATCTCAGGTTTATAAGATTTTTGGTTTGGTTTAAGTAATATTAAAAAAAAAACCGAGTTTTACGGAAAAAAGTTACAAAAATGTCTACCACGATTACATGTTATTTGTAAATGCTAAGATCCAATAATAATTTATTTTTTTATTTACTCCAAAAAATAAAACACAAACTCATTAAATTAAAAAAAATACTTTTGTAAACAATTGCCAGAGTTACATCATGTAATCAATTTAAATCCACGAGCGAAACCAGGAGTTTAATTGTTATTGCGAAAGGGGTTATTCAGCCATAAGAGCTTTTCATCCTTAAAAAAATCGTTAATTTAAATTCCAGAGTACTGGGGCTTGAATCCTGTGTCCAGATGCTGTTAGGGTGGTGACCCTGATCACCCTACATCGCTCCTGGCGAACCCTGGGGCGGTCCTTACTGCGTGGGTCTCGGCCGGCTGCTTTCTCTAGATTCCTGTTTTTGTGGTTTCTTATCGTTGAGTGTTACCATCTCTTGTGACCTCGTTACTGGCAAGGCGTATAGACCAAATTAAATAAAAATTAAGTAAATGCACTTAGAGATAAATCTCCACGAGTGGCGCTAAAGTAATAACAGTGACACTAAGAAACAAAGACAAATCAAGCGAATTATGTAAAGTATGTTTAGAAATTATACTAAAAAATATTGGATTTTTTTTTATAAAATAAGATTACCACTTTATTTTTACGTAAACTTTCTATTGTATTTACTTGCGCATTACTTGAAGAACTCAACAAAACCAACCAAATATGTATTTGATTTTCGGTTATTATTTATCTACAAAATGTTTATTTAATGTTTTCCAGTATGACATTTATTTAACTTTAATAAAACAAACTACACGGAAATTCATGGACGTTTGCTACAAGTAGGTTATATGAGATGTATACAAAACCTTCAATAAACATTATAATTATAAAATTCATTTATAAACGATTGAGTTTATTTTGCAGAGTGAAGGACAGTTATTCATAATATATGATACTAATAGATTTTCTTTGTAATCATTTCACTTACCACTCAATTCCTTGAGACTTTTTTCTTCTCCTCCATATTCTTTAGGAAGCATATGTAACGGTAAAGATTTTCCAACCGTTTCTAGCCCACCAGTGTGCACATGAACCTTAAATAATGGAATCCCCTTTATTATGACAAGCATAAAAATTACATTTTTGTTTATCTACTTATTAGACACATAAATATAATAAAATATTTTTTTAATTTTAGTAGCTTACAATTTTTGAATACATCTCGTAGTTATTTTTTGTTAGATGTGTTATGATAAGATATATATAAACGACA
Source organism: Bacillus rossius redtenbacheri (assembly GCF_032445375.1). Taxonomy (NCBI): domain Eukaryota; kingdom Metazoa; phylum Arthropoda; class Insecta; order Phasmatodea; family Bacillidae; genus Bacillus; species Bacillus rossius. The sequence goes on along the minus strand of NC_086339.1, from coordinate 46,800,655 downwards.
CTCTTGTGATACTTAGTCTAGACTAGTAGTATGTGTAAATATATACATGGCACTCACCCTTTTGTTTACTTGTGAATTAATTAAGATTAAACAGTTAATTATTTAATTACTGAGTAAAATAAATTTATCACTGGTTTCAGATCGGTACAATAATAATATGTCTCAGTTAAGAAAATCAACGAAAATATTTTACATAATTTTTTTATAACTTAATTGTATAGATAGTTGTGCTATTTTCATTTACAACACTTTAAACATCATTTAGTTCATCAATTTTCATTTTAATAATATTTACAAAACAAGGTTGCACATACATTATTACTACTAGAAACATCTGGTATGCATACAAATAATCTTAATACGGTCCAGAATTTAAGTGGGACACGTCGACTACAAAGTTCTTATCTCAAAATTCTATGTAATTCAGTAGACTTTACTAAGTGTGCATGAACTAAAATTGTTGGTATGGTTGTTGGTGTATTAAGACAACACAATGTACATCCGTGTCTTACACGGGATTCGAACCCAGAGCCCCCGCACCGTAGCCCGGTGCGTAGTAGTGCGTAGTCGACAGCGCTACGGAGGCGGAGTATCCTCTCTACCACCGCGCCTTATCTACTTATGTAACCTGTAATTGTACTTGTTGTATCCTCTACCAAGAAGGGCCTTAATGCTAACAGATCAGAGCTGTTGCTACATTTCATATTTTACCGTTGTAGAGTATGTTTAAAACTCACCCGTTCATTGAGTTTCTTCTTAAGCAGTGGTCTAATGATATCCAGGAACTTGCGAATAAACCCTGGAGCGTTTACAAAATGTATCTCTTTGATTGCGATTGGACACGAATCCTGTAACAGTAAACCTTTCAGTTATTAGTTGCAGGCCTCATGCAGTATAAGAAATAGTGTGTTATTTGTTCTACGAGGTTCTTTGTACCTTAAAAATTTAGTAACACAGAAGTTAATTTTATAGACATATCTGAAATTAAAAAATAATGAATTATTTTGTAAAATATTTTTTTCTTGCACAAAACCAACTTGTAATGAATATAAACATTTTTAAAACAAAACCTAGCGTTTACCAAATACACTATAAAACAATATCGGACAGTTTTATGCTACCAACACGACTGAACGTATGACAAATAACCTTTTGTTATGACATTATTCTTAAATAATTTTCTTACTAGTTAGTGTTTACATCATTATTTATTTTACTATGTGGCAACGGATATTTTCTACTTTTTTTTTTTTTTTTTTTTACGAAATTTGAAACAGTGGAGGTTTATTTTGACGAAAAGTTGTATAAAAATAAAAGACGAAGTTCTGCTCAGAGAAATTAAAGTAATTTTTTCTATCAGAATGTTGGTATCGTAAAATTTAAACACGCTCGATATTAATACTGCACAAAACGTATGACATCTATTCGACTGGTGTGACAGAAACGACATGTTTATCACTCAAAATTCTAGTGTGTTTGCACATACTGCTTGAAATGAGGCAGCATGATAATTGAGGTCGTTGTACACAGATGAATGGTAGCAAGGTGTGTTGGGGTGGGGGGAGAAGTATGCCAAGAAACCTTTCAGTTCACGGCAACGTCAGTTAAGTTTCCCACTAGTAAATATTCTGGGTTTTACTCCACTGTGGATCGATTATGGATCGCTTTGATGGAGGCGAGTGATTCGATAGCTCAAACGCAGCTTCTCAAGAGCAAAGGCGTAACTGTTGATGAGTTTTAGAAATAAGGTTTACCGAAACTCCATTATATGTTTCAAAATGGTTGGATCTAGATTAAACTAGTGATATTATGCATTATATGCATATTATGCATTATACTGTCGATTTATTGTAATGCCTGCTTCTAACGCCTGGTGGGTAGTCCATGTGCAAAGTACGCGATAATCGCGCATCACATATGTTTCAGAACTCCATCGCCTAGACAACCTTCTTTCAATAAACATAGAAGTATAAAGAGTCAAATTTCCCACCACTCTTTTGCAGATCCACAAATTCATTCTTACAAAGATATATAAAGCTTCAGAATGATTAAGTTAGTAACGCTTCAGGTATTTTTTAAATAGTCCATCAAAAATTACATCAGTTTTTGCAAGGATTAGGCAGCTGGAATTATAACATATGTAAAAGGATGATTTACCTAAGGTCATGTATTTCAAAGTTTTTATGCAATTAAATACCAAAATTAATTTCCATATAAGTTTGATACAACAGCCAGCTCCATAATTATAAATTTAAGTTTCTTTTTAAGTAGCTTAATTTCACAAAATAGTTTACAGTAGAAAATATTGAATATTTTGTTACTGGACGAATTTATCTTACAACGCGTAATTAAATTTACTATTCCTGATGATATTTTTCCATATAATTTGTTAATTCGGGTACTCGGTTGCAATGAACGAATTTTTAATGTAACGTAGTCATGCTAAAACATTTGTTTATTTGGATTGGACTTGAACAGTGTTGTGCATTATAAAGAAAAATAAGGATTTGTTGACTCATATATACACACTTTAATCACACATAATAACATTGCACTCATTTACAACAAACCTATCTAAACAATACACACGTGAACAATACACAGGAACACATAAATTGACTAGCTTAAGTTGTAATTTTTGTGTAACATCTTAGCTCTCGGTATCCGGCATTTGGTGGGAGTGATTTCGTAAATTGTAACGGAAGTCTCATGAAACGGAAATGTGTAACAACGGTGCTGCCACCTGTGGCTTTGAGAAATTTGTTTGGTCCATCCGCCAAGACACAGAAACGTCCACTTTCGCAGCATTTACCATCTCCCTCTGAAGTACGTAAAAAAGGCAAAAAGACATTCAACTATACTCAACCACAATCAAAAGGGCAAGACACGCACCACTTTTCACCCACTGCAATCTACTATTCACAATTTCGACCAATAAGAGTAGGTATATAAAGTATGTATGAGGGCACTGGAGGACGGAGGGGGATTAATCTCTTCCTTCCACCATGCACACACAAAAAAGTGTCCCGTTACGTTCATCAGCCATGTACGCACGAAAAATTGTCCCGTTACAGTAGATGGAAATAGCCGGTTCTGGGACAGGCGCAGGATCCAGGATCCGACCTTGACCTTTAACTATGACCTTGACCTTTAACTATGACCTTGAACATTGACTTTGACCTTGAACATTGACTTTGACCTTGAACATTGACTTTGACCTTGAACATTGACTTTGACCTTTGACCTTTAACTATGACCTTGACCTTTAACTATGGCCTTGAACATTGACTTTAACCTTCAACATTGACTTTAACCTTGAACATTGACTTTGACCTTGAACATTGACCATGACCTTTGACCTTGAACATTGACCTTGACCTTTAACCTTTAACTATGACCTTGACCTTTAACTATGGCCTTGAACATTGACTTTAACCTTGAACATTGACTTTGACCTTGAACATTGACCTTGACCTTTGACCTTGATCTTGACATTTGACCTTGACCTTTAACTTTGACCTTGACCTTAAAATTTGACCTTGACCTTGAAATTTGGCCCTGACATTGAAATTTGGCCCTGACATTGAAATTCGACCCTAACCTTTAGCCTTGCGACCCTCGATGTTGCCAACCTGATGACATCATCTAATCCGTATGATATCCATATGCTAACCTAACCTAACCTAACCTAACCTAACCTAACCTAACCTAACCTAACCTAACCTAATCCATATGCTAATCTATGCTAACCTAACCTAACCTAACCTAACCCATGCCAATCTATGCTAATCCATGCTAATCCATGCTAATCGATCCGCCATTTTGTATTTCTAGAAATTTCCACCAACTTCGAATCGTGACGTCACCGTTGCACTTTTCGTCACGGCCGCCATCTTGGATTCGAATTTTTTTTTGAACTTCAACTTTTCGAAATTTGATGTAAACATCAGCCGCCATCTTTTGCCTTCCTTAATGCATACCTAAGGCACCACATTTGAAATTAAAATTATTATACAGCCGTCATCTTTAATTCCAGCACAGACTACCAGATAGCACCAAATTCAAAAATTAGTTGTCAGAGACGCCGCCATCTTGGTTCTCAAGTTGGCTGGTAGATGTCGCTAGTATCGCGCGCCAAATTCAAAATTAGTTGCCAGAGGTGCCGCCATCTTGGTTCTCAAGTTGGCTGGTAGATGACGCCACCACCGCCATAGTTTAGTTCATATAATCGATACCAGATGACGCCACCGTCACCATTTTTAGTTCCTAGTGTTGCTACCAGAGTGTGCCACCGTCGCCATCTTTAATTCTTAAAGTTACCGCCGGAGCGCACCACCGTCGCCATCTTTAATTCTTAAATTTACTGTCGGATGGCGCCAAGTGTTATGTAGTCAGTCTAGACAGTCGAGACAAGTCGGAGGACAAGACGAGACAAGTCGGTAGCCTGCACTCACCAAGTTCACTGTTAACGTCACTGCCACCCGGGTATCTGACGAGTCCTAATTAATACACTCGTACACATCCTACCTCTATGATTTCTACAAACAGACTGATTGTCTGCATATAATTACATTTTACCATTCTCTAAGACATTTATAAGTATCTTTACCTTGGGGGGATATAAGTTATAACAATTAAAAAATAAGTAATATGTAGGTAAAATCTTATTTATTAAATTAAGAACATAAACTGAAACAGAAACTATACAACAAAAACAGAAACTAAACAACGAAAAAGAAACTATACGACAAAAACGGAAACTATTAAACAAAACAAAACAGAAACTATACACCAAAAATGGAAACTATACACCAAAAATGGAAACTATACAACAAAATGAAAACCATAAAACAAAAAAAATGGAAACTATACGACGAATGGAAACAGAAACCAAACTACCAAACTATTTACAACAAAAACCATTTTACAGAAAAAAAATTATTCGTCGCCTCCGATATAACCGTGGGGGACTGTGCGGATAACGTCTTCACAGATTAAACGTTTGTCATCTTCCCACGTTATGGCTAGCTTATTGCTGTATTCGCTATACAGCACATGCTTTCTCGACCGTATGGCTCTAACACCTGCCCTCCTTGTGCGGTGGTCTTGCAGGGCATCCAGGTAATCACCGAATGTGATGTGGTTTTTGACCACACAACGCTGGATGCCCTTAGCCTTCTTCTCAACCTTACCACCGCACATGTATGCATAGAGTTTGGCCCGCAGACTGACAAACTCGCTCATTACTTCTCCCCCACATTCATCTTTGAATTTGCCAACAATTTTCTTGTTGATGAGGGAGAAGCATGGGTGGTCAGGAGGGTAGCAGCTGGTGTCGAATTCAGACATGAACTTAGGGTCGGCTCTTAGATCATGGTAGAAGTCCTGTGTTTGAATCTCATACACAAAGCTGTCTGTATCCATATATACCAGATGAATATTTTCCTGATATTTTTGTTTCATAGTATTATAGTGGAAGTCGTACATGAGTGTTTTTGATAGATCAAGTACTGAGAGTCCGGCATAAATCGGCTTGTCGAAAATTATGGTCTCATGGTTCAGGTGGACAAGAGACAAGTTTGGCTCATACATCGTGCGGTCCTTGAAGGACGGACGACACACCAACTTCTTAAATCTCTTCTCAGAACACACCAACTCCATTTTGAGCCTCCGCCTCTTGTTTTCCATCAGTTTACCAAATGTAGAGTTCACAGCGAGCTTGAAGAACTCCTTCTCGAACTCGTTGGCTGCTGCTTTGCGCTTGTCGGTATTCAGCCGAATATAAGGCTCCAACCATGCTGACTGCTCAAACTGTAGGACTCGGTGTATCTTAGTCACTCTAAGCCAATTCGATACTGCTTGCTGTAGGTTTTTGTAGTGAACGATGTAATTCTCTTTATTTTCCAGCGTTGTCAAAATCTTTGATTGCTTTGAGCCGGACGGACACTGATTTACTGGAATAAATCGCAGGTCTTTGTGACTTTCGTGGAGTTCGTGAGGATACTCCACGTCACACTCAATAATGTAGCCTGTAGGAGAATCATCTGGGACAGACATGACATCAATGGATGTGTCTGCCCATTGGAAATGACGAATTGGAAGCGGCAGAGACATCGCCCACCCGTACAAGTTGTTTGCATCAATGTACTCCAGGAATGTGGACGGCTTGGATGCATCATATGTCTCAGGTATGTAGGAGTTATTGGCTACGCAATGACGTTTAATGCTTTGCGCTACTCCTCCCCTAATACCTGCTTCCACAAACATATACATGTCATAATCTGTGAGAAGCTCTAGCTGCACACCTGTGGTACGAAGCATCGCATCGAAAGCGAACCCAGGACAAGAAATGTAGTGAGACGGATCTAAACTATATGTCTCCAAACATATGGAACGGAAATTTTCAAATACGTCCGCCAAAATCAGGACATCCGTCTTTAGGTACAAGTCAGCGTACTCCCCCAAAGTAGCACACTGAAACTTATCCCAGAATTTCACTGCATGAGCGTACTCCGCCTCGGAAATACCGGAATCAGTAAGACTGTTGTAGAACTCAACGATAGGCGGTAGACTAGTATCATCTAGTCGAGCAAAAGAATCGACAAAATTATACGGGAAGACTCCCTTGCGAGTAACCAACTCCAACTCATCAGGCGCGAAAAACTCAGCAGTACTGACAAACTTGTCTGCAGGCAAGAACTCAGCGAGCGAAGCAAGACCCCGACTCATGAAACGGAACGTATCGACAAACTGAATGCTGAACTTATCATGCAACTTCTTGGAAAAATTTATCAGCTTCTCTGAATTCGGGATTATGAAAATTTCTTTACTGTCGTAACACAACTTCCTGATAATGAAGTTCTGGTCGTATGCCAGGTTGTGGAAGAACACAATCATCTTTTTCGGTCTGCGCCTGAGAAGGTTGCAGTCATTACATGCAGGCCCCAGATATTCACCAGTAAAGTGATTATGATCACGTACTTTCTTTGCAGTTCCTCTGAACTTTCCTCCACAGTAGCAACACACACTTGCTTGCAGAAAAGCAGTGTTCTGTGCATGTGTGAGCGGAGTCATAGGAACAGATGTAGAAAAGATTTTCTGTACGTCATGCCCAATCTCCACAATGCGGGATATGAATTTATCTTCTGCATCACACCCCCTGTATACTTCAGGCTGTGAAGGAAGTGCAGAAGTGAGGTGTGCTGGAATGACTGTATTATCTGCTTTTACATAAATACAGTAGCTGTACGCTTTATGCTTTTGGTATTGCAGCGTGTATGACTCATCAGGATTCGGGTGACAGGTATGGATTTTCTCTAGAATAGCTTCAAAGTTACAATATACCACGATGGACATCTTATCAGCATGATGGAAGTTTTTTAACTGCAGAACAGGAGGCTGCCCATGTTCATCAAGCTGTGGCATTTCCATCCTAACAGCAGCATGCTGTTTGCAGAGCTCACAGTGTTTTGCCAAACACTGAAGACCAGTGAGCCCGCTAACCCTATCATGATCATCATAATGCTTGAAGCATCTTTTACAAACATGAATAGCCTCAGTGTGTGTAGTGAGTTGGGACCGAACCAGAGCAGAAAATTTTTTAATGAATGTGAAATGGGACGAATTGTCATTGACCAAGAGCAGCAGATCGAAATGATGTTCTTTCTCTTCAGGAGCGACTCGTGCAGGAACAACATTCAGATTCTCGTCGATACTATAAATGTTGATGGAGACTCCGGGGTTCTGTTTTTCAAACAGAGGTATTTGCTTGATTGGAGTAGGGAAGTCAATGTTGTTGAAGTTGAATTTATCTTCCAAGTCGTGGTAGCGCTGGTTGACACGTTCAGGATTCCATCCTTCCACGTACTTGACAAGAATTGACCACTTAAAGCACATGTGATCATCCAGGTTTTGCGGATTGATCACTGCGAATTAGTCTTTGATGGAAGTAGGTAATTCGATGTAGGAGCTGGCACGGAGTGGATCGAGCTTGTTTATTCGTAGTTGAAGTCGCTTAACGGCCGACAAAGTCCATCCGGACCCCTTCCCCATGTAGTCTTCCTCCTCCTTGCAGATCTTAGAGATGGACTCGGTAACTGCCTCCTCCACCTCATGAACTGCGTAGAGGGGAACATTCATGGTTTGAAGGCCCTCTTGTCTTCACTGGCATCCGTAGGTTTTTCGTAGTCGCACTCGAGCACGATATTGAATTTGAGAGGTCCGTTCTCTTCAACCTCCTCTATGAGCTGGCTTATTATATTTGCCTTGATGGAGTTCAGGTATGAGCAGATATCCTTGGCAGTACTTGATGTGTTTTCTGCCACGTATGTCTTCAAGTTGCCCTTGAAACCTATTTCAGCAGTGATGAAGCCGTGGGTATTGACCAAACCCATGCCGGTCACCACCTTTGTTCGGCTGGTCGAAGGCTTGGGCGTAACTGCAGGCTTAACTGCTGCCATCCTCTGCTTCTTTGTCGGAGGCGGAGCAGGACCCTTACATACCTTGATGTGGGCTTTCAAATTATCTGCTCTGGCGAACTCCTTAGCGCAGTTGTCGCAGGAATGTGCTATGCAGTTTGGGTTGAGGCCACAAGCAGACTTCTCATGACGTCTAGCAAAATCAGCGCGCGCGAAGACCTTATAGCAGAAACTGCACCGCATGCCTGATGTCGTGGCGACAGCTCCAGCACATGTTGACAGGTGCTGCTGCATCTTGTCGCTGCGTGCGACCATCATGCCACATAGGTGACACTGCTGAAAGTCACGCTGCTGGTTCTCGGCACACAGGCGCTCATGTCGGTAGCGGTTGTGGGCCAGCGAAAACACGGCAGGACAGAAACAGCATTTCTGCACGGTAGATGCCATCACAGCAATCTGCAGACTGGTCTTGATGTACGGAACAGGCGAAGGAAGCTCGACGTACGGAGAACTATAACAAACGAATAAATAAAACAATATAGCTAGATGTTACACGAAAAAGTTGCAAACATAACCTCAAAACTCTAACCCTCAATCTTATTAACCCAAACTGTTAGCAATGTTACTAAATAAAAAATTTGCAAACATAACCTCAAAACTCTAGCCCTCAAGCTTACTAGCCTAAACTGTTAGCAATGTAACTAAATAAAATAGTTGCAAACATAACCTCATAGCTGCTCCTTCATGTACAATCCAAAAAATGGTATAATATTTAAAGTACTGGTAAAAGTTAAAGCTGAAAAAGTATTCAATGTTAACTAAAAATGATTGATTACATAACCTCAAAACTACTCTAATGCACACCCCAAAAATGCTAGAATATTTAAAGTACTGTTAAAAGTTTAAGCTAAACAATTCCTGTTTACCCGCACATAAGTGTACAGAGAAAAAACTAGCTATCTTATAACCTACAAAAAAGCTGAGAAACATAAAAATATTAACGAAACATGTAGCATACCTCAAAAAACAATGAAGTGGAGCTGCAGAAGATGATGTAGCGTTGGCGGTAGGAATCGTGGTAGCAGCGAAACTCACGCACGAACTAACTTACTCAAACTCTAAGAACACACTGAAGCTCCGACAGCTAATCCAGGCCTTTTATAAGCAGTTCTGCTTTTCAACAACAGATGACACCAGGTGTTGTGTTGAGTCATAATTTATTTAGTTCTTTTATGTGGTATGCGGGATGCTCACTAACGTTTGCAAAACAAGGATGGCTTCGCTAGACATCAAGGAGAAGGAAGTTTGTCTTTCATGTTAATGCTTCTCAGCTGTCTCAAAGCATATTATTTGTCTGAGTAAAGTTATTATTTTTTAAATCCACCTGATAAAAATATTGTATGTTCTGATTTATTGACAGAATTTCACTGATTAAATGTAACTCTGAATAAAAATGACATGACTCAGTAAGTAAAAAATTCTTCATGTAGAGATAGATCTCTAACAAATAATCAGGAGCACTCGGTGAAAACCATCAGATGTATAGCCAGGAATAATCAGAAACACTTGGAGAAAGCCATCAATATAATATCAAGATTAATCAGAAGCACTCGGAGAAATCCATCAGATGTCTAGTTAGGTATAATCAGAAGCACACGGAGTAAACCGCCATAATATTGTCAAGAATAATCGCAAGCTCACGGAGTAAACCGCCATAATATTGTCAAGAATAATCAGGAGCACACGGAGAAAACCACCATAATATTAACAATAATAATCGGAAGCACACGGAGAAAATCATCATAATATTGACAAGAATAATCGGAAGCACACGGAGAAAACCACCACAAGTTTTCTTTGATATCATAAAAATACAGAAAAAAATATTTAATAAATAACAAAAAAAATTAATAAAAAATTTTAAATGACAAAATAAAATACAAAAATACATAAAATTCTGGCTTTTACTAGAACTATATCTTTGCTCAACAATGAGAAGTTCACAAGCTAGCAGAATCTGTTTATGTATTTTTGTATTTTATTTTGTCATTTAAAATTTTTTATTAATTTTTTTGTTATTTATTAAATATTTTTTTCTGTATTTTTATGATATCAAAGAAAACTTGTGGTGGTTTTCTCCGTGTGCTTCCGATTATTCTTGTCAATATTATGATGATTTTCTCCGTGTGCTTCCGATTATTATTGTTAATATTATGGTGGTTTTCTCCGTGTGCTCCTGATTATTCTTGACAATATTATGGCGGTTTACTCCGTGAGCTTGCGATTATTCTTGACAATATGATGGCGGTTTACTCCGTGTGCTTCTTATTATACCTAACTAGACATCTGATGGATTTCTCCGAGTGCTTCTGATTAATCTTGATATTATATTGATGGCTTTCTCCAAGTGTTTCTGATTATTCCTGGCTATACATCTGATGGTTTTCACCGAGTGCTCCTGATTATTTGTTAGAGATCTATCTCTACATGAAGAATTTTTTACTTACTGAGTCATGTCATTTTTATTCAGAGTTACATTTAATCAGTGAAATTCTGTCAATAAATCAGAACATACAATATTTTTATCAGGTGGATTTAAAAAATAATAACTTTACTCAGACAAATAATATGCTTTGAGACAGCTGAGAAGCATTAACATGAAAGACAAACTTCCTTCTCCTTGATGTCTAGCGAAGCCATCCTTGTTTTGCGAACGTTAGTGAGCATCCCGCATACCACATAAAAGAACTAAATAAATTATGACTCAACACAACACCTGGTGTCATCTGTTGTTGAAAAGCAGAACTGCTTATAAAAGGCCTGGATTAGCTGTCGGAGATTCAGTGTGTTCTTAGAGTTTGAGTAAGTTAGTTCGTGCGTGAGTTTCGCTGCTACCACGATTCCTACCGCCAACGCTACATCATCTTCTGCAGCTCTACTTCATTGTTTTTTGAGGTATGCTACATGTTTCGTTAATATTTTTATGTTTTTTCAGCTTTTTTGTAGGTTATAAGATAGCTAGTTTTTTCTCTGTACACTTATGTGCGGGTAAACAGGAATTGTTTAGCTTAAACTTTTAACAGTACTTTAAATATTCTAGCATTTTTGGGGTGTGCATTAGAGTAGTTTTGAGGTTATGTAATCAATCATTTTTAGTTAACATTGAATACTTTTTCAGCTTTAACTTTTACCAGTACTTTAAATATTATACCATTTTTTGGATTGTACATGAAGGAGCAGCTATGAGGTTATGTTTGCAACTTTTTTATTTAGTTACATTGCTAACAGTTTAGGCTAGTAAGCTTGAGGGCTAGAGTTTTGAGGTTATGTTTGCAAATTTTTTATTTAGTAACATTGCTAACAGTTTGGGTTAATAAGATTGAGGGTTAGAGTTTTGAGGTTATGTTTGCAACTTTTTCGTGTAACATCTAGCTATATTGTTTTCTTTATTCGTTTGTTATAGTTCTCCGTACGTCGAGCTTCCTTCGCCTGTTCTGTACATCAAGACCAGTCTGCAGATTGCTGTGATGGCATCTACCGTGCAGAAATGCTGTTTCTGTCCTGCCGTGTTTTCGCTGGCCCACAACCGCTACCGACATGAGCGCCTGTGTGCCGAGAACCAGCAGCGTGACTTCCAGCAGTGTCACCTATGTGGCATGATGGTCGCACGCAGCGACAAGATGCAGCAGCACCTGTCAACATGTGCTGGAGCTGTCGCCACGACATCAGGCATGCGGTGCAGTTTCTGCTATAAGGTCTTCGCGCGCGCTGATTTTGCTAGACGTCATGAGAAGTCTGCTTGTGGCCTCAACCCAAACTGCATAGCACATTCCTGCGACAACTGCGCTAAGGAGTTCGCCAGAGCAGATAATTTGAAAGCCCACATCAAGGTATGTAAGGGTCCTGCTCCGCCTCCGACAAAGAAGCAGAGGATGGCAGCAGTTAAGCCTGCAGTTACGCCCAAGCCTTCGACCAGCCGAACAAAGGTGGTGACCGGCATGGGTTTGGTCAATACACACGGCTTCATCACTGTTGAAGTAGGTTTCAAGGGCAACTTGAAGACATACGTGGCAGAAAACAAATCAAGTACTGCCAAGGATATCTGCTCATACCTGAACTCCATCAAGGCAAATATAATAAGCCAGCTCATAGAGGAGGTTGAAGAGAACGGACCTCTCAAATTCAATATCGTGCTCGAGTGCGACTACGATAAACCTACGGATGCCAGCGAAGACAAGAGGGCCTTCAAAACCATGAATGTTCCCCTCTACGCAGTTCATGAGGTGGAGGAGGCAGTTACCGAGTCCATCTCTAAAATCTGCAAGGAGGAGGAAGACTACATGGGGAAGGGGTCCGGATGGACTTTGTCGGCCGTTAAGCGACTTCAACTACGAATAAACAAGCTCGATCCACTCCGTGCCAGCTCCTACATCGAATTACCTACTTCCATCAAAGACTAATTCGCAGTGATCAATCCGCAAAACCTGGATGATCACATGTGCTTTAAGTGGTCAATTCTTGTCAAGTACGTGGAAGGATGGAATCCTGAATGTGTCAACCAGCGCTACCACGACTTGGAAGATAAATTCAACTTCAACAACATTGACTTCCTTACTCCAATCAAGCAAATACCTCTGTTTGAAAAACAGAACCCCGGAGTCTCCATCAACATTTATAGTATCGACGAGAATCTGAATGTTGTTCCTGCACGAGTCGCTCCTGAAGAGAAAGAACATCATTTCGATCTGCTGCTCTTGGTCAATGACAATTTGTCCCATTTCACATTCATTAAAAATTTTTCTGCTCTGGTTCGGTCCCAACTCACTACACACACTGAGGCTATTCATGTTTGTAAAAGATGCTTCAAGCATTATGTTGATCATGATAGGGTGAGCAGGCTCACTGGTCTTCAGTGTTTGGCAAAACACTGTGAGCTCTGCAAACAGCATGCTGCTGTTAGGATGGAAATGCCACAGCTTGATGAAAATGGGCAGCCTCCTGTTCTGCAGTTAAAAAACTTCCATCATGCTGATAAGATGTCCATCGTGGTATATTGTGACTTTGAAGCTATTCTCGAGAAAATCCATACCTGTCACCCGAATCCTGATGAGTCATACACGCTGCAATACCAAAAGCATAAAGCGTACAGCTACTGTATTTATGTAAAAGCAGATAATACAGTCATTCCAGCACACCTCACTTCTGCACTTCCTTCACAGCCTGAAGTATACAGGGGGTGTGATGCAGAAGATAAATTCATATCCCGCATTGTGGAGATTGGGCATGACGTACAGAAAATCTTTTCTACATCTGTTCCTATGACTCCGCTCACACATGCACAGAACACTGCTTTTCTGCAAGCAAGTGTGTGTTGCTACTGTGGAGGAAAGTTCAGAGGAACTGCAAAGAAAGTACGTGATCATAATCACTTTACTGGTGAATATCTGGGGCCTGCATGTAATGACTGCAACCTTCTCAGGCGCAGACCGAAAAAGATGATTGTGTTCTTCCACAACCTGGCATACGACCAGAACTTTATTATCAGGAAGTTGGGTTACGACAGTAAAGACATCTTCATAATCCCGAATTCAGAGGAGAAGCTGATAACTTTTTCCAAGAAGTTGCATGATAAGTTCAGCATTCAGTTTGTCGATACGTTCCGTTTCATGAGTCGGGGTCTTGCTTCGCTCGCCGAGTTCTTGCCTGCAGACAAGTTTGTCAGTACTGCTGAGTTTTTCGCGCCTGATGAGTTGGAGTTGGTTACTCGCAAGGGAGTCTTCCCGTATAATTTTGTCGATTCTTTTGCTCGACTAGATGATACTAGTCTACCGCCTATCGTTGAGTTCTACAACAGTCTTACTGATTCCGGTATTTCCGAGGCGGAGTACGCTCATGCAGTGAAAGTCTGGGATAAGTTTCAGTGTGCTACTTTGGGGGAGTACGCTGACTTGTACCTAAAGACGGATGTCCTGATTTTGGCGGACGTATTTGAAAATTTCCGTTCCATATGTTTGGAGACATATAGTTTAGATCCGTCTCACTACATTTCTTGTCCTGGGTTCGCTTTCGATGCGATGCTTCGTACCACAGGTGTGCAGCTAGAGCTTCTCACAGATTATGACATGTATATGTTTGTGGAAGCAGGTATTAGGGGAGGAGTAGCGCAAAGCATTAAACGTCATTGCGTAGCCAATAACTCCTACATACCTGAGACATATGATGCATCCAAGCCGTCCACATTCCTGGAGTACATTGATGCAAACAACTTGTACGGGTGGGCGATGTCTCTGCCGCTTCCAATTCGTCATTTCCAATGGGCAGACACATCCATTGATGTCATGTCTGTCCCAGATGATTCTCCTACAGGCTACATTATTGAGTGTGACGTGGAGTATCCTCAAGAACTCCACGAAAGTCACAAAGACCTGCCATTTATTCCAGTAAATCAGTGTCCGTCCGGCTCAAAGCAATCAAAGTTTTTGACAACGCTGGAAAATAAAGAGCATTACATCGTTCACTACAAAAACCTACAGCAAGCAGTATCGAATTGGCTTAGAGTGACTAAGATACACCGAGTCCTACAGTTTGAGCAGTCAGCATGGTTGGAGCCTTATATTCGGCTGAATACCAACAAGTGCAAAGCAGCAGCCAACGAGAATGAAAAGGAGTTCTTCAAGCTCGCTGTGAACTCTACATTTGGTAAACTGATGGAAAACAAGAGGCGGAGGCTCAAAATGGAGTTGGTGTGTTCTGAGAAGAGATTTAAGAAGTTGGTGTGTCGTCCGTCCTTCAAGGACCGCACGACGTATGAGCCAAACTTGTCTCTTGTCCACCTGAACCATGAGACCATAATTTTCGACAAGCCGATTTATGCCGGACTCGCAGTACTTGATCTATCAAAAACACTCATGTACGACTTCCACTATAATACTATGAAACAAAAATATCAGGAAAATATTCATCTGGTATATATGGATACAGACAGCTTTGTGTATGAGATTCAAACACAGGACTTCTACCATGATCTAAGAGCCGACCCTAAGTTCATGTCTGAATTCGACACCAGCTGCTACCCTCCTGACCACCCATGCTTCTCCCTCATCAACAAGAAAGTTGTTGGCAAATTCAAAGATGAATGTGGGGGAGAAGTAATGAGCGAGTTTGTCAGTCTGCGGGCCAAACTCTATGCATACATGTGCGGTGGTAAGGTTGAGAAGAAGGCTAAGGGCATCCAGCGTTGTGTGGTCAAAAACCACATCACATTCGGTGATTACCTGGATGCCCTGCAAGACCACCGCACAAGGAGGGCAGGTGTTAGAGCCATAAGGTCGAGAAAGCATGTGCTGTATAGCGAATACAGCAATAAGCTAGCCATAACGTGGGAAGATGACAAACGTTTAATCTGTGAAGACGTTATCCGCACAGTCCCCCACGGTTATATCGGAGGCGACGAATAATTTTTTTTCTGTAAAATAGTTTTTGTTGTAAATAGTTTGGTAGTTTGGTTTCTGTTTCCATTCGTCGTATAGTTTCCATTTTTTTGTTTTATGGTTTTCATTTTGTTGTATAGTTTCCATTTTTGGTGTATAGTTTCCATTTTTGGTGTATAGTTTCTGTTTTGTTTTGTTTAATAGTTTCCGTTTTTGTCGTATAGTTTCTTTTTCGTTGTATAGTTTCTGTTTTTGTTGTATAGTTTCTGTTTCAGTTTATGTTCTTAATTTAATAAATAAGATTTTACCTACATATTACTTATTTTTTAATTGTTATAACTTATATCCCCCCAAGGTAAAGATACTTATAAATGTCTTAGAGAATGGTAAAATGTAATTATATGCAGACAATCAGTCTGTTTGTAGAAATCATAGAGGTAGGATGTGTACGAGTGTATTAATTAGGACTCGTCAGATACCCGGGTGGCAGTGACGTTAACAGTGAACTTGGTGAGTGCAGGCTACCGACTTGTCTCGTCTTGTCCTCCGACTTGTCTCGACTGTCTAGACTGACTACATAACACTTGGCGCCATCCGACAGTAAATTTAAGAATTAAAGATGGCGACGGTGGTGCGCTCCGGCGGTAACTTTAAGAATTAAAGATGGCGACGGTGGCACACTCTGGTAGCAACACTAGGAATTAAAGATGGTGACGGTGGCGTCATCTGGTATCGATTATATGAACTAAACTATGGCGGTGGTGGCGTCATCTACCAGCCAAATTGAGAACCAAGATGGCGGCACCTCTGGCAACTAATTTTGAATTTGGCGCGCGATACTAGCGACATCTACCAGCCAACTTGAGAACCAAGATGGCGGCGTCTCTGACAACTAATTTTTGAATTTGGTGCTATCTGGTAGTCTGTGCTGGAATTAAAGATGACGGCTGTATAATAATTTTAATTTCAAATGTGGTGCCTTAGGTATGCATTAAGGAAGGCAAAAGATGGCAGCTGATGTTTACATCAAATTTCGAAAAGTTGAAGTTCAAAAAAAATTCGAATCCAAGATGGCGGCCGTGACGAAAAGTGCAACGGTGACGTCACGATTCGAAGTTGGTGGAAATTTCTAGAAATACAAAATGGCGGATGGATTAGCATGGATTAGCATGGATTAGCATAGATTGGCATGGGTTAGGTTAGGTTAGGTTAGCATAGATTGGCATATGGATTAGGTTAGGTTAGGTTAGGTTAGGTTAGGTTAGGTTAGCATATGGATATCATATGGATTAGATGATGTCATCAGGTTGGCAACATCGAGGGTCGCAAGGCTAAAGGTTAGGGTCGAATTTCAATGTCAGGGCCAAATTTCAATGTCAGGGCCAAATTTCAAGGTCAAGGTCAATGTTCAAGGTCAAATTTTAAGGTCAAGGTCAAAGTTAAATGTCAAGGTCAAGGTCAAATGTCAAGGTCAAGGTCAAATATTAAGATCAAGGTCAAAGGTCAAGGTCAAGGACAATGTTCAAGGTCAAAGTCAATGTTCAAGGTCATAGTTAAAGGTCAAGGCCATAGTTAAAGGTTAAAGGTCAAGGTCAAAGGTCAAGGTCAATGTTCAAGGTCAAATGTCAAGGTCAATGTTCAAGGTCAAAGTCAATGTTCAAGGTCAAAGGTCAAAGTCAATGTTCAAGGTCAAAGTCAATGTTCAAGGTCAAAGTCAATGTTCAAGGTCATAGTTAAAGGTCAAGGTCATAGTTAAAGGTTAAAGGTCAAGGTAAATGTTCAAGGTCAATGTTCAAGGTCAAAGGTCAAGGTCAATGTTCAAGGTCAATGTTCTAGGTCAAAGTCAATGTTTAAGGTCATAGTTAAGTTCAAGGTCATAGTTAAATTTCAAGGTCGGATCCTGGATCCTGCGCCTGTCCCAGAACCGGCTATTTCCATCTACTGTAACGGGACAATTTCTTTTTGCGTACATGGCTGATGAACGTAACGGGACACTTTTTCGTGTGTGCATGGTCGAAGGAAGAGATTAATCCCCCTCCGTCCTCCGGTGCCCTCATACATACTTTATATACCTACTAATGGGAATGGGATTTCTTATAAAATGCAACAAACTACCTCCAGCGGGGTAAACGAAGCTCTTAACACAAATGACACACCAGAGACATCCAAGGCTAATGATTCAGCGATATCTCCTTAACAGATACTTAAGAAACTAACTCTGTTCCTAGACCAGGCAGGCCTACAACGAAACCCTCGGTTCAGAGAAGCCATTCAATATGTGCAGTCCAATTTGAACCTATTATCTCTCTTTGCCCGGTATTCCCTTTCCTGTTAAGAGTGGTCAGAAAATAATTCACCCCGGAAGACAATACACTTCTTTACATACTAAAGCCAGTATTAATTATTTTGTGAGTTTTAACAAGACAATCAGTATTTTAATAAAATTCCTGGTCGAAAATCAGGTCCAAAGACAGGTTTTGGCATTTATTCAAGTCTTTTTCACTTTCATTGCAAGCCTTTTCATTAAATAGTTTAAAATTTCAGTTTGCAAATGGACTGATCCGATATCTGACGTAGCCGCTGCAGAAAAGAAAAATTAGCGGCGGATGCGGATACTACATGTGATTCGCGTCCAAAAAATTTAGTTGGCAACACATGATGTGCGCACATTTATCACGCTCGGCATTAGTTTAAAGGTTTCTATGTTTAATTTTACTGTATGTGTGAGTTTCGTATTGTGAGTATTTGCCACATTAGACAACATGAATTTGAACGTTACCGAGGTTAGATGTTTCACAGATCTCACTCACTATTTTTTTTTATTAAAACAAATCACGTGTTAGACGTTGGTGAGACATCCGACCGTAAATATGACTCGTTACGGTGCGCTTCCGTAGATTCGGGATAGCCTCCGCCCTTTCCTGCTGGCCCCAACTGGTTCAACTCCCTGGACGACGGAGGGGGAAAGCCCCCTCCTCGCGATGGCAAGGAGCGCATCTCCTCCAGGATAAAGGACTCGGCCCCTATGGGGGGCTGGCTGGGCCAGACAGCTGCAGTCGGCCCGTGGCGGGGTATATCAGCACGGCAGAGCAGAGCGGGTCTGCAGGCCTCCTCCTCAGGACATTCCTGGTCACGTGAAGGATGTCTGATGTTACTGGACTCTGTCCTCCCTTGCCGAACCCCCCCGGATGGCATCATGGCACTGTGGTGGATGAGAGGTTCTACAGTAGTATATAACAGCCGGTCCGGCAACAGGAGCCAGGTGGAGGAGCCGAGGAGCCGACCGCCAATTTGGATTTGACGTCACGGTGTCCATCTTCATGACCTTGATCTTGAACATAACCATCAACATTTGCCCAAATTTTCCAAACATATTCAAAATTCCTCAAAATTTGCTCAAAATCCGCCATAATCCGCCAAAATTCCCAATTGTTTTAAGAAAAAAATTGCCAAAAATCTTCACAATAAAACTAAACAAAGGTTAACCATTTCGAGGGAAAACTTCCCGTTTTGAGGGAAAATTTCCCGTTTTATTCACGAAAAATGGGAAAGGATTGAAAATTCCTCAAAGTCGCTTAAATTCCACATGAGCTAGCCGCACTGACCTCGACCATTAATTGTCATGGCCGCAATTTTGAATTATGACTTTACTGTTGCACTTTTCTTTAGGGCCGCCATCTTGAAAATCCGTATTTTTTATGCTAGAAATTCCTGGAAAAGTAATAAAAAATTATTTTCATAAAATTTAATAAAATATTTAATACCATTTTTGATTTATGTCGTCTCATCCGCCATCTTGTAAATCCGTAGTTATTTAGTTAGAAAAAAAATATTAACAAATCAAAAACCATTACAATAAAATTTTAATTTAAAAAATTGCTATCAAATCAGGGCGTCCGCGATTCGAAATCGGAGAGAGCAAAAAAAAAAATGGCGACAGATCCGTCCTCCACGGAAGCCACTGGCAGACTGACCTCCCGTCACCAATGCCAAGGTTTATATATCGCCAGCTAGTTTGACGCAACGGCCGCCATCCTGTTTTCATCTGCTAGAGGCCACCATCTTGGATCTAACCTATTGTTTTCGTGAGCTAGAGGGCGCTATCAGTATGTTAGTTTAATTTTCACCCGCATAGAGTGAAGTAGGTACATATTTAGTGCCAACGCGGCTGCCATATTGTCGGCTATCTTAGTGGCTATCTTGAAAAACTGTAGTTATTAAGCTAAAAATTCAGGTAAAAGTAAAAAAAAATCATCAATAAGATCAGCAAATAATTAATTGATTGATTCGATCTATTGATGTGCTTGGTTCTATTCTTGCTCGATCCACAAAGGTAATTATAAGTAAAAAAAATATTATTTAATAAAATATGAGGGAAAGTCCTAAAAGCAGCTTAGATTTATAGTCTACCAGTCTCCAGTAAGTAAATGATGATATATTGGCCGCCATCTTGGAAATCCATAATAATTGACCTAGCAATTCGGAAAATATTCCCAAAATTATCAAAAATATCTCTCATTAATTTACTAATTAATTCCATGTTATTCTTCCTCGGTTCAATCCTTGGTCAATGCAAAAAATATAAATGGAATTAAATATCACTTTAATTTACAATCAAAGTTACATGTTAAAGAAAGAAAACAACAAATTACAAACATAAAATTTATTACATAAATCCTGCACTACTACAGGAACACTAGCTAAAATTAGCAAAATAAAAAATATTTAGTTCTGCATTAGCTTGGAGTGACTAATTCTTAGCTCCAATTGGTTTACCTAAGACAGAGACCAGCCAGATCCTTTACCTACCTATTTTTTTTTTTTTGGCGACAGAGTCTCTCGATACTGAGTTTAACAGAGTGCTTCACATCGTATGAATATTAAATTGGAGTATTAACTGTCTTTAACGCACACTTCTTCACTTTTTCCTAGAATGGTCATTGTTTGACACATACACAGTCCAACCACAAATTATATTTTTAAGATCCGTACGTTGATACTTCATCTGGTAGCTGTTTGATTATGTTCTGCTTGATTTCATCAAGAAAAGTACAAATGTCTTTGGACTCAAAAAATGTATTAAGATAATAGTATATAATAATTTTACAACGTTCCATGAAATGTAGATTTTTGCAATTAGAATTAAATAGCATTTATCTTTAATGCACTAAGCACAGGGTTAGGTTTAGATTCATCTGCAGGCATTTACGCAATGTTTGCTGAATATCTGTTTTTGTGCTTGAACCCAGAGGAGTCTTCAATGTAAAGCGAGGAGTCAAAATGTTTGCTGGTAGTTTACCTTTACATTTTTTTTTCGCATTTCGACGCAAACTGTCAAACTGTCAATACGTGTGAACCAAACATGGCACTCATCGCAGCGAAAATTCATACTAGAAGGACTCTTCACACATTTGTTCCTTTCATGTCTTCCTGCATCATGGGAAAATGCGAACGACATATAATAATAGCTGCAAGGATGCCAAGTTGATAAATACGAACTTTACAGGATCAAACCAGATGATGATATAACTGATGGAGTACCAATTCCTGGTGTTCTCTTAAGCGAAACCTATATTTTCTGCTGGGCAGCAGGAACTTTGCGTGTCTTCAAGTGTCTTTTCAACTTATCACTTATTGTAAATTGCTTGCGACCTTTTTTACAGCAAAATTTTGCGAGGTTGTTTCTTAGCACATTCTCTCTTCTTGTGTCGTCAAGCATTAATATTGTTTGAGAAAATCTTTTTACAGCAAGGGCATCGATGCTCACTATTTGCTGACGAATCACCAACCATTGAAGTCACCATCGATGACAAAACGTCAATCACCGAGGTTTCATCTGCAGCCAGCGATGCAGTAATTAAATTCTCTTCTGCTGGTGGTACCACGCCTGTTGAAGTCTTCTCTGGTGTTGTTGGTGATGATGATACGCATTCCATCGGGTTCTGCGTCGTCACTGACGAAATATTTTCAGTAGATGCTACAGCTTCCATCAAGATCTTCGTGATTGTCGTCGAGATTGCCAACGGGATCTGCTTCACCGTCTTCGTCGCTGTCGTCAGGGTTCCCATAGACTATGATACACCTTTCATCGAGTTCGACTTAAAATATGGTAAAGATTCCATCAACATCTTAAAAAATAGGTAATTATGCGATTTGTGCACCACAAGAGACAAACTATGTGATCCTTACACCGCCGTAGCCAGTTAAATTCTGAGAGTCACATCGTCTGAGACTAGCTTGTATACTCGTTGCCGCCGTAATAATGGAAGTCAAAACACGAACCATTTGAATTAATACACGATTCAAAATAAAATTAAAAAGAAGCACAATAAACAAAACGGCACACATTAAACAAAAGAAAAGGACGTGCAATAGTAACGCAATACACATAGCACACACACATGACTAGCAATTGACACAAGTAAACACGCAATGGACACACAATATACACACACCGGACACGCATTTGACTAAATGGAAGCACATTTGGACGCAAATCCAACTTGGTGTAATACGATTTCATCAGAGAGATTCCATCTCGTTGCAAGGATACAAACTCGTCGCAGGGATACAATCTCATCAGTAGGAAACGATAATACAGGCTTGAGTACGTACATTTAACGAAAAGGATGTACATTTTCACCAACATTCAACTCACTAGGATGCCATAGTCAATTTACAATAGCATCAATGCCTCCAAAAGTCTTTGGCAACAAAAAGTATTTTGCTCCAATAGTCTTCCGCTACGAAATTCAATGGCTTCAAAAGTATTTGGCTCCAAATGTTCTTTAGCACCAACATTCATTGACTCCAACAGTCTTAGGCTCCAACAGTCTTTGGCTCCAGTTGTCTTAGACTTAGCCGCTTTTTGTTTAAGAGACTGCATGGGTTGAAATATTATTAGATACTATTATCTAAATACATTTACTGAGTCAAAAGACATTTGTACTTTTCTTGATGATATCAAGCAGAACATAATCAAAGAGCTAAACAGATGAAGTATCTATGTACGGATCTTAAAAATAAAATTTGTGGTTGGACTGTGTATATGGAAAACCAAGACCGTTCGAGGAAAAAGTGAAAAATTGTGCGTTGAAGGCAGTTAATACTCCCATTTAATATTCCCACGAGGTGAAGCAGTCTGGTAAAATCAGTATCGAGAAACTCTGTCCCAAAAAAAAAACAATGTAGGTAAAGGATCTGGCTGGTCTCTGTCTTCAGTAAACCGATTGGAACTAAGAATTAGTCACTTGAAGCCAATGCAGAACCAAGTGTTTTTTTATTTTTTTTGTTTGCTAACTTTAGCTAGTGTTCCTGTAGTAGTGTAGGATTTATGTAATTAATTTTATGTTTGTAATTTTTTGTTTTGTTTCTTGAAAAGGTTCGTTTTATTGCAAATTGAAGTGATTTTTAATACGATTTTTATTAGTTTAATTTTTTGCATTGACCAAGTATTGAACCGAGGAAGGATAACATAGCATAAATGAGTAAATTAATAAGAGATTTCCGTGATAATTTTTTGGAATATTTTCTGAATTGCTAGGTAAATTATTGTGGATTTTCAAAATGAGGGCCAATATGTCATAATCTGCTTACTGGAGGCTGATAGAATATAAATTTAATATGCTTTAAGGAATTTTCACCATATTTTTTAAATAATAGTTTATTTATAACTAAACTTTTTGGATCAAGAAAGAATATAACCAAGCACTGTAATATATCGAATCAATCAATTAATTATATGCTGATTTTATCGCGGAATTTTGGATTTTCCCCCCCTGAATTTGTAACTTTATAACTACAGTTTTCCAAGATGGCAACTAAGATAGCCGACAATAATGGCGGGCACGTTGGCACTTAATATATACTCTTCTCTATGCGGGTGAAAAATTAAACTAACATAATGGTGGCGCCCTCTAGCACACGAAAACCACATGTCAGATCCCAAACGGTGGCATCTAGCAGATGAAAACAAGATGGCGACCGTGACGTCATACTAGCTGGAGATATATATTTACATACCTTGGTATTGGTGACGTGAGGTCAGTCTGTCATTGGCTTCTGTGGAGGACAGTAGATGTATATAGTTCATATGAGGACAGGGGCTGAGGGCTGGGGATCGGGGATCCGATCCAGCCACCTTAAGGCTTCGCTTCATCACCCATGTTGGATTATGTCACTTCCTTCGACCATGCACACACGAAAAAGTGTCCCGTTACGTTCATCAGCCATGTACGCACGAAAAAATGTCCCGTTACAGTAGTAGGATATAGCCGTTTCTGGGACAGGCGCAGGATACAGGATCCAACCTTGACCTTGAACCCTGAACTTTGACCTTGACCTTGAACCGAGTCCTTGACCTTTGACCTTGAACCTTGACCTTAAAATTTGACCTTGACCTTGAAATTTGACCCTGACATTGAAATTCCACCCTGACCTTTAGCCTTGCGACCATCGATGTTGCCAACCTGATGACGTCATCTAATTCGTATGCTAATCCATATGCTAACCTAACCTAACCTAACCTAACCTAATCCATATGCTAAACTATGCTAACCTAACCTAACCTAACCTAACCTAACCTAACCTAACCTAACCTAATCCATATGCTAATCTATGCTAACCTAACCTAACCTAACCTAATCCATATGCTAATCTATGCTAACCTAACCTAACCTAACCTAACCTAACCTAACCTAATCCATATGCTAATCTATGCTAACCTAACCTAACCTAATCCATATGCTAACCTATGCTAACCTAACCTAACCTAACCTAACCCACGATATATATATATCTTCTTTAAATTTATTATCCGATTTTAATAAAAAAAATTTAAAATTCAATTAATAAAATTTTAATAAAAAATATTAAAAAAAAACATACATTTACGACACGGAGCTCGGAGTCCTCGGTTCGAACCCGGTGAGGGCCAAAAAAAAAATTGGTGACCGATCCTTCCTCCACGGAAGTCACCTACAGACTAACCTACCACCACCAATAACAAGGTCAACTAGTATGATGTCATGTCCGCCATCTTGTCTTCGTCTGCTGGAAGCCATCATCTTGTTATCATCTGCTAGAGTGCGCTGACGCCATGTTAGTTGAATTCTCACCCGCTAGAGTGCAGTAATCATTTATTATTTATGTGTCACCCGCCATCTTGGAATTGTGTAATTATTTAGCTAGAAATTCGGGAAAAATTCCAAAATTCATTAAATAAACCACTCATCAATTTACATATTGATTCGGTCAGTTGCTGTCCCTGGTTCGATACTTGATCGATTCAATATAGTTTAATTTTATGTAAAAAAATAATAATTTCAATAAACCATGTTCAAAATTCTTAAAGAGACTTTAAATCCTATAAACCATCATGTCCGCCGTCTTGGAAATTCGTAATTATTTAGCTATAACTCGTGAAAAAGTTCAAAATTAAGTAAATAAAATACAATCAATATACTGATTAATTAGATCGACTAAGGTCATTGGTACGATCTAGGATGATGAAAAAAAATTAAATATAACATCAATTTAACATAATAGTAAAAGGTTCGAGGAATTAAACACCGCAAGTTCTTTTACAAACATAATATTTATTACATAATTTCTATTCTACTACAGGATCACTTACGAAAGCCAGCAATCTTATAATCATTTAGTTCCGCAGCGGTGTGAAATGACTAATTCTTAGCTCCAATCGGTTTATACTAGACAGAGAACAGCCAGAACCTTTACAGACATAGTCCACCTCTTCTTTACAGAGTTTCTGGATACCGTTTTTAACAGTTTGCTTATCGTTAGAACTGTAAATTACTGCAGCCGATGTCTTGAATACACACTTCTTCACTTTGTCATCGAACGGATATGGCTTTCCATATATACAGTCCAACCACAAGTTATATTTCAAAGGTCCGTTTGTTGCTACATCATCAGTAAGCTGATTGATTATCTTCTGTCTGATATCGTCAAGAAAATTACAAATATCCTTCGACTCACCGAACGTATTAGATAATAGTAGTCTTTCAAAGTTCCACGAAATGCAGACTGCGCCAAGTAGAACCCATTATCATTCACTTGTAATGCTCCGAACACAGTCTTAGGTTTAGTTCCATGTTCAGACGTCATAACAATCGGTTGCTGGGCATCTGTTTTCTTGCTTGTACGCTTACGAGTCTCCAATCTAAAGCGAGGAGTCGAAATTTCTACAGGTAGTTCTTCAGTAGACACACGGACTTTACCGTTGCATTTTTTCACATGCCGTCGCAAACTGTCAATACGTGTAAACCATTCATGACACTCATCACAGCGGAACTTTATGCGAGATGGATTCTTCTTGCATTTACTCCTCTCATGTCTTCGTGCTACATGAGAAAAAGTGAACGACATATCGCAGTAGCTGCAAGGATACCTTGCTGATGAAGACAAGCCTTTCAGACCCGATCCAGATACTGACGTTGCCGCAGTTGCGCCATCTCCAGGCATACTCTTATGAACATCAATGCATCGTTGTTGAATAGAAACCTTTACTTTCTGCCGAACAGCAGGACCTTTGCATGTCTTCATGTACGTTTTCATATTATCTTTTCTGGCAAACTGCTTATGGCATTTCTCACAAACAATCATTTTACGATAAAGGTTCTTGACACATTCTCTCTTTTCGTGTCGTCGAGCATTGCTGTTGTTTGTGAAAATCTTGTCACAGTAACAACACCGATGTCCGTTAGTTGTTGAATCACCAGCCATTGAAGTCTCCATCGAGGCTGAAACGAAGTTCGTCGTGTTTTCCTGTGAAGCCAGCACCACCGGCATTAAATTCTCTTCTGCTGGTGGTACCACGACTGTTGAAGTCTCCTCCAGTGTTGTCAGTGGCGTTGCCGTCGGGATCTGCTCCAACATCGTCGGCGCTGACGTTAGCGTTCCTATAGACGATGGTACATCCTCCATCAAGTTCGACGTTAAAGTCGGTAAAGATGCCATCGAGTTCACAAGAACAGGTAATTACGCGACTTATGCACCAGAAGAAACAAACTAGGTGATCCTTACACCGATAACGTCAGTAACAAACTGAGCATGCTGCTGTCAAGGACTCGCTTATATACATGCACAGGATGGAATAATACGCTAGTCAAACCAAGAACCATCAACAATAATACTCGAGTCAAAACTACTTTAAAAATAGAAGCCCACTCAACGAAAAAGGCAGCATATTTGGAAGCAAATTCGACATATGAAATGGACACGCAATGCACGCACCTGCAGATTTCATCACAAAGTTAACATTTAAATTTCATTCAAGCGAAATAGCAAGCCAATGTCACATCATCATATTAACATCCTATTGGTCATACTATCCTAAAAATTTCACAGTATTATAAATCACACCAGTTATAGACGGACTTATGGTTTCTAACACACAACAAATCAGTCATTTTTCTTTAATAAATTAATATTTTAAAATGCAAAATATACATGGTAAACGAAGAACCAGGTACGTAAATATTTTATATACTTTATGCACACTGTAGACGCCAAGAGCTTGAAAGTACATATGTAAGAAAGATATTTAATAAAACTCATATTAAATTGTATATTTATTCCCATTAATACACATCAGATCAAAAAAAGTATGTTTTATTATAGAAACCTCGCATTTCTTAGTTCATGTTTCATTGAGGACGTATAAATTTTCAGCATTTCGCGAACCAAGTAGAAGTTTTAACCTATTCTTCAATCATTTGGATTGTCTCTCGATGAACAATTGGTCTCATGTGCTACGGCTTCCATCTTCTTTACATATTTGTTATTATTAGTCTTAAAATCCACGCATCCGTGTCACTATCACAGACGCAAAGTTATCATCATCATCATCGTAGCTGTCATCAATATTATCATGAGCTGCATCAATATCACTCATTTTATGATATCGTTTCCGCATTTCAGTTGTCAGAGATTTACCACAATCTATGATCTTGTGAGCTTCACATTATTCTCTTTGTTTTGTAGACATGGTTAGTTACATTCTCGTTTTCTTTAAAAGCCTGTGTGTCCAGTTTTATTATTTAATCCTTCATCCCATCATCCCAAACACAATTAAATCATCGTAGTATACAGAAAAAAAAATCAACAAAGTTCTTTTCATTTAATCTTAGGAACCACATCATCCTTTCCACCTATAGTATAGTTTCTTGAGCCCAAGAGTCTTTCAATAAATACCATGCAGTGTTCTTCAAGAGATGTGGTATACTTCTAGTTCTACATACAAATCCATCATATCATTGATTTGTTGACACATTAGAAAAAAACCTTAAAGTTAATTTTAACGTGTTTTATTAAATTATCACTTCGGCTAAAAATAATTACCACACATAGTGTGTTATTACATTTCCTTCTTCATCTGCAATGCTAAGTTCCTTGATAATAAATCCATACTGACTAGAGAAGCCTTGGAGGTTTACACATTTCGTCATGGTGGTCGAGACGAGACTAAGCCGGTAATGTACTGTCAGGTCTTAGATAATAGACGACACAATCTACCTTTTTGCAGGATGTCTCTATTATGTCAGGAGCCTCCTCGTCACAATCACTGGTCCAGTGATGACCGAAGTTGCAGACCTCTAGTTGGAAGTAACCATCCTCGGTGACGTAGTGCACACGGCGGAATCCGGGCGTTACTTCCGCGTACTTTGCAGACGGATCGAACGGCATTTGCTTGAATTTGTAGCAGCAGCACTATACCCACACGACTATGTGTTGACTGCTGTGTCTAGGGTGTTAACCTCAATTTATTCCGCTAGGACAACCTTCCAGTCCAGTCACATGTACCGTTGCTTCCGTTGTTGTCCCCCGCCTTGCTGGCGACCTCCAACATTCCAACACGGTGATCAACCATCCAAGCCCTAAGCATGCTAGCATTGTGTCTTGAGATCGGACCTGGACATCCAAGTTACATAGAGTACAATATACTCTGAAATACATAATAAAGAGAAAATTGATATAAATAACATTATACTTTGCTTAATAGTTCCAGAAGTAATGAACGCACTGCTTGACCAGTGACCGGTGTAACTAAATATTAAATATATTTTATTTTCCATTACCTTTCGTGGAATTTATTAATAATTCACTCTACGAAAAACAACTCAAGACAATATAC
This sequence comes from Bacillus rossius redtenbacheri, assembly GCF_032445375.1. Lineage (NCBI taxonomy): Eukaryota > Metazoa > Arthropoda > Insecta > Phasmatodea > Bacillidae > Bacillus > Bacillus rossius. The sequence continues at coordinate 46,771,652 of NC_086339.1, read as the reverse complement.
CTGACCAACGAATTAAATACAGTACCGCTATGCCTTACATGAAAGTCTAATTATTCGATAATCTAAATAACCTATAAATCGTTCATGTACAAAGCCACACATACAGATCAATTTTTTCTATGGACCATGAGACCGAGTCATGACAATATCAGAAGTATAGGCTAGTCATTTCAGGACCGCAGGACCTTCTTCGTCTTTAGATAATTACAGTCATTTAGACCATCATGAAATTTTTATACATACTAAAGGACCAAGCGACCTTGAAAAATATTTTAGTAACACCAAGAGGTTTTGAACTAGTAAATATTCAGTCACTACATATTTTACTACGCGCAATCAACAAAACGGAAGCACCATCAACGAAAAGGCAGCACAATCAATAAAGTCAGCACATTTGTAAACACCATCAACAAAAAGGAAGCACATTTTGGAAGCACCATCAACGTAAAGGCAGCACATTTTGGAAGCACAATCAATAAAGGCAGCACATTTGGAAGCACCATCAACAAAAAGGCAGCACATTTGGAAGCACCATCAACGAAAAGGAAGCACAATTTGGAAGCACCATCAACGTAAAGGCAGCACATTTGGAAGCACCATCAAAAAAGGAAGCACATTTTGGAAGCACCATCAAAAAGGCAGCACATTTGGAAGCACCATCAACAAAAAGGAAGCACATTTTGGAAGCACCATCAAAAAGGCAGCACATTTGGGAAGCACAATCAATAAAGGCAGCACATTTGGAAGCACCATCAACAAAAAGGAAGCACATTTTGGAAGCACCATCAAAAAGGCAGCACATTTGGTAACACAAGTTACGAGAACTAAGTCTTAGTTAGAAATCAGAATGCAAGAAATAAAAACATTTAATTTTTACTTTTAATATTTAATTTATTTCTTAAGAATATACAAATAGAAGGAAAATAAGCCATTATTGTATGTAGCCAGCTTTCCTCAGTTATTCGATTATGAAGGATATTTCTTTTATGCACGAATAGTTTCCTGCACAAAGCGAACCATGTAGAAGTCTTAGCCGGTCAACCAATAAGTTTGGATCTTTCCACGATGTGTAATCAATCTCTTCTACCACCATCTCGCTTGCTTGTTTATTATAAATACTTTTAATATCACAATCGTCCCAGTGATCATAATAAGCGTTATCAGATTTATTTATTATAACACGTCGTTTCCATCGTTTCGGTCTCAGGACACCATTACATTCTTCGATCTTGTCAGCTTTAGGTGCTTCATCACAGTCTATGCTTTTGTCAACAGCCTCAGAGTCACTGTTACAATCACTGTAGAAGACATCTTCTTCACCCAGATTACCATATGAATTCGATATCGATGATGTCGAAGTGCCATTATCGTCTTCATGCTTCCTTTTTAGGAGTCCATCATTTTTACAAAGTAAGAAAGATCTAATTGAATTCGGCTGGAATGTATTCTCACTTTTCACGTTAAGGATTCTTCCATTGTCTTCATTCTTCCATAAATCATCATCGTCCTTCAATTTAAGTTCTTCGTCGAGATCTTTTTGAAAAAAAAAATTGGAAATTTATGATGTTTATAAACGACATCATCCCTGATGGTTTTCTCTGAGTGCTTCTATTTTATTTTTATTAGGTGGAATTTAAAAGAAAAAAATCATTATTCAGTCAAATAATAATATATACCCTGAGAAATCTGAGAAACACTAACTGGAAGAACAAACTACCTTCTCCTTGGAGTCTAGCGATGCCATCCCTCTATTGCGATCATTAGTGAGAATCCTGCATCCCGCATGAAAGAAAGAAATATTATTTACCTGCAAGCAATACGTGGTGTCATCTGTTGTTGAAAAGCAGAACTACTTACAACAAGTACCTTTGCATGAGATAACTTAACTCTCGCTTAAGAAATATTTAAAAAAATTATATTTAAGTAATGGTTCCAATTGGAAAACTGTCTGTTTGTATCTAACATTAGTCACAGTAACTAATATGAATCCTGATTCGGTGTCTGTCGCTGTATCGAAAGGACACAGGTGTAAGTTTTGCAGCAAAGAATTTATCTTCAGAAAGAATGGAAGACAACACCAGAAGAATGACTGTGTTTAAAATCCACTACGCAATATGATAAGTTGCGTTCGATGTAACAAGTCGTTTACGCGGAGAGAGAGCTTAAAAAGAAATGACAGAACTTGTAATGTTAAGCCTGCGTACAAGCCAGAGTACAACGATGGATCTACTAGACTAAGGAATAGTGATCTGCATTACGACAATAATTTTCCTTGTCATGAGAGAGATTATGTTCGTGGCTCTTCCGATCTCGACGAAGAACTTAAATTGAAGGACGATGATGATTTATGGAAGAATGAAGACAATGGAAGAATCCTTAACGTGAAAAGTGAGAATACATTCCAGCCGAATTCAATTAGATCTTTCTTACTTTGTAAAAATGATGGACTCCTAAAAAGGAAGCATGAAGACGATAATGGCACTTCGACATCATCGATATCGAATTCATATGGTAATCTGGGTGAAGAAGATGTCTTCTACAGTGATTGTAACAGTGACTCTGAGGCTGTTGACAAAAGCATAAACTGTGATGAAGCACCTAAAGCTGACAAGATCGAAGAATGTAATGGTGTCCTGAGACCGAAACGATGGAAACGACGTGTTATAATAAATAAATCTGATAACGCTTATTATGATCACTGGGACGATTGTGATATTAAAAGTAATTATAATAAACAAGCAAGCGAGATGGTGGTAGAAGAGATTGATTACACATCGTGGAAAGATCCAAACTTATTGGTTGACCGGCTAAGACTTCTACATGGTTCGCTTTGTGCAGGAAACTATTCGTGCATAAAAGAAATATCCTTCATAATCGAATAACTGAGGAAAGCTGGCTACATACAATAATGGCTTATTTTCCTTCTATTTGTATATTCTTAAGAAATAAATTAAATATTAAAAGTAAAAATTAAATGTTTTTATTTCTTGCATTCTGATTTCTAACTAAGACTTAGTTCTCGTAACTTGTGTTACCAAATGTGCTGCCTTTTTGATGGTGCTTCCAAAATGTGCTTCCTTTTTGTTGATGGTGCTTCCAAATGTGCTGCCTTTATTGATTGTGCTTCCCAAATGTGCTGCCTTTTTGATGGTGCTTCCAAAATGTGCTTCCTTTTTGTTGATGGTGCTTCCAAATGTGCTGCCTTTTTGATGGTGCTTCCAAAATGTGCTTCCTTTTTTGATGGTGCTTCCAAATGTGCTGCCTTTACATTGATGGTGCTTCCAAATTGTGCTTCCTTTTTGTTGATGGTGCTTCCAAATGTGCTGCCTTTTTGTTGATGGTGCTTCCAAATGTGCTGCCTTTATTGATTGTGCTTCCAAAATGTGCTGCCTTTACGTTGATGGTGCTTCCAAAATGTGCTTCCTTTTTGTTGATGGTGTTTACAAATGTGCTGACTTTTTTGATTGTGCTGCCTTTTCGTTGATGGTGCTTCCGTTTTGTTGATTGCGCGTAGTAAAATATGTAGTGACTAAATATTTACTAGTTCAAAACCTCTTGGTGTTACTAAAATATTTTTCAAGGTCGCTTGGTCCTTTAGTATGTATAAAAATTTCATGATGGTCTAAATGACTGTAATTATCTAAAGACGAAGAAGGTCCTGCGGTCCTGAAATGACTAGCCTATATTTCTGATATTGTCATGACTCGGTCTCATGGTCCATAGAAAAAATTGATCTGTATGTGTGGCTTTGTACATGAACGATTTATAGGTTATTTAGATTATCGAATAATTAGACTTTCATGTAAGGCATAGCGGTACTGTATTTAATTCGTTGGTCAGGTATATTGTCTTGAGTTGTTTTTCGTAGAGTGAATTAGTAATAAATTCCACGAAAGGTAATGGAAAATAAAATATATTTAATATTTAGTTACACCGGTCACTGGTCAAGCAGTGCGTTCATTACTTCTGGAACTATTAAGCAAAGTATAATGTTATTTATATCAATTTTCTCTTTATTATGTATTTCAGAGTATATTGTACTCTATGTAACTTGGATGTCCAGGTCCGATCTCAAGACACAATGCTAGCATGCTTAGGGCTTGGATGGTTGATCACCGTGTTGGAATGTTGGAGGTCGCCAGCAAGGCGGGGGACAACAACGGAAGCAACGGTACATGTGACTGGACTGGAAGGTGGTCCTAGCGGAATAAATTGAGGTCAACATCCTAGACACAGCAGTCAACACATAGTCGTGTGGGTATAGTGCTGCTGCTACAAATTCAAGCAAATGCCGTTCGATCCGTCTGCAAAGTACGCGGAAGTAACGCCCGGATTCCGCCGTGTGCACTACGTCACCGAGGATGGTTACTTCCAACTAGAGGTCTGCAACTTCGGTCATCACTGGACCAGTGATTGTGACGAGGAGGCTCCTGACATAATCGAGACATCCTGCAAAAAGGTAGATTGTGTCGTCTATTATCTAAGACCTGACAGTACATTACCGGCTTAGTCTCGTCTCGACCACCATGACGAAATGTGTAAACCTCCAAGGCTTCTCTAGTCAGTATGGATTTATTATCAAGGAACTTAGCATTGCAGATGAAGAAGGAAATGTAATAACACACTATGTGTGGTAATTATTTTTAGCCGAAGTGATAATTTAATAAAACACGTTAAAATTAACTTTAAGGTTTTTTTCTAATGTGTCAACAAATCAATGATAGGATGGATTTGTATGTAGAACTAGAAGTATACCACATCTCTTGAATAACACTGCATGGTATTTATTGAAAGACTCTTGGGCTCAAGAAACTATACTATAGGTGGAAAGGATGATGTGGTTCCAAAGATTAAATGAAAAGAACTTTGTTGATTTTTTTTTCTGTATACTACGATGATTTAATTGTGTTTGGGATGATGGGATGAAGGATTAAATAATAAAACTGGACACACAGGCTTTTAAAGAAAACGAGAATGTAACTAACCATGTCAACAAAACAATAGAGAATAATGTAAAGCTCACAAGATCATAGATTGTGGTAAATCTCTGACAACTGAAATGCGGAAACGACATCATAAAATGAGTGATATTTATGCAGCTCATGATAATATTGATGACAGCTACGATGATGATGATGATAACTTTGCGTCTGTGATAGTGACACGGATGCGTGGATTTTAAGACTAATAATAACAAATATGTAAAGAAGATGGAAGCCGTAGCACATGAGACCAATTGTTCATCGAGAGACAATCCAAATGATTGAAGAATAGGTTAAAACTTCTACTTGGTTCGCGAAATGCTGAAAATTTATACGTCCTCAATGAAACATGAACTAAGAAATGCGAGGTTTATATAATAAAACCTACTTTTTTTGATCTGATGTGTATTAATGGGAATAAATATACAATTTAATATGAGTTTTATTAAATATCTTTCTTACATATGTACTTTCAAGCTCTTGGCGTCTACAGTGTGCATAAAGTATATAAAATATTTACGTACCTGGTTCTTCGTTTACCATGTATATTTTGCATTTTAAAATATTAATTTATTAAAGAAAAATGACTGATTTGTTGTGTGTTAGAAACCATAAGTCCGTCTATAACTGGTGTGATTTATAATACTGTGAAATTTTTAGGATAGTATGACCAATAGGATGTTAATATGATGATGTGACATTGGCTTGCTATTTCGCTTGAATGAAATTTAAATGTTAACTTTGTGATGAAATCTGCAGGTGCGTGCATTGCGTGTCCATTTCATATGTCGAATTTGCTTCCAAATATGCTGCCTTTTTCGTTGAGTGGGCTTCTATTTTTAAAGTAGTTTTGACTCGAGTATTATTGTTGATGGTTCTTGATTTGACTAGCGTATTATTCCATCCTGTGCATGTATATAAGCGAGTCCTTGACAGCAGGATGCTCAGTTTGTTACTGACGTTTACGGTGTAAGGATCACCTAGTTTGTTTCTTCTGGTGCATAAGTCGCGTAATTACCTGTTCTTGTGAACTCGATGGCATCTTTACCGACTTTAACGTCGAACTTGATGGAGGATGTACCATCGTCTATAGGAACGCTAACGTCAGCGCCGACGATGTTGGAGCAGATCCCGACGGCAACGCCTCTGACAACACTGGAGGAGACTTCAACAGTCGTGGTACCACCAGCAGAAGAGAATTTAATGCCGGTGGTGCTGGCTTCACAGGAAAACACGACGAACTTCGTTTCAGCCTCGATGGAGACTTCAATGGCTGGTGATTCAACAACTAACGGACATCGGTGTTGTTACTGTGACAAGATTTTCACAAACAACAGCAATGCTCGACGACACGAAAAGAGAGAATGTGTCAAGAACCTTTATCGTAAAATGATTGTTTGTGAGAAATGCCATAAGCAGTTTGCCAGAAAAGATAATATGAAAACGTACATGAAGACATGCAAAGGTCCTGCTGTTCGGCAGAAAGTAAAGGTTTCTATTCAACAACGATGCATTGATGTTCATAAGAGTATGCCTGGAGATGGCGCAACTGCGGCAACGTCAGTATCTGGATCGGGTCTGAAAGGCTTGTCTTCATCAGCAAGGTATCCTTGCAGCTACTGCGATATGTCGTTCACTTTTTCTCATGTAGCACGAAGACATGAGAGGAGTAAATGCAAGAAGAATCCATCTCGCATAAAGTTCCGCTGTGATGAGTGTCATGAATGGTTTACACGTATTGACAGTTTGCGACGGCATGTGAAAAAATGCAACGGTAAAGTCCGTGTGTCTACTGAAGAACTACCTGTAGAAATTTCGACTCCTCGCTTTAGATTGGAGACTCGTAAGCGTACAAGCAAGAAAACCTATGTGCAGCAACCGATTGTTATGACGTCTGGACATGAAAATAAACCTAATACTGTGCTCGGTGCATTACAAGTGAATGATAATGGGTTCTACTTGGCGCAGTCTGCATTTCGTGGAACGTTGAAAGACTACTATTATCTAAATACGTTCGGTGAGTTGAAGGATAATTGTACTTTTCTTGATGATATCAGAGAGGACATAATCAATCAGCTTACTGATGATGTAGCAACAAACGGTCCATCAAAATATAACTTGTGGTTGGACTGTATATATGGAAAGCCGTATCCATTCGAAGACGAAGTGAGGAAGTGTGCATTCAAGACATCGGCTGCAGTAATTTACAATTCTGACGATGTGAAGCAAACTGTTAAAAACGGTATCCAGAAACTCTGTAAAGAAGAGGAGGACTATGTCTGTAAAGGTTCTGGTTGGACCCTATCTAGTACAAACCGATTGGAGCTGAGAATTAGTCATTTCACACCGATGCGGAACTAAATGATTGATTATAAATTTGCTAGCTTTCGTAAGTGATCGATCCTGTAGTATAATAGAAATTATGTAATAAATATTATGTTTGTAAAAGAACTTGCGGTGTTTAATTCCTCGAACCTGCCACTATTATGTTGAATTGTTGTTATATTTAATTTTTTTTGCATTATCCTAAATCGTACCAATGACCTTAGTCGATCTAATTAATCAGTATATTGATTGTATTTTATTTACTTAATTTTGAACTTTTTCACGAGTTATAGCTAAATAATTACGAATTTCCAAGACGGCGGACATGATGGTTTATAGGATTTAAAGTCTCTTTAAGAATTTTGAACATGGTTTATTGAAATTATTATTTTTTTACATAAAATTAAACTATATTGAATCGATCAAGTATCGAACCAGGGACAGCAACTGACCGAATCAATATGTAAATTGATGAGTGGTTTATTTAATGAATTTTGGAATTTTTCCCGAATTTCTAGCTAAATAATTACACAATTCCAAGATGGCGGGTGACACATAAATAATAAATGATTACTGCACTCTAGCGGGTGAGAATTCAACTAACATGGCGTCAGCGCACTCTAGCAGATGATAACAAGATGATGGCTTCCAGCAGACGAAGACAAGATGGCGGACATGACATCATACTAGTTGACCTTGTTATTGGTGGTGGTAGGTTAGTCTGTAGGTGACTTCCGTGGAGGAAGGATCGGTCACCAATTTTTTTTTTGGCCCTCACCGGGTTCGAACCGAGGACTCCGAGCTCCGTGTCGTAAATGTATGTTTTTTTTAAATATTTTTTATTAAAATTTTATTAATTGAATTTTAAATTTTTTTTATTAAAATCGGATAATAAATTTAAAGAAGATATATATATATATCGTGGGTTAGGTTAGGTTAGGTTAGGTTAGCATAGGTTAGCATATGGATTAGGTTAGGTTAGGTTAGCATAGATTAGCATATGGATTAGGTTAGGTTAGGTTAGGTTAGGTTAGGTTAGGTTAGCATAGATTAGCATATGGATTAGGTTAGGTTAGGTTAGGTTAGGTTAGGTTAGCATAGATTAGCATATGGATTAGGTTAGGTTAGGTTAGGTTAGCATAGTTTAGCATATGGATTAGGTTAGGTTTGGTTAGGTTATGTTTGCATAGATTAGCATATGGATTAGGTTAGGTTAGGTTACGTTAGGTTAGGTTAGCATATGGATTAGCATACGAATTAGATGACGTCATCAGGTTGGCAACATCGATGGTCGCAAGGCTAAAGGTCAGGGTGGAATTTCAATGTCAGGGTCAAATTTAAAGGTCAGGGTCAAATTTTATGGTCAAGGTCAAAGTTAAAGGTCAAGGTTCAAGGTTAAAGGTCAAGGTCAAAGGTCAAGGACTCGGTTCAAGTTCAAGGTCAAAGTTCAGGGTTCAAGGTCAAGGTTGGATCCTGGATCCCGCGCCTGTCCCAGAAACGGCTATATCCTACTACTGTAACGGGAAATTTTTTTATGCGTACATGGCTGATGAACGTAACGGGACACTTTTTCGTGTGTGCATGGTCGAAGGAAGTGACATAATCCAACATGGGTGATGAAGCGAAGCCTTAAGGTGGCAGGATCGGATCCCCGATCCCCAGCCCTCAGCCCCTGTCCTCATATGAACTATATACATCTACTAAGGACGGACTGCATGATTTTATTGCAATTTTTTAAATTAAAATTTCATTTTAATTGTGTTAACATTATTAATTTATTTTTCCTGAATTTCTAGGTAAATAACTACGGATTTTCAAGATGGCGGATGAGACGTAATAATTCCAAAATGGCCTACAGTTATTTTATTGAAATCAGTTTTCTGCCTGTTGTAGCACCGAGCAGCTGTCTGAGAAGGCCCAGTGGCAGTGTTGTCGATGCCCGAGAGGAGGTGCAGAGTGTAGCGCACTGACCTGGAAGCAGACGGCCAGCCGCCTGAGCAGCGGCGGCGGCGCGCGCAGCACGTGCGCCCACGTGCTCGCGTGCAGGTCCAGCACCACAACGGCGCCCAGCACGGGCTCAGTGTGCAGCAGCACGTCCACCAGCATGAAGACGCGGCGGCTGTGCGCCAGCAGGTCGAAGCGGCGCGAGTCCGCGTCGAGCAGGCGGTGCACGAACACCCGGTGGCCGGCGGGGGTCAGCCGCGGCAGCGCCGCCGCCAGCCTGCCGACAAAGCGTGATGGTCACTGTGGTGGGGCGTGTAGTGTCATTCATCTCTGGGGCACGGTTCTGGTTTTCCTACCCGGCATTGACAAGTTAGTTGGTTGAAGCCTGTGACCGTGTCTGGTCACAAGACGTTAAAATTAAATTTTCACCACCAAACATTTAAGGACATGAAGAAGCTTACCTTCTATGTTGACATGTGGGAATAAATTGACCTCTTGTGACGTCACGACTCATAGATAAGCTACGGCTGTGTGCGGCAGAAGACAGTGCACTTTCAACAAAATACCATAGACAAAGTGGAGACTTCATTCCTACACAACATCGAATTCAGTGTTACCAACTCCGAATTTAGCAAGAAGAAGAATAAATCCCGGAAATTGGTTGTTTATCGATTATGTGAACTGGTATGAAGATCTTTCTAGAACATTCGAAAATTATCTCTATTAATCCCGAGAAATAAGAGGGGCAATAGGAGGGAAGGGGGGGTGAGAAATGGGTATATAAGCCCGGGATTTTGATCAGTTAGGCATGGAGCAGCAGGACCATCACCAACATCATCATGAGGCATTAGAGAGAGAGAGAGATTGACAGAAGGCAAGGTGTTTTGGAGAGCTAAGTATGGGTGTTGTAATTATTTGTTATGATATGGCCAGTAGAGTTTAAAGTTTTGATAATGATGAAAATAACTTTGAGTAGTAACCATTGGACTTGTGTTTTGTGCGAAAATGATGCACCTGTTTAAGCTTAGTGTTTCTTTAGGTGTTCATAATGTGGATTGGCACTTGGTAAATTTTGTTGCACCTCCTGTGCATTTTGCTGTTGTTGGCGGCCATATTGCTTTCAATAGTTAATTGATTTTTAGCTCTCCAAAGACCTTTTCCTTGCGAGTTGATTAATGGTTTGTTTATTTTTGGTTTAAAGTCATTAAGCATTTAAATGTACTCTTCTAGCCTAGAGTTTTGAAACCAAAGAAAGTATTAAAGTCAGGAATATTTATTGTGTATAAATTATAAAATATTTGTTATTTATGAGATCTAACTATACTTGTATTATTTATGAGATATCTCTAGTCAATTATAAAACATTTGTGATATATTTATGAGATCTAACTATTTTTGTACATTTTGTGAGATATTAAGATTAACAATAAACCTTGAAAATATATTTGATGTGTTCGGTCAATGTTTTTGCCACCTTACATTTTTCAGCATAGGTTTTGATGCTCACTTTGATTTTGAATTTTAATATGCAGGTTAGGCCCCATCTGGGCAAGTATTTACCTTGTGGGAAGTAACAGGGATTTTGTGCTTGCAGTGGGAGTTGGGACTCTGATGGGGCCCGGCCTCAAGCCTGTCTGGTGGCAGACGGGGACGCACCACAACGCCGAAATGCCAAATTGACCACAAAACCGATAGCTAGAAAACTGCTGTGTACCACAACACCGAAGTACACGAACGCCGAAAAATGGCATTTCAGGACTGCCACAAATATTACGTTAGGTTAGACTAGGTTAGGCTAGGCTAGGATAGGCTAGGTTAAGTTAGGTTAGGTTATATTACACTAGGTTAGGTTAGGTAAGGTTAGGTTTGATTGTGGTATTTCGGCGTTAAGGTACATTTAAGAAACACACACATATTCATTCAGTTGTTATTTCGGCATTGTGATACACAGCAGTTTTCTAGCTGTCGGCGTTGTGGTCAATTTTGATATTAGGCGTTGGCCTGCTGGGCGGCGGAAACCTATAGCTAACTTCCTGTGAAACTCTGTCCACTGACTTGCATAGGCAGTTTGCGGTCCGCTGGTCGGACAGAGCGGAGGGGACCTGTTTTACAAGTCTGGTTCAGATGTTGGGCTCTGGATTAGTAAGATCTGTAAGACAAATCATATTCTACCCTGAAAGGGCGCAGACACAGGAGGGGAGGTGGCGGGTGAGCCAGCTTTCGGGCCGGAAAACAGTTTGGTGATGTGGGAGATCGGGGTAGGCACCAGCAGTGCTGATAAAGTCGTAGGGCTCAGGACACAGCCAACCGTCTGGTCAGCTGAGTGAGGTACAGGGGCTGAGGCGGTGACTATGCTGGGTTGGTGGCCCCAGCCGCTGGTCTTTGCCGAAGCTCTAACACCCTCCCGATAAACAACAGGGAGCGATTCCTCACAGTTCTGTTTAAATTATGATCTGGAATGTTTAATCAAAGAGAACGGGAAGATACTCCCACCCTACCCTAATTGGGCGCATATGTGGGAGGGTAACGCGAGTACATCACATGCGAGTACGCCATCTTGGATCCAAAATCTAGTTTTGTTCATATATTTCGACTAGGAAGGGCACCGCGTCAAAATAATAAATCTTTTAAGTGCGCCGTGAACTCAAAAAGATTGGGAACCTCTGATCTATAGCTTTTGTGTTGAAAAATGTAAATAGGATCGTTATTCTACTGATTTATATTTGTGTATTTAGTTGGGAAAGTTAAATAACCCCCAAACATAACACAAACAGAAAAATTTAAACGGTAATGAAATGTCTTCTTATATTTGGCGAGAAATGGACAAAATAGAAGAAAACTTCCCTGTTTACACATTATTCAGGTGCTACGGTGCTTTTTGTTTGCCTGACTTTGTGCACACAGGCAAGATCTCAGTCACAACAAAACAGGCGAGAACTTGTTGACCGATGTGTTGTAAGTGAACCTCAACAGCTCGGAGCTGGGCTGATGCTCGAACTCACGTCACTTCGCAACTGCGGCGGATGGAGTCCTCCGTGGCGTCCCTGTGCTTGAAGAACTCCGGCACGGCCGTCCTCACGGTGTAGTACATGTCCAGCACAGACTTGCATCGGGACAAGCTGTACTTGCAGTTGTACAGGAACCTGTCCAGCAGCAAGTCGTCTGTGTCAAGGCAAACAAATAAGTTGTGTGTATTATTGCATAAAACATCAAGTAGCCTATATTATCATCATTACTTGATGTAAGCTTTTGGACATACGCCATTGCTAAGCACTTTTTCTGTAGAAGAAAACTAACTTTTCTACAGAAAAAGTGCTTAGCAATGGCGTATATCCAAAAGCTTACATCAAGTCATGCACTCCCATTGCAAAAATCTTTCAAATATATTATCATCATGATACTTATACTTTAAAATAAAATGCATAAATACATGCAAGAATTAGAAAGGTTAGCCATGATATTGCTAAAGATGGAGCGATGAAACTGATAAACAACATATTGATTACAACATTTTACATGGCATGGAAATTCATTAAAGTTTTAGAGATTTTGAGAGACCATAACCAAATGTCAGTTAATAGCATTATTTCTGTTGAAGTTGGACCCGCTTTGACCAAAAACTTGCAGAAGGCAGGATACAAAGAATTGACAGCAAAATAGTGAGTTAGTTATGTATTCTTTGGTCCTTTATATAAACATAGAAAAATCATAAGCAGAACATGCCAAACAATATATATATGTTTATATATTAAATTAAACAATTAACAACTGGGTATAGCAGGCTTCGCCCCTCTTGACTAGAAGTACATAACGCAATAAAATAATAAGTATACCTATACCACCCCGGTGCACCATGGGTGTCGCACATGAACTAGATACTGTTCCCTTACTGACTTGGTTAACATCAAAACATCCACTATAAATATTAAATACAAAAAAAATTAAATGACAATATCACTTAAAACTGCACTTAATATATATATATATATATATATATATATATAATATTACCACCTTTCACACAATAAATTAGGTGCTCGGTTCAGTTAATCTACTCATTCATTGTTTTTGGCAAATTAATTACTTGTTGCCTCAAACTCTTCCAGTTCAGTTCGAAAGTTCATGATCATCTGGCAGTAAAGAGAAAATATAATTACAATAAATTATTATAAAAGTTCACAACCAATTTTCTGCCTCACAAAATACCCTATCGAGCACCTGACTAGAAACCTTTCTAAATTGACTTGATATACATACCTATATAAAAATTTATAACATTATAAAAAATGCAAAAAAACATTACAATAAAATCTTATTAGAAAAATACCCAGTGCGCATAACTCGCATGAAGGGTACAAAATATTAACAATTTCCCTCAAAGTTATTATAAAATGTTTCTCAAAATTACTTAAAGTTGGCACGGCTTTCCATACACTTAACGGAAAAAAACAAAATATTTTCCTTTTCGAGTCCAAAAGTAAACCACTCAATAATTAATAAGCTGGGAAAAACCAAATTATAATTATCCAAATAGGTAACGACTCATAACGAGACTTGACGACGTAGTTACTTGCTGCTGTGTCTAAACCAAAACAAAAAAAAACTTCCTTCAAAAATATTACAGTTATATCCAAATGAGATCTCGAAGGTGAAAATACAGGCGTGGCGTACCCCATAAGGTACAGCATCACAGAAGGTCCGTCTGACGTAATCTAGACGAAAAAATAAAGTTCAACACTTACAGTTTGTCTGTTGCCATCTGTTTCGGGAGATATCAAATAAAGAAGCCTCAAAACCAAGCATTTACACTTCCTCGCAGACAACCCTCAACCGGGCTGAAGAAGGAAGATCAGCAGCACGCACGGCACCATTTGACACCCACGACATTAGCGACTAGGCTCACACGACAAAAAATTAAAATTCTCAATTTACTAAAAAGAAAATGTTTATCCTCATTGGTAATAACTGCGTAGAACACTGCTGCACTCGAACATTGTGTAAGCGACGGTGCAAAACCTCCCGTAACTTAAGTTATTATATTCCACCAAGGTTTACCAAACTTCCACACAAAGTTACAGCCATGGATTTTATTACGCAGGCACTCCATCGGCACGTAAAATTGTAAGCCACTCAGACCATGGCTCGTAGCAGACAGACACTCCCCAGAGAACCTCGTCAACAGCCCAGCGCGCCACATGTACCAACCTCAACCCACCAAAAAGGAAAACAAAGACAAACGCAGACACTGCGTACCGAAAATTGCCGATCAGAGCCTGACAAGCGCACGAGTGGCTCTAGATCCTGACAATCGGAAACGTGCCCGCGCTCCTAGATCCACACCGGCCAAAACACCAAATCTGAGGTTACGGCTCGCGCCGCCACACGGCTAACAGTAAATAACACCGCACCGGTACACAAAAACAAACGCCACCAAATGTGACGTGACACACACGTCACAAAGTCAGACCCAAAAATTATTTCAATACCAGACTACATTGACTTCACAGGAGAAACTAAATGTAACAGCCAGCCACTACTTACTTCAGTCTTAGACGTAGGCAAAATTTTGAAAATAATGTGAAAAAACTGCTATTAGCTTAAATACATTGATTTTAAAATTACTTATTTTTAATAATTTCCCTTCCCCTTAAGACAACGGGGTGTCCATAGTGTGCACTGCACCATCCTGGAGTCTGAAATCAGACGGATGACACTGGTGATACGAGCATGGAGCCTCAGAGATTCCAACAATAGGACGCCCACATGAAGGTGTTAGGAAATCTGATAGCATTTTTTTTTTTTAGGTTTAAATATATTTAATAATTTTAAAGAAAATTTACAAACGTTTATTCCTGTCACTCAAATAAAATGTCAAATAAATTATTACACATTTTTGGCCCGTGCAGTATTTTGTTCTGTTTGAGAAAAGGCATTTGTTTCACATGAAGGCATACACACGGGTGCGCAAGACCCTACACTGTATTTTTTTTTTGAATGCAACATAACTATTCATGTAAAATTTTGAGATATTGATATTGGAAAGATGTACATTGCATGAAAATAATTGTATAATTCAAAATAGGGTTCGCAGTAATATTGGTTTCGGAAATTTTCCAGGCATTTGTGCTTTGAGTTTTCGCAGTACCTACAATAGTTAAAGTTACTTGTAAACCGTTCTCTGAATATTTTTCATACATTAATAAGCATTATTGCACAAAATAAAGTTTTGTAATTGAAAGTTTGATTATCTTTTCCGTAATATTAATAAAATATGCTTGAATGAAACATTGATTAAAATATAAAATCATATGCCAATTTTAGTAAGAAATAATCAGTATTATCTAGATTATAGAAAAAAGTATTTCATATATGCAAAAATAACCATAGCTATGTGTTGTACAAAGTTACAATATCTTTCTTGTGGCATTACGAACTGTTTCTGGGCAACTGGTTTCCATAGGAATCTTTGGTAAAGTACAGGAAGGTGTCAGTTTACTCTAGTCTTGCGTGCCAGGTCCGATGTACGAAGCACATTTCTGCTAGCGCGGTCCCTTCAGTCTAGTATCTAGTGGTCAACTTTCACAACGCGATAAATAATCATGCATGAGCACATTGCGAGCTGCAGGATTCCCCCCCCCCCCCCAAACCCGCCAACCGCCTGCTGCTAAATGGTTGAGAAACGTATCTTTATAAGTATTGAATGGATAAAAACATCCTCAATGTTGGTTAAGAAAGCTTAGCATAACTGGATTTTCATTTCAGAATCACTGATGAGTATTTTTTTTATACTTTAACAATTTATTTAAATTAGGCGGTGGTTTTTCGTAGTCATCCTACTGGTATTACACATGCTAAAGTTTGTGTGTGTATGATTATTTACCATTCAGCTCCTTAAAGACTGAACGGACTGTCATGAAATCTGGTATATAGTAGTTACTTAAGGTCGTGGAATAAGACAAAAGGTACTTATCACCCCGGAAAAAATGTATATTTCCCATGGGATGGTAACAAAACTTAAACTCTGTAATCGCTGGACGTTGCAGTTTTACGTTTTGTCACTATTGTATTTTATCAGTACTCTATATATAAATCATTATTTTTCCCGTACGAAGCCGGGTATGGTAGATAGTTATATAATAAACTATTTAGACTTTCGAAGCTGAGTTGTTCAAAAGGGGGGTTTACTTTACACATTGTACTTACATTATAAAATCTACACATAATTTTTTTTGTACATTTACAAGATATTAATTTAGAAACCAGTTGCCACAAAATAGTTACTAATACTACAAGACAGATGTTGTAACTTTGTGCAACACAGAGCTATGGTTATTTTTGCATTGTTTCGAGATATTACTCAGTAATTATTATGAAAATTGACGCATGATTTTATATTTCAACTTTTGTTTAATTCAAGCCAAATTTAAAAATAAATGAAAAAATATAATCTATTATTCTATAATTGCTCTTTATTTTGTTTTATTATGCTTATTAACCTGTGCAGTTAACACTGAACAGCTATTCAGGGAATGGTTTACAAATAACTTTAACTATTTAAGGTAC
Organism: Bacillus rossius redtenbacheri; assembly: GCF_032445375.1. Classification (NCBI taxonomy): domain Eukaryota; kingdom Metazoa; phylum Arthropoda; class Insecta; order Phasmatodea; family Bacillidae; genus Bacillus; species Bacillus rossius. The sequence continues at coordinate 46,754,838 of NC_086339.1, read as the reverse complement.
TGGGACAAAACAAAGCATAACTGTTCGTGGAAGAATATGAACCCTGGTTTACTGCGAACACTTTTTGTAGTGATGCAAATATTTGTAATTTTACATGAACATTTAAGTTTCATTCGCACAAAAATATTGCTGAGTGCGGCTAAACCTCGAACACCAAGAAAATTAGCTAACAGTTATCTTTAATTATTAAATCGAATCACAAGAAAACTTTTAACAAGCCCTTAATCATTGTTTCATCATTTACACTTAATAACATAACATTATCGCATGTGGTTCCCGGACCATATACAATCTGTTTTTCCTAAAGCACTGTGTTGCACGTTGTCACTGCCTTGCTTCAGACAGGAAGTCAATAACCACCCAGAGTTTGGAATTGTATGATTACAGGAAACACAAACCAGCAAACCTTCTGCTCGGGAAGAGGCATGCCAATGAGGCGAAGCTCCTGGTGAACATAATGTTAACACGTTACGCCAAATGAGTAGCAGTGCTCATTTTACTACTGCAAGATATTTAACTATATTGTTAAGTAAAACATTTTGCTGACGCACAGTGTTCGATGTCAAATACTTTATCATTTTCACTAAGTTTTTTCACTTTCAAATTCAAAGGCATATAATATTATGGGTAGTTGCATTATCATGGCATTGCTTTTCGTCCAGGGCTATTCCTATGTATGCTACAAGGTATAAACAGTTAGTTATGTGCTCCGTTGCAAATTTCATCGCCAGGCATATGCCACTTCTTACATGCTTTTTTTTTTTTTTTTACAAAATTTCAGTAAATTATATATTCCCTGAACAATTCATTCAAGGTTACCTGCTAAAAGTTTATATTCTGATTTTCCACAATAACTAAATTGCTTTTTTTAGTGACATTAAAAAATTCTTTTTTTAATCTGACAGCCCCCGAGTTCACAGCAGAAAAACTCATTTCGGTTTGAATAAGCTATTAGACGATAGCTTGTGACGGAAAAACCAATACATTGCGTTGAGTTGAACGATGATTACAACGCTGCAGTTATATTAAAGAGTAGCAACGGTAGCAAAGCAATACATTAGCTGGCCTTTACTCTCGGAACAGACTTTTCTCTACAAAATAACGTTAAAGTAGTGTACGAGAACATTGGTGAGACAGGATCAGCGCTGCCACGATAGTTGCATCATATACTTCACGGAGACTCCATTAATTTGCCGTAATTTTTTTTATCACCATGCTATACTCCACGCTCCCACGCTATATATATTTTTTGTAAATGGAAAAAAAATATTTACGTAAAATTACAGATAAACTTGAATTTGTACATTCTCACGGAAACAACTGTATCACTACAAATAATGTGCTCGCAGTTATACAGTGTTCAAATTCTTACCCGGGCATTTATGCTTTGTGCTGTTCCAGAACCTCCAGTTGTTAAAGTTATTTGTAAACCGTTCCCTGAATAGCTTTCTTGTATTACCTGCGCACATCAATAAGCATAATAAAACCAAATAAAGACCAATTATTAAATATTCGAATATATTTTCTATGGTTTAAAACAATTATGCCGGAACGAAATAATAAAATAAAAAAAATTGCACCAATTTTCGTAAGAAATACTTGGTAATATACCGAAACACATATTTCATGTATGGAAAAATAACATTTTTCGTGGCTTCTGGTTACCATAGGAATCTTTTGTAAGTAGGCTATAAGTAGGCTACAGGAAATGATTTGCTGTGCACTCTTGCACGAGGGATGACAAACTGCCTCTCGTGGCAGACAGCCCCTCCGTCTTACAACCACGCACGTGCGGAAAGAGCGAGCGATGGCTAGTGGTCATTGCCATTTGCTCACGGCCTCCCCACGCTCATCAGATGATCCAATCACAAGAGGACGGGAAATGCATAACTATTCGTAGAACAGCAAATTGGTCAAACATATTTAAAAAATTTACAGTTTAAAAAAAAACTAAAAAAAAAACGATTTTATAGTTAAATTTTAATTTAAGTTTTTTTTTGTCTACCAGCCAAGTAATGCACCACAACTGCGTATAACTAAAAACGTAGGGTGCTTGATATAATTTGTCTTAAAATTTCTATTAATAATAACTGTAATAGATAATCAATTAATAATTTTAACATATAGGTAGCCATATAAAATGTTTATAATATAAATGTTTTTAATTTTTATTAGAGAAGTTGATTATTTAAAACACTAAAATTAAAAAAAAAGTGCAAGTAAAGACTGATAAACGTTTAAGAGAAGAATAAGGTTTTGTTTGTTTGAATTTAATATTTTTTGGTTTGTAATGAAAGTTATTTATACTACAAATTATTTTTTTACCTATTACCTAACGTGTAAGTAAAGGCTTATAAAATATATAATTTCAATGTTACCTTAATAAAAAACTTAAGTTTTTTTTATAAAGGAGTAACATAAAAAAGTTTCTAATAAAATGGTAAGAATTTGAATTTTTTTGTCTAATTTAGTACCTATTATTTCCACAATAAAAAATTCTTATATTTATTTTTGCAAACTATTTGCATGAATTCTGCGAATGCGAATGTCAAGAAATATTCGACTGTTTGCGAATGCGAATGAGAATATTTGTCGCATCACTAGACATCCTATACTAGTGATCATCGGGATGGTCATTTCTTATGGAATAAAAATAATAAAAATATTTCGGGATAACATCAATTTCACAATATTTGACATATATCTTTAAACTTTCGTCATTGCTGTCATAGAAAATCCTCAGGAATGGACAACCAATATGAATATATAAAAATACGGAAAAAAACATTAGCTTATTTCAAATATTACCTGCTTGGAAAATACAGAGAAAGACGTCGAATAAATTTAGTTACAACAATGACTGCACAGATGAATACCACAAGGGTGAGACAGTTGCAACCAGAACAGTAAATGAAAAGCAACTCCGCACATCACAGCGATGCACAGACGAACACCGTGACAGGGCGACATGACGGCAACACGTATAAACACAGTAGACTGTCTGTGACCAATCAGTGGCGACGGTTTGGGAATTGCTATCTGCTTCCATCATCATGCTCAAACGAACTACCGAAAGTGGGTTATATCTTTGAAAATCAGTTTTATGTATGTGATAGTGACAAATAATATCGGACGATTTTTAAAATCAAACTACATTTTAGGGGATTATTTCTCATTCCATGGACGCATTTTCCCATAAAATTTCATCTCCGAAATATTCGGAGTGAGTTTATGAACCAATTTATATGATATTTTATTATGTTCTTGCTAACAATGAGCTGAATATCAAAATAGTTTATTATTATAAAAAACAATATTAGGACTTGTTTTTTCTGTTCTGAAGAACATTATAATGGACATACTGTACGTCATTGCTGGTTTTCACTGTGTGTCACAGAGAAACCACAAGAATGGACAAGAAAGATGAATAAATATTTATAAAAAAAAAACAGAAAAAAAAGACAAAATCAGATGATGACTGTTCTCTATGTGTCATACAGTGACAACCAGTAATGAAGTATGTCCATAAAAGTGTTAAGCATCAATCTTCCCCATTCCAATAATCATTGAAAGCACGCAATGTTTTTCTGTGTTATGTAAATAAGTTAATTACTAGAAAGTTGCAAACACCAAACATTTATATAGACTGTATATTATTTTTTTTTTTGTAAATGTAACAGAAACATTCATGTTCAGTTTATGCATTTACTTGTAGGTAACTGTATCACAACAAAACAGTGTTTGCAATAATACTGGGATGGGATTCTTAACCACGCATTTATGCTTTGTGGTGTCCCAATATCTCCAACAGTTAAAGTGATATGTGAACCGTTCCCTGAATACCTGTCCAATATTAACTGCGCACGTAATAAGCCTAATACAGCAAAATAAAGTACAATTATTGAATATTCGGCTATCTTTCCCATGGTTCAAAAAATGTTTGATAAAATATCAGTTAAAATATAAAACAGTGCTCCAACTTTCGTAAGAAATTCTCAGTATTATCTCGATAAAACTATTTCACATATGAACAAATAACCATAGTCATATGGTGTACAAAGTTGTAATATTTTTTCTGTAGTACCGCAAATTACTTATTGGCAACTAGTTTACATAGAAATCATTTGTAAAAGAAAAGAAATTATTTTCTGTGTGCAGAAGAGTCGATGTCTATTATCCTTCAACTGCAGCCACAGCTTACCTCCTGGCGGGTCAGCATGTCACGTGATTCTTGTCCTTGGGGGCGTGGCGACATATCTGTGGGCCAATGGCACCGCGAGCTTCAAGGTCTCTCATAATTATGTGGTATTTCGTCAGACGCTTGTGTCTCTGCCACAGAAAACAAAAATGTTTCTGTACTTTTACAAAAAAAAAATCGTTTGGAGACCAGTTGCCAAGAAAATTGTTTGTAGTACTACTACTAGAAATATATTGTAAATCTTGTACAAAACATGACTATGGTGTTTATTGCATGCATGGAATACGTTTTTCGAGCTGTAATTATTTATAACCAGAATTGCAGAATTAGTTTATATTTTGATTGATGTTTCATTAATACACGATTTTTTTGAACCATGATAATCAAATATTCAACTATTTGACTTTATTAAGTTGTACCATGCTTATTGTGTGCTCAGTAAGTACTGGAAATATATTAAGAGAACGGCTTGCAAATATCTTTAACTATTGTAGGTACTGGGACAACACAAAGCATAAATGCTCGGGAAAGATTCCGAACCCAGTTTTATTGCGGAAACTATTTTGTAGCAATGCAGTTGTTCTCAAGTAATTGTACAAATTAACAAATATCTGTAATTTTACATGGATAATTCTGTTCAATTTGCTGAATAAAAAAATAAAAAATGTGCAGTGTGCGGCAGATGCCGTTGCCAGGACGCGATGAGGTGTCCAAGAGGTTTCTGAGAGAGAGAGTGAGACATAGTGAGAAATAGAGAGTGAAAGAGTGTAAGAGTGAGAGAGAGTGTGTGTGAGAGTGAGAGAGAGTGTGAGAGATTGAGATAGAGTGTGTGAGAGAGTGAGTGTGAAAGAGGGTGAGAGAGTGTGAGAGAGTGTGTGAGAGTGTGTGAGAGGGAGAGTGTGAGAGTGAGAGTGTGAAAGTGAGAGAGATTGTGTGAGATTGAGAGTGTGTGAGATTGAGAGTGTGTGTGTGAGAGTGAGATATAGTGAGAGAGAGTGTGAGAGTGTGATAGAGTGTGTGAGAGAGTGAGAGAGAGTGTGTGAGAGAGGGGGAGAGAGTGTGTGAGTGACAGAGTGTGAGAGTGTGAGAGTTATAGAGAGTGTGAGAGAGTGTGTGAGAGGGAGAGTGTGAGAGTGAGAGTGTGAGAGTGAGAGATAGTGTGTAAGATTGAGAGAGTGTGTGTGAGAGTGAGAGATAGTGAGAGAGAGTGTGTGTGAGAGTGTGTGAGATTGAGAGTGTGTGTGAGAGTGAGAGATAGTGAGAGAGAGTGTGAGAGTGTGATAGAGTGTGAGAGAGTGTGTGAGAGAGGGGGAGAGAGTGTGTGTGAGAGAGGGGGAGAGAGTGTGTGTGAGTGAGAGAGTGAGAGAGTGTGAGAGAGTGAGAGTGAGAGTGAGAGAGAGTGAGAGTGAGAGAGAGAGCGGACGGCAACACTCACCCACGGGCGGCAGGTGCGGCTGCCTGGCCAGCCAGGCGCTCAGGTGCAGGATGTCTTCAGCGACCCCCTGCGGCTCGCTGCTCACCTGCTGCCGCATGCGGCGCTGCGTGGCGGGCGACTGCTGCTGCCTCGTGATCTGCTGGAGTCCGCGCGCGCTGAAGAGGGCAGTGAGTGGGGATCTGTGCGCTGCAATCAGGCGGACGCGAGGGTCTCCGTGGCGGACGAGCGAGGTCCGGCTGGAGGGGGTAGCGCAACCCGCCGGCCTCGGCCGACCAGAGCGACGACCTCAGCAATCACAGTCGTAGCTTACAATCCTCCAAGACATACACGTAGCTTAGAGTTGACTTCAGTTAGAACGATCATAATGAAAAAAAAAAAAAAAAAACAGTTAACTTAGAAACACAAAATGCCAAAAACATACAACCTAGAATCGACGTAACTTGAAAGTGCATAAATTAGAACTTAGAAACATACAACGATGAACCCGCATAACCTTGAAACATAACTTAAAAACACAAACTCAGAATTGTCATGAATTAAAAACCCTATATAAAACACAAAACGCTGAACTACGCAACTTAGACAAACTAAACGTATAACGGCAATGCTTTATAAAAGTGTTTCTAAGTCAGGTGTTTCTAGGTTGCGACAGCAGCCGCGAGCTCAGGGGACGGCGGTGTGGGCTGGTCGACCAGCGCAGCGCAGTTAGGTGCAAGCAGGCCTCCGGGTGAGGCATCGAGTGAATCTGTATCGTACACACCAGTGACGACTTATTTTCGGAGACAGATAAAAGTTTTATAAAACTAATCCTAGGGCCAGCACATGATAATTTATACAAGGCATGTGATGAAACGAAACGAAATATAATTCTCTTAAAAATGTATTCATCAAAAATAAAATAAAACTGAAATATAAAATTGTTTACTATTTCATAAAATTATATATATATTATAATTGTATAAAATCCATAATTGTGTAAAAACCGTAATTGTGTAATATCCGGCAGACTGAAATCCCACTACTAAATCCAAGAAATATATTACATCAGCCAGTATGATGTCATGGCGGCCATATTGTTGTCGTCTACTGGAGGCCGCCATATTGGTTTTGACATGTTGTTTTCGTTTGCTAGAGGATGCTGTCACCATATTAGTTTAATTTATTCCTGCTAGAGTGCAGTAATTATTTATTACATTGACAAGAGCCATCTTATTGGCCGTCTGAGCAGCCATCTTGAAATTATGTAGGTAATAATTCAGCTATAAATTCAGGAAAAATTCCAAAATTATCAAAAAACTCACTTGTTAAAATAATGATTGAGTCGATAGTTTACAGTGCTTTTTTTTGATACATAAAATAATACAAAAAGTTAATTTTAGTTAAAAATATATATATTACTTAATATATACTCTACTGCAAGAACAAAAGTACAAAAAAATTACTGGCTTTTCTCTATTTCTGAATCTGCTACCCACTAATTAAAGCGAGTTGGGCTGCTCCACCACTTGACATAGGATCGTCAGTTTTCACGTTTGAGAATCTTCTCCACCAAGTTTGTGTAGGCATACATCGTAGGCTGAATCTCTTCGGCATATAAACCGCCACACATACGCTTATGTTCAAAATCTTCGAAGTAGTAATTTCTAGGCTCCGATTCACGAACATGGGTCACACGGAAAAGTTCTGGATACTAATTCGCAAAGACACCTTTCTATTGGAGATCCGCACAATGTCGCCGACGTTAGCTTCTTTAAATAAGAATGTTTTAACAAAACTATTACTCATTTCAAAATAACTGCTCAGGATATCAATAGTTATTGATCAAACCATAATGTTTAAATAATAATAAATATTAATCACTGTTGAAATAATCACGTCATAAAATGTTATACTATTAAGATCTTTAGGACTTCAACTATAGCACGAAAAAAATTCGAACTACAATATTTACACATTTAAATAAAAACTCAACCTCATTAAATTTTATTCTCAATCACATTTTTAATTTTACTTATTATTACTCAGCAAAACCGTTTATACAATTTAATAACAAGATAACACAGCGCGGGAATTTTGGCTTTCAATTATTTTTCAAGTATTTAAGAGTCATAACTTCTTTGTAATTAAGTATTATTAATTTGGTTCAAATAGAAATAATAAATAAACGTGAATTAACAAATTATTACTCACTTCAAAACAATAGGTTAGGATATCAATAATTATTGTTCAATCAAAAATTATTAATACACCATAAATATTATTTACTGTTGAAATACTTAAACCACAAAGAAATTTCTTCAGTAAATATCAAAGCTAAGATTGATTATATTTTTTTTTTAAATTTAATTTTATATTATGTATAGATAATATGTGATCAAGCATTTTCATAGACTAATTTTCTTGTTCTGCAAATATCACCTTATTATTGAGTTATAGTGCAACAGATTATGCCAATAGGCTACATAAACATACCGCAATGCATTCATAGGCATTGATAATAATCAGCCGTCGAATGAATGAAAACTGAGTAACATGTCCGCCGCTCCGCGAAGCGAAAACTAAACGGCACAAACCTTCATCACGGTAATTCTTTACATTATAACCATATTGCCAAAAGGTGAAAATATATAAAAAAAAATTTCTACGCACGGGATTTTTTTATTTATTTATTAACTAGCTTATTCTTAGTTGGACTCAACATATTTACACGCTTGTGTTCTCATAATTGTAATAATGTGTGTGATTTATTTAATCAAATAATAATGCGTGACTAATAATTACCCTGTCAAACTAAAGCGTGAAAACCATTATACCAGCAAAAAATATTTAGTTACACAGATAAAACCATACTATATAACACTGTTTAACAATACTGATTTACGCAAGTAATTAAAATAATACGTACTTGAAAGAGCACAATTTTCTTGTGAATATGGCCAGTGGCGCGGTGCACAAAATTAAGCTCAAACCCGGTTGTGTTGCCCTCTGCCCAAAGACTCCCTTACTAGATGCCAGCAAGTCGGGTGGCGTCAGGCGCAGGCGACCCGCCTATCCCTGCAGCATGGCGGGGTTCAACCTGAGCCGCACGCCGCCACGTGGAGCCCGCTCGAGGGAACGAGTTCTCTGCACCGTCCGCAACCTTCTAGCGTCAGAAATCGTTGCACAACAATGCTTCACGATTCTGCCTTGAGCCGTGGCCGCGGTAGCATCGCGAAGAGGAGCTCCGCAGCGAAGGACAGCCTGTGAGGCCCAGGCGGTACCAGGTGCAGAGGTTATCAAGTGCCCTAGGCGTAGCTGCCCCTTCAGCCCAGCCGCAAACCTGGTGTAGGTCAGTGGTAGGCTGTTTCAACATGACTGGACAAGAGCACCAGATGCCGCAGGAGTGCGAACGTGCCCCTGCCATGTGCGTGTTGGTTGACGCGGGCCGCAGCTGCCCGGTCATCAAAGCAGCGCAGGACGCAGCACGACGAGCAGCACAGGGAGCTCGGCTCTCCGTCCCACCGCAGCGTGTTCTGTCGGACACACAGCAGCACCCGCGGGGACTTCATCCAGGAGGAGTTTCCACATACTCCCGGTGCAAAACTTCTGGTAGCTAACCATCATCCCATCAACAAGCTGGTAGTTGAATCCCGAGAGGATGCGTGAGCTGGAGAGCTCCGGAGGCCGCAGCAGCGTGAGGCTGGTGTGGCCCGGGTCTCAGGGAGGCGACGAGGGGAAGGCGAGGTGCGCGCACTGCTGCAAGGCCTGTAGGAGGGAGCTCCGAGCTGTGCCCCGCGCCATGCCGTGGCTAGTTACCGCCTCCCTATTGGGTGGCTCACCCCCGAGGGACCCGAATGGAGATTTCCTGGCCCGGATAGCTAAATTAATACACAATAGATACAACATATATAGAATCAATAGTCAATATATATTTGTTCCCTAAATAAACTACCTCTTGTCATGCTTAAAAAAATTAATTGAAGCCCTGGAAAGTGTTCGGGTAAGAAAGGTCAGTGGTTTATCAGCCCCAGCGACCCCGGACAAGCTTCACTCGGGGCACAGAGATGGACAGGGCAAGAGAGCCCCGGCTAACCCGCCACGCAAGCAGCCAATGCGCGCGGACACTGGTGTGCCAGCAGCACAGCAACTCCGGCCCCGACGAGCCCATGAAGGTAACTGGACAGGACCGAGCCTGGCCCAAGTCCTGGAGCCTGAAGGCCCTCTGGTGCAGTCCGGCCACGCCCCTTAGCGGCCAGCTTCAATGGCCAGCACCCTTATCTCAAGTCCTGTCAACGACATAAACCCCGCTGACTGTAGATTAAGCACTGTCCTTTATTGGAATGCACGAGGAATTAGAAATAAAATAATTGAATTCACAGATAATTGACTTAAATGTAATATTAAAATCGCGGCCATAAAAGAAAACCCATTTGATTCAAACAGAGCTCCTAATGATCTTAAATTACAACATTTATAAGCGCGATCGCGAAAATAGAAGCGGAGGGGTTGTCATAGTGGTCCACAAAATTATTAAACTTGGAGAATTTTATCTACCATAATTTGATAAATTGGAAGCGGTGGCAATTAGTATTAAAGTCAATAGTCAACAAATACTCCTCATTCCTATGGCACCGCCACTGACTGAGAATGAGCTGGACATTTTATATGGTTCAGCTCCCGTGTTTTTAGCAGTTGGCGATATAAATTCTAAACACGAAGACTGGAACTGTCGGAGCAACACTGACAATGGCTTCTTGCTGCAAAGAAATGAGTCTAACGAAAATTACCATGCATATACTCCCTCAGAGCCAACACATGACAGTGGCGCACTAAGGTCTAATCCTGACATATTATATCGTTTTAAATAAGATAGTTCACATGAGATTCGAAATCAGAGTCGCTCATGAAGTGTCGCCTGATCACTTCTCAGTTCACCTGACATTTGATGACGCGGACACCGTCACTAATCCACTGAGGAAAGTCAAATACTATAAAAAAAAGGCTGACTGGCAGAATCATCAGTTACCGATCTCACAGTTAATGTACAAACTGCAATAAACTCTTGCATTCTAGAAAAGGAGGTTAATATTAAGCAGGACGAACTGCCGGTGTATATAGGAGATTTAATTACTCAGAAAAATAGATTGAGGCGCGAAATCACTAGACGTAGGCAGCGCGATATTAAAGCGCGTATTAATGAATTACAAAGAATTATTACCGATGAGATAGCTCTATGGAGGAGTAGCCAATGGAGGCGAAACTCTCAGCTTCAGGTGCAAGATGGCAGCACCTGGAGTATTGACGAAGCGATTTCTCCACAAGGTAGATAAAATACCTCCACTGCAAACCCCCACTGATGTCGCTTTTGCGCTGATAGATAAATCACAGGCATTTGCGAGCACATTAGAATCTTCCTTTAAACCAAATATTGAGCCCTATGACCCGCGATTTGATGCAATGATTTAGAGGGAACTTAGAAGAAAACTTAATCAACCATTAACCTCAGAGCCTTACTTAACTCAGTCATAGGAAGTTAAACATGCTATTAAAAGCCTGCAGCCTCGTAAGGAATCAGGAAACGATGGAATACAGGCAGTTGTCCTTAAGAAACTGCCTGATGAGATCTTACACTATTTAGCTGAATTAATAAATGCTATGCTTAAAATACAATATTTTCCTTCTCAATGGAAAGAGGCAAACGTAATTGTATATCAAAAACCTGGTAAGGACAAATCAATACCGCAGAATTAAAGGCCGATCTGCTTGCTTAGTACAGTAACACAAGTAGCTGAGTATGTAATATTACGAAGACTCAGTACCAACATTAAAGAAAACAACATCCTGCCAAATGGACAGTTCGGTTTACGCAGGGCGCATTATTCAACTGCAAATCAGTTTCAGTTTGTACGAATGACTGAGCAAATAGTAACTGCGTTTATATGGAACAGTTATAATGAGGCAACATTCCTTGATGTAGAAAAATCATTCAACAGAGTTTTCCACTAGGAATAATTTATGAACGATATCAATCAGGTAATGTTCGCAGGCTTTCACGGCCATTGTCTGAAATAGCTTGGCTTCTGGGTTGTAGACGTGTCCTTGAAAAATATTTCACAAACGTTTCGGTCGACATTGCAGTCGCCATCATCAGGTAGTTAACTTCTCCTTGATGATGGCGACTGCAATGTCAGTAGTATGTTTTGGCCAGTCCGGGGACTGGGTCCTGGGTGTGGTGCCTGTGGTGCCGACCGCCATCTTGGATTGTGACGTCACGGCGGCCATCTTGGATGGATGTGACCTTGCCCTTTGACCTTGACCTTGAACCCGACGGCCATTTTGGATATGCCATCTTGGATCCGCCATTTTGGATGATGTCATTTTGTTTTCTCGAACATTCCGGCATTTTGTTTTCCGCCATTTTGAATTATGACGTCACCGTTGCAAATTTAGTTATGGTCGCCATCTTTAAATCTTTATTTATCATCCGATTTTAATGAAAAAAATTTTAAAAAATTTATAAAAAAAATCATTTAATAAAATTTTAATGAAAAATAATAAAAAAAATACTTTTACGACACAGAGCTCGGAGTCCTCGGTTCGAACCCGGTGAGGGCAAAAAAATAAAAATGGCGACCGATCCTTCCCCCGTGGTGGGTGCTGGCAGACTGACTCCCACCACTTTTTTTCAAAGTATATATATCGCCAGTTAGATGATGTCATGTCCGACATCTTGAAAATCCAGACTTTTTATGTTAGAAAATCGGGAAAAATCTTAAAAATCATTAAAAAAAATTAACTAATAGAATTTAATAATAAAAATTTAATAAAATATTACTTAAAAACCACTGTTGTACATATCGTTACGGTCACCATCTTGGATTATATTAATGTTGCATGTTCCGTTACGCCCGCCATCTTGAAAATCTGTAATTTAAATATCAGAAATTCAGGAAAAATTCCAAAATTCATTAAATAAATCACTCATTAATTTACATTTTGATTCCATCGATTCCTGTCCTTGGTTCGATACCCGAACAATGCATGAATGTTTAATTTTAAGTAATAAATAATATCTTCAATTAAATCATGACCATAGTCCTAAAAGAGGCTTAAAATCAACTACTACCAGCCTCCAGTAAGCCATTGTGTCCACCATCGTGGAAATTTGTATTTATTGACCCATAAATTTATAATAGTATTAAATTCATATAATATAAATCATTAATTTACCTATTGAATAGTTACTTGGTTCGATCCTGGACGAAGCTAAAAATAAATTTAATTTAAATACCAGAAAAGTGTCAGGTTCGAGGAATTAAACACCACAAGTTCTTTTACAAACATAATATTTATTACATAATTTCTATTCTACTACAGGATCACTTACGAAAGCCAACAATCTTATAATCATTTAGTTACGCATCGGTGTGAAATGACTAATTTTTAGCTCCAATCGGTTTATACTAGATAGAGACCAACCAGAACCTTTGCTAACATAGTCCTCCTCTTCTTGGCAGAGTTTCTTGATTCCATATTTAACAGTTTGCTTCACATCGTCAGAACTGTAAATTACTGCAACCGAAGTCTTTAATGCACACTTATTCACTTTGTCATCTAACGGATATGGCTTTCCATATATACAGTCCAACCACAAGTTATATTTTAATGGTCCGTTTGTTGCTACGTCATCAGTAAGCTGATTGATTATGTTATGTCTGATATCATCAAGAAAAGTACAAATGTATTTCGACTCACCAAACTTATTTAGATAATAGTAGTCTTTCAACGTTCCACGAAATGCAGTCTGCGCCAAGTAGAAGCCATTATCGTTCACTTGTAATGCTCCGAACACAGTCTTAGGTTTAGTTCCATGTCCAGACGCCATACCAATCGGTTGCTGCGCATCTGTTTTCTTGCTTGTACGCTTACGAGTCTCCAATCTAAAGCGAGGAGTCGAAATTTCTGCAAGTAGTTCAGCAGTAGGCGCACGGACTTCACCTTTATAGTTTTTCGCATGTCGATGCAAATTATCAATTCGAGTAAACCATTCATAACACTCATAACAGCGAAACTTCATGCGAGAAGGATTCTTCTTGCAGTTACTCCTCTCATGTCTCCGTACATCATGAGCAAATGCGAATGTCATATCACAGTAGTTGCAAGGATACCGGGGTGATGAAGACGAGCCTTTCAGACCCGATCCAGATACTGACGTTGCCGCAGTTTACCATCTCCAGGCATACTCTTATGAACATTAATGCAGCGTTGTTGTATAGAAACCTTTACTTTCTGCCGAACAGCAGGACCTTTGCATATCTTCATGTGCGTTTTCATATTATCTTGTCTTGCAAATTGCTTGTAACATTTCTCACAACCAATCATTTTGCGATAAAGGTTCTTAGCACATTCTCTATTCTCGTGTCGTCGAGCATTGCTGTTTGAGAAAATCTTGTTGCAGTAACAGCACCGATGTTCGTTGTTTGTTGACGAATCATCACAAATTGAAGTCTCCATCGATGGTGGACCAGCGTTCGACGAGTTTTCCTGTGCAGCCAGCACTACAGGAATTAAAATCTCTTCTGCTGGCGGTACCACGTCTGTTAAAGTCTCCTCCAATGTTGACATTGCCAATGGGATCTGCTCCATAACCATCACCGATGACGTCAGGGTTCCAGTTGTAGATGGTTCAACATCCATCGAGTTCGATGTTAAAGACGGTAAAGATGCCATCGAGGTCTCAAGAACAGGAAATTACGCGACTTATGCACCAGAAGAAACAAACTAGGTGATCCTTACACCGTTGTCGTCAGTAACAATTTGAGCGACCCGCTGTCTAGGACTCCCTTATATATACATGCATCGGATGGAATAATACGCTAGTCAAATCAAGAAACATTTACTATAATACTAGAGTCAAAACAACAATTAAAAAAGAGGATCATATGATTGAAAAAAATTCTATGAGGTGTTATACATTCTCGTCTCATGAATTTGATCTAACCATTATATGCTAGGCTCCAATATACGCTAGGCTCCAAGAGCTACAATTCGCGCCATCAGATCCAAATGCGCCCATAGCTACAATTCGCGCCATCAGATCCAAAGCTCCAACACGCAATGTACGCAATGTACGCGCAATACACGCAATTTACACGCAATAAACGTAATGAACACACAGTACACACAGAAAACGGAACGTACACACAGCAAACAGAACTTACACACAGGAAACGGAACGATGGTGACCGTAACGATATGTGCAACAGTGTTTTTTAAGTAATATTTTATTTAATTGTTATTATTAAATTCATTAGTTAATTTTTTAATGATTTTTAAGATTTTTCCCGATTTTCTAACATAAAAAGTCTGGATTTTCAAGATGTCGGACATGACATCATCTAACTGGCGATATATATACTTTGAAAAAAAGTGGTGGGAGTCAGTCTGCCAGCACCCACCACGGGGGAAGGATCGGTCGCCATTTTTATTTTTTTGCCCTCACCAGGTTCGAACCAAGGACTCCGAGCTCTGTGTCGTAAAAGTATTTTTTTTATTATTTTTCATTAAAATTTTATTAAATGAATTTTTTTATAAATTTTTAAATTTTTTTCATTAAAATCAGATGATAAATAAAGATTTTAAAGATGGCGACCATAGCTAAATTTGCAACGGTGACATCATAATTCAAAATGGCGGAAAACAAAATGCCGGAATGTTCGAGAAAACAAAATGACATCATCCAAAATGGCGGATCCAAGATGGCATATCCAAAATGGCCGTCGGGTTCAAGGTCAAGGTCAAAGGTCAAGGTCACATCCATCCAAGATGGCCGCCGTGACGTTACAATCCAAGATGGCGGTCGGCACCACAGGCACCACACCCAGGACCCAGTCCCCGGACCGGCCAAAACATACTACTAATGTCTACCGAAACGTTGGTGAATTATTTGCCAAGGACATGGCTACAACGCAGAAGCCAAGCTACTTTATATCAAGCAAGCTTCCTTGATCGCTATATAAAATAATTGTTAGGCTCGTTTTTAGATAATCGTTCATTTCGAGTCACGATAGAAGGGCACAGTCCGATGTAATAATAAAGCAGGAGTCCTGCAAGGAAGCATGTAGCCACGACGTGCCTAAACCTGCTCATCGCTTAGTACAGTTGGGATAGTGTGCAGATGATACGACACTTCAGCAGTGGCGGATCCAGGATTTTGGTTTGGGAGGGGCTTGACCCAGCTGAGGCTAGGCTTTATCAAGGTAAACACTAAAACAATAGTGGACCCAGATGCTTTTGGAGGGGGCTTGAGCCCCTTAGCCCCCCCTCTGGATCCGCTACTGCTGTTCAGTAATCTTGCAACAGGAAGACTACAAACTGCGTTGAATTCACTAGAGAAGTGGTATACAAAATGGTGAATTAAAGTGAATCCTACCAAATCCTAAGCCATAGTATTTATGCGGAAACACCTTCCACCACTATAAAATAGGCCACGACTAACACTATTTAATCGGGTCCAGTCCTGTATATAAACCAAAGTGGACCACGAGTCCAAGCTCCCAACCCCCGCATGGTAGACTCTTTTCTACTCTGTGCAACTCTTCATCTAGACCATCCTATGCATGCAAATTAGCTCCCCACATGACTGTGCCCAGGGTTTTACCTGGGCCCAACTTATCTAGTTTTAGTAGAATAGTCAGTGAAGCGAGTTAGTCATGGCAACAATCGCTGCCATGGCCAGCTATGCCCTGATAGAACATGATGCATGATACCCCTCCTGCACGGCTAATATATTGCATGTGTAGAGGCTTCGGCCTGAGACGCACTTAGGTCCCTTCCTAACCTGGACCTCCAAAATACACTTAGCTTTAGTAAGGTTTGAAAAAAAAAACAATGTATCACTAAACCGTTGCATTAAAATTTGGCCTGAAATAAATTTTACTCCCATCGCGCCCACAATAATTGTTTCACTTCAAAAATCTGCAACGCAAAAACGTGTATAATTCTGGCGTCTGACTCGGGGCAAATGAACAGGATGTTTCTCGTGCAGACTTGCCAGCAACTTGTGTTGGGAGAGCAAGAATGCGCAGAAGGTATGATCGCGAAATGAATGGTCTTTTTTTCCCCTGAGCGCCCCTGACCTAAACGCCGGCGCGGGGTGAAAGTACGACGTCTCAAGGTCACCAGATAATGGAATCCCTCTTATTATAGCCGTCGCTTTGAGTACCGACTTGTAGCTCATTACTGAATATTACAGCCCCTGACCTATAGAACTAGACTTAGCCGAACTTAAATTCACGTGTTTGTATGTTGCAAATGCGCTTTTAATACGACACATGGACAGGAAATTGAAAGTATATTTTTAAAAAATAATTACAAGCGTGATAAATATACGCAAATTATGATTTCAACTACATTTCTTGAAGCAATCACACAATGTTTGTACACCCGACGCTTGAATTCGCTGCCGGAGCAGCTACTACGACTATCGACTCATTCAATTATCCGAGCGAAATTATATATAAAATATAATATAATGAAATGGCTCCAATAAAAGCAAAAGAGATTTGAAATATATATATATATATATATATATATATATTAAACCCCGACTTTGGACCTGCTTTAGGACATCACAACCTCACATCTTCAAATTCATAAAATTGTTAAAACAATAAAGTTTACCTTTGGCTTTATGAACATTGATCTCACCCCATCCGCTACAGATGGCAGCACCGTGGTTGCACATTCCCGTTTCACGTGACTTCCATTCCATTCATTAAATCACTCCTGCCAAATGCCGCGAACCGGGATATAAGATGTAACACACGACGACCCTGATTATGAAACTTTGCCAAATGTCGAGTGTGATGACTCCAGAGAACGTCAAGGTGGTACAAACATCAAGGCACTCGAGATTCTGTTCCGAGGAGTGAATCTGCGTTGGTCTGTCGTCTTAATGAGCGCATGGTTGAATCGTCTCGCTTCCAATGTACAAACATTGGAAATTGGGGAATCACGTTCAGTGGCTGCTAATCTTTTTCGTAATCTACACTTTTGTTGTCAAGCTCTAGCCTTTTCCCTCTTCTTTTCTATTTCATTTTTTGTCAAAAGTATGACCTGACAAGTTTTCTTTTTGACGTGACAACGTCTAATAAATTGATGAACGCTGGCTGCACGCACGAAAAATTGTCCCACTACGAATGTCCCACTACGGATGTCCCACTACGGATGTGTTATTTTATTATTTTTTTCCCTAACCTAACAAAAACTAAGTGTATTTTGTTTGGGAGGGGTCTGGGTTAGGGAAGACTCTAGGTGCGTCCCAGGCCGAAGCCTTTACGCCTAATCATGCTGGGTTTAAGCCATGCAGACAAGGGAGAATGCATCGTGTGCTTTGCTCGGGGATTGGCCAGCCATGGCTGCAATTGGCGCCATGGCTGACTCCCCTATCTTAACTCTAGACGAAGTACGTATTATTTTAATTACTAGTGTAAATCAGTATATTTGATCAGTGTTGTATGAGTATTTTTTTAGCTGTTGAACTAAATATGTATTGCTGGTACGATACTTTTCATTCTTTAGTTTCACATTGGTAATTATTTGTCATGAGTTATTATTTGATCAACTAAATCACACACCGTATTATAGTTATGAGCCCACGAGCGTGTAAATATTTCGAGTCCAACAGAGAATATGCTAGTTAAAAGAAATTCAAACAAATATCGTGCGTGGAATATTATTAATTTATAACATCTGAAACAATTGTTTCCAATATGGCCTCGTGGCTGTGAGGTTAGCATTGCTGACTACCAATCGATATGTTGACAGATCAAATTCCGGCTGCTGAAATTTGTTTTTTGTACTTGTAAAAATAAATACGGCGCCACGACACTTCAAAAGTAATAAATATATTTGAATTAATGAATGCAAATAAAAGTAAATTTATTAATTAAATTGTAGATTTCATTTCACTCCTTCTTAGTATCCATACAAAATAGTGATAATTCAATAAAAATGAGTCAATTTTATTCATAAAAGTATGCAGAGGTAGATTTTATCATACAAAAGTTAGAAAAATTTTAAAAAACATTTCTTCCTCAACGAATATAATATTTTTAATGCCTAAATGGTTTGGTTGCAAAAATCTATTACGGCTCAGTCTCAGGCCGAATATATTTCCTTTTCTTCTGGATCAATAATTTCATCAATGTTTTGTTATGACGTTGTCTCGTTAACTATCGTCAGTAAACCGACTTTACAGACAACCATTTTTTTCTGGCTTTCTTTTTCCTTTCACGATCTTTCTGAAGGTACATGGCCCACTTTTATGGATCTTCTTTTTTCCTCTTCCTAGACTCTGCCATCAGTAAGCCTTTTGGTTTTCCCATTGCCTGAAATAAGAAAGGGAATAAATTATTAGAGGATGCTGGCTGGCTAAATATAAGAATCGAGTTAGTGACTTTTGAAAAATTCTACTGACAAAGGTTTTGTCCTGGCTATAACACTAGAAAGTGATTAACATGAAACTGAAAAGTATATCATTCATGCAACTAAATATTTTGACCAAATGTAATACCACAATTCAAGATGAAAGCAAAACAATGACACACTCAACTTCCTAAAAACTTAAGGTCCTTATTCAAGCTCTTGTCAGAAATACAAATTGTAATTTTCAACATTAGCATTCATGTTTTTCTAAGAAAAGCTTTTGAACAAAAACAAATGAGTTTGTATTAACTCATAGCCACCTAGAACAAGGTGCCAATCCTAAAAATGGTTTTTGAGAAAGTTTTATTTTTTTTTCTGGGCAAGTTTTGGCTTATAAATACTTTTCATATTTGTTACCAAATTAAATGTGTCACGTCCGTTACCAACATTTTTACATTAAAAACCGCTTTTAAAATTTTTAATAAATTTAACCTATAAGTTTTTGAGATGATTATTTATATTTCCAAATTATATGAATGCAAACTTAATGAAGTAACCAGAAAATAAACTTTTACAGTTTTATGGTAACAGATGTGACATAAAGTTGTTTACGAATGACTGTCAAAATAATTAATTAAACTTACCTTTTCCTGCTTGAATTTAGTATCACAGAAAACTACTCGATTCAAGCTACCTGGAACATAACCTCAACTTTCACAGCTAACCACTCCATAGACATTAAAGCTATTCAAATATGTTATTATAAAAGAGGTTTCTTCCAGTTCGTATGTTGCACAACATGCCAACATAACAAAACCTTGAGGAATAAGTTTTAAAAACTTTTTATTACTTTCATCAACTTTGCACTTTTACCATATACAGCAGGTATAAAATTATAATAAGCAAAATTATTTTACATTTCATGCTTTGGTTTCACTTTTTGTGGAATGGCTGTTTACAATTGCACACATAACTTCCGCACCTACCAGTAGAATTCACTGCGTAGCAACTACGTCAACTATTGAATTTTTCAGTTTGCATAGCGAAAGATTAAACTATATAATGAAACGTCTCTGATAAAAGAAAGAAAAAATACTAAACCCAGATTTGGACCAAATTTGCGACAAGGAATTTTATTAAAATACTGCCCATCTTGTTAATATTCATCATACTATAAAGTTTTCCTTTGCCTTTGTGAGTTTTGCTTCACGCCATCCACCACAGATGGCAGCACCGTGGTTACACATTTCCGTTCCATGCGATTTCCATTCCATTCACGAAATTCCTCCCACCAAATGCCGAATAGGTACAAAGAGCTAAGATAATGCGTGTAAAATACTTCATTCCCATATATAGCCATAGCCTGTTCAAAATATGTGTAACCACGCAACTGAATGTAAACAAACAATTTACAGCATTGTTTCAGTAGTTGTCTCAAAAACGTTTGTTAAAAGTTAAAAAAATTAAATTACTTTAGTGTATTGTAATATTTAAAGAAGTTAATATTTAGTGTTTGGCTTAGTTAAAATTAAATACATATTGGATACGTAGTAACATAATGTCACACGAGAAAGAAAAAAGCGAATAACGAACTCTTTGCGTACACGCATTTACTACAGGAGCGAATTTATAATTCCGGTTATGCTGGTCGTAAAAACCAGTTTCCGCGTCTGCCAATGGCTACTCGCGAGCCTTGCGTATAGTCTGCTTCGCGCGATTCGTCTCATCTAGCTCAGCATTCCTCAACCTTAGTACCAACGGTACCATGGCCCAACTGTCTTTTGAAGAGCAACCCGAGAAGTTTGGTTACGACACTGACATCCTTATGAAGTTGTTTACAAGAGTGATCCTACCGTTACGTCTGAGCCAATTTGACTAATTTCTCAGATTTTTTTTATATCGAACATTAAATATCAATGGGAATAATTAACAAATAAATTAATTCCATGTAATGATGTTTAACATAATTTATTTTTAGGGTGCGGAAACATTCGCGGGTTCAGTGACCTCTAAGATGGACTCTACAATCCTCTGCATACTCGGGCAAATGCAATCTGCTCATTGGCTGCTGACTTGTGAGACGTCTCGGCTGGGTAACTCGCGGTTTGAGAGCTCTTTGGTTGGCGGTTTGCCATTGGTCCAGAGTCCTCTTCATTAGCTGTGAGCCAAAGTGAATGCTCGAATTTACATATCTGTTCTTTATTTATTTTACCTATAATATACACGTATATATTTAATTCCCATAGCAAAGGTAAATAAAACAGCTTTCACGCGTTGTACATGATTTCACAAAATTTTTTTAAAAAAAACCATCTCAAATTGGTTGTCTGTAAAGTCGGTTTACGGACGATAGTTTAACGTGACAACGTCATAACAAAACATACTTTTATGAATAAAATTGAATCATTTTTATTGAATTATCACTATTTTGTATGGATAAAAAGGAGGAGTGAAATGAAATCTACAATTTAATTGATAAATTTACTTTTATTTACACTCATTAATTCAAATATGTTTATTACTTTAACGAAGAGATTAATTCAACTATAACTTTTATACATGTTTGCTATTTAACTTCTTCCAATCTGTGTTATTCTTTTAAGGATAGGACGATGATAGGAAAAGTAGGAAACTAGTGGGAGTGTTTCAAGTTTAATGTTTCTCAAAAAAGTCAAATCGATGGTTGTTCCAATCGAGTGGAAGAGAGATAGATGCGGCGCAAGCGTACAATGAGCGTAACAGGATAATGAGTCATCCTTTTTCGTGCGTGCAGCCGGCGTTCATAGATTTATTAGACGTTGTCACGTCAAAAAATTTCATACATACAACTTAAGGGAAATAAGTCTAGAAAAAATGTTCGTCATTTTTGAAACTTATAATATTATCACCTTAAGAATATTTGCTATTTAATGAGGTGTAGAAGAGAACCAAAATAAGAACGTTGAAGGAGTGTAGATTATTATTTAGTGTCACTTTGTAACACTGTTCATCCAGTGAAATATTTCGTACATTCGGTATTTCACATATGTAGGCGGGAATATTTAGTTTTACTTCCATTGCTTACTACAAAGTAATTACTTGTAACATATAATAACTTTAATACAATGCCTGAACATTAATTTATAAAAAATAACAGTTTTCTGCGGATTCATCCACAAACACTGTTGACAGAACAGCAGTGGCCATCGTAGTATGTACACAGAAAAAAATAGTACTTTTACAAAAGATTACTTTGGAAAAATTGCCAAGAAATATTTTGTAATAAGTAGGTACTACAAGAAATATATTGTAACTCTGCATACATTAAATACGTTGTTGGAGATATTTCTTATCCGAAATTGGCGCAAAATTTTATATTTTGATTTAATTTAAATATATTTTTGACACCATGCAAAACATAAAAGAATAATCAATAATCGCACTTTATTGTGTTATATTATTTTTTTTAATGTGCGCAGTTATTACTGGAAAGCTATTCAGGGAACGATTTACAAATAACTTTAACTATTGGAGGTACTGGGACAACACAAAGCACAAAAGCATGTTACGTCAAACACTATGTTTAGTGATACAGTGGTTTTCGTGTAAATGAACAAATTTACAAATATCTATAACTTTATATTAATAGTTCTGTTCTATTTACAACAAATGGGAGCGTGTACTTATGTAAGTACGTTAGAAGTTAGACTTATTTGGCGTAGTAAAAAAACAACTTTAATTTTGCATTCAAATAATAATGTATAACAAGTAAAATAATAAAAGGACTGGAGTAATATTATAAATGCAGTCGGTAAAGTTTAAAGTCAATCAAATTAAAAATTCAAATGAATACTCAGTATTTAATTATTATATAAAACACGTGGATAAAGTTAATTATTTATTTTAGTATAAAAATCGAGGTAAATTTTAATTAATAATAAAAATCAATAAATATGTTAATCGCAATTTGAATTTTTATTTATTAAATAATAATGTAATAGCTTATAATGCAAATAAATTATACATACGGGAACATAAACTCACTGATATAAATATAATAGAAATAACCTTTTAAAAAGTTTACAAACACATTTTATATAATTAATATTAACAATAATTATTTTTTTTATTACATGGACTAGTATTCAATATCAATCATTCAAAAATAAGATTTAAAATCACATATATAATTTTCATTTTTATGTAGACATTTTTGTAAGTAGCCATTTTTTTATCTAGTTAAAATGTCGTTGCATGGTGCGCGTGCATCGTTAATATTCACTCTCATCTCTTGTATCCATAGCGCGCCTGAAGAAGTATAACTTCAAGAAGAGCAGAGTGCGTGTATCAGTTCTGCAGAGAGACGTGGTGCCGGCGACACAGGCTGTCGCTCGCAGAGGTCTGCGCACCGCGCATGCGCAGAGCGCACTAGGATGACACCGCGGCTCGAATCGCGCTCAGGACACCGCGCGGTGGTGGCTGCACTAACCTTGTTATTTTCTTCGCTGGCCGCCTCGTCAGGAATGTACGTGTGCTGGTGAGGCGGAATGATATGCGCGACGCTCGCTGGTGCTTCTAGCGCGGTGTCGCCTCTGGACTGGCGCGCAGTAATTTTTTTTCCTAACCTAAATTAAAACTAAGTGTATTTGGGAGGTATCTGGGTTAGGAAAAGACTCTAAGTGCGTCTCAGGCCGAAGCCTATACGCTCTTATCATGCAGGGTTTAGCCATGCGGGAGAGGGTGCATGCATCATGTGCTAGGAGGGGGATTGGCCAGCCATGGCAGCGATTGGCGCCATGACCAACTCCCCACAATGACTATTCTAGACTAAAACTAGATACCTTGGGCCCAGGTAAAACCTGCATAGACACAGGGATAACCCTAGGCACTTACATGCGGGATGCAAAATTTTATGCATTAATTACACTTGGGTTGGCTACGGGAATAGAAGGATGGCTCAGGAAGAAGAGTTGGAAAAGTAGAAAATATCTACTAAGCAAGGGCGGGCCCTTGGACATTTTTGTCCGCATTGGGGTTTTGGGCATAACTGGTTGTTATGGGGCGACTATCGTCATTTCCCACCAGGCTGTCTGCCAGCCAAGTTAATGGGAAGAACATAATTATATGACCGCAGCACCCAGGTTGCCCCAGCCGCTGCGACCATGTATGTCCGACACATTGTGCTGCCAGCCTGGGCATGTCAATCATTGGCTAGTCCAATGTTGCTTACTTTCACCGCTGGCGCGTAGTCTTCTCGTCGTCGCAGGATAACTGTGAAATTTGAGCGGTGACCGTAACATTATATGGCGGGGAAATAAAGAAAAAGGTGTAATGCAAGTCCCTCAAAAGCTTTCAAGAGTCTGTACTGGTTGTTTTACAAACTATAAATTACTCTGAAAACATGCGTTTTAGCCATTTTAACTCTTCTAAAAAATACAGTTTAAAAAACTTAATCCGAAATCAAAAGTACTTTTCGGCCCTCAGAGAACTCTTAAATGTTTTTCGTAAGCAGACCCCATCGGATATCTTGAGTAATTTTGAAATCACGTTGTTTTTCCTGGAGCTGTGTGCACCGTGTGTGTGCCCGGGTAGGGAGTGATGCTAGTCGCTGGCTTCAGTTATCGCTGTCCTGGAGTGAGTTGGGGGTTCAGACGGTGCTACTAAATGTGTAAGAACACCCGCGCTACCTCCGAGCCTGACGTCACAGGATGAAGGAAGACGAGCCTCTGTTGCTTTGCGTGCTCCATCTCTTCAAGTTAAAATTAGTGATCCTGTGACGATAGAGAAAGAACACACTCTGTGTATGTGTCTGGACGGCTCGCAACTGCGCACCCTAGCCAGTTGCTTGACAGACACTCTGCTTCACAAGCTGTCCTTCTGACACACCTCTTGCCGCGCTGAGGCCACAGGTAGCTGGTCCATGTTCGCTGCGCCAGGTGGCCAGACATATCAGTCCAGTTCGCGATGTTGGAGAGGAGCAAGCCTTGGGATTTGGGTTATGATTCCGAGAATATGATATTCTGCTGGCTCTAACAGTATCTAAACGTTTAAAAAATATAATTCATGAAATTTATTTAAAAAAATAATTTGAAAAATTTCATCAATTGGTGAAGCAGTTGTGTGTGATACGAAGCCAAAATTATGGATTAATTCAGAATAAATACAAATCAGTTTGATAGCATGCCCTTAAAATATATTCCATGCATTGTGCTGTATATCCTGCCTTCTATGTTATTCCATTGATTTATTCCATAAATCTGGATGATTTAGAATTTATTAAATGAACTTTGCCGTTAACTTAAGTTATTTAGAACAAAATACTTAGAGAAACAAAACTTCATAAGAAGCAAACGCAGAAGTTCAGCCAAATTCTGCGCTAAAATAGTTGTTTATTTTCTGCGCATGCTTGAAGTCACCGATGGTTGGATGTGTGAATGGGAGGCACTGAAAGTTATTTTTAATTTGTCATTGGTAGAAAATCTCACGTCGGCTCTCTAGCAAGCTTTTACGAAGCTACCGAGATATCTGTGTTGCGCTTCATTTTTTTCTTTTGGGCCAAAATGTACAACACACTGAGAAACTAGACTTTCACTTCTGATGGTAAAGTGCGTGCTTCAAGGTAGAATGCTTGTGACTGGTTTCTCTGTGTATAACGAATGTTATGAGAACCAATAGCGTGTGCCGACTTAAAAAGCCATTGCTGAGTTACTGGGAGACTTATATCGTCTAAATAGGTTTGCTACAGCAAATAATCTTACCTGGAACTATACTTACATATTCATTTGCATACATTTTTAAGGAAACTTGGAAAGCACAGTAAAGATGATTTTTGGCCTAATGAGTGTGAACTATGTATGGATGTACAATAGCTTCATACTAACTACCGGACTCTGGCTTTTTTGTTTTTTTGTTATTAACACGTTAGTACGAAAGACTCGGGATATTTGCAAGTTGATGTTATGCCTGGCAGAAACATGTTGATGTGAAAAGGACTGCGAAATAGCTGCACGATTAATGTTTTGTCTAGAGATGTATAAGACTGTAAAATCCATATAAAACGAAATAATTAATAACGATTCACTCGCAAACAACTCGATTGGCAGCAAGCGTGTACGATAGCACAACTTACCGCCATGATGGTTCAACAACAACTGTTGCTTCGTTGCCGGAAGCTGCAGGGCTACCCACCTTGGCAGGCAGCGAACTTGAAAAACTTGGCGCTGCTAGCAAGCAGCGCGGGAAGTTCAAAATTCAAATGTTTCCAAACACTATACACTAAATTACACACAACAATATTTACAAGTCCAAACATTACCGCCCGCCTTGAAATGTCCCATTTCAACAATCATACGGTAGCGGGCAGAGCTTCACCACAGGACGCTTAAAAGTTCCACTAGAAGTCCGGATAGTAGCCACTCTGGCAACACCATCTTTCCCAGGATAGAGCTCCATGATGCGCCCCAAGCGCCACTGTAGAGGTGGGAGTCTGTCTTCCTTCAGGAGCACAAGTTGGTTGGCATTGGGACTAACTCCTTGCTCATGCCATTTCTGCCACTGCTGGAGCGTGTGTAGGTAATCCCTGTGCCAACAATGCCAAAAGTTCTGTT
Organism: Bacillus rossius redtenbacheri; assembly: GCF_032445375.1. Taxonomy (NCBI): domain Eukaryota; kingdom Metazoa; phylum Arthropoda; class Insecta; order Phasmatodea; family Bacillidae; genus Bacillus; species Bacillus rossius. The sequence goes on along the minus strand of NC_086339.1, from coordinate 46,728,212 downwards.
GGAGGCGTTCCACAAGTTGCCAACATTGAAGGCGGTTTAGCCGTACATCCCTCAAGTTAGGCTCTGGTAATGTGACCAGTGGCTCCAGGGTTAAGAAAAGGCCAGGGGTTAGAGCACTTATGTCATTGGGATCAGAACTCAAAGGGCACAGGGGTCTCGAGTTTAACGTAGCTTCCACCTGCACTAGAAGGGTTTAAAGCTATTCAAATGTGAGCACTTGTTCCCCAATAACTTTACTTAAGTGAGTCTTGAAAGACTTTACCCCGGCCTCCCACAAACCAACAAAATGGGGAGCAGCAGGAGGGTTGAAGTGCCACATGACACCGAGCTGGGACAATGCATCAGTGACAGCCTGCTGGTGTGGAGCCGACGACAGAAGTTGCTGTAGTTCCTTAAGACGATTGTGAGTTCCGACAAAGTTGGTCCCACAATCACTGTATATATCAGATGTTCTCCCACGCCTGGCAAGAAAACGTTTGTAGGCTCCAATAAAGGTCTCAATGGACAGGTCTGAAGCTAGTTCTGCATGAACGGCCTTTGTCGCACAGCAGACGAAAATACAAAGGTAAGCCTTCAAAACCTTTGCCCCACGGACCCGACCAAGTTTAACCATAAAATAGTCAACTCCTACCTTGGCAAATGGTTTAACCTGTTGCACTCTCATAGCGGAAAGATTGCCCATGAGAGGTGTGCTTGCTACTGGTCTTTGCTTGAAACATGGAACACAGTGACGCAAGCAGCGAGAGATGGCATCCTTATCTGCAAGAATCCAGAATTATTCTCTAAGAATTCCTCTAAGAGTTTGAACTCCAGGATGATGATTCTTTTCGTGATAGTGGTTAATAATGAGATCAGTCAAATGGAGAGATTTTGGAAGCAGCACCGGTTGCTTCTGCTCAAAAGGAACACTGGAGTGAACTAAACGACCACCTACCCTTATTAGGCCACTGTCATCAAGAAAGGGTAGGTACTAGTTTGCGAATCTGAGGGGAAATGCACTGTCCCTTCTTCAGAGCACTTATATCCTCTTTGAAATGATGCGATTGTACCCAGAAAAGCCAAAAAAGTAAAGCCATATTCAGCTCATCAGGAGACATATTGTCAGTCTTGTGCTATTTCAGTGACATGCGACAATTGTGGGCAAAGTTCAATAAACAGCATGTGACACGCAGAAGCCTGGTTAGTCGACTGAATCGCACTGCCAACTGGCCAAGATCATCAGAGGACATTACAGTGGTCAATGTGACAGTCTTCTTCTCCATCACTGCGGGATCCACTTCCACTGCATCTGGTGACTGGGAAGGCCACTGTCCGGGTGACTCTATTAACCACGGTGGACCAGTCCACCACAAGTGATGATCCAATAGTTGAAGAGGGAAGAGACCACGAGAGGCACAGTCAGCAGGATTGAACTCAGACGGTACATGTTTCCACCAACTGGGATGGGTAAGCTCTTGGAGTTCGCTTACCTGGTTAGCTACAAAAGTCTTCAACTGATGAGGAGATGAGTTAATCCATGCTAAAACCACTTGTGAGTCTGTCCAGGCTGTGATGGAAGACACAGGCAAAACTTCTTGGTAAGTCTCAATCACATGGTTGAGCACATGAGCCAACAGTAGTGCTCCACAAAGCTCCAGACGAGGTAAGGTTTGGCTTTTGACTGGTGCAACTTTGGATTTACTTATCAGCAGACGAATGATGGTTCGATCATCCGGGCACACTATGCGCAGGTACACCACGGCCGCGTAACTAATCTCAGAACTATCGCAGAAACCATGTAGTTGATAGGTGGAGCCTTCTGGACCCTTAATGAACCGAGCGACAGCAATGGAGGACAACCGAGGGAGCTCCCGGCTAAAATGATCCCACTGAGAAACAAGATCAGGGGGGAGGTGATCATCCCAGTCAATGGACCGCACCCACAACAGTTGCAATAGATGCTTTGCAAACATTAACAGTGGAGTAAGCCATCCTAGAGGATCAAATATTCTGGCTAAGTTGGCAAGGATGCTCCTCTTCGTAACAAGACTCGAGTGGCCTCGGATTACATAGGAGAAGGTGTCCGAGACTGGGTTCCATTGAAGTCCTAAGACCTTGACCACAACTTGACTCTCAGGATCCAGATCAAATGATTGGGGCATATCAACATCTTCAGGTGGAAGCCAGTCTACGAGAGCTTAATGGTTGCTCATGAACTTCCTCAACTTGAAGCCCCCTTTGGCAAGAAGAGCTCGAAGGTCCTTTTGGTTGGCCAGAGCAGATTCAAGAGAGTGAGAACCAGTGACCACATCATCGACATACACATCGGATTGCAAAACTCTTGAGGCAGCTGGAAAGTGGTCTTTCTCATCGACTGCCAGTTGTTGAAGAGTTCGAAGGGCCAATAATGGAACTGAGGAGATGCCATACCTCACCGTCTTCAATCGATAAAACTGCACAGGTTCCGAATCACAGAAGCGCCAAACAATGCATTGGTAGTCCTGGTGCTGGGGAGAACAGATATTTGACGGTACATTTGTTTAACGTCTGCCGTAAACACAAAGGGATGTAGCCGAAAGTTCAACAGTAGGTCAAAAATGTCTCTTTGCAGCTTAGGGCCGGTTAGCAGTGTGTCATTCAGTGAGACACCGGATGAGCTCTTAGCAGACGCATAAAACACTACCCACAGTTTTGTGGTTGAGCTCTCCAGCTTCACGACACAATGGTGGGGGATATAATATGCTGGAGTCACATTAATCTGATCATCTGGAACCTTTTCCATGTGACCCTTGGCAAGATAGTCTTCCATGAACTCTGAGTACATCAGTTTGAGCTTTGAGTCACCTTTCAAGCGTCTCTCTAGGCGCATCAACATATTTATAGCTTGGGGTCTAGAGGTGCCCAACTCAGATCTCGAGTGGCGAAATGGCAGGGACACACCATATCGGCCTTCTTCATTTCGGACATGAGTTTCGGCAAACATGGTTTCGCAACAGACATCCTCAGGAGACTTGTGTTCTACATGTGGTAATTCTTCAATTTCCCATAACTTTCGTACAACATCATCTAATGGAGGGTAAGAATTAAACAATGTGACACAATGTGATTCCATGTGGGATGGTGGAAGTTTGGCGTCCACCTTTCCCATGAGAATCCATCCCAAAACAGAGTCGATAGCCACTGGAGACCCTTCAATCTTGCCTCCAGTTACGAGAAGAGGAAATAGGTCAGCACCAATAAGCAGGTCAACAGGACCAGGGGTGTCGAAAGAAGGATCAGCAAGCTTCACATGAGCCACTGATTGACGCACATCTGATGAAAGTTTGGCACTTGAAAAGTTATTGCTAATGCGTGGTAACACAAATACATCCAGGGCAAATTGATTATCTGGATTGCCCACTGGGGAGATGACAACTGATATGGAGGATTTAGACATATTCACAGGTGTACTGGACAAACCCTGTATCGGAAGATGGGCCTGTCTGCAAACAAGCCGGAGATTTTGTAGGCACTGTTCGGTGATAAAGCTGGCTTGACTGGCAGTGTCTAGCAAAGCACGTACAACACAAGGCACACCACAACGATCAAAAATCTGTACTTGAGCAGTTGACAACAATATTGTTGTTGTTGAGGTAGGTTTAGCAGCAGTTACTGCAACAATGGCAGAATTAGAGTCAAATGATGGTGGTTCCTTGTCTGAGTTGGATGGGATGGAGTCTTCATCTGATCGCTGACCCCCAAAATGCAGCATGGAATGGTGACGTGCCTTACAATGATGACATGACGACTTAGATAACCACAAATTTTATCGATGTGATGGGGAAAGACAATTCAGACACAACTTATGTTCCTTTACTATTGCATATCGTTCCTTGGGGCTACCCTGCGAGAAGATAGGGCATGACCTAACCACATGAATGTCACTACACAAGAGACAACTTTGTGACTGTGGAGAACTTACTAATGTGTGTACAGACTGACCTCGAGACTGCCTCCAGCTGTTTTGGTACCCTTGAGCCGTCTGTTTTGGAACCTGATTTCCTAAACTCCTAGAACGGGAAGCTATCACAGCCTCATGAGCATGACAATGTTTTTCAAAAAACGAAGTGAAACTACTAAGAGTGGGTAGCTCGTCTGTTAATGTCATTTCCCATTTCGTTTGTAAGGCAGTATCCAAACATTTGCATAGAATGGGCAGCAGCATCAGATCCCACTGGTCTAAAGGGACAGACAAGGCCTTAAGAGCAGACACATTCTCTGTAACAGAGTTCAACAGTTGGCGCAATGTCTTGGGAGAGTCAGCTGATGCAGGGGGTGCTTGAAGTTTAGCCTCCACATGCACAGACACAATGAGCCTCTTGTTCTCTTACCAACCAACAAGTAGTTTCCAAGCCACATCAAAGTTTACTTCAGACATGGGCAAGGCCTGAATCATGCTGAGGGGTTCACCACTGAGAGCAGTCTTCAGATAAGCCAGTTTCTCAACAGATGAAAGGTCACTATTGTTAGCAACGAGAGTGAAAAATAGGTTGGAGAAGTTAGGCCAATTTTTAATGCTACCCTCAAAACTTGGAAGCGTAATTTTTTGTAAAGCCACCCTAGAATTGCTCACCTTGGGCCTTGACGATGTTGAACTCTCCATCGAACACCCCTCCAGGGCACTTACCGTCGCCATGACTTCAAAATATTTTTCTTCGAAATCGTCCATACGTGCCGTCAGTTCTGAGAGATCGATGTCAGAATTTTACGTTGCCCCAAGAACCACAAAATCCGCCTCGAACTTATCACGGACTTGGGGTAGATCACGAATTGTGGCCCGAAACAATCCTTGCTTAGAAACATCGTCAACAACACTTTGAGACAGGTCGACGGCACGTTTGAGCCGAGCCTCTGCTAGTCGGATACGCACGAGTGCCGAGCCTATATCTGCCATGGTCACACACAGAAGCAAAGGACGAAATAACCAAAAAGGCACAACAAAGAAATAAACACAACGTAGACCAATATAACCAAGGTTAGACACAGCAAATCAAAATTTATACCCAGCAAAAACACCTAACGCAACGAAAAACATGAGCAGACGCCGATAAATAATACAACATAACCCCAACACGAAATATATTCCACGAAAACATAGAACATATAACAGTTTCTTAGATCGCCAAATCTCTGCGAATTTCTTCAAAAACACGTTGCCGAAGAGATCTTGACAATGAAAATACTCTAAATAACGAAGGTATAGCGCACGAAATAACATGAACGAAGTGTGATTGTTTACCACATGCACACGAATCACGTTTCAAACACCAGAAAAAACCGGAACTATCCGGCCCGGAGGACCAAATGTTTTGTCTAGAGACGTACAAGACTGTAAAATCCATATAAAACGAAACAATTAATAACGATTCACTCGCAAACAACTCGATTGGCAGCAAGCGTGTACGATAGCACAACTTACCGCCATGATGGTTCAACAACAACTGTTGCTTCGTTGCTGGAAGCTGCAGGGCTACCCACCTTGGCAGGCAGCCAACTTGAAAAACTTGGCGCTGCTAGCAAGCAGCGCGGGAAGTTCAAAATTCAAATGTTTCCAAACACTATACACTAAATTACACACAATATTTACAAGTCCAAACAATCAAAAATTATAGTGGGTACCACCTTTTTTTTTTTTTTTGGAGTAATTGGCTGCTATTATTCACTGCTCAATACTTTAACAACATAGAATACCTAAAGAATTAACAATAATTAGAATCTCGGCTGCAGTAACTTAGTCTTATAAGTGGAACTTTTCCTTTAACCTCGTTATGTCCCGTACTCATTTGGTAACGTTGTTTCTTATAAACTTTGTGATGACTCAAGTTGACCTTTAAGAGGCGTATATATTAACGCGATGCAAGACTTTAAAAATGCCCTGATTTTTGAGTGGTACTGATTCTGAAGTTCTGTTAGTAACATTTGTTCACATTTTTATATTCATTATTTTTTTAAGTATTCTATTTATAAATATAGGTTAGCTGCGTATTATTAATTTTGAAGAATTCCTGTTATAAATATACTAGCTGCCCGACCCGGCTTCGCACGGCTATACTTATGGAAAAAAATTAAGCCACATCTCCCATTTACAAAAATGGTAAATTAAAAAAATCAGTGAAAATTTATTACAATGCTGTATAATGTACCAGAGAGAAAAAGAATAGCACCGATGGTTTCCCGACTCGTGCACGCAACTTACAACTGATGTACCCGTACTTCGCTACGGCAGTCTACAGGCAGATCACTCTTACGCCGCTCATTATACATGCCCCTCCTTGTGGGTACGCCACTGCCGCGCGATGCCCGTTGCCATGGAGACGCAGAAGGCATGAACAATGCAAAATCCTGTTCTCATGCAGACAAAGTACCCACTGTTGCCTGGTTTTAACCACCCATGGGATCTAATTTTCAGAAAAAATGTCATCCTGCGTAACATAAGGAACATTAATGTAAAGTTTCAAGTCTGTAAAATATATATATACTTGAAAAAAAAGGCAATAAAAACAAATTAAACACAGAGAAAGGGGAAAAAAACAATAGTTTAGGTTTGCGATTTAAAGTGATAAAAAGTATTTAAATACTAATTGAACTCTTATGAGGGTACTGATTGCTTCGTTGTTAATATCACACGGGTGTTTTTTTACTTGTATGGGAAAATTAAGGATTATATGGCATCTAGTGCGTGGCAACAATGTTAATAGGCAATAGGAAATAAACTTCTAGCGCCTGCGGCATTGTCAACACACACTTCGTACGTGTACTGCATGTTGTATCTATCCCCCTCCAACGCATTTGATTCTAAATTGGACTTTTAGTAAGGATCCCTAATGTTATTGACAATATAATATAGCCTATAGCCTTCCTAGATAAATGTACTATCCAACACTGAAATAATTTTTCAAATCGGACCAGTGGTTCCTGAGATTAGCGCGTTCAAATAAACAAACAAAATCTTCAGCTTTATAATATTAGTATAGATGTTAGGTGAGTATTATTAATTTTTAAGAAATCTGTTATAAATATATGATAGCTGTGTATTATTAATTTTTAAGATTTCCTGTTATAAATATATTTTAGCTGTTTGTTATTAATTTTTAAGAATTCCTTTTTTAATAATATGTTATCTGTGTATTATTACTTTTTAAATGTGGTTATCAGTTAGCACTTGCTTTGTTCATCGCAATTCTTTTCTTGCATTTTGAATTATAATGTGTTTAAATTTTCAATTGAGATATTATTTTTAGTAATTTTATTTCTAGCGTGGTGCTCCACAGTTTGTAGCTATGATTGGTACTTTAGAGTATGTACTGTGTACAAAGCCATAACTGTAAAATTTATGAGCATTTTGAGGAATTTATTTAAGTTTGATTTACTTTTGAATGTTCGTATTTTCTTTCTTTATCTAACTTATGGCCATTTCTTCTGCCCTATGCATTTTAAGTAGTATTAACCAGTTGCCTCTGAAATCATTAATGAGGCCAGGAGAAGTCTCATAAGCCAAAATCAGGCGTTGTCAAAAAATTGCGAACATAGCACAGAAAATTCCATGGGAGGAATTTTTCAAGACATTATTACAGCACAGACGGACGCAATTGGCTAACAACGACGAGACAGTAGCAACAATAACAGTAAATTACATTGGACAACACAGCGACAAAGAGAATATGGCTAATACACTACAAGTCCCCAAACCCCGCCTGGTACATCGTCTATTACTTACATACATTCTTACATAAATCAAAATCACACCAAGCCCCAAGAATAATCCAACAATGATATGAAACAAATGAAATGAACTGCACAACGACAACACAGAGACACACAGGCGAACCTTGAGATGTGACAAAACAGATATTCTGGAAACCACAACGGCGACAGGACATACGGACACCAGACAATACTAAAAAGTACATAAAATCCTATGGTGATATTAATGAACGTAACTGAGCAGAAAAATCATAAAATAATAAATATATTACATTTTTTGTATGTTTTCTATGTGTATTATTTAATAAATGTAGAACTTCGGCAGCCACTTAAACAGAACATTTCCTAATGATGATTCCAGCCAACTTATCGGTTGACTCGGGCTGTAAGTTTCGTCAGCGAATAATTGAAACAGCGTCTCTTGCAGTTTCACCAGCCAACTCGCTGGCGAATCAAGAAACGTGTCAAACCGAACAAAAACTCCGCCCTTACGTGCCGCGGCCAGAGGCGCGTGCGAGTACAAACCACGCCTCGAACGTTTCGGCCTGCAGTGTAGCTGAAGGTCTGAAAAAGAGTACGCAGAGAGTTGGTATCTATGGTGTACGCATGGGTTTGGTTCGAGTTTATAATATAGTATACAATTTTGGATAAAAATTTCCCGTATTGAATTAATATGTTTACAAATATATTAAAAAAAATAATAACTTCCTCAACGGCTGAACATTTTCCTCACTGCGGGTAATTTTTTTTAAATGGCTAACTTTTTCAAAACCTTGAATTCAGTCACCTAATTAAATGATAATAACATTTTCCAAAACATTTAATATAAATTTATGTATAAAAAACGCATTCAGGTCACAGACTTTGCACAACAATGAGACGTTCACAAGCTAGCAGAATCCTTTGTATTTTTTCGTTTTTATTTTTATTTTTTTATTAATTTTTTCTGTAATTTCATGTCATTAAAGAAAACTTGAGGCGGTTTTCTACGCGTGCTTCCGATTACTCTTGTCAATGTTATGGTGGTTTTCTCCGTGTGCTACTGATTATTCTTGTCAATATTATGGTGGTTTTCTCCGTGTGCTCCTGATTATTCTTGTCAATATAATGGTGGTATTCTTTTAGTGCTCTCATTATTCCTGACTAGACATCTGATGGTTTTCTCCGAGTGCTTCTGGTTACAGATGAGAAATTGATCTCCGCATGAAGGACTTTTTACCTAATGAGATATGTAATTTTATCCTGTGATGCAAATAAATTGTTAATTTCTGGTACTAAATCAGAACTGATATTTTTTTATAAGGTGGATTTCAAAAAAATAAAAAACATTACTCAGTCCAAAAATATCTGATAAGACGGAAGAGAAACACTATCACGAAGGACGGACTTTCTTCTCCTTGATGTCTAGCGAAGCCTTCCTTCTTTTGCGATCATTAGTGAGCATCCCGCATACCACATAAAATAAATAAAATTTACCTGCAAGCAAACAAATGTGTCGTCATCTGTTGTTGACAAGCAGAACTACTTGCATCAATTGGCTTTGCATTAGATAACTTAACTCTCGCTGATGAAATATTTAAATAATTCTATTTCAAAAAATTGTTCCAATTGGAAATCTGTCAGTTTGTATCTAACATTAGTCACAGAAGCTACCATGGATCATGGTTTGTTATCTGCAGCTGAATAGGAAGGAATCCGCTGTAGATACTGTGGCAAGGATTTTGTCATGAGAAGGAATGCTAGACGTCATGAGAGGAATGTTTGTGCTAAAAACCCACTACGCAAAATGTTAAGCTGTAATCGGTGTAGCAGGTTGTTAACACGAATTGACAGCTTAAACAGACATGATAGAACATGTAAAGCCAAGCCTACTTACGGCATAGAGGACACAGATGGATCCACTAGACTATAGAAGGGTGATCTGCATTACGACAATAATTTTCCTTGTCCTGAGCGTGATGGTATTAGCTCACCCGATCGTGACGAACATAAATTGAAGGATGCTAATGGCTTCGGGAAGACTGAAACTAATGGAAGTATCAACACCGTGAAAAGTGAGAATACATTCAAGCCTATATTCAGTAGATCCTCCAATCTTTGTAAAAATGATGGACTCCTAAAAAGGAAGCAAGAAGACGATGAAGACACTTCGACATCATCGATATCGAATTCATACGGTAATCTGGGTGCAGAGGATGTTTTCTACAGTGACTCTGAGGCTGTTGACAAAGGCATAGACTGTGATGAAGCACCTAAAGCTGACAAGATCGAAGAATGTGGCGGTGTCCTGAGACCGAAACGATGGAAACGACGTGTTATAATAAATAAATCTGATAATGCTTATTATGACCACTGGGACGATTGTGATATTAAAAGTATGTATAATAAACAAGCAAGTAAGATGATGGTAGAAGAGATTGATTACACATAATGGAAAGATCCAAACATATTGGTTGACCGGCTAAGACTTCTACATGGCTCGCTTTGTGCAGGAAACTATTCTTGCATCAAAGAAATATCCGTCATACTCAAAGAACTGAGGAAAGCTGGCTACATACATTAATGGCTTCTTTTACTTGTATTTGTGTAATGTTGAGAAATAAATTAAATATTGAAAGTAAAAAAAATTAATGTTTTTATTTCTTGTATTCTGATTTCCAACTAAGCCTGTGTTTCCGCTACTGTATGTGTGTACGTTCCGTTTCCTGTGTGTACTGTGTGTACGTTCCGTTTCCTGTGTGTACTGTGTGTACGTTCCGTTTCCTGTGTGTACTGTGTGTACGTTCCGTTTCCTGTGTGTACTATGTGTACGTTCCGTTTCCTGTGTGTACTGTGTGCACGTTCCGTTTCCTGTGTGTACTGTGTGTACGTTCCGTTTCCTGTGTGTACTGTGTGTATACGTTCCTTTCCTGTGTGTACTGTGTGTACGTTCAGTTTCCTGTGTGTACTGTGTGCACATTCCGTTTTTTTCCTGTGTGTGTATTATTTCTTCATTTCGTTTCCTGTGTGTACTGTGTAATCATTACATTTATTGCGTGTAAATTGCGTACATTGCGTGTTGGAGCCGAGTAGACTTGTATCCTTGTAGTTTCATAAACATGTTGTTTCGTAGCCATGCGGTCTTTTAGTCATGCAGTCTCGCAGCCATGTATAACTCGGAACCAGCTAGATCCTTTTAGACTAATAGCCTTGTAGCCTCGTAGTCTCTTAGACTCGTAGCATTGTAGCCCAATATTATTGGAGCTGTTGAAAGAAAAGGCAGTTGGAGCATTTGGAGCTGTTGGAGCTGTTGGAGCATTTGGAGCGTTAGGAGCATTTGGAGCTGTTGGAGCTGTTGGAGCATTTGGAGCGTTAGGAGCATTTGGAGCTGTTGGAGCTAAGAAGTAGTCGTTGCACGTCTATGAAGGGCTAAATGTTTATAAGATTGCTGGCTTTCGCAAGTGATCCTGTAGTAGGATAGAAATTGTGTAATAAATATTATGTTTGTAGTAAAAGACTTTGTGGTGTTTTATTTCTCGAACCATACACTTTTCTGGTATTTAAATTAAATTTATTTTAGCTTCGTCCAGGATCGTGCCAAGGACCTTAGTCGACCTAATTAATCAGTATATTGTTTGAAAATTTATTTAATGACTTTTTAACTTTTTCCTGAATTTCTAGGTTAATTATTACGAATTTTCCAAGATGTTTGGTCTTGATGTCTGATAGGATGATGGTAGTAGATGATTTAAAGACTCTTTAAGAATGTTGAACGTGGTTTATTGAAATTATTATTTTTTCATAAAATTAAACATTATTGCATCGATGGAGTATCGAACCAAGGACTGGAGCGGATCGAATCAATATGTAAATTAATGAGTGATTTTTTTGACGAATTTTGGATTTTTTCCCGCTTTTCTAGCTACATTATTACACGATTTCAAGATGGCGCCCAAATTTCAAGATGGCGGGGGCACCTCGGTAATAAATGATTACTGCACTGTAGCGGGTTAGAATAAAATTATCCAGATGGAAATGTACTCTATAATACGAGTACACACACAAGATCGTGTACTCCAGCAGGTGGTAGCTCCTGGTAGCATGTACTGAACATAAAATGTCGGATCCATGATGGCCGACAAGGACAAAGTCAAATTTCAAGGTCAAGGTAAAATTTCAAGGTGAAGGTAAAATTTCAAGTTCAAGGTCAAATTTCAAGTTCAAGGTCAAACTTAAAGGTCAATGTCAAATTTCAAGGTCAAGGTCAAAGTTCAAGGTCAAGGTCAAAGTTCAATGTCAGCAGTTGAGGACAAAGGTGTGGTGACCAGATAATTATACTAACATGGTATCAGCACACTCTAGCGGACGAAAACAAGATGGTGATCTCCAGCGGGTGATTTCAAGATGGCGGCCGTAACGAAAAGTGCAACGGTGGTTTTAAGGATTTTTTATTATTTAATTAGGTTGATTAAAATTTTTAATGATTTTTTTAATTTTTTCCCGAATCTCTAGCATTAAAATTACGGATTTTCAAGATGGCGGACATGACATCATGCTCACATATATGCTTTGAAAAAAGTGGTGGGAGTCAGTCTGCCAGCAGCCACCACGGGGGAAGGTTCGGTCGCCATTTTTTTTTGCCCTCACCAGGTTCAAACCGAGGGCTCTGTGCTCCGTGTCGTAAATTTATGTTTTTTTTAATATTTTTATTAAAATTTTATTTTTTAATTTTTTGTATAATTTTTTAATTTTTTTTCTATTAAAATTGGATGATAAATAAACATTTTAAAGATGGCGACTGTAACGAAAATTGCAACAGTGACGTCATAATTCAAAATGGCGGAAAACACAATGCCGGAATGTTCGAGAAAACAATATGACATCATCCAAAATGGCGGATCCAAGATGGCGTATCCAAAATGGCCTCCGGCGTCAAGGTCAAAAGTCACGGTACAACTTGTCCCGTTACGCTGTGTCCCATTACGCTGTGTCCTGTTGCGCGGTGTCCCGTTACGCTCATACAAGATGGCCGCCGTGACGTCACAATCCAAGATGGCTGACCGGCTCCCGGCTCCAGCGCCTGGCGCCTGCGCTCGGCGCCCCCAAACTATACTACTACCATCTCTCCTTAGGTTATGTTTAATTTTGCATTAGTTTACTCAATTTTTAATTATTGTTGTTAATATTTTTTTATATTCTAGTTTTTTGCCTAATTATTTTGTTATAATACTTTCCGGATAATATACTGGCCTTGCGAGGTGTTGTGTTTGATAAACAATGAAACTGTGAGAACTTAACCCGGACATAAATAAAAAAATTATGGTATTTTATTAATCAGTTGTAAGTTATAGTACTAATTATACTTTGGTTCCATCTGCACCTGGTACCGGTGCGTGGTGCCGGTCGATGACCATTTGGGATGACCTTGACCTTCTAAAGTCCTCAACAATTCCCCAAAATTCCTAAAAATTTCTTAATTTCTAAGAAAAAATTCTCGTTTTTAGGGCAAATTTCCCGTTTTCATTACAGAAAAAATAAAAATAAATAAAATTCGGAATACTTCAAAATAATTTTGCCTTTGGCGTCTTAAGACACCTAAAAGCAAGCCGCCCTAAGCCCTCGAAACACTTTAGATTTTGACCAAAAAATTCCGAAAAAATTAAAAAATATATATATTTTTTAAACGTTGCACTTTTCGTTACCCCAGCCATCTTAGTTTCTTGAACGATGAACATTTCGTTACTTACGCCATCTTGGATTCTAGAATATCGTTCTTTTCGTTACGGTGGCCATCTTTTATATGCTGTTGTACTATTCATACGCTCGTCATCTTTGATTCTAGTATCGTTAAACCTTTCGTTACAGAGACCATCTTGAAAATCCGTAATTATTATAGGTACCTACTATTAAATCGAGAAAATTTTAATAAGTAAGAAAACATTAAATTAATTAAATTTTAATAAAATGAATCTCCGCCATTTTGAAAATTGGCCGCCATATTGAAAATCGTTCGTATTACCCGCTTTTGATGGGAAAAAATGTAAAATTTATAAATCAATTCATTTTATTAAATTTTAATAAAAAACGTACTTGCGACACAGAGTTTTCAGTTCAAAACTGGCGAGGTATTTAGATTAAAACATTTTGGCGGATCCTTCCTCCATGGAAGCCACCGGCAGACTGACCTCCTACCACTAATGCCAAGGCATATATTACGTTAGTCAGTATGTCATGGCAGTCATGACGTCAAACGTCAATTACAAAAAAAAATTATGCCTAGCGCAAGTCAGAATGTTTTGTAACTTTTTAAATTGTTTATTATTTAATTTTTTTATTCTCTGTTCTTGATTTAGGAAAACGTGCGTTAGTTTTTTTTCCCGTGTGCTGTAGATTACGCTTGTCAATATTTTGATGGTTTTTCCAAGCTTTTATAGCCATTCATGGTGACGCTTCTGTTAGTTTTCTCCGTGTGCTCCTTGTTATTCAAGCGATGCTTCTGGTTATTGATGATAACTAATCTCCGTATGAAATTTTTTTCTTAGTAAGACATTCAATTTTATTCAGAGTTACATTTAATTAGTGAATTTCTGTTACTAAATCAGTCGGGAGACATCCGGTGGACATATTCTTGCGTTACAGTAATGCTAAAATTGTGGATCAGAAAAATTGTCCCGGCTAACAGTTTGCCTTTAATAGTAACACATTCTGCACATGATTTTTTCAACTAGTTATGATTTAATTTTGATTGCGCACCAGGCACCAGGCACCAGGCACCGAAATGGCGTGCAGTATTCTCATCGATAACGCGCCCCTATCATTTTAAGGTCGGATATTGAAGATAAAAACTCCATGCACTTCCCTATACCACTCACAATACTGTGTTTAGATATTCTCATACTTAAAAAGTCCGTGAAAACATATAGCTTAGCCTTTTAACTGTTCGAAAAATACACATTAATGACGAAACCTTTGATCGAAGCGTGTACAAACCAATGCTATGGTTTTGTTAATGATATTCGTAAGCGGGCACTTTAAATAAATGGGTTTGCAAATGGCGCTTTAATCCCCGGAACTCCGCACCTTATTGGGCGACCCAGCCAGGTGGCCCCCTACCTGATGCGAAATCACAATGTAGGTTGTTATGTGTCATGTTATGTGACAGATCTCCTTCCTAGACGATTAGCTTTTTGTAAATAGTTATAGTGATCCCATAAAAATGGCCGAAACAGGATATTTCACACTGCTGCGCCTCAAAAGCACGTAGCTTAGTACCCACTAAACCACCCTAGGGTGTGCTCTGGACTTTGGTACATACTTTCCAACGATGTCATCATCAGGTTGCATATGGACACGCATCACGATGAAGAGACTGCTGGATGGAGCATAGAGGCGAGTGGGCCGCTGTTGTGCATGTAGGTGTCACCCTTAGTGCCTCACCTAGCACGTGTGTGCCTCTGCAGTTCCATGGACATGGGGCTGCTTCGGGCGACATGTACGCCATGGCACGGCTGTCTGTTCTCTTCTGAAGACACTCTGACTAGCAATTTCTTAGGAAAACAAACCGTAGCTGCATTAAGGCTAATGCTTTAAGCTGGTTTCATAGCTCAAAAAAGAACTCGCAGGGGATTATCTTGAAAATACCCTCAGGAAGTGGGTATTGTTAAGCAAGAATGTTAACAAACTTTGTCAAGGAATTAGAAAACCTTCGTTGAACAAAAAATGTGTTTTGTTATATAATTGAGATAGGTGCTCTTGGAGTGATAGGTACCGACAGAGTTTTGGATTCATATCAATGTACTGTTACGGAAATGGGCCCTAAATTCATGGAAACCTGCCTAGGTATTACACGTCATCTTGAATTTGTTTCTTAATCCTTTCTTTCGACTAAGGGCTATTTATAAAATTTTCACTTTATACCTCCCCTGCCTTTGTTGTTATGCCGCAAATATTTTCAACGAATATTCACTTAGTGTAATATCATGAGTGTAAGAAGGTGGGCAAGTCTTGGTAATTTTCAGTTGCGCGCCATTTTACAACCGTGATATTCCACCTAGTGAATATCTGTTGAAAATGTTTATGGCTAAACAAAAATGCAAGGGTACTGTCGAGTTAAATTAAGTAAAAGTGTTGATGAAAATAATAAAAAATAATCAAAATGGCATGTAAAATCGAGCCTTAACGTAAAAAAAAGGCATATGATCGCCGTTCTTTTCAATTATGTAACATTACGTATTACTTGTGACTTCAGGAGACAATAATGGACATTACCCGAAAATGCTTATTCCTATGGCGGTCGAGACTACAAAACCACCTGCGCCTGTGGGTACCTGATGACGGGATATGTCACTTCACGAAACGTCGCAACTGTTTTATCGTAGAAAGTCTTATTAAAGTTTTATTCCTGCTGCCGTCGTTGCCTTGTCCAGATTATCAGATCAGCTTCATCGTTGGGGTGTGTCCGTGCCTCATTGTGTTGTCCAAGATCGTTGTTTATGTATGTTTACAGTTCTCGTTGTAACTGTCACTTCTTCGTTAGCCTTGTGTGTTATCCTTCTACGGGGATTGCTCTGTGCTGACTAGGCGCGTTATTGTTAAATGTATTCAAAATTTCATAATGTTCACAGGCTTTCACGGCCATCGTCTGAATGAAGTGGCTTGGCATCTGGGTTGTGGCCGCGTCCTTGGCGCATAATTCACCGACGTCTCGGTAGACATCGCAGTCGCCATCATCAGAGAGAAGTTACCTACTGCTCCCTGATGATGGCGACTGCAATGTCGACCGAAACGTCGGTGGATTACTCGCCAAGGACGCGGCCACCAGCCAGAAGCCAAGCTATTCTAGTTTGGCTGTCCACTGGTGATGTGCACGCGTGACAGGCAGATGTAGCCTGCACCTCGGTGCTGAAGGAGGGTGGCGAGACGCACGGGGACCTGGGCTCCGACAGCTGCCGCGCACTAACGGTCGCACGAGGCCCGCACAAAGGGCACAGACAAGGCCGTCGGCGCGTGCCCTAGGGGTGACGGCCCACGGGTCTATTGAAGACAGCCGCGGCGTCTTGGGCCCTGTCGGCTCCCGTCAGTCCGGCATCTCCGGGTCTCCAGCTGCAGCTGCGTTCCCGGTGACGTCACGACAATCACCTAACAGTACTAACAAGAACACTTGAGCGGAAACTGGTTAAAAAGGGGGTTGTCTGTAAAGTCGGTTTACGGACGATAATTTTATCTGATAGCGTCACAAGAAAACATTGATGAAAAATTTGCATACTTTTTAATTTTAAAATATTACTAACAGTTTTTGCAAATTTAATGTTAATAATTTGTTTGAATATAATCACGAACAATTAGTTTAAAAAGCCCGCCTAACCTGTTTGATATTATAGAAGATTTTTCTCGCTCGGCGCTTGGCCGGTTCTTGTCACGCTCGGCTCAGGTGGAACGTGACGAGTTATGCTTTTTCATGCGTGCAGCCGGCGTTCATCAATTTATAAAACGTTATCACGTCAAAAAAACTGGTCTTAAGCCATCACATTGCAAACCAGCAATGATGTATGCCCATAAAATTGTTTTCAAACAACCTTCCCATTTTGCAAAAATCATTCAAAGAACGTGCAACAAAAACACTGTCTCCTTCATCAAGTGCATGTTCAAACCGTTTGCAAAACATAACTTGGGCATTGGAGGTCGGAATCTTGCATTATTTTTCTTCGATCATCCAGTTATTTGTGACTACGGAGAAAATTACGTTTGTCTGAGTTGCAGCCTTCGATGAAATGTCGGTTAATTTGACTGTTGTTTTATAATAGTGCAGACGTAGTGTATGTCTGCAGTGAATATTGAAATCCGATCTCTTTAACCCATCAAACAAAACAAAATTGAGTAAAAACAGACTCTCTTATTTACTCAATGTTAAAAACACAGCTATCGGGCCATTAGGAAACACTGTCTATACCCTTCAAATACAGACTATTAAAATTGTTTTATTGACAATTATTTTCTTTACAAAGGCCATAAGAATACTTTATATTTATTTTGTTATTCATTGTTTTGATCTTCGTTTACACTTAACTTTACATTAATATTAGTTCTTGCGGAATTTTTTCTTCTAGAAAACTATCAGCACCTGATATATGTGCAGCCATATTTGATATGTTGCATATATGGTATAGCCGGACATGGTTTGCGTTTTTATAACGCCCATGCTCTTAAAATTGCAGCTAGACAGTGCCGTTGATTACGGAATATTGCAAAAGTACTTAAAATAAGCAATATTATATGCATTTAAGTATAAGGTTACATTTAAGTGAAGTAATCGTATTGCAAAAGTCATTCATTGCATTTTCGTTGACACATCCTATTGATACGAATGGAAAAACACGTTGGAAAGGATAGCTCAATTAATTTAATAGTGTTATTTATAGACTGCTATTTACACTACTAATTTAATTACAACACTGAACAGGTCTGTCCACAAATTAATCACCCTTTCATTTAGTCCACTAGTTGACTCTCGCCACTAGAACTCAACTCAGTAGTGGCTCTCTATACTGCTCGTCTCTTACCTCGCGCCTCTGACCCAACACACTGCCTCGCACTGCTAGCTCATCCGTCGCTCACACCACAGTCCCTCTGCACCAGTCTCCGCACACGAGGTCCCACGCTCGCCCAGGAGTCACTGCCCTCATCACTTCACTGCCACGGAGGCTGACGTAGCCGCTGTTGTACCCCTCAGCCCTCCTTCTGGAATGGTCTCGCACCCCTTTGAAGTGTCGCGCCATCAGGGTAGACTCGAAACCCGAAGCTTCCAGAACAATGGCGTCCTAGTTACGCAATTCCACGCGGCGTGTGCCGGGAGCCCACAGAATCTTCCAGAAGTACGGGGTGAAGCCACGGATTCTCTAGGAAGGCCGCTAATCGGATTCACGCAGAGAAGGGGCGAGCGGCCCTTTGTGTGTGTGTGTGGGGGGGGGGGGGGGGGGTTGGGGGGAAGGGGTAAGTCCCTGGGGTTCTGTTTGGCCTGCGTGCTGGTCTGAATGGCCAGACCTCGCCTCTGACATCCTCTCAACACTACGTATTAACACATGCATACCGAGTGTAAATGAGGTGTGCAGAGACGGGAGTGCAGGCACTAATACAACTACTTCGATTTAGAGAATAAACACAAATATTTAACCCTTTATAATTTTTTTTTGCTTTCAATAAATATAAACATATTTAGTTTCATTAAAATACGTTACATTGCATTTGTTTTAATTTTATGAAGACCTGGTTCCTTAAGTGACATGTTAAAATGTACATATTTAAAGGGACCAAATTCAAAGTGTCTTGAAACAAGAAAATCTGTTTGTGATTAATTGAGAGCTAAATTTAATAAAAATTTAAGAGTGAACATATAACAATAAGGGCATTTTTTTCTAAGATGTACATCAAGTTCTGTCCCTGCCCGAACACGCCCGAATATTCACCTTCGGCGAACCTGGGGTTTATTTATATATATTTATATTTTTCTGTTTATTTTAATGTAGCTATACTAACCTAACTAACCGGTCCATAGTGTTTTAAAGTGTTTTAATGTAGCTAACCTTACCGACCTCTTTCAATATTTGAATTCAGTTTTCCTGCGCAAAAATAAAACAAATCCCGAGGTTGGCCGAAGGTAAATATTCGGGCGTGTTCGGGCAGGGACAGAACTTGATGGACATCTTAGGCTTTTCTCTCGGGACCAGACCCGCCCACGCCTTGCTCTTGCGTGGGACCGGGGGAGGGGGGGTTGTGTAGGTGTGTCGGGGAGGGGGGTGTCTGCCTCCTTCCTCTCTCCAACCCCCTCCACAGGGCGTGTACGAGGGGAGGGGTGGCTGCACGTGGCCGGATTGTGCTTGTTCCGTCCTGCCTCATCATGCTGAGCTGCTTCCTTTGACTGCGCATGTGCGCGTGTGTACGAATGAAAGCTGTCGACGGCAAACGACGATGAGAAAAGAAAAGAACGTTAAGGGGGTGCCTCCCATTTCAGGTCATGATTTTATATTTATATTAATCACTGATCAACTTTTAGACTTTTTTCAACTGTATAAATATCTGCTTTGGGCCAAGGTTTAAGATAACAAGATGGTTTAAAATAAATTCGAACAAAATTTATAGTAAGGAAATTATGTATTTTTTTTATTCAAACCACTGTTCTTACGCTAATAGTTGTTATTTTCATGAAAAAAATTGTTTTGGCCAAAGAAATTATATAATGCTTAGAATGTTTTTTACCTCTAACCCCTGTTTATTTCACTCTTAGCAGCAATGGTTGGTTGTATCAAAAATGGTTTCCGTCAAAAGTTTTAGAATACATTGATAAGGTTTACAAACAGACTGCACGGATCTGATTGTGTGCTCTCTAAGGGAGTTAGTAACTGGTCGTCCTTGGCATCTGGGACGCTCTGGACACACCGGGCGAGACAGTAAGGCGGCAACACTAATTGGAATGGTGCCGGTCGATTGAAGACTGGGTGGGGGGGGGGAGACGGGAATTAGTGGGTCACAGCAGGGTTTAATCAAAGACAAAGGGGGGTTGTCTGTAAAGTCGGTTTATGGACAATAATTTTACGTGATAACGTCATAAGAAAACATCGATGAAAAATTGCATACTTTTTTAATTTTCAAATATTATTTACAGTTTTTGCAAATTTAATTTAAATAATTTGTTTAAATATAATCACGAACAATTAGTTAGAAAGCCCGCCTTAACATGTTTGATATTATAGAAGATTTTCTCGCACGGTGGTTGGCCGGTTCTTGCACGCTCGGCTCGGGCGGAACGTGTCAATTTTTCGTGCGTGCAGCCGGCGTTCATCGATTTATAAGACGTTATCACGTCAAAATGTGAGCAAGTCCTTCAGTATTTTCCAGTTTTGTATTAAAATCTAACCTCACCAATCAGCACATTCGTGTGTTCTTATGTTGTTCATATCGCAGATAAACTTACACGAAACTCGGACACGAAATTTAACTTAGAATTCTTTAAAATAATGCCAAGCATGATGAAAAAACTGATAAATAAAATATTCTCTTTTCAAATACCAAAATTTCTGGACGCTAATCACACGCATATTTTCTGCGCCCGCCGCTAGAATTCGCTGCCTGCATCCTAAACGTTGCTTGCCACTATCAAATGCAGATAGCAGCTAGGGATGAGCGAAATGGTTATTTTACAAGTTTTGGCAGTTATGGATCCGATTGAATAACTGGTTATTTAGTTGATGAACGTTATCAGTTATTGAGCATGAAAGTCAGTTTTCAATCATTCACTATTCCAATTGCAAAGAAAGTCTACAAATCATTACAGCCATCTAAATTATGGCCTAATTTTAACTATGGCATTGTAATGTTTTTTCCTCATTAAAAAGATAAAAAATTTAGTCGCGGTTGCAGATGTAATTACAAATAATTTGATTCAAGCACCTTATTTATTAGCATAATTACAAAAAAAATACTACTGACTATGAATGAAACATTTTATATAATTTAGCTCATATTCCACTAAACTTTGATGTGCAGACGCAATAGTCTACTCACGCACACATGAAACAACCTTAAACTGTTTATATGTTAAATCCAAAAATTACGAAATAAGGAATAACTGCCACTTCCTGGTAGTTGTCAAATAACTGAGAATTGATTAAAATGTCGATCGAGAGCATAGAACTGTTTCCGTCGAACAAGAGCAGATAACTCTGGTATAAAATAAAACGTTACTTTGAATATTTGCTTTTACTTAAGAACTTAAAAAATATTTTATTACTTGAACTAAATAACATCAATGGTTATACGATTATTTTATAACCGAGACATGTGTGAAGGAAAAGCACGGTGTGGATAGATTCTTTCAGAAAATAGTTAATGTTGTTTGATAATCTATACCATCGATGGCAAGCACTGGTCTTTCGCTAATGAAATGCACATATCTTAATGCCTAGTGGAAGCACAAGCGTTGAAGTCACAATATATTTTTTTTTGTTAGATCGGGTGATATGTGTTACCGCACAGTTGAGAATAAGATCCCTTTCTTTAATAACCGGTTATCAGAGACCCAGAAGCGGAACGAAACAGTTATTGTTTCACGACCGATGTATATACTTGTTATGGTAAGTACCGCTCATCTCTAATAGCAGTACGAAACAACAGGAAATTGTAAACTATTTGAAACGGCTCCGTTAAAACCCCGGCTTTGGACACAATATTCGACAAGGAATTGTATTAAAATACTACCTATCTTGTTAAAATTCATTAAAATGATAACACTGTAAAGCCCCAGCACACCTTTAGATGTTTTAATTCTATAGGATTACTAAAATAATAGTTTGAAACATTTTAAAACACATTATACCACTAAGTAGCCTATGTGGTGGTATATTTGCTTTTGCTTGAACGAATGAAATCAGCCTGTAAATACTATATACAAACAAACAGTAACATCACTGAACTGATTCAATTTTATTTTAATATTATAAAGTTATTAAAAAAGTAAAAATGAATTCTCCCCCAGTCAAAAATCAAAACCACATTCCTTGGGGTTAACTAGCGAGCCCTCTAGTGCAGTACTATTAAGCAAATGAAAATTTAGAAATAATTTATGTATTACTAGTTGGTTGTAAGGCGCCCGTTGAAAACATGAATATATTAATACTATAATTTAATATACACAAAATATTTATTAAAATTTCAGTTTATTTTAATATTCTGAAATGAAAATAATTTCTGAGATATATATGAAATGAAAAAAAAAAAAAAATTATTTCAGAAACAAAAAAATGTTGTTAGTAAAGAACCTCTTGAAAAATTACATTCCGTATTAATTGCCTCTGTTCGTTCAATAATATTACTTGCTTAGGATTAGATTCAATGTACACGTTCACTTGCAACTCTTCAACCAGACAAAGTCATTTGCAGTTGCCCGTGTTAAAATACTGCGGTCTCCAAATTGATGCCAACGTGATAAAATGACTGGTCTTGCGCCTTGTTTATTGTAATAGCGTGCGTAGGAATTATCATAAATTGTCGGCGTTTCAGTATGAAAGGCCATGTTGCATCGGCAAGAGCAATGTGATAAACAACTAATTCTTCAGGTGGCATTCGCCGTTGGGACGCAGCTTTGGCGTTGTGAAGAGCTTCCAGTTGTTGAGGCGTGTGTCCATCAACATGTCGTTGCCGTGACATAAGCTGCTGATTGTTCGGTTGACATTCGTTCAATGTATTGATGCTGAGATGCAGCATGAGCAACATGATGTGCGGCTAATTGTTCGGGTGTCATTTGATTGATGTGTTATTGATGAGAAGCTGCATCTAACGCACTAAATTTTCGTACGAGGTTCCTGACTTTGATTTGCCCGCCAACTCTTCTGTCTCACATAAGCGAAGCTACACTTTCTAGAAGCAGAATCTTCATCCTCACTCATTATAACTGTGAAAAGAATATGTTAAAAATATATCATAAATTATATATATATATATATATATATATTTCATGGCATATGAAGGTCATAACAACCAAAATGGAAAGACCATTCAAACACCTAATAACATAAATCATTCAAACACAAAATCACATAAGGAAAGATCATTAAAACTTAGAACGACATAAGGGAAGATAGTGGGCATACATATGGTAAGATAATGGGCATTCATAAGTGAAGATCAAAAACTTCTTAACCTAGAAAAAAAAAAGGGATATATCAAATTAATATGCATACGATTCATACTTAACAAACACATAGTCATTCACACACACAATTATACAAATCAACTAACACACAGAATCATACAAATTAACTCATTCAGTCATTCAGTTAACACAGTCAGTGAGATACTTAACTCATAGATGATGTGCAGGAAAATGGCTAGCACAACACCAAGATGTAGGCATTGAAGTTAAACTTTCTATTGGCTTAAGTATCCTTCATTTGATGCAACAAATATGCTACATTTACCGCTGAGACTCATCAGTGGCCAAAAGTGGCACACTAAGCCACGGACAGCTCTCTAGTTATCACTGAAAATTGCTGAAACCTTTGTCGTCAAAATATGACGCTACGCCCCCACGCATATTATCCTTGCTCTATGGACTTGGCAGCAATGCTAGGATGAACAGGTAAACAAAGAGCAATAAAAATGTTAACAATCTAAGTTCATGGGAACAGGATTCATACAGCTTTACAGAGTCAGTCAAGAGTCATTCAGTAAGTCAGTGATACGTGTATTTATATTATACGGATAACCATTATAATGCCAGTCTTCTTAGGTATTTTAAAACTTGAGAGCACTTTATAATATGAATATTTTAGTTTACCAAATATTTTCCAGGTAAGTTTCACATTAATCAAGTTTTATTTGAAACATCAACACGTTTAGTGTTTTCCCTGATGGTTACCAAAGTGGCTATATATGTGTTTATGTTGCTACACGTGGGTCCGCCATTTTTATGTCACAGTTACTTTCATCGACTTACGTTCTATTTTCAAGAAATTACTCATACCAAATGCTATGTATCGAGAGCAAAGATGTTACACATTAAAATAAAAGTACAAATATAACATTCTACGCATGACTAAATATAAATTAAATTACTAATATAGTGAAAACTCGTTAGTAAATACCCCTTTTATACCAAATTCTTATTACTACAAAGTTTTACAGTCACTAGAAATGAGGCACTTAGGAGTTATAACGTTAACTATCATACAAAATGTAATTATTTTGTAATACAAATTTTATTTATGTCCCTAAGGTAAACAAAAACATATAACGGGCTGATTACTTCAAATATCCCATAATGAAAAGAAATAAAGTAAAAATTCAACTAAATGCCATGGTGAAAACAGCTTACCAGTTACATTACCCATACTTCAAAATTAATGGCTGTCTACTTGTAGGTAATTATCAAAATTGGTTATTTGGCAGATTATATAAATTTTTTTCAGTAGTTTGATTTCGTTATTGAAAACTGCAAAAATAATGGTTCTTTCCATTTGGTATTAGTGAGGCTAGACTGTAATTTACTTGTTCATAATATTAAAAACCTCATAATTAGTAAAACAATTGAGTGATATGAACAAGGCTGCACCCGCGCCTTATTCTGGACTCGAACCCGGAGCAGCGAGAGTCGCGGCCAGGCAGCTACGTCACGGAGGTCACCAGGTGGCCAGCGCGCATTCACCGCGGCGTCACCGAGATATTCACCAGCTGGCGAGTGATAGTGTTTCTGGCGAATTTTTTCCAGCTTACACCTCCCCTTCACCTTTTTTCAACCTTTTGTACAACTACCGACCTCCCCCCACACCCCTGGCTAAATTATTCATAGCCGGCGAGTTTCATCGCGATAGCGGACCACATGTTCCTGCTTCCTGCCCGAGCGCGGCCAGTTGCCGGCGGCCTGTGGACAAGTGCACAGCAGCGCCTGGCTCACTGGGCTCCCCGTGCACTCGGCCTCTTGCCGTGAACCAGTGCCCGAGCACTGCCAGTTGCCGGCGGCCTGTGGACAAGTGCACAGCAGCGCCTGGCTCACTGGGCTCCCCGTGCACTCGGCCTCTTGCCGTGAACCAGTGCCCGAGCACTGCCAGTTGCCGGCGGCCTGTGGACAAGTGCACAGCAGCGCCTGGCTCACTGGGCTCCCCGTGCACTCGGCCTCTTGCCGTGAACCAGTGCCCGAGCACTGCCAGTTGCCGGCGGCCTGTGGACAAGTGCACAGCAGCGCCTGGCTCACTGGGCTCCCCGTGCACTTGGCCTCTTGCCGTGAACCAGTGCCCGAGCACTGCCAGTTGCCGGCGGCCTGTGGACAAGTGCACAGCAGCGCCTGGCTCACTGGGCTCCCCGTGCACTCGGCCTCTTGCCGTGAACCAGTGCCCGAGCACTGCCAGTTGCCGGCGGCCTGTGGACAAGTGCACAGCAGCGCCTGGCTCACTGGGCTCCCCGTGCACTCGGCCTCGTGCCGTGAACCAGTGCCCGAGCACTGCCAGTTGCCGGCGGCCTGTGGACAAGTGCACAGCAGCGCCTGGCTCACTGGGCTCCCCGTGCACTCGACCTCTTGCCGTGAACCAGTGCCCGGCGGCCTGTGGAAAAGTGCACAACAGCGCCTGGCTCACTGGGCTCATGGGTCACTCGGCCTCATGCCGTGAACCAGTGCGCTACTTGGCTCTGCCCGTCGTGTTGGATAACTGCTGCCTTTCTAGTTCAATATCTCTATGAGGACAAACATTTCAATAAAGCGTTTAAAGTAGTAAAGTTGTAAGATACATACATGAACAAATCGTAGAAACCAGAGAAAAAAAAAGTTTGTGCAAAAGGAATCTATCCTAAAATTATATTTTTTATTAGTCGGCAAAACATACCGTAGTGGTTCAAAAGGAATCGCTAAATGGTTGTTTGATTGTTTTAATGGAACTTGCTAGGATTTATCGCGTAGATTTTATCATGAAGTGAAGATTGTTAAACAAGTACGTTAACTAAACAGCAAGGAATTGGCTTTAGACTTCATTGTTTCTAAAAACAATAAATATATATTTTACAATCCTAATATTAAATTTCATTTTTAACATGGCCGAGATAGCACATACCCACTCCCAAACTTGTTACTTCATAGGAAAATGTCTTATATAGTGGCTAATATTAAATATTTAACTAAGAAAAAATAACTATACCACATAAAGTGTACCATATAACTGGCCCAAAAAAGATCGACATAAAGTAATGTTCAGTGTTCACGCAGGGGAACATCTGTAAACATTTAAATGAAATACGTCTTCGCGTGCAGGATTGCCAACTCTATGTCAAGTTTAGGACACGATACCATAATTTGCTAGGTTAGGTCACGCGTTTAATTTCCAATGTTTAATTAATTGTTTATTTCATAGGTTAGTGAATAGCCTAAATTTATTTCCTAGGTCATGTGAAGCGTTAAATGTCTTAGGGTGGAAATTTTTATTGTCTAGCGTAGGTGAAATGTTTAAGTTCCTGGATTAGGTTTGCACTCGTTCAGGTATTGAAAATAAAGTGAAATTTTTTTAGGTTAGATCAGTTATATTTAAAATACTTAAACGTTGGGTATGGTTAGTTTTGTTTGTTAAGGTACATTAAACATTCTTAAATGTTGTGGAGGTGGTTGGCTAGATAAGGTTGAATACAATTTTTTTTTGCAATATATTTGCTATTGTATTTTATACTAGTCCCACAATTGTGCTTAACACATCATTTCTCGACTATTAGACGTTATGTTACGACATTCTCTCCCCATGCAGCATAAACGTGTCTGATACATTTTCTGTATTTACGTAGAAACATCAAAATCTTTAATACTAGACCTTCCACGCCTCATTGAATTACTGCTTTTTCGTGATTTAGTTTTATATTATAGAGCATTTAGTACGGAATCGATAACATTCACGCATTGCAGTTTATTTCTGGTTCCATATTCTGCCACCTATTTTAAAATCTACCTGTTCTTTGTTAAATTTATAGCAAGTGTTCCTTTTTAAAGAATTTTTACTAATTGCTTCATGGCCATGACTGGATAATTGGGTAATCAGTACACATTTTATTTCTGTAATTCTATATTCGATATTATTCTTCGTAAATACCGTAGCTAGCTGCGGAATTCAGTTCCACAAAAAAGGTTATTTAACTCAGCATTTGTTTTTTTGACGTGACGTCTAATACATCGTTGAACGCCGGCTGCACGCACGAAAAAGTGTCCCGTTACGCACATTGTCCCGTTACGCTGTGTCTCGTTACGCGCAATGTACGCTTGCGCCGCATCTATCTCTCTTCCACTCGATTGGAACAACCATCGATTTGACTTTTTCGATGCACATTAAACTTGAAACACTCCCATTCGTTTCCTACTTTTCCTATCATCGTCCTATCCTTAACAGAATAACACAGATTGGAAGAAGTTAAATAGCAAACATGTAGAAAAGTTATAGTTAAAATAATCTCTTCGTTAAAGTTATAAACATATTTGAATTAATGAGTGCAAATAAAAGTAAATTTATCAATTAAATTGTAGATTTTATTTCACTCCTTCTTTGTATCCATACAAAATAGTGATAATTAAATAAAATTGATTCAATTTTATTCATAAAAGTATGAAATTATTTCATCAAGGTTTTGTTATGACGTTTTCACGTAAACCGACTTTACAAACAAACATTTTTTTTTTTAAGAATCACGGAAATAATCTTGCAACTGAGTAATTGTAACGTGTATGTATGACCCATCAACACTGCAATAGACGGCTTGCATATTTAATGTTTATATCACTTTTATTCGTGTGGTCCACTTTACCTGCTTCAGTGGACAGTCTAGTTACAAAACTGTTGATAAAATACAGAGTACGTTGCTGTGAAGATTAATTACACTGTTAAAACTTACAGTTTACTATACAGTCGATTAATTTTTTTTTATCCGATATTGGTTACGAATATTTATATGTGTATTAAACTACTTTTTTTAAACTAACCACAACTTCTTACAAATGGAAGAATGATAATTTATAACATTGAAGAAATTTTTAAATGGTCCAGTAATTTTCAAGTTTTCTCACACTTTATTTACATACAAGCATACATTAAAATCAATCTTAAATCTCACATAGCGTCTGATTCCGAGCCTTAAGACAGCCTTCTGAAATGTTTATGAATAGAGGATCTCGACGAAAAAAAAAATATAAGTGCATGATACCAATAACACAATAAAACTTGTCGGAACTTAATTTGAGAAGCTGTCCTCCTACCAACGCAACGTGCCACGAATGCGGTAGTTTGTTCTGTAATACAAGATGGATTTTAACTGTTTTGGTGTTTTATCTCGTGACTGATTTTTTAAAGTAGGCAATAAAACAGAGAGATAAAAGCTAGCGGATATAAATATACAAAAAAAAGGTAAGTTTTCGACTACACTTCATTTCCATACACGCCACAGCCATACGTCACCTGCTGTTCCTAGAATGACCCCGGTTTATGGTAATATAATAATTTCACGCACGCTCATGTAACCATACGCACGTAACCGGCCAAAGAGAGACAGCGAAAGAGAGAGAGAGAGAGAGAGATCAAACGAAACATGCGTTGTAACTCAACGGATTGTCACTTGTGATGTAATGACATACGTACTGTGCAAAAACTCACGACTGGAATCTTATGGCAATATAGGAATAAGTGCAAAACTAAAGCAACCAATATCGACACAAATTTATTATTTTGCTTGTATCACGTCTTTTACTGATTAATTTTTCATTGTGCTTGTAAATGCTCTTGCTGTTAAACAGCTAGAAATTTCAAACCAGGGTGGGGTTGGGGGATAGTCGACAAAATGAACTTAATATGTAATCCAGTAGAAACATCACACAGAAGAAATTTTCTGTACTTTACAAAAGATTACTTTGTATACGAATTACCAGAAATTGTTTGTAATACTACAATAAAGAAATTATTACTTGGTACAACACATAGCTATGGTAATTTTTGCATATATGAAATGCGTTTTTTAAGATTATAATTAGATTTCTTACGAAAATTGGCGCATAATTTTGTATTTTATTGGTGTTTCATTTAAAGCACGATTTTTTAAATTATGGCAAAGATAATCGAATATTCAATAATTTGACCTTATTTTGTTTTATTATATATATTAATGTGTGCAGTTAATGCTGGAAAACTATCAGGAACGGTTTACAAATAACTATAAGTGTTGGAGGTACTGGGACAACACAAATCATAAATGTCCGGGTAAGAATCCGAACCCAGTATTATTGCGAACACAAATTTGTAGCGATACAGTTTTTTTTTTTCATGTAAATGAACTAATTTTCAAGTACCTGTAATATACCTGAATATTTCTGTTTCATTTATAAAATAATAATTACAGTGCACACACATATACTTCTCATCCGGGACTTGAAACCTATAGCACAACCTACCATAACTTTGCGCTAGAATCAGTTGCGCTACGGAGGTCAACTTGCATCAGCTGCAAGTACACTTGACTGCAGAGCAAGAGTCCTCAGTCCTGCGACAGGAGCGGGGGAACGTGGCCCGCCGCGGCACGCTCCGAGCATGGTTTGGAACATTCTTGTTTTCGTTTTGAAAGGACATAGTTAAATATGTCTTGACCACGTAATGAACTGAAAACTAAAAGTGTATTTGTATGTGTCTGTAAATCTATTTCACTTTTTGTATTTAATTTTCCACTATGGAACTCAGATGAATTGCCATTTAATTTTATAGACTGTGTATAAATCTTTGGACTGAAAGTAATTATTATGTTGGATGTGTTTGTTTTTAACTTTTTTAAACGATCGTTGTTATTTTTTTTGAACACAGTAAGAGCATGTTGTATGTAGTCCAACATGTAATTGACTTTATTTTTTTCATTTGTTTGTGTATGCATTATATGTAACTAAATATAATAAATAAGTTTTAACAACAAAAGTAGCCGTGATCGCTGAGGCGCCTCGCCGTGAGCTGAGTCAGTGCTTCGAGCCCCCCCCCCCCCCCCCCACCCTACTCGGCTCCTGGGCGACGCGTGGTTCGGCGCCCACAGTCATCTCTGAAGTATCGTCGACTTCAGCATCCACCTGACATTCACCTTTAAACTATTTATTGTTCAGAATTTTCAATACACACGTAACCATTCTGTTTCCTCAAAAATAAGTCTAGCCTGGTTAGTGAATAATTAGCTGGCTGCAGCCAGAAATAATTACAGATTAATGTCCAAATTGTTACAGAATGATTTTTTATTAACTTTAAATTATATTCCGAATGTAAGTGTTATTAAAAACTGAATAAATGGTAGTCGTATATAGAAGTATTGTTACGACGAGACCGCGATTGAAGGTTCGGAGCTGGCTGGCGGCCCCGCACGGCCTCGTGCAGTTCGCTGACGTCACGCATGCCACGCGCGCCTGGCCGCATTACAAGGGTCGTCGCTTCTGCCTCGGCGCTGATATCCATCGCTGAGCGGCCTTGGGAATTCCGTGGGACTAGAGAGAATAAAAACCACCTTTCTCGATGTTTCAGGCATTGGGTCGGCTCGGGATGACGCGACTCGTAACGGCCGCTCTCGTCGGTTCGACGCGGGGGTTCTGCGAGCGAAGGGAAGTGCGACATCCGCGAAGAGTGGCGCGACGCGGAGTTCGACTGGATCGTGAGAGTGCGATGATTGAGTGGCGCGAGACTGTGAGTATGGACAGCCGCGTGGTAAGGGGCGAACCACTGTCGAGCCTAGCTCCAGTGAGGAGTGCGAACTGCGGAACTTGACAGACGTTTAATGACTTGCGAAAAAACCTTTTTAAGTGCCAGGTATTTGTGATAGGACATTTTTTGAATAGGATTATTTATTATAAATGTAAATATTATTAATTAATACAACTGTAATTGAAAAACTTAACTGGGCTATCCCGTACGAACCCAGTTATCCCCACATTATAAATCGTAACAGTATGTTCTGGTGCAATGTAATTCTTATAGGACTATTTCTTGATGGCTTGATGACTTGTTGGCTTGACAATCGTGAGGATTCGGTAATGTTCGGGAGTATCCGTCGCTGTATGACTAAGATCGGGGCCTCATCAACACTCTTCGAGCAATTCGCCTCTTTTTTTTTTTATCTGCAATCCTGCACAATGGTTCACAGTTCTGCTAGTGTCGCCTGCTACATACACTACCGTCGTGGATAGACATATTTTAATACTTTTTTCGGTGTTGGCTACTTCTTCTGTAAAATCGTTTTATGTTAGTTTTTATTGTAGTTTCTTAAAATATTTCAATAATTTAAAAATATTTCGGAGGTGGGTGGTTTTGAACCCACGAACTTCAGATTACCAGCTCATTACTCTTACCCCATTTTTGTTTAATTTGTTTGTTTGTTAAGTTGACAAATGGTACATTTACATTGTTACAAATGTGGGCAGAGGCTCAATTGCACATACTGAAACATTTACTAATTTACATTCACAAATACATTAACATTATATTGTTGTATTTACAGATAAAAAAAAAGAGGTAAGGACGAAACATTGGTTGAAGAGTTTTGTTTTCACCAGAGTTCGTCGGGCCCTACGAAGATTTTCTATAAAGTCACGTAATAAATAAGGTGTTTGGATGCGCAAGGTAAAGTCAATCAGATTCATTATGAGCCAGACCAAAGCTCGCCGTTTTACGGTGCGAAACACTGATAAATCAAGAAAACATATTTTCTCTTCGTTAATGTCATGGATTGGGATAGCAAGTGGTCTTGCACCATGTTTTCTGTACATTAATGTCATGGATTGGGACAGCGAGTGGTCTTGCAACATGTTTTTTACACCAGCCCCCTAATGGGTTCGGAATATACACAGTTTGTGACTCGGTGAAGTGCTGTATCACAGCGTCTACAATTTTCACAGCGATTATCACTGTATAGGAAAATTTGATGTCTTCTCTTTCTTGTAGAAGTTAGATCATTAATTAATGCAATGCCAACGCTTGAAGATTTGTCACAAATCGATGCTTTCTATGTTCTTCTTTATACGTGTCCAATTGAAGTATCTCAATTTGATTTGTACTCTTGAAGTAATGTTGACTGTTTGGCCATATTTGTTGTACAACAGCCGGGTGGATAACACATTCCCCGTCGGGCAGTTCACTGACTGTCCGACGCAACTCTCTTACATACAGTACATATTTCTGCGGAAGAACTCTCTCGTTGGTACACACTGCATTATGTATTGCTGCGATGTCTCCATCGTTGGCCAGTAATCGTTGAACACTAGTTCACTCAAACAGGGCTTTGGCTTTAAGTTAATGTCCAACCAACCCTAATCCCTTGTGCTTAGGTTTCTGTGTTATCTGGTCTCGACTGGCCCAGAAAATAAATCCACGTTATAGGAATCAACCGATGTATTGTCATCTGTTCCACTTTACATTGGTATCAGCTGTGCTACATACCATAGTTTATAGAGCATATGCACTCGCTGCACAATACTTACAATTTGAAGCCGTTCTGCTACAAGACCTCTTACATTGTTCACCACAAAGTCCCAGTTAAACTTGTCCAGATTTTTATTTTTTTTATATTGCCTGTATATGATCCCTAAAGTACGGAGTGATACCGTTCTTGTCTAGGGTCTCACCTGAAGCAGCATGCCAAGTGCCATCTTGAGGTGTAATGTCTTCGTTTTAGGTGGAACAATGTGTTTGAGATTATGTTGGATTGTTCAGAGTCTTGTTAAGACGCTGGCGCTGCTCCCAGCGGGGTGTTCAGAGCTGAGTTCACTGGCTCTGGCAGCGAGTAGTGACCGACAACCCAGTCACAACTGTCCAGGAATCCCACTGGGCCACCAAGCTTGCACAGCCTTTCGGCCAGTAGCTCTCTCATGCAGCGACACACGCCCTATTGCTAGGGACCTGAAATATTCGCGGGTTCATTGACCTCTAGGATGGACTCCACAGTACTTGTCAAACTCGGGGAAATGACACCTGTTCATTGGCTGCTCATTCGTGTGAAATCTTAACCAATTTGTCTATGTTTCGGCACTTTCTTGGTTTAGGTTTTTCCATTGGCCCGAAGTACCCCAGGTAAAATGTGGGCCAATCGCAGAAGCTGTACGAAGGTAAACATTTTTGTATGTCAGTCTATCGCGAAATGAACTCGCGAATGTTTCATGTCTCTACGCTATTGCCTTCTCTGACCCGCCTGCAGCATCTCCCGGGGCGCAGCGAGGCTCTCAGTACTCGCCAGGCGCTCGACGACAAGCTAATTCCTGTGTTCTTGTAGCACGAAACTCCGACATTAAATATTACATATTATTATTTTAAAAGTGCGTAAACTGATAAATATCAGAATTGTGAGTAGTATGTGAATGTATGTCCGAGATCAGGCCTCAGGCGGTGGAGCCGAGAGCCGGTCCGCCATCTTGGATTGTGACCTCACGGCGGCCATCTTGGACGAGCGAAACGTGACAATGTGCGTAACGTGACACTTTTTCGTGCGTGCAGCCGGCGTAACAGGACACAGCGTAACGGGACACATCGTAACGGGACATAATGTAACGGGACAAGTATATCACGGCGGCCATCTTGGATCCGTCATCTTGGATCCGCCATTTTGGATGACGTCATTGTGTGTTCTAGAAAATTCCGGTGATGTGTTTTCCGCCATATCGGATGATGACGTCACCGTTGCAATTTTCGTTACGGTCGCCATCTTGAAATTTGGACGCCATCTTGAAAATCTTTAATTATTATCCGATTTTAATGAAAAAAATTCCAAAATTCATCAAAAAATTAACTTATTCGAATTCTGATTGATTATATCGATCACCGTCCTCGGTTCGAACCCGGTGAGTGCAAAAAAAACTAAAAATGGCGACAGGCTCCTTCCTCAATGGTGGATGCAGGCAGACTGACTCCTACCACTTTTTTTTCAAAGCATATATGCCATCAGGTAGTATGACATCATGTCCGCCATCTTGAAATTTGGACGCCATCTTGAAAATCTTTATTTATTATCCGATTTTAATGAAAAAAATTCCAAAATTCATCAAAAAATTAACATATTTGAATTCTGTTTGATTATATCGATTCCCGTCCTTGGTTCGATTCCCGGCGAGAGTAAACATCAGATCCTTCCTCCATGAAAGCTACCTAGACTGATCTACCACCACCAGTACCAAGATATATATCATCAACTGGTATGACATCATGTCCGCCATCTTGTCTTCATCCGCAGGAGACCACCATCTTGTTTTCGTCTGCTAGAGTGTGCCGATACCATATAGTATAATTATCTGGTCACAATACTTTTGTCCTCAACTGTTGACATTGAACATTGAACTTGGCCTTTGACCTTGACCTTGGCCGTTGACCTTGGCCCTTGACCTTGGCCTTTGACCTTGACCTTGGCCTTTGACCTTGGACTTTGACCTTGGCTTTTGACCTTGACCTTGGCCTTTGACCTTGCCCTTGAAATTTGACCTTAACCTTGAAATTTGACCTTGACCTTGAAATTTGACCTTGACCTGGAAATTTGACCTTGACCTTGAAATTTGGCCTTGACCTTGAACATTGACCTTGACCTTGAAATTTAACCTTGACATTTGACCTTGACCTTGAAATTTGACCTTGGCCTTGAAATTTGACCTTGACCTTGAAATTTGACCTTGACCTTGAAATTTGAACTTGACCTTGAAATTTGACCTTGACCTTGAAATTTGACCCTGACCTTGAAATTTAACCTTGACCTTGAAATTTGACTTTGTCCTTGTCGTCCATCATGGATCCGACATTTTATGTTCAGTACATGCTACCAGGAGCTACCACCTGCTGGAGTACGCCATCTTGTGTGTGTACTTGTATTATAGAGTACATTTCCATCTGGATAATTTTATTCTAACCCGCCACAGTGCAGTAATCATTTATTACGGAGGTGCCCCCCGCCATCTTAAAATTCGGCCGCCATCTTGAAATCATGTAATAATGTAGCTAGAAAAGCGGGAAAAATTCCAAAATTCATTAAATAAATCACTCATTAACTTACATATCGATTCGATCCGCTCCAGTCCTTGGTTCGATCCTCGATCGATGCAATAATGTTTAATTTTATGAAAAAAATAATAATTCCAATAAACCATGTTCATCATTCTTAAAGAGACTTTAAATCATCTACTACCATCATCCTATCAGACATCAAGACCACCATATTGGAAATTCGTAATTGTAATGCTAGATATTCGGGAAAAAGTTCAAAATTCATTAAATAAATTTGTAATCCATATATTGATTGATTGGATTGACTAAGGTCCTTGGTTCGATCCCTGGCCGATACAAAACAACTTTAATATTTTAAAAAAGTACCACTAAAGTGGCAGGTTTGAGAAAATAAAAAACACCACAAGTTCCTTTAAAAAAAAAACTTTTATTACATACATACTACACTACTACAAGTACAAAAAATACACAGACAAATTACTAAAGCCTTTTGGATTCCTTGATTCAAACAGTCTTCTTATTGTACGGACTAAGCCTTTTACATGACTTTAAATGTCTATCCGATCCGATCATCACCGCAGCCAGAGACGGACTGAAGTTCATATCACTTATATAGTCTCATTAGCCGGTACAACACATGAGTCAAATCAATAACCATGTTCATTATACGTCTCGGAGCATTTTTTATAATGACGATGTAAGCTATCGAGACGTGAAATTAGTTTATTGCACTTATTGCACTGAAATTGTATTCTTTCAACATTATTAGAACAACCGCTTCTTTCATGTCTGCGAGCATTTGAGGTGATAGTAAATGATGCACCACAGTATTTGCACTGATGCGAAGTACGCTCTTCATTAATTGAAGTATTCAATGCTGATGAAACTTCAGCTGATGGTGGAACAGCACATATCGAAGTCTCCTCCAGTGTTGTCAGAGGCGTTGCCAACGGGATCTGCTCCAACATCGTCGGCGCTGACGTCATGGTTCCCGTAGTCGATGGTACATCCTCCATCGAGTTCGACGTTAAAGTCGGTAAAGATGCCATCGAAGTCTCAAGAACAGGCAAAAACGCGACTTATGCACCAGAAGAAACAAACTAGGTGATCGGTACACCGTCGACGGCAGTAACAAACTGAGCGTCCTGCTGTCTAGGACTCGTTTATATACATTAACCGGTTTGAATAATATGCTAGTCAAATCAAGAACAATTTACTAAAATACTAGAGTCAAAACAACATTAAAAAAATAGAAGCACCATCAACAAAAAAGGAAGCACATTTGGAAGCACCCACTACGAAAAGCAGCACATTTGGAAGCACCGACAACGAAAAGGCAGCACATTTGGAAGCACCAACAACGAAAAGGCAGCACATTTGGAAGCACCGACTACGAAAAGGCAGCACATTTGGAAGCACCGACTACGAAAATGCAGCACATTTGGAAGCACCGACAACGAAATGGCAGCACATTTGGAAGCACCGACTACGAAAAGGCAGCACATTTGGAAGCACCGACAACGAAAAGGCAGCACATTTGGAAGCACCGACAACGAAATAGCAGCACATTTGGAAGCACCGACTACGAAAAGGCAGCACATTTGGAAGCACCGTCATCGAAAAGGCAGCACATTTGGAAGCACCGACTACGAAAAGGCAGCACATTTGGCAGCACCGACAACGAAAAGGCAGCACATTTGGAAGCACCGACTACGAAAAGGCAGCACATTTGGCAGCACCGACAACGAAAAGGCAGCAAATTTGGAAGCACCGACTACGAAAAGGCAGCACATTTGGAAGCACCGACTACGAAAAGGCAGCACATTTGGAAGCACCAACTACGAAAAGGCAGCACATTTGGAAGCACCGACTACGAAAAGGCAGCACATTTGGCAGCACCGACAACGAAAAGTCAGCACATTTGGAAGCACCGACTACGAAAAGGCAGCACATTTGGCAGCACCGACAACGAAAAGGCAGCACATTTGGAAGCACCGACAACGAAAAGGCAGCACATTTGGAAGCACCGACTACGAAAAGGCAGCACATTTGGAAGCACCGTCATCGAAAAGGCAGCACATTTGGAAGCACCGACAACGAAAAGACAGCACATTTGGAAGCACCGACTACGAAAAGGCAGCACATTTGGAAGCACCGACAACGAAAAGGCAGCACATTTGGAAGCACCGACTACGAAAAGGCAGCACATTTGGAAGCACCGGCTACGAAAAGGCAGCACATTTGGCAGCACCGACAACGAAATGGCAGCACATTTGGAAGCACCGACAACGAAATGGAAGCACATTTGGAAGCACCGACAACGAAAAGGCAGCACATTTGGAAGCACCATCATCGAAAAGGCAGCACATTTGGAAGCTTCCATCAACAAAAAAAAAGGCAAAAAGGAAGCACAAGTTACGAGATCTAAGTCTTAGTTAGAAATCAGAATACAAGAAATAAAAAAACATTAAATTCTTATAATTTAAATTATTTATTTTATTGCTTTACATTATACAAATACAAGTAAAACAAGCCATTATTGTATGTAGCTAGCATTCCTCAGTTCCTTGAGTATGAAGGATATTTCTTTGATGCACGAATAGTTTCCTGCACAAAGCGAACCATGTAGAAGTCTTAGCCGGTCAACCAATATGTTTGGATCTTTCCATGATGTGTAATCATTCTCTTCTACCACCATCTTCCTTGCACCTTTATAATAAATATTATGATCTCTGGTGTCTTCCGTTTTACCACCAAGCTCAGGGTAACTTTCATGTTTGAGACGGCGATCATCACAAGCTTGATCAGATTTATTTAATATATCACGTCGTTTCCACCGTTTCGGTCTCAAGACACTGCCACATTCTTCGATCTTGGCAGCTTTAGGTGCTTCATCATAATCTATGTCTTTGTCAACAGCCTCACAGTCACTGTAACAATCACCGTTGAAGGAATCGTCTTCACCCAATTTACCGTAATAATTCGATGTTGATGATGTTAAAGTGTCTTCATCGTCTTCGTGCTTCCTTTTTAGGAGTACATCATTTTTACAAAGTAGGAAAGATCTACTTGAATTCGGCTGGAATATATTCTCACATTTCACGTTAAGGATTCTTCCATTGTCTTCATTCTTCCGTAAATCATCAACCTCCTTCAATTTAAGTTCTTTGTCGAGATCGGAAGAGCCAAGAAAATTATTGTCGTAATGCAGATCACTCTTCCTTAGGCTAGTAGATTCATCGTTGTCCTCTAGCTTGTACGCAGGCTTAGCGCTACAAGTTCTGACATGTCTTTTTAGGCTCTCTCTCTCCGCGTAAACGACTTGCTACATCGAACACAACTTATCATATTGCGCAGTGGATTTTTAACACAGTCATTCTTCTCGTGTTGTCTTTTATTCTTTCTCAAGATAAACTCATTACTGCAAAACTTACACCTATGTTCTTTCGATACAGCGTCAGATCCCAAATCGGAATTCATATTAGTTACTGAGACTAATGCCAGATACCAATTGAGTGTTTTAAATTAGATGCAATACTTAAATAGAAATTTTTTCATATTTTATCAGCGAGAATTAATATATCTCATGCAAAAGTACTTTATGCATGTAGTTCTGCTTTTCAACAACAGATGTCGCCACATGTTGCTTGCAGGTAAATAATATTTAGTTATTTTATGCGGGATGCGGGATGCTCACTAACGATCGCAAAAGAAGGATGGCTTCGCTAGACTCCAAGGAAAAGGAAGTTCGTCTTGCATGTTGGTGCTCCACAGATGTCTCATGGCGTAATATTAATTTGACTGAGTAATGATATTTGTCAATTCCACCTGATAAAAATATTGCAAGTTTTGATTTAGTAGCAGAAATTATCGAATTAAATGTAACTCCAATTAAAATGACATGTCTCATTAGACAAAAAAAATCCATGCAGAGAGCGGTTCCTCAGAATAGTCAGAAACACCTGAAGAAACCACAGGAATGATTGCAAAAACACGGGAAAAACCATCAAAATATTGACATTAATAATCAGGAGCACACGGAGCAAACCATCACAATATTGGCAAGAATAATCAGGAGCACACAGAGAAAACCACCACATGTTTTCCTTGATATCATAAAATTACAGGAAAAAAAATAAAATTAAAAAAAAATTAATAAAAAAATAAAAAAAAAATAAAAAATAAAAAAATTAATAAATTTCTGGCTTGTACAAGAACTCTATCTTTGCTCAACAATGATAAGTTTACAAGCTAGCAGAAACTGTTTATGCATTTTTTTATTTTTTTTATTTTTTTATTTTTTTATTAATTTTTTTTTATTTTTATTTTTTTTCCTGTAATTTTATGATATCAAGGAAAACATGTGGTGGTTTTCTCTGTGTGCTCCTGATTATTCTTGCCAATATTGTGATGGTTTGCTCCGTGTGCTCCTGATTATTAATGTCAGTATTTTGATGGTTTTTCCCGTGTTCTTGCAATCATTCCTGTGGTTTCTTCAGGTGTTTCTGACTATTCTGAGGAACCGCTCTCTGCATGGATTTTTTTTGTCTAATAAGACATGTCATTTTAATTGGAGTTACATTTAATTCGATAATTTCTGCTACTAAATCAAAACTTGCAATATTTTTATCAGGTGGAATTGACAAATATCATTACTCAGTCAAATTAATATTACGCCATGAGACATCTGTGGAGCACCAACATGCAAGACGAACTTCCTTTTCCTTGGAGTCTATCGAAGCCATCCTTCTTTTGCGATCGTTAGTGAGCATCCCTCATCCCGCATAAAATAACTAAATATTATTTACCTGCAAGCAACATGTGGCGACATCTGTTGTTGAAAAGCAGAACTACATGCACAAAGTACTTTTGCATGAGATATATTAATTCTCGCTGATGAAATATGAAAAAATTTCTATTTAAATTGCATCTAATTTAAAACACTCAATTGGTATCTGGCATTAGTCTCAGTAACTAATATGAATTCCGATTTGGGATCTGACGCTGTATCGAAAGAACATAGGTGTAAGTTTTTCAGTAATGAGTTATTCTTGAGAAAGAATAAAAGACAACACGAGAAGAATGACTGTGTTAAAAATCCACTGCGCAATATGATAAGTTGTGTTCGATGTAGCAAGTCGTTTACGCGGAGAGAGAGAGCCTAAATAGACATGTCAGAACTTGTAGCGCTAAGCCTGCGTACAAGCTAGAGGACAACGATGAATCTACTAGCCTAAGGAAGAGTGATCTGCATTACGACAATAATTTTCTTCGCTCTTCCGATCTCGACAAAGAACTTAAATTGAAGGAGGTTGATGATTTACGGAAGAATGAAGACAATGGAAGAATCCTTAACATGAAAAGTGAGAATATATTCCAGCCGAATTCAAGTAGATCTTTCCTACTTTGTAAAAATGATGTACTCCTAAAAGGGAAGCACGAAGACGATGAAGACACTTTAACATCATCAACATCGAATTATTACGGTAAATTGGGTGAAGACGATTCCTTCAACGGTGATTGTTACAGTGACTCTGAGGCTGTTGACAAAGACATAGATTATGATGAAGCACCTAAAGCTGCCAAGATCGAAGAATGTGGCAGTGTCTTGAGACCGAATCGGTGGAAACGACGTGATATATTAAATAAATCTGATCAAGCTTGTGATGATCGCCGTCTCAAACATGAAAGTTACCCTGAGCTTGGTGGTAAAACGGAAGACACCAGAGATCATAATATTTATTATAAAGGTGCAAGGAACATGGTGGTAGAAGAGAATGATTACACATCATGGAAAGATCCAAACATATTGGTTGACCGGCTAAGACTTCTACATGGTTCGCTTTGTGCAGGAAACTATTCGTGCATCAAAGAAATATCCTTCATACTCAAGGAACTGAGGAATGCTAGCTACATACAATAATGGCTTGTTTTACTTGTATTTGTATAATGTAAAGCAATAAAATAAATAATTTAAATTATAAGAATTTAATGTTTTTTATTTCTTGTATTCTGATTTCTAACTAAGACTTAGATCTCGTAACTTGTGCTTCCTTTTTGCCTTTTTTTTTTGTTGATGGAAGCTTCCAAATGTGCTGCCTTTTCGATGATGGTGCTTCCAAATGTGCTGCCTTTTCGTTGTCGGTGCTTCCAAATGTGCTTCCATTTCGTTGTCGGTGCTTCCAAATGTGCTGCCATTTCGTTGTCGGTGCTGCCAAATGTGCTGCCTTTTCGTAGCCGGTGCTTCCAAATGTGCTGCCTTTTCGTAGTCGGTGCTTCCAAATGTGCTGCCTTTTCGTTGTCGGTGCTTCCAAATGTGCTGCCTTTTCGTAGTCGGTGCTTCCAAATGTGCTGCCTTTTCGTTGTCGGTGCTTCCAAATGTGCTGCCTTTTCGATGACGGTGCTTCCAAATGTGCTGCCTTTTCGTAGTCGGTGCTTCCAAATGTGCTGCCTTTTCGTTGTCGGTGCTTCCAAATGTGCTGCCTTTTCGTTGTCGGTGCTGCCAAATGTGCTGCCTTTTCGTAGTCGGTGCTTCCAAATGTGCTGACTTTTCGTTGTCGGTGCTGCCAAATGTGCTGCCTTTTCGTAGTCGGTGCTTCCAAATGTGCTGCCTTTTCGTTGTCGGTGCTGCCAAATGTGCTGCCTTTTCGTAGTCGGTGCTTCCAAATGTGCTGCCTTTTCGATGACGGTGCTTCCAAATGTGCTGCCTTTTCGTAGTCGGTGCTTCCAAATGTGCTGCTATTTCGTTGTCGGTGCTTCCAAATGTGCTGCCTTTTCGTTGTCGGTGCTTCCAAATGTGCTGCCTTTTCGTAGTCGGTGCTTCCAAATGTGCTGCCATTTCGTTGTCGGTGCTTCCAAATGTGCTGCATTTTCGTAGTCGGTGCTTCCAAATGTGCTGCCTTTTCGTAGTCGGTGCTTCCAAATGTGCTGCCTTTTCGTTGTTGGTGCTTCCAAATGTGCTGCCTTTTCGTTGTCGGTGCTTCCAAATGTGCTGCTTTTCG
This sequence comes from Bacillus rossius redtenbacheri, assembly GCF_032445375.1. Taxonomy (NCBI): domain Eukaryota; kingdom Metazoa; phylum Arthropoda; class Insecta; order Phasmatodea; family Bacillidae; genus Bacillus; species Bacillus rossius. Next base: position 46,686,013 of record NC_086339.1, on the reverse strand, counting down.
TAGTGGGTGCTTCCAAATGTGCTTCCTTTTTTGTTGATGGTGCTTCTATTTTTTTAATGTTGTTTTGACTCTAGTATTTTAGTAAATTGTTCTTGATTTGACTAGCATATTATTCAAATCGGTTAATGTATATAAACGAGTCCTAGACAGCAGGACGCTCAGTTTGTTACTGCCGTCGATGGTGTACGGATCACCTAGTTTGTTTCTTCTGGTGCATAAGTCGCGTAATTGCCTGTTCTTGAGACTTCGATGGCATCTTTACCGACTTTAACGTCGAACTCGATGGAGGATGTACCATCGACTACGGGAACCATGACGTCAGCGCCGACGATGTTGGAGCAGATCCCGTTGGCAACGCCTCTGACAACACTGGAGGAGACTTCGATATGTGCTGTTCCACCATCAGCTGAAGTTTCATCAGCATTGAATACTTCAATTAATGAAGAGCGTACTTCGCATCAGTGCAAATACTGTGGTGCATCATTTACTATCACCTCAAATGCTCGCAGACATGAAAGAAGCGGTTGTTCTAATAATGTTGAAAGAATACAATTTCAGTGCAATAAGTGCAATAAACTAATTTCACGTCTCGATAGCTTACATCGTCATTATAAAAAATGCTCCGAGACCTATAATGAACATGGTTATTGATTTGACTCATGTGTTGTACCGGCTAATGAGACTATATAAGTGATATGAACTTCAGTCCGTCTCTGGCTGCGGTGATGATCGGATCGGATAGACATTTAAAGTCATGTAAAAGGCTTAGTCCGTACAATAAGAAGACTGTTTGAATCAAGGAATCCAAAAGGCTTTAGTAATTTGTCTGTGTATTTTTTGTACTTGTAGTAGTGTAGTATGTATGTAATAAAAGTTTTTTTTTAAAGGAACTTGTGGTGTTTTTTATTTTCTCAAACCTGCCACTTTAGTGGTACTTTTTTAAAATATTAAAGTTGTTTTGTATCGGCCAGGGATCGAACCAAGGACCTTAGTCAATCCAATCAATCAATATATGGATTACAAATTTATTTAATGAATTTTGAACTTTTTCCCGAATATCTAGCATTACAATTACGAATTTCCAATATGGTGGTTTTGATGTCTGATAGGATGATGGTAGTAGATGATTTAAAGTCTCTTTAAGAATGATGAACATGGTTTATTGGAATTATTATTTTTTTCATAAAATTAAACATTATTGCATCGATCGAGGATCGAACCAAGGACTGGAGCGGATCGAATCGATATGTAAGTTAATGAGTGATTTATTTAATGAATTTTGGAATTTTTCCCGCTTTTCTAGCTACATTATTACATGATTTCAAGATGGCGGCCGAATTTTAAGATGGCGGGGGGCACCTCCGTAATAAATGATTACTGCACTGTGGCGGGTTAGAATAAAATTATCCAGATGGAAATGTACTCTATAATACAAGTACACACACAAGATGGCGTACTCCAGCAGGTGGTAGCTCCTGGTAGCATGTACTGAACATAAAATGTCGGATCCATGATGGACGACAAGGACAAAGTCAAATTTCAAGGTCAAGGTTAAATTTCAAGGTCAGGGTCAAATTTCAAGGTCAAGGTCAAATTTCAAGGTCAAGGTCAAATTTCAAGGTCAAGGTCAAATTTCAAGGTCAATGTCAAATTTCAAGGTCAATGTCAAATTTCAAGGTCAAGGTCAAAGTTCAAGGTCAAGGCCAAATTTCAAGGTCAAGGTCAAATTTCAAGGTCAAGGTCAAATTTCAAGGTCAAGGTCAAATGTCAAGGTCAAATTTCAAGGTCAAGGTCAAAGTTCAAGGTCAAGGCCAAATTTCAAGGTCAAGGTCAAGGTCATAGGCCAAGGTCAAGGTCAAAGGCCAAGGTCAAGGGCCAAGGTCAATGGCCAAGGTCAAGGTCAAAGGCCAAGTTCAATGTTCAATGTCAACAGTTGAGGACAAAAGTATTGTGACCAGATAATTATACTATATGGTATCGGCACACTCTAGCAGACGAAAACAAGATGGTGGTCTCTTGCGGATGAAGACAAGATGGCGGACATGATGTCATACCAGTTGATGATATTACCTTGGTACTGGTGGTGGTAGATCAGTCTAGGTAGCTTTCATGGAGGAAGGATCTGATGTTTACTCTCGCCGGGAATCGAACCAAGGACGGGAATCGATATAATCAAACAGAATTCAAATACGTTAATTTTTTGATGAATTTTGGAATTTTTTCATTAAAATCGGATAATAAATAAAGATTTTCAAGATGGCGTCCAAATTTCAAGATGGCGGACATGACGTCATACTACCTGATGGCATATATGCTTTGAAAAAAAAAAGTGGTAGGAGTCAGTCTGCCTGCATCCACCATTGAGGAAGGAGCCTGTCGCCATTTTTAGTTTTTTTGCACTCACCGGGTTCGAACCGAGGACGGTGATCGATATAATCAATCAGAATTCGAATAAGTTAATTTTTTGATGAATTTTGGAATTTTTTTCTTTAAAATCGGATAATAATTAAAGATTTTCAAGATGGTGTCCAAATTTCAAGATGGCGACCGTAACGAAAATTGCAACGGTGACGTCATCATCCGATATGGCGGAAAACACATCACCGGAATTTTCTAGAACACACAATGACGTCATCCAAGATGGCGGATCCAAGATGGCGGATCCAAGATGGCCGCCGTGATATACTTGTCCCGTTACATTATGTCCCGTTACGATGTGTCTCGTTACACTGTGTCCTGTTACGCCGGCTGCACGCACGAAAAAGTGTCACGTTACGCACATTGTCACATTACGCTCGTCCAAGATGGCCGCCGTGAGGTCACAATCCAAGATGGCGGACCGGCTCTCGGCTCCACCGCCTGAGGCCTGATCTCGGACATACTATTATATACTACTATTGTGTTTTCAACCAAATTTCTGGTTTTAATGCAGTATTTATGACATACGCTATTGCAGGTTTGCACGTTTGTAATGGGAAGATTCCGAAAATAAAAGAAAAAACTGCAATAAATCAAAATTCCCCATTGCATGAATCATTTAAAGAACATATTACTAGACTTAAATTTTACTTAGTTCCTGCAACTGCCTCTAGAATTCACTGCAAGAGCAGCTACATCGACTATTCAATCATTTGATAAGCATACCGAAATTTTAAACTAGGTAGCTACATAATGAAACGGCTCCAATAAATAATATAAATATTTGGAAAAAAAATACTAAACCACAGAATTTTCGACAAGTAATTTTATTAAAATAACGCACTTTTTGTTAAAATTCAATAAATGATTATTACTATTATGTTTCCCTTTGGCTTTGAGAACTTTGGCTCGCTTGGTTACACATTTCCGTTCCATGCGATTTTTATTCCATTCAAGAAATTTCTCCTACAAAATGCCGTAATACGAGAGCTAAAACGTTAAACATCAAAAATTGTATGATTGCAAGCGTTTAGTTGGCTCACACTTGTTCGAGGCAGAGCGCGCGACACACTGGCACACTTGCACACTGGCATTCTGGCACACTGGCACACTGGCTCACTGGCTCACTGGCACACTGGCTCACTGGCACACTGGCGCATTGGCGCTGGCACACTGGCACACTGGCGCACTGACACACTAGCGCACTGGCGCACTGGAAAACTGACACACTGGAACACCGACACACTGGCGCACTGGCAAACTGACACACTGGCACACCGACACATTGGCACACTGGTGCACTGGTACACTGGCGCACTGACACACCGACACACTGTCACACTGGCGCACTGGCAAACTGTCACACTGGCGCACTGGCGCACTGCAAACTGTCACTAGCACACTGGCACACTGGCTGTCTGGCGCACTGGCGCACTGGCACACTGTTACTGGCACACTGGCACACTGGCAGTCTGGCAGTCTGGCGCACTGGCAGTCTGGCGCACTGGCAGTCTGGCGCACTGGTGCACTGGCAAACTGTTACTGGCGCACTGGCGCACTGGCAGTCTGGCGCACTGGCGCACTGGCGCACTGGCAGTCTGGCGCACTGGTGCACTGGCAAACTGTTACTGGCGCACTGGCGCACTGGCAGTCTGGCGCACTGGCGCACTGGCACACTGTTACTGGCGCACTGGCACACTAGCACACTGGCGCACTGGCGCACTGGCAGTCTGGCGCACTGGCAGTCTGGCGCACTGGTGCACTGGCAAACTGTTACTGGCGCACTGGCAGTCTGGCGCACTGGCGCACTGGCACACTGTTACTGGCGCACTGGCACACTAGCACACTGGCGCACTGGCGCACTGGCAGTCTGGCGCACTGGCAGTCTGGCGCACTGGTGCACTGGCAAACTGTTACTGGCGCACTGGCAGTCTGGCGCACTGGCGCACTGGCACACTGTTACTGGCGCACTGGCACACTAGCACACTGGCGCACTGGCGCACTGGCAGTCTGGCGCACTGGCAGACTGGCGCACTGGCGCACTCGACAGCTGGGAGAAGCTCGCCTGCCGCCCGCATGCGCCACTCACTGAGTTAACGGCACCAATCTTTTACTTTACTTTTTTTCCACCGGTCTCCCGAAAAAGGCCCCTCGCATGTTTTTCTTTGTTTTTATTGGAAAAAAAGTGGAGGGGGGGAGGGGTCCCCCGCAGGGAATGGAGTGCAAGAAGTCTACGATTCACTAACCTTGGATCAGTCACGAACATATCACAATTTTGACGCTTGTTCGCACGAATACGCGGTCGGAATAAAAAGAAACGCAATTTTGTGTTGTGTAAATCACATATTGTCACGATTCTAGAGTATTTTGAATGTCGCTTATGTATCCAAATCAAACATTTCATTTGTGCTATCATTACTTCGACTTGCAAAAATCTACCGTTCCGAGAAAAAAATAATTTTAGAGACCTAATTTAAGCACCAGACTTAACCAAACTTTTATTTAAAAAATATCTGGAGATGCATGAAAGTGGATTACTCGGGGGCCTGACTCGAGATCAATGAATAATAGGTTCCCGTGTGTAAGAGATTGTGTGTTTAGCGTGAGAGAACGCGCGCATGCGCAAAACGAGTCTCATTGGAGAATGGGAGGGGAGACAGCTGCACCTTGGCAACACTTCAAGGTCGCCCCAACGTTTCTCGCTGTTATCTGCCAACAAGCTACACGCGACACGTTCAAACTTCTCATCCCCACCTCCCCAGCTGGTGATCAAGGAAAAAGGATCAATTGTTAGGGTTACCGTTCCAATTTCACTTATATATATATATATATATATATATATATATATATATATATATATATATATATACAATTACGGATGCGCATAGCTTAGTTTAAATTGCACTCACTATTCGACAGAAGAAAGCAATATTTAAGGTATTGATCTTTTATTATTTTTCAATTTTTTGTAATGAAATAATTATAGCGAACACGTTTTTGTATGTAAAAAAGTTATTGATACTACTGTTAAGCCTATTTTGAGCGAAATATATTTTAAGAGACATGTATGTTCTTTTTATTATTATTCAAACACGAAAGCTTAAATACTCGTAGATCTGAAGTTTTATCGCACTCATTTCAGCGGAAGCAAATAAATACACACACACCATACACACACAAATGTACATACGCTTATAGTCAATACATGTAAGCACACACACATCTAGACACATAACTTGCACACCTACAAAAGCCTGCATACACGCCCAGAGGTGGTGTAAGAGGGCCTGGGTCAAATCCTGGTTGAATTATCTCTATTGCATTCTGCATGGTTTCCTAAGTGACTCTAAGAAAATGCGGCAATATCTCCTTACAATAGGCTGCAGCCGAGTCCTTTACCAGTTTCCATGACTTGTGTGGCTATTTATTCGTTTGCTTCCTACGACTGTCCACAGGTCATATTATAAAATTTAAAACCATACACTCGGAAATAAAGATCTCTTCTGCATTTCGGGAAACGCGGAAGAAATTAAAATAAAATCAAGTGTATATAGTAGCACTTTGTGGGTTGTAATCTAAAAGAAACTTTCTAGACTGATTTTATGTGAAAATATTTCCTCAGCACGTTTATACGGGCTGAGTATTTTGGAAGAGACCCCACAGAACATGCACGAAAAGAATGAGTGGGTAAATGGTCCAGATCTGGAGTTCTCCGAGGGTGTCAGGGTTGTTGCTACACAACTGTCCCTTCGGAGTCCCAACAAGAATAAGTCACAGGATAAACAAGTATGGTTTGTGCCACGTTTAAATGATTTAACCTGTGTAATGCACAGCTGTGGTACTATGGACGTTGACGATATAGATTTCCATTTCACCGCAGCTTAGTGAGTCAGATAAGGAGGAAAATTATTTGGTCGTTTTCTACGATTCAAGTTACAAATATGTTATATGTTACAGAACAATAACATGTAATGTGTAACCATCTTAGCTCTCGGTATACAGCATTTGGTAGGAGTAAGTTCGCGAATGGAACGGAATTCGCACGGAAAGAAAAGTGTAACTATGGTGCTGACATCTGTGGCGGATGCCCAAACAAAAGTTCATAAAGCCAAAAGGAAATGTTTTTAGTACTTCTGTTTAATGAATTTTAACAATATGAGCCGTATTTTAATTAAATTCCTTGTCCAAATTCAGATCTAAATAAGGTGTTTCGTAATTTTTTCAAGTATTTTTTCGCTTTGATCGGAGCAATTTCATTATATATTTTTTTTAAAAAATTAGGCCTGCAAATGGAATGGTTCGAATAGTCGACGTAGCTGCTTCAGTAACGAATTATATAGACGGGTGCGCAAACTACATGATGCGTTCAGTACCACTGATTCGCGATCAGAATTTTTTTTGAAAACAAACGCTCGCCATTATTTTTAGGAATTACATTTCGTGTCAGAGTATAGTGTTATAAGTATATTGGCTACTGGACAACACGTGGATTTGCTCAATACCGGGGTTAGATACTAAATAGATATGCATGGCGAACACTGAAAGAATCACTCAGATAGTTTTTTAGAATCAAGCATAGCCTTGTACGTGGTGAATAACGTATACATTTATAAGACATGGACAATTTTTGTAATTATTATAGTCATTTCTGAGTTGACAGTAGTATATGAATGTATTTCCGGCGGCAGGCTTCCAGGCTGTGGAGCGTGTGGGCACGTCCGCCATCTTGGATTGTGACGTCACGGCGGCCATCTTGGATGACCTTGACCTTGACCTTTGACCTTGACCTTTAATTTGATCCTCAAAAATCGCCAAAATCCGTCAAAATTGGGCAAAATTTGCCCAAAATTCCTCAAAATTCGCCAAAATTTCCATTTATGTGGAAATAAATTCCGCCAAAAAATCTCAAATAATTCCACAGTTCAAAAATTAGGATTTCGAAAATCCTCAAAAGTCGCTTTGCCCTAGAAAAAACGAAAACTCCTAAAAGCGGCTTAAAACTCCTAAGAGCTAGCCGCTTATAAGCCGCCGACCTTGAAAATAAGGATGTCATGGCAGCCATATTGGATGATGACGTCACCGTTGCAAATTTTGTTACGGCCGCCATCTTTAACTTTTTTATTTATTATCCGATTTTAATGGAAAAAAATTAAAAATTATAAAAAAAAAATCCATTTAATAAAATTTTAATAAAAGATTTATAAAAATTATATTTTTACGACACGGAGTTCGGAGTCCTCGGTTCGAACCCGGTGAGGGCAAAAAAATTAAAAATGGCGACCGATCCTTCCCCCCGTGGTGTGTGCTAGCAGACTGACTCCCACCACTTTTTTTCAAAGCATATAGATCGTCATCTAGTATGACGTCATGTCCGCCATCTTGTCTTTGATGCTGGAAGCCATCATCAATGTATCGTCGGCGAGAGTGCGCTCACGCCATGTTAGTTTAGTTCTTATCCGATAGAGTACAGTAATCATTTATTACTGTGACACCCGCCATCTTGAAATTTGGCCGCCATCTTGAAAATCCGTAATTATTTAGCTAGAAATTCGGGAAAAGTTCCAAAATTCATTAAATAAATCACTCATTAATTTACATATTGATTCGATCGATTCACGTCCTCGGTTCGATACCCGATCGATGCAATAATGTTTAATTTTATGAAAAAATAATAATTTCAATAAACCATGTTAAACTTTCGTAAAGAGACTTTAAATCCTCTACTACCATCATCCTATCAGACGTCAAGACTACCATATTGGAAATTCGTAATTTTAATGCTAGAGATTCGGGAAAAAGTTCAAAATTCATTAAATAAATTTTTAATCAATATACTGATTGATTGGATCGACTAAGGTCCGTGGTTCGATCCCTTGTCGATACAAAACAACATTAATATTTTAAAAAAGTACCACTAAAGTGTAAGGTTTGAGAAAATTAAAAACACCGCAAGTTCTTTTAAAAAAACTTTTATTTCATACATACTACACTACTACAAGTACAAAAAAAAAAACACTGACAAATTACTAAAGTTTTGTGGATTTCTCGATTCAAACAGTCTTCTTATTGTACGTACTAAGCCTTTTACATGACTTTAAATGTCTATGCGATCCGTTCATCACCACAGCCAGAGACGGACTGAAGTTCATATCACTTATATAGTCTCATTAGCCGGTACAACACATGAGTCGAAACAATAACCATGTTCATTATACGTCTCGGAGCATTTTTTATAATGACGATGTAAGCTATCGAGACGTGAAATTAGTTTATTACATTTTATACACTGAAAATGTATTCTTTGAACATTATTAGAACAACCGCTCCTTTCATGTCTGCGCGCATTTGAAGTTCTAGTAAATGATGCGTCACAATATTTGCACTGATGCGATGCACGCTCTTCATGAATTGAAGTCTGGAATGCAGATGGTGAAACTTCAGCTGATGGTGGAACAGCACATATCGAAGTCTCCTCCAGCGTTGTCAGAGGCGTTGCCAACGGGATCTGCTCCAACATCGTCGGCGCCGACGTCATGGTTCTCGTAGTCGATGGTACATCCTCCATCGAGTACGACGTTAAAGTCGGTAAAGATGCCATCGAAGTCTCAAGAACAGGCAATTACGCGACTTATACACCAGAAGAAACAAACTAGGTGATCCGTACACCGTCAACGGCAGTAACAAACTAAGCGTCCTGCTGTATAGGACTCGTTAATATACATTAACCGGTTTGAATAATACGATAGTCAAATCAAGAACAATTTACTAAAATACTAGAGTCAAAACAACATTAAAAAAATAGAAGCACCGTCAACAAAAAAGGAAGCACATTTGGAAGCACCTTCAAAAAAGGAAAAACAATAGGAAGCACCGACTACGAAAAAACAGCACATTTGGAAGCACCGACAACGAAAAGGCAGCACATTTGGAAGCACCGTCATCGAAAAGGCAGCACATTTGGAAGCACCGACTACCAAAAGGCAGCACATTTGGAAGCACCGACTACGAAAAGACAGCACATTTGACAGCACCGACAACGAAAAGGCAGCACATTTGGAAGCACCGACTTCGAAAAGGCAGCACATTTGACAGCACCGACAACGAAAAGGCAGCACATTTGGAAGCACCAACTACGAAAAGGCAGCACATTTGGAAGCACCGACAACGAAAAGGCAGCACATTTGGAAGCACCGACTACGAAAAGGCAGCACATTTGGAAGCACCGACTACGAAAAGGCAGCACATTTGACAGCACCGACAACGAAAAGGCAGCACATTTGGAAGCACCAACTACGAAAAGGCAGCACATTTGGAAGCACCCACAACGAAAAGGCAGCACATTTGGAAGCACCGACTACGAAAAGGCAGCACATTTGGCAGCACCGACAACGAAAAGGCAGCACATTTGGAAGCACCGACTACGAAAAGGCAGCACATTTGGAAGCACCGACTACGAAAAGGCAGCACATTTGGCAGCACCGACAACGAAAAGGCAGCACATTTGGAAGCACCGACTACGAAAAGGCAGCACATTCTTAAGCACCGACTACGAAAAGGCAGCACATTTGGAAGCACCGACAACGAAAAGGCAGCACATTTGGAAGCACCGAAAACGAAAAGGCAGCACATTTGGTAGCACCGACAACGAAAAGGCAGCACATTTGGAAGCACCGACAACGAAAAGGCAGCTCATTTTGGATGCACTATCATAAAGGCAGCACATTTTGGAAGCACCATCGAATAAGGAAGCACATTTGGAAGCTCCATCAACAAAAAAAAAAAAAAAAAAAAAAGCCAAAAAGGAAGCAAAATTTACGAGATCTAAGTCTTAGTTAGAAATCAGAATACAAGAGATAAAAACATTAAATTCTTATAATTTAAATTATTTATTTTAATTCTTTACATTATACAAATGCAAGTAAAACAAGCCATTATTGTATGTAGCCAGCTTCCCTCAGTTCCTTGAGTATGAAGGATATTTCTTTGATGCATGAATAGTTTCCTGCACAAAGCGAACCATGTAGAAGTCTTAGCCGGTCAACCAATATGTTTGGATCTTTCCATGATGTGTAATCATTCTCTTCTACCACCATCTTCCTTGCACCTTTATAATAAATATTATGATCTCTGGTGTCTTCCGTTTTACCACCAACCTCAGGGTAACTTTCATGTTTGAGACGGTTATCATCACAAACTTGATCAGATTTATTTAATATATCACGTCGTTTCCAACGTTTCGGTCTCAGGACACCGCCACATTCTTCGATCTTGGCAGCTTTAGGTGCTTCATCATAGTCTATGTCTTTGTCAGCAGCCTCAGAGTCACTGTAACAATCACCGTAGAAGGAATCGTCTTCACCCAATTTACCATAATAATTCGATGTTGATGATGTTGAAGTGTCTTCATCGTCTTCATGCTTCCTTTTTAGGAGTCCATCATTTTTACAAAGTAGGAAAGAACTACTTGAATTCGGCTGGAATATATTCTCACTTTTCACGTTAAGGATTCTTCCATTGTCTTCATTCTTCCGTAAATCATCATCCTCCTTCAATTTTAGTTCTTTGTCGAGATCGGAAGAGCCAAGAAAATTATTGTCGTAATGCAGATCACTCTTCCTTAGGCTAGTAGATTCATCGTTGTCCTCTAGCTTGTACGCAGGCTTGGCGCTACAAGTTCTGCCATGTCTTTTTAGGCTCTCTCTCCGCGTAAACGACTTGCTACATCGAACACAACTTATCATATTGCGCAGTGGATTTTTAACACAGTCATTCTTCTCGTGTTGTCTTTTATTCTTTCTCAAGATAAACTCTTTACTGCAAAACTTACACCTATGTTCTTTCGATACAGCGTCAGATCCCAAATCGGAATTCATATTAGTTACTGAGACTAATGTCAGATGCAAACTAAGAGTTTTAAATTAGATATATTACTTAAATATAATTTTTTAATTATTTCATCAGCGATAATTAATATATCTCATGCAAAAGTACTTTATGCATGTAGTTCTGCTTTTCAACAACAGATGTCGACACATGTTGCTTGCAGGTAAATAATGTTTAGTTCTTTAATGCGGGATGCCTGATGCTCACTAACGATCGCAAAAGAAGGATGGCTTCGATAGACTCCAAGGAAAAGGAAGTTCGTCTTGCATGTTGGTGCTCCACAGATGTCTCATGGCGTAATATTAATTTGACTGAGTAATGATATTTGTCGTATTCCACCTGATAAAAAAAAATTGCAAGTTTTGATTTAGTAGCAGAAATTATCGAATTAAATGTAACTCCAATTAAAATGACATGTCTCATTAGACAAAAAAAAATACATGCAGAGAGCGGTTCCTCAGAATAGTCAGAAACACTTGAAGAAACCACAGGAATGATTGCAAGAACACGGGAAAAACCATCAAAATATTGACATTAATAATCAGGAGCACACGGAGAAAACCACCATAATATTGGCAAGAATAATCAGGAGCACACGGAGAAAACAATCATAATATTGACCAGATTAATCAGAAGTACTCGGAGAAAACCACCACATGTTTTCCTTGATATCATAAAATTACAGGAAAAAATATTTAAAAATAAAAAAAAAATTTAAAAAAAAATAAAAAAATGCATAAACAGTTTCTGATAGCTTCTAAACTTATCATTGTTGAGCAAAGATAGAGTTCTTGTACAAGCCAGAAATTTATGCATTTTTTTATTTTTTTTTAAATTTTTTTTTATTTTTAAATATTTTTTCCTGTAATTTTATGATATCAAGGAAAACATGTGGTGGTTTTCTCCGAGTACTTCTGATTAATCTGGTCAATATTATGATGGTTTTCTCCGTGTGCTCCTGATTATTCTTGCCAATATTATGATGGTTTTCTCCGTGTGCTCCTGATTATTAATGTCAATATTTTGATGGTTTTTCCCGTGTTCTTGCAATCATTCCTGTGGTTTCTTCAAGTGTTTCTGACTATTCTGAGGAACCGCTCTCTGCATGTATTTTTTTTTGTCTAATGAGACATGTCATTTTAATTGGAGTTACATTTAATTCGATAATTTCTGCTACTAAATCAAAACTTGCAATTTTTTTTTATCAGGTGGAATACGACAAATATCATTACTCAGTCAAATTAATATTACGCCATGAGACATCTGTGGAGCACCAACATGCAAGACGAACTTCCTTTTCCTTGGAGTCTATCGAAGCCATCCTTCTTTTGCGATCGTTAGTGAGCATCAGGCATCCCGCATAAAAGAACTAAACATTATTTACCTGCAAGCAACATGTGTCGACATCTGTTGTTGAAAAGCAGAACTACATGCATAAAGTACTTTTGCATGAGATATATTAATTATCGCTGATGAAATAATTAAAAAATTATATTTAAGTAATATATCTAATTTAAAACTCTTAGTTTGCATCTGACATTAGTCTCAGTAACTAATATGAATTCCGATTTGGGATCTGACGCTGTATCGAAAGAACATAGGTGTAAGTTTTGCAGTAAAGAGTTTATCTTGAGAAAGAATAAAAGACAACACGAGAAGAATGACTGTGTTAAAAATCCACTGCGCAATATGATAAGTTGTGTTCGATGTAGCAAGTCGTTTACGCGGAGAGAGAGCCTAAAAAGACATGGCAGAACTTGTAGCGCCAAGCCTGCGTACAAGCTAGAGGACAACGATGAATCTACTAGCCTAAGGAAGAGTGATCTGCATTACGACAATAATTTTCTTGGCTCTTCCGATCTCGACAAAGAACTAAAATTGAAGGAGGATGATGATTTACGGAAGAATGAAGACAATGGAAGAATCCTTAACGTGAAAAGTGAGAATATATTCCAGCCGAATTCAAGTAGTTCTTTCCTACTTTGTAAAAATGATGGACTCCTAAAAAGGAAGCATGAAGACGATGAAGACACTTCAACATCATCAACATCGAATTATTATGGTAAATTGGGTGAAGACGATTCCTTCTACGGTGATTGTTACAGTGACTCTGAGGCTGCTGACAAAGACATAGACTATGATGAAGCACCTAAAGCTGCCAAGATCGAAGAATGTGGTGGTGTCCTGAGACCGAAACGTTGGAAACGACGTGATATATTAAATAAATCTGATCAAGTTTGTGATGATAACCGTCTCAAACATGAAAGTTACCCTGAGGTTGGTGGTAAAACGGAAGACACCAGAGATCATAATATTTATTATAAAGGTGCAAGGAAGATGGTGGTAGAAGAGAATGATTACACATCATGGAAAGATCCAAACATATTGGTTGACCGGCTAAGACTTCTACATGGTTCGCTTTGTGCAGGAAACTATTCATGCATCAAAGAAATATCCTTCATACTCAAGGAACTGAGGGAAGCTGGCTACATACAATAATGGCTTGTTTTACTTGCATTTGTATAATGTAAAGAATTAAAATAAATAATTTAAATTATAAGAATTTAATGTTTTTATTTCTTGTATTCTGATTTCTAACTAAGACTTAGATCTCGTAATTTTGCTTCCTTTTTGGCTTTTTTTTTTTTTTTTTTTTTTTTTGTTGATGGAGCTTCCAAATGTGCTTCCTTATTCGATGGTGCTTCCAAAATGTGCTGCCTTTATGATAGTGCATCCAAAATGAGCTGCCTTTTCGTTGTCGGTGCTTCCAAATGTGCTGCCTTTTCGTTGTCGGTGCTACCAAATGTGCTGCCTTTTCGTTTTCGGTGCTTCCAAATGTGCTGCCTTTTCGTTGTCGGTGCTTCCAAATGTGCTGCCTTTTCGTAGTCGGTGCTTAAGAATGTGCTGCCTTTTCGTAGTCGGTGCTTCCAAATGTGCTGCCTTTTCGTTGTCGGTGCTGCCAAATGTGCTGCCTTTTCGTAGTCGGTGCTTCCAAATGTGCTGCCTTTTCGTAGTCGGTGCTTCCAAATGTGCTGCCTTTTCGTTGTCGGTGCTGCCAAATGTGCTGCCTTTTCGTAGTCGGTGCTTCCAAATGTGCTGCCTTTTCGTTGTGGGTGCTTCCAAATGTGCTGCCTTTTCGTAGTTGGTGCTTCCAAATGTGCTGCCTTTTCGTTGTCGGTGCTGTCAAATGTGCTGCCTTTTCGTAGTCGGTGCTTCCAAATGTGCTGCCTTTTCGTAGTCGGTGCTTCCAAATGTGCTGCCTTTTCGTTGTCGGTGCTTCCAAATGTGCTGCCTTTTCGTAGTTGGTGCTTCCAAATGTGCTGCCTTTTCGTTGTCGGTGCTGTCAAATGTGCTGCCTTTTCGAAGTCGGTGCTTCCAAATGTGCTGCCTTTTCGTTGTCGGTGCTGTCAAATGTGCTGTCTTTTCGTAGTCGGTGCTTCCAAATGTGCTGCCTTTTGGTAGTCGGTGCTTCCAAATGTGCTGCCTTTTCGATGACGGTGCTTCCAAATGTGCTGCCTTTTCGTTGTCGGTGCTTCCAAATGTGCTGTTTTTTCGTAGTCGGTGCTTCCTATTGTTTTTCCTTTTTTGAAGGTGCTTCCAAATGTGCTTCCTTTTTTGTTGACGGTGCTTCTATTTTTTTAATGTTGTTTTGACTCTAGTATTTTAGTAAATTGTTCTTGATTTGACTATCGTATTATTCAAACCGGTTAATGTATATTAACGAGTCCTATACAGCAGGACGCTTAGTTTGTTACTGCCGTTGACGGTGTACGGATCACCTAGTTTGTTTCTTCTGGTGTATAAGTCGCGTAATTGCCTGTTCTTGAGACTTCGATGGCATCTTTACCGACTTTAACGTCGTACTCGATGGAGGATGTACCATCGACTACGAGAACCATGACGTCGGCGCCGACGATGTTGGAGCAGATCCCGTTGGCAACGCCTCTGACAACGCTGGAGGAGACTTCGATATGTGCTGTTCCACCATCAGCTGAAGTTTCACCATCTGCATTCCAGACTTCAATTCATGAAGAGCGTGCATCGCATCAGTGCAAATATTGTGACGCATCATTTACTAGAACTTCAAATGCGCGCAGACATGAAAGGAGCGGTTGTTCTAATAATGTTCAAAGAATACATTTTCAGTGTATAAAATGTAATAAACTAATTTCACGTCTCGATAGCTTACATCGTCATTATAAAAAATGCTCCGAGACGTATAATGAACATGGTTATTGTTTCGACTCATGTGTTGTACCGGCTAATGAGACTATATAAGTGATATGAACTTCAGTCCGTCTCTGGCTGTGGTGATGAACGGATCGTATAGACATTTAAAGTCATGTAAAAGGCTTAGTACGTACAATAAGAAGACTGTTTGAATCGAGAAATCCACAAAACTTTAGTAATTTGTCAGTGTTTTTTTTTTTGTACTTGTAGTAGTGTAGTATGTATGAAATAAAAGTTTTTTTAAAAGAACTTGCGGTGTTTTTAATTTTCTCAAACCTTACACTTTAGTGGTACTTTTTTAAAATATTAATGTTGTTTTGTATCGACAAGGGATCGAACCACGGACCTTAGTCGATCCAATCAATCAGTATATTGATTACAAATTTATTTAATGAATTTTGAACTTTTTCCCGAATCTCTAGCATTAAAATTACGAATTTCCAATATGGTAGTCTTGACGTCTGATAGGATGATGGTAGTAGAGGATTTAAAGTCTCTTTACGAAAGTTTAACATGGTTTATTGAAATTATTATTTTTTCATAAAATTAAACATTATTGCATCGATCGGGTATCGAACCGAGGACGTGAATCGATCGAATCAATATGTAAATTAATGAGTGATTTATTTAATGAATTTTGGAACTTTTCCCGAATTTCTAGCTAAATAATTACGGATTTTCAAGATGGCGGCCAAATTTCAAGATGGCGGGTGTCACAGTAATAAATGATTACTGTACTCTATCGGATAAGAACTAAACTAACATGGCGTGAGCGCACTCTCGCCGACGATACATTGATGATGGCTTCCAGCATCAAAGACAAGATGGCGGACATGACGTCATACTAGATGACGATCTATATGCTTTGAAAAAAAGTGGTGGGAGTCAGTCTGCTAGCACACACCACGGGGGGAAGGATCGGTCGCCATTTTTAATTTTTTTGCCCTCACCGGGTTCGAACCGAGGACTCCGAACTCCGTGTCGTAAAAATATAATTTTTATAAATCTTTTATTAAAATTTTATTAAATGGATTTTTTTTATAATTTTTAATTTTTTTCAATTAAAATCGGATAATAAATAAAAAAGTTAAAGATGGCGGCCGTAACAAAATTTGCAACGGTGACGTCATCATCCAATATGGCTGCCATGACATCCTTATTTTCAAGGTCGGCGGCTTATAAGCGGCTAGCTCTTAGGAGTTTTAAGCCGCTTTTAGGAGTTTTCGTTTTTTCTAGGGCAAAGCGACTTTTGAGGATTTTCGAAATCCTAATTTTTGAACTGTGGAATTATTTGAGATTTTTTGGCGGAATTTATTTCCACATAAATGGAAATTTTGGCGAATTTTGAGGAATTTTGGGCAAATTTTGCCCAATTTTGACGGATTTTGGCGATTTTTGAGGATCAAATTAAAGGTCAAGGTCAAAGGTCAAGGTCAAGGTCATCCAAGATGGCCGCCGTGACGTCACAATCCAAGATGGCGGACGTGCCCACACGCTCCACAGCCTGGAAGCCTGCCGCCGGAAATACATTCATATACTACTGTTGACCCATCTCAAATAGAGATAATTAAACCTATATTTTGTTAAAAAAGTATAGATGACTGGTAGAATTTGTTTACGGCCGTGTATTGTTTATTTAGTTGACTGATACGTTTTACATCTCATTTACAGCAATGTTATCAGCGACGAATCACCTGAGAAAGGGCTCGGTTATGACCTGTAAGAAAGGAATCATCCCAGCATTAGCCTGGTGACAATGTAAATTGGGTTCTGGGTGGGGATTGATGATTATATAATGTGACGTCACGGCAGCCATCTTTGACTCAAACATTCCTCAAAAATGACTTAAAATGACTCAAAATTCCTATAAATTTCCCAACTTCACGGGAAAAGTTCCCGTTTTGAGGGAAAATTTCCCGTTTTTTTGTCCTAAAAAATGCCAACGACTAGAAAAGATGGCTTAAATTCCTTATTCAGGCTTAAGCATCTATGTCTACAGCCTCAGATAAGCCTCTGACGTCATCTAGGATTATGCCTTACCGTTGCACTTTTAGTTACGGGCGCCATATTAAAAATTTTACCATACAATTTTAGTAAAAAAAATTTTAAAATATAAAAAAATTTATTAATAATTTTTTTATAAATATTAGGTAAAAAACACTGTTGCACTTTTCGTTACGGCCACCATCTTGGATTCTAGAAACTTTGCTTGATTCGTTACGCCTGCCATCTTGGATGACTATGTCGTCATCGTTACACTTTACGTTATGTCTGCCATATTGTATTCTAGAATGTTACACTTTTCGTTACGACCAATATCTTGAAAAACCGTAATTTTTATGCTAGAAAATCGGGAAAAAATTAAATATACATATAAAAATTAATTAATAAAAATATTTAAAATACGCTCTTACATCATAGAATCCTCAGTTCGAACCTGGTATGGTCAAAAAATAAAAAAATGGCGTCAGATCCTTCCTCCACGGAGCTAGTATGACGTCATGTTTGCCCTCTTGTTTTTTTTTTTTTTTTTTTTGCTGGAGACCGAATTCTTGTTAAATCTACTAGAGAGCTCTACCGTCATATTATTTTGTTTTACCCACTAGAGTGCAGTAATCATTTATTATTACTATGGCATCCGCCATATTGATATTGGGACGCCATCTTGGAAGTCCGTAATTATTTAGCTAGAGATTCGGGAAAAATTCCAAAATTCACAAAAAAAAAACTCTTTAAAATAATCACCGAATCGATGTATTCCTATTCTCGGTTTGATTCTCGACCAGTGACAAGTGTAACTAAATATTAAATAAATGTTATATTCTGTTTCATATTACCTATTGCGGAGTTTATTAATCATTAATTTGAAGCGGACGTTTCCGCCGTCTTGTTTTCGCACGCCATCCTACCCCTCCTTTCCTTGAGTCTTGGTAGAACCCCTCCCTATTCCCCTCTTCAACCACGCCATTTTGAAACTTAATGATGCGTTCATGAGAATGCTACCTAGCAAGTATGAAGAAAAAAAATTATAAAGCTGTATAATGTTGCTCTCTATTAGCATTCTTGTAAAAAGTTAATTTTTTTTTCACAAATTCAAATCGTTTGGCGACTTATTAAAAAATATTTCCTCGTAATTTTTTTTAAATTCCTATCAAGGTGTCATTTGTAGGGGCGTGAATTTTTCGTGATAAAGTATGATCGCTTATTAGACGGCAAAATGTTTTGCCCGCACTAACGATTGTTTCCTTGTAACTGGCGGCCGTCTGCAAGAGAAGCCGTTGCCCCATTCGACCGGGACAGGCAGGACGTGATTGCTTCCGCAAAAGATGACTGTGAGTGTTGTTCTGTCAGTAAACGTGTACTTAAAATGAACCCAACCAACTACGACAAACGGACAATGCTACAAATTTTAACACACTGCTGGTATGGAAATCGTTTTGCAGAAAATACTTGGCCCTTAAAATTAGTAAGGTTAAATATTTTTCGCGAAAAAAATCTTAAGGTTTGTAGACTGCAGTAAGTTATATACGCACCAACGGTTTCTTCCTTAAGGATTGGCTGCCGTCTGCCAGGAAAGCCATTGCCTGATCTGGCCAGGCCAAACAGGACGCGCTTGCTTCCACACTGGATGGCTGTGATTCGGGTGCCCACATTGGGCGTAAAAACACACCAAAAACGCGATGCTTCGTGTTTTAACTCAGATAGTTCTGAAATCTTAATGGGTATCATTTGCGTAACACCTTATATTTGTCAGAATGATCCTTGTTTATATTTGTGTTTATTTAAAAACAGAGAACACACTTTTCGTATTTTTAGTGAAGGAACAATTTTCTGCTGTTGTTGGTTTATTGATATAATGGCTTTTTGCAAGTAAAATAAGAAATCCTTGATTCATACTCCATTTTAAGTTCAATTCTCGTAGGTAAACATGTAAAATCCTAAAATTATCGGACATGTAGCTAAATGAGAAAGATTAACAATGAATAGCTTTGCGTGGGAGTGACTAAATACAATGAATAGCTTATTTCAGAAAAAAAAACATGTCACTTAAACATAAGTTTTCAGGAAGTACAAAAATTTCAAAATATATTTTTTATTGGTGCATGAAAATTTTTATACTTTTTGTATGCATTATTGACCATACCTGATTGTTACAAATTGTAAATTGGCCTTTTTATTGAATAAACGCTATTTACTTAATTTGTTTCTAAAATAAACACGTTTCCCCTAA
This sequence comes from Bacillus rossius redtenbacheri, assembly GCF_032445375.1. NCBI lineage: Eukaryota > Metazoa > Arthropoda > Insecta > Phasmatodea > Bacillidae > Bacillus > Bacillus rossius. The sequence goes on along the minus strand of NC_086339.1, from coordinate 46,666,251 downwards.
CAACGTAAAATATATGTTTATACAAACACATAATACATTTAATTCAATAATCTTAATGCATTGTGTGATGCATGACTACAAGAAATTGCACACAAAATAACTCAAATACTTTAATTACCAATTTGATACATTTTTTACGTTCGTTACAGAGTTAATCCAGTGTATATTAAATATATTATGTCACTCTTGTAATAAAATTTTTAAAATAAAAAAAAAATAACATCTTTCTCTAAAACACACCAATTCATATTAAAACCAATAGTTGATGTCATTCTTTGATGTAAATTTCGTTTTTTAATCCCATTCATTTCTCCTTCCATACTTCCTCTTTTTTTTACTATCCAGCGGAAGAATAACTATATTTTAAAATCCATATTGAGTTTATAAACTTACTGAAAACGACATCACACCATACACACACAACTCCTACCTCACACACTTAAGCTCAAAATAACATAACCTCTTAAAGCATCAAAACATTCAATCATTCCACATGGGTTGCCAACTTAAACAGTTACCGTGGTAGATGTAGGTAATGCTTTATCAACGGTTTAGTGCCAAAACAACACAACTCTTTGACTTTTGTTGTAACGGCAATAAATGATTGCATTCATGGCCATATTAAGCTCCTAGTAATAGGCTGACATATGTTTATTGTGTTTCAAACTTAGCAACTACTTGTACAGAAGTTGAATTCATGCTTAACTCAAAATAGCCACAATTATGACTTATGCGTTTTTTGAAATAACCCATTGATATGTGGTCCTGCAAGTTAACATAAAATTGTTTTAGTGTGATTGGATCGAACCCAGCACGTAGGCATGTCTCATTTTCATGAGCAAAAAATCTATAAAGTAGCATGATACGTAATTTGTTTCATTGCAAATTTTAATTTAATTGAAACACACTGATATCAAACCCACGATGTTTTTTGCGGACCGTAACTAAGCTACCTTAGTTATTTTTTGAAAAAAATATATCCTTTTTCTTTCCGCTGTGACAGTTACAAAATTACGTCGAATGCCGGCGAAAGAAAACTAAACGCCAATGCGGGCTATTTATGGTCTATGGACCCACATAGTCAACCCAGCATATGTGTTAACGTCTTTTTTAATGGTTCTCCTTTAGCTAAAGAACTAGTAGGCTTCTAACAGTTAATATAGGGGTGTACATCATTTAATAAGGGCCCACTATAGTTAAAGTTACTTATTTTGTTTTGTGTAATTGAGTTTTTTTTTTTTTTTTTTTTTTAACCATCAGTCATGAAATATTCACAGACAGACATATTTAATGTGAACATCAACATAATTCAAAAAATAATGTCCATACTATTTGTGAAGACAAGGTCTTAATACTTAATCATTTAAAAAATATATTATTTCTTAAAATGGATTTGACTAACGACTGGATATATTCACGGATTAATTTACCTATAGGATAGAATCTTCAGTCAACTACATGCTCAGGTAAATCCTTCCAGCTGATTGGCTTCTAGTTTTGGCAATGTCTGAACTAAGCTGTTTATGATTCGAAAATTTCTTGGCCAAGAATTTCTCATTGGCTCATAAGACTCCGCGTTAACTGTGAGCCAATCAGGAGTCGGAAGTATATAATAACTATCGTCGCGAAATGAAACACAATTTTTCCAGACTCTAGCTGGGAAATTCGTATACGTACGTAGTTTATATTCGAAGAACAACTTTATTGAAAAAATCACAAACAGCATATCCCAGAACTCAGCGTTAGTCGATAACAGCTGATAGCCCAAATAAAAACAGTTCAAGATCGAACAAATAATATTAAATTTGGTCGTCGTTGTGAGTTAATACTAAATAATCCTACTCTTGATAACAATTCAAAATCAAATCAAACATGAGAAAATTAGAGTTGTGTATTGACTGTGGCAGGGTTCTAGGTGCCGAGTTTCCGACCGCCATCTTGGATTGTGACGTCACGGTGGCCTTATATGATGCCCATGACATTGAACCTTAGACCGGCTGCATTCTTGGATGACTTTGACCCCAGCCACCAGCTTGAATCACGCTGTATCTTGGATGACCTTGGCACAGGCCGCCATCTTTGATTCGGTCTTTCGACATCCCCTTTAATATGGCACTAACTTTGAACTTTACCCTTGACCATCGTCTGGATGACCTCGCCCTTAATATCTGACCTTTCCCCCCTGCCACCTTTTTGGAAGATCTTGACCTTATAACTTGACCCCGACCGGCGCATTGGATGACCTTGTCCGTTGATCATATCACCGACCACCGTATTTTCTGACCTTGTCTCCAGAATCCACATTTAATTAATTTTTCCCCATCCGCCATCTTTGATTCCGCCATTTTGGATTATGGTGCATTAACCAACATTTCTTTGCCTAGAATTTCCACCATTTTGTATTCCACCATATTAAATTAAGACATAACCGCCTGATTTTGGTTTTCATCTGCATGTGGCCGCCATCTAGGTTTTTTTTTTTGCTGGAGGTCGCCATTTTGGATTATGTAATGTTCATCAAATTGAATTTAAGCCAAATAATAATCTCTGAGACATCTGAGAAACACTAACATGCATACGAACTTCCTTCTCCTTGGTGCCTAGCGAAGCCATCCTTCTTTTGTGCGATCGTTAGTGAGCATTCCGCAACCCACATAAAATAAATAAATTATATTTACCTCCAAACAACACTTGGCGTCATATGTTGTTGAAAAGCAGAACTACTTACATCTAGTTCCTTTGAAATTAGATAACTTAACTCTCGCTGATGAAATAATTAAAAAATTATATTTAAGAAATGGATCTAATTTGAAAACTGTCAGATTGAATATAATATTAGTCATAGATGCCACCATGGATCTTCGCTTGTTATCTGCAGCTGAATCGGAAGGAAGCCGCTGTAGATACTGTAGCAAGGATTTTTTGTCATGAGAAGGAATGCTAGATGGCATGAGAAGAATTACAGTATAGTGCTAATAACCCACGACGCAAAATGTTAGGCTGTAATCGATGTAGCAGGTTGTTAACACGAATTGACAGCTTAAAAAGACACGGTAGAACATGTATAGCCAATCCCACTTACGGCATAGAGGACATCGATAAAGACACTACACTAAGGAAGAGTGTGCTGGTTGAGGTAAATAATTTTACTTGTCCTGAGAGTGATGGTATGAGCTCACCCGATCTTGACGAAGAACATAAATTGAAGGATGCTGATGGCTTCGGGAAGACTGAACTTAATGGAAGTATCAACATTGTGAAAAGTGAGAATACATTCAAGCCCATATTCAGTTGATCCTCCATACTTTGGCATAATGATGGACACTTAAAAAGGAATATTTTAGACGATAAAGAAGCTTCTACGTAAACGATTTCGAGTTTTAACTGTGATTCAGATGAAGATGCTGACTTCTACGGAGATGACGATAGTGACTCTGAAGATGGTGACGTGATCGAAGACTGTGCTGAAGCAGCTAAAGCTGACAAAATAGAAGACTATGATGGTGACCTGAGACCAAAACGATGGATACGACGTAATAAAATTAATTATCCTGATCAAGCTTGTGATGATCACTGGGACGATAGTGATATTAAAAGTATTTATAATAAACAGACAAGGAAGATGGTAGCAGAAGAGATTGATTACACATCATGGGAAGATGCAAACATATTGGTTGACCGGCTAAGAAATCTGCATGCTTCGCTTAGTGCAGGAAACTATTCGTGCATCAAAGAAATATCCTTCATACTCAAAGATCTGAAGGAGGCTGGCTACATACAATAATGACTTGTTTTACCTGCATTTGTATCATGTTGAGAAATAAAATAAATATTTAAAATTACAAAAAATTAATGTTTTAATTCTTGTATTCTGATTTCTAACTAAGCCTGAGTTCTCTCTACTGTGTGTTCATTCCGTTTCCTGCGCGTACTGTGTGTTAATTCCGTTTCCTGTGTATACTGTGTGTACTGTGTGTTCATTCAATTTCCTATCTGTACTGTGTGTACTGTGTGTTCATTTCGTTTCCTGTGTGTACTGTGTGATCATTTCGTTTCCTGTGTGTACTGTTTGATCATTCCGTTTCCTGTGTATACTGTGTGTACTGTGTGTTCATTCTGTTTCCTGTGTGTACTGAGTGTTTATTCCGTTGCCTGTGTGTACTGTGTGTTAATTCCATTATCTGTGTGTACTGTGTGTTCATTCCGTTTTCTGTGTGTACTATGTGTACTGTATGTTCAGTGTGTTCTTTTCTTTTAATGAATGTGTGACGTTTCGTAAAAGGTGCGTAGTCAGATCTGTAGTAGCTCTATAGTAGCTCCGAATATTTACTAGTCCAAATCCTCTTCATGTTTATAAATAATTTATCCAGTATTCTTGGTCCTCGTGTAAGCGTAAAACATGTTACGTTGGTTTAATTGATTGTAACTGATTTTATGATACATTAGGTCTGACAGTTCGAAGACTTTGTCTTGACTGGACGAAATAAGTTATATTAGCTGACGACTAAGAAGGTTATGAGGTTCGGAAATGCCTGGTCTATACTTCTGACATTGTTTATGAACCAGTCTCGTGGTCCGAAGACGCTTGGTCTATATGTATGGTTTTGTACGTGAACGGTTAAGATGTTATTCTAAGTATTGAATATTAGACTTACATGATAGGCTTGTCGACAACTAATTTAATTCGTCGGACAGGTATATTTCCTTGAGTTGTTTTTCTTAGAGTGTGTAGGCGCTTCTTACCCCGAGTAGACTAAGGTACTACAAACCATGTGCGCTCAAGGGAGATAGACTAGAGACGTGGCTCCGTTCCTCTACGGAGTATTGGAGTAGAAGTTGTGTCTATGCTTACAAAACATAACAAAGGCTCAAGTTTCAAGGTGACTGGCAAGCCAGATTTAATTTTTCAATTTCTTTTCCTTATTTTCTTACACGACCAGTTACAATGTTTATAAGGCTCAAAGGCAATAATTTAACGTAAAAACAGAAAGGCCTTAATCGCTGAGAATAAATAATAAATGAAATTCTTGACATACTCAGAAAAATTGTTACCTAGGCAGTCAGCCAGATCAATACAATTAAATACAAGTTAGCAAACACTAGCATGTGAAACAATTGCCCTTATATTAAACAGAGTAAGGGTCCAACAGGACAAATAATTTACATTCATAAACCCTCCAACGTAATACGTTCCTACACCCACTTGGGCATGGCTACGGGTCATTTTTAGCAAATAAGAAGAAATATTACTTGGAACACGTGATTAAATATATATACAGCCAAAGAATACACAACTCTTAAAGGAAAGGCAAGCAAGCAAGCTACCTTAACGCGCCCGCTCATGCAATAAAAAGACGTAAGGCGAAAACTACGTAACGTTACGTCAACGAGCTGTGAAAATAGCTCAGAAAATTTCAGCAAGATTAATCAGCATGCCTCAACATGGCATGACATAGCACAATAACCCAATCAAAGTGGCATGCACAAATGTTAAGAGGGGCTGGCATATCATGATCAGAAAATATTAAAGGAAACATTTCTAGACCCGGCAAAAGGCTCAAATGGCGCAGCACGTAAGTTTGACGACAATATTAGCTGTGCCCCTGCAGAAATGAAAAATTAAATGCTAGGCAGCTACGCGAACCCAAGTCTGGCAAATGGCACAATCTCCAGAAAATCTGATCGCCCTGGACTGACATAACTTACGCTTCACTAAGACAAGGCCGACTGACTGAAGTGGAAGTAAGACAAGTAAGGCGACTAAGGCGAATAAACCCTAATATTAATTCTGCGGATCCTTATATAGACTAGCCAAACACAAGTGCGCGTGCGCAGAACGAAAGAGTGGGGGATCTGCGCACGGCGCTAAACGATCTCGTGACCACTCCAATGGCTGGCGGGGAGGTTTAAGAGGGGAATAGGGAGGGGTTCTACCAAGACTCAAGAAAGGAGGGGTAGGATGGCGTGCGAAAACAAGACGGCGGAAACGTCCGCTTTAAATTAATGATTAATAAACTTTTTACAAGAATGCTAATAGAGAGCAACATTATACAGCTTTATAATTTTTTTCTTCATACTTGCTAGGTAGCATTCTCATGAACGCATCATTAAGTTTCAAAATGGCGTTGATGCGATATAATAGCAACAAGTCCTATAGTGGCTTGCACAGCAACAAAAATAATATTTTCAGCGGTTAATGAGGGACTGATAAAACGATGGGATTAGTGTGCGAATATTGGTGGATATTATTCTGAGTCAATCATCATTTCAATAAGTTATTATTTGATTAATTTTTACATTTTTCCCGAATTTCTAGCTGAATAATTACAGATTTCTAAGATGATGGTCAAATATCAATATGGTGGGCGCCCTGGCTATAAATTATTAATACTGCACTCTAGCGGATAGAAAAGAAATTATTTAATATGGTTTCAGTGCCCTCTAGCATACGAAAACCAAATCTTGGATCCGAGACGGTGGCCTACAGCAGACGAAAACCAGATGGCTGTCATGAAGTCGTACTGACTGACGTAATATCTACCTTGGAATTAGTGATGTGAGGTCAGTCTACCGGTGGTTTCCATGGTGGAAGAATCAGTCACCGTTTTTAATCGATTGACCTCGCCGGGTTCGAACCGAGGACTCCATGATTATATTTTGATTAAAAGTTTATTCATTAAATTTTTTATGAATTATAATTTTTTCCCGATTTTTGTATAGAAATTAAAGATTGTAAAGATGGCAGATAATTGTCAAACTGTCGGAAAATTTTTATATATAATTTAAGTAATGAAATTTGAAAATTTTATTAATTTTAAAATTTTTGCTGAATTCTTTTGACGAAAAGTATAAATTTTCATGATGGCATCCATAACGAAAAGTGCAACGATGACTCTCGAGGTCAAGGCCCTGGTATCAGCGACTTGGGGGCGGCGTGCGTCTAGGAGTATTCAGCAGCTTTTAGAAAAATTTAAGCTGTTGGCATTTTTCAGGAATAAAATAGGAAATTTTCCCTCAGAACGGAATTTTTCCCTCGAAACTGGGAAATAACTAGGAACTTGGAGGAATTTTGAGTCATTTTAAGGAATTTTGAGGGAATTTGACACCAATATGGCCGCTGTGATGTCACAATCAATGATGGCGGACACAAACCATACAATCCACAACCTGGACTCTATTAATAATGTTAGTCAAGTTTTAACATTTAATTTTTTTTTTAGATGGTTTTAAAATTAAATTCATTTTACTTTGAGAACCATGCTTTTCATTTCGTAGAAAATACTATGGGTTTTAAACGTATGAGTTCTATATTATTAACTAATATTTAGTAACATATATTTTTATTGGCCCAGTTTCTGCTGCGTATTCGGCCAGGCCTTGAGAGCGTCGCTACTATGGAGAAAAAAAAAACACATCCCTGTGGCTGGATTCCCAGTACCGTTCGGTAAACAATACACGCTCTCGATAATTATTCCTGAGACCAGCGTACCCGTCGCTTCAACCTGACAATTTTTTTCTTCATGATTGTTTCCTTGTCTTACTTATCGGTTTCCCATCCACGATTAACCCGTTAGTACCTGCTCGACGGCTTTTTGACCCGCCGTTAAAAAATTTTTTACACATCAAAAGCTGGTGCACCTCTACCCAAAAACCTGAAAGGGGCCGGTGTTAGAATATAAAAAAACCGTGCGATTCAGCGAAAGGCGCATTGAAAACAACCGGCCGCGCGGGATTGGAAGGTGAGTAGGGGCGGTGGCGGGAGCGACTCGTAACGGATGCCGCAGCGCTACGAGCGATATGAATTTCAAGCTCGTGGCCTCCCCTCCGCCGGCGACTACCTGGCCGACCCCCCACTCCCGCGCCGGGCGGCGGAGGGGAGGCTGCCACCTGGCCGCGCCAAGGTGAAGGCTGCCTGCGCGCCGTGCCTCAGGTAGTCACTGGTGTCTTGTCGCGGTGCGTGGCTAGTGCGGACCGAACATGCCCGAGCGAGCCCGACGCGCCGATTCGGATTAATCGACTGCAGGTAAGCCCGAGCCAACGGCTGGAACGGACGTCGTAACCTCTGAGAGGCCTTGGTTAGGCTCGTGTTTCTTCTGTCTCTCAAACCCCCGCCAGAATCATCGCCACCTCGCGGTCTCTCGAGTTCGCCAGACAGCAGTTGGGCGTGCAGGAATTCAAACTTCAAGTTAACACAACGTGTGGCCAAGTTTGTTCTTTCTGGCTGTACATTACGTCAAAATCTTTAATGTTGGTCACAGGTGTTCTCGTGTGTATCATATTGTTCGTTATTATAATTTATAAGCTGAGTTTCAAAGGTAGATTAATTTACGGAGCTTTTAGGCAATAATTTTGCTTGTCCAGGCCTAACATATAAGACTGTTTAATGTTTAGTTTGGAGTTCTGAGAAATGCCACCGGCTCATAGCAACGTCAGCAAAGATTCCCTCTTTAATCCCCCCCCCCCCACGTCTTTTACTCTCTCCGGGATTCGAACCTGAATAACCTGCATGAAGGGGGTAAGGAGACATTTGACTACACAACTGTAACTTCTTTTACTGCTATGAATATGGAAAAATTTTCTCTTATATAAGTTGAAGTAAAACATTCCATTTATTCTTCAGCATCTCGTGGTTTTCGCTGTCTATTTTAGAACAGTTGCGTGTTTACGTCAATTACTGTTACAGTCAGGTTATGGTTTTAGTTTTTGGCAGATAGTTACATAAATTTTTAGTAGGAACGTGCATAATTCCCGTATTTTCCTGGCACTTAGCTCAACTGTACACACCTTTAACTAAACAAGTCGTGGCCTTTTATTCAGTGTTTACTGTCTTATGACAGGATTGCATGTCATTGGACCATAATAATTGTTTTTGTCCTTCATAACGTATCTAACTTCCCGTAATTCAAACAGAATTTATTCAAATTATTACTGTATTTACTTTCAGCGTGACTTAAAATAACAGCGAATATTTTTAAGCCTCTGCTTATAAGATAGGTGAGCACGAATGTGTTCCAGCTGGAAAAAAAAGTTTCCAAAACACTTTTGTGAATAAATAAATATGATGCTTTAAAGAAGAAGTAATTATGAAACATGAACTCTTTGTAAGACATCAGGGAGGTCCTCATTTGCCATGACGTATCCCGTGTTGGGCTGGGGGTCGTTACCACAACGCCGAAATACCACAACGCCGAATGTCAAAATTGACCACAACGCCGACAGCTAGAAAACTGCTGTGTACCACAACGCCGAAATAACAACTGAATGAATTTGTGTGTGTTTCTTAAATATACCACAATCAAATCTAACCTAACGTAACCTAATCTAACGTAATATAACCTAACCTAACTTAACCTAGCCTATCCTAGCCTATCCTAACCTAACCTAACCTAACCTAACCTAGCCTAACCTAGTCTAACCTAACCTAACCTTTGTGGCAGTCCTGCAATGACATTTTTCGGCGTTAGTGTATTTCGGCGTTGTGGTACACAGCAGTTTTCTAGCTGTCGGCGTTGTGGTCAATTTGGCATTCGGCGTTGTGGTGCGTCCCCGCCAGAGTAATCAGCCACACGCGTGCGGTGACTGGCGGTACGTGCCACCGTCAGCCGTGTGATCCGGGACGTGGTCACGTGGTCGGGCGTCGCGGCGCGCTGTTCCGCAATTCAAACCGCCGCGCCTTCGGGCCACGCCCCCCTCCCCCCACTTTACCCCTCCCACGCTAGCTTCAACCGCCGCCACTCGCACATACCTCACCTCGCGTAACCTGTCAACATGTACGGCGTTACGCAAAAATGAGTTAACCAACAAAAGTAATGAGTAATTGACGTAGATGAGTAGATAAAGTGACTTTATCTTAAAAATATTCAATCGAATTTCCATGAGACTGAGTCATACCGGCTAAACATTCAGAATGTAGCCATTGCGTGTTCAATCTTAAGCTCTTTTTTACTCAGTTCCAAATATTTGAAATTTTACCGACTTTTACATAACATCGTTAAAATATAACTGTTCTCGAAAGTAGTACCTATGGTCCACGAATCATTTAGCCACTGTTGTTCTGTCCGTAGTGTTTGTAAACAACTTCAATGCTTGTCAGTGTTCGAATACAAAGTCACAAGTGACAGTTGAATCCTGCGGCCGTACCTAACCGCCTGCACACTCGCACACGTGTGCGCATGACAGCTGTTACAGCCGCAAGGGGTTAACCCCTCCTGGCTGGGTGTTGCATTTTCATTACAGTTTCTCATGTGTGACATCTTAGCTCTCGGCATGCAGCGTTGGGTGGGAGTAACTTCATGAATGGAACGGAAGTGGCATGGAATGGAAATTTGTAAACATGTTTTTGCCATCTGTGGCGGATGTCACGAACTAATGTTCACAAAGACAAATGCAATTTTTGTAGTACAAACTGTTTAATGAACTTTAAAAATATGGTAAGTATTTTAATCAAATAACTGGTCGAAAATCAGTTACAAAGCCGGGGTTTAGTATTTTTTTAAGGTCTTTTTCGCTTCTATGGGAGCCGTTAATTTCAAACCTTATTTAAAATTTCTGTGTGCAAGTCCAAATATTCGATAGTCGACGTAGCTGCTCCGGAAGCGAATTTTAGCAGCGTGTCCGGAAACTACGTGTGATTCGTGTTCAGAAATTGATTTGAAGATACAATTTATCAAGCTGGCAGTGTTTTTTTTTTTTTTAAGAATTCTACGTTATATTTCGTGTCCAAATTTCGTATTATAAGTTTATTTGCAACATGTTAACACGTTAATTTACTGGTTACTAAGGTTAGATGTTACACATAACTGGCGAATAATAGAAGACTAGTTCACATTCCTATAGATATCTCAAAACACAAGAAGACATGCTGATTTATATAGACCTGCAATAACGTCGTTTCTTTCCCTGGCACCAGACTTAACTTCACATTGGCCGCTGCCTTCGGTCAGGCTCGCGTATGATTGAGTCATTCTGAATCTGGTATTGCTGTGATTGGTTTCTTCTTTTTCTTCAGGACGTGTCAAATGAATCATGACGTAATCCAACGAGAACTTGGTCCAAACGTGTGTTGGCTTGCATTCCATCGGAGCTTTTCTGTGTAAAGTTAATTTTGCAATACTCTGGTGCAGCGGTTCCCAAACGGTGGGTCGCGACCCACTAGTGGGGCCCCAGAAGGGTTGCAGGTGGGTCGCGACTCGATCCTAAAACTATCATAAATCATCAGAAAATATAAGAAAAATCGAAACAGATCGAATTGTGTGCAAACACTTATCTATTGTTAAATAAATAACTGTTTTCCTACAAAGTGCTTATAATTTGTCAACCATTTTAAAATCAAATCACAAATTGTTCATCAATAATCAATCGGTATCTGAAAAACACACACACATATTTGAAATATTTGATTGTAAATTACACATACATAAGGAAGGGATACGATACTTCACCATGGACCGATATACCGTGGAGGTATTCCTATAAGGAAAGGTGGGTCGCCAGCTGAAAAAGTTTGGGAACCACTGCTCTAGTGAGTTATAGCAGGTAAAATCGACTTTTTACTACATTTCAATTCACTCGGTTAGTGACTGTAATATCTGCTTCGTGACGGGCGCCGCACTGCTAACTCCGCTCCGCACAACGCCCGTGGTAGTTCAGCTTGCAGTAGCTTGCACGACAACCGGAGCTTGCCATGTCGCGCTTGATGACAGTTCGTTTCAAGCTTAACTTCGATGACCATGGCCCAGAATTTCTTTGGCAAGTTTGCAATAACCTGTACGAGGTAAGCCCGGTTAACCGTAATTCTAGCTTCGGTTAAGCTCGTGCCAGCTTAGGTTTCAGTAGACTCGGGACGATACATATTTACATATGTTAAAGTATCTGGATAAGAGATATGCTGGAGAGCAGGTGTATATTGCACTTCAAATTCATGGAACTGCAGTTTTTTTCGAAATTTAAATTTGTTTCATGAATTCTCCTGAAAATGAGGGAAATGGTAGTTTTTTATATTAATTATAATTTTCATTGAGAAGTTGTGATGGGTAGCTTGAAGTAGACGCTGAAGTATTTCCTATGATGAGTTTATTTCTCGATCTTCAGTGCTCCGAAGTATGGATGCATATCTTAAAGTCAACCTTAAAATGAAAATGTTATTGCATTGGCGCAGGTATTTAAGTGTCCCGCCTACCCGGACACACACATGGTGCGCAGAGCTTCAGAAAAAACATGCGATTTAAAAACTTATTAGTATATCCGAGTAAAGTCTGTTTACGAAAATCATTTAAGAATTCGTTGAGTGCCGATAAGAAGTTTGGTTTCCGGATTATGTTTTTAAACTGTATTTTCAGAAGCTTTAAAATGGCGAAAATGCGTGTTTTCGGAGACATATTTAGGCATGAAAGAACCGTTAAATTTTCTTTAAAGTAACTTAAGGGTCTTGCATTATACCTGCAACTTCATTTCTTCGCCATTAATGTTATGGTCACCGCCCAAATTTCCATAGTTGTTATGCACGTCAAGAAGACTGCGCGCCAGTTCAGAGACTTGGGCTTAGAGGCGATACCGCACTAGAAGCACCAGCTAGCGTCGCACTTATTGTCCCACCTCACGAACTAGGCGGATCCCTTAACGGATCTAAGTTCTGATCGTGTAATGCTTCATAAAGGTATTTTTGGCGTCTATGTTAAGTTCTGACTACCTTCGATAGCTACATAAAAATTAAGACATAGCTTCCTCGACAACACAGACAACATAATTTTTTACATGTTATCCCTTAGTGAGTAAATGAATGATGCCATAGCAAAGACTGTTATTTTGCAAATAATTGCAAATTTCTTAAATCCTCTCGAGTTTTGAAATGCAAAAATTTCGCTCAAATAACTCCTGAAATATTTAATACCTTGCCGATTTTCATGCCAAACATTTCGTGAATTGATTTTGGTAAGAGGTAAACCCTTGTAGTAACCAGCCCTTTTTTCCTTTTCATTTTCTCTTATATTTCATTGTCGGAATTTTTGGTATTAAATTTGGGTTGAATCTTATACGTTGTAAATTTTACTGCCATGATGTGGTCACAGGTTTATAATACGCTGAATTTCCGAGAAACAATTAATATCGTTAAAGGGCGTACTCAATGGTGTGTTTAAAGAACGTTTAGCAAGTTGCAAATAGCAATGAAACATAATTTGTTACATTTTCATTCACCACTATATTTATTTTGCTAAATCATTAAAAGGCGTTTTTCTTATCATTTATTACAAATAATAATCGGAGCTTGTTATTTACAAACACCTACGGTAGGCTACGTAACTTTTGTCATGAAATTGTCAGCACATGAAAGTTAGAAAACGGTATCAAATCTCTGATTTATGGGATTTGTTGATCGATAGTCCTAAGAAAATATTTTTCCGTTGCCACTTCTAGACTAAGATTGCGCCTTTCAAAAACTTCTCCGTCCTTTTTTCCCTTTGTATTCGACCTGACGTTGTTCCTACGAGGTGGGAGGTCCCCACATGCTGAGCGAGTACAGTCCCGGCCAGCACGAACTAAACCGCAGTAACTTCGTAGCCCGAATCCCCACTCACAACTGTCGTGAATGTGCTGACAGGTGCCCACGTGGGTGCTTCTTTTGCCGGCCTCCTTTTCCCGGTTCACCAAGTCCAAAACCGGCGACCTCAGGCTCGGGCTACACGCCATGTTGGTTGTTTCATTTTCTTGGTATTACTTTTGTGTTTTTTGGGATTTTCCCTGTAAATTCATCTCTTCAGCTCTCTGCATGCTATGTTTCGTCTTAACAGATAATTTCCTGATGTTATCTAATAGCGTTAAAAAGTCACGCAACTGTTCATAATCATTATTATTACTTGAGTGGCGTTCAACAGCCCGACTTTAACGTTAACTAGATATCCGATGAGGTAATTTTTGACCCTACAATAAATGCAAGATAGTTATCGGGATGAATTTATTGAAAAATACTATAAAATAAATTTTGTGCCAGTCTTTCTGTGCTCGCAGAGATGTGTGACCTCTGACCTCGGTAACGAGCAGGTTCGTGTGTTCTCACGTTGCGAATACACTACTTGTAATACGAAACTCGGACACGAAGTTTAACAAAGAAGTTTTTGACGTGACAACGTCTAATAAATCGATGAACGCCGGCTGCACACACGAAAAAATATCCCGTTACGCACGTTGTCCCGTTACGCTGTGTCCCGTTACGCTCATTGTACGATTGCGCCGCATCTATCTCTCTTCCACTCGATTGGAACAACCATCGATTTGACTTTTTCGAGGCACATTAAACTTGAAACACTCCCATTCGTTTCCTACTTTTCCTATCATCGTCCTATCCTTAACAGAATAACACAGATTGGAGAAGAAGTTAAATAGCAAACATGTATAACAGTTATAGTTAAAATAATCTGTTCGTTAAAGTAATAAACTTATTTGAATTAATGAGTGCAAATAAAAGTAAATTTATCAATGAAATTGTAGATTTCATTTCACTCCTTCTTTGTATCCATACAAAATAGTGATAATTCAATAAAAATTGATTCAATTTTATTCATAAAAGTATGCAATCATTTCATCAATGGTTTGTTATGACGTTGTCACGTTAAACAATCGTCCGTAAACCGACTTTACAGACAACCAATTTTTTAAAATAAAGCCGAGTATCTCTTAGGGCCCGTTATGCAATAATACGGAAACGGAGATAGTTTACGTAAACGGGGACGTATCTCACCCAAACAGAGTTTCTGCAATATAACGCAGACGGAGATGGACCCGTACGGATAAGTTTCTATTAAGGTACGTTGTTACGTGCGACCAGTAGAAGCCGAGTACTGAGCTGTGGTTGTAGCCGTGTTTGTTTATGTTTTAAATAATTTAAAAATTGGTTTTTAGTACAAGCATATCTAGTGTTGTATTATTACTTTGTCGTTTATTTTTATTATTTATGTTAACTAGGCCTGTGTTATGATTTTGACGCATATTCTTTTTTTAAATAAATTACTATTTTGAAACCTTGAAATGCATTCTCAATGTTTGTCATTTGTTACTTTTCCGTGCATTGACAAAGTAGTACATGCTGCAATTAAGTGTTCCGGGTCTCCGTCTCCGTTTACGTGATCTGTCTCCGTTTACGTGCCACTGTACAACGGGCCTTAGTCGTGCGAATTACGTGTGGCTATAATCAATCAGAAAGGTAGCGTCAAACACAGATGACAGTTAATGAATGGTTCACCATATCTCAAGTATGAGCAGAGTATTGCTCAATGCCCAAATATACCGCGTCATGATAGGGTTTCTTATATTTATTCTGAAAAAAAATGTTGTCTGTAAAGTCGGTTTACGGACGATAGTTTAACGTGACGTCATAACAAAACATTGATGAAATGATTGCGTACTTTATGAATAAAATTGAATCATTTTTATTTAAATAATAAAGAATAAATACTTGAAATTATACTAGTAATAATATTTTTAAAATGCAAGAATAATTAACCTTTATTAACGAAATTGTTGATTGTAATAAGCAATGAAAACCTCATTAACTTTTCACTTCACTTTATAAACAGTCGAGTGGAAGAGAGATAGATGCGGCGCAAGCGTACAGTGAGCTTAACGGGACACAGCGTAACGGAAAATTGTGCGTAACGGGATACAGCGTAACGGAACAATGTGCGTAACGGGACACTTTTTCGTGCGTGCAGCCGGTGTTCACCGATTCATTAGACGTTGTCACGTCAAAAAAAGAACGATATTTTCTACAAAATTGGAGGTTTAATTAGTTTAAATGATATGATTTGAGTACCTATATGGAGAGAATTTTCATGGCTAGGGGCTAGAAGTCTTTAATAGTTCAATGACCTACAGGCAAAAGACAGGTCCGCCAGTATGTCGCGATCCTGCTGATCCTGTCGGCGTGGCCTACCATTGGTTCAGAGCTCTCAGAGCTCAGAGAAGTGACTCACTGTCTTCCGTAACTGCTGTATTTGAAGGCTTGCTTGTCCCCAGATTAATTCGTGAAATTTTGTATTCCCTAATAGAGGCAGGATAATGTGTTTCACGGATTCATTCTGTTCGAAAATATATACCTACTTTAACCGCATATATATAATGGCTTCACTTAACAGATTTGGATCACATTTACCCCGAAAGCTCTGAAACCTTAAATAAAACAAAAATTATGTCCAATCTTGTCCATCGATTAGCTCTCTGAAGTGCCCCGGGAATGCTAAGAACAGTCGATTCTTACCTGTAGCTAAAAGAATGTGAAATATAATCGTGTCTCTGTTCATGCAATGTGGCGTCTGAAATGCGCTGATAGGGATTTCATTTTAATCAGATACATGTATTACGTATACTCCTCAATTTAATGATACTCTCTTTGTTAAAACTCGTTTACACAATAATTTTCTGATATACAGGAATTCTTGTGACTTATGTATCTGTGTAGTTGTGCTTTGACCTGTAAGCTTTATTTATTATACTGTCTTGTCATTTATCATTTTGGTGACCCATGTTAGTTGCGACTGGAAAAATTGTTTATTCAATGACCTCTATTACGGACAACATACTCGGGAAAATGCCAGCCTGCTTATTGGCTACTGACTTGTGAGACCTTTTAACTGTGATGTCCGTGAATTTCATACTTATTTCTCCTACCGAGAAACTGTGAGCCAATTGCAGGAAAAAAAAAACCGTAAGTATAGGCTTTGAGTTTTAGCTTGTCGCGAAATAATGACTAGAGACCGGAAAAAATTCGCGCTTTCGATGACCTCTAGGATAGACTCCACAACCCCCTACATACTCATGCAAATACCACCTGCTCATTGGCTATTGACTCGTGACACCTGTCGACTGGGACGCTTGCGATTCGATACTTTTTTGGTTGAAGGTTTTCCATTGGCTCAAATTCCTTCATATAAACTGTAAGCCAATCACAGAAGCAATATAAAGGTACAGTTGCTTGGATTCTAGCATATCGTGAAATGAATTCGCGAATTTTCCCGGTCTCTAATAATGACTCAAGTTTTCCGGGTGTATATTAATCATTGGAGGAGGATTATTCACCTTCACACAACAGTAAGACCTTGCAACGCACACATGCCTAGTCTCTGGTACAAGGACCCGATGCTCGCACAAGGGCCTAGGCTCCAAGTGCCGAGAGAACAGGTGGCACTCTTGCACGCAAAGGCTTCAGAACAATCCGCGCCACTCCAGGCAAGTGAACAGAGCGCTACGCGGAAGAGAGTCCTCGAAAACCAGAGAATGGGCAACGCGGCAGAAGCGGAATGGCGTGACGGGACCTTCGATGTTGTCACACTCTCCAAGTGTGTGGATATGCGAGGGTGTGTACATGCCAAAACACAAGAGGCTCAAAAAGTACACAAAATTTCACTCCTTGGCTCCAAATACCAATTGATTAATTAATTGATTAAACATCGAAAGATATTCGTGTCTTGCGGATCCCTGATGGACGACTTCACAATGTCGTGCTTCATTTATTGATTGGCTGTGAACGTAAAGGTATTGGGTGTAAGCAATAATTAGAAAAAATACATATGAAACTTTTATAATTAAAACTGTCTATTACAAACGAAACTATGGGTGTTAAAATGCTACTGGGTATAGTGAACATCGGCCGCGCTGTACTGCGTGCACTACCTTTACCCTGATTGGCCACCCCACCATGGAAGATGTCGTACTGGCAGGGGCATGTATTTTTTGATAAAAATATATTTTGACACTATCTGAGATTTCAAATACTGTAGCATCATCTGTGTCTCGTGATTGGTTGAGTTTTTTTTAGGTGCAATGTATACTGTCAGAATACCATTTACAGTATTAATTGCGGAAGCAAATGTGTTCTGAATGACTCGGTCAAGATGTCAACGGCTACTCTTACAGACGGCTGCCAATTACAAGAAGTAACCACTGGTGCATGCATACTTCACTTCAGTCTTATTGGGTCTCCGATATTTTCGCGTAAAATTCCTACCCCTCAGCGGGTCCACCCTTAGGCATAAGTTGGTGAGTTTCTGCCATACTACAGCAAGTTGGGCCAACATGGTGGCATGTGGAGAGTATACATGTTCGAGTCGGCAGTTGTTTGCACATTGGTGTGTATTAGCTAGTCTGAGTGCTCTGGAGTCGACTTCTTCCAGTGATATCTGTCAATGACTGCTGGTGTTTAGACTTGAACAAAGCCCCCAGTACACTTGTTCCAACAGACCTCATATTAGTCAGGGACTGGAAAAAATTTCACGTGTTTTGCCCTATTATACTGGAGAAGATGAAACCTGTTCATTGGCTTGACTGGGTTGCATGTGATTCGATACTTCTTTAATTGAGGGTTTCTCATTGGCCCAGAGTCCTCCAGGTAAATTATGGACACAATATCATGAGTGGCATACAGGTAAAAATGTTAAAATTTTAGCCTGTAATGAAGTGAGTCTACGAACAGTAGGACAAGCAGTAAAGCTATTATGATAGAGACCACACAATCTTGCGTTATTTTTCGAAGCCACGATGGAATCCATACATAAAAACAATTTTTACGATGTTCTCGTTTGATAGGTATTTTGACATGTCCTGAAGGAATGGAACCCAATCCCCTCATTAAACGATTTATATTTCTCAGTTATATGTAAACCTGATCAAAACAGCTTCCAAGAAGAGAAGATATCGGCTCATGTGCAGTGTTCGGAATATAGCTTGGTATTCACTCAGCGAGAACCCTAGGAGAGAATGTAAAGGTTTCCAGAGTAGTTGGAACGTCCTGTGCTCCAGCAGACGCCACCCAGACGAAAGCGAGCGGCTAATCCTGTAAGGACTTGTATCTCCCCCTCCCATGTTGTCTATAAATTTTCCAGCTCCGACGCTCACGCAAAGGTGGTTGTCTTCCAGACATACAGCATAGGGGCGCCTAGCACCTGGCCTGGGGTCTCAGCGTTCAAAGTCTCTCCCCCCCCCCCCTAGGGGGAAAGAAGGGGGGCTATGCTTGTCACCTCCGACCCAATAAAGGCAGTTCAATAGCCCCCCTTCTCTTTTTCCCGTCGCCCCTTATTTCTGCGGCATTCATCGGCGGGCACTATGGGAAGCCAGGGGCTCAGCAGGAAGGAAGAAGGGGGGAATATAGAGCAATGGTGGCGGGGAAGAAAGGAAGAAGGAACCGGAATAATTTTCGTGGAGACGTTGCAGGGGCTGGGAGGTGAGGCCGGAACTTCATTGGTGAAGGGGGGGGGGATGCAGGCAGCCAGGAAGACCGAGGTCTCGACCTGGGTCGCTCCAGCTGGTCGCTGCCTCGTGCGTGCGTGCGTGCGTGTGAGCCGGGCCCAGCGCCCGATCTCACAGCGGCTACCAACCCTAGCGCTGCCAACCCCAGCGCTGCCTTGTCCCTGGGCTCAGGGAACCAGGGATATTATGTTTTATAACCTCAGCTTC
Source organism: Bacillus rossius redtenbacheri (assembly GCF_032445375.1). NCBI lineage: Eukaryota > Metazoa > Arthropoda > Insecta > Phasmatodea > Bacillidae > Bacillus > Bacillus rossius. The sequence continues at coordinate 46,646,811 of NC_086339.1, read as the reverse complement.
TAGAAAAAAATTGACTGCTGCAGAAACACGTTATTTTTTATTTGAATTAAGTAGATTGTATTTTAATTCTTAATTTCCCTACTTCTAACAACTTGGTTGTTCCTCAATCATTTGTGTTTTTTTTTTGAGAATTGAAGTTTATGCGGCGAAAAGAAACTTTTTCTAGTTACTAGTTACTTGCGTATCTGGATATATATATATATATATATATATATATATATATATATATATATATATATAAGTTGTCTAAGTATAGTTCGTCATTGATTGTAAATTTTTGCTAAACAAACGAAGCCACAGACATCCTCTGACTTGTGTAGAGTAAAAACATCTGAAATAATTTTTGCCTAAGGTTTAGGAAACTTTCACGATACCATTTTCAAACAGAAACCTCGGTGTGCGTTGCGAAGGAAATATGTCGATGCTGCATTAGCAAAAATATACCACATAGACTTGAATAATTATTTTTAAATTTTTTTTTGTGTTCGAATCTTTGAAAAATAGTGTATAGGTATTTATTTATTTATGTATACATACACATTTTCTCCGTTGGCAAAGATTTGTTTTCTATTCGAAAGCGATGTTGATGCGAAACAATCCGCGCGCCTCTCCTGGTGACAGTCGGTACTGACGGACCCCCCCCCTCCTAGTGATCTTGTCTGCGACACTAGGCTCTCTACTGGCGAGGCTCTGTACTTGTAAGATCAGGTTATTCCCTCCGTCTCAGGGAATACAAACTAATCGTGTAAACTTCAGAGACGGGCCACCGAGTTTTAAACACCCCAATGTATAATAACAGACAAAATATTTTATTTTCCAAACATTTTTCTGACAAGTTTTTTACCCCCTCCCCACCCCTTCAGGTAGCCAGCCATTCTCACCCCCTCTAAAATATTTCAATGAAATGATTGTACGACAGCGAAACGTTTTGTGATCTATTCACTTAGTTTTCCATTCATCACCAAAATGACTTTGCCAGCTCAGCTTATAAGTTTGAGGTGTTTGAGTTTGCTTGCTGTACTATATTGTGATTACTATTACCAGTTTTTGGCTGTGCCTTACGAGTATTATTTTATGAGCTTAATTCTGTCACTTTTTTTCTGTCTCATAACCTGACACTTTATATACTGTGCTATGTGTTTGCTAATCTTTTCTTTAAGCTAAGAGAAAATTTTGGTTCATTTCAAAATGCCGTGGTGTACAAGTGGGACAGAGGTACCAAATAATTAAAAATATATATATTTAAGCCAGTAATCGTAGCCAATTGTCACGCCTCTGTAATTTTTTAAAAAACTAAATTTGATTATTTTCATTTTAAAAAAAACCGAAAATGGTGTGGCCACTGGCTACAACAATAACTTTGGAAAGAACATAAGTCATTTTATGCCTTTTTTGGGAGGGGGGAGGGGGTTATTTTTGAACCTGCAGTCGAAGTTGGTCGGTGGTATTCTGAATCTCCTTGTTTAAATCCTGACTGATGAGTGCCAACAGTGACAAATCAGTTGGACGTAGATGTGTGAATTAGGGAGTTAGTGTGTTATTAACCTAGTAAGTAAGACGGTTAGTTCTTTAGTGGGCCAGTTAGTGAATTCGTTGAAAGCTAAGTTTGTTTGAATTAGTGAATCCCGTCTCGAGCGAGCGAGTGCTGAGTGCGGAAACTAACAGCGAGCTAGTTGAGAGTGAGCGTGGCCACGGAACTCTCGTGAGAGTAATTGTGATTGCATATGCAGCGTCTGCGGTGTTGAACTCTTCAAATACACGTAACTCTCATCTGTAGGTGTTGTGTAATTAGAAGCTATTGCTGACTAGTTGATGGGTTTGAGATTTTAAATATAAATTTGGTTGGGTATGTTTTTGTTGATTTTGTTCATTAATTTGCTAAATTTTTCAAATTTGTAAAATTTAAAATTTGTATAATGTACCTTTATATAAATATTTTATTTGTATACTACCATTTGTTGTACTTAATAGGAAATAACATATAACTGTAAATGTAATTATATATTTTTGAAGTATAGCTTAGCGTATAGGTGTTTATCCAAGTAGAGATATCAATGAACATTATTTTTTAAAATATTGGGGAAGATAAATTTTAACAAATAAGTATGAATGATAAAAAGAAAGTGCCACACATTAATTTTTATTATGCCCAAACTATATGATTACTTTATTGTTACAAAACGCGAGAGACCAGACCATGCATTATGCCAGGTTCGGAGCTGGCTGGCGGCCCCGCACGGCCACTGGCGTCATTCGCCGTGTCACGTGAGGCATGCAAGGCGAGCCTGGCCGGATTACAAAGGTCAGTACTAACCCCCTCCTCCACCCTTTCCCCGCGCATCGTCCTTCCTAGGTGCTGTTATACATCGCTGAGCGGCCTTGGGAATTCCGCGGGCCACCGCGCGGAGTGGCGTGAATGGGCGCCGCCTTTCTGCACTTTTCGAGCGTCGAGTCGGCCCGGGATTACGCGAAACTTCACAGTCCCTCTCGTCGGTTCGAGAAGGGTGCCGCAGGTACCTAAACAGCGACTCCGGCCTCCGCGGGAGTTCGAGCGAGTTCCAAAAGTTAGGATAGTTCAGCGAGTGAAGGGAAGTGCGACATCGGCGAAGAGGGTGAGAGACCCCCTCGAGAGTGGCGCGACAAGGAGCGACGGGATCGAGAGAGTGCGACTGAGTGGCGCGATTCTGTGTGTGTGAGGACAGGCGCGAGGTGAGGGGCGAACCACTCTTGAACCTAGCTCCATCGAGGAGTGCGAACTGTGGAACTTGACAGACATTGAGTGACTTGAGAATAAATATTTTTAATCGTGAATGATTGACATATTTAAGTACAATTTTTATCAGTAATGTTAATATAAGTAATTAATAAATCTTAATTGGAAAACTGAACTGGGCTAACCCTTACGAACCCAGTTCTCCTTACATAGGTCGTAACGATATAATTAAATGCTAGTAAGAGATCTGCCTTTACTAAGCAGCTAAGAGTTGGTTGGGTTCTGTTTTCCATGCCGTTGGTAATAAACGTTTACCTGGTCTATCACGGCGGAGTATAATATTGTTCACACATGCACAGAGGAACAGGCTGTTCATTAGTATCTATAAGTATGAACTTGTAGTGCAGTGGCGTTCATAATGAACCTCCTGTTAGACTAGTTCCACACGGCGCATGAGACTCGGCCGTGAGGTTCGCTGCTTGCCGACGCCGGGATGGCCCGGCCAGTGAGGGGGGGGGGGGGGGGGGTGCTATTGCCAGCTCGCGCTGCCTCGCCGGGGTCGGGGGTCACGCGCCGTCACGTGGGAACGAACAGCCCCTGCCCGCTTCCGGATCGCATTTCACTTGTTTCAGGAGCCGCACCCCGTAGCGCGGCCGCCTGACTGGGGGGGGGGGGGGGGGGGGGGGAGGGCTTCCTTGTCGCTCCCCAGAGTCGAGTGTCTGCCTGTCGCGTCGGGGAAGCCTTATGCTGGGTTCACAATTAAAAAATATTAAGCAAGTGCAAGCCATGCACACGACCTGTGCACACGACCTGTGCGAACTGTGAAATCGGTTCACAATTGAATTCTTACTGTTAATTTCAGCCAATGAAATTTCGTGAACTATGCGACATCTTTTAGCAGTGTTAGTAAATAAACATATTAACTTTCAAAATAACGATAATACTATTATTACCTCGACATTTTCTTACCACAATATGGTTAATAAATATAAACATATTTCTAGTCCCGCCAAAAAAGCACCCTGGTCTTCTCTCATTGGCTGTTGTGCCATGCGTACGCGTCCGAAATAAAATATATTTATTTCACTCCTATGCGCACGACCTCGCTTCCATGCACACGACCAACTTTCTGCTGTTGTGAATCGTTAGGTTAGAAAACATGGCGTTCATATCCTATGCACACGACCTACTGTTACTGTTACTGTTACCGTTATTTTTTCAATTGTGAATCCAGCATAAGATGTACATCAAGTTCTGTCCCTGCCCGAACACGCCCGAATATTCACTTTAGGCCAACCTCGGGTTTATTTATATATAATTTTATATTTCTCTATTTATTTTAATGTAGCTATACTAACCTAACTAACCGTCCATAGTGTTTTAAAGTGTTTTGATGTAGCTAACCTAACCGACCACTTTTAATATTTGAATTCATTTTTCCTGCGCAAAAATAAAACGAATCCCGAGGTTGGCCGATGGTGAATATTCGGGCGTGTTCGGGCAGGGACAGAACTTGATGTATATCTTAGGCTTCCCGTCGCGTCGCCACGAAGAGCGTGCCATAGAACAAGGAGAGATGCAGAAGCGCGTCTCTTGCAGCAGGAACTGAAACCAACGTTTCGCGCGACATCTGTCGGGTGGGCACATAACTACCAGCAAAATAAAAACTCGGACGGGGGGGTTTCAAATTCAGCCTAAGTACTGACGACTTATCACTTGTTAACAGGTATTTAAACTATGCGAGACACGCTTAATGCTGTTTATGTAATAGAACATCATGTTCTGTAAAAATTAGTAGAAAATGCAAATTTTTTTTTGTACGCTACACCACAAAATATTTGGCTACAAAAATAAACTGTCTGTTTTGTCTGGTTTGTTTGCCTGATAATAGAGTATACATAACTTCTCAAGATCAATATAGACATGTTAGTAATATATTATGAAAGCTACAATCTATCAGATGGGCCCAAAACTACTTAAAAAAACTAGGTGTCATTTTCGGCAGTTAGTGTTTCCCCCCCATGGAGCTTGTATGCGTGCGATCACAAAGTAGGCCTACACCTGCCTCGCCTGCCATCTTGTGTCAGCCACAACCACGATTATTTCACGGATTCATTTCACTCCAGGCTCGAATAAACATGCTGACATATAAGCAATCAGTTTTAGAATGCTCACTGATATATAACAAGATTACATCCTTTCGATAGTTAATTGTTATTGGATAACCACTTATTCTCCTTGTTTATAGCTGGCTCAGGGACGCCAGTGGCGTGTGAAGAGCGCTGTAGTACAGTCGTCAGCGTGAAGTAGACGTGTGTGTGCTACTAGTCTACTTATGTATGAATCCAGGAAGTATTTGTGGGGAGGAACTGCTGACCAAATACATATTCACGATCCAAATTTTGTCGGACCAATCGCGTCGGGCGTAAAAGTTCGTGTTCTGAGTATTCTCATTGGAGTAACATAAATTCTACAGTCTTATTTGAAATATTTGTTTATAAAAATATTAAACTAGCGAAAAGAAATGATTTTCAACATGGTAGATGTATCAGCACGGTAGATGTATCAGCACGGTAGATGTAGTCCGGGTCTCACACGTCAAGTTGATATTTTAATCCTTTCGTCATTACTTTTATTTAAAGTTTCTTTCTGAAATCGTAATGAAATAGCTACCTTGCATTTGTATTTTTACATGCTTTATATTAGCTTCACCTGTATGTTTGTCTGTCCGTCTGTAACTCTTTTGACTAAGAGTGAGTGGCTCATCACTGTAAACTGTCCCACCAATTTCATTACGTTCGTTAGCCGAGCGGTCTAAGGCGCGCTAATTCTGTGACGTCAGCTTTCGGATTCAGCGATCCTGGTTTCTACTCCCGGCCTCGCCGAAAAAAAAAATGTTTCCCCCCCCCCCCCCCCCCGGTAAATTCTAAGATTATATCCATACATCTAACTGCAAATGATTCGGAGAGACTTTACCATTTCTTTGTGACGTTGCAACTCCAAATAGTTATCTCAGATGGTAATAGGTAGTGTCGGTAACTCATTTCCCTATGATAATTATACATAAATATAGTTTAAAAAACTAAAAAAAACATGCTTTTAAAGAATATCAAACTAAAAAGTTAAAAATAAATATAGTTTAAAAAACTAAAGAAACATGCTTTTAAATTTTATCAAACTAAAAAGTAAAAAATAATTTTAAAATTTAATTTATGACAATAGTATATAAGCAATACTAGTATAAATGAGAAAAAAGCATGGGGCGCTTAATATACAAAAAATATGGAACAAAGCGCCTCAAGCTTTTTTCTCATTTATACTAGTATTGCTTATATACTATTGTCATAAATTAAATTTTAAAATTATTTTTTACTTTTTAGTTTGATAATCTTTAAAAGCATGTTTCTTTAGTTTTTTAAACTATATTTATTTTTCATAAATATTCTCAACACACATTTACTTAGTGTAATATCATTAGTGCTGACAACGAAGACTTGTGCGCCTTTTTACACGTATGATATTAAACAAAGAGAATATATGTTTAAAATATTGGTGGCAGAACATCAAACACAAATTGGTAACGATTTAAAATTCTAAAAAGTGCCCTTCATTAAATTAAATGACGAAAAAAAAATCAAAAAATCATCGCCGTGTATGTTACCGAGCCTTGAGTCTTGCCTTAACACATATGCTGGGTAGTTTCATTTTCGCGTAATTAATTTTGCTAAAAGATAATTCCTTAAGACGTTTTACTAAACACTGGGTGTTACATTTAGTTTCAAATCCGTCGCCAGATTTGTCAGGTTTGTGTGAAGTCGGATGATAATTATTCTTTATTACCCCTCTTTGTTTGTCTAATCTCATTTTGGTCACTCCCTAGAATAAATTGTTCTCAGTTTAGATTTAGGCAGTGTAATTAATTTGAACATTTTTGCTCACATTTAAAATTTTTTTCCTTCTTATTAATCCGAAACAAACAAAAAAAATTGGTTGTCTGTAAAGTCGATTTACGGACGATAGTTTAACGTGACGACGTCATAATAAAACATTGATGAAATGATTGCATACTTTTATGAATAAAATTGAATAATTTTTATTGAATTATCACTATTTTGTACGGATACAAAGAAGGAGTGAAATAAATCTCCAATTTATTTGATAAATTTACTTTTATTTGCACTCATTAATTCAAATATGTTTATTACTTAAACGAAGAGATTATTTTAACTATAACTTGAGGCCGGGCCCCATCAGAGTCCCAACTCCCACTGCAAGCATAAACTCTTGTTTCCTTCCACAAGGTAACACTTGCCCAGATGGGGCCTAACCTGCATATTAAATTCAGAATCAAACCAAAATCAAACCTATGCTGAAAATTTTAAGGTGGCAGAACATTGACCGAACACATCAAATTATTTCCAATGTTTATTGTTAAACAGTAACATCTCATAAATAGTACAAAAATAGTTAGATCTGTTATGACTAGATATATCTCATAAATAACAAATATTTTATAGTTTACACACAATAAATATATCTGACTTTAATGCTTTCTTTGGTTTCAAAACTAGGCTAGAAGAGCCAATATTTATTATAAGTTACATTTAAATGCTTCATGTCTTTAAACCAACAATAAACAAACTATTAATCAACTAATAGGAAAGGTCTTTGGAGAGCTAAAATCAATTATTGAAAGCAATATGGCCGCCACAAACAAGAAAATGCACAGGAGGTGCAGCAAATTTGACCAAGTGCCAAACCACATTATGAGCACCCAACCAACACTTTAAGTTTCAATAGGTCCATCATATTCACACAAAACACAAGTCCAACAGATACTACATAAACATATCAAAGTTATTTTAGTCTTTATCAAACATTTAAACTCTACTGGCCATTTCATAACAAATAATTACAACACTCATACTTAGCTCTCCACAACACCTTTCCTGCTGTCAATCTCTCTCTCTCTCTCTAATGCCTCATGATGATGTTGGTGATGGTCCTGCTGCTCCTTGCCTAAATGATCAAAATTCCGAGCTTATATACCCATTTCTCAACCCCCCCCCCCCTTCACTCCTATTGCCCCTCCAAATCTCGGGATTAATAGAGATGATTTTAGAATGTTCTAGAAGGATCTTCATACCAGTTCACATAATCGATAAACAACCAATTTCCGGGATTTATTCTTCTTCTTGCTAAATCCGGTGTTGGTAACACTGAATTCGATGTTTTGTAGGAATGAAGTCTCCACTTTGCCTATGGTATTTTGTTTGAAAGTGCACTGTCTTTTGCCGTACACAGCCGTAGCCTATCTATGAGTCGTGACGTCACAAGAAGTCAGTTTATTCCTACACGTCAACATGAAAGGTAAGCTTTCTTCATGTCCTTAAATGTTTGTGTGCAGGGTCGCAAATTAACGTCTCGTAACCATACACGGTCACAAACGTTTATACATGTTTGCTATTTAACTTCTTCCAATCTATGTTATTCTGTTAAGGATAGGACGATGATAGGAAAAGTAGGAAACGAATGGGAGTGTTTCAAGTTTAATGTGCCTCGAAAAAGTCAAATCGATGTTTGTTCCAATCGAGTGGAAGAGAGATAGATGCGGCGCAAGCGTACAATGAGCGTAACGGGAAACAGCGTAACGGGACAATGTGCTTTACGGGACACTTTTTCATGCGTGCAGCTGCGTTCATCGATTTATTAGACGTTGTCACGTCAAAAACTTAAAATTCAATTGATGAAACAGTAGATCGTCAAGAGTTAGGAGTCTGAGCCTGCCAGGACATGCGTTCACCGAGCTCATCTTCGTCTTCATGACATCATGCCAGGCGATAGCCGGTCTTTCAATATGAACCAACAATCTTGAAAAGAAGAAACATTTTAATTGCTACATAACACAGAAAGGTCGTATCGATTCATATCTCTAAGTTTATGCTTTTCCTTTTCCTACGTGACTCTTCAGAAACGTTTGAAAACATTCTTATGACGATTAAAATTATATATAAATGAGAAGATAAAAAAAACATAAAGCACTGTGGCAATTTTTTTTCTCTTTTCCATCAAAGAGAAACCAGTAACAAGTTATTTTAATTCGCTTCATTTTGGTATTGTTAATTTGAATATTCGGCTTCCGTGCTTATACCTACAGTTTTTAGATAACAACACTGTCAGTAACTACAGTAATTTTATTGATTTATCTTTTGAAGAACAATGCTCCTCAAAAAAACGATGGGTTCGTTTTAGTACCAGTTGTGATATTCGTAAACAATACGCCGAATTCTGGGTTTAGGCTTACGAGTTGTGTGTCCTTAAGCAAACAGAGTTAATACTCCTTGGAATAAAGAATGTACCCGGGAATCTACGAAGTCATCAGTGAATCTACGAAGTTCTTTGAATAGTTTGTGACCTGTAAGTTTTAAATCTAAGATGAAAATGTTTAATAGTGAAAATTTGAAAATTATAAAATACATCATTAATAACGTACTGCCCAACTTAAAAATTTCTGGTTTTACACCATACAATAATGATATTCAACCAGGGACTATAATTTCCTGTCTTTAAGTTGACGCCGTCCCCGCTACCTCCATTGAATTTTACGTGATTTTTATATGGTTCGTGATCTCAGGGAAGGTTCGGTCTTGTGGCTAGAGGTAGGGGTTAACGCAGTAGGGCCCCCCGAGCTGTTATGGCCACTCGGGACGCCTGAAGAATAACACAAAGTTTCTGGAAGATAGTTGGTGAATTTAATACAGCACAGCCCAATACATGTTGCTGCCCGTTCTGGCCGTAACGGTTTGCCCGACGCGACTAGTCACACGCGCAGCTCACTTCCTCAGTGGCGTCTCACGATTTTACTGCGCATGAAGGACGTACTCTTGCACACGATGCGGCGGTTACAAAATAAACTCTAATGGCAGGTTTCACCAATGTCCCCTAACTTTTAAGGGCTGCTTAAGGCATGTGTAAGGGCTGCCTAGCACATTGAATCGTTTCACGAACAGTTAAGGAACTCTTAAGTAATCTTAAGCATCCCTTAGTTTAAGTGGTGGAAATCGGGCCCCTAACTATTTAAGCGGCACTTACTGTCACAAAACAAGAAAAATAAAATGGATGCCGTGGAGGAATACGAACTAGCCGAAGATGTACATTTTATTTTTGATATAAATGTTATTGCTGAAGTTGTGGAACATTTTTAAAGTGAACTTAATGTGAAATCCTTTATTATAAATACATTCGAGAATGTTCGCATACTCCACTTATATTTAAGAACTCATTTAATAAGGAAGTAATTAAAGGTTTTTCTTTTGAAAAGTCTTAAAAGAACATTTATTACAAGGAATTTTGTATGTCCTAAAGGAAATAAACTGATATTTTTTTTTTTTTTTCATCTGCTATTAAAACTTAGTTTAAACTTAGACAAAATTACAATAGCGAATAAATTCTCCCATGCTGCGTCCTTTTCTTAGCTCGAAACAGCATCCGTCCTCTTATTTTCTATTATATTTTTATGCCTCTCAACTAGGCTCAACACCTTCATTTTCTCATAAGAAGAAAAGTTTTGCGTTTTCATTCTCTTTGTTTCAAACATTTTCACACTACTTTGCAACGACCATATAGCTACCACTTTCCGTGAAAATACACTAACATCGTAACATCCAATTACTGCGAAATTAATAAACATTCAGATATTTGTTTACTGTTTAGTAAAAATATTTGATTGGCTTATGTATGTCACGTGACGACAAGTTCGAAGTACCAACCTGAAAACTATTAGTACTTATATCTGTACGAACCCTCGCTCTATGGCAAGCCAGTCCCTAACTAAGCAACCCCTATATAAGTGAATGTTACGATGGTGAAAACCAATTTCGTGAGAATTGACTTTAAGGAACGCCTAAACTTAAGCAGTCCTTTGCTGAGGGTGTGTTTAGGAGGCGTTGGTGAAAACGGCCCTAACAGTAGTATAGAAATGGGTATACTGAAACTGGGTCCGGGGCGTGGTGTGTGGTGGAGCCGAGAGCCGAGCCACATCTCTGACGTCACGTCCATCTCTGACGTCACGGCGGCCATCTTGGATGAGCGTAACGGGACACAACGTAACGGGACACAGTGTAACGGGACACAACGTAACGGGACAAGTAGATCACGGCGGCCATCTTGGATCCGCCATTTTGGATGACGTAATTGTGTTCTCGAAAATTCCGGCGATGTGTTTTCCGCCATATTGGATGATGACGTCACCGTTGCAGTTTCCGTTACGGCCGCCATCTTTAACTTTTTTATTTATTATCCGATTTTAATGAATTTTTTTAAATTATAAAAAAATTCAAATAATAAAAATTTAATAAAGTATTTATAAAAAACAAACATTTACGACACGGGGCTCGGAGTCCTCGGTTCGAACACGATGAGGGCAGAAAAAAATAAAAATGGCGACAGGCTCCTTCTTCAATGGTGGATGCTGGCAGACTGACTCCCACCACTTTTTTTCAAAGCATATATATCGCCAGTGAGCATGACGCCACGTCCGCCATCTTAAAATTTGGATGCCATCTTGAAAATCCGCAATTTTTATGTTAGAAAATCGGGATGAATTCCAAAATGCATCAAAAAATTAACTTATTCGAATTCTGATTGATTATATCGATCACCGTCCTCGGTTCGAACCCGGTGAGTGCAAAAAAAACAACTAAAAATGGTGACAGGCTCCTTCCTCAATGGTGGATGCTGGCAGACTGACTCCCACCACTTTTTTTCAAAGCATATATATCGCCAGTGAGCATGACGCCACGTCCGCCATCTTAAAATTTGGATGCCATCTTGAAAATCCGCAATTTTTATGTTAGAAAATCGGGATGAATTCCAAAATGCATCAAAAAATTAACTTATTCGAATTCTGATTGATTATATCGATCACCGTCCTCGGTTCGAACCCGGTGAGTGCAAAAAAAACAACTAAAAATGGTGACAGGCTCCTTCCTCAATGGTGGATGCTGGCAGACTGACTCCCACCACTTTTTTTCAAAGCATATATATCGCCAGTGAGCATGACGCCACGTCCGCCATCTTAAAATTTGGATGCCATCTTGAAAATCCGCAATTTTTATGTTAGAAAATCGGGATGAATTCCAAAATGCATCAAAAAATTAACTTATTCGAATTCTGATTGATTATATCGATCACCGTCCTAGGTTCGAACCCGGTGAGTGCAAAAAAAACAACTAAAAATGGCGACAGGCTCCTTCCTCAATGGTGGATGCAGGCAGACTGACTCCTACCACTTTTTTTCAAAGCATATATATCGGCAGCTGGTATGATGACACGTCCGCCATCTTGTCTTCGTCCGCTGGAGATCACCATCCTGTTTTCGTCCGCTAGAGTGTGCTGATACCATGTTAGTATAATTATCTGGTCACCACACCTTTGACCTTGACCTTGAACTCTGACCTTGACCTTGAAATTTGACCTTGACCTTGAAATTTGACCTTGACCTTGAAATTTGACCTTGACCTTGAAATTTGACCTTGACCTTGAAATTTGACCTTGACCTTGAAATTTGACCTTGACCTTGAAATTTGACCTTGACCTTAAAATTTGACCTTGACCTTGAAATTTGACTTTTTCCTTAAAATTTGACTTTGTCCTTGTCGACCATCATGGATCCGACATTTTATGTTCAGTACATGCTACCAGGAGTCACCACCTGCCGGAGTACGCCATCCTGTGTGTGTGTACTTGTATTATAGAGTACATTTCCATCTGGATAATTTTATTCTAACCCGCTACAGTGCAGTAATCATTTATTATGGAAGTGCCCCCGCCATCTTGAAATTCGGCCGCCATCTTGAAATCATGTAATAATGTAGCTAGAAAAGCGGGAAAAAATCCAAAATTCATTAAATAAATCACTCATTAACTTACATATTAATTCGATCGATTCCTGTCCTCGGTTCGATTTTCAAGATGGCGTCCAAATTTTAAGATGGCGGACGTGGCGTCATGCTCACTGGCGATATATATGCTTTGAAAAAAAGTGGTGGGAGTCAGTCTGCCAGCATCCACCATTGAGGAAGGAGCCGGTCGCCATTTTTTTTTGCCCTCACCGTGTTCGAACCAAGGACTCCGAGCCCCGAGTCGTAAATGTTTGTTTTTTATAAAAACTTTATTAAATTTTTATTATTTGAATTTTTTTATAATTTTTAAAAAAAATTTCATTAAAATCAGATAATAAATAAAAAAGTTAAAGATGGCGGCCGTAACGGAAACTGAAACGGTGACGTCATCATCCAATATGGCGGAAAACACATCGCCGGAATTTTCGAGAACACAATTACGTCATCCAAAAGGGCGGATCCAAGATGGCCGCCGTGATCTACTTGTCCCGTTACGTTATGCCCCGTTACACTGTATCCCGTTACGCTGTGTCTCGTTACGCTGTGTCCCGTTACGCTCATCCAAGATGGCCGCCGTGACGTCAGAGATGGACGTGACGTCAGAGATGTGGCTCGGCTCTCGGCTCCACCACACACCACGCCCCGGACCCAGTTTCAGTATGCCCATTTCTATACTACTTCTAACATGACAAATTATACCTTGACGAATAAAACACTTCACTATTACACAATACGTATTACGCTGGGCTAATGACACGTAGGCCCGTGTCTTCGGCGACTCTACCTGACTCTTAGATGTGTCGCAGAAAATGACTCGTTAGTAAGTTGAGTGGCACGATACCGTGCGGCGGTTACAAAATAAACTCTAACATGACGGATTATACCTTGACGACAAAAACACTTCACTACTACATATTACGTATTACACTGGGCTAATGACACGTAGGCCCGAAACTCCGGCGACTCTACGTGGCTCTTAGACGTGTCCCAGAGACAGTCTCGTTAATAAGTTTGGTGGCACATGTCGCCTACTGGCTGCCCCGTGCGGGCTGAAACTAATTAGCGGGAAAGCTAAGTTGTTGCGTGAAGCGCCGACGTAACGTCTCGTAGACTCCCCACAGTACTTACGTAATATGCTGAACACTCGTCTTGGAGCACTGATTTATTTAAGTGAAATACCTCATGGTAAATTGAGGTCGACCACGGAACTGTACGTAAAAGATTATGACTATTGAAACTACATGTCGGTGAAAGCAAGAGTTGATGGTTCCGCGTTGCGCGAAGGCTGCCGGCCTATCCGAGCTCCTGAAGGACACCGACTCTCTCGTCTCGCGCGACCCCCCCCCCCCCCCCCCCCCTCAACACGTCCAGTCCTCCCGCGGAAACGTGTGATTTTCGCGGGAAACTGAACCGGCCAGGTTCGGGACAAGGGGCTCAGTGAAACATGATTTTGAAAGGACTGAAATATTAAATGATGAAAATAATGTCTAATAAAAACCTGTGGAAAAATATACATAATTGCATTTGTTGTAGTTCGGCGGAGGGATATGCCACACCCGGCCGGATCCTTCCGCCGACGTAGCACTCGTTGCCTGGCGTTCGCCTCGTTGCACGATCTACACTTTGTTGCGCGCACGAGCGCGTTCGCTGCACACGCCTTCGTGAGACGTTGATGAGGCATAGCGGTCTATGCCACATAGAGGAGCATTGGCAGTCGGCGTCAAAGTCTTATGTTTCGAAAAGTTTTGAGAGAAGTATTCATCAAAGTGAATATTATTTAATCTATTATTCTTTATTACCTTCTACATTTCACAAGTTTACCCTAATTGTTTTGGGAAGCCATATTTATCATTTGATTAAAGTTTTTAAACTTTTACAATTTAATGGAAAATTTTTCACAAGCCCGTGGTATTTATTGTAGATTTTTACATAAAAAGATTAAATTCATAGTCATATAAAACAGCCAAACAATTATAAAGGTAAATAGCAATAATGACATGATTTATAATATTTCAGTCTTCGGTGAAAATTTTCAGATTATTCGTGATGCTACTCAAATGTTATGGAGCAAGGGAAATACGAAGAGTGATTTTGTATCAACCTGAACTGCAAGAAATTGTAATTTTTCTCTCGAAATTTTTGCTTCATAACCAAGCTTTATTTTACCTGCAGTAGACTAGACCAAGCCAAGAAATTTTATAGAGAAAAAAAAAATTTGAGAAAATTAAAAATACATTAGCTGAATGATCTTAGTCTTAAAGAAATAGCCTTTGCCAGGGCCCGTGGGACTGTAGAATCCACCAAAATGTTCATATAAAGGTCAGAACCAAATTTTTTTAACGCTTTTTTGACGTGTTAACGTCTTATAAATCGATGAACGCCGGCTGCACGCACGAAAAAGCATGACTCATTGTCACGTTCCGCCTGAGCCGAGCGTGCAAGCGAGAACGCGGAACAAGCGATAGAGAGGCATGATTAGCCTAAGCGTTCGGCGTATGTTTTTTAAATTAAATTTGCAAAAAAAAATGTAAATATTTGAAAATTAAAAAGGATGCAATTTTTCATCAATGTTTTCTTATGACGTTATCACGTAAAATTATCGTCCGTAAACCGACTTTACAGACAACCCCCTTTTTTTTTTGCGATTGTGTCACTGTTTTGAGTCGGCAGCAGGAACTGGGGGGGGGGGGGGGGGGGGGGGCAGACAGCATGCCCTCGGCCGGGGAATCAACGAACCAAGCAACAGACGTGTGATCACTGTCTTGCTCGAGCGAGCAACTGCGGCTCTAATGTAGAGATCACTGTTAACTATAGCCTCCAGGCCAGTGAGCACACGAGTGCTTCCTGTCTCCATCAACAGGAAGAAAGAACAACATGAGCAGGGGTTTGAAGAGTTAATTACCCGTGACCTCTGAAGGAAGCTGATTCAGAAAGAGGTTCAAAACATATTATAGTCTCAACTAGAGTGAGAAAAACACCATTACCTTTTTCATACAATATCTTGAATATTATTGTAGATATTGCAACGAAACCTTTTTTTTCCCGCTTAAGTAAAAACCTAGTTTTCTTTAAACAACCGTGATTTTTTTTAAAATTAGAGTTATGTAAATATTCTATAAAACAGATGACATTTACATTCACTTAACTCAACTCTTGATTTTTAATTAAATTGAAATTAACTACATTTCAATTTTAAAAAAAGCTAAAGTTTTCTAATCACAACCACGCAAAAAAAAAAAAAGGGAAAAGGCTTTGTTCAGTTCACATTTTTTTTTTTTTTTTTTCGGAATTCTCATGAGAATTTACACAGCAAAAGCTTTACATTTTGTTAATTTTTCGTGCTCAAACCAGTGACCATGAAAAATAATTGATGAGAGAAGGTTTATGGACTTTTAACACAGATTTGAAACTTTTTCCTCCCATTCTAAGTTCTTGAAAAAAATTATGAAAATAGTCTTGAAAATATCATAAGCTAAATTGTGTGACTATTTCAGTAACAATGAAGCTTTTTTTGGTAACTGTTACAGGAAGCGTCAGTCTGTAATGGTTATAGAATTTTTTTTTGGTGAAACATACATTCATTATAGACGACGAATTCCAGACATGATTCATCCTGAAAGCTAGTAGATCGTGATTGAAACTGTACCAATTTTAAAGTAAATTTTTGCGAGTGATTAAGTGGGAAAGTGTTCTTGTTTGTGACCTTCCTAAAAAGCATTAACGTATTAGTTCTTGGTCTATTTTTTGTTTAAAAAAATTAGCAAAGCCAATTTCACATCCTCTATAAAAAAAACTATGTCCACATAATAATAAATGGAAATAACAGACACTTGTTTATAATACTATATGTTTGCTTGGAACAGACAGTAAGTTAGAGTCGCCTGCTATTCCCGCCATTCCAAGACACCGTGTGCAGAGAGTTATAGCCTTCAACGCAGACGCCAAACCGAGATGGCGCAGTGTTAAGTAATTGAACTCACATTCCAATTCGACCCATGTTCGAATCTCAGTCCAGCAATGGTGATTTCGGTGTCCTGGGGTTTTTGCTGAAATCACTCCAGACAAATGTTGGTTTGGTTCCCTCTACTATATGCCATACCCGATTACTTCCCTTGTATCCTTGGCCTGTGTCGTGTTTTGTCATCCCTGATTCACTTTGCCATCGACGAGAACCCATGTCCGATACAGAGAGCCGCTCGTTATTGATCTCAGCCACTATCGACTTGTCGGTCTCTCGATCACGTGACGTCTCTCGCGCCTGGGTGATTTCTCCCTGCGGCCGGTTCTCAAAGGGCGTACCCTTGCACACGTATTCATACAGAAGATTACTTTGGAAACTAGTAGCCAATAAGTAGTTTGTAATGCTACAAGAAAGAATTTGTAACTTTGTGCAACACATGGCTATGGTTATTTTTGCATATACGAAATACGATATTGCTGAGTATTTCTTACGATAACTGGCGCAGAAATTAATTTTTTATCAATGTTTCATTCAATAAAATTTTTTAAACCATGTAAATATAATTGAATATTCAGTAATGACCTTTATTTTGAAAGCTATTTAGGACACAGTTTATAAATAACTATAACTATTGCAGGTAGTGGGACTACAAAAAGCATAGAGCACGGGTAAGAATCTAATCCGAATCATTTTTACTGCAAATACTTTTTGTAGTGATACAGTTATGTTTATGAAAGTATGCATATTTACAAATATCTATAATATTAAAAATATATATATTTCTGTTCCATAATAAAAAAAAAATACATTGCCGTTACAGCTGTTATGCTAAGTCGTGCCCAACTAACAAGGTAAAAACGGTGAAGAAACTGAATCCAGGATCTTGAAGGAGTCGACTCTGCTGCCACCAGTCCTCGAGGCCAGATTATTCCGACCTTGCGGCCGGCGTTCTCGCGTTCCCCTCCCACATATGCGCCCTAATAGGGTGGGGTGGGAAAAACATTCCAGTTCGCTTTTCATAAACATTCCAGAGCTTTTTTAAAGAACAGAACTGTTAGGGATCGCTCCCTGTTGTTGATCGGGAGGTTATTAGAGCTTCGGCAATGACCAGCGGCTGGGGCCACCAACCCAGCATAGTCGCCGCCTCAGCCCTGTACCGCACTCAGCTGACCAGACAGTTGGCTGTGTCCTGAGCCCTGAGACCTTATCCTCGAGGGAGGGTCACGTGATGAGGGCTCTACTGTCACCGCAGCGTGGACAGCATCGCGGCCCTTGCCCAAGAGGGCTGAGTTCCTCAAGGGCGTACCTCGAGCCCGGTGCTACAACCACTCCCTCGCTCGGGGCCGACCACCGCCACAGTGGCAGGTCCAGGACTTCACGCCGTCATCCGAGAGACTAGAGACCGCTCTTGTGTTTCTACACACACGGCGTGCACAGCTTCAGAACAAACCACGACATTTGATGACTGCTCAAGATACTACAGAAGAAACCACGACATTTGAAGACTGCTCAAGATACCACAGAAGAAACCACGACATTTGAAGACTGCTCAAGATACTACAGAAGAAAGCACGACATTTGAAGACTGTTCAAGATACCACAGAAGAAACCACGACATTTGAAGACTGTTCAAGATACCATAGAAGTAACCACGAAATTTGAAGACTGCTCAAGATACTACAGAAGAAACCACGACATTTGAAGACTGCTCAAGATACCACAGAAGAAACAGCGACGTTTGAAGACTGCTCAAGATACCTCAGTGGAGTATGTTTACGGAAATAACATACAAGAACATGCAAAGGGAAATGAAAAATTCTGTTTCCACACTGTTAAGATGTACCACAAAATCATCCCAAAACTTGTTAAGTCATCTACTGTAAGACTACTCTTCTTCCTTACACATTGCCTGTTTACAGCGAGCACGGAACTGAAAAGTTTTGAATAGTGCGTGGTTTTAACGAAGATTCAGCTATCTGCTACTGCGAAGAAGTACTGGTTTACTTCAGATCAATTCTTCGTAGAAAAAAATACCTATAGTTAATTTCTAACAGCGCATACTTTCCTATAACTGTATTTTTAGAAGAGTGAAACACGTGTTTCAAGAAGAATAATCTTTAGACGTGAAGCACCGAGAACAGATTCTTCGCCGTATAATGTAGTTGGCCTGTGCGCTACGAGACCACAGGTTGCGCCTCAGCAACGCAGACACAGGGAGATGGTCGGACAACCTTCCGGCGCGGCGGTCTTGTCCGCCAGGGACCGTGTCCGGCGAGTAGCGAGGCGACCGTAACGGACACAGGAGGAGACGGACGAAGGTCGGACAGGTGCGCCGAGCGCTCGCCCAGACAAGTGCAAGAAGCCCCAGGAAGTAGCGCGCTGGGAGAGGGTGGCCGAAACCAGAGGAAACGCGCCGTCGCCAATTACAAACGAGGTGTTTCCTCACTCGTCCCCGCCCAGGCTTGCCACATGGCCCCAGAAGCCGGGTGCACACGGTGCAACTCTCCTCCCGCACCTTCAGTTCTAGACCACACTTACACCACCGCAACCAGAGGAACCTGCCTCTGGCCATGGCCTGTATGCCTGCCCACAGTCGCTGAGGCAATATGCAAGTAAAAACAACAACCATTTTAATTGTGTAGATGGTTTTAGTTATGGTTGTTTATTTAAAATTATTTGCATGTATCTCTAACCCTAAAAAAATATTTTGCATATTTATTAAAAGTTATACACAATCACACATACATGTCAAATTGGAATGATAGATATTTTCACCTAAAATTAACTTTTTTTTGCATCGACCAAGGATAGAACCATGAATATGTATGAATGTTAACATTTAGTATATTAATAGGGTTTTTTTAAAGATTTTTAAAATTATTTCCACATTTTTTGGGTTAATAGTTACAGAATCTTAAGATGGATGTCAATATGGCCAACGATCTGGTAATTGGCACAGCTGCACTCTAGTGCGTAAAAAAAAAAAACAATATGTTGGCAGCGCATTGTAGCAGACGATGTGCGCACTACACGACACTAGCACTCCTAGTAGAAAGTTTTGAAAACAAAGATAGTGGCTCAGCTTTTAACAGGAATAGGTGCTGATATTATTCCCTTTATATTATAATATTACAAAACCGAATATGTGTTATTTATGTATATACCTTATTTGATTCTCAGTCTGGCATATGTCTCGATGGCCGTGAGTTGTGTTTTTCACACAAGAAGGTCCAAGCTTTCATGTTTCAAATCACCTCACTTCCGAAGTATTTTGCATAAAAAATTAATTTAACATGTCTATAAAGGTCATAAAATACTGGTAGATAATGGAAAATCAACCTTACGTGAATTAGACAGAGGGATGCTGGCACACTGTAGTAAAACAACAGTGGAAACAAAGATGGTGACCTCCAGAAAAACAAAAATGCAAGAGGGTGACCACCAGTAATATGGCGGACGTAATGTCAGAATCCAAGATGGCGGAATTTTTTAGTCAAATTGGTGGAAGGATCATGCAGACAAAATGGTGGCCGTGACATCAGAATTCAAGATTGCAGAATCAAAGATGGCGGCCGAGGTGAAGGTGCCAGTAAATAACCGCTAGGGTCAAGGTGGAGGTCAAAGGTCAAAGCCAAAGTCATATAAGATGGCAGCCATGACGTCACAATCCAAGATGTCGGACCAGCTCCAAGGCCACCGGAGACCCATTTAGGAAGTGTAGATAAAGTTCAGTGTAAATGTTAAATAAAATAATTAAATAACAAAGAATCAATTTTTGATATTGTTACGATCGCGCTTGGCTGCAGTGCTTGGCGTCGCCGCGCTCGTTCGGCCTGTCTGCGCCCCCTTCCACCCGCATCCTCTCCCTGGTATCTCGTGCCATACTATCTCGCGACATCCTGACCGTCGCAGCGCGCACCTGCCTCAGATCGAGTTACTTAAAAGAGGCCGCACTGCAGAATAAAAGGACTCAGACATGTTTATCGGCGCGTTTTGTGGGAACCCGATGCTTGTTGCGTTCATCGGCGTTCTTTGAGAAGCCGCCGCGTCCTTTGACAGGACTCACGACGCGTTTCTGGACATTTCGACGGCGAAGGTTGCGCGATATCTCGGAGACATTCCCGATTGTTCTGGACGGGAACCCAAGGGCTATATAAGGAGGTAGGGCCGGCCTTCGAGTAGAGTCTGAGTGGGGAGTTCTCCCGCGGCGGAGTTTCCGGGCGATAGTGCCGCGGGTGCGGCAGAGTGGCGAAGTCCTTGGACGAAGGTTCCAGGGCAGGGAGTGAGAGAGTTCAGTGGAATCGGGAGTTTTCCCGCGGTGGAGTTCCTGGGCGATAGAGTCGCGGGCGCGGCGGAGTCCCGAGAGAAGTTCCGAGCGAGGAGTCGAGTGGACCTCGGCGAAGGGCAAGTGCGTCGGCGGTGGCGGAGTGCGGCGACGGAGTCCCACGGCGGAGACCCACGAGGGGTGCTGCGGCGAGAGTTGCGCCGGAAGTGCGGCCCAGCGAGGTGTGTGAAACGAGTGACTGGGGAATAGACATTTCTTTAAGTGTAGTTAATTATTTGCCATCTTAGAAGAGTAATTGTAAGCGACATAAGTAGTGGAAATAAATAAAACTGTGTGTGTGATAAAAATCTTTAATTGGGCTATCCTTTACGAACCTGCGGTAAAACGTAACAATATTAACATATATTAATTTTAAAAAATAATAAAGAGAAAACATTACATATCGGCTAATTTAATCTGTATGCTGCATGTGACAGATTTTTTTTTGTTCACTCATTTTTCTTGCCGATGGCTGGAAGGATTCGCGTAATTGTCAGGTAGTTTATGGAATGACTGTTTAAGTGGCAGTACTTAACAGTGGTTTATTCTCCTGTACAAAAATAAATTTAAGATCTGCAAGCTTTGTAAAGGTTGAACCAAATTTATCAAAAACATAGAGTTATCAGTCTATGGAATGCGTTTCTGTTGTAAAGTTGTCACCTTAAGTTTGAAAACGCTAAAGCTAGAAGTTTGTAAGCATAAAAAAAAACAGTTAAGAAGAATCTTTGTAATCTTAACATCACATTAGAAATAAATTGGCGTTATACTTAAAAATTAACAAAGAAAATTATTTTCAGTAGGCAAAGGTGGGTGAGGGATCTTCTAGTTTTGACTTCAATAAATTTCCAACATAGCAAACATTGCACACAATCACTCTGACTTCCTACCATCACGAGGAAAAAGAAAGAAAGTACATTCTTGCGCTGTAGAGACGAGGGGAGTAAGAGGTGTTCTTGGAAGTAAGCAGTGTTGCCAAGTCCTACAACAAATGCACACAGCACAGGTGCAACAGTTACAGATGGAGCAAGATGGCGAATTGCCTCTGACCAGGGCTTGAGTCCCCGTGTCAAACCATCCTGTTTGAGAGTTCACATTGTTCCCAGAATTTACTACAGGCAGATGCTGGGATAGTTGGTTACTGAGGGATTTGGCTGACTGCTTCCCTAGTTTCCGTGAACTGTGTTGGAGTTCGTGTGTCTCTAATGACCTCACCTTCGATGAGACTTTTAACAGCGAATATAATGAAACACATAGAATAACAGTACTTACTATACCATCATATTTATTTCGTTTCTGTTGGAATAACACTGACAGTTTATATATATTTTTTTAAATCATCACATGTAGATGTTTACGCACATACGTTATAATTGTATGACACTGCACTGTTCAAGTACCAAAAGTCTGTATGTTTGTCTGCAACTAGTTTCCCGTATTTGGCAGAATAGACGGCTTGATGTGTTATTCATTATCGTGTACTTATATTTTCTATGGCAGAGCGGTAATCGATATGTTTTTCTTTTATTTATTTTTTACTTTACATCTTGTCGATAAAAAGATCATTATGTACTATGGAACAGCAAAGTTCACATTAATATTAGGCGTCAGAATTGACAACACAAATGTGTGCATAATCAACTCGATGCCAAGTGTTCATTGGATGCTGGCACATTTAAGGGGCTCGCCAAGTCAGAGGTGTATTTGTGTCAGTGATGCAGCCATGATAAATGCGACGCTTGCTGGTGCTTCTAACGCGGTGTCACCTCTAAGAGCAAGGCTCTGGACTGGCGCGCAGTATTCTCGTCGTGTATAGGACAATTATGCACGGCAACCATATTATGTGGCACAGAAATGAAGATGAAAGTACAATGCCAGTCCTTTGTGTGTTTTCAAGAATCTGTACTTAGAGTTTCATGTCAAAAAAATTGGTTGTCTGTTAAGTCGGTTTACGGACGATAGTTTAACGTGACAACGTCATAACAAAACATTGATGAAATGATTGCATACTTTTATGAATAAAATTGAATCATTTTTATTGAATTATCACTATTTTGTACGGACACAAAGAAGGAGTGAAATGAAATCTACAATTTAATTGATAAATTTACTTTTATTTCTCACTCATTAATTCAAATATGTTTATTACTTTAACGAACAGATTATTTTAACTTTAACTTTTATATATGTTTGCTAATTTACTTCTTCCAATCTGTGTTATTCTGTTAAGGTAAGGACGATGATAGGAAAAGTAGGAAACGAATGGGAGTGTTTCAAGTTTAATGTGCCTCGAAAAATTCAAATCGATTGTTGTTCCAATCGAGTGTAAGAGAGATGGATGCGGCGCAAGCGTACAATGAGCGTAACGGGACAATTTGCGCAACGGGACACTTTTTCGTGCGTGCAGCCGGCGTTCATCGATTTTTTAGACGTTGTCAAGTCAAAAATTACATTAAACACTCGCGTTTTAGCCATTTTCGCTCACCTAAAAATATAGTTCAAAAACAAAACACGGGAATGGTTCTACTCATTCACCCTCTGTGCATCCCTGAAAACCTTCCGTAAACAAACAGCACTCGGATATTTTGAGCAGTTTCCAGATCGCGTGGTTACTGCTCCAGCTCTGCACACCGTGGCTGTCCGGTGGGAGGAGCATTAACCTCTCCGGCTCGCACGTGATCCGCGTGGTTACTGCTCCAGCTCTGCACACCGTGGCTGTCCGGTGGGAGGAGCATTAACCTCTCCGGCTCGCACGTGATCCGCGTGGTTACTGCTCCAGCTCTGCACACCGTGGCTGTCCGGTGGGAGGAGCATTAACCTCTCCGGCTCGCACGTGATCCGCGTGGTTACTGCTCCAGCTCTGCACACCGTGGCTGTCCGGTGGGAGGAGCATTAACCTCTCCGGCTCGCACGTGATCCGCGTGGTTACTGCTCCAGCTCTGCACACCGTGGCTGTCCGGTGGGAGGAGCATTAACCTCTCCGGCTCGCACGTGATCCGCGTGGTTACTGCTCCAGCTCTGCACACCGTGGCTGTCCGGTGGGAGGAGCATTAACCTCTCCGGCTCGCACGTGATCCGCGTGGTTACTGCTCCAGCTCTGCACACCGTGGCTGTCCGGTGGGAGGAGCATTAACCTCTCCGGCTCGCACGTGATCCGCGTGGTTACTGCTCCAGCTCTGCACACCGTGGCTGTCCGGTGGGAGGAGCATTAACCTCTCCGGCTCGCACGTGATCCGCGTGGTTACTGCTCCAGCTCTGCACACCGTGGCTGTCCGGTGGGAGGAGCATTAACCTCTCCGGCTCGCACGTGATCCGCGTGGTTACTGCTCCAGCTCTGCACACCGTGGCTGTCCGGTGGGAGGAGCATTAACCTCTCCGGCTCGCACGTGATCCGCGTGGTTACTGCTCCAGCTCTGCACACCGTGGCTGTCCGGTGGGAGGAGCATTAACCTCTCCGGCTCGCACGTGATCCGCGTGGTTACTGCTCCAGCTCTGCACACCGTGGCTGTCCGGTGGGAGGAGCATTAACCTCTCCGGCTCGCACGTGATCCGCGTGGTTACTGCTCCAGCTCTGCACACCGTGGCTGTCCGGTGGGAGGAGCATTAACCTCTCCGGCTCGCACGTGATCCGCGTGGTTACTGCTCCAGCTCTGCACACCGTGGCTGTCCGGTGGGAGGAGCATTAACCTCTCCGGCTCGCACGTGATCTGATAACATGTTTATTTAGTATCGTCCATTGTTTCCTAACCCATCAGGACGTATCCGATACCTCGTGAACAATCAGGCGTCACATTAAAATGATCAAACTGTTAAATGTGATCAAATGCTAAATGAGCAGGTTCTTGGTCTTCAGACATGAACAAGATCACGATTATTACACGGATTCATTGGTTAGTGAAGTACACCTGAAGCTCTCGTACACCAACTTCACGCTGGAGATGGAACAACATAACTCTGAAGACTCAGTGGACAACCCTGCTGAGCCATTTGTAAACACGGAATAGCAGTGGCTACTCAGTCAAGTGTAACCCGTGGAAGGTCTCGGATGTGTACAGGCGAGTCGAGTGGTACAATCGTGGCTGTGAGTTTCGGTTGTTCGCCGCTTGGCCCAGAGGGCTCTGTGTTCCGCACCGCGCGCACCCCAGTGGTCAGTTTCGCCACCTGCCCTTTGCTAATACTGTGCACGTCGTCATGCGTACCACGAGAGTGCTCCGTGCTCGACCGGCTTTTGGCCCGGGGGGGGGGGAGACTCTGCAGTAGGGCTCCAACTACTACTAGACCCTCCACATCCAGTAAAACCTCAACTGCCAGTGGGGATTCCACGGCCAGTGGGGCATATAATGTATTGAATATACGATTATCTTTTCCATGGTTTGAAAATATATATGTTTTAATGAAAATTCTTTGAAAATATAAAACTTTGCCCCTATTTACGTATAAATTACTCAGAATTATCTCGAAAAAAATTAATCATATCATTAAAAGATTACGATGGCCATGTGTTACACATTTACATTATCTTTCTTGTACATAGTATTACTTATAATTGGTAATCAGTTTCCAATGGAATTATTTGTAAAAGTAGGGAAATTATTTTTCCAAGCAAAGCCGGTAGGTGGAGATCCTGCACTCGTGTAGTCACATCTACGTCAAAACAGTTTTTCATTTAATTTGGGTTGTTTCGTCGAGAGAGAGAGGTCATTACCAGACAAACACACACGTTACTCTGAAGAGCTCGGAATCATTGCGTAATGACGTAACCCCAGGCAGTCATTACTAACTGTCTTCATGGATCGAGTTCCCTTGTGTGGAAATCGCAGAAGCAATCGGCCATGGACTCTGGGAAGTACACCACAGAATTTAAATATCCGTGGAAGATAGGGGCGGGAATAGAGCCACTTTGTCCGCTGTTTGCTTTTAAATTATTTCCCTTTGTTGGTGAGAATGATAGATTTTATTCATGTTTTGGTAAAAAAAAGGGGAGGGGGATCGTTCCCCTATCCTACCCTATACGTATGCAACGAAAAGGCCTGTTGTAGAAGAACATCCTAACATCCCAGCATTAGGCAGTTCTACGACACGCGGAAACCGAGACGGATTATGTAACGGAGACGAATCACGTAACGGAGACGGATCACGTAACGGAGACGAATCACGTAACGGAGACGAATCACGTAACGGAGACGGATCACGTAACGGAGACGGATCACGTAACGGAGACGGATCACGTAACGGATACGGATCACGTAACGGATACGGATCACATAACGGATACGGATCACGTAACGGAGACGGATCACGTAACGGACGCGGATCACGTAACGGACGCGGATCACGTAATGGAGACGGATCACTTAACGGACGCGGATCACGTAACGGAGACGGATCACGTAACGGACGCGGATCACGTAATGGAGACGGATCACGTAACGGACACGGACCCCGTAACGGAGATGGATCACGTAACGGAGATGGATCTCACGTGGAGGCCTACCTGCAACGACACGCATGCGGTCATGGACAAACATCGTGCGGGTCCAGATCTGTTTTCGTTCTTATGTTTCCGTGTTGTTGGGGAAACGGCCCTAGCATGGAGTGAATTCGGAAACTTGAGAAAACCAGAAAAAGGATGGAAAAACCAGGTTTCATACCAGGATTCCACCTGACGTGAGTCCAACGTTTCGCCGTTGCTCAACAAACTCGGCAAATTCCAGTCAGTTCGTAACATTGCCCTTTTTAGACGATAAAGAACATTTTTCTTCATATGGAAGCTGGCTCGGTTGTAAATCTGGCGAAAATTACATCCGCAATTGCGTTGTTATTGAAAATAACAATAAACTAAAAAAAAAACACATTTAACCGTTTTTTAAGGCCTACTTCACCAAAAAATATATATTTATTTTACTTGATTTTTCTTTAGACTTGCGGTCCAGAAATTAGTTTTGCTTGGTATTGCACTAACGAAAAACATGATATATAAAATTTTATTCTTTTCCACCTTCATAGATTATTTTTATTTTTCATAAAAATCAAAAATATGAAAAATCGTACTTCTTGTTACTTAAATGACCATAGAATTGACACAGACTTACAAAAGTATAAGTAATAACGTGAACGTTATGCAGTAAGAATTAATAGTAAATTTATGAACGTTTCAACGAAGTATTCTACTCAAATTATCAAGGGTTAATTATTAACTCCAGATAAGCGTATCTTCGTTGGAAGTACTCAGGGTTCCAGCCTCTGACATCCATGTTCCATTGGAAATAGTTTAAAGAGGTGCGTCAAAGCAAAAACAGGCCCCCCCCCCCCCTCGAAAATACTTAGGCTACGTGTTTTTTTTAAGTTTTTGTAGTAATACAAAATAATTCTTGTAAGGTAATGTAATCAGTAAACGTACTGTATTAAAAATTTCCGTAAATATACGAAGATCTCGGAATAATTTGTTACAAGAGTTCTTAGTAAATGTAAGGTAAAAAAAAAATACAAGTAGGCCTATATCTCACATTTTTAAATGAAAATTTTGTGTAGCGATATTTGGTTCCTCTTCCTTGCAAATAAATTTTTTGACGAGAGCCTTACAGTCTGTCTTGGATGAACTATGCAACTGGAACACAGACATCTTATTTTCCGTATAATAAATCCAGCAATGGCTCCAATATTTGATAGTGTTAAGAACATGCACTGAATAAAAGCGGGAATTAAAAAATACTTGTTTGGCTTTGTTAAACTTGGTTCATGTCTACAACACTCACTTTGTTGCTGGCTTTTATTTCGCAGCCAAGCAAGTGTTTTTACATAAGAATTTGTCCGAGCATTAATACATTTTAAAGTTATTTGTCCATTTAGTTTTTGTTATTTATTAAAACAATTGAAACATAATGACATAAATTATCATTTCTCAAGCACGTCACATTTTTACAATCTGATGTTTATTGATTGAAGAAATTCCTTTCAGAAATGCTCGGTGTTGTAGGTATATGTATGCTTTAAAATTTTGACATTGGCCGCTTTAGGCTTGTTTTCTATGTACTTTGTATATTCTTCTATTTTCCCGTTATTGAGGATACTCTATGACATAAATTGTTAACGGCCATGGAGTGTATAAAAAAATCTCTTTAAAGTAATCTTTCCCATTATCAGAATAATTAAAAGAATTTAATGGAAAAGCTTCACCATTCCGCAACTGCTGGAAATGTTTCAGCAACGACAGCCATCATCATTACCATGAATGTCCATATAACTTCAGCAAGTGGCCAAAGCTAGTTTCTTATCTATATCAATCTGTAATGTACACATGTAATAAATGATATATTTCTTAACTTATTGTCAGATTTATTCATGAAATTTTTCTGTCTCTAGCAATCATCAACATTTATATGCAGTGACAGACTTATTTTTGGCAAAAAATAATCTTGAGGCTAGCTAGACTGCAGCAAGTAGAAATCTGCAAAATAACCGTAATTTAATGGCACGAAATAAGACTCCGCTTTATTGAATGTAATCATACTATTACATAGAAGGGGTCAGATTTCGTTATCATGCATGTTAATTATTGGCTTTAAGTCCTTTAGGTAGTATAAAAAAAGACGAACCGATTATAGACGTCACAGATTTAAAAACCGGTTTGCACTCTGTTCGGTTCTCAAATAATAACGTGAATTTCGGGTCCCTAGAAATATGGTGTACGTAGGACCACACCGATATTTCCTTCCTCGTAATTGGCGTCAATCTGCAAGATGAGTGATTGCCTAAATTGGCCAGGCCATCCACGATGCTTTTGCTTCCGTAAACATATGCTGTTTCGTGTGCCAACAGCTAGAGAGTACCTGAAAGAAATTCAACCAATCACGAAACGATAATTCGATGCCACAGTGTTTCAAAAACACAGCAAGTTCTGAATTTATCTTGCAAAACGGGAAATTTCTAGTCATTGAAATTTTAGACTCCTGTGATGGACTCAAAGTTATCTGAGCTAATGTGAAATTCTCAACCAAGCAAGTTCCGAATCGCGAACAACCCTGTTAAAAGACATGTCTTATGCGGAGTTTACCTGAGCATGTAGGGGTTCATCCTAGAGGTAATTGAATCCAGGAACTATCCTAGTCCTTAGTAGGGACCGGAAAAATTCGCGGTTTCAATTCCCTGTAGGATGAACTCCATAGTTATACCTAAACTCGGTCAAATGTCATCCACTCATTGGCTGCTGTCCTGTGAGACGTCCCAACGTAGCAGCCTGTGATTCGATAAAGCTTTGGTTTGGTGTTTCTAATTGGCCCAGAGTCATCCAGGTGAGTTGCGAGCCAATAGCAGAGGCAGCACTGAGGTATAACTATTTGTATTTTAGCCTATCGCGAAATGAATTCGCGAATTGTTCCGGTCTCTAGTCCTTAGTGATGGAGCAGCGGCTGTCCCTTGGTCCAGTCTTGCAGGGGGAGGCGGCGCGAATCAGTGCGTGCTGACTTCGCCCGGGCGAGCCGCCTAATGGGGCACAGGTGAGGGCGCACAATGGAACGGTTTTGGTGACCTGTAGGAGGGGGTTGGGGCGGCGATCAAGGACCGAGGGGTGGATGTCCCCACCCCCTCCCCTGCGCTCAGATCTGATTAGCGGCGGGGCGCCCGGAACATTCCAGGAACTCCGGGCCAGGAACCTGGTCCCTCGCCCCTCAACCCCTAGCCGCTGGAACACCCCTGCAGCAGGGGAATTAGGAAGGGTTCGCTCTACCCCTTACCCCCGGGGTCGCTCAACCAAGACACAGCAGAACATGTGGGCGAAGCGGTTCGTTGACCCGCTCGCTAGATGGAGATTTATCACGAGAATGATTAATTTAGAGATACATTGTATATGCAACGGCAAACATGTATTTCCTTCTTGGATCGTTCCGCTTTTAGGACACACACACACTGCTATATTTAGGGGTACGTAAATTTCGCTGATTGATTTCGTCGCAAGCTTGAGTGCAAAACGTCTTACTTTTGAATTATGTTCGTGATTGGACCGCAGTTATTTGGACACCCCCTGTTAGACAGTGAGCCAACGATGGCCAGCTAGGAGAGAAGTAAGCGAATCAATTTAAATTTACATTAGTAAAAACATCTCCGATAGTAAATCAGCCAATGTAAACGAAAACGTTGGTAGAGCAAACATAATACTTTGAATTTTTACCTGATGGAAGTATATAGTAGTCTGTCCTGGCCTTGGAGTTGGAGCGAGGAGCTGGAATATGACGTCACGCATGTCGTCTTGGATGACCTTGACATTTCATCTTTACTCATTATTCGACAATTCGACCTAAAATCCCCCAAAATAAATAAAAAATTTCCCGTTTTGAGGCAGCCATGACGAAATAATCCAATATGGTTGACACCCAACTCAAGTTGCTTACTTTGAATCCAGGTCCAGGAATGGCTGATGTATAGTTCTCATGCCACCAAACCAATTCGCGAAATTTCCTAGTCTCTAGTTAGTTTGATATTCCGCTGTTCTCCGTAAATTAACTACTTACGTCACGTCAACAATTTTTATTCCAATGACAAAATTAAAACGTAATACAGTAGATTGCAGACTTTCTGCACGTGAAGTATCTTTACTGACGCAACATCTCCACCGATAATGAACGCAATATACAGTTGGCGGTGTTTTCAACGCCGTTGTTTGTGTTAAGTCTGTGGTTTTTAGCAACGCAATTTTTAAGAAATAATCTCTCACATTTCGTTCAGCATTACTTTTCTCATATTCGCGATAAAAATTACCCATTGGCTACTGGCAACTGCTACTCTGAAGATGGCGAATGCAGTCTCGATCAAAATGTGGAAAACTCATTTAACTTAAAGCGGCTGAAAGCAACATTCAATACATTTAGGAACACACAATTTTTAGGCTTTTGTTTTTATATTTCAATAGTTTGTAATTATTTTATACCTTAAAATTCACATCAATGACAATTAAGTCAATTAACGATAATTGATATTGAGTTACTGAATTAAGTGGCGAAAAGTTACTTAAACAAGTAAAGTATTTGAATTATAAGTTTTGGTAATATTTTACTGACTTGAATATTATCGGTGGAATAAATTTACATAATTTATGGACTATAAAAAGTTTGAAAAGAAAGTTAACAGTTTTGAATTAATATTTATGTTTTATTAACCACCATGTGTGTTATTTCAGTTAGGAAAAACATCTTTTTTTAAGTGTATTTACTATGATCTTTAAATACTGATTAGTTTAATTTGATGCCTTTTGCATAGTATCTTACAATATATTAACTGCACCTTACATAGAAAGTGTAAAAAGTTAAGTTTTAATTACTTAATTTTGCAATTTTCTGATTTATTTTAACCACAGAATGTTGGTGTATTTCCTATATTTTTACATTAGTAACACACAAATAACTGAAGAGCCGTGAAATAATGTATTTATTCTACCTAATTTAAGAACATGACAAAAATAAACTGTCGAGATAAGGCTTGCAAAATAAACAGACGTTAATGGATATATGTTTTTTTATTTAAAACAAATACAGGGTCATTTCTTGAATTGTTAGGAAACTCACAAAGACCAATCGCGAAACTTTATTTAAAAGCGGAAATACTATTAAGTGTCCGTCAGAGCTAAGCACTTTCCGTTGTTCTATTTTCATCAATTTATGTGGACACTACATTTATATTAGCTCCGAATTTAGGTCATTTGGCTGTCACATATATTATTATCGTATAACTAAGCTAGCAAATTTTTATGCTAAAAAACGAAATTGCGGAAATTTTCTTATCAAAATTTACTTTACAAAACATAGCTAGAGACAGGAAAAATTCGCGCTTTCGATGACCTCTAGGATAGACTCCACAACCCCCTACATACTCAGGCAATTGCCACCTGCTCATTGGCTATTGACTCGTGACACCTGTCGAATGGGACTCTTGCCATTCGATACTTTTTTGGTTGAAGGTTTTCCATTGGCTCAAAGTCCTTCAGATAAACTGTAAGCCAATCGCAGAAGCAATATAAAGGTACAGTTGTTTGGATTCTAGCATATCGTGAAATGAATCCGCAAATTTTTCCGGTCTCTAAACATAGCCTATTTCTAACAGCATTCCTGGGTGCCAAGTGATGCTCGCTTGTTTTGT
This sequence comes from Bacillus rossius redtenbacheri, assembly GCF_032445375.1. Lineage (NCBI taxonomy): Eukaryota > Metazoa > Arthropoda > Insecta > Phasmatodea > Bacillidae > Bacillus > Bacillus rossius. The sequence goes on along the minus strand of NC_086339.1, from coordinate 46,614,787 downwards.
TTAATGGCTTTACAATGATACTCCCAGTGAAATGTTCTAATTGGGGTCTCTGCTCTTGAATACAAAACCATAATTTCTTGTAATTAATGCAGGCAAATTTTTACACGCTTTATATAAGCTTCACCTGTATGTATGTATGTTTGTACGTTTGTAACCGACTCCTTTGGGTGAGAATTTGACCCACTTCAAACGGCCAGATTTCATTCAAACTTTGTAGATTTATCGAGGACCCATGACAATACACTAATTTGATAAGATTATTCCATTATTCAATTTGCAAAATAGGATTTTTGTCAATTTATATAATATCACAATATTTAGTAGGCTTTGTTTATATCGTGCCAAAACCATTTCGCTCATGTGCGAACTTTTTTCTTTCAGTTTTCCTTGGCGCGATGTAAACAAAGCCTACTAAATATTGTGACATTTAATTAAATGAAAAGTGAGAGTGGGTTATGATTATTTTAACTAAGCTTGTGAATCTATCAGAATTGCACAAAAAACTTTTAAAAAATAACACACTTTAACGTGTGAGTAGTATATAATAGGGCATACTGAAACAGGCTTCAGGCTGTGGATTGTGTGGATTGTGATTGTCGGTCCGCCATCTTGGATTTGTGACGTCACGGCAGCCATCTTTGACTCAAAATTCCTCAAAATTCCTCAAAATTGACTCAAAATGACTCAAAATTTCCCGTTTTCGAGGGAAAATTCCCGTTTCGAGGAAAAATTAGGATTTCGAAAAACCACAAAAGTCTTTTGCCTTAGAAAGAACACAAATTCCTGATATAGGCTTAAGCATCCTTAACTACAGCCTCCGATAAGCCTCTTTTAGGATTATGACGTCACCGTTGCAATTTTCGTTACGCCCGCCATCTTGAAAATCCGCAATTTTTATGTTAGAAAATCGGGTAAAATTTTAAAAATCATTAAAAAATATATTTGATCAAATTAAATAAAAATCTTAAAAACCACTGTTGCAGTTATCGTTACGGTCGCCATCTTGGATTATATAAATTTTACATATTTCGTTACACCCGCCATCTTGGTTGAGTACCATGTCATTCTTACACTTTATGTTACGACCACCATATTGGATCCTATTAATGTTGCAATTATCGTTATGGTCGCCATCTTAAAATTTAGACGCCATCTTGAAAATCCGTAATTTTAATGCTAGAGATTCAGGAAAAAATTTAAAAATCATTAAAAAAAATTAACTAATCGAATTAAATAATAAAAAATCCTTAAAACCACCATTGCACTTTTTCGTGACGGCCGCCATCTTGAAATCACCCGCTGGAGGTCACCATCTTGTTTTCGTCCGCTAGAGTGTGCTGATACCATGTTGGTATAATTATCTGGTCACCATAACTTTGATCTCTTATATTGACATTGAACTTTGACCTTGACCTTGAACTTTGACCTTGACCTTGAACTTTGACCTTGAAATTTGACCTTGACCTTGAACTTTGACCTTGACATTGGAATTTGACCTTGACCTTGAAATTCGACCTTGACCTTGAAATTTGTCCTTGACCTTTAAATTTGACGTTAACCTTGAAATTTGACTTTGTCCTTGAAATTTGACTTTGTCCTTGTCGTCCATCATGGATCCCTCATTTTATGTTTAGTACATGATACCAGGAGCTACCGCCTGCTAGTGGTCATTGCCACCATCTTGTTTTCGTCTGATGGAGGACGCCACCTTGTGTGTACTCATCTTACCATTATGCTAGTTTTATTCTAACCCGATACAGTGCAGTAATCATTTATTACTGAGGTGCCCACCATCTTGGAAATTCGTAATAACTAACACATAAATTCGGAAAAAATTCCAAAAGTCTCCGAAAAAAATCAATTATTAATTTACAAATTGAATCGATTGATTCGTGTCCACGGTTCGATTCTTGACCAGTGACAGTTGCAACTAATTATTAAATAAATTTTAGATTCTGTTTTCCATTACCTTTCGCGGAGTTTATTGACCATTCACTCCTAAATTCACCTAAAAAAAATCACCCATTCAAGTAATGATTGATTCGATACTTGGTTCGATCTATGGTCGAAGCTAAAAATTAATTTAATTTAAATACCAGATAAGTGTAAGGTTCGAGAAATAAAACACCGCAAGTTCTTTTACAAACATAATATTTATTACATCATTTCTATTCTACTACAGGATCACTTGTGAAAGCCAGCAATCTTATAAACATTTAACCCTGCATAGGCGTGAAATGACTAATTCTTAGCTCCAATCGGTTTATACTAGACAGAGACCAACCAGAACCTTTACTAACATAGTTCTCCTCTTCTTGACAGAGTTTCTGGATACCGTTTTTAACAGTTTGCTTCACATCGTCAGAACTGTAAATTACTGCAGCCGATGTCTTGAATGCACGTTTCTTCAATTTGTCATCTAACGGATATGGCTTTCCATATATACAGTCCAGCCACAAGTTATATTTTAATGGTCCGTTTGTTGCTACATCATCAGTAAGCTGATTGATTATGTCCTGTCTGATATCATCGAGAAAAGTACAAATTTCCTTCGACTCACCAAACGTATTTAAATAATAGTAGTCTTTCAACGTTCCACGAAATGCTGACTGCGCCAAGTAGAAGCCATTATCATTCACCTGTAGAGCACCGACTACAGTCTTAGGTTTAGTTCCATGTCCAGATACCATAGCAATCGGTTGCTGCGCATCTGTTTTTTTGCCTGTACGCTCACGAGCCTTCAACCTAAACCGAGGAGTTGAAATTTCTGCAGGTAGTTCTACAGTAGGCGCACGGACTTCACCTTTACATTTTTTCACATGTCGCAAATTATCAATTCGAGTAAACCATTCATGACGCTCATCACAGCGAAACTTCATGCGAGAAGGATTCTTCATGCATTTGCTCCGCTCATGTCTTTGTGCATCATGGGAAAATGCGAACGACGTATCACAGTAGCTGCAAGGATACCGTGGTGATGAAGACGAACCTTTCAGACCTGATCCAGATGTCGATGTTACTACGATTTTACCATCTCCAGGCATACTCTTATGAACATCAATGCATCGTTGTTGCACCGAAACCTTTACTTTCTGCCGCACAGCAGGACCTTTGCATGCCTTCATGTGCGTTTTCATATTATCTTTTCTAGCAAACTGCTTATGACATTTCTCACAACCATTCATTTTACGATAAAGGTTCTTAGCACATTCGCTCTTCTCGTGTCGCCGACCATTGCTTTTGTTTGAGAAAATCTTGTCGCAGTAACAGCACCGATGTTCGTTAGTTGTCAAATCAGCATCCATTGAAGTCTCCATCGAGGTCGAATCGTCGTTCATCGTGGTTTCCTGCACAGCCAGCTCTGTAGTCATTAAGCTCTCTTCTGCTGGTGGTACCACGACCGATGAGGTCTCCTCCAATGTTGTCGTTCTCGTTGCCAACGGGATCTGCACCTTCTTCGCCGTCGCTGACGTCAAGGTTCCCGTAGACGATGGTACAACGTCCATCATGTTCGTCGTTAAAGTCGGTAAAGATGCCATCAAGTTCGCAAGATCAAGTAAATACGCGACTTATGCACCAGATGAATCAAATTAGGTGAGCCTTGCAACGTCGTCGTCAGTAACAAACTGAGCGACCAGATGTCTAGGACTCGCTTATATACATGCACCGGATGGAATAATACGCTAGTCAAATCAAGATCAATTTACTATAATACTAGAGTCAAATCATCATTAAAAATAGAAACACCATCAAAAAGGCAGCACATTTTGGACGCGCAGTCAATAAAAAGGAAGCACATTCTACAAAACGAAAGCTCATTTAACGTAAAGGAGGTACATTCGCACTTACATTAAACTCGATAGGATGCGATCGTCAGTGTTAAGCTAGGATATAATGTCTCCATCATTCTATGAATCCAACAGTTAGTAGTTCTATAAGTAATTGTCATCAACAGTCTTTTGGCTGCAATATTCATTGTCTTCAATATTCGTTGACTACAATATTCATTGTCTCCAATATTCGTTGTCTCCAATATTCGTTGTCTCCAATATTCATTGGCTCCAATTTTCGTTTGCTCCAATATTCGTTGACTCCAATATTCGTTGGCTCCAATAATCATTGGCTCCAATATTCACGGACTCCAATATCAATTGGCTCCAATAATCATTGGCTGCAATATTCACGGGCTCCAATATCAATTGGCTCCAATTGCTCCAAATGCTCCAACAGGTTCCAAAAGGCTCCATCAGTATTTTGGCTCCAACAGTCTTAAGGCTCCAATATTCGTTGGCACCAATATTCATTGGCTCCAATATTCATTGACTCCAATTTTCGTTTGCTCCAATATTCGTTGACTCCAATATTCGTTGGCTCCAATAATCATTGGCTCCAATATTCACGAGCTCCAATATCAATTGGCTCCAATTGCTCCAAATGCTCCAACAGGCTCCAAAAGGCTCCATCAGTCTTTTGGCTCCAATATTCGTTGGCACCAATATTCATTGGCTACATTATTCATTGACTCCAATATTCAGATTCTGCTAGCTTGTGAACTTCTCATTGTTGAGCAAAGATATAGTTCTAGTACAAGCCAGAATTATTTTTGGTATTTTTTTGTCATTTTAAATTTTTTATTAATTTATTTGTTATTTATTAAATATTTTTTTTCCTGTAATTTTATGATATCAAAGAAAACGTGTCGTTTTTCTCCGTGTGCTTCTGATTATTCTTGACAATATTTTAGTGGTTTTCTCCGTGTGCTCCTGATTATTCTTGCTAATTTTATGATGGTTTACTCCGTGTGCTCCTGATTATTCTTATCAATATTTTGATGGTTAATCCGTGTGCTTGCTATCAATCTTGCGGTTTCGGTCAAAGGTCAAGGTCACACCCATCCAAGATGTCCGCCGTGACGTTGCATTCCAATATGGCGGACCGTGAGAAATCTGAGAAGCACTAGCAGGAAGGATGAACTTCCTTCTCCTTGGAGACTATCGAAGCCATCCTTCTTATGCTATCGATAGTGAGCATCCCGCATCCCGCATAAAGGAAATATTATTTACCTGCAAGCAACACGTGGTGTCATCTGATGTTGAAAAGCGGAACTACTTGCACCAAGTACCTTTGCATGAGATAAATTAACTCCCACCACTGAATATTGCTATTGTAGTCAGTTAAAGACATGACGTTTCGTAGCCACGCAGCCAATTAGTCATGCAGTCTCGTGACCATGCGTTACGGAAGCTTCGTAGTCCTATAGCCTCGCGATCACGTAACCTTTAAGACTTGCAATCGCATAGTCTCGTAACCTCATGGCTTGTAGTCTCGTAGTAATGATGCAATGGAGCCTTGTAGACTTGATTCTACGTAATCAAGTAGCCTTGTAATTCTTATAACATAATGCTATTGAAGCAGATGGATCAAAAGAGAAAATTCCGACGAAGACAGATGCGTCAATTGGAGCCTTGTAGATGAGTAGCTTCGTAGTCAAGTACTCGTGCAGACTTGAAGTCCTGTATCCTCGCGGTCACTTAAACTTGAGTTCTAGAAGCTTCGTAGCTCTGTAGCCTCGCAGGCATGTATAACTCGTAACCAGCTAGATCCTTTTAGACTTGTATTCTTGCGGCTCATAGTCTCTTAGACTCGTAGCATTCTAGCCAAATATATTTGGCGCTGATGAGACAAAAAGCAGTTGGAGCCTATGACTTTCAAGAAGCCAATGACTTTTGGAGCCAAAATACTTTTGGAGCCAATGAATATTGAAGCCAATGACTATTGGAGTCAATGTCTATTGTAGCCAATGTCTATTGGAGCCAATGACTATTGGAGCCAATGAATATTGGAGCCAATAAATATTGGAGTCAATGAATATTGGAGTTAATGAATATTGGAGCCAATGAATATTAAAGCCAATGAAAATTGGAGCCAATGAATATTGGAGTCAATAAATATTGGAGTCAATAAATATTGGAGTCAATGAATATTGGAGTTAATGAATATTGGAGCCAATGAATATTGGAGTCAATGAATAATGTAGCCAATGAATATTGGTGCCAAAGAATATTGGAGCCAAAAGACTGTTGGAGCCAAAAGACTGATGGAGCCTTTTGGAGCCTGTTGGAGCATTTGGAGCAATTGGAGCCAATTGATATTGGAGCTCGTGAATATTGGAGCCAATGATTATTGGAGCCAACGAATATTGGAGTCAACGAATATTGGAGCAAACGAAAATTGGAGCCAATGAATATTGGAGACAACGAATATTGGAGACAACGAATATTGGAGACAATGAATATTGTAGTCAACGAATATTGAAGACAATGAATATTGGAGCCTACGAAAATTGAAGCCAACGAATATTGGAGCCAACGAATATTGGAGCCTACGAAAATTGACGCCAACGAATATTGGAGACAATGAATATTGGAGCCTACGAAAATTGTAGTCAACGAATATTGGAGACAATGAATATTGTAGTCAACGAATATTGAAGACAATGAATATTGCAGCCAAAAGACTGTTGATGACAATTACTTATAGAACTACTAACTGTTGGATTCATAGAATGATGGAGACATTATATCCTAGCTTAACACTGACGATCGCATCCTATCGAGTTTAATGTAAGTGCGAATGTACCTCCTTTACGTTAAATGAGCTTTCGTTTTGTAGAATGTGCTTCCTTTTTATTGACTGCGCGTCCAAAATGTGCTGCCTTTTTGATGGTGTTTCTATTTTTAATGATGATTTGACTCTAGTATTATAGTAAATTGATCTTGATTTGACTAGCGTATTATTCCATCCGGTGCATGTATAAAAGCGAGTCCTAGACATCTGGTCGCTCAGTTTGTTACTGACGACGACGTTGCAAGGCTCACCTAATTTGATTCATCTGGTGCATAAGTCGCGTAATTACTTGATCTTGCGAACTTGATGGCATCTTTACCGACTTTAACGACGAACATGATGGACGTTGTACCATCGTCTACGGGAACCTTGACGTCAGCGACGGCGAAGAAGGTGCAGATCCCGTTGGCAACGAGAACGACAACATTGGAGGAGACCTCATCGGTCGTGGTACCACCAGCAGAAGAGAGCTTAATGACTACAGAGCTGGCTTTGCAGGAAACCACGATGAACGACGATTCGACCTCGATGGAGACTTCAATGGATGCTGATTTGACAACTAACGAACATCGGTGCTGTTACTGCGACAAGATTTTCTCAAACAAAAGCAATGCTCGGCGACACGAGAAGAGCGAATGTGCTAAGAACCTTTATCGTAAAATGAATGGTTGTGAGAAATGTCATAAGCAGTTTGCTAGAAAAGATAATATGAAAACGCACATGAAGGCATGCAAAGGTCCTACTGTGCGGCAGAAAGTAAAGGTTTCGGTGCAACAACGATGCATTGATGTTCATAAGAGTATGCCTGGAGATGGTAAAATCGTAGTAACATCGACATCTGGATCAGGTCTGAAAGGTTCGTCTTCATCACCACGGTATCCTTGCAGCTACTGTGATACGTCGTTCGCATTTTCCCATGATGCACGAAGACATGAGCGGAGCAAATGCATGAAGAATCCTGCTCGCATGAAGTTTCGCTGTGATGAGTGTCATGAATGGTTTACTCGAATTGATAATTTGCGACGACATGTGAAAAAATGTAAAGGTGAAGTCCGTGCGCCTACTGTAGAACTACCTGCAGAAATTTCAACTCCTCGGTTTAGGTTGAAGGCTCGTGAGCGTACAGGCAAAAAAACAGATGCGCAGCAACCGATTGCTATGGTATCTGGACATGGAACTAAACCTAAGACTGTAGTCGGTGCTCTACAGGTGAATGATAATGGCTTCTACTTGGCGCAGTCAGCATTTCGTGGAACGTTGAAAGACTACTATTATTTAAATACGTTTGGTGAGTCGAAGGAAATTTGTACTTTTCTCGATGATATCAGACAGGACATAATCAATCAGCTTACTGATGATGTAGCAACAAACGGACCATTAAAATATAACTTTTGGCTGGACTGTATATATGGAAAGCCATATCCGTTAGATGACAAATTGAAGAAACGTGCATTCAAGACATCGGCTGCAGTAATTTACAGTTCTGACGATGTGAAGCAAACTGTTAAAAACGGTATCCAGAAACTCTGTCAAGAAGAGGAGAACTATGTTAGTAAAGGTTCTGGTTGGTCTCTGTCTAGTATAAACCGATTGGAGCTAAGAATTAGTCATTTCACGCCTATGCAGGGTTAAATGTTTATAAGATTGCTGGCTTTCACAAGTGATCCTGTAGTAGAATAGAAATGATGTAATAAATATTATGTTTGTAAAAGAACTTGCGGTGTTTTATTTCTCGAACCTTACACTTATCTGGTATTTAAATTAAATTAATTTTTAGCTTCGACCATAGATCGAACCAAGTATCGAATCAATCATTACTTGAATGGGTGATTTTTTTTAGGTGAATTTAGGAGTGAATGGTCAATAAACTCCGCGAAAGGTAATGGAAAACAGAATCTAAAATTTATTTAATAATTAGTTGCAACTGTCACTGGTCAAGAATCGAACCGTGGACACGAATCAATCGATTCAATTTGTAAATTAATAATTGATTTTTTTCGGAGACTTTTGGAATTTTTTCCGAATTTATGTGTTAGTTATTACGAATTTCCAAGATGGTGGGCACCTCAGTAATAAATGATTACTGCACTGTATCGGGTTAGAATAAAACTAGCATGATGTAAGATGAGTACACACAAGATGGCGTCCTCCATCAGACGAAAACAAGATGGTGGCAATGACCACTAGCAGGCGGTAGCTCCTGGTATCATGTACTAAACATAAAATGAGGGATCCATGATGGACGACAAGGACAAAGTCAAATTTCAAGGACAAAGTCAAATTTCAAGGTTAATGTCAAATTTAAAGGTCAAGGACATATTTCAAGGTCAAGGTCAAATTTCAAGGTCAAGGTCAAATTCCAAGGTCAAGGTCAAAGTTCAAGGTCAAGGTCAAAGTTCAAGGTCAAGGTCAAAGTTCAAGGTCAAGGTCAAAGTTCAATGTCAATATAAGAGATCAAAGTTATGGTGACCAGATAATTATACCAACATGGTATCAGCACACTCTAGCGGACGAAAACAAGATGGTGACCTCCAGCGGGTGATTTCAAGATGGCGGCCGTCACGAAAAAGTGCAATGGTGGTTTTAAGGATTTTTTATTATTTAATTCGATTAGTTAATTTTTTTTAATGATTTTTAATTTTTTTCCTGAATCTATAGCATTAAAATTACGGATTTTCAAGTTGGCGTCTAAATTTTAAGATGGCGACCATAACGATAATTGCAACATTAATAGGATCCAATATGGTGGTCGTAACATAAAGTGTAAGAATGACATGGTACTCAACCAAGATGGCGGGTGTAACGAAATATGTAAAATTTATATAATCCAAGATGGCGACCATAACGATAACTGCAAAAGTGGTTTTTAAGATTTTTATTTAATTCGATCAAATATATTTTTTAATGATTTTTAAAATTTTACCCGATTTTCTAACATAAAAATTGCGGATTTTCAAGATGGCAGGCGTAACGAAAATTGCAACGGTGATGTCATAATCCTAAAAGAGGCTTATCGGAGGCTGTAGTTAAGGATGCTTAAGCCTATATCAGGAATTTGTGTTCTTTCTAAGGCAAAAGACTTTTGTGGTTTTTCGAAATCCTAATTTTTCCTCGAAACGGGAATTTTTCCCTCGAAAACGGGAAATTTTCCCTCGAAAACGGGAAATTTTGAGTCATTTTGAGTCAATTTTGAGGAATTTTGAGGAATTTTGAGTCAAAGATGGCCGCCGTGACGTCACAAATCCAAGATGGCGGACAGACAATCACAATCCACACAATCCACAGCCTGAAGCCTGTTTCAGTATGCCCTATTAATATACTACTCGTGTGTAAAATGTCTACATGTATTGATTTTAGATTTTTTTCCAATTTGGCTGTGATTGAAACAACAGCTTGCAAAACTTTGCCTCGTCGACAAAGGCGCGGAAGATTTTACACGCCTTTTTACACGCTTTTACACGCTTTATATTAGCTTCATCTGTATGTTTGTAACCGACTCCTTTGCACTCGATTTTGACCCACTAAAAAAGACAGATTTAATCTAAACTTCGTATACTTATCGAGGACCGGTGACAATACACTAATTAATAAGTTTATCTCATTATCCTGATTAGGATCGACATGATTAAATAATTTCCTCTCCCAGCCTCTGTGTGTCGGCGTGCAGTCGGCGCATGCGTACCGTCTTCCTACTTTACAGCTCGAGCATATTAGTATTATTACAATATATCCTCGACAATTGGTTTGTTGGCCGAGCGGATTAAGGCGCGGGTCTTCGATGACGTCAACCTATGGATTCACCGGTCGTGGTGTGCCAAAAATTCCCTCAGATTAGCATTTCCAAAACCTTTTGCTTCAATTTAAATTTACTTTGTTTCTCCTAAATATTTGTCATATTTAAACTTTTCCCTTCTCAGTCTCACTCCCATTTTAATTTTGCCAAGCTGCTGGCAGTCCTTTCCCAGTCTCCCTCAGCACAGGATAACTGTGTCCAGCCGACTCTGCTGGACAGACTTTAGTTCCCACCGGCCAGAACATGCCCTGGCGTGTTATCTAGTACCTCCTGATCGATTCTGTCACGAACTCACGTTTTGTTCTGTGCTTCGGCAAGCTTCTCAGAGTCGGCTTCCGACCTGAGACTCAGCTGCGGTAGGCGAGTTAGGTCAGGCCTCTCGGCCCAAGTTACACCCCGGCCAGGCACGTAGCCTCGGGCCGGAGCCCCGTTTTCCCACTGACTGTGCAAACCCCGCCCCCCCTCCTTGCACCACCATCCCTGTTCAGAGAAGTGCTCCTACCAAGGTCTTCCTTTTCGCAGCTATACCGCAAACGATACCTCTCGGTGGTATCGTGAACTAAAGTTTAAATCTCAATTCCGTCTTTACCCGCCTGAGCGCAGGACATTCGCGCTCTCTGCAACCTATGTCTCGACCACGAGCCCATCTACTTCCCCAGCCTCTCGTCTCGGAGCGCCAGTGTCGCCCCTTTGGTCCTAGCTTATGTGCAGTGCTTCCACCGCGATCTCTCGTGGCGGCCTCGGCAACCAACTGCACTTAGTTCCGTAACTCGCCACGAGAGTGACCCCCGTCCCAGCCTGTTACACCCATCTACGAGTTGCCCCTTGACTGCCGTCCAACTGCAATACACACATACCCCCCTTCCCCCGGTTGATGCATAGGCCCCTATCTGACAGGGTACCAGCCAATCAGAGCCCCGGATCCCCCTCTTCTTTGCCCCCAGGCGCCTTTCGGCTTTTTAATGTACTGCGCTTCCCATGATGAGAGGAAGTCGTCGTCCTGTCTCGACCGAGCCCAGATCGTGTCCTGGAACGTCGTCCGCGAATTATTTCGCTAGTTAAATTTTGTTTCGAGTGATCTCTCCAGTTGGCTACTTAGTATGTAGTCGCTTTTGACCCGGGAGTGTTCCCGAAATATTGTATTTTCATTATTGATTTTAAGCAGTATTCGGTAGTGCCCGAAGTGTATAGTAGTTTTGCTCGACACCCGCGGTCGTGTCACATTTCCTGCATGGATTAATCTGCGAGTGGCAACCCACGATGGTGAGTAATAATTTACGCCCCATTCCACAATAGTTAGTCTGACGTTCCCCTTTTGTTTTTATATAGTTGAAAACTTACAATATTCTAATTTTACACTGTGCTTCTGTGCAGTGGGTTTAAATACCACCCCGGGCGTCTCCCGAGTTCCAAATTCAACTACAGATGCAACCCTTGCTACCAGCGACCCTGCAGTGGGCTTCTCTTTCTTCTCGGCCACCATTTTTCTCCTTCTTGACGACATGCGCCAGCCAACAGGACTATGAAATTAGTATGTAATCACTGTTAAGGACAATAACATTGTTTTGTTACAACAAAAATTGTAAATGACAGCAGTATCGAAATTGATCTGGTTTAGCATGATTAAATAATAATGTTATTTCAGAAATAATTTAATATAAGGGTACAAGTGGAGTTGGTATGGTTATAATTCGATATTGTATCCTACTTTTTATAATGTATGTTAACTTGCGTTGGATCCCCGGCCGGGCTAGGATAAGTTGCAACATTTGGTAACTTAACGAGAGAGGAACTTCGTAATCACACGATTTCAATTATATTAAAATGAGGTATAAACATGGTTAAATTAAGACTGCATTGTAATAATGGAAATTTCTGTGTAACAAAAAGAGGGAGAAATAATTGGATCTAATATATATAATCCTATGTCAACAATAAAATGAATATGCTTATAAACTAACACCGTAGTCTTTAAGATTTTTTTTGCCTTGTCGATCCTCAAACACTCAACCTGTTCTCCAGTGAGTGCTCTAAATTCATCTTGTTTCCACTCGTGTCACCTCTGGGAGATGCTATGGTATTAGGGCTCGCTCTCAACTTTTGCTCAGTGCTTCCAAGCTTTTGCATTTTAGTACTTATAGAAACATGTGATACACGAGTTGGTTACAGTGGGTTCTAATCGTGTCCACGGGTGAAATAAGATATATTTTTTTGTTTTCTTATCAACAAATTTTGGGTTTGGTGCCGTAAATCCAACTGTAATTCGTCTGGGACTTAGCCAAACCTTCTATTCCAACTAAAAAGTGAAAAATAAATATAGTTTAAAAAACTAATAAACACGCTTTTAAAGCACATCGAACTAAAAAGTGAAAATAAATTTTAAAATAAGCTTAAAGCAATAATAAATGAAAAATACTAGTATTATTGTGAAAAAAGTGTGGGGCGCTTTGTTCCATATTTATCGTACATCGAGCGGATATTGGAGTCTATCCTAAAGGTCATTGAACCCGCGAATTTTTCCTGTCTCTAGGTGTTACACATCACTGGCGAATACTGAAATACTTGCTCATATTTTTCCCCCACCCCGGAAAGTAAGGGTGGGGGTGAGCGAGTGCTGCGACACCTGGCGGCCCTGTGTGCAGGCGGGAGCGGCTGCAGCGGAGCCACGTGACCCCGCCCCCATGCTCAAGTGGACGGTGGGGCAGCGGCGGGAGTCGGGGGGCGGCCGCGCGTCCTCAGCCGGGGGCGGCCCGTGCCTCAGCATCCGGCGGGCGGCGGCGCGCCTCTACCAGTCGCGCCGCAGCCGCACGCCGTCCCGGCCACGCGGCAAGGAGAACCGCCAGGGTGAGTGCGCCAGAACCACCCTGCTCCCTCTACTAACTCTCAACTACCACCCTGCTCCCTCTACTGTGTACTTGCTCATTTGTGAACTTACTCTCTCGCATACGTGTTCACTCGCAAACTTGCGGACTAGAATACTTGCAAATACTTATTCTAATACACTCGCATAACTGTACACCCATATGCCCGCTTATGCACTTTCACAAATCACACACGCACGGGAAAACAATCGCTACTTAAAAACTGTCAAAACTTCATATGGATTTTAAGTTTTACAGTTTACCTGTAACTGTAGGTGAGTCGATAACTTTAGACGAAAACAGTTGGCATATAAAATTTTTAATTTTTACATTGAGTAAAAGAATTTAATTTTTTTTACATAAAAAGTTATTATTAATGAATATAAAATGGTTGCATTGAGTAGCAATAGCATTGTTCTGGTAGTACAATGTGTATTTGTGTACTTAACATATTTTATAATCCTCTCTCTGAAATTTCATTTATAACACGTGGTGCCCACGCACCATAACATCTTTTGTTTGATACTTTCTCATTGGTTAAGAGTACTCCACGAAAACTATGCCAATCACAGAAGTATTCGGAATGTACCTCATTGTTTTGAAATTTAGCCTGTGGCATAATCAAACCGCGTAATCAAACCGTAAAATAATATGATCGATAATTATGTGTGTGTATTTAGTGGATATCAGTCCGAAGGCTGATTTCATCACACCAAGCACCTTACATCTTCTAACTCCTGGCATTGACGTTTTAATTTAATACAATTTCTTGGACGTACGCCGTTGTAGTTTTGTACTGTTTTGCTATGGGAAAAATTCATAAATGCAATATAAGAAATAAAAATATAAACTCACAGAAAAAAGTCTAAATCAGATGTCAAACAGATGGACCCAACGATGGATGTAAATAGGTTTTATGGTCAACACAAAGACGACAGCACAAATTAACACATTCTAAATTAAATATCAGACAGCAAAAGAATTCCTTGCAATGAATCTAGTCATGTAAAATATTTTAACTTCACAGAAAACATAGTGGGCTAACATGGACGAGACGATTTAAACAATAACTGTAAATGCAGACTGACAAAAAAACCTGGACTACGAAGCTAAACATACGAACACAAGGATGAAAACAAACAATATTATGGGCAACACAACGACAACAGCGACGGACACAGAATATTCCCTACGACAACACAGTTGCAGCGTTTCGGGAACTGGCTTCTGTTCCCGCCATCAGGCCAGACAGATAATGGAAAACAGGAGGTATGTTTGTTCAACTTCCTCCCCGAGCGCAGCCAATGGCAGATGAGGGCTCCCCTGATTGGCCGCGCACCTAACAGCTGGTGTGTTGCTGTGAGGGTTGCTGATAAATTGGTTTCTTTTATAATTAAAGGTATTCATATATTTTTTTAATTCAATACTTTGTTGACTGATAATAGTGTAGTTTCTCAAAATGCTGATTCCTTTAGTTTTTTTTTAATTGGGTGTTCTTCTCGTATGAGTGGTAGAGCATTGTCCCAGAGTATGTCATGGCTGTTTCCCCAGCCACTCGGTCGGGAGTCAGTCAGCCCTGGTTAAGCCCGAGTGGTCCTGTGACAGGAAAATGCCACCCAACAGCTTAAGAGAACACTAGTAACCTACACAACGCCGAGAAGTAGCAATTAGCCAAGAGTTAGGGAGCCCTTCCATTTCCACTCCGTAGCCCACACAACCTGTGTTGCATTATATTAACCGATTAAACTATGAATTACGACATGTATGTAGCCAGCACTGATATTGCATATTTAAAAGTTGAAACACGACTATTCGAGGTTTGTTTTCGCTCCAATAGCTTAACCGTTCTGTACACAATCAAGCCACTGTGCCTTTATCAAGGTCAGATGCTTCCTATTTCTTGAGCTGGGTTTGCACATGACAGCTTCAATTTTTCTTCTAACGATTTTTTACTGTTTCAGGGAAAGCAGTTATCTCTCAGATTGAATTGAATTAGACGTACTGTTACAGGCTTGCCATATCGAAATGAATTCCAGCTTGCTTCAAGCTTAACTTCAAAATTACGACACTTATTTTCATTCGTAAATTTGCAGTATGCTAAACTATACTCAAGCTAAGTTAATTTGTTATTGCAACAGTAATTAAAAATTTATTCTAAGCTTAATTCAATCTCGATTTCAGCTAAACTACCATCGTAGTCTTTTGCAGCCACTGTCTTCTAAAGTGGTTTGGCATAAACACTGTTTAAAAATTTTCATCTTAAATTTACAAAGAACGCTATTTACAACGCTATTTACTTGAAAACTTTTGACTAAACTTCACATGGGCTTTAAGTTTTACATTTTCATTGTAACTGTAGGTGAGTCGATAACTTTAGGCGAAGAAATTTGGCATATAAAATTTTTTATCTGTACTTCGAATAAAATAACTTAAGTATTTTTTTAACATAATAAGTTATTATTCATGAATATAAGACGATTACATTAAGTAACAAGAGCATTGTTCGGGTGGAGTGACGTGTATTTGTGTACTTCACCAATTCCATATAGCTCTCTCTGAAATCTAATTTACAACGCTATTTGCAAATTATCCAGGATAATAACGGACGCTGAATTCACTTACTTTGAAAGAAGAATTCCAAAAGAATATTCTGGACATGTTAGTAAAACATTAAGAGACTGGTGGTCTACGGCAAGAAGGCTCGTTTGTTGTCCTAGGTTAAATACTGAATACGCAAGGGGGTGTTTGAAATTGCGAAGAGCGCTTGGTTTTTTCCAGTTGGATTGTCGGTTGAAAGGTGGGTACACCACCTGTATAACTCCCGGAAAGAGGGGGGGGGGGGGCTGAATAATTGTATCCCCTCGGAAAGGGTACATTTCATACTTTTGGTGGCGGTAGTGTAGCTGGGTATAAACTGGAAAGGTACCCTTTTCCGATTCCTTAAAATGTTTCGGTTTTAATGCAAATATGCACTGGAAAGGTATCCCCTCGGAAAGGGTACCTTTCAGGATTTTCTGTACAATGACATATCAGAAAATAAACTGGAAAGGTACATTTTGCGATTTCTTAAAATGTTTTAGTTTTAATGCAAATATGGCCTAGGAAAGGTATCCCCTCGGAAAGGTTAGGTTAGATTAGATTAGTTTAGGTTAGGTAAGAGGGGATAACTTTCACAATTTTAAAGCAGAAAATAATATGCATTTGAATAAATCGGAAAGGGTACCTTTCCAGTTTCTACCCAGCTACACTACCGCCACCAGAAGTATGAAAGGTACCCTTTCCGAGGGGATAGAATTCTATCGTCCCCAGCTCCCGGCAGCGGTGAAGGCGGAGGGATTGCGGAGTGAGGGCTGAGGGCTGCTTGCAGGAGGGGCGGACAACTGCGGCTCTCCGCGGACCAGGGACAGCGTCTACATGCGTCTGGACGCGCTGCCCGCCGCCCTACGTGACGTCAGCAACCGGCCGGCAGAGGGCGTCGAGTCGCCGGCCAAGAGGCGGCGTCGCTCCTCCGCGCGGCCCAGGTACTGCCATCTGTACCACTTGCACACGTGGCCAGAGGGGAACTCTACAGCGTCAACTGTTTCATGAATATTAACACTGGAAACCTTATTTTCACAGACAAGAGAGCCAAATGCCCGATCGCGCATCTTCGGTATTTTTTTGTTCATTGTAAATGTGTTGATAAAAGGATACTAATGGCCAATTAGGTAAGCTATATTATTAATACTTTAAAACATTGTGGACGGTTGATTTGGTTAGGATAGCTACATAAAAGATACGGGGAAAAAAAGCATGAACTTCGGGGAACTTCGGGTTTTGGCTCTCTCGTCTGTGAAAAGAAGGCTTCCTTCTCAACACGATGTGTACACAGAGAAAAAAAGATTTGTTTGAAAGAAACAAATATTTTTTTTGACGTGATAACGTCTTACAAATCGACGAACGCCGGCTGCACGCACGAAAAACTGTCACGTTCCGCCTGAGCCGAGCGTGCAAGAACCGGCCAACCACCGTGTGAGAAAAATATTCTATAATATCAAAACAGGTAACAGCGGGCTTTTTTGAACTAATTGTTTGTGATTATATTCAAACAAATTATTTAAATTAAATTTGCAAAAACTGTAAATAGTAGGTATTTGAAAATGAAAAAAAGTATGCAATTTTTCATCAATGTTTTCTTATGACGTTATCATGTAAAATTGTTTTCCGTAAACTGACTTTACAGACAACCCCCTTTTTATTTATGGCGAAACAAACATTTACATGCCGTAACAAAATATTTTGTACCCCAAACAAACTTATTGAGGAAAAAAATTGATTTGTTACACTTAACCAAATATAATGTTGAGTTTGAAAAACATCATTTGGTTGTGGTCAACAAAATCTTTCCTACTGCAAAACATTTCTTTTAATGAATAAAATATATTTATTTCACCATATACAAACAAATATTGTGTTGAGGTAAACAAACCTTTCTCTCGGTGTAGTATTGTGGCCCTAGCCTCTGGTCATTGCCGAAGCTCTAACACCTTCCCGATCTTAAAAAGAGGGGGTGATCCCTAGCATGTATAAACGAACTGGAAGTTTCTATCACCCTACCCTGATAGGGCGCACATGTGGGAGGGAACCGTGAGAATGCCGGCCGTAGGTCGGAACAATCTGAAATATAATTCATGTTCAATAGTCAGTTCCAAATCCTGGGTTTTAGTTTCTTTTCGAGATTTTGAAGTGAAAACTTCTTTAGCCGCGTTGAGCGATTTTTAGTAGGGGCAAAACTTATGGGTTCGCGTCACCGACATGCTAGTGACGTGTCGCGCCAGACTGGCGAATCGCAGTGGCCTGTGTACATGTATACGCATATATACGGTAATATATTGTATATAATCGACTGTATCAAGTGCGTGTTGGACTCTTTTTTGGATGGGTAAAATCTTGTGAGTTCGCATCAACGACATGCTGTAGTAGCAGTAAGTGAAATTAATTTGACCACGTGAATACATGACCTAGGTCTGACATCACTGGTAAGTCATAGCTAGGTAATGAATTTCTACGTAATTTTTACATACCACTGACATCTGTTTTGACTAAAAAATGATGCAAGGATAAATGATATCATACTGACGTACTGATATAATACCAAAATCATTTTCTTACGTACATTTGACGTAGAAATGATTTAATATTACACATTTACAAACAAAGTTTAAGCTTTCACTTCTGTTGACAGTCCCCATGACTGTTTTTTTTTTAGTTTTTTTTAAGTTTTTATTGGAGCCTTTTCATTAGGCCTATATACTTAGTTTAAAAATTTAGTCTGCAAATGAAATGATTTAATTGATGACGTTGCTGCTCCAGTAGCGATTTCTAGCGGTGAGTGCGGAAACTATGTGTGATTAGAGTCCAGAAACGTAGTTCAAACCACAATTCGCATATATTTATTACGCTTGGTTTTATTTTCAAACAATTGTACTTTGAATTTCGTGTCTGAGATTCGTATTATGAGTGTAGTTGTAACATGGTAACTCATGAATTTTTTCGTTACCGAGGTTAGATGTCACCTACTCATCTCTTGCGAGTACTGAAAGATTCGCACACATTTTGTTGTGTTTTTTTTTGCGATTACTTTTACTTATGGGCTATTTCTGAAGTTTTATCACGATACCTACCTCCCTTTCACTTCTTGTTTTTCCACAAGTATTTTCAACAGATATTCATTTACTTAGTGTAATATCATGGGTAGGTATAAAAAGGCGCACACGTCATCGTTATTATCATCACTTACGCGACATTTTACACATATTACATTACGCTAAGTGAATATCTGTTGGAAATATTTGTGGCAAAACACGAAGCGAAAGGGAAGTATCGAGATTAGTTCATTGCTATGTTTAAAAAGCCTGAACTGATATAGCCTACTATGAATTTATTTTTAAATACCTGTTTTATAGGAAACTCAAAATCACGATAAAATGTTTTATTTACAAGATTGCGCCAACATACAAACAAGGCATCGTATCTCACTAAAAGGAAGAAAGAATATTTTAATGAAACCAATTATTAATTAGATACGTCTTAGATTTAATGTTTTGTGTTTTGTTGTTAAATGACATCGTACGTAATTCGGGCGTATCTTTGATTTTATCTATCAAATTTTTCAGAAAAAAATCATTCACGTTAAAAAAAATTGGTTATTATATTCGTAAAAAAAAAATTTAGCCACCATACAAACAGTCTTTTTAATAAATCTATTAAAAGAACCATATTAAGGTAAGATGCCCGAAGTTCGTCCCCTGACCTAATATCGTCCCCCATGGTTTCCGGACTAGTAAGAGCCGCATTTTAGCGGCAGTTGATGGAACTCGGAGGGAACAACGCAGTAGACATCTAGTAAGGCGCGCAAGCGGGTCACTTTCTGCGCTGTGTAGTAATTTAAGTTTGTATTTTATAGCAAAGAGAAAAACCTGTTAATTATACTTTGTTCAAGGACATTTTCTATTGAAAGGTAAGTTATTTTTTCGCTTCAACATAGCAATGTATTACTTATAACCTCTATTTTCATATTCATGTGCCATTTCGTTTTGTTCGTGTTTGTGTTGGGAGAGACAGACGGCCATTTTGAAAGACTCGACCTGTCCAATTTCCGTCCCCATGTACAGTGCCTAATTTCGTCCTGGGGACGAAATTTAGACCAGTGTTTCAAAGGCTGTTAAAAAATAAATCCAGTGCCATATATCACACAGACCTATGTTCCAGCATAAGTTTTATAAATAATTATGAATTACACATTATTTAATGCGCTTTTGAAGAAATATTAATTTCGAACCTTTTTTTAAATGTTATTTAACAGCACAGAGCTGCCTTTGTTATACATAACAATATGAATTTCACTACAAGCTATAAGGTTTTTAAATACATAATTATAATTTTGTCTTCTGTAATGACAGCAGCATTGTATTATTAAAGGGAAATTATCTCTTATATTAATGGTTGTTTATTTGCTCTTCACTGTTTGTCCTTACACAGCTTGAATTGCGATTTGTGGCCTATTTCATACATTTCAGATGGGAAACGGAAAACATGGAATAAAGACTCTATGATCGCTGCAGTGAAAGCTGTAAAAGAGAAGACTATGGGCTATAAAACAGCATATAAATTTTTTAATGTTCCAAGAGCGACGCTGAAAGATTATGTCAAATCAGAGCTGTCTGCTGATATGAGGAATGTGTACAAAAGAAAGTTGGAAGACACCCAGTGCTACCAGAGGCAGTAGAAAAATTGTTAGTCCAATACTGCTTGGAGATTGAAAACAACTACTATGGATTGACGGTCAGTGATCTAAGGAGAAAGGCTTATCAGTTAGCACTAAAGAATAATCTACCACATCCCTTTTAAAATGAGACAAAGAGCGCAAGGTAGAAATGGAAGTGACTTTTCTTTAAAAGGAACCCATGCCATACAATAAGGCGACCTCAGAATTTATCAATCGCAAGAATCCAAGGTTTCAAAAAAGAAAACGTATACACTTTCTTCTTCATTTGAAAAAAGAGCTGGAAAAAATAGATTTTGATGGAACAAGAATTTTTAATGTAGACGAGACAGGTACTTCCATCGTCCAGCACAAGGCAAGTAGAATTGTACCAGCAAAAGGAAAGAAACAAGTGCATAAGCTTTCTTCAGCCGAACGAGAAGTGAAAATAACTGCTGTGACATGCATGTCTGCTGCAGGGCAGTATGTTCTACCACTGCTTATATTCCCCCCAAAAAAACTGGCAAATTGAATTACTTGATGGAGCTCCTGCAGGGATGATCGGTGGGTGTAGTGAGTCGGGCTGGATCACTGCAGCCATATTTTCAAAATGGTTTGACCATTTCATTTCAATTGTTAGGCCATCGAAGGAGAAACCAGTGGTACTTGTTCTCGACGGGCATTTTACCCACACACGGAACAGAGACGTCAATGATGAAGCTCGTGAAAATTATGTCTCAATCATGTGTCTCCCTCCTCAATCGACAGATAAGTTGCAGCCACTCGATGTTGCATTCATGTTTCCCTTAAAGTCATACTACGCCAAAGCCATTGAAAATTGGTTAGCCAACAACCCAAACAGGGTTGTGCGAAAGCTGCAGGTCGCGAAACTGTTTGCAGAGGGTTACCAACGTGCTGCAACCTTGCAAACCGCAGTAAATGGATTCAAGAAAACAGGAATTTTTCCGTTCAATCCAGAAATATTTACCGAGGACCAGTTTCCAACCCTAAACCCAGAAGTCGTAACTGAAAATAGGAGAGCAGAAGAAACTCCAGTACAACCAGTGGTCAGTTCAAAAGACTTGCGAGATGTGCCAATAATCCAGCTATCTACATTCAACCGACCTGGGACAGCAATTCTGGTGACAGGAACTCCACATAAAGGTAACGTACAAGAAGCTCAGCAAAAGAAATGAAATGCAAGAAAGACATCTCAACACAAGGAACCAAACAAATTGCGAAAGAGACTTGCTTTGGATCTTTCTTCATGTGATCCCTCATCTCAACAGGGTAAGCTTACATCAAAATATTCAGTTGAAGTAGTAAAGGCATCTACATCCACTCTCAAAGAGAAGACTAAGAAAACAGCGAAAGCAGCTAAACGATCAAAGAAGAAACAAGTTGTCTCTGACTCTTCTAGTTGTGATAGTGATTGTGTTTCACTTGTTTCAACTTATGACGAAGACAGTGAGAACGATGTTAATTGTCCTTTTTGTTGCAAACTTTTTCTGCTGACCATCGTGGAGAGAAGTAAGTAAAATGTACAAAATGTTTCAGTGGTGCCATGAACTTTGTACATCCCATTCTGAATAGGCAAAATTCATTTGTATCTTTGCCTGGACAGTTAAATGAAATTCTTAAATTATTTCTTGAAGTAAGTCAAAACTTGCAAATTTTTATTTATTTTTACCATTTGTCTCGAATTTTCATGGATTTAGTTCTCTTTTTACAGATTTTAATATTTTGAATATTCAGTTAAAATATTACTTTTCTATTTTATACAAATATACAATAACGTGTGTTGCTTTAATACATTTCTTAACAATGTTAGTAGGGAGAGTAGGCTGGTTCTGGGCCAATGTAAACATAGAAATGTAAACACAGTGCCAGAACCACCCTGGGCGCCGCCATCTTGTTTCATGGGCGCCGCCATCTTGTCACGTGGGGACCACCATTGTTGTTGAAATCGGCTACCAGGGCGCGCCGGTAGGCCGCCAACTTAGTTCAGCCTTTAGTTACCGGAGCGCGCCACCGTCGCTCCGAAGGCAGGAATTGTATACAAAAAAACCTGGGCGTTAGGTGGATTCGATCCCGGGGACGCACCAACATCGTGGCCACGAGGTGGACGCCTTGACCACTAGACCACAAGACCATATGAAGTATGGGGAATAAAATAACGAACATATGCCTTAAAGAAGCTATGCTTAAAAGAAGCTATGTCTTTAAATTCCGAAAAAAACAATGCTTAAATCACGAAAAAATATATATATATGTCTATAAAACCGCCCCCCACCCCCACCACTCCACAACCACCATATTGTTTAAAAAAATATGCTTAACCCGCCATGTTGTATTCGAAAATAAATAAAATACCGCTAAGTCTAAATTACGAAAAATAAATATGTATATAAACCCACACCCACCTCCACCCAAGTATGCCTAAAAGAAACCCCCGCCATACTAGCTATGCCTAAACCGCTATGCTTAAAATACCTGCCATAATGTATGCTTAAACCGCCATGTTTAAATGACAAAAAATATGTTTAAAAGCCCCGCCACTCCACAACCGCCGCCATGTTGTATGCTTAAACCGCTAGGATGTATGCTTAAAGCAAACCCCCCACCATTATGCTTAACCACCATGTCTTAAAAAAATATGTCTATAAACCCCCCACCACTCCACAACCGTCATATCTAAATATGCTTAACCCGCCATGATGCATTCGAAAATAAACGTCTACAACCCCCCACTCCGAGTGTGCTTAATCACCATATTGAAATTTCGAAAATAAATAAAATATCGCTATGCTTAAATTTAAAAAAAAAAATACAGTCATACTAGCTATGCCTAAACAGGTAACTTTCGAAAATAACCACCATGTTTAAAAGCCCCGCAATACCAGCTATGACTAAAACAAACATAACCTCAAAATCCCGCGCAGAGAGAGCGAGATGTAGCCTGCTGGAGCGTCACTCGTAAACTGCGCAATTATAATCCCCACATCACATTATAAGCATAATAATGTCTTTAAAAACAATAGTGTGTGTGTGCAACACACCAAGTAATAAGCATAGTTACTATTACGTCGAGTAAAATAAGCATAGTTAAAATATATAATATTGCATAAACAATGTATAAACATATTTAAATGTAATAATATTGTTACAGAAATGTGTTTACCTGCTGGGTGACAGTGAGAGTGTTTACCACAGAGAAACAAGGTCAGGCCATCGCTGCGTACAGGAAAGGAGCAAGCACAAGGAATATACAGAGGTGGAAAAAGAAATAATGTAGACAACACACGGGTAAAAACGAATGTTGGTTTTATTTAACTTTTGGTATATTTATATAATAGCCACGTCGCTCATCCACGGTTGGCTGACAACTCCAACCCCGAAGGCCCCGCCAACTCTTCAACGCCCTCGGCGCGCGGTCGAGTAATCGCTGCGGCCTTCACGTTCCCGCGGTGGCTGTGGCTCACCCTCCTCCGCAAAGAACAGCTCAGCTAGCTCTCTCGGTATAAGGGCTGACATATCAGCACATGTTACAGCCATCTCGTGTTGGGGAGATCTGCAGAACAATACATAAGCAGTAGCTACAGCATACCCCAAGCGTGTAAAGAGAGAAAATAAATATGGGGTGAAATGAATTACGTTAAGAATTGGAAATAGAAAATATGTTAAAAATTTTTTTAAATAAATTATTTGTGTAAAAGAAATAAATTTTAAAATGCATGAAAATAAATTACGTTAAGATAATTTTAAAAAAAAATAATTACTTGTGTAAAAGAGATTATGTCAAGATATGTAAACAGAAAATACGTTAACGTTTGTATAAAATATGTTAACATTTCTTTTTTTAAATAAATTACGTCAAGAATTGTATAAATTACTTGTGTAAATTAAATTATATAAACATGTGTAGATAAAAAATTACGTAAGAATTGTAAAGAAAAAAATTACATCAACCTTTGTAAAATTAAATTACATGTTTAAAACAAAATACGTTAAGACCATTCTAACTTTAAAAAATATTATATAAATTACGTTAAAATCACGTGTGTATAAAATACGTTAAAACCATTCTAGCTTAAAAATATTATGTTAACATTTGTAAAATAAATTACTTGTGTAAAAGAGATAACTCTTTTGTAAATTAAATTACTTGTGTACTGTGACATACCAATAGGTTATTCTCCACGTGCAATGGTGGGAGGATCGAAGCGCTAGGCCACCCCATCACTCGGAGACGACAGCATAGCTGAACGTAACACTAGGAAAGGGCTAATCATGGTCCGGGGAAAGGCGTAGGTCCTTATGTCCCCAAGGCAGAGTGCTGACACCGTCTTCAGAAAGCCAACGCTTATCATCTCCTGAAGACAATGCTACCTTGGTCACATGCTCCGTAAACACAGTGTGGCCTCGCGATCGGAAATGGTGTTGGGTCGCGAGAACTCGTGAATTTTGAAGCAAGCATTCCAGGTATTGAGGAAACAGGAGTGAACGCAGTGCGCTGGCCTTGACTCCCTTCGCCTTACGCGTAGAAGAACCGTCCTCCATCTTAAACGCGTAAAGCTTCGGGCGAAGACCAACAAACTCCGTGATGACATTGCCAGCTGCCTCATCCTTCATCACCCCCGTTTCACACTTATTAACCAAGGGGAAGCGTTGCCCATTACCTGGAGCATAATTTGATGTATCGAAACGGGAAGCTAAATCGGGGTGAATCGAATCGTAAATATCGTCACACACAACGTGGTAAATTAACGAATCCGTGTCCGTGTACAGGAGATGCAGAGACTGTGGAGGGAATTTCTTTTGCATGTAATTATAATGGAAATCGTAGAGAACTAATTTTGATAAATCTAAAATGGCGACACCTGTGTACAAGGGCTTATCAAAGGTAATCGTCCCTTTAAGCATCTCTATGAGGACTAAACTCTCATCGATGATTCGCCGAGCCTTGAATGTCGGACGACCAATCAGCTCAGCCGCCCCAAAAATGGAATCGTATCGTGAAACAATGCGTATATCCTTATGCTTTCGCGTATTTTCCAAACATTTTCCGTACACAGAGTTCGACAGTAATTTAAAAAACGATTTCTCAAAGGGGTTCGCAGCCTGGGCACGACGCTCAGCATTAAAGGCTATATAGTCCCTCATCCAGGCCGCCTGCGCAAACCGCAGCACGCGGTGAACCTGGCCGATGACCGCCCCATACTGAACGTAGTGCCGCAGTGTTTTGGCATGAACAATATATTTAGTACGCGGGGCGAGAGTTAACAGTAATTTACTCATACGCCCGTTTGGCGGTACGCCATTCACAGGGGCCAGAGGCAGATCTGATAGGCGATCGTGACAATCATCGGGAAAGGTCAAATCTACTTCTGCGAAAAATGATTTATCACCATCGATGTCAATGGTGTTGAAATCCCAACTCGTATACTCATCCCTGGGAACCCATTGGAAATTACCCACAGGAAGCTTATCCAACATTGTGTGAGCATACAGTGCGTTAACATCGAAATAACAAATGTATGAAGACGGAAGGCTCGGGTCGTGACTGGACATGTACACATTGTTAGCTTTCGCGTGACGTCGACTTACGTTTGTAATACCTCCACGAACGGCAGACTCTAGGAAGAGGTATATGTCCGGGTCGGTCACAAGTTCAAGACGAACACCGGTTTTAATTAAAAGTGCATCCCATGCGAGCGAGGGAGCGGTAATGTAATGTGCGGGATCAAGCGAATAATGCTGTAGGCAAACGAAACGGAAAGACTCGAATATATCTGCCAGCAAACAAGTATCCACCTTAAGGTAACTAAGTGCGTACTCTTTCAATGTGGCACAATGGAATACGTCCCAAGCCGTTTGAGCGTGAGTATAGTCCAGATCACTCACGTCCGTGCCACACATTACGTTATGGAACGCATCCTTTGGTGGTAGCGAGGCAGTCTGCAAATGCTCACTAGACTTAACAAAGTCATAGGGAAACACACCTTTACGCATAGCTAACTGAAACTGTGCGTCATCTGGAAACATTGAACGGGTGAGTTTCAACTGATCCGGCGTGAGATTGCCAGCGAGGGTTTCCAGAGATGAATTTAAAAAGTTAAGTGAATCAATAAATCGAAGACGCACAGTGCGCACGCCTCCTTGCGCATTATCTGAGACGGGTATGTATTTAGTAATACATTTGTAACTCTCTAGAGTTACGCCTAATATTTGACCTCGCCGGGATTCTCCACAACAAAGGAGCTGTCCGGCTGTGCAATCCTCCGCGAAACTAAATGCTTCATTAAAAAGTGGGCATCATAATTTTGCAAATTATGGAATACCGCGACAAGCTGTTTCTTTTGCATCCTAAATGCCAGGTTGCATTTCGAATGGGCATAACCACGTATTTCACCAGTCAAATGGCAGTGATCGAGCACCTTCTGCCCAGCCAATACCTTCTTACAATACCTTCCACATGGCAATGTGTTTGACTCGCAAGCCTTGCAGAGACGGCTGGAGTCGGCATCTTAATATGAACGGTCTTTGAATATATATCACATACCCACTTTGTCATTGAAACTAATTCGGCGACCATTTCAGCAATACAATTATCACCCTCGAATTGCACATACCTGGTCAAAGAGCTATCGTATCCACACACTAACAAAATGCTGCATGCGTATGGTACATGTTCATTTACCCGTGTGGTATTAGATGTCTCATCACCGGGTAAACAGGTGGATATCGGCTTAAGGTATGACTCTGTGTCACAGTACGCAATAAAGCCGAGGCGATCCTGTTTTGCAATATTTGTAAACTGTAAATATTTGTTCTCCTCTGTAGGGAAACAGGAACGCACTGCTTGATGCTGGCTGCAGAGAATAGTGTGTGAAGTTAACCTGTCTTCACTTGTAAAGTATTGAAGACAGCGCTCGCAAATCCATTTCTTACGATTAGAACTTGACAGTTGTGAATGCAATAATCTGGACAGACTCTTAATTGTTACAAAGTGTAGGTGCTCTGCCGCGCCACTAGAACGAATCGCTAAAATATTTACATGTCTCGCTCTTCGCTCAGAGGATACACGAAGAGGCTGGATAGAGGATACAGATTTGCCACTAAAACATTCATCAACAATACTCCCCTTACTGTCTACACAAGCCTAAATGTTAACGGCAATATTATTGTTCCTCTCGAATGTCTTAATCTGATGGAGAGTGGATGGGAAACTCAAACCAGACGTATTGAAAGCCACAAGTGGATCCCGATACGAACTGGCTCGGCTAACATTGACTTCCGCCGGCATCACACCTGCCATAACGGCATACAGAAAGCAATGCTGCTCGGGACAAACAATAGTGACACAAGCTTTCCTATTGGATAAAAACGTTGGTAATTTCGTGTGTGGCGCGCCAACGGTGAAAGCCCTATAGCTTGAAACATGTACATCCATGTTAATCAATCGCTGTAGAGCCCACCCACTGCCACGGGCAGCGAATTCGCTAACGTTCCTATTGACTTCCGGAATGAATACTGAATCATAGATTTCCCCTACCTCATCAGAAAGCATTACCGCGGCTGAGTGTGTTGTAAAATGAAATGTCTCACTCTCGCCTCCCTCCACAGATTCCTTAACAAATGGAGCCGAGAGTGAAATGTAGACTTTAAAAGGGCGTACCAAGACGGAAGTTAAGGCCAGAAAGGGAACCCTACATCTCTGTAGAAACCGGTCCAAATCGGGATCAATAGACTCAACATCATTTCCGATCCGAAAGTCCACTATCCGGTTAGCAAAAGCAGAGTCCAAGATAACACTTTCCAGGGGAGGCAAGTCGCCCGCTTCACGCGGCTCCACCCCGGACGCCCGCGCGCTGTCGCGAGTGCCCGACGTGGAAGCCTCACTGGGACGGGGTCGCTTCGCCTCGGGGGGAGTAGACATGGCGAGGAGGGGATAGACGGGAAGTTATGTTCAGCGGTACAAATAATGTTCTGGAAACATAAAATAAACATTTGTTAATATTAAAGGAAAGGGTCTTGAGCGAAGCCCAAGCTACGTGAGCGCAAACTATGTGTCGCTGTAAACATGACTGAGCGACTGTGAACTTGTTACTCTGCGCGCGCCGTAAACGCGACTGAACGCACCCCCCTCTGCTCCGTGTTGTCATGACAACGAGCCTTTCCCCGCCCCGCAGTTGGGGAGGGGAGCTCGCCCGACAGTCGGGGAGGGAGTCCGCCCAGCCGGCAGTCGGGGAGGGGAGCCTGCCCAGCCCAGCCAGCGGGAGGGACCGTGTAGAGACGTAGAATTAACACTAGCGGAGGAGACTTACCTCACGTAGCATGCGCCGACATCAAATGCAAGCAATCGCCTCCCGACGGCGGTATTTATACATGCCCAGCTGTGTCAGTCTGGGTTGGACACACTTTCACTACAAATCCGTAAACACGTACGTCACACGAACGTTTTCCGTCTTAAGACAAAATTTAGTGTGAACACATTAGTTGTTTATGTGATTAGCAAGGTCATTGCAAGGTCACGAGTAAACACATTAGTGTGGTTTGCAAGGTCATTGCAAGGTCACGAGTAAACACATTAGTGTGGTTTGCAAGGTCAAGTGTTAAGACATTAGTTATTTATTTGGTTTGCATGGTTACGAGTGAACACATTAGTGAGGTTGTCAGGGTCAAGTAGAAAGAAAAATACATCGAGACATTTTTTTAATGTTTTTAATAGCCCACACCCGTTGGAATAGAGTTACAAACTTGTTACATTGAAAACAATTTACGTATAAAGATATTACACCGAAGACAATAATACGTATATAAACAATTTTTATGTATAAACAATTTTACGTATAAAGTTATTACACTGAAGACAATGTTGACGTATAAAATAATACAAAACGTGAAAACAATTTACGTATAAAGATATTACACTGAAGACGTGTTTACATTTAAATGATATTACACGCAAATTAAAAAAATTCACTGAAATCAATTTACATATAAATTAAAAGTTATATTGAAAACAATTTAACGCATAAATGGTATTAAGCATTATTGATATTACATGTCAATACAAATGTTATGTATAAAATAAATTATATTTTTTTTAAAAGGTCTGTAAGTACTTTGCGCAGTGCGGTTCTGGCAATGTCTTACACTCTTTCGTCCATTGCTTGGTCACTGCTCACCGCTGGACCCAGGTCGCCCTCATCGAGGCCCCGCGCTCTGCAGGCGGAAGGGCGGCGTCGGCGTCTTGGCTCTACCGGTGGTGAAGTCTGGCTGCAGGCGGGCAATGGCGGCTGCGTCTCGAAGGCGTGTGCGTAGACCTCTGCACTTGTTGCGGGTAGAGTTGTATCGGTGCGTAGCATACTAACGCAGCACTCGCCGAAGCCGGGGCAGGGAATCACTTCTAGAGGCAGGTCTTCCGGTCTTGGGTTGTGTATATGTTTCGAGTGCACGGTAGAGTCACATTCTTCCGTAACATGTCTCAATGCACCCTGACTCCACTCGCTATACTCTACACTGCCTACGCTTGGAGTTACATCTGGATACGTGTTCCGGGGATTAAAGCTAGCCATCTTTACACCGTCACTGTTTCTGCACGACTGTTCACGCACGGACCTGCGTGTCTATTTAAAACAATATTTACCAGATGAATAATTAAATGTATTATGCAATCAAGGCATTCGGAACAGTTCATTGCATGATCTGTTACTTGGGTATTTAGATACGAAGGCATTGGGATGTTGTTTACTCTGGACCACCGAGCTATATTTATACCGACATCTCGGCGCTTGCGGTGACCTTGAGGTCTACCCCTCCTCTGACATTTCCGCCTTATCATTGCTCTCGGCAATGTTTTCAATCATCCATGCTCTGAGCAGCGCTGCGTTGTGGCGCGACGATACCGGTCTTGTGCCTCTGCGGTTGTTGCTGTACGTTTTATCTAATAACTTTAATGATGGGCAGCCATATTCACTTTGAACGTCCACTATGCGCACATGTTTGCGACAATGTTTAGCTAGCCAACGTTTCTGTTCGGCTCCGGCGACCATTATAGTTCCACTCAGGTGTGCCGTCAATATGTGTGGCAGGCTTGTGTAGGGAAATATTCCGTCTTCCCATTTCAGATTGTGGAAGGTGTTGGTGAGCCACGTGTTTGTTTGTTGATGTTTGCTAATTAAATGTTCCCACGCAAATGGTGGTTGAAACGAGCGCGTAATCACGTTCCCTTCCGCGTCTGCGATGCTAACTTCCTTAACGATAAACCCGTGCTGTGAGAAGAAGCCTTGGAGGTTAACACACTTCGCCATGGCGGCTGAGACACGACTGAACATACATCGCGTTTAGCTCATTATTTTAATACTTTGATCCCTCGGGTTGTATGATACTAATCTATTGTGTAGGATAATTGTGTATGCCTGTGTTAGCGGCGGTATATTGTTTGCTGCGGTAATGTCTATTTTACAATCTATGACGGTTGAGGTCAGTTTTTCGTTTTGACGTGACACGTCGAATACAAAGAGAGGGGCCTTATCTTTAAATCCCTCCGGGTCAAGTAGAGGCATATTTAGTCTACCATAGTAGCTCGCTTGAAAGTCCGAGTACATGTTATATGCAAGTAGGTAGTATCCATTCGTAAAGTTTATTGCTAGGTCCGAATATGGATACGCCTCGGAATTAAGATAGACCTTGATATATTGTAAATTACAATGGTCGAATTTAGATTTGTTTGCGGCTAGAACATTATGCCTGCCGGTTTGAAATGCTACTATTATATAACGAGGGCGTTCGCTGGAGAAACTAGATTTTACAGCCCAACTGACGCTCTGTGATGGTGGTAAACTCGGGTAAACTTCTACTCCCCACGATCTGAAAGCCATATCTATGTCGCGGCCTTTTTCAATCATTTTCAACAGCCGTGTGCGCTGGGCGGGGCTTGCCGTTACATGCGGAACAAGCCAGTTGATAGATTGCAAACTTAGTGTCACTTGCTGTGGCTGATCGCTTGTGTCCATTATAGCGTTAATATAACTGTTTGCGGTGATTATAATGAGCGTTTGTTTACAATTTATTAATATTTGTTTATAGTCTTCTGCAAAGCCTAGCAACTGGTTCAACGGAACGCATATTTCAAACTCGCCTTGCGCTGTAAGTGGTAAACTGTAGTCGCCGTCCGGACACCATCCCGCCATCTTATTTACAGATTTTTCATCACACGTGCGCGATAAATAGTTTTTCACAGTTGTCACAATTCCAACTTCACGTACCTCGTCGATTGTCACGCCGTTAAGTTCGAATGATATTCGATTTATCATATGCAGTATACCATTGTTTACGATTTTTGCATTGTCTGGTTTCTGCCCGTTTGGTTTCGTGAATGCACCGCGAATTCGCAGAAACGATTTAGCAATGTGCGTATACACGTCAGAGTTTTGTATTGCTATAACTATCTCGGAGCTTGGCTCGTACGGTCCCGCAATGTATGGTTTGTACGTATGCATTTCACATTTTGAGACTGCATCGTCAAACTGCGGTGATTGTTGCACATCGAGTATACTATATTCCATTTGGAAATACTTTGAAACCTAACTTTTCTAGGAACCTCACGTTGGCAGGTGTTAACCGCTTGATGTTTGCTTTCGTACTGGCTCTATGCCTGCTCACCCCCGCCCCTTTATGCAAACCAAAGTATCTTACGCCCATACATTTTTCAAATGTAAGCGTAGTGTAGTCACCTCGTTTCTAAAGTTGATTAATTTACCGTTCTGGTCTACCACTCTAATAACTAACTCTCGTATTTGTTGCACGGTAACCGGACTGTAAATGAGTGTTTGAGGCGTATCACTGAGCTTATATCCTGGAGGAACATTCGGGGAAAATTCGTGTATCGTACTGTTTGGTTTTCCATTAAGGAAGCTGTGGCCAATAATATTCGCCGTGATTCTAA
Organism: Bacillus rossius redtenbacheri; assembly: GCF_032445375.1. NCBI lineage: Eukaryota > Metazoa > Arthropoda > Insecta > Phasmatodea > Bacillidae > Bacillus > Bacillus rossius. The sequence goes on along the minus strand of NC_086339.1, from coordinate 46,582,310 downwards.
TCACATTTACCGGCATCACGTTTACGGGCTGGGTCGACTCGTGAATTTTATTCGCCTCGTAGACTTCCGGTTCGAATCCAAGCATCGGGGCTAGAGAACAGTCGCCGGTGCAGTCGATTTGTGCATTGCTGTGCAATACGCATTGTAGAGTGTTTGGATTACCTTTCAACGAAAACATTACGTCTGTGGGTAGGTGTTGTTTAATATATGTTTCAATGTCTAAGACTTCGTAGGAACCTATTGGTAATTTAATTTCTCGCGTCATCTCTTCGTTCTTCAGCTTATACCTAAACATTCGGTTGTTTTCGTCCACGTTCGGGATGGAATTGTATACTGTAAAATCCACGAGAGCGAGCTGCCATAACCCGTCACTTACGTCGATCGGTGGGAAGTGTGTTGAACACAGTTCCGATGTGTTTCCACTTAGTATTAGCGTGATGGACATGTTCTTTCGAAGCCGGTTCTCTTATATACCGAGATGAGAAACTTTATGCACAAGTGTCCGCAGTTGAATGAGTTTAACTTTTGCTGTCTATTGTAATTATATGTTATTTTGCAGCCTCTCAGATATCGGTGCATTTCTAAAGGGGGCGGCAGGTCTCCAAAACTATCGTAGTACCGAACCGTACGACCGGCCTTGGCATACGCTACCCAATGCGTTCCGGGCCCCTTACTCGTATCTTAATTAATAATACTGCTCTCGTTGTGATACGGTTTTGTGGGTAATTTATCCTTCATAAACACATTTCTAAAATGTGGAATTTTTAATTTCCTAATTGCTGTCTTTATGTCTGTGGTGGTAAGGGCTCGCTTTGACAGGTTACTCAGTATCCTCATTTCCTTTTCCCGCCCCTCTTCCTTCTTCTCCGCTTGACCCCTCCCCCTGACTTTGGGTAGGGACGCAGGTATAGGCCCGAACCGTTTTTTGCAAGCGCCCGCATTTTACTATTGTGCTGTGCGTTGTTTACGGTCTTGGCTATACCCGCCGCTCCGCCAATCAGGCTGCCTAGCGCTGCCAGCGCTGGGAAAATGAAAGGTAGTAGCCCGCCTTTTTTCGCGCGGTTTTTCTTTGTTGAAACACCGCCGCCAATCTTACGTTTTACTCTCATTATCTTATTGACTCCCCACGCTGCAATCTTTTCACCGAATTTCGTTGCGGGATTTTTTGCTATTTGTGCGGCTTGGTTCGCTAATAAACCGTCGGCTATATGTCTGTCACTTTGGTTATTACTTTTAGAATAGCTAATATCGTGGAGACGACACGCCTCGTCAAGGGAGTTGACTCCTGTATCGCCGCGTGCTAGCCTCTTGGCGAGTTTCGTTCCCGGACCGCAGAAATTATATCCTGGCAGATGTACTTCTACTGGCAGCTTGTTAATAACAGAGTTTATTATTCCTCCACCTCTTTGTACCTTATTTCGTGTACAACGCATAACACTATACTGATTCCAGTTGGTATAAGTACGCTGTTTTTATAGTTTTTTGTTTAGTTGCGTAATGGAAGTAGTGCCACAGCGCGAGTCGCTGCCTGTGCGGCTTACACAGGCTGATGAAGCCAGTGCTCGCGAGTCGCGGCATGGTTCTTTATTACCGTCGACAATACGATGTTTAATTGTCGGTCCGTCCGAATGCGGAAAAACGTGTGTCCTACTCAGTTTACTCGAGGAACCGAACGGTCTTCGGTTCGAGAATGTGTATCTATATTCAAAATCGCTGCACCAACCAAAGTATAAACGGCTGGCTACGGTTCTTAGAGCGGTGGAAGGTTTAGGATTTTTCCCGTATACAGAAAATGCTGATGTGGTACCTCCTAGCGAGGCCAGGGCCAATTCAGTGTTTGTGTTTGACGATATAATGTGTGAGAAACAAGGAATCATACAACAGTATTTTTCTATGGGTCGACACGCACATGTTGATTGTTTTTACCTAGGTCAAACTTATGGCAGAATACCTAAACATTTGCTTCGTGATAATGCGAATGTTATCGTGCTTTTCCGCATGGATATGCTTAATTTGTGACATGCCTACGATGATCATGTAAACAGTGATATGGAGTTTCGCGCGTTTAAGGATATGTGCTTCTTGTGTTGGAAAAATGAACATGGTTTTCTTGTTATCGTAAAGGTTTATCCTTTACTTCTTGGCAGGTATCGTTGTGGTTTTGATCATTTTATTGTTGCGAGTCATTGAAGGATGTCCTACAGCGTATCAAAGTTTGGAGGTGGTCCTCTGAAACGTCAGCTTGACTCGTGTATATCTCGCGATCTTGATGGGAATTGCGATTTGGGCGGAAAACGTTTAATGCGTGTGGGTATGCCAAAAGATGCTGGGGATGGTGCGAGTAAACAATATATCGACTCTGTCGCGAGTGTAATCACTCGCACGGTGACGGAGGAGCTGTTGCGTCGGTTTACGGAGCTCAATTCATCGTTAGTCAATGTACGGGATGTGCAGGTTGGTATTATCGAGTTTTTAAGTAATATGGAGTTGAAGGAGCAGCGGTCTGTGGACCAAATCAATTCTCGTCTGTCGGTACTGCCAACAAAGTTGGGTGATATGAATGTTACTTTGTTGGAGAATAAACTCGATCTATTTGAGAATACGATTATAGAAAAGGTAAACGGTATATTGGCGGAACTGATATTGAAACTTACTGCTAGTGGCGCTGACATTTCGCAACGTGTTTCTCAATTGGCCTGTACTATTGGTGTTGTTAAGAATGGTGTTGATGGATTGGTTTCTGCATCGACTGCGAGGCCTGTTGCTAAGCGGCCCACACCTCCGAGACCGCCTCCTAAAACTTAGACATTTTGTATATAAAAAGGTTTAATGCTGTATGGTTATCTTCAGTCATGTCTGCCGAGGCAAACGCTTTAGATCATGTCATACGGAACATACGTGCCAAATATATTTTGGCTAAGCGAGCGCGAATGGAGAGGGATGCGATTAATCAGGAAATGTTCAAGTCTGTTAATTCGCGTTTGGATAGTCTTGGACAGTCGTTTGTGATCCTGCAACGTGATATTGTTCCGAAACAAGAGTCTTCAGAGGTGAAGCCGGAACCGGTAATGAGTGATGGTTATGATTCTGACACTAGTATACGTCGCAATGTTATGAATGATTCATTGGGTAAATTACAGTCTTACGTACGGAGCTATAACCTTCACTCGGGTGATGGGACCTACGGTCTCTATAAACGCAACAACCATTGGTTCTTAGGGGATACGGAAGTATATTTTCACGATAATAATTTAATTCACGTCAACGAAGAATTGATACAGCCTGCTCCCGGCATATTCGAATTATTGTTTTGCCGAGTGCCGCACACCTACTCAGATTCTGCCTTAAAACAATACGGACATTTACTAGATATTACAAATGCTTATTATAAAAGGAATGATCATACGACAAAACGTTATAAAAGCGAAACGCATGCAAAGTTTGATATCATTAAAGGATTGTTTCCGAATATTGACTCATCTCAGCGAGGAAGTGGCTTGTTACAAAAAACATTGGATTTACAACGCACAAAGCAATTTATCTATTGGGACAACCCGAACCAACTTATTGCTCGCCTCAGATTACTAATGGCTTCGCAAGCTGCTGGCCATACCGGACATAGCAACGAGGTGATATCTATTCTTGAAGAGTTGAAGGAAGCTGGATATATCGTAAAATGAGTGTTGCACAACGTGGGATTTCTAATGAACTGCATCGCGGTGTTCGCAGAATTTTTCCTCGTAGATCTGTGTTGACATATGGACTTCGCGATTTATTACAGATTGATTTGGTGGAGATGATTCCGTACAGCAGGATAAATAGCAGTTTCAAGTACATCCTTACTGCTATAGATGTTTATAGCAAACGTGCTTATGCGGTTCCAGTTAAACGAAAGACGGGAATATTAGTCACCGCGGCCATGAAGAGTATTTTAAATGAGGCGGGAAGTTTTAAGAATATTCAAAGCGACGCTGGAGTGGAATTTTACAATAAACATTTTCAAGCCTTAATGCAAAAGTATGCAATTAATCATTACTCTAGTTATAGCGAAGTCAAGGCGTCTGTTGTAGAATGTTTTAATAGGACTTTAAAGGATATGCTTTACCGTGAGTTCTCGGCGCAAGGAAATTATAAGTGGCTTACACTTTTACCGAAATTACTTTCTGTCTACAATAATAGGTTCCACCGCACTATAGGCATGGCTCCGAATGCTGTGAGGGATAACTCTTTGCTACAAACAGTTTACAGATATGTTAAGAAAATAGATTCTAGACGGTTAAAGGCTCGCGTGGGTTCGTACGTACGTATATCGAAACGCAAGACAGTGTTTGAGAAGGGATTCAAACCCACGTGGTCGCACGAAGTTTTCAGAGTGGTTAGAGTTATGAATAATTTTCCACGTGTGTTTCATTTGAGTGATTTGGATGGTAATGAAATTAAGGGCGGATTTTATGGTCCTGAGATTCAGGTAACTGCGTACCCCGATACTTATTTAGTGAATAAAATTCATAAAAAGTGTGGCTACCGTTTCCTAGTGTCGTGGAAAGGTTTTCCCGTTTCCGTAAAGACTTGGGTTAATTACCGTGATGTTATCCGGTAGGTTTCCCCCTCCGGCTTTTGTTTTCGGCCTCGCCGCCGGTGTCCGGCATAACACCTTGCCCCCTGGAGCGTTCGCGGGCGAGATCTGTAGTGGAGATTTCGTTTTCCCCCTCCGGCCACGCGCCTCATCGGTCAACACTTTTTTGTCAACAAGTCATCTGCAGTCACCTTCCCCCCTCCGGCCACGCGCCGCATCGGTAAACACGTTCCTGGTCGCACGAGCGAGGTTTCCAGCACAGCGTTTGTAACTCGACGTACATTAATGCTTATCACATTGGCCGAGAGCCATTTACTACAAAGTGTTTGTAAATATGTTATTACATTTAAATATGTTTATACATTGTTTATGCAATATTATATATTTTAACTATGCTTATTTTACTCGACGTAATAGTAACTATGCTTATTACTTGGCGTGTTGCACACACACACTGTTGTTTTTAAAGACATTATTATGCTTATAATGTGATGTGGGGATTATAATTGCGCAGTTTACGAGTGACGCTCCAGCAGGCTACATCTCGCTCTCTCTGCGCGGGATTTTGAGGTTATGTTTGTTTTAGTCATAGCTGGTATTGCGGGGCTTTTAAACATGGTGGTTATTTTCGAAAGTTACCCGTTTAGGCATAGCTAGTATGACTGTATTTTTTTTTTTAAATTTAAGCATAGCGATATTTTATTTATTTTCGAAATTTCAATATGGTGATTAAGCATACTCGGAGTGGGGGGTTGTAGACGTTTATTTTCGAATGCATCATGGCGAGTTAAGCATATTTAGATATGACGGTTGTGGAGTGGTAGGGGGTTTATAGACATATTTTTTAAGACATGGCGGTTAAGCATAATGGTGGGGGGTTTGCTTTAAACATACATCCTAGCGGTTTAAGCATACAACATGGCGGCGGTTGTGGAGTGGCGGGGCTTTTAAACATATTTTTTGTCATTTAAACATGGCGGTTTAAGCATACATTATGGCAGGTATTTTAAGCATAGCGGTTTAGGCATAGCTAGTATGTCGGGGGTTTCTTTTAGGCATACTTGGGTGGAGGTGGGTGTGGGTTTATATACATATTTATTTTTCGTAATTTAGACTTAGCGGTATTTTATTTATTTTCGAATACAACATGGCGGGTTAAGCATATTTTTTTAAACAATATGGTGGTTGTGGAGTGGTGGGGGTGGGGGGCGGTTTTATAGACATATATATATATATATTCGTGATTTAAGCATTGTTTTTTTCGGAATTTAAAGACATAGCTTCTTTTAAGCATAGCTTCTTTAAGGCATATGTTCGTTATTTTATTCCCCATACTTCATATGGTCTTGTGGTCTAGTGGTCAAGGCGTCCACCTCGTGGCCACGATGTTGGTGCGTCCCCGGGATCGAATCCACCTAGCGCCCAGGTTTTTTTGTATAAAATTCCTGCCTTCGGAGCGATGGTGGCGCGCTCCGGTAACTAAAGGCTGAACTAAGATGGCGGCCTACCGGCGCGCCCTGGTAGCCGATTTCAACAACAATGGTGGTCCCCACGTGACAAGATGGCGGCGCCCATGAAACAAGATGGCGGCGCCCAGGGTGGTTCTGGCACTGTGTTTACATTTCTATGTTTACATTGGCCCAGAACCAGCCTACTCTCCCTACTAATGTTTTCTACTTTCTTTCCTTTTTTAAATGTTAAGCTACGACATTTTGCAAATTATTGTAAAATAGATAATTTGTATTTCAATTCCAATGTTTGGTTTGCAAGTTATATTGATGGCACAAAATTTATAAATGCATGTATTATATCATTTATATGTAAAAAAACATTTATAAGTTTTTTATGATGACTTCCGAATGTATTTTAGGTTTTTACCATTTAAAAATAGGGGGACGGAATTAGGACCCCATTTTCGAAAATGAAACTTTTTTCTATTTTTGTTTATTTTTTATTACACTTTCACTTAAAATGCTTTTTGCTTACATATGTAATAGGTAGGTAACCAAGCTACCAGTTCATAATTTTTCTACAATTTTACAGCCAATTTTTTTTTGGATTTTATAACAAAAAAACAAATGGGGGACGATATATGGGCATCTTACCTTACTGGTTTTGGTTTTTACTCAAGGGGGATTTACACCCTTCACTTAGCGTTCGTACTTAAGTGCGTGCATACGTATTAGTAGAATTTACGTTTAGATGGATGAAATAAACTTAATACATAAAATTGTCATTAATTTTGTAAGAAATCATCATTTATCAAAACGTAAGCAATAACTCTGTTTTTTTTTTAATTCGTGTATTCAAAACTGGTTTTAACATTTTCGATTTAAAAAAAATGTAAAATTAATTAAACCAAATCCAAACTCAAAAATTAAGGGGATAACTGATTAAAATAACATTTTAAAATAATTTACGTAACATAGTTAAATATATGCCAATGGTAAGGAGTTCGATAAATGAAATATCTCTTGCAGTCTTTGGAGTGTAGTTGTCGTGAAAACAAAGCTAAGGAAAAGTCCGTGCATAGCGTATCTCGAACCTGATGTCAACGATTTGCATGTTAGCACGTAACTGCGCATTGTCTGCTCGATCTCTTCAGCAGTAGCGCGCAAAACATTGATGTTTTAATTAAAGGTTGTACGTGTCTAACAGTAAACAATATAATTTAGAAATACTTCGAGTCTTAGACTTAAGATAAGATGCTTTGTTCATGAAAAAAAAAGTTTATCTGTCCTCGGTAAATATTACTTAAGACAGCGTTTAACCAATCTTATTAATGACTGCTCAACTCTAACTAAACGTTGTAATTAGTAATTTATGAACATTGTTTAATAAAAAAAATTATTGGTTATTGCATTCTGACAGCCACGATGGAATGGATCATTCAATACAGAGTCTGTTATATATATATATATATATATATATATATATATATATATATATATATATATAGGGGAGGACGGGGCAAGTTGGCGATGTTAAGAGTTCGTCATTTTTTATAATTTTAATTTTGGAAATACGATTTCCTTCTTTCCACACACGATTAGAATAGTCTTTTGTCGTGGTGTAACTACATGGAAAAATCTATATTTCTATATTATCTCCAAAATTCTGCCCTTTTAAAAATATAATGCAAATGTGCCATCTTGCCCCGTTACCGGGGCAAGATGACTTTGACTACGGGGTAAGATGACATTTCTGCACAAGTTTAAACATATTTATTCTTAGAATGCAAAGTAATGTAAATTAACTAATTTAACATTGTTACATGCTTTTTTTTACATATATGGCATATTATTAAAGGCTTGGTTTGTTGAAAATTACAATTAATAGTTAACTTACATAACTAATTCAGAGTTGGTGTTTTTATAAACAATAATCGCAAACAAATTTTCCTCCTTCAAAGTTCGAGCAGTCCTCATGCCACCATAGGCATTTGCAACACTCGATCCAATCTTCTGATGGAGGGTCGACATAAATCTCATCACACACAAGACACTGCACTTCGGATATTTGAGCTGAAGTCATGCCTGGCGAAAGTTGGAGCTTCTTGGATTTTTCTCGAGAATCGAACTTCAGTTTCTTAGTAACAGTTCCTTTTTTTGCATCTCGAGACTCATGTCATTATTGCTTCAAACGTTCTTGTTCTATCCTCTGAGCTTTTCTCTGAACCAGTATCGCTTTCATGGGTGAGCTTGTGATGACACTTGCACATTGCTTATGACTTATCGTTTTTCTCACATATGATTTTTCTTTAGGCAATGGTTTGAAATCGAAAACACTTCGGCACAGTTTTGGCTCAACAGGAGTAGCATTTCTTATAGGCCCTATCTTAATGAGAGTAGCATTTCTTGAAAGTCCTGGCTCAATGGGAGTAGAATTTCTTGAAGGTCCTGGCTCAATGGAAGCTGCGGGAGAAGTATTTATTGAAGGTCCTGGCTCAATCGGAGAAATATTTCTTGAAGATCCTGGTTTAATGGAAATGTCATTTCTTAAAAGTCCTGGCTCAATGGGAGTAGCATTTCTTAATGGTCGTGGCTCAATGGAAGTAGCATTTCTTGAAGGTCCTGGTTCTTCAGTTTTCTCTGCCTGATGTTCATTAACTGCTTTTTCCATAGCAAGATCATGATCGGTGGGGTTCGCTGCTGCTAAATCATGCTCAGTAAACACAAGGGGATCATAAGGCTCAATTCCACATTCTCGGAACCCATTGACTGCATTACCGACTGTGGCTGCTTTTAAATAAGCAGTGCTTAGTAGCTCACCAATTTTTTTTGTCAGTTATGGCTTGCCCTGGATTAGTGACCATTAAGTTGTCACAAGCTTGACTGTAATAGGTTTTTAATGGCCCAAAAAAGGAAACATCCAGCATTTGAAGACGATGGGTAGTGTGGGGTGGAAATCCGACCATAACGATGTGATTTTCCCGGCAAAAGTTTATAGCCTCCAGTGTTACGTGTGTTTTATGGTTGTCAACAAGCAACAGCACGTGAAATTCACTGGTTGGTTACACTGTAGTTCGAAATGTTTCAAAAACAACACAAATATTTCTCCATTGCTCCAACCATTATCACTGCAATGTCCAACGGTTCCCGGAGGGGCTCTTTCCACAAGTTCAGGTCGCATCGTTTTCTTGCGAAAACCAAAAAAGGGGGCAGGTAATATCCGCAAGCATTAATGCAACAAATAATAGTAACATTTCTTCCTCTCTCTGCCGAAACGATCTTGGAAACACTCTTACTTCCTGTGAGTGAAATAACCTTTGGTAGCCTATTAGATACAGTGGAAAGTGCAGATTCATCTGCATTGTAAATGGCAGAAGCTAGAAATCTATGTTTTTCCCGCACTTATTTAAAAATTAAGAAAAACTTGTCAACATTTGGCTTGTTAAAGCCCATTGCTCTGGCAATGGATGTTTCCTCTGGTCTCCGAAAACTGAACTTACATTTTTTTCATAAAACTAGCCAACCAATCCTCACCTGCCATCCTGGTCTCCACATTGAACGGATGCGAAATTCCACTATATTCTGCAAAGTAAAACATAAGTTTTCTACATTGCTGCTTTGTCATCCCAAAAAACATGTTATCCATTGCTGTCGAGTAGTTCCTTAAATATTCTAGCTGCTCTTCAGTGAAAACTTCTCGAAATCTTCCACCATGAATAGGCATTTCCTAGGAAGAAAATACAATTAGGTAGGCTAAATACTTTTTAATTAGAATTTTTGTTTAATGAAAGCCTGTAGGGCATGAACAATTAAAAAACAACTGTAAACAAGGACTTGAGGCAAGATGACGAGTCGTCATCTTGCCCCAGTCAACTTGCCCCGATCAGCAATGTTATTAGTATTGGATTTTTTCGCTAGGAAAAAATATAAAAGGTGAACAATATATAGTGGTAAAGAAAAGTATATTGTCTAAGGTAATAATGTGTGGCATTGAATAACCAAATATCTTACCTGTTTGTCCATGAGATATTACTTCGAAGTTCTTGAAAATTACAATACGTCAGACCAAATGTACGAACATCATCTAACAAACAACTAAATGGTGGCAGCGGCTTCACTGTGCGATTCTTTAGTGCCCACCAGTGTGGAGCGCTAGTAGTGTCTGTTAGGTGGTGCTATCTAATAACATGACGTGGAACTAAGTCATTCGTCGTCTTGCCCCGCTCGTCAACTTGCCCCGTCCTCCCCTATATATATATATATATATATATATATATATATATATATATATATATATATATATATATATAGAGAGAGAGAGAGAGAGAGAGAGAAAGTACTGTAAAAAAGGTACTTAGGTAATATATTCGTTTCTCTATTAAAATAATCGTAAAAACAATATAAAATATTTACCTTATTTTTATAAAAGGTTTTCTGTAACTCCTAATTTACTATAACGAAATTCGATATGCCTACTTTGTTTCGGAAATTATTTTTTTCTTTTAGAAACGTATGTTTAGTGTAATTCATTATACCCTGAATTATAAAATATGAAATGTCTCACAAAAGATCTATTACATAAAAAATTTAATTTTTTTTATAAAATTCAAAGATTTTTGGAAGCATTTTATTTTTTATTTTTAAGATAATTTAACGTCTATTTACATCATTAACATATTTTGTAGTAACTAACATTGTATGCTTACAGACATGAATAAAATTACGTAGAGAATCGCAGAGTACTAAACAAACGTTTTAAATTTTCAAATGAAAATTTTTAATAATACTATTAATCATAGGGATATACATTTTAGGATTTAAGTTTATTTAGATTCATGTTCAACATTGATAACTGATGAAAATTATTTTAAAAACGTGTGATATTAGTTTAGGTATCATTAGCCTACTCGCAAGCCACTGATTGAATTCATTTGCAGAGTATTATAAACACGGAGTGGACAATTTTTTTTTACAATAAGTAACTATTAAAGCACTTGAATGGATTATTTTAGATAAACCAGGATATTTAAAGTAGGATGGGTTGGTTGGATTTGTAACTGATTCCTTCACGATAATAGACTTATGTCCAATTTTTGTTCTTCTTATAGAATTGAAAAAAGAAAAGAATAATATTAACTGTACGAATATAGCTTTTTTTTATCTTAGTAATCAGATTATTGGAGATGTATTTATTCTGCTACACAAGTCAAATAAGTGGTAACATTATGAGAGAGATTTAGGGAAATCATAGAAAACTAAGTAAACATGTCTGGACTGTTCTTTGAGCCCTAAAGGTCATGAATGCAGGAACAGACCTCACCACGGCGCAATCTTGCTTTGAAATTCGTTAGGGTTATGTGTATCTTATTGCCAGTGACAGTTGAAGTCCGTATATTTTAGACATTAGAAACACAGAGAAACATAAGCAGAGAGAGAGACTTGTTATCTATACTAATAATATAACTGTTTAAGGGAAATGTCTGTACATAGGATAAAATGATAAAAAAAAACATTGGAAATGCTATTTCCATTATTGAGGAGTCGAAAATGTGGTTATAAAAATTTGTTTTAGTTTGTCTGGTTATTTCAGCATCAATCAAAAACTATTTGACGGAATTTGATGAAACTTTAGTATTAGAAACGTCTTTGGTTAACTTAAAAAACTATGACATATATAATTGCAGAATTTCACTTCTAAGGGAGTGAAAAAAGTATAAAAATTGTTCAAGTAGAATTAATTATATCTCCACAAATAATCAAGCATAACAAAATATTTTTTTTACCAATAATAAGCGTTTGTGAACTACTAACCACATTTTATAATTTTGCAAAATTCAACCAAGGTGTTAAAAAGTGGTATAGGCTATATGTTTTTAAGATTAATAATTATATATCCAAATTTCGTTAAGCACAATAAAATATATTGAGAACAATAATAAATATAATAACTATAAACAACAATTTAATTATTTTGCAAAATTTAACATCTCGGGGTAAAAAAGAGTTGAAATTGTTTTTAAGATGAATAATTATAACTCAGAGTCTAATCAAGCATAAACAAATATATTGGCTACGATTAAGAAAAATTCGAAAACTACCGAACAAAGTTTTACTATTTTGTGAAAATACACTTCTAAGAGGTGTAAATGAGGTTAATATGGCTTAAGCTAAATAATTACATTCCAGAATATAATCAAAATAATAAAATATATTGGATACTAATAATTAACTTACGAAAAATACCAACCACAATTTATTATTTCGCGAAACTAAAATCCTAAGGCGGGTAGAAGGGGTAGTTATGTTTTTAAAACAAAAATGAATACATCATATTTAGTTAGACCTAGAAGAAAGAAACTAAGATAAAACAACATGATCGGAAATTACGTATTGGATATTTTCATTTATTGTAATTTGTCTTTAGAGAGGGGTGAGAAGGGGGTAGGGGAGAAAGGGGCTAGTTGTCACAAATTTAAAACTAAATTACCTGGTAAAGTGTTCACAGATGGGGTTACTACAAATGACCTATTAGACCTTATTATATTATTGAAATTTATTATAAATTAATAGCACATAGTTAAAATATTTATTTTCACTCCCAAAAGCCAATCAACTACTGTAACAACTTACCCCAATGTTGGGGCAAGTTGTTATTTCGCGAGGGGATTGTTGTTACAAAGTAAATTAATCAGTTACAATAAAATGTATTGCATAATAATTTGTTATGTCAAAGAATTATCATAAAACTATTTTTAAACTTTTTTTTAACAGTCTATAGTTCAATATTTGTCTCTGTTAAAATTAAAAAAAAATAATTTTTGATTACACATTCAAAATTTTTTAAAAAGATACCTAACTCAAATATACCACTTTATTCTGAGCAATCGGATTCACAATATTGGCATACAAAAAAGAAAAGCTGTGAGTTACTCTTGTGTGTACACTTTTTGGGAGACCACATTTGTTAGCGATTAAACATAACCCCTTCTTCTCGTGGAACAATTGGTCTGATATTTTCTTCACACACTAAACATAATGATTCTGTATCTTCAGACGGTTCAGCTACATGAGTGGAGCTCTCTTGATTTCCTTGATTTTGAAGATATTGTTTTACTATGTAAATCTAATAACGGTAGTTTTCTTTACACTGATTCCCATTTTTTTTCTGCATCCAATACATCTTTTACCGGAGTGTTAGTTAGGGTAGGTTATTTTATTGTTTTTTCTTTAGGGACAGTTTGGTTTCTTTCTACAGCCTTGGGAAATAGTCTGACACGTTACACATGCATGCACTGCGTTGTTATACCAACAACTTAAATTTACACTTAAATTAGTAAAATTATTCATCGAACCTGTGTGAAATTACATCTACTTTTAAATTTTATTTTACAACATATCTGTGTGTGTGTATATATATATACACACACACCTGTGTAGGTTAAAATATAGGTACTTACTTACTCATGTGGGTAAAAATACACCATCAGTGGTGATACAGCTGTTACCTACACGCGTTTAAAATTCCACTTTTTTACAGTACCAACAATACAATGATCCGTATACAGAACAACCTAAACCATAATAAATAAATGTTCCACGTGTTTCAAGAGCACCAATATAGATCCTTCAACCTAGGTATGAAAGTCCAAAAAAATATGTATCAGGAAGGATTGTGGTGTGAAATGTTTGGTTTTATCAAGCCAAGAATAACCCATGCATCAACGTCACAAATATCGCAAGTGTTGAACTGAGCTGTAGTCGATGCTTGTTTGGTTGCAGGCGCGTGAGCCGAGCGCTGAGGCTCGCCGCAGACGGGCAGGACGCCGCGACCACCCCGCGGAGGAACCTGGACCGCAGAGCCATCCTCCAGTACTCGGACTTCTCGCCCGGCTGTCGCCGCCCCAAGAGGACCCGCCTGTCCCAGGGCGAGGTCTCACTCGCCGGCTCGGGCGACCAGTCCATGGTCACCCTGCAGCCCGAGCCACCCACCATGCAGATAGACTACTCCCCCTGCCCGCTGAGGACCACCAAGAGCTTGATCGCGCTCCGCCGTCGCCTGGAGGACACCTTCTCCGCGAGTCACCGCAGCGTGGGCAGTCTCCCCCCGGCACCCAGCCTCGGGCTCGACAACCCCCTGTACTACACCCTCACCGGCAGGATCACCAGCCTGCTGCAGTGCCCCGGGGACGACGTGCCCGCCAAGATGAGGAGGAGGAACATCGTGTCCTACTCCAACGACATCCCTCTGGTCATCACCCCCGGCAAGACCCTGGACGCCTGTGGCAGTGCGCCTGTGCTGCCTCGAGCTGACCGCAGTCTGCAGGTGTCGGCGCTCACGCACAGCATGGCCAAGTTAAACCTGAACAGCCTTGCTACCTCTTCATCTCTACCGCTAGACACGTCGGCGGCGCTTCCTTCTCGCCAAGAAGAAGAGAGTGCGATCACGACCGGTAGAGACAGTTTGGGCGTCCATCACGACGCAACGGACCCGAGGTTCCTGAGCCAGTTCCCCGTCGTGGACTCGACGCTACCTCTGGCTTCTGACTTGCGTAACCTCCCCGGTACTACTTCTCGTGCTCCACGCAATGCGAACGATACCGTCGATGGAACCCTGGCGTTTAGTTTGAGAAGTCCTCGGGAAACAGGAGCGCTCAACACCAGCAGATCTAGTCAACGCGACAAAAGTATCCCGAGGCGGAGTGACCTGAGCAGTTCAGACTCGTTGAGGAGGAGCATGCCTGTGGTACCATCGAGCGAAGAAGGTGCGTCACAGAGGCCACATCACAGAGAAGCGCACGACTCGGGTGGAACCACCGGTCCAGTTGTTTCACGAGCCGACTCGGACCATGCGGGGGGCGGGGGAGGCAGCGCGGACAGCCTGGGCCGCTCCTTCAGCCTGCGGCGGCAGGGCGGGTTCCGGAGGCGGCAGCGCCCCGGCCGGGGCAGGCTCGGCCTCACGCTGGCCAAGGGCATCCCGAGCCCCTCCAGCGAGGGCGAGCCGGACGCGCCCGGCTCGCTGGGCGTGCGGCCACTGGCGCCGTCCTCGCCGTCCTCCTCCGACGAGACGTGGAACTCCCACTCGCTGCGTCTCCTGCAGACGCCGCGGCTGACGGGGGCGGCCTGCACCTCGCCAGCCAGCGCCGCGCCCGCTGGTGAGGCCTTCCTTTCACTAACCCACACCTCACGTTCCCCACTTCCTCCGGCGCCGGGCTGCAGGCCGAGGTGCCAGGTACCGATGTCCGCCATCTTGGGTTGTGATGTCACGGCGGCCATCTTGGATTGCGATGTCATGGCGGCCATCTTGGTTTATGATGTCACAGCGGCCATCTTGGATTGCGATGTCACGGCGGCCATATTTGATTGTGATGTCACGGCGGCCATCTTGCATTGCGATGTCATAGCGGCCATATTTGATTGTGATGTCACGGCGGCCATCTTGGATGACCTGGACCTTTGACCTGCCCCAAAATTAAATAGAATTTTAGCAGCTTTATGAGTTTGTGAAATTGCATTGTGTACGTAAATAAATGTAGTCTTTAATTTATATAAATTGTTTCATCTCTACGAGACACATAAAAGCTTTTCTATACCGCTGAAATTGGGAACAGAAATGTAAATGGCAGCCACTACGGATTTTTGTTTTGTTTTGTCGTTATAATAATAGGTAGGTGAATATGTGTAGTACCATGATATTATTGCTGTGTTTATCTCTACGAGAAACAAATAGGTGAATAATGGTAGGATGCACAGAGAAAAGTGAAAATTAGTTGTTTATATGAAAGACTTCGTGACAAATCAACCCTTTTTAAAAGCTTTTTATGTTTATATTTCGTTACTTACTTCTTTCAGTTGGAGATTTAAAAAAATTCATCCTTTTCGATTATGTTTACATCCTTCTTGGAGTTTTTTCTTCAAAATTTTTAATTTTGCTATCTAAGCAAATATCATTATTTAATAATGAACTCGTAAAAAATTTACTATTTTAAAAGTTATCTTATTTTATATATACCTCTAGAAGTATGAAGAGTTTGCTAATATCATGGTGGCCGAGCGTTTAAACCAAATTTAACTCTTTTACACCTCTCCGTAGCGAAATCTTTCAAATTGGTAAAATATATAAAAATAAATATTAATTGTTTTAAATTTTAATATACATTTTGCTTACTTGGTTTCAAAGACGCGATTTTTTGTTTAATTGTAGTAAATTAACACTTTCCCTGTTTTAAACCCATAGATATTATTGAACCTACAGACATTTAACTCGAACAGTTTGGTTACTGGTATAGGAAACTAGCTGAACTACCCATGCTTCGGTACGGCAGTCACATGTAGAACACTCCCGCATAGCTCCTTGTACGTGCCCCTCCTCAAGGGTGCGCCACTGTCGTTACAAAAGCTGTTACGCAACATGCATCAGAAATGAAATGGCGAAATTTCATCAATAATAATAAAATTCTTCTTAGGGGGTGGTTTTCTGAAATCCACGTGTTTCTAAGGCCAAGTGCGCAAAATTTCTTTGAGATCGGAGCGAAAAAGTAGGTTTGTCTTAGAAACAAACGGAAACTCAAAAATGTTTTAGGAATTTATTGTTTCCAATAATTGTTTTATTTTAATTTTAAAATGTTTAAATGTATAAAGCATATTACAGCTCCACCAGCGTGGCACTATTGCAAGGGCCACTCAAAACTGACCCCCCCTCCCTCCCTTTTTAATATGACTGAACTCTTATTTTGATTGCGCTTGGTTGTGAAAAAAAAATTTTTTTTATTGTTTTATCTAGGGCTCCCGTTATCGTATTGAGATAACACATAGAACAATTTTTTATGTCTATTAATTAGCTTTCAAACACACAATATATCATCAAAATCGGTTCAGTAGTTTTTGCGTGATGCTCAAACAGACGAACACATTCAATTTACATTTTTATAATAGTATGGATAGAAACAACAATAAAAAAAATTATATTTGTGTTACTAAATATATTTTTATGGCTGTAGATTAACGTATTAAATTATGAATTTTCTACATTATTTTGCTTTTATAATATTTTGTTCTTCGTGCGGTTTTTATTTAAATTAGTTAAATAACTCTGATCAATTGTTTGTAAATAGTAAACTACATTATTTTTACAGGTTTTCTAAATTTCAAAACACATATGTAAAAACCATTATTATATTAGTAGAAACATTCAAAAAACTTCCAATATTTAGTTATACATTTATCCGTAATGATAAGCTAAAAATAAATTATAAGCGCACAGTAATTTAGGAAGCTATCACTTTAAGAAGTGGGCGCAGTAGCGGCTGGATTGGCGCAGACTTGTTTGCCCGGGTGTGCAGGGCGGCCCGACTGGCTCACACTTGTTTGCGCGGGTGTGCAGGGCGGCCCGCCTGACGCCAGCTTGTTTGTGGCGGTGTGCAGGCTCGACGGCTAGTCCCGTGGCGCTCGTGGAGCGGCGCTCGCGCTCCCGCCGCTGCCTCACGTTCGCGTCGCCAGGCGGCAGCACCAAGCAGCGGCGCGCGCTGGCGTCCAGGCGGCACTCGCGCGACCGCCAGGCCTGCCAACTCAGAGGTCAGCCATTTACCGCCATCCATATTCTTTTATAGAATCAGAGTAATACCGTCTGAACATTCCTAAGTTATTAACGTATTTTATTATTTTTCAACGCAGCACTTGTAATAAAAATTAAACGCTTATTTCTAATACAAACATGTTTGAAGCTGAATGTCACTTTTATTAGAAAACTTTCCAAATGTTCCTTAGACTAAAGTTTCTCAAGCAACAAAATTTTTCTTCAGAAAAATAATCAAAATTTTAATTTATCTTCTGCAGAAAATATAAATGTAAACAAATCAAGGAAACGAAAATAACTACATTAAAAACCATTGGCAAGCTGAAGTACATTAAAGAAATTAGTGAAGATTATTTTGGTTGATATTTGAAAACTTCAAACTACTAGATGTGTTGGTTAAAGGCCTAATGAATATTTAATATTTGATAAATAATTATTTAAACTACATAATTGTTTTTAATGTTCATAATCAAGTAGTGGTGGGACTCATTAATGTTATGCTTGTAATTTAGGATTCATTTCCTGGCAGGCCTAGCGATATTAGCAGGTGCAAATATTTTAAGGAAAATAGGCATGCCTTCAACAGCACATAAGTGTCTTTACTTTCAGAAATTTTGCGTCTCGTCGCCAAAATATCAGTTTTCGCACTTTTGGTCAATGGATGTTTTTTTGGCATAGGGAGTATGCTGTCAAAATGAATGTGAAACGACCTTAGCAGTAACCAGTTTTATATACAGTCCAGACATACAAGTTAAACGACACTTGTAGTATAATGTTCTTCCAGTATAAACATAGGCTACAGGTATCGCATTCTTCCGGGTGCAGCTCGAACCAAGCTCTTTCACCCGCTCCGAGACAAAGTGCGAACACTCAGCGCTACGAAAATGCCGAGCATAATACAAAAACATTTACACTTACACTACACAGTGAAGACTCCACTCCCAACCAAACAAAATTATACAACCGGGAACGAACTACAAAAACATATTTTCTTGGTCTGCAGCTATTTTCACAAAGCCTTGAGGGTAAATATGGACACCACGTCTCCGCCGCGTGGATTGGTAACATCAGTTTTTATTTTGATAATTTTTGTGGTAATAGACAAATATTAATTTTTAAACCATATTCTTAAAAATAGGCACTACTTTACTTATTTGCAAAATTGCATCGTATATAATGTGCACTGGGCATAAGGCTAAAGGCCTAACGAAACCCACGATTTCGTTATTCTAAGCCTTACAGTGAGTCATGGACCCTCAAAAATATGCTTTTTTTTTCTAGGGCTTTATGGACATGTTGCATAATGTCATATTTTACTATATAAAAAGAATGCCTGTGGGCTTTAAGGAGAGACCTGAAAAATTCGCGGATTCATTTCGTGATGGAGTAGAATCTCTAAACGCTTGGCTTTTTGCTGCTTCAATGATTGGGCCACAGTTTATCTGAAGGACTCGTGGCAGAGACGCATTTAGTAAACAGAGTCGGGAAATGCGAAACAGGTTAACATTTTCTCTGTTTGATTTTTGTAATTCACTGAAAGAACGCTTTGAATCTCACGACGATACTCAATCTTAACAACACATCCTTCCAGAGTTTTGCACCAAAACAGAGTTCGATTCATCGGAAGCTGCTTTCAGTTTCTGCAAAAATGATTTGTCACACAAAGAGGTCGTGCAAAGTGAATTTATGTTGTGGAATGAAAATTTCAGTCAGGAAAAATCTGAAAATATTCTCAAAACAGCCATCGGTTCTCTATAAAAATTTAACAAGACTTTCTTCCCTAACTTTTGTATTCTACAGAAAATACTCGCAGTTCTGCCTGTTTCTGTTGCAACCATAGAAAGAAGCTTCTCAAGATTAAGAAGATTGAAGACTTATTTAAGAAATACTTCATCGGAAAGTAGGCATAATGGACTAGCATTGCTTTCGACCCATACAGACATTTAAATAAGCGATGAAGAAGTTATTGACAAGTTTGCTAGTGTACCAAGAAATCTGGACTTCGTTTCGCAAACTTTACATACAAAGGCAAACTTATTTTTTTTAATATATTCACTTCATGACACCGTATTTATAGTTAAAAAATAATAAATCAACATTATTTTCCGTGGTACAAAATTTACATTATTGTGTTTGGACGAGAGAAAAATAAATGATTATTAAAAACGTTAACACATTAAGTTAGTAAAATAGTAACTGGTGTGAAGAAAATAATATTAACGCAAATATAATAAAATATTAAATACGTGCCTGTTATAAAAAGGCGCGCTGTAATATAATAAAGCGTTAGTTCAGTTCAGTTATAAAAATTACTGAAAACTTACAAGAAATAATACTAACAACTATATTTTTTCGTCACAAAACTTTGCTTAAAATCCCTGAAAACCCGTCATTTATCAATGAAAGATAGTCACTTAAAATACAACAAAATGAAAATGGCGCAAATAACAATAAGTTATGTCATATTCCTCCCCCCCCCCAAAAAAAAAAAATTATAACCTATATTCGTCACTGACTCCTAGCTATAATATAACTAAGAGCTCCGAGTTGCATACTACATCAGCATGAGGATACTAGGACAAGCAGCCTCTTGAACCATGCAGTGGGCGTAGCAATGGCGGAGGTACCGGCAGTCTTGGGACTGGAGTATCGAAACTGAAGTCGTCATTTTATTCTGTAGATTTTACCCCAATTTATTATTTTACAACAAAATTACACATATTTTAAATATTAGATATTTCTTATATATCAAAGTTAAAATAAACTTATACTGCACTAGAATAATTATTCTTAAGAAACGTAGTAATCTAATACAGGTAGAACATATTAAAATGGACAGAGAGCAGCCAGAAGACTCCATATTGGTTTCAGTTGATTTTATGCCATGAGAGTTTTATACCGTTTAATATGGAGAATTTTCCTCCGTTGAAGCTTAGATCACACATAAATATTTTGACAGATAGCTGACTGTAGTGTCACAGTTACCACATTTGTTTTCATTCCCGAACATGAATTAAATAACAAACTTGAATGATTACTCTCTTTCAACTTCAGACGTTCTAATTAATTCTTTATTTTGTTTTTACAATGCAAATATTTGTACCTATCTCTCCTCCTTAAAGCCGATATAGAAAGACATAGGAATTAATATTTTATGTGGGCCTCTGCGCTGAAAAAATGTTTGATTCTTTAATACAAATTTATGGATTCGAAATTTGACAGGAATTACACTGCAACTACAGATTTAAATTCAAACATATCGGGATTTGTCTCACGTTTTTGTGCACGAAGCAGAACGAAGTTGGAAAAGAGTATACATAAGACTTAAGTGTGTTGTGCCAAACACTTAATAAAAACTTAGCCTATACCAATGGGAATAAAATTAACAAACATGAAAAAAATATTATTTTGCACTGAGAAGTTAAATTAGGCCACATTTGACTTTAGGCTGTTGTATGTACACTCTAGCCTACCCGTGAAGTTAAGTAACCTTATTTCACCATTTTTGTGTCTGAGGACCTGGTTTATTCAGTAAAATAGCATGTCTTGTTGGACTTCTAGTGAATTCTTCATGTGTTCGCAGGCGAGTTGGAGCTGGCTGTCTACGCGAACAGTGGGCTGCTGACGATACATGGTAGGTACTCGGAGAAACCTTTTTGTACTTTTATGAATGATTCCTTTGGAATACCAGTTGCCAAGAAATAGTTTATATTTTGTAATACTACAAGAGACTTATCGGTAAATTTGCACAACAAATTACTATGGTTATTTAGAACGTTTTGATTAATTAAGTTTCTTGTGTGCTGGCTTTTTTTGGTAGAAATTTGGCAATCGCATTTAAACTAACTTCTCGATGAGCTAGAGATCTGAAACACTGAACATAGCTCAGAACTGGATATGCAATATTAACTCGAATTCTTGTCTGTTTGGTACAAATTTGTTTGGTTTTGGTTTTGTTTAGCAATGCCCCCGGATTCGCGGCATAAGGCTACGAGCATAACAGTACTGTGTTGCGGGATGCATAACGCAACACTCCGCAGGCGGTGCCTACATCACTAACTGCTCCAGTGAAAATGTTTCAAATCGATTGCAAAATTTCACTCACTCAAGACTATAAAGCAGAACATAATAATTAAATTTGAAATATAACATTCCCCGTTTTTTTAAATGTACTAAAAATATCAAATAATTTCTCGCAGGCCCATACAGATTTATAACCCCATACAGATTCCTAACCCCACTACAGATTGTCATGAAAATTTGTGATCGTGAATTTTAAATAGCTATGAAAATATTTGTAATATTTAAAGCGAGAAACGTCGCCGTATGCAATATATATTATTAAAGGAGTGTAGAGTATAATTTGCAGTGAATAAAAATTGTTAGTGACTTAGGTGAACTATTCGTGCATCACTTACTTCGTTTAAAGGCAAAACTGGTTGCTACTGCGTGGTATGGTTTAAAATTCTCGCAGAAAACCTTATTTGATTTTATTCAGCCTTTAAAAACCAAACAAATTCTTGTGATTTTAAAAGGCCAAGTACGGTTCAATAATTCTTTTCTGCAAGAAACTATTCCATATCACAAGGCAGCCAGTAAAATTGATAATACACCTAAAAAGATAAAATTTTATTCCATTTAATTCTCCATATCCAACTGAACAAAAACATTAAAAATGGAACATTGCCAGCTATTTATGCAATATATGTAATTTTTTTTACTTTGTTAAAATTTCAGCTACTCATAAAGTCGACAAGTTTAACTGTGTGGACCTGGAACGGGACATACACATTAAAAAGTTTTTTTTTGTTGGTTCGAATAACAAGTAAAATATTTTTTCTTGAATGTGTGTGTGGCTGTGTCATTGATCCGTACGTGCATATAATATGCCAGGAATGTTGTAACTTATCATTTTTATAACCACTCACGCTTATATAATTCTATAGGTTATATATCTGGACACTCACGCATATATGATTATATATGTCTGAACACTCACACATATATATATAATTATATTTATGGCTGGCCACTCACGCATATATAACTTTATATATGGCTGTCTACTCACGCATATATAACTACACTAGCTGCCCGACCCGGCTTCGCATGGCTATACTAATGGAAAAAAATTAAGCCACATCTCCCATTTACAGTAATGGTAAATAAAAAAAATTCAGTGAAAATTTATTACAATGCTGTATAATGTACCGGAGAGAAAATGAATAGCACCGATGGTTTCCCGACTCGTGCACGCAACGTACAACTGATGTACCCGTACTTCGCTACGGCAGTCTACAGGCAGATCACTCTTGCGTCGCTCATTATACATGCCCCTCCTTGTAGGTACGCCACTGCCGCGCTATGCCCGTTGCCATGGAGACGCAGAAGGCATGAACAATGCAAAATCCTGTTCTCATGCAGACAAAGTACCCACTGTTGCCTGGTTTTAACCACCCATGGGATCTAATTTTCGGAAAATGTCATCCTGCGTAACATAAGGAACATTACTGTGAAGTTTCAAGTCTGTAATATATATATACTTAAAAAAAAGGGCAGTAAAAACAAATTAAACACAGAGAGAGGAAAAAAACAATAGTTTAGGTTTGCGATTCAAAGTGATAAAAAGTATTTAAATACTAATTGAACTCTTATGAGGGTACTGATTGCTTCGTTGTTAATATCACACGGGTGTTTTTTTACTTGTATGGGAAAATTAAGAATGATATGGCATCTAGTGCGTGGCAGCAATGTTAATAGGCAATAGGAAATAAACTTCTAGCGCCTGCGGCATTGTCAACACACACTTCGTACGTGTACTGCATGTTGTATCTTACCCCCTCCAACGTATTTGATTCTAAATTGAACTTTTAGTAAGGATCCCTAATGTTATTGATAATATAATATAGATTATAGCCTATAACCTTCCTCGATAAATGTACTATCCAACACTGAAATATTTTTTTCAAATCGGACTAGTGGTTCCTGAGATTAGCGCGTTTAAACAATCAAACAAACTCTTCAGCTTTATAATATAACAACATATAGCTGGTCACACATCCATTTACTATATATTGTTGGCCCCTCACACATATAACTAAATATATGTCTGGCCACTCACGCATATATAACTCTATATATGGCTTTCCACTCACGCATAAATAACTCTATATGTGACGGTTGTCTGGTTATCTTGACGACAATGTGTAGAGGCAGCCATGGCAGCCATTTGTTTTTGCGGAAAAAATTGGTGTGACTAGAAGTCTGGGCAACTAACGCTATGTTTTTTGGTGAAGTCTATTCAAGTTCCAAAGTGCGATGTGGCGATCTTCTTATTGCTCTGGGTTGTTCTTGTCCGTGTATTCAATACTCGATTTGTTATCGCTGGGTCGGGCCGATGGAGACTGCAGCTCTAGGCGTGCGCGCTCCACTCACTCACTCACTCACTCACTCACTCACTCACTCACTCACTCACTCACT
Source organism: Bacillus rossius redtenbacheri (assembly GCF_032445375.1). NCBI lineage: Eukaryota > Metazoa > Arthropoda > Insecta > Phasmatodea > Bacillidae > Bacillus > Bacillus rossius. The sequence continues at coordinate 46,558,231 of NC_086339.1, read as the reverse complement.
CAGCCGCCTGGGCAGGTTCCCTGGCTTTTCTCCGGGCTTCTTTCTCTCTGGATCCAGAGAGCAGACAACTCTCTGCCGCGGAAAGTCTATTGGCCGGCTAGAAATGGGTGTCACTCGTTGCTTCTTCTATTCCTGCACTTTTGGATTGGGCATTATTCCTCGCTGCTTGCGTAAAAACAAATATTACGCAAGAAATATTGGATTATTATTATTTTTACAAAACGTAGTTTATATTCTAACGTAAAGACTGACAGTGGTTTGAAGCAAATCGACCACGTCCTTTCGTCGCTAGCTCGCTTGTGGCTGAACGCTAGCTGTGTCTACTACGCACCTTAGCGTTCGCTGCCGCGCGGTGACGTCATTGCTAGGGGAGACGCTGGCTGCCGTCAGAGCACGATTTGCGGGGACGTGGCTATTATTAACCCGTGGCCGTAGTGGGCGTTCCAGTGTATCATATTTTGAAGTCACCAAGATTCAGTCATAAACCCCGTGCGAAACGTATGATGTTTATCGATTTCATATAAAAAAAAAGGTGTTTGTCTGTAAAGTCGGTTTACGGACGATAATTTTACGTGATAACGCCATAAGAAAACATTGATGAAAAATTGCATAATTTTTAATTTTCAAATATTATTTACAGTTTTTGCCAATTTAATTTAAATTATTTGTTTAAATATAATCACGAAAAATTAGTTAAAAAGCCCGCCTTAATCTGTTTGATATTATAGAAGATTTTCTCGCACCGTGGTTGGCCGGTTCTTGCACGCTCGGCTCAGGCGGAACGTGACAATTTTTCGTGCGTGTAGCCGGCATTCATCGATTTATAAGACGTTATCACGTCAAAAAATCCTGTACTCCTTTAAGACGGCTATATGGTATGCTCGTGACAGCTGTTTCTTCCTTTTGATCTGGCCGTCTGCAGCGTGAGACGTGGCCTTATTTGGCTTGGCCATTCACGACGCGTTGCTTCAGTGCTGAATTGTTGCGAAGAGTGTGCTGGCATCAGATAAGTTCCTGGAAGAAACTAACTAAACGATGCTACAGTGTTTTAATCTCAGATAGTCTTTAAATACATGCCCCTAACTATGAGTCATTGTTGCTGAATTATGAGCGCGGTGAGGGATAGGTCTAGGCGCTCCTTATTTCCAATCAGCGAGATACCGCAATGGTTTTCCTTCGCCTTCTGGAACATGGAGGTGAAGGACCAATCAACACCAGTTCTGAAACCAAAGGGATGATATTTCCTGACGTGAATATCCCCAAATGTCTGAGAAGTTGAACCTAGGGCGCTGACCAATAGGAGCGCTGACAATAGACTTGACAGTGATATCGTGAGTAGGAGCAGGCATATATCGCGAAAACATTACGAGACTAGCTAGAACTTAAAACAACGTAGCATCGTCTGTGTTTCATCACTGGGAGAGTTTCTTAAAGGTTATATGACGACTGTTACAGCACCAATCACAGTAATTCACTGCGGAAGCAAACGCGACCTGGGTGGTTCGGTCAAATGAGGCAACGTCTTCCCTCGCCGACGGCCGCCAATCACAGGGAAGAAACCACTAGTTCGGGTATACCTTGTTGCAGTATAATATGTATTCAGATGTTTTAGCCCCTAATCATAAGCATTTACCTTGTAAATACACACCGTGTGACTCAAAACAATGATTCAAAACTTGTGAATTAATGAGATATTATACACTTTTATGGATTTTGTAGAAGATTTTATAGTTTCCTTTGTCATGAAGTTTACACAATACTGATTTTTTATTTTATTTTAATGATATTTCGTGGTTATAATGGAATTATGAAGTTTATTTTAATTTTCATACTTTGTGGAAAATCTTTCAAACGTCAACAATAACATTAAGAAAATTTTGCCAAGAAAAATGCCAATAAACACAAAAAAAAAAAATGTTTCGTGAATTTCAGTCTATTATGTCAAATATTTTTTTCACTAGAAATGATTTTTTTTTGCTGTACTGTTAAGTAATGCTACATTTTAAACGTGAATGTTTCGGTTTTGTAAGTAGTTAGTTTTTTTAAATTTTGTTCTCACACAAAACAGGAAGTATAAGTTGCAAAAACTTGGTAACCAAGAAAATACAATCTACTGAGTATTATATCTACTAAATAAAACTCTAACTCTGGCTGACTGACAGTCGAAGCACAGCTTAAACTGGTGGGTTGAGAAACATGAAATTTTGCATAAGAGTTCCCTATATAACGCAGATGAGCACCTAGAAGAAAAAAAAAAGGGGGGGGGGGGTTAAAATAGGGGATGAATATATGTATGGAATTTCGTCATTTTTGAAGTTAGAAATATGGAAATTATGTCAGGTTTCTGAGCATAAATAAGTCAGTTGTATAACCGATTTTGATAATTCATCAAAAATGAAGAACACATTCTTTCCTATCGGGTAAGTGGATAGTCCATTACAAGTACCTGCCACACAGGTACAAACTAACAATGTGGAAGGTTCCTGGTGTGTTCCAGTATTGGAACGAATTGCCTATAGCCACCGGGTTGTAAACTCGTAGACGGTGGGGTTGGGTGTATGTAAAGGTCAATTACCCCACCGCCTCCCCCTTCGCAAGACCCTTATCGCATTCTCCGCCCAATTAGCGAGGCGCGGCCCTGGTGTTTGGAGATACAACTGCCATGCACACAAATCTGCGCTCTAGCGAGAAGCGCAATTTGCATTGCAAACACCCCAGCCACGTTCCTCATTTTGAAAAGGCAATTATCTTCTTTCAGCAGGAGAGGGACGTTACAACCATTAATTAGGCAGGCGAACTTTTATTGTTTCATTAGAGTCCCACTACTCAAACTAAGTAAAGAAAACTTTGGACGGGCTTACTTGAAATTACGGTATCTCATTTAACATATCATTTATATCATATCATATCATTTAACATAATCATTTAACATAAGTTATATATCATTTATCATTTAACATAAGTTACTTTTGTTCGGCATTAATATTTACCTACGAAGTTCGCATAATTGAATCACAGAGGTTTTTTTTATAGGATGAACTCAGAGTCCGATGATCTTATCAAAATAACTAGTTTTTGTAAGCTTTTGTACCTATGGCTCATTTTTACGTAATTTTTTCTACTGTAATTCGAAAAACTATCCACTCACAACTTTATTAAAACAACTTAAGTTCACAGTATAATTTTCTTTTACAAGTAGAAAATTTTCATCTTAGATTAAGAACAGAAGAATTTTTCACTGTGCAATATTTATCCTTCATTGACTTAATATTTACAAGAAATATTTTATCTACATGCATTGAGGTAGTTTTTCATAATGCTTGCTTGAGTTAAATAATCATTTAATCAGAAATTACAAATGGCATTTAAATTTTCACTAATGCAAAAATGTTATTGTTTTCCTCATGGCGTTTGGTATATATATAATATAAATATATATATATATATTAATTTCGCGTGAAAAATGAAACTGTAATGGCTTCACACGGTTAGCTGAAAACTAAACCACGGAAAAAAATATTTGTAAATGCAATAAAAAGAACTATAAACTCAGCCTTAACATACATAGTGCCTGTGAATCTCCAGTTTCGGAGGTTAATTAATGGTAAACTATCCTACTTAAAAATAACTAATATCTTTGAAGACACTGATTAAGCTAATTCCACTGAAATTAAAAATAATACATTTTTTTAAGACACTGATTGAGCTAATTCCACTGAAATTATTCAAACAAATGCCATAAGTGATATACTGAGGTGGAGCAGTGATATAACATTGACCTTCTGTTCAGCAGGACAAAAGTTCAAATAACAGGCAGGTCTAACTTATTCAGATATACTATTATTTTACAGAAATCACTTGAGAAGATATTTCAGTACTTTTACAAAAGACTAATTTGGAAGTCAAGTTCGCCAAGAAATAGTTGTGGTATTCTTCACGAAAGATATTGTAACTTTTTACAACATATGGCTGTAGTTATTTTTGTATATAGAAATCCATTTGTGGAGATAATACTGAGTATTTATTACGAAAAATGGCACATGATTTTTGAAGTTAACCTTCTTTAGGCGCGTTATGAAAAAAGGATGAGAGTGAAATTTTAATATGCGCGCGCATCACTGTAACACAAATTAACTGGTTGAAGCTGCCCGCTAAAACGCTCATTAAGTCCCGAAAAAAAGCTACCAACAAAATAGAAATAGAACCTCTATTAGTCGCGCATGTTGGCACGCTCGTCGCCTCTGATCACTGTTTTCATATTTATAATATTTATCCACACGTTTCTTGTTTCTACATTTACAACACGTGTTTTAGTTTCATACAAGTGCGAATTATATATGTGCTAATAAATTATATTGATTAGTGATTTAAATTGAATATTTTGATTAATATTAATTACTGTTCGTAAATATTAGTAAAACAGTTGTGTTTATATACTTTTTCAAGTGTTCCAATATAATACTATCCGTATGTATTATTTATTGATATAAATTAAAATTATATTATTTAATATAATTAATACTAAAATTATTAGTTTATTAATGTTAAATATTTATTATTGGTTATTTATTATTTACAAAATAAAGAAATAAATTAAAAAAAAAATTAATTAAAAAATTGTGATAAAAATTCCAATCGAACATCAAATTAAAATATTAATTTTTAATATTTATTATTAAATTGAATAAATAATAAATATGTATAAAAATATATGAACTAATTTAATGAAAAGTGAATATTAAATTAATAAAATAATAAATATTTAAAAATGAATAAACTTAAATTAAATGTTTGAATTTATTATTAAATATATTTATTTTCTTTTTAAATATTTAATAATTAAAAATAAATATTTAATTTTAAGAATCTTATAATATTTAATACAAATTATTTCATACATATTTATTATTCTCTAAATTTTATTTTTTTAGTTTTTCAAAGTTAAACTGAACTTTATTGATTGTGTTGACTATCATTTTCCAGCCCTTTTATTATTTTATTGTAATAAATTATTTGCATGCAATTAAAAACTATTTTTTAATGATGCCAAATAAGTATAACTTCTCACGTGCGTACATAAGTACACGCACCCATTTTTTTAAATTTTAACTGATGTTTAATTCAGGCATAATTTTTTTAAACCATGGATAAGATTTTTGAGTACTGGTATTCAATAATTGGACTTGATTAAGTTTTTTTTATGCTTATTAATGTGCGCAGTTAATATTGAAAAAGCTATTCAGGTAACGGTTCACAAATAACTAACTATTGGCGATACTGGAACAACACAAAGCATGAATGCCTGGGTAAGAATCCGAACTCAATATTTTTGCGAACACTGTATTGTAATAATACAGTTGTTTTTATGTTAATGTACAACATTACAAATATCTGTAATTATATTGACCATTTTTTTCCATTTCCGAATAAAAATAGACTTGTAGAATAGAAAGAAAAAAATAATACAATTTCAAGTAAGGAAGTGGGTGGAAGCCTAAAATAAAGGATAAGGGGTGTGACATAAGTGACACTCACCATACACTTGGGCTTTAGAGACGGGTGGTAACGTAACTCCCCTGTCTTCCTGGAAGTGACGTGGAAGACTAATAGGTGGAGTGGTGGAGGAAAGGAGAGCAAAAAAGAGAAAGAACTCTGGCTGTCGCCAAATGAAACCACGTTCGCAGCGACATTATAGTCAACATTAATCAAATGAAGTTTTAAGTATGCCCTGCTCAAGACATTATTCCTTCTGATTGCGTATCCTTCCACAGTATGTTATACATAATGTAGGCATGGTCCGATTACATGTATCCATATGTTGCATACGCGCCTTTGTGGAATTGTTAGAAGCACGTATTATTTAAGTCCATAAGTATTCGCGGTATCGTATCGCGATAGACTTAACTTCAAATTACTATACCTTTCGACTCCTGTGATTGGTCTAGAGTTAACGTGGCGTATTCCGAGCCAATGTGAAACCCTCAAACAAAGAATTATAAACTAGTGGGCGACCTGTCTAACACATCTTAGGGAAAGCTAATAAACTAGTGACGTCCACCTGAGAATCTAGGGGACCGTGGAGACTACTTATACGTAGTTGAATCTGCGAGATTTTCCCTGTCGTTCCAAATAAGCCATTACGACGATATTTGTTCTAATCCGTCTAAAAGGAAACATCCATGGCTGGACTGGCTAGTTCTGACCAACTACATATTCCGCATTTAAAGGCGTAGAAGCTTGGGGGTGGCAAGGGAGACACTGACTTGGATATAAATAATTATTTATCTATCAATATTGATTAATTAACAATACATATAACTCACGGTTGAAATACTCACAGCATAAAGAAAATTTGTTTAGTAAATATAAATTTTAGGATTGATTGCAATAAATTAGTTTTAATTTAATTTTATTATATGTATAGGTTAGATGTGATAGAGCATTCTGATAGGACGAATTTGGGTTGTTCTGCAAATATCACCTTATCACTGAGTTATAGTGCAACAGCTTCTGCCAACAGGCCACATATACATACTGCAATGCATTCATAGGCATTAATAATGTCTGCCGTGGAATGAATGAACACTGAGTAACATGTCCGCCGCTCCAAGACGCGATAACTAAACGGCACAGACCTACATCACAGTAATTCTTTACATTATAACCATATTGCCACAAGGTGAAAATAAAAACAATTAACACCTATTCCACGCACGGGATTTGTTTAAACGTTTTTTAACTAGCAAATTCTTAGTTGGTCTCAACATATTTACTCGGTCGTGGGCTCATAATTATAATACGGTGTGTGGTTTAGTTAATCGCGTAATAATTCGTGACAAATAACTGCCCGGTCAAACTAAATAGTGAAAAGCATTATACCAGCAAAAAAAATATTTAGTTAAACAGTTAAAACAAAACTTTATAACACTGTTTAGGAAAACTAATTTACACAAGTAATTAAAATAGTACGTACCTGATAGAACACCATTTTCTTGTGAATATGGCCAGTGGCGCTGTGCACAACAATAACCTTAAACCCCGTTGTGTTGCCCTCTGCCCAAAGACTCCCTTACTAGATGCCAGCAAGTCGGGTGGCGTCAGGCGCAGGCGGGTCCCTACCACCGCGACCCGTCTATCCCTGCAGCATGGCGGGGTTCAACATGAGCCGCACGCCGCCACGTGGAGCCCGCGGCCCGACCAGTTCTCTGCACCGTCCGCAACCTATTTCCGTCCTTTTAGCTTCAGAAATTGCATTAAAATTGGCCCATGAAATTGTAATCCCATCGCGCCCATAAAAGTTTCACTTCAAAATAGTGCTGCTGAGAAATATCGAGGTAAATGTTTTTGAAGAAAATCGTCTTTGGGCGCAATGAAATTAAAATTTCAAGACCGAATTCCAATGCAATGTTTTTGTGAATCATTGTTGTGAAACGTTTCTGACTCGAAAAGGAGAGAGAATAGGTACATGGCCAAAAAGATAAAATGAGAACACTTTGCTATTTTTATGTTGCTGCTGCTGGGCTCGTTTTTATTTTCTCTTTGTGCGTTTATTAGTCTCCCACTCCCACCAAAAAAATACAAAGACAAAGTGTGCGCGCATTTGCTTGTTTCAGAAAATAGACCAACACCTCTGCGACAAGGACGGTTGTACACGATGCTCCAACTCGCCCTATATTGTTTTCATTAAGAAAAGCAAGTTCCGCCCACGAGTAGTCCACTCGTTGGAGCGATGTCCGCTCGAAAGGCGCCTTTGGCGTCAGGACTCGCAGCACTTCTTTCTGCACTCGCTGTCCCCGACAACTCGTTCCTCGGGCAGTTCCGACCTGACCGCCTCCAAGACCACGTCCTTGCGTCTTTAACTCAGCGAACAGCAGCACTTGGAATTATATCACAGGACTGCTGGAAGTTTAATATCCGAGAAACGTTACGTTCGTAGTCACGTCGGTACCGAAGGGTTGTTAGAGTTGTTTCAAGTATTTGCAAACAGTCGGTATCAAATAGTCCTCGCTATCGCCGTCACACTCGCCACGTCAAAAAGCGTCTCGAAACCTATAAGTTCAAAACTCCAACTCGCCACGCGAGTACAGATGCTACTCGTTGAGCGAGTTCCACTTGCTCCCTTCCGAGCACTTCCCCGAGAAGTCAGAGTCAAAAGACTTGTCTTGTGCAAAGTCTGTTCCCAGTTGTTGAGGTGCATACGGCCTGCTCTTCACGACGACATAGTCCTTGGAGGCAGTTATCGACATAGTCCTTGGAGGCAGTTATCGACATAGTCCTTGGAGGTAGTTATCGACATAGTCCTTGGAGGCAGTTATCGACATAGTCCTTGGAGGCAGTTATCGACATAGTCCTTGGAGGTAGTTATCGACATAGTCCTTGGAGGTAGTTATCGACATAGTCCTTGGAGGCAGTTATCGACATAGTCCTTGGAGGTAGTTATCGACATAGTCCTTGGAGGTAGTTATCGACATAGTCTTTGGAGGTAGTTATCGACATAGTCCTTGGAGGCAGTTATCGACATAGTCCTTGGAGGTAGTTATCGACATAGTCCTTGGAGGCAGTTATCGACATAGTCCTTGGAGGCAGTTATCGACATAGTCCTTGGAGGTAGTTATCGACATAGTCCTTGGAGGTAGTTATCTACATAGTCCTTGGAGGCAGTTATCGACATAGTCCTTAGATGTAGTTATCGACATAGTCCTTGGAGGTAGTTATCGACATAGTCCTTGGAGGTAGTTATCGACATAGTCCTTGGAGGTAGTTATCGACATAGTCCTTGGAGGTAGTTATCGACATAGTCCTTGGAGGTAGTTATCGACATAGTCCTTGGAGGTAGTTATCGACATAGTCCTTGGAGGTAGTTATCGACATAGTCCTTGGAGGCAGTTATCGACATAGTCCTTGGAGGTAGTTATCGACATAGTCCTTGGAGGTAGTTATCGACATAATCCTTGGAGGTAGTTATCGACATAGTCCTTGGAGGTAGTTATCGACATAGTCCTTGGAGGTAGTTATCGACATAGTCCTTGGAGGTAGTAATCGACATAGTCCTTGGAGGTAGTTATCGACATAGTCCTTGGAGGTAGTTATCGACATAGTCCTTGGAGGTAGTTATCGACATAGTCCTTGGAGGTAGTTATCGACATAGTCCTTGGAGGCAGTTATCGACATAGTCCTTGGAGGTAGTTATCGACATAGTCCTTGGAGGTAGTTATCGACATAGTCCTTGGAGGTAGTTATCGACATAGTCCTTGGAGGCAGTTATCGACATAGTCCTTGGAGGTAGTTATCGACATAGTCCTTGGAGGCAGTTATCGACATAGTCCTTGGAGGTAGTTATCGACATAGTCCTTGGAGGTAGTTATCGACATAGTCCTTGGAGGTAGTTATCGACATAGTCCTTGGAGGTAGTTATCGACATAGTCCTTGGAGGTAGTTATCGACATAGTCCTTGGAGGTAGTTATCGACATAGTCCTTGGAGGTAGTTATCGACATAGTCCTTGGAGGTAGTTATCGACATAGTCCTTGGAGGTAGTTATCGACATAGTCCTTGGAGGTAGTTATCGACATAGTCCTTGGAGGTAGTTATCGACATAGTCCTTGGAGGTAGTTATCGACATAGTCCTTGGAGGTAGTTATCGACATAGTCCTTGGAGGTAGTTATCGACATAGTCCTTGGAGGTAGTTATCGACATAGTCCTTGGAGGTAGTTATCGACATAGTCCTTGGAGGTAGTTATCGACATAGTCCTTGGAGGTAGTTATCGACATAGTCCTTGGGGGTAGTTATCGACATAGTCCTTGGAGGCAGTTATAGACATAGTCCTTGGAGGTAGTTATCGACATAGTCCTTGGAGGCAGTTATCGACATAGTCCTTGGAGGCAGTTATCGACATAGTCCTTGGGGGTAGTTATCGACATAGTCCTTGGAGGTAGTTATCGACATAGTCCTTGGAGGTAGTTATCGACATAGTCCTTGGAGGTAGTTATCGACATAGTCCTTGGAGGTAGTTATCGACATAGTCCTTGGAGGTAGTTATCGACATAGTCCTTGGAGGTAGTTATCGACATAGTCCTTGGAGGTAGTTATCGACATAGTCCTTGGAGGTAGTTATCGACATAGTCCTTGGAGGTAGTTATCGACATAGTCCTTGGAGGTAGTTATCGACATAGTCCTTGGAGGTAGTTATCGACATAGTCCTTGGAGGTAGTTATCGACATAGTCCTTGGAGGTAGTTATCGACATAGTCCTTGGAGGTAGTTATCGACATAGTCCTTGGAGGTAGTTATCGACATAGTCCTTGGGGGTAGTTATCGACATAGTCCTTGGAGGCAGTTATAGACATAGTCCTTGGAGGTAGTTATCGACATAGTCCTTGGAGGCAGTTATCGACATAGTCCTTGGAGGCAGTTATCGACATAGTCCTTGGGGGTAGTTATCGACATAGTCCTTGGAGGTAGTTATCGACATAGTCCTTGGAGGTAGTTATCGACATAGTCCTTGGGGGTAGTTATCGACATAGTCCTTGGAGGCAGTTATCGACATAGTCCTTGGAGGTAGTTATCGACATAGTCCTTGGAGGTAGTTATCGACATAGTCCTTGGAGGCAGTTATCGACATAGTCCTTGGAGGTAGTTATCGACATAGTCCTTGGAGGTAGTTATCGACATAGTCCTTGGAGGTAGTTATCGACATAGTCCTTGGAGGTAGTTATCGACATAGTCCTTGGAGGCAGTTATCGACATAGTCCTTGGAGGCAGTTATCGACATAGTCCTTGGAGGTAGTTATCGACATAGTCCTTGGAGGTAGTTATCGACATAGTCCTTGGAGGTAGTTATCGACATAGTCCTTGGAGGTATTTATCGACATAGTCCTTGGAGGTAGTTATCGACATAGTCCTTGGAGGTAGTTATCGACATAGTCCTTGGAGGTATTTATCGACATAGTCCTTGGAGGTAGTTATCGACATAGTCCTTGGAGGCAGTTATCGACATAGTCCTTGGAGGTAGTTATCGACATAGTCCTTGGAGGTAGTTATCGACATAGTCCTTGGAGGTAGTTATCGACATAGTCCTTGGAGGTAGTTATCGACATAGTCCTTGGAGGTAGTTATCGACATAGTCCTTGGAGGTAGTTATCGACGGACTGGACAGCGTGACGTCAGCGGTGATGGTCGGCCTGCTTCTTCGACTCGAAGCCCCTCCGGCCAGCTGTCTTCTAGACCTAGAATGTTCTTTACAGAGGTCCATTTGTTTTGGTTCATAGATTGTAGCCCCTACATAAGTTCCACTCTTAGAACTGGTGGCTCTGTGACCTTATTTAGAAATAAAATTGATTTTCACATAGCATTTATCAGTGAATTCTGAGGTAATAATCCACCATAGTCAGATTATTTCTACATGTGACTGGTTATGTGCTGAGAATTTCGGTTAGTTTAAAAAAATGATAATAACGATGACACTTGATTAAAATTCACTATATTGTTATTTTGTCCGGGCCACGTGACAGTCAGACGCAGTAGCGCGGTGCAAGCCTAACTGGTCCTATACCTATCAGGCGTGGAGACAGTGCTCTGTCGGCGTATGGCTGGGAGGCGTGCCGACAGGGGCAAGTCAAAGCGAGAAAGAGAAGATACACGTCTCTGTAACGTGACGTGACGGGAGGGTGGAACCCACCCGAAATAACTTCAATCAAAAACTTTCATTGTAATATGGAGACTTTACAAAAAAAATTGGTTGTCTGTAAAGTCGGTTTACGGACGATAGTTTAACGTGACAACGTCATAACATAACATTGATGAAATGATTGCATACTTTTATGAAAAAAATTGAATAATTTTTTTATTTCATTATCACTATTTGTATGGATACAAAAAAGGAGTGAAATGAAATCTACAATTTAATTGATAAATTTACTTTTATTTGCACTCATTAATTCAAATATGTTTATTACTTTCTTTAACTAACAGATTATTTTAACTATAACTTTTATACATGTTTGGTATTTAACTTCTTCCAATCTGTGTTATTCTCTTAAGGATAGGACGATGATAGGAAAAGTAGGAAACGAATGGGAGTGTTTCAAGTTTAATGTGCCTCGAAAAAGTCAAATCGATGGTTGTTCCAATCGAGTGGAAGAGAGATAGATGCGGCGCAATAGTACAATGAGCGTAACGGGACACAGTATAACAGGACAATATGCGTAACGAGACATTTTTTCGTGCGTTCAGCCGGCGTTCATCGATTTATTAGACTTTGTCACATCAAAAAAAAGACAATTTTAATAAAGTTTCGTAAATAATGCCAATGTTTTTTTTGTAAGTTCAAGTGTTAGTATTTGTAAACTCAGATACCCGTGTGTCTACGAAGATCTCCATATAATTTCTAGTCTGTATTTTTTGACGTGATAACGTCTTATAAATCGATGAACGCCGGCTGCACGCACGAAAAAGCATGACTGATTGTCACGTTCCGCCTGAGCCGAGCGTGCAAGCGAGAGCGCGGAACAAGCGATAGAGAGGCACGATCGGCCTAAGCGTTCGGCTTGTGACGCATTTATCTCTTTTCCACTCACATCACGTAAAATTATCGTCCTTAAACCGACTTTACAGACAAACTCCCCCCTTTTTTTAATACTAAGAGAACATCATTAAGAGTGACCCAATAACAGTCTAGCTCACAAACAAGAGAGAAAGAGAGAGAGAATGATAGAGAGCTAGTGGAGCCCGAGTGAGTGGTATATTGTGCATCTATTAATTGTGTTCAAATAACATTAGCAACGAGAAATAACCAATGATATTGTTTTTTTTTTTGCAGTGATCCGCGGTTGGAATCTTCATAAAAACGGAGGGAATTCATGCAACGCTTACGTGAAGGTAAGACTTCTCTTTTGAAATTTTGTAGAGCGATCTGATATTTTCTGGTTTTTGTTTCGTAATTATTTTAGAATATTTTTGGATTAAGTGTTAATATACCTTCTTAACTTTTATTTTTAAAAGTTATCTGTCTAACTTGATGTCATGTTTTCAACATTTATAATAAATATTGATTCCATTAAGTTTTAAAATTATTTTTTCTTTAAATTCATCCCATTTGGTTTCAGCATTTTGTCACAACTTTAACCACATCCAAAAGTTAATAATTTATTTAAATATAAGATTTATCTCACACGGTAAATATTGGAAGTCATAAATAAGCCGTTGCCTAACACTTGCTTAAGAGTTCTCTTATGTTTAAGGGAAGGCATTTTTCGCGTAAAAGGTTCATGCTCTCATTAAACTGCGGTTACAGATTTTTAAACACACATTTTGAACTCAAAATCTTTCCGCGAAATAGGTATACATACTCTATATTTGTGCCACACTAGGCTTTTTTTAAAACTTTTTTTTTTGAGAACTTTAAGAACGGCAACAAAAATATCTAATGTGTGAGGAAAGGTAACATAATTGCTCTTTTGTACGTTAAAAAAAAACATATTTGACGACCTATGATTTTAGTGAACGTTACTCATTTATATTTTTGAAGGAAATTGAACTTTTGACGTTATTTGGGGAGGAAATTTTCCTCGCAATTGGAGTGGCAGCTTCCTCGTCCGAAAGTGAAATGACCTCATTTCGCATCTGTCCGAATCGCAGATAAATTTTGTGTGTGTCTGTGACTGTGTGTGTGTGTGTGTGTGAAAGTGTGAGATAAAAATGAAAGTTGAAATGAGTTTGAATGAATGAGGCAGGTCTAAAAAGGGAAATAGGAGGAAGGGAGGAAGGGAAGCAAAGTCTCCTTTCCACAGAAATAACGTTATTCAGGAGATGAGTTGGAAAAAATAAACGGAAACTGTAAAAAAAAAAAAATGCTTCTGCGAGAATTCTAAAATATACTGTTTCCGCTCGTGTTCTTGTAAGAAGTCCGACATGCAGATATCGTGGCTCAGATCTCTTCCAGGACAGTCGGCTTTACAGACAAGCCAAAGTCACGTGGTTTTCTGGCACCAGCTCAACGCCACACCTAGACATCAATTACCCGGTGTCTTCTGTTCATTGTCTCCTGCTTCTCTACAGATTTGCGTATGAATAGGTGATGTGAATCTTGTATTGAGTACGTCGTTATATAGTGTGTGTGCATGCTATGTTGGATTCCAACAATCTCGAGAATTTCGCTTGTTGATACTATTATACCATTATGAGAACGAAGTTGTTGACGAAAAAGAAAATTAGAAAATAATCATTGTGTGGCGAATACTGGTTGATAACTATACAAATGTTAATTATGTTAATTAACTATAATTATTTACATGATGATTATGGTTTTAAGAATAAACGGTTACATATTTCATTGAAACTGTTCCATTTAATGAATTCTGTCATCCTAGTTCGTTAAGTGAAAATGAATTTTTCTGAAAATATGTAAAATAAAGTTTTTCCTTTGTTTTCAGTGAAACTTTCTATGTATTCTGAATAAATAGCTATCACAGAATAACTTAAATTATGCAAATATTTTTAATGACTGAAATTATTATATAATTATTGTAGTTATAAAATATAGAGCTAATTTAATGAAAATTATTTTTTAACATAATTTTATCATAATTACTCAAAAATATAAAACGTGCTTCGTAAACCTTCTAGTGAAATATCTCGAATTATAAAATAAATTAAATACTTTAGTGTCTACAAAAAATGTGTTTAAATTTTCAACACTATATATTATATATGACTATATCAAATTACCCGCAAAGTGTTTGGCAAAGAATACCAATAGCTTATTTGACCAACAATAATTACATCACATTTAGTTAGCACTAAAATTTACCTTTTGTTAACTTTAAAATATAAAACTTTAACTCAAGCTTGTAAATATATATTTAAAATAAATCAATATTAAATTTAAGTTCTTTTAAATGCTAGGGTCAGATTGTTTGCTATGTCAACAATAACCATTCTACTATTACCAAAAAATATTTGGTTTTTCACAAATATTAATGTATTTTTGTATTTAAGAACACAGTTAATCCATGGGAATCTATATGTTTGTAATACACTATTAACGTTCAGTAATCAGATAAACTAAAAATACTTTAATTTGTAGCTTGGTGTGAGGATACTCAGAGGCTGTGTATGCTAAGAATGTTTGCTACTCTGGAAAATGATACCGTATCAGCTGATTGAAACTATATCTTAACTCGTTTTCAATGAGTAACGCAGGGGCTAAGTCGTTCGGAGACCATATAATTTTGGAAATATCATTGTGTTAAGTCTGTGAAAAAAACATAAAAAATACACAAAAAATATATAAAAAATTGCAAAAATCTCTTGTGGTATAATTCTATCCTTGCTGAACAAAGGAGTAGTTTGCTAGCTGACAGAAGCTTGTTTTGTTATTTTGTTAAATTTTGCGATTCATTGATCTTGATTTAGTAAAACGTCTTTGATTTTTACTCCGTGTGATACTGATTATTCATTTCAATATTTTGTTGGTTTTCTCCATGTGCTCCTAATTTACTCTTGCCAATATTTTGTTGGTTTCTCCAAGTTATGGTATTTCATGGCAACACTTATGTTGATTTTCTCCGAGTGATTATGGTTTTATCTTAGAAACCAATCTCTGCATGAAATATTTTCTACTTAATACGATATGCAATTTTATTCAGAGTTACATTAAATTAGTAAATTTATTTTACTAAATCAGTACTTACAATAATTTTATCAGGTGGAATTCTATCCAAAAATATCATTACTCAGTCAAATAATATACCGTAAGATGACTGAGAATCACTATTATGCAGGACGAACTTCTTTCTTGCTGTCTAGCGAAGCCCCTCCTTGTGTTGCGATCGAGAGTGAGCATCCCGCATCCCACATAACAACAGCAACTGTCTGTACAACACAACATGTGGCGCCAACTGTTGCAAGAACTTGCAAGAACTACTAGCAACAAGTTATTTGCATGAGATGAATTATCTCTTGCTGCTAAATGGAGCTATCGTAGCCAGTTGCAGCCTTTTAATCTCATAGTCCTGTTGCCTCGTAGCCAAGAAACCTGTAACCCTGTAGTCTCGTAGCCTGTTGTCGTGTAGCCTCGTATTCTCGTAGCGTGGTCGCCTTGTAGTGCCATAGATAGTTGGATCCTCGTAGACTCGTAGTCTCATAGTCCTGTAGCCTCGTAGTCTCATAGCCTCGTAGTCTTGTAGTCTTGAATCTTCATAGCCAAGTCGCCTTGTAGGCAAATGCTGCTGGAGAAGTTAGGCCTGAGACAGCTGGAGTTGATGACTTTTGGTGCCAATGACTTTTGGACCCGAAGACTGTTGGAGCCAATGACTTTTGGGGCCGATGACTTTTGGAGACAAGGACAGTTGGAGTCAAAGACAGTTGGAAGCATTGGAAAATACTCTAAATTGGTGATTGCATCATACTAGTTGAATTTTTGTGAAAATGTACATCCTTTTCGTTAAATGTACATAGTTTTGCCTGTATTACCGTATCTTACTGATGAGATAGAATCCCTGCGACGAGATCGTATCCATGTAACCAGATCGTATCCCTGTGGTGAAAACATATCCCTATGGTCAGATCTTATCCCTTTGTGGAGAATATATCTCTGTGGCGAGGACGTATGCCCACTGTACGTCCTTTTCGTTAAACGTGCTTCCTTTTTGTCGAGTTTACGTCCAAATGTGCGTCCTTTTCGTTAAATGTACTTCCTTTTTGTAGAATTGTGGTCCAAATGTGCTACTTTTTGTTGAAAATGCTTCCTTTTTAAAAACTCGATGAGTTAAAAATGTGCTCTTTTTTTTAGTGTGCTTCCTTTTTTAAATGTTGTTTTGACACGCGTAATAATATAAATGGATCGTGTTTTGACTATTATATTATTCGAGTGGACGTGGCTATGTAAGCGAGTCCCAGACGACAGAGCCTTCAGTCCTCCTCTGACAGCTGTGCAGTGTGAATCGGCTCTATTTTTAGAACGTTACCTGATATTTAGTTGCTGTTCCAATGTCGCGCTCTATGGACAGTTAACCACAGTTCCCGTAGGTATTGCCGACGAAAACTACGCAGAAATGGATAGATTGTGTACCATCGACATCGGGGACTCTGATGGCAGCGACGTCGGCATCAACGCAGATCCCGTTGGCGTCGTCGACGACAACCACTCGATGGAATGTTTACCATCGTCACCGACAACATTAAAGGAGACTTCAAGTGGCGTGGTTCCACCAGCAGAATAAAATTCATTGCCTGAAGTCCTGGCTGCAGAGGAAACCTCGATGAATGACGATTTGCCATCGATGGAGACTTCAATGGCTGCAGTACCAAGAGCATCAACGGTGACCACTGAATGTGCATCAGCGTCTTCCCAGCATCGGTGTCGTTACTGTGACAATTTTTTCTCGAACAAAAGTAATTTTCACCGACACCAGAAGAGAATGTGCCAATAATCCGCGCCGTACAAAATTTAACTGTTTGAAATGTCGCAAGGAGTTTGCAAGATACGATAATTTAAAAAAGACAAGCCATAAGCTGCAAAAAAAAGTGCTTCTCCCATCAAACGGACGAGACTGTCATTTCAGAAGACCCGTGTTGGTGGTGCATTACGGAGTTAGGATGCATCGAGGAATACAGACAATGGATATCCCTGTTACTACCGTGAAAATACATTTGCGTTCTCTCGAGGTGCACGAAGGCATGAAAAAAGAGAATGTGAGAAGAACCTTTTACGTTTGGCGTTTCGCTGTGAAGTGTGTATTGCATTATTTACTCGTATTGACAATTTGAGACGACATTCGAAAAACTGCAAAGGTGAAGTCCGTTCACCTGCTGCGGACCAGCTGGTGTTGCAGTCTGCTCGGCAAGTTAGGGTTGAGACTCGTACGCGCAATGCCTCTAGCAGTGAAACTGATCCGCAGAAAGAAACTTCGAAATCACTTCAACATACAACACAAACTACGACTATTCACGGTGAGTTCAGACTGAACGAAAATGGTTTCTACCTGGCAAATTCAGCATTCCGTGGAATGTGTAAAGACTTTTATTACCTGAACAGCTCTCTTGCACCAAGGGATGTTTGCACCTTTCTAACTGATACCCAGAATGATATTTTTCATCAATTTAAAGAAGTATTGGAAAACAATCAGTCATTGAAGTATAATTTGTGTTTGGAATGTACTTATGGTAAACCTGAGCCATTTCAAGACGAGACTTGTAGAAGAGCATTCATTATAATGAATACTACTGCTCTTTACCTTTCGCCCGAAGTAGAAGAGACTGCAAATTATGCTAGTCAGAAAAACTGTCACGAAGAGGAAGAATACCAAGGAAAAGGTAGCGGATGGACACTTAGCAACGTGGATCGATTGCAACTTAGAACAATCACACTCTGCTCACTGAAAAAATAACGTTTATTATTTGTTCGTATCTTGTACTTGTAGTAGAGTATAAATTAGGTAATACATTTTTATTTGTAATTTTGTTGTTTTATTTCTCGAAACAAGCAATTATTAATAATTTTAATTAGATAATGTTTTTTGTCTAAAATTTACTTTTTGCATCAGTTAAGGATCATTCAAGGGACAGGAATCAATCGAATAAATTATAATTTTAACTAGTAATTTTTTTTACTTATTTTGGGAATTTTCCTCGAAGGTATAGCATAAAATTTACAGATTACCAAGATGGCGGCCAAGATGGTCTACAATATGGTGAATGTCCAGGCAATAAAAAATGATTACTGCACGCTATCGCGTAAAAATTAAACTAATATGTGGGTTGCTGCCTCCAGCAGACAAAAACAAGATGGCAGCCACGATGTCATTCTGGCTGACGTAATATCTTCCTTGGCATTTGTAGTGGGAGATTTGTCTGCATTTGGCTTCCGTGGAGAAAGGATACGTTGCTATTTTTAATAGATTGACCTAGCTGGGTTCGAACCGAAGGCTCCATGGCGTAAATGCGTTTTTTATTAAGTTGTATGAATTTACTTTTTTTGTACTTTTTTAGAATTTTTTTCTCAATTTATAAGTTAAAAATATGGAATTTAATTTTGAAAGACTTTTTTCAACGTGGCATAAGTTCTTTTTATTAATTACATTTTACTATAAATTTTAAAATTTTTATATTAAAATCGGATGGTAATAACTGATTTTTGATTTGGCGACTGTAACGAAAAATCCAGGAATGCTGGTGTGACTAGGCAAGAATTTTTATAATTTTAATTTAATTGTTTTGATTTTTTAATTTTTTTTATTAATTTACATGTTTTCTTCCCGCTGGGAATTAAACCGAGGTCTGTGATGGATTCGATAACCAAACATTAGGAATAAACAATTTTTTATATTTTTTTTGGAATTTTTTCATAATTTTTGGCCGAAAATTAAAGATTTCAATTTTACGGTCAAGGTCTAGATCAAGATCCTCTGATGAGGCTTATGAGGAATGTTTGTCTTTTCTCCAAGGAATATTGACCTCGATGCAATATTGTCCCTTCCGAGGAATTTTTGTTTTTCCAAATTTTTTATTAAGGAAAAAAATTGGAAATTTTCTCTTAAACTGGGAAATTTTCCTTCGAAATAGGGAACTTTATAGTTATTTTAAAATGAATTTTGAGACATATTTTGAGGATATTTTGAGTAAATTTGACTCCAAAATTGCCACCGTGACGTCAGTATCCAAGATGGTGGACCGACAGCCTGGAGCCTGTCTCCGGACCGGCATTGACATCCTCTTATTAAAGTATTTTTAACTAAACCGACCTAACTAACCAACAACCGCCCGTACATTACAGTAGTTTCAATGTAGCTGACATAACCTAATCAAAGTTTCACATTGTTTTCAATACTTGAACGAGTGCAAACCTAACCTAGGAAATTAAACATTTCACCTAATCTAGGAAATAAAATTATCTAACCTTAGACCTTTAATATTTTACCTGGCATAAGAACTAAAACTAGGCTATTATTCACTTAAACCATGAAAAAAAAAATTCTCCTAACCTTGTAAATTAAGTGTCACCTAACCTAGTAATGCGTGGTATCGTGTCTTGAGTTAGACCCAGTAGGAACAATGACACAAGAAGTACCAAACCCACAGGCGACCCAACCAGGCCACGCCCACAGCGGGCGGCCAATGAGCGGCAGAGAGCGGCCCTAGAGTGCAGAAGACTGTGCTGGCTGTCCGGCAGAGGTTTGAGCCCGTGAATATTTCCAGCGTGTCCTAGACAGACAAGAATAATGCCAACGGTTGTGTATTACTAGGGCCATTCAGATTTCGCGAAAAGATTCCGAGATAAGTTATAAGTTAAAACACTGTATCATTGCCTGTGTTTCGTGTTTAGGTGGATTTCTTTCAGGCTCGTGTCAATTGTTACAACACCAATCACAGTAATTCAGTGCGAAAGCAAACGCATCCTGAGTGGCTCGGTCAAAAAAAGAAATGACTTCTCTTGCAGACTGCCGCCAATACCTTGTTGCAATCTAATAGGCGTTCAGATTTATTCGCTAAAATTGCCTGCCCCTATGTAGGCCTATTACATTTTAAAAATCACTGAAATCGATTAGTGTGTTATTTCACTCACCCTAAAAAACTAGAAGCCAATAACAAACTTGCAGTTTTATGTGGTTCAACCCAGTCATCTGCTATTAGGAAAGAATATCTGATTATTAGGAGCAGGCATTTTTCGCGAATAAAACTGAACGCCTATTAGACTGCAACAAGGTATACGTGCACCAACGGTTTCTTTCTTGTAATTGGCGGCCGTCTGCGAGAAAAGTAGTTGCCTTTTTTTTGACTGAGCCACTCAGGACGTATTTGATTTCGCAATGAATTACTGTGATTGGTGTTTTAACAATCGACATGCACCTGAAACTTCCTCAACCACGAAACACAGACGATGCTACAGTGTTCTAACTTTCAGCTAGTCTCGGAATCTTTTCGCGAAATATGCATGACCCTACTGATTATACACAAGAAAGCGTATTTTATTTTGTGCCAGAAAACAAAACACAATTGGCAGGTCTTTACTTTACCAGCTTGTGTATTAAAAACACTCTAGCATATTGTGTGTTTCGTGATTGGTTTATTACTTTCAGTTACACGCCTAATATTGGCACTCGAACCACAGCAATTTCGTGTGGAAGCAAACGCACACTGAAGAGACGGCGGCCAATTATTATGGAGAAAAAAAAATTGCTGACACCGGATACCGATTTGTGGTCTAATGAGGTTTTAGTGAAAAAAAAATGCCTACCTCTAGTCTTTACGCAATGGCGAAGACCGGAAATTTTCACGGTTTAACTTTTTTGCCGCTTCATTGCTTGGATTGCAGTGATATGTTCCTCAACGAAAGAAGTAGCCACTCACGAGCATCCCAGTTAACAGGTCTTACGAGTCTTTAGTCAATGAGCAGGTGTGTAATTTCACCCGAACACATGGAGGATCGTGGATTGTAACCTAGAGGTCATTGTGCAGCATTAGTGGTCCGAAGACCTGCCGTGTGGACGTAGTGGCAGTAGTAGTCCCTCTGATCCCTGGGTCGTGCCACGCGCCGACACTGCAGCCGCGGAGACCCATTCAGCTCCCAGACGGCCAGTTCTAACTATCCCCCCCCCCGCCGGCACCCAGGGGGTGGAGCAGGGACCATGTCTGGTGTATCGCCTTCTCCCTCCGCCAATTGATGGGAAGAAAAGACGCACCCTCCTCGGCTCGCGGCGATAAGGAATGTCTTGCCGGGGCTTAGTGACGTACTCGATCCACCCCCAGGGGTGTTGAAGAGGGAGGGGAGGGGGATGTGCTGGAATCCGTGGTGACGTCAGCAGCCGCGGGGATCGATGGTCCACGCCGTCATGCGCCGTGGGCTCTGGCCTGCTCGGGCCTCGGGGGACCCACGCGCGTGAACTCTTGGCCCCGCAGCATTACCCCCCTCCCCCTTTCTCTCATGCACATGCACTACAACCCTTCCCCACCTCGTGTGTGGCGTGGACCCTTCCCCGCGAGCCGCATGTCATTTACGACGCGTTACCTCCTCCCCTCCTCCTGGTCATGCTGGCGGGCACGGCACTTCTCCAGGGAGGCGCAGGCCCCCCGCTCGTGTGCAAGCACCGGCCACGTGTCTCCGCGTGTCTCCAGGTGGATGCCGGCAGTATCCCCTCCCTCCAGGCATCCGCCCGCCCTGGACACACACAGTGCTCGCAGCTTCAGAAGTTACCACGACATTTGAAAACTGCTCGAGATCACGGGAAGCTTTTAAGAATACTCTGAGGACGGATGGGTAGTTCTGGGTATTACGTTTTTTAAACTTTATTTTTAGAAGTGTTTTTTGACGTGACAACGTCTAATAAATCGATGAACGCCGGCTTAACGCACGAAAAAGTGTCCCGTTACGCACATTGTCCCGTTTCGCACATTGTCCCGTTACACTGTGTCCCGTTACGCTCATTGTACGCTTGCGCTGCATCTATCTCTCTTCCACTCGATTGGAACAACCATCGATTTGACTTTTTCGAGGCACATTAAACTTGAAACACTCCATTCGTTTCCTACTTTTCCAATCATCGTCCTTTCCTTAACAGAATAACACAGATTGGAAGAAGTTAAATAGCAAACATGTATAAAAGTTACAGTTAAAATAATCCCTTCGTTAAAGAAATAAACATATTTGAATTAATGAGTGCAAATAAAAGTAAATTTATCAATTAAATTGTAGATTTCATTTCACTCCTTCTTAATATCCATAAAAAAAAGGGATAATTCAATAAAAATGATTCAATTTTATTCATAAAAGAATGCAATCATTTCATCAATGTTTTGTTATGACGTCACGTTAGACTATCGTCCGTAAATCTACATTACAGACAACCAATTTTTTTTTCTGAACGATTTTCAGCCATGAAACGCCCAGTAGAGATTCTTCAAAGCACTTAAAAGGACTTGCATTACACCTTTATCTTCTTTGCACCTGCAATATAACGTTATCTTTACGGCTCAAATCTTATAGTTCTACTAGATAATGCCCGGCATGCGTTGCATTGCCTCAATCAATTTTTTTTGTAATTTTTTAAACGTATACTAAGCATCTCTCTTTATCTCTCTAATTCTCTATCTCTCTATGTATATCTCTATAACTCTCTCTATCTTTCTATTTATATCTCTATCTCTCTAAATATCTTTCTAGCGGACCCGACAGACATTGTCCTGCCCAAATGTACTTTTTGTGAGATATGGATATGGCGGTAAGTATTTCTACGCTGGACATTTTGTATCTTCTCATTATACATACCCCTCCTCTTGAGCACGCCACTGCCTTTACCAAAAACCTTTCCCATGGTTACGCAGAAGGCAACAACAATGCAAAAGCCCGTTGCCATGGAGGCTAATTATCAACAATGCTTAGTTTTTTTGCTTTTAAAGCGTGTATTTTTAGTTTTTCTTAACTCAGAATCGAGATAAAATATCCAATTGTGAATCTAAACCATCCTCGAATCCCCGTGAACTCACACACAAAATTTCATCAAAATCGCGTAAAAACAGACAGAAAAAGTACTGTTTTATTATAGTAAGATAGATGCTGAAAAA
Organism: Bacillus rossius redtenbacheri; assembly: GCF_032445375.1. NCBI lineage: Eukaryota > Metazoa > Arthropoda > Insecta > Phasmatodea > Bacillidae > Bacillus > Bacillus rossius. Next base: position 46,534,675 of record NC_086339.1, on the reverse strand, counting down.
TCAGCATGCATAGCCCCACACCTATAACTATACGTATCTTTTGCCCACGACTTTTTCCGCATGGAATTTTGTATTATCTTGCACCATTTAGAAATTTAAACATTATAACATAACAGTTGATACAGTTGTAGTAGTTTTCTTATGTTCACAAATGATAATTTTTCTCATCTCTATTTCAGTCTTTGCAATAAAAATATGTTACTACCTAAATTTTGAGTAAATATGTTTCTACTTTCAAATTTAATGACGGGAAGACACTTCATAAAATGTCTTTGTAAACCACATTTACTGTTTTTTCCGTCTTGAGCTAGAATGTAAAGATTGTCTGCATTACTGACCCGCGAGCAAGCTACATACATTTCAGAGAGAGAGAGAGAGAGCGAGAGAGAGAGAGAGAGAGAGAGAGAGAGAGAGAGAGAGAGAGAGAGAGAGAGACCTATTGAATGTCTATCTAACTAATTTTTTTATGAGAGCATATTTTCATTAAATAAATCATGAAATCATTCAACGATAAAAGCTGTTTATTTAATTAAGCGGACGGGTTCGCTCCAAGGAGAAAATTGACGCGGCGAGACCTCGTGGACATAGAGAAATGACACACACTCACTATTTGTGTGGCTATGAAACATGATTTTTTTTCTGCAATTTAAATTGTAATATACAAAAAGGGTATTGAAAATTGAAACAAATATGGCGACACTATAAACTGTCAGGATCTTTATTTTTTTTTTACTCTCTACTTAGTTCCTTACAATAGCAAAACTTAATGGCTTCTAATAATGCGTTGCAATTTTTGCTTTTAAAGCGTGTTTCTTTTTAGTTTTTATTAACTCAGAATCGAGATAAAATATCCAATTGTGAATCGAAACCATCCTCACTATTTGTGTGGCTATGAAACATGATTTTATTTCTGCAATTTAAATTGTAATATACAAAAAGGGTATTGAAAATTGAAACAAATATGGCGACACTATAAACTGTCAGGATCTTTATTATTTTCTTACTCTCTACTTAGTTCCTTACAATAGCAAAACTTAATGGCTTCTAATAATGCGTTGCAATTTTTGATTTTAAAGCGTGTTTTTTTAGTTTTTATTAACTCAAAATCGAGATAAAATATCCAATTGTGAATCTAAACCATCCTCACTATTTGTGTGGCTATGAAACATGATTTTATTTCTGCAATTTAAATTGTAATATACAAAAAGGGTATTGAAAATTGAAACAAATATGGCGACACTATAAACTGTCAGGATCTTTATTTTTTTCTTACTCTACTTAGTTCCTTACAATAGAAAAACTTAATGGCTTCTAATAATGCGTTGCAATTTTTGCTTTTAAAGCGTGTTTTTTTTTAGTTTTTCTTAACTCAGAATCGAGATAAAATATCCAATTGTGAATCTAAACCATCCTCGAATCTCCGTGAACTCACACACAAAATTTCATCAAAATCGGTCCAGCCGTCTAGGAGGAGTTCAGTGACATACACACACACACAAGAAATATATATATAAAGATGCACGACGAGAAAAATGCGCGCTAGTTCAAAGTCTTTGGCTTGGAGCCGACACCGCACTAGAAGCACCAGCGAGCGTCGTGCTCATCTTCCCGCCTGATTAAAGCAAATACATTCCTGACTAGACGGAGCTTTTAAAGGCCAAATCCGAGTAGTCTTTAAGAACTTCGCTGCTGAAGAGACGGCAAGCCCAAGTAGACACGTGTCACACGGTGCGAGATGCGATAAGCCTGCCTAGCCACTTGGATTCGTCACTGCAGGCGCCTTTCGCCTCATGTGCACTGTAATATTTTTGGTAGATTGCAAAGAAATACTACCTATTGTAGCCGTTACTATGGTGCGATTTCCAGAAAATCACTGTATAATTTCTCGTTTCGTGGTCTAAATGCCACCAAAACCATCTTCACTTAAAAGTTTTTATATATATGTATATATATATATATATATATATATATATGTATATATATACACACACACACACTTATATATATCACAATTTTGTTAACACAAAAAACTGTTGCAATTTTTCTCAAATCACTTCCAAACTGATACATAAAATATACTAGTAGAAAATCTCGTTCGAGTTAGTTAATGGGCAATATCCGACCAATCAAGTATAAATGGATAAGGTTTTTTAAAAACAAGAAAAATCTTTCAAACTCCCGTAAAATGGAAAATATCATACCCGTCTGAACGGTTTATAACTCGTTGGAGCAATGCAAAAATCTTTGGTCTGAAAAGGTTTTTGATACGACGAACCATAACTGCAAGTGGTGAAAAAACAGGGGTTCTAGGACAAAAAAAAAATCTTAAATCTGTTCGTAGGCATAACATAAAATTTGTAAAAAGTTGTAATAATCTAATAATTTTTATCTAAAACTATTGTCTGAAACCATTTTCGATTAGACGAACCATTCCACAAGGGGTTGAAAAATTAAGGATTTAATTGTAAAAATATAACTTCCTTAGCTACGGTATCAAATCCGATCAAATTGTTTGTAAATCTTATAATTTTTACATAAAACTTTTGTGTGAAACAATTTTTGATAGTACAAACCATCACTGCAAGGGTTAGAAATAACAAGGGTAAAAAAAACTAAATTTAATTACATTTTTTAATTCATTTCCTTTCATTTACATTATAATTTATTGTAAAAAGCCTAAACTTTATTTAAAAGTTTTGGCTGGAAACATTTTTGATGAAACGAACCATTACCGTAAAAACAGGGGTTGAAATGAAAAAAAATTAAACTTCTTTTAGTATCAAATTTGTCTGAATTTAATAATAACTATCTTAATATTACCTTAAACCTTTGTCCAAAAAAATATAAGACCACTTATTAGAGCAAGGGATAAAAAAACATTTTTTGAAAAACAAATGTATGTATATTGTGAAATTCGTTAAGACATTCAATGCTGGATGCATTAAGTTAGTATAAACATTCACGATGTTTTCGCTTCATGGAATATGAGAAAATGTTATATCGATATTTTTTGACGTGACAACGTCTAATAAATCGATGAACGCTGGCTGCACGCACGAAAAAGTGTCCCACTACGGATGTCCCACTACGGATGTCCCAATTTGTTTTTTTTCCTAGCCTAAGTTAATTCTAAGTGTGTAGGGGAGGGTCCAGGTTAGGGGAGGACCTAAGTGTGTCTCAGGCCGAATCCTATACACTCTACCATGCGGGTTTTTAACCATGCAGGACAAGGGCGCGTGCATCATGTGCTTATTGGGGTTTATTGGCCAGCCATGGCTGCAATTGGCGCCATGACTGACGCCCCATTGGTCGCCTAGCTTAAAAGCTAGCTAAGTGTGGCCCAGGTAAAACCTGCATAGACACAGGGAAAACCCTGGGCCGGTTCATGCGGGGATCAATTAACATGCATTAAGCAAGCAGGTAACTACTGGACAAGAGGAAGAAGGGTCCAGGTAAGAAGAGTTGGAGGGGCTGAAAAATCAACCTTGGTGGAGTTGGGTGCTTGGGCCTTGCGGCCCGCATTTAAGTTGGGAGCTCCTGGGTTATTATTAGCCAGGGGCGCATGCGCCCCCAGGGGCGGGCGACTTCACGTCAGCCCAGCCACAGCTGCCCAGGCAGCCACAGTTAAGACAGAAGCGGGCAGACGAGCCAGTAAACCGGCTCGAACTGCTGGCTCTCGGTGCGAAAGGCAGCCTGACGTTGCGCCATCTTCATCTTCCTTCTTCAGGTCAACAGCAGTACTTTTCAAGCCAGGGTGGGGGGAGGGAACCAACCTCGCCACCCAAAATCCCCGAGACGGTTGAAGGTCGCGCCGCTCGAGGCTACTGCTGCCACACCTACAGCAGCCCCAGCTGGAGGTTCCTGATGTCTTCCTTCAGAGTTCCGATGCATTTCAATTCCGTTGCGCGCGCAGCAGTTCACAGCTCCGCAAGTTCCAGCCCGCAGTTCGTCTACACTTCGCATTTTTTCAGCACCTCGAGCTCCCCTGCGGTGCCTTCGCCGACGAAGCTGCTCCCTGCCACGCGCCGAGCTGCATTCAGGCTACCTTTCACACCGACAGCCGTAATAACGACTCCACAGGCCGGCCATTGGTCCGCGGACTGCTATTGGTTATTCACAGCCACCCCAGCGAGATTGCAACTCTCGGGCTGGGCTCCCGTATCCGCCACCCGCGGGACGCGGTCGGTAGCAGTTGGCGCTGCTAGGCCGCCCCCAGCACGCACACAAAACCAACACGCACTGCCAGCCTTCGGTTACCCAATAGGGCGCAGGGAACTCCCAGCCAACAGCCCGCGAGAGAGATGCGCACGCCCCGAGAGACGACCACCGACACGGATGTCCCACTACGCATGCGTGGCATCTCTCTGATATGTTGCGGACGGTACAGAGAACTCGGCCGGCACGTGGCGGCGTACTGGTTCGAGGTTATTGTTGTGCACCGTGCCACGGGAGTATATTCGCAAGGAAATGGCGTTCTTCCAAGTACGTATTATTTTAATTACTAGTGTAAATCAGTCTATTTAAACAGTGTTGTATGAGTATTGTTTTAGCTGTTGAACTAAATATTTATTGCTGGTATGATACTTTTCACGCTTTAGTTTGACATTGGTAATTATTTGTCATGAGTTATTATTTGATCAACTAATTCACACACCGTATTATAGTTATGAGCCCACGAGCGTGTAAATATTTCGAGTCCAACAGAGAATATGCTAGTTAAAAGAAATTGAAACAAATATCGTGCGTGGAATTTTATTAATTTATACCATCTGAAACATTTATTTTCAATATGGTATCGTGGCAGTGTGGCTAGCATGGATGATTTCCAATATAAAGGTTATCGGTTCGAATCCTGGCAGTTGCCAAATTTTTTTGTACTTGTAAAAATAAATACGGCGCACGCAACATTTCAAAAGTAATACATATATTTGTATTAATGAATGCAAATAAAAGTAAATTTATTAATTAAATTGTACATTTCATTTCATTCCTTTGTATCCATACAAAATAGTGATAATTCAATAAAATTGATTCAATTTTATTCATAAAAGTATGCAGAGGTAGATTTTATGATACAAAAGATAGAACAATTTAAAAAAAAAAATTTTTGGTTGCAAAAACCTATTACGGCTCAGTCTCAGGCCGACTATGATATTTCCTTTTCTTCTGGATCAATCTTTTCATCAATGTTTTGTTATGACGTTGTCACGTTAAACTATCGTCCGTAAACCGACTTTACAGACAAACAATTTTTTTGAATATTGTCGAACATATAGGATGTTTCGTTGGCTACATTAAGTTCTTAAAAAGTTCCATAAGTTTATAAAAGTATTCTAAATATTTCCAAAAATAATGGTACTTAGAAATCTACCTACGTCTGTTCATTGTGTGTCCTGTGTGTGTATGGTATGTTAATTGTGTGTGTACTGTGTAGTGTGTCCATTGTGTGTATTGTATGTTCTTTTCTTTTGTTGAATTTGTGTCGTTTCGTTGAATGTGCGTAGTCAAATAAGTAGTCACTCTGAATATTTACTGGTTCAGAAGATATATTGGTCTTGATAAAATATATTTTGTTAGGTATTCTTGGTACTTTAGTAAGTTTAAAATTGTTCGTTTGGTCAAATTGCATGTAATGAATTTATCAATACTCTAGGTCTGACAGTTCGGAGACTTCGTCATGACTACTTGAAATATGTTTTATTTGTTACCGACGAAGATGGACTTGAGGTTCGGAGATGTGTGGTCTATTTGCCTTATATTGTACATGACCTGGCCTCGTGTTTCGGAGATGCTTGGACTATACGTACACGAACTAGTTGGAAGGTATTACACGCATCAAAAAAAATAAAACTTTCATTGTATACACGAATACCACATATTCATTTCGTCTGACATGTATCTTTCATAGTCTTTGTTTTGTAGAGAGAATGATTAATAAACTCCATAAAATATATTAGGAAACAGAATTATAATTGTTTTAAAATTTAGTTAATCTTATCACTGAGCGAGAATCGAAATATGGACGGGAATTAATCGAGTCAATCATTATTTTAACAAGTATTTTTTTTAATGATTTTTTGTTTTTGGAATGTTCCCGAAATTCTAGGTTAATTATTACGAATTTTCAAGATGGCGGCTAATTTGTCATCATAGGCTTACTGGAGGCTGGTGACGTGGAATTTAAGCCTCTTTTAAGATTTTTAACCATTTGAAATTGAATATTTTTAATACCTATAATAAATAATTGTTTATCGATCAAGGATGGAACCGAAGCACTGTAGTAGATATAATAAATCATTACTTTAATAAGTGATTTTATAATATTTTGGAATTTTCTCTTAATTTCTAGCTTACTAAATACAGATTGCCAAGATGGTGGTCAAGACGACCAACAAGATAGCGGGCGTCCTGGCAATAAATTATTTTTTGCACTCTAGCGGGTAAAAATTAAACTAACACGGTGACAGTGCACTCTGGCTGACGTCGTTTTTCCTACATGACACTTGCGCTCCTGGTAGCAAGTACTGGGAAACAATATGGGGGTGGTGTCCTTTAGCAGGTGATGTGTGTACCACGTGACACTAGCGCTTATGGTTACGAGCAGATCTAGCAGGTCATGTGTGTACTTAGTAATGCTAGAGTTCTTGGTAGCAGTATTGAAAAATGAAAGATGGCAGTCCTGTCTTGAAAGTTGATGATATTGTTGCTTTTCATTCAAATAATTACAAGTTCTTATATGTGCTTGTTTTTAATACACATTATTTAATTCTCAGTCTGGTAGTTGTCTCGATGGCCATGCGGTTAAAGGCGTATGTTTTCCAACCCATTGGTCAAAGCTGTGATGGTTCAAATCCAGCAATTCCAATCAATCTTTTATAAAAATTAAATTTAATATGTAGATATGGACCACAAAATCATTGGTAGGTAATGGAAAATCGACCTTATGTGCATGATACAGAGCGATGCTGGCGCTCTCTACGAACAAACACCAGAAACAAAGATGGCGTAATCCAAGATGTTGGCCTCCTGCAGATGATGGCACGATGGCGCACATTGTGTCAAAATCGAAAATAGTGAATGTGATGTCATATCCAAGATGGCGGAGATGTCAGAATTCAAAATGGTGGCCGTAAAAAAATTGAAACTTTCTAGAATCCAAGATGGCGACCGTAATTAATAGTGCAACGATGACATACATATATAAGAAGGCCTGCACAACGAAAATTGCAACATTTGTGAGTGGGGTGCTTGATTTGAAGATGGCGGAATCCAAGATAGCGAATCCAATATGGCTGCCGGTGTCAAGTTTAAAGGTCAAGGTCATCCATGATGGCGTCCGTGACGTCACAATCCAATATGGCGTCTGACACCTCGCGAGAATTTCTGCGCTCAGTGGAACTAGTCGGCAACACAGGCATCATATCCTGGAACCTGCCACCGGAACTACATTCATTTACTACTCTCACTTATATAAGTAGGGTACACTTGAAAGTACACTTGAGAAAGTTTATAAACACTTTTTTTTTTCCAGTAAACTATCCTTGCCTCCTTCAGTGCATATGGTTCTAAAGCATGGCTCAAACTTCATCTGGTAACCTTCTTCCCGATGGAAATGCTAAGGGAGAGGCCCAGGAAGCCAGAAACAAAGACTTCGCTGGTTCCGAGAGAGAATATGTACAACAGTGAGCGGAGAGGTAACTAACCAAGATCATAAAGAAATGTCATCTGACCCCGTGAAGACACACCAAGAAACCGCAAAAGAAAGAAGCCACAAATTCTTTCCTTACCTGAAATTCCTTCCGTCTACAACCCTTCTGTTTCAAGTGGTAGTGACGATGATGCTGAAAAGTATGATAAGATTATTTGAAGACAAAAAATGTGAAATGACAGCGAATAAATTTTTTCTAACTTAGTTTTTAATGTTTTACTAATCAAATAGTGTACTCCTTGTGTTTAAAATTATTACTTGTATGATCGATAAATATGATGATAGTCATTAAATTATTATTTTTTGCTCATTTAATGATGAGGATATGTTCATAAAATAAGGATAAATGGCCTTACATTGGTTTTGTCCAAGAAATTCGGCCATTTGACCCACTGTTTGCAGTGGGAGGGTGCCTGCAAGACAGTCGGTGGTACTGTGTGTCAACGCACAGCTAGTATCGGAACATTTTTGCGAAAACATTTAACCCTCACTCATCAACATGTGCTAAGTTCCTTCAGTTGACTTAATGTGTTGATTAATAATGAATAATTTTTTATTCTGGTTTGTCGTTCCGAAAATATTTAGCCTAAAAATGCGCGCAATCCAATACATGATTAGAATTGGTGATGATATAAATATGCGTAATGCATGTATTCGTACTATAACTGTTATGAACAACGTAAATTTTCACTCAGGACACAGGAAACTTTACTTTTATTGCAGCACCAACGACTGGAAGAGGTAAGAGAATACACTAGAAATCTATACTAAACTGCTCAATGCTACGAAGGATATTCGTGAAGTAACCTCCTTTTGGTCATTAAAAAAATATACTCACGAGAAAAAGTTTTTATTGATAGTTTTAGTTTCCTACAGACAAACTTTACAATTTCACATAATCGCCATTCAGTTCCAAGCACTTTTAGCAACGATGCACCAGTTATTATTTTTTTTAAACCCTTCTGCATACAAGTTCGCCACCTGGACATTAAACCATTTGACTGTCGTAATTTTTGTAATTTTTGCTGTAATTGTTGACCTAGTTTAATTAAATCAATCAAAATCACGCCCTTTCCTCCCCCTCAAAAAAAAAAACGCTAGTAATAATTTTTCGACTGGAATGCGGAGATTGCTTAAACGTTTTCCGGAGATGTTTACTGAGCGCCTGTACTTAGGCTACACACATTGCGTATCTAAGTCAATGCTGCCTATGGTCAAGGCGTCCGTTCCATTCCCAGGCGACGATCTTCTATGCAGGGGGGTTAAACATAATGGTGTTTGAAGGTTAAAACAATTAAATATCTGCCATATAATATGAAATTCGTTCTAAGTTATTCAATACTGAATAAATTGAGTTAAAAATAGTAGTAATACTTTTGTTGCATGGAAAATGAGCAATTATTTAACCAATCGTTTTTGTAATGTTGGAGAACATAAATATGCTATGTAAATTATGTTCTTAAAATTTTTCCGAAGTTTATAGAAGTTTCCAAAAAATTTCCAGAAGAAATAGTTACTTCGAAATCTACCTACGTAACAGTAAGGTTTCGGGTTTTATTAACTTATAAATTACTGATATCGGTCTTCTGTTTACACGTTGAACTATTTTTACTGTGAAAGTGCAATTGACAAAAAAAGTAGGTTCAATTCTGAGAGTCACACGGAGGAAAGCCACAACGCAAATATTGGTTCAAGTGAGCTGCACTTAAGCGCTTTCTGGTATCTAGTCATGAAGCAACTCTCGCATTTAGCTACACAGGGCTTCCTGAACTCTACATAAAATACTAACTAATCCCAGTTGTGAGGGAGCTTTAAACAAGAATTATAGCACCAATACTTTTGTGATTGAATAACAACACGCTGAGAAAAATCTGCAATCAAGAAATTGTGTTTATTAAAGTCTTAAATTTAAAGTTAAGTCATATCTTAATTACACGTCGTATACAACAGCGGGCTTTGGTTGACGCTCTATTACTGAAATTTGGATTTTAAATTTTATCCCAGCGCATAATCATTGAACATTTGATCAAATTCCAAGTTTTTTGGTAATAAATTAAATATTAAAGTTATTGTTGGACAAAAAATTGTTGTACACAGCAGTGCATTTTAGATGACAAAATCAGAAATTCTAAGCGCATGTGAGTAAGCGCCTGTCTGTGCCTCGTGGTAGCAGCTGTACATAGGTGCCGTGTCATTAGGCCAGGGGTAGCGAGATGATACTGGTGACTCGCTCATGTCTGTGTGCTACACAAACGTAGGTTCTAACAATCCACGTACTGCACAATCCTATGATGAACGTTTCATATGGTAGTCGTTTCAGAGTGACTTGCAAGAGAATTACTTATTTATTAACTATTCCGTATCTTTGAGACATAATGTAACCGGTCATTTTATAACGGAATCTTGATTTGAACATAAGCACTTGTCCATACCAAGGCTTGAGAAGTAGAAGTACTTAGCTACTTGAAGTGTTTGACATTATAATTATTCCGTTATTATGTTCAGGTGAGTATGGTGAGGTAAGTCTAGTGTTGGCATTTTAACCATTGTTAAATAAACTAAGTGATATATAACCTGAATGTTTTTAATAAATGTTTTAAATAGACAGTCATATTATCTTAAAATTAAATAAGTTACATCCACAGCCTGAAACTATGATTTGAACAGTAACATTTGTGCAACTGTTCGAGAAGTTGTTACGTATCTTTGGTATGAGTGAACTGCCTCAAACAGCCAGAAACTAGTAGCAAAAGCCATGTGGGTTACATTTATACAAGCACGTTGCAAGTTTTGTAACTTTTCTATCCAGAAAAGGTGAATACTTACAAAATGAATATGTCGTAGAGACCCAGAAACATTGTTATTCAATACAATTTGCAATTAGTACGACTTAATCAAACCTTGACAGATTTTATGGAAAAAATATAAAAATTGGTTCTTATAAATGTTTAAGATTTATTTGGACAGAACATAAAAATGTATATAAAGCCTTTCGTCTAGGCAATTTAAATTCAAGATAATGGAATGTTTTTACTTGGATAAATAACATAAATATTTAATACGTGTAAAATCCAAAGTAAATAACGCATATGCTCACTTTTTATATCATTTTCAGAACCATAGTCAAACAACAAATAATATTTTTTTTAAATTCAGAAATCATATAAATGTATAAATTCATTATAAACAGGTAAAATTTTGTTCTATGTTTATCTTGTTATATATCTTATCACTTAGGACAAAGTTGTTTTAGGAGGGCTGTTATAATTCCATTGTATGTACAAGTGAGCATTTTCTTTTTTCCCCTGTTAAATAACATTATTTATTTTACAGCGTATCCACGAAATAACGAAAGATAGATACTGGGAAAAATTTCCAGTAAAAAATAAAAAAAAACGGCAGTTCAAAGTTGCAGTCTATATGAAGGCGGAGATGGATTTCCACAACTGTGATTCTCTTCAGTTTGAAGTCTCCAAGCCGAAGAGAACAAAAGAAATGCAGAGGAAAGAAAAATAGGAAGAACAAACGCACACGCACAAAGGAAAACAGAGAACCGTTGGGGGAGTCCTGGAAGAGATTCGGGCCAGCGGTGAGATAACAATTGAACGACGAAGGACGTCTACGAGGCTATAGCTGTCGCTCGTTACTAAGGCAACTAGGCAACTGGAAGACATGCCGCGGCTTCGCTTGGGCAACTCTAGTGCGTGTCCCATTATCGCTCGCTGAAACATGATCCGACACTGAAGGGCACGTCAAACTTTAAACAAAGTCTTTGTTGTATTATCACATTACATTTTATTCCAATACTGTTTAAATATATTTTATACTAAAATGTAAAACATATATTAGATTACGCATAAAACCCGCCCCCTCCGGAAATAAAAATTGGTCTATCATTACCACCAACCAATGAAAGTAATTTGAAACCCAACTGCGGGCGAATGGTTTCAATTCCCCACCCCCACCCCCCAGAAAATTAAATCTGCCTATACTCCTTATAATATTATTACTATTCGGGCATTTTCGTCTGACCGATGGTGAGGTTTTTAGAGACGGCAATTCACAACGACATGGTCAAGAGAATTTTGGGATGGGTATCGCCAATGGCCTAATTAAGGAACCATTCTAGCATTTGCATTTTTCTGACGTGATTTTGGTAGTAGGCCTACACGAAAAAAAAATTCACGATGGCCGGGAGTCCTACCGAATGCCAGTTCAGAGTTTGACCACAGTGTCACCTTTTTTATGTGTATGCGGCATGTTGTGCAAGTTATTTCGTGAAAAATTGATCAGAAGTGAATGAACAAAAATATGACACAAAGAAAGCGGACCCACGTGTAGCCACTTAAACACATATAAAGTCACTTTAGTAAACAATAGGGGACAAACCATACGCATTGGTATGCTAAATGAAACTTTTTGAATGTCAATCTATCCTTTAATAGTTATTTTATAATTTATAGTCACAAAAATAAATAATACCCACTTAAAAATACCCAATACAAATTTTAAAAGTATTTTGTTAACATTGAAGAGTAGTGACATCGCAGCGTTCGTCATACTATAGAGACAAAAAAAATGTAAGCCTAAATATATTTTATGCCAAGTTAAATAAAATAATTTCATAGTTATGTTTTTACTGTTTAATCTTAAAAGTTGAATCAACACTATATAATTAAGGCTTGTTTGTAGGAAGTATATACAGACTGATTTTTGTCGGTTAAGCAAAAACAAATAAATATACATATACTTAGTGTTATAATGTGTGTTTTAAAATCATTCAGGTTAATATTGTATTAATATATTTGTTGGATTGAAACTTTTAGGTTGAAACATTTTTAAAAGATAGCGCCGCATTATTGTGCTTTAGAGAACCAACAAAATGTTTAATATCATTGATGCCATGATTGTTCCAAAACAATTTTCCTGGATAATAAATTATATTTTTAAAGATGAGATTATTTAAACTACCCAAGATTACAAAATGCATTCCAGGATAGTTTCATAGGCGCTGATGGGCGTGCACCAGAATAATTTGTACCATTTATCTCTCAAATAAATGATTCTCGTATATGTATCACGCTCGGAACTAATTTAAATAATTATTCGTTAAATTTTGTGTCTGCGTTTCGGTTGCAACATGAGAACACGTGAATGTGCTCGGTGCCAAGGCTTGATGTATAAATATGACTGGTGAGTAGTGAAAGAATCGCTCACTTTTTGACGTGACAACGTCTAAAAAATCGATGAACGCAGACTGCACGCACGAAAAGATGTCCCGTTACGCACATTGTTCCGTTACGCTGTGTCCCGTTACGCTCATTGTACGCTTGCGCCGCATCTATCTCTTTTCCACTCGATTGGCCTATAAAGTGAAGTGAAAAGTTAATGTGGTTTTCATTGCTTATTACAACAACAATTTCGGCAATAAAGGTTAATTATTCTTGCATTTTAAAAATCTGATTACTAGTATAATTTCAAGTATTTATTATTTTATTATTAAAATAAAATTGATTCTATTTTATTCATAAAGAATGCAATCATTTCATCAATGTTTTTTTTATGACGTCACGTTAAACTATCGTCCGTAAACCGACTTTACAGACAACCAATTTTTATTTTTTTATTCAAATTTTAATTTTATTTATTTTTGACTTGATTGTAATTATTTTATCACTTAAAGCCAAGTTTGATATACATTTTTCAATTAAAAAATTTTGCGATTGCGTGACGCATATGAGACAATTACAGACTACAAATGCACACCCATGCCTTAACCGAGACTGGAACCCAGATCGCCTTTGTACCAATAGCCGACCTGCATCTTAATGCGTTACTCAGCTGGTTTCGAAACTGTTACTTCACAAAGTTTTTCATTTGTAACAACACAACAACACCATGCTCTCATTTTTGATGTGTAACATCTTAGCTCTCGTGATACGGCATTTGGTGGGAGTGATTTCGTGAATGGAACGGAAGTCTCACGGAACGGAAATGTGTAACCACGGTGCTGCCATCTGTGGCGGATGGTGCGAACCAAAGTTCTAAAGCCATAGGGAAATCTGATACCTAGTATTAACGTTTTAATAAATTTTAAAAAAGATGGAAAATACTTCAATACAATTCCTTGTCAGGTCCTAAAGCCGGGGTTTAGTATTTTATTTTAAAGACTATTTTCGCTGTTATCTTGTAACCTCTCGTGTCTTAACGCGAGGGGCACAAGGGATTTAATGGAAAACAGAGGTGTGCAGTGTGTTAGACACTTATTCATCCATAAACACATACCCTTAATGACATCAGATTAAATACAAATACAGATTAAATGGAACTTGAGGTAGAAAACATCGGAGATTGTTCTGGGCCTACATGACCGTTCAAAGCCCGCCACACGAACTCCGCCGAGCATTTCCGAGCGGCTCCGACGCTTGGTGCGCGGCGCGCGACAATCCCTGTTGGGCGGGTAGCATCGGGCGCGCGGTTAGGCGCCACGGAGACGTCATCATTAGGGGCAGGAGATTTTCGCGAAAAAATCTGAACGCCTACTAGATTGCAACAAGGTATACCCACACCAGCGGTTTATTCCTTGTGATTGGCCGCCGTCTGCGAGAGAAGTCGTTGCCTTGTTTGCACGAGCCACTAAGGACGAGTTTGCTTCCACACTGAATTAGTGTGATTGGTTGTTGTAACAATCGACATGCACCTCAAAGTAACTCACCCAATCACGAAACACAGACGATGCTACAGTGTTTTAACTTCCAGCTACTCTCGGGATCTTTTCGCGAAATTTTCATGGCCCTAGTCATCATGTACGCAGTGCGAGAGCATACGTAACAATCTCGGCCGTTCATTATACGAAGTTTAAAATTTCGGTCTGCTTATCGAATGAATTGATAGTTGACGTAGCTGCTTCGGCAGCGAATCACAGCGGCGGGTGCGGAAACTTGTTGTGATCCGCGTCGAGAAATGCAGTTGGAAAAACAATTTGCGCATATAGTTTTTGAATTGAGATACGTGAATATAAGTGACTGCCCGAGGGTACTGGGGCCAGCGGAGAGGCCGCAGTGTGGAGGCCGAACACGCCCGCCCGCTGTGACGGGGCTCCACTCCCGGCATCTTCGCGAGACACCACAGACACCGCCACTGCAGCCTTCTACCCGGACTAGCGGACAACTTTCATGAAAACACTACACTTACACCGTTCCACCACTGCGTAACTCTAGATCCAGTTTTGCACTATGTAACCAATATTTAAAATAAAATTTAAGAAATTCCACTGTTGTTTTTACGAAGATATTAGAAATTTGTAACACAAATTATATATATATAGGGTAAATCCAGGAGAGATGGACCACCTTTTTTGAAACACTTATAATTTTGTTATTTGTCAAGATATTGGTGAAGTAAATTTCGTTATGATATTCTAGTGAACTATGTATATGAAAATCAAAGGTATATGTAGAAAATTTACGTTAACAAAGTGAAGAAAAATTTTGAAAAATTTTGCAGTACTGGTCCATCTATACCATATACCTAGGGTTAGATGGACCAGCCTATATGGGAGAGATGGACCAGCATTGAGAAAACTATTTAATCATTTATGACTAACTTTAAATTCAGATTTAAGCACTTAATTAAACAAAAATCGTTTCTGACGTACAACAAGTCTACAGTGCCTATACATTAATATGTTTTACAAGGTCTTTCTTCTTTCAGATGTAGTTTTTCAAACGGGAACACACTGTGCATTTAATCCAGTCTTCTGTACTTTTTGTAGTATTGTTGTCCTCATTACACCCAACACATTCATCTTCGTACCAGTCACCATCATCACTGACATCATACAAAATTGGCTGAGAAAATCCTTTGGTGTTTGGTTTTTTATGTTTGGTAGGCCTAACAGTCCTAGTTAGGATAGCTTCTTCTCTCCGTCTTTTTCTTTCTTCTTGTTCTTTTATTTTCTTCAGTTTGTCATGTTTTCCTTGGGTAATACGTTGTACATTATCCTTAGAATTTAGTACTTTCGAAACACTTGCACTCTTACCACGGGCTGTAGTTTTTTTTGTTAAGATTGGAATAGGTGAGATGTTGTTCAAAATTTTTGTTGGCGTGGGGTTGTCGACCTCTTTGACTCCGGAGACACTGGTGGGCCCTGACGAAGTTCCAGGAGTCGCCAGGCATTCATCACTGATAGGCTGTTCGAAATGTCTTATAGCCAGAGCAGATTCGAGTGGAGGGGTAGACCTATCGGTGACTATGGTTGCTTCTTGGTTTGATGTCAAACCAATGTCTGGAGAGTGTAGTTGAACAAAGTTCGTTTCAGTAGCTTCAGAAAGTGACGTTTCACTAGAACCTCTTGTGTCAGGGGTAATGATTGTTGAATCTTCGCTAGGTGTCAGGTAAACGTAGTCTGGTATTGCAGACATGTTTAGCGGAATAATTCCACATGCCTTGAAGCCGGAAAATGCATTTTATACAGTCGCTGATTTTGACCAAGCACATCCTAGCAACTTGCCAAATTGCAGTCTCGTAATTTGCCGCAATGGGTTGTTCCTCATGAACACATTACATTCTTTGTTGTTGTTAGACTTAAAAGATTTAAAAAAGCTTCTGTCAAGTGGCTGTAAGAAATGGGTCGTATACTAGGAAGGCTAAGCAATATTATATCATTTTCATCAGCGAATTCAAGCATTTCCACACTGCTGCAATGGGAGGAGTGTCCGTCAAGAATCAACTGTACTTTTCCAGCAGGCATTCTTTGCAAAAAGTGGTGTTTCAACCAGTCGAAAAATAATTCAGAGGTTATGTAAGCAGATTTCACGTTCATTGCAATCATGGAACCCGGAGGCATGCCATCACTGAACTCCTGTTTCTTATTCTTTCCTTTAAAAATGCAATAGGGGGAATGTAATTGCCCTCGCCATTGAAACAACATACAACGGAAATGGTTTCACCTTTTTCTCCAGACGTAACAGTGCTGACATTTTTTGATCCTTTTATTGCAACAACCTCTCCTGGTTTGTTGTTTAGTTGCAACCCACTATCGTCCACAATTTAAATGTGCCCAGGCTTACCTATCAAATCATTTTCAGTCAAAACTTTTTCTAGTAGGTCAAAATACTGTTTTACAACTATGTTATTAATTCCGAGAGCTCTATTCTTAGAAATACCCTCTGACTTTCAGACTGAGAGTTCAGGATTACGAATCAGAAACGATTGCAGCCAATCATAACCTGCTTTTTGGGAGTCTAGATCAAAGTTGTGTTTAATTTTCATTTGTTCGGCTTGCTGGAAAGCCATTGACAGCACACAATCCCGCGATGGTGTAAAGCCATGTGTTTGCAGTTTCTGAATGTGAAGTACAATATTTTTTTTATTTTCCGTGCCCAACAATGAGGATTTTAAATGACTACAAAAAGTTGTAAACAATTATTAAAGGCTGTACGAGGTAAAGTGAGCACTTCGCAGTGTAGTTGGTCACAATCTCCAAATGTTAAAAAGATAACAGGAAATGATTAAAAATAGCATACGACATAGTTAACGAAATATTGTATGTATTTTTATTGACAATAACAAAAATATTCATTCATGGAATAGAATTAATGACAAATTATAAAATATTTTATTTGTTCTTTAAAGAGCTGTTTATTTGAAACGCTCACTTCTTGCAAATGTCAAGGTAGATTGTAGAAAAGTTTGTTTGCTGAGTAAGAAAATCAATTTTGTGAAATTGTACAAATAATCACGTGACGGACGATATCGTCAACCAGTGTTTATTTTTGACGTGGAAACGTCTATCCGTTGGAGTTACCAGAGCCTCTAAAGGACTTAAATGTATAATTTTCTTGTTTCTGTCACCAATCCTACTCTTTTAAACCCACTTTGCATACATTAAAAAATATGGCAGTTGATCGAATACCTTCATACATGTGTGTACTATGAACAAAAACTAAATTTAGAGTGCAAACCATCATATACATCATACCGGAGGCTCTAATAGACTCAAATGTGTGATTATCATGGTCTCTGTCACAAAACCTACACTTTTAAACCCACTCACTTTGCTAACTTTCAAAAATATCGCAGGTAAATACATGTGTGAACTATCAACAAAAAGTAAATTTAGAGTGCGAACCCTTATACACATTATACCAGAAGCTCTTATAGTGATAGTCGGTCGAATTTTCTTGTGTGATAGAATAACGTCAGGTTCGAGTCGCTAATAACTAGGGACCGGAAAAATTCGCGGATACAATGACCTCTAGGATAGCCTCCATTATCCTCTGCATTTCTGAAGTAAACACGCGTGTTCATTGGGTACTAAATTGTGAGGCGTCTCCACTGGGTAGCTTGTGATTCGACGCTTCTTTGGTTGATAGTCTCTCATTGGCCCAGAGAGCTCCAGTTAAACTGCGAGCCAATAGCAGAACCAGCAGAATTGTACACATGTTTGAATTTCAGCCTATCACGAAATGAATCCGCGAATTTTTCCGGTTTCCCGGTCTCTACTAATAACACTAATAATGCGTGAACAATGGTCGAGGCCACAAAGGTTGGAGCCTGTCTTTGTGTGTTTGTCGCGTGGCATTTGTTTGCCTGTGACGTCATCGTGCTGGTGGTCGTGTTGATCCAGTGCTCAGCGAGGCGCTATGGGTTACCCGCCACAGGCCCTTGTTACATCCTCCATTATGTTACTCTGTGTAAACATTGCATCAAAGAGATTGGTAATTAAATTACGTCTGAATAGGAAACATTTGTTATGATGCTGCGCCGACGTTTTCACGAGAAATCTACGGCGCGGAACTGAACTGCAACTTATTCTGTTTTTTTTTTTTGACGTGACGTCTAATAAATTGATGAACGCCGGCTGCACACACGAAAAAGTGTCCCGTTACGCACATTGTCCCGTTACGTGGTGTCCCGTTACGCTCATTGTACGCAAGCACCGCATCTATCTCTCTTCCACTCGATTGGAACAACCATCGATTTGACTTTTTCGAGGCACATTAAACTTGAAACACTCCCATTAGTTTCCTACTTATCCTATCATCGTCCTATCCTTAACAGAATAACACAAATCGGAAGAAGTTAAATAGCTAACATGTATATGAGTTATAGTTAAAATAATCTCTTCGTTAAAGTAATAAACATATTTGAATTAATGAGTGTAAATAAAAGTAAATTTATCAATTAAATTGTAGATTTCATTTCACTCCTTTTTTGTATCCATACAAAATAGATATAATTCAATAAACATGATTCAATTTTATTCATAAAAGTATGCAATCATTTCATCAATGTTTTGTTATGACTTTGTCACGTTAAACTATCGTCCGTAAACCGACTTTACAGACAACTAATTTTTCCCCCATTTTTCGACCAGTGAGTTCCACGTGAAATTGGTATTATTTTATTTCTTTCAATGGACGTGCGCTTTTGAAGTTAATTGTTTCGGGAACATATCGCAGAAAATTTTGTTGTTATTAGGAAAACTTCCGAATACAGAAGTGAAATAGTAATTGCCGCTGCTCCCATTTCACCGAGCCACTACTTGAACATCATTTGTGTTACAAGATTTATTTATGAGTCTTTTATTCACAATGTAAGACATTGTGTACTTTAAAAAGCCATTTTTGACGTGATAACGTCTTAAAAATCGACGAACGCCGGCTGCACGCACGTAAAGTTTCACGTTCCGCCTGATCCGAGGGTGCAAGAACATCTATAATATCAAACAGGTTAAGGCGGGCTTTTTAACTAATTGTTCGTGATTAATAATTATTTAAATTATTTAATTATATATAAATTATTTTAATTAAATTTGCAAATCTGTAAATAATATTAGAAAATTAAAAAGTATCCAATTTTTCATCAATGTTTTCTTATGACGTTATCAAGTAAAATTAAGTGTCCGTAAACCGACTTTACAGACAAACCCTTTAAAAAAAAGTAAACACGGAAACCGAACTACTTGTGCGCGGCTCAGAGAATTATTGGATGGTTTCCGTGGACAGACACGACTGTGGTGTGGTGAGCGTGGTGCTGCGCTGAAGCGAGGGCTGCTTGCTGCTGACCACTGCCCGCTGCTGGGAGCCGCCTGCTTCAGCCCACCGACAACACTCGTGCATCTGCTTCACGGTGGAGCTCTTGACATGTCCTTCACGCCCTCAGCCACATTGTTCCGACCTACGGCCGGCATTCTCACGGTTCCCTCCCACATGTGCCCCCTATCAGGGTAGGGTGGGAGAAATATACAGTTCGATTTATTTACACTCCAGAGCACAATTTAAACAGAACTGTTAGGGATCGCTCCCTGTTGTTGATCGGGAGGGTATTGGGGCTTCGGCAATGACCAGCGGCTGGGGCCACCAACCTAGCATAGTCACCGCCTCAGTCCCTCTACCACACTCAGCTGACCAGACAGCTGGCTGTGTCCTGAGCCCTAACACTGTATCAGCACTGCTGGCGCCTTCCCCGATCTCTCACATCCAGTTGTGAACAGGGAGAAGTTTTTACCCCATCACTTGTGACCTGTGCTGGTTTCAAAAAAAGTGTTTAACATTATCACAACCACAAATGTTTAGCCAGCCAAGGGGTGAGCGGTTAGGGGGGAGAGGGAATCTAAGGTAACATTCGGCGCTCGACGTCTCCATATCCTTTAGTCGCCTGAAATGTCGCGACCAAGCCATCTTCATATTTCATTTCTGCTTCCAATCGTATCGTCGTGAAATTTCATTAATACACATTCAGGTAATTCTCCTTCTTCGATTTGTTCCCTCCGAAGAGCAGGCCGTTGTAATTTCTTGACAATCCCTACTGCTCCATTTGCAAGCCGGTCTGAGGCCGAGATATTTCGCCGTAGCATGACCCGGAATTCTTCAGCCAACTTCAGTGTTGATATCTTTTACAACGACAATGTTTGGTGGTGTCATTCCATAAGTGGTTATTTCACGAGACTAATCTACAGCGTTTATGGTGTAAACTTATGTGTTTTACCATTTACTGCTTTCATAGTATCGTTGTAAGCGTCCACTTGTTTCACAGTTTCATAGATTCGAAACGTAACTTCGTCAGAAAATTCCCCTGTTAAAGATATTCTGCGACATTCACACAGCAAAGGCATGTGATTGGTATTTAATTCTCCAACTCGCAATTTATTATCAGATTGATGAATTCACTATAGTTTCGTTGGCGTAAACTTAGTGTCAGCTTGCAAAGAAAATTGATGCCACCCGTTAAATGCAAAACAATATGATTCTTTCGGCACAGCCTACACGCGTAGGTAGAGTTTGAAGTACCTATTTCTTCTAGAAATATTTTGGAAACTTTTATAAACTCCTGGAACATTTTAAGTACTTTATGTAGCCAACATAAGTAGTATATATTGGCCGGTACTGGATCAGGATGCAGGATGTGGTGCCGGTGCCGGTGTCCGCCATCTTGGATTCTGACGTCACGGCGGCCATCTTTGACTCAAAATTCCTCAAAATTCCTCAAAATTCCTCAAAAATGACTCAAAATGACTCAAAATTTCCCGTTTTCGAGGGAAAATTTCCCGTTTTCGAGGGAAAAATTCCCGTTTCGAGGAAAAATTAGGATTGCGAAAAACCACAAATGTCTTTTGCCTCAGTTAAGCCTCTTTTAGGATTATGACGTCACCGTTGCAATTTCCGTTACGGCTGCCATCTTGAAAATCCACAATTTTTATGTTAGAAAATCGGGAAAAAATTTAAAAATCATTAAAAAAATTATTTGATCGAATTAAAAAATATTAAAAACCACTGTTGCAGTTATCGTTACGGTCGCCATCTTGGATTATATAAATGTTGCATATTTCGTTACACCCGCCATCTTGGTTGAGTACCATGTCATTCTTACACTTTACGTTACGACCACCATATTGAATCCTATTAATGTTGCAAATATCGTTATGGTCGCCATCTTGAAATTTAGTCACCATCTTGAAATTTAGACGCCATCTTGGAAATCCGTAATTTTTATGTTAGAAAATCGGGAAAAATTTCAAAATTCATCAAAAAATTAATGTATTTGAATTCTGTTTGATTATATCGATGTACGTCCTTGGTTAGATTCCTGACGAGAGTAAACGATTGATCCTTCCTCCATGAAAGCTACCTAGACTGATCTACCACCACCAGAACCAAGATATATATCATCAACTGGTATGACATCATGTCCGCCATCTTGTCTTCATCCGATGGAGACCACCATCTTGTTTTCGTCTGCTAGAGTGTGCCGATACCATGTAGTATAATTATCTGGTCACCATACTTATGTCCTCAACTGTTTACATTGATCATTGACCTTGGCCTTTGGCCTTGACCTTGAACTTTGACCTTGACCTTGAAATATGACCTTGAAATTTGACCTTGACCTTGAAATTTGACCTTGACCTTGAAATTTGACCCTGACCTTGAAATTTGACTTTGGCCTTGAACTATGACCTTGACTTTAAACTTTGACCTTGACCTTGAAATTTGACCTTGACCTTGATGTCCATCACGGATCCGTCATTTTATGTTCAGTACATGCTAGTGGTCATTGCCACCATCATGTTTTCGTCTGCTGAAGGACACCATATTGTGTGTACTCGTCTTACCATCATGCTAGTTTTATTCTAACATGCTACAGTGCAGTAATCATTTATAATTACTGAGGTGCCCACCATCTTGAAATTTAGCCGCCATCTTGAAATCATGTAATTATTTAGCTAGAAATGCGGGAAAAATTCCAATAGTCTCCGAAAAAATCAATTATTAATTTACAAATTGAATCGATGGATCCCTGTCCACGGTTCGATTCTTGACCAGAGACAGTTGTAACTAATTATTTAATAAATGTTATGTTCTGTTTTCCATTACCTTTCGCGGAGTTTATTAATCATTCACTCTACGAAAATCAACTCAAGTCATTATACTGGACCAACGAATTAAATCAGTGCCGATTAGCCTATTATGAAAGTCTAATTTTTCAATAATCTGAATAACATATAAGCCGTTCATGTACAAAGCCACACATATAGATCAATTACCTTCAGTCCATGAGACCGAATCATGTCATTATCAGACGTATAGGCTAATCATTTCAGGACCACATGACCTTCGTAATCCATCGTGACATTTTTATACATTCTAAAGGACCAAGTAACCTTGTAAAATATTTTAGTAACACCAAGAGGTGATAAACTAGTAAATATTCAAACACTACATTTTGTACTACGCGCAATCAACAAAAAAGGAAGCACCAACAACGAAAAGACAGCACCACCAACGAAAAGACAGCTCATTTGGAAGCACCGACAACGAAAAGACAGCACCGCCATCGAAAAGGCAGCACATTTTGAAATCAGCAACCAACAACGAAAAGGCAGCACCGACATCGTAAAGGCACGGACCGCAAGACCGGGGTCATGTCAATATCAGACATATAGACCATGAACTCAGTACACACAGGAAAAAAGAATGTACACGCAGGAAAACGGAACGTACACGCTGGAAAATGGAATTTACACTCAGGAAAACGGAATGTACACACAGGAAAATGGAATATACACACAGGAAAACGGAATTTACACTCAGGAAAACGGAACGTACACGCAGGAAAAACGGAATGTACGCGCAGGAAAACGGAAGGTACACGAAATGAAACGGAACGTACACGCAGGAAAAACGGAATGTACACGCAGGAAAACGGAATGTACACGCAGGAAAACGAAACATACACGCAGGAAAACGGATCGTACACGCAGGAAAACGGAATGTTCACGCAGGAAAACGGAATGTACACGTAGGAAAACGGAATTTACACGCAGAAAAACGGAACGTACACGCAGGAAAAACGGAACGTACACGCAGGAAAAACGGAACGTACACGCAGGAAAAACGGAATGTACACGCAGGAAAAACGGAACGTACACGCAGGAAAAACGGAACGTACACGCAGGAAAACGGAACGTACACGCAGGAAAACGGAACGTACACGCAGGAAAACGGAAGGTATACGCAGGAAAACGGAACGTACACGCAGGAAAACCGATCGACCACGCAGGAAAACGGAATGTTCACGCAGGAAAACGGAACGTACACGCAGGAAAACGGAATTTACACACAGGAAAACACAAAGTACACGCAGGAAAAAGGAATGTACACGCAGGAAAACGGAACGTACACACTGGAAAACGGAATTTACACTCAGGAAAACGGAATGTACACGCAGGAAAATGGAATATACACACAGGAAAACGGAATTTACACTCAGGAAAACGGAATGTACACGCAGGAAAAACGGAATGTACGCGCAGGAAAACGGAAGGTACACGCAGTAAAACGGAACGTACATGCAGGAAAAACGGAATGTACACGCAGGAAAACGGAATGTACACGTAGGAAAACGGAATTTACACGCAGGAAAACGGATCGTACATGCAGGAAAACGGAATGTTCACGCAGGAAAACGGAATGTACACGCAGGAAAACGGAATTTACACGTAGGAAAACGGAACGTACACGCAGGAAAAACGGAACGTACACGCAGGAAAAACGGAACGTACACGCAGGAAAAACGGAACGTACACGCAGGAAAACGGAACGTACACGCAGGAAAACGGAATGTACACGCAGGAAAACGTAACGTACACGCAGGAAAACGGATCGTACACGCAGGAAAACGGAACGTACACGCAGGAAAACGGAATGTTCACGCAGGAAAACGGAACGTTCACGCAGGAGAACGGAACGTACACGCAGGAAAACAGAATTTACACACAGGAAAACAGAAAGTACACGCAGGAAAACGGAACGTACACGCAGGAAAACGGAACGTACACGCAGGAAAACGGAACGTACACACAGGAAACGGAACGTACACGCAGGAAACGGAATGATCACAGGCTCCAAAATTCATTGGCTCCAATATTCATTGACTCCAATATTCATTGGCTCCAATATTCATTGGCTCCAATATTCATTTACTCCAATATACATTGACTCCAATATTCATTGACTTCAATATTCATTGGCTCCATCAGTCATTGTCACCAACAGTCTTTTGGTTCCAAAAGTCTTTTGACTCTAAATATATTTGGCTAGAATTCTTCAAGTCTAAGAGACTATGAGGCCACATGGCTACGAGTCTAAAATGATCTAGATATTTACGAGTTATACACAGCTTGCGAGGCTAGAGCTACGAAGCTTCTAGTTCACAAGTTTACGTGACTGCGAGTATACAGGACTAATAGTCTTCATGAGTACTTGACTACGAAGCTACTCGTCTACAAGGCTCCAATTGCAGCATCTGTCTTCGTCAGAATTTTCTCTCTTGGCCAACTGCACCACCACCATTATGTTATAAGATTACATGGATACTTGCTTACGTAGCTTCAAGTCTACGAGGCTCCAATGTATCATGACTACGCGACTTCAAGCAGTGAGGTTACGAGACTACGTGAATACGAATCTTCAAGTTTACGAGACTGCGAGGCTGCAGAGCTACGAAGCCTCTAGAAAAAGAGTTTACGTGACTGCGAGGATAGTCATCAAGTCTACATGAGTACTTGACTACGAAGCTACTCATCTACAAGGCTCCAGTTGCCGTATCTGTCTTCGACGGAATTTACTCTTTTGTTCCAACTGCACCACCAGCATTATGTTATAAGATTACATGGATACTTGCCTACGTAGCTTCAAGTCTACGAGGCTCCATTACATCATGTCTACGCGACTACGAGCCATGAGGTTACGAGACTACGAGACTACGAATCTTCAAGTTGACGAGACTGCGAGGCTACAGATCTACGAAGCCTCTAGAAAACGAGTTTACGTGTCTGCATGGATACAGGAATACAAGTCTGCATGAGTTCTTGACTACGAAGCTACTCGTCTACAAGACTCCAATTACTACATTTGTCTTCGACGGAATTTTCTCTTTTGCTACATCTGCTCCATCAGCATTATGTTATAAGATTACAAGACTACTTGCTTACGTAGCTTCAAGTCTACGAGGCTCCAATGCATCATGACTACGAGACTACGTGCCATGAGGTTACGAGACTATGCGATTGCAAGTCTTCAAGGTTACGTGATCCCGAGGCTATAGGACTACCAAGCTTCCAGATCGTATGGTTACGAGACTGCATGACTAATTGGCGACGCGGCTACGATACTTCATGTCTCTAAATGACTACAATAGCACTATTCAGTGGTGAGAGTTAATTTATCTCATGCAAAGGTACTTGCTGCAAGTAGTTCCGCTTTTCAACATCAGATGACGTCTCGTGTTGCTTGCAGGTAAATAATATTTATTTCTTATATGCGGGATGCTCACTATCGATCGCATAAGAAGGATGACTTCGTTAGTCTCCAAGGAGAAGGAAGTTCGTCCTTCCTGCTAGTGCTCTCAGATTTCTCACGGTCCGCCATCTTGGATTGCGACGTTACGGCAACCATCTTTGATGGGTGTGACCTTGACCTTTGGCCGAAACCGCAGGAATGATCGCAAGCACTCGGATTAATCATCAAAATATTGTTAAGAATAATCAGGAGCACACGGAGAAAACCATCACAATATTGATAAGAATAATTAGAAGCACACGGAGAAAAACAACACACGTTTTCTTTGATATCATAAAATTACAGGAAAAAAATTTAAAAATAAAAAAATTAATAAAAAATTTAAAAAAATTTAAAAATACATAAACTGATTCTGCTAGCTTGTAAACTTATCATTGTTGAGCAAAGAAAACATGTGTCGTTTTTCTCCGTGTGCTTCTGATTATTCTTATCAATATTGTGATGGTTTTCTCCGTGTGCTCCTGATTATTCTTATCAATATAATATATCTAGATCATTTTAGACTCGTAGCCATGTGGCCTCATAGTCTCTTAGACTTGAAGAATTCTAGCCAAATATATTTAGAGTCAAAAGACTTTTGGAACCAAAAGACTGTTGGTGACAATGACTGATGGAGCCAATGAATATTGAAGTCAATGAATATTGGAGTCAATGTATATTGGAGTAAATGAATATTGGAGCCAATGAATATTGGAGCCAATGAATATTGGAGTCAATGAATATTGGAGCCAATGAATTTTGGAGCCTGTGATCATTCCGTTTCCTGCGTGTACGTTCCGTTTTCCTGCGTGTACGTTCCGTTTTCCTGCGTGTACTTTCTGTTTTCCTGTTTGTAAATTCCGTTTTCCTGCGTGTACGTTCCGTTTTCCTGCGTGAACATTCCGTTTTCCTGCGTGTACGTTCCGTTTTCCTGCGTGTACGATCCGTTTTCCTGCGTGTACGTTAAGTTTTCCTGCGTGTACATTCCGTTTTCCTGCGTGTACGTTCCGTTTTCCTGCGTGTACGTTCCGTTTTCCTGCGTGTACGTTCCGTTTTTCCTGCGTGTACATTCCGTTTTCCTGCGTGTACGTTCCGTTTTCCTGCGTGTACATTCCGTTTTCCTGCGTGAACATTCCGTTTTCCTGCATGTACGATCCGTTTTCCTGCATGTACGATCCGTTTTCCTGCGTGTACGTTCCGTTTTCCTGCGTATACCTTCCGTTTTCCTGCGTGTACATTCCGTTTTTCCTGCGTGTACGTTCCGTTTTACTTGGTGTACCTTCCGTTTTCCTGCGCGTACATTCCGTTTTTCCTGCGTGTACATTCCGTTTTCTGAGTGTAAATTCCGTTTTCCTGTGTGTATATTCCGTTTTCCAGCATGTACATTCCGTTTTCCAGCGTGTACATTCCGTTTTCCTGAGTGTAAATTCCGTTTTCCAGCGTGTACGTTCCGTTTTCCTGCGTGTACATTCCTTTTTCCTGTGTGTACTTTCTGTTTTCCTGTGTGTAAATTCCGTTTTCCTGCGTGTACATTCCGTTTTCCTGCGTGTACGTTCCGTTTTCCTGCGTGTACGTTACGTTTTCCTGCGTGTACGTTCCGTTTTTCCTGCGTGTACGTTCCGTTTTTCCTGCGTGTACGTTCCGTTTTTCCTGCGTGTACGTTCCGTTTTCCTGCGTGTAAATTCCGTTTTCCTACGTGTACATTCCGTTTTCCTGCGTGTAAATTCCGTTTTCCTACGTGTACATTCCGTTTTCCTGTGTGAACATTCCGTTTTCCTGCGTGTACGATCCGTTTTCCTGCGTTTACGTTTCGTTTTCCTGCGTGTACCTTCCGTTTTCCTGCGTGTACATTCCGTTTTACCTGCGTGTACGTTCCGTTTTACTGCGTGTACGTTCCGTTTTCCTGCGTGTACGTTCCGTTTTTCCTGCGTGTAGGTTCCGTTTTTCCTGCGTGTACGTTCCGTTTTTCCTGCGTGTACGTTCCGTTTTCCTACATGTAAATTCAGTTTTCCTGCGTGTACATTCCGTTTTCCTGCGTGAACATTCCGTTTTCCTGCATGTACGATCCGTTTTCCTGCGTGTACGTTCCCATTTCCTGCGTATACCTTCCGTTTTCCTGCGTGTACATTCCGTTTTCCTGCGCGTACATTCCGTTTTTCCTGCGTGTACATTCCGTTTTCTGAGTGTAAATTCCGTTTTACCTGCGTGTACGTTCCGTTTTACTGCGTGTACCTTCCGTTTTCCTGCGCTTACATTCCGTTTTTCCTGCGTGTACATTCCGTTTTCTGAGTGTAAATTCCGTTTTCCTGTGTGTATATTCCGTTTTCCAGCGTGTACATTCCGTTTTCCTGAGTGTAAATTCCGTTTTCCAGCATGTACGTTCCGTTTTCCTGCGTGTACATTCCTTTTTCCTGCGTGTACTTTCTGTTTTCCTGTGTGTAAATTCCGTTTTCCTGCGTATACGTTCCGTTTTCCTGCGTGAACATTCCGTTTTCCTGCGTGTACGATCCGTTTTCCTGCGTGTACGTTCCGTTTTCCTGCGTGTACATTCCGTTTTCCTGTGTGTACGTTCCGTTTTCCTGCGTGTACGTTCGGTTTTCCTGCGTGTACGTTCCGTTTTTCCTGCGTGTACATTCCGTTTTTCCTGCGTGTACGTTCCGTTTTCCTGCCTGTAAATTCCGTTTTCCTACGTGTACATTCCGTTTTCCTGCGTGAACATTCCGTTTTCCTGCGTGTACGATCCGTTTTCCTGCGTTTACGTTTCGTTTTCCTGCGTATACCTTCCGTTTTCCTGCGTGTACATTCCGTTTTTCCTGCGTGTACGTTCCGTTTTACTGCGTGAACCTTCCGTTTTTCTGCGCGTACATTCCGTTTTTCCAGCGTGTACGTTCCGTTTTACTGCGTGTACCTTCCGTTTTTCTGCGCGTACATTCCGTTTTTCCTGCGTGTATGTTCCGTTTTCCTGAGTGTAAATTCCGTTTTCCTGTGTGTATATTCCATTTTCCTGCGTGTACATTCCGTTTTCCTGAGTGTAAATTCCGTTTTCCAGCGTGTACGTTCCGTTTTCCTGCGTGTACATTCTTTTTTCCTGTGTGTACTGAGTTCATGGTCTATATGTCTGATATTGACATGACCCCGGTCTTGCGGTCCGTGCCTTTACGATGACGGTGCTGCCTTTTCGTTGTCGGTGCTTCCAAAATGTGCTGCCTTTTCGATGGCGGTGCTGTCTTTTCGTTGTCGGTGCTTCCAAATGAGCTGTCTTTTCGTTGGTGGTGCTGTCTTTTCGTTGGTGGTGCTGTCTTTTCGTTGGTGGTGCTGTCTTTTCGTTGTTGGTGCTTCCTTTTTTGTTGATTGCGCGTAGTACAAAATGTAGTGTTTGAATATTTACTAGTTTATCACCTCTTGGTGTTACTAAAATATTTTACAAGGTTACTTGGTCCTTTAGAATGTATAAAAATGTCACGATGGATTACGAAGGTCATGTGGTCCTGAAATGATTAGCCTATACGTCTGATAATGACATGATTCGGTCTCATGGACTGAAGGTAATTGATCTATATGTGTGGCTTTGTACATGAACGGCTTATATGTTATTCAGATTATTGAAAAATTAGACTTTCATAATAGGCTAATCGGCACTGATTTAATTCGTTGGTCCAGTATAATGACTTGAGTTGATTTTCGTAGAGTGAATGATTAATAAACTCCGCGAAAGGTAATGGAAAACAGAACCTAACATTTATTAAATATTTAGTTACAACTGTCTCTGGTCAAGAATCGAACCGTGGACAGGGATCCATCGATTCAATTTGTAAATTAATAATTGATTTTTTCGGAGACTATTGGAATTTTTCCCGCATTTCTAGCTAAATAATTACATGATTTCAAGATGGCGGCTAAATTTCAAGATGGTGGGCACCTCAGTAATTATAAATGATTACTGCACTGTAGCATGTTAGAATAAAACTAGCATGATGGTAAGACGAGTACACACAATATGGTGTCCTTCAGCAGACGAAAACATGATGGTGGCAATGACCACTAGCATGTACTGAACATAAAATGACGGATCCGTGATAAACATCAAGGTCAAGGTCAAATTTCAAGGTCAAGGTCAAAGTTTAAAGTCAAGGTCATAGTTCAAGGCCAAAGTCAAATTTCAAGGTCAGGGTCAAATTTCAAGGCCAAGGTCAAATTTCAAGGTCAAGGTCAAATTTCAAGGTCAAGGTCAAAGTTCAAGGTCAAGGCCAAAGGCCAAGGTCAATGATCAATGTCAACAGTTGAGGACAAAAGTATGGTGACCATATAATTATACTACATGGTATCGGCACACTCTAGCAGACGAAAACAAGATGGTGGTCTCCATCGGATGAAGACAAGATGGCGGACATGATGTCATACCAGTTGATGATATATACCTTGGTACTGGTGGTGGTAGATCAGTCTAGGTAGCTTTCATGGAGGAAGGATCGACCGTATACTCTCGTCAGGAATCGAACCAAGGACGTACATCGATATAATCAAACAGAATTCAAATACATTAATTTTTTGATGAATTTTGAAATTTTTCCCGATTTTCTAACATAAAAATTACGGATTTCCAAGATGGCGTCTAAATTTCAAGATGGTGACTAAATTTCAAGATGGCGACCATAACGATAATTGCAACATTAATAGGATCCAATATGGTGGTCGTAACGGAAAGTGTAAGAATGACATGGTACTCAACCAAGATGGCGGGTGTAACGAAATATGCAACATTTATATAATCCAAGATGGCGACCTTAACGATAACTGCAACAGTGGTTTTTAATATTTTTTAATTCGATCAAATAATTTTTTTAATGATTTTTAAATTTTTTCCCGATTTTCTAACATAAAAATTGTGGATTTTCAAGATGGCAGCCGTAACGGAAATTGCAACGGTGACGTCATAATCCTAAAAGAGGCTTAACTGAGGCAAAAGACATTTGTGGTTTTTCGAAATCCTAATTTTTCCTCGAAACGGGAATTTTTCCCTCGAAAACGGGAAATTTTGAGTCATTTTGAGTCATTTTTGAGGAATTTTGAGGAATTTTGAGGAATTTTGAGTCAAAGATGGCCGCCGTGACGTCAGAATCCAAGATGGCGGACACCGGCACCGGCACCACATCCTGCATCCTGATCCAGTACCGGCCAATATATACTACTTACATAACATCCTATATGTTAGCCAATATATATAAAAAATATCGATTTAACATTTTCTCATATTCCACGCGGCGAAAATATTTTGAACCGTTTTAACTTAATGCATCCAGCATTGAATGTCTTAATTAATTTCTTATTATGCCTACTTAGGTATTTATGCAATTATTTTTGATCTTCAAACACTATATTTTATTTATTGTGTGTACCTATAACAAGGTGAAAATATATTGTAATATAATAGAACGATCAAATCAATATAAAATTTATAAAAAATAAAAGCCATGGTAATAAGTTTGTATGGGTGTTAAGCATTTCAAAGATAGAACTAAACTGAAATGTGTAAATTTTGACAAAAAATAATACTGCAGATATCATTGTAATAATAATATAATAACATACAAAAATATCATATTTATGTTCATAACAATACGAGAACGCTTTCAGAAGAACTTGGGCCCAAATTGCAGTTCATTCATCCTAATTTCCGTTTGCCTTATCTTCCCTGAATCAATCCACGCAATAGTTTGGTATTTGTTCTGTACTCACAGTCGGTTGCTGACTTGCAAAGGGTTTTGTCCGTCTCTGATGACGGGGTGTCAACTAAACGTGAAACAAACAATAAAAACAGGATACAACCTGCAATAAAATAATTCAATGTTATGGAATACTATGTGGTGTTTATATCCTGTTGACAACACCAATTCTTTGCTTAATTTGTGATTTTTGTCTTTTGGGTAATTTTTAGTTTTCTTTTACAGAAAAAGAGCTTAGCAATGGCGTATGTCCAAAAGCTTACATCAAGTCAATTCAATAAAATAATATATTATGAATTATTATTTAACTTTAATATTATCTTTCCATAAGAATATTAAGTGCAAATAGTCTAATAATGAAATAACATGTTTGTATAAAACATAAACATACAACTGATTTGCTGGAAACAATGATTTATACTCGCCTTGTCAAAATTTTTGCATGAATTAAAAGTGCATTAAAAATACATTGCCACTATGACTATAGACCGGAAAAATTCGCGGATTCAATTCACGATATGCTAGAATCCAAACAACTGTACCTTCATATTGCTTCTGTGATTGGCTTACAGTTTATCTGAAGGACTTTGAGCCAATGGAAAACCTTCAACCAAAAAAGTATCGAATCGCAAGCGTCCCAGTCGACATGTGTCACGAGTCAATAGCCAATGAGCAGGTGGCAATTGCCTGAGTATGTAGGGGGTTGTGGAGTCTATCCTAGAGGTCATCGAAAGCGCGAATTTCTCCGGTCTCTAACTATGACTTGTTCTGGACCCAGGTTTCCTGGGTAGCAACGAAGCCACTGTAAAACACGAGAATGCCTGGTACTGCCGCCAGGGGAATGTGCGCAGTGACCTCACGCAGGTGGTGACTGTGACGTGTGCGGCAGTGACGTCACGCAGGTGGTGACTGTGACGTGTGCGGCAGGTGAACCTGGTGCCGAGCTGCGAGGAGCGCACCTTCCACCGCACGTCCGTGCAGCGCGACACCAGCGACCCCTGGTTCGACCAGAAGTTCTCCTTCGAGGTGCTGGACGGTGACCTGGACAAGCGCGTGCTCGTGTCCGTGTGGCACCGCGACAAGGACCGCAGGTACTGCCCGCCCCTCTCGCTCCGTGGCCTCTGTTTCCTGTGCAGCCATGACCAACACTAGTGTTGAACATGTTCTTAAACCCCTGTGCAACTTAGCCATCCCTTTATTACATGCTCGTGAAACATGGACTGGAGGTAGATACTGTACTTGACTCTTTTGGACTTGCATCTGTTTCCCGTGCAGCCATAACCCATATTTGTGATCCAGAGTCAGTAAAGCTGCTGTGCAGCGTAACCAAATCAAAATTGTATCATTGGGAAGGATGTCAAGTAGAGCCAGAGCAGAGCCTGTTGTGACGCGACCTCTAACCCGTCTCCAGGTTGCCATCTCAAGGGTTCTGCCTGCCCATTTTCACCACCTTTATTTTGTACAGAAGCAGGAAAGCTGTAATGGCGACGCGGGGCATGTTCAAGCACAGCTAGTCGCCCTTACGCGCAGGACAGTGAGCGGACGAGCATCTTTTTCATGCGATTCCGGAAACTTATTATTATTTCATAGTTGAAATAAAAAAGTTTTTTTTTTTTTTCAAGAATTTAAGTTGGTTCTGTTAATTTGAATTTACTTACAGTGTTTAGAGACATAGCATTTTGGTTACGTTAAAGTTCTTTACACAAACGTAATACGTCTTGAAAATTGTCATCCAGCATATTCTATTTTAGTTTTTGTAAGGCTCCTAAAACTCCCATTGAAAATAATTATGAATATAACAAACACCTAATTTAATATATACGAAATATTTATCAAAAATTCAATTACAAGAATATTGTGAAAATGACAATTATTTCTGATGTATAGCATATATATTTAAATATATATGAAGTTATAAAACTATATCCGTCAAAAAATAGTTTTTAATGAAAAACCTCTTGAAAAACTACATTTCATGGGCATTGTCCTATTAAATATTTTTAAATTAATTGTTATGACAAACTCACATAACAAAAATTTATATATGGTGTTAAATTGAATATTTAATTACTTTGGAAATTGAATCAATCAAATCCGAAACGTAAAAGAATGATTAGAAATTCACAAATAATTTTTTTTTTCATAACTTCTAGTGCCATCTTTTGGTGAAAAATTTTAATGCATTTCTTAACAGATTATATAATGTATATACATATATATGCGTGTATATATGAAAGTGTTGCTGTGTGGTAAACAGCAAGTGCGGCTACCTGCAGAGTGCCGGCCTGACTCCTGGTGGGCGATTTGCCGCCGCACACTGGCATTCTGTGGGCAGACTGTCTCACAGCGTTACATTATGCCAGTGAGTCAGTGTATTAATTTTTATTTATATCGGAGATTGATTAACTACGACACAGTGTGACCGATAATCATGAATGTTGAGACACCGAAGTGTTTTTTCATGGATAAAGTCCGTTTTTTTTTTGTAAATCTCCACTAAATTACGCTGCATCGCATCAACTTCCATATCATTCAACAAATCGTCATAGATAAATTCATTCTTTTAACATAAGAAAATCATATGTCATAGACATACAAACTGTATGTGTCATTTCTCTATGACAGCCACACAGTCATATAGTAAGGTTTGGCAACTTCCTATCCTTCTACTTGGCGAGACACGTCCTCTTAGTGGAGCTCGCAGCGGCTAGCGAAATAAAGGCGCTAATTACCGTTTAGTTTTGAAATTCATAATAGATGGTGTTGCTTTGAATTTTAAACTCGCTCTCGTTTGATGCGTCCGTCACGTTTTGCCTAGGTGTCTTCTAGGATCTTGATAATTTCTTTTCGGATGGATCTGTATTCTTTCTTTCTTAAACAATTGACTTCGCTGTGTTTTGGATAAAGCTGATTTTGTTATTTATAGATCCAGATTGTGTCGAAACAACACAGTTGTCTCGTACAAACTGTTTTTATTTATATCAATATTGACACCTAATTAATATTTATATAATTTTTGTTTATATAATTATTACGTTCTAGATGGTATACGTGCCTGTGAAACTATAGACTATATGCATACACGTAGTTCTGCAACAGTTCATTTGTCTAGACCAGGGGTCAGCAACCTTTCGAGTCGGAAGAGCCAAAAATTACAATTTACAAAATTTCAAAGTTTTTAAAGAGCCACAAAAATTTTTCTTGCCAAAAATAAAGAGTACTTGCATAAATAGTTTTTGATAAAAAAACTAATCTATTTATTCATAAGAAAAATGTATTCATATATAAGTAGTGTTTTTTCACAACAAATTAGATAATATATATGGTCTTATTAGATAATCACTTATTATATTAGTAAAATATTAAAACAATTAAACACTAACTTACAGCACTAACTTGTACTTCAATAACAATTAATTGCGCAAACACATTCAATGGGAGCGTTGTCTTTGCATGGTTTTAGAAAGTATGGATAAATTTGGCTCATAACTTGTTTTAAATTTCAAACACGACTCTAAACTTTCATTTGTTAGTTGGCGTCTTTCTTTACTTTTAATTATATTCATGCTAAAGAACGCTTGCTCGCACGAATATGTCGATCCGAAGATAGTCAGCACTCCAAATGCCAAATTCTTCACCTCACTGTAGCAATTAGGAAGACTATTCCATGCTTAGAATATAAGTGCCTCAACTCGCGGCATTTATTTTAAAGCTGTCCACTTTTGTTGCGTTACGTACATACATTTCTGGACCTCTAACTCTTCCAACTTGCTTTTCAACTCTGTAAATTTTCCACTCCACAAAGCTTTACTTTTTAAATCAATCAATTGCATTTCTAGAGATCCAGTATCAACTCCAAATGGCTCAATGTGGATTTCGTTACCATTTATGTTGAGAGGATTTACTATGAATGCTAGAGTGGTTTTGTTGGTTTTGAATTGTTGAAATCTGTCAGAATTTTTTTTTTATAACTGTGCTGAAGTATTTCGTGTCAACAGTTGCACTGGTTTTATCGCGATATTTCTTAGAAATTAAAAATGAAGTAATTTACCGCTCTGAATATCTTCTGCAAAAATAATTAATTTTTCTTCTAAACTAAACAATTCTTCTACCAAAACATAGTCTGGGTTTCCCTTTCCTCGCAGTTTTAGATTCAGATCATTTAATTTCGCTGTGATATCCACCATAAAGTAAAATTTTTGCAACCATTTGCCATCCTCTAATTCAGGGTGATTAGTGCCTTTTTCATTGAGGAATGAATTTATTTCATTCAAGCACAAAGCAAAACGTTTCAACACCTTACCTTTGGAAAGCCATCGCACTTTATTGTGAAGAAGGAGGTCGGAATACTGAGTCTCCATTTCGTTTAAGAATTCTTTAAACTGACGATGGTAGAGTGCTTTTGACAAGATGCTGTTAACAATCATGATTACCAAATTCATGACCTCAACTATTTTGGCTGGAAATGTTTGGGCACAAAGTGCTTCTTGGTGTATTATGCAATGAAACGTAAGAATTTCGTGGTTTATTTTGCTCTGAAGAATCGTTGTTGTACCTTTATTTTTCCCGTCATACTTCTGGCTCCATCAGTTGCTATTGAAACGATTTTATTTTTAATCGATCTTATTATCTTCGAGGCATTTTTGCACGGCATTCGCTATATCTTCCCCTCTAGTTTGTCCCGAGAGTGGTAGCAATCCTAGAAGTTCTTATTTTGGACCTTGGGAAGACATATACCTAACAAAAAGGGCAATTTGTACCGTGTCTTTTATGTCGCAAGACTCATCTATAGCAAGTGATAAGGCAGAAGCCAGTTGAATGTCTTCCACCTGCAAATATGTTACATTTGAAGACATTTTTGCTATTTTGTTTTGTACTGTTTTAGCGGATAGAGGCAAATCTTTGATTTTTTTTCAAGATTTCTGGTTTGTTTTTGAAATCACGAAACAGTTCTTCAGATGCACGTATGAAGCAATCTTTGGTATACTCACCATCTGTGAATGGTTTGCCTTTTTTTGCGATTTCTAGTGATACCGCGAAGCTTGCCGGATTAACATTACTTGTAGATTGCGTCCAGTTACTTAACATGGAACTTGATTGCTGTTTTTTTTTTGTTTTTGGAGCTCGTCGACAGCTTTTTTTCGTTCTTCACCGACGGACCACAGAACAAGGAGGGAGATATAGAAGTGCGACTGATATGTTGGAAACTGAAACCATGTTTGCGCGTCAAGTGGCGCTATCAGTTGGGTGGGCCCGTAAGTACTAGTAAAACGAAAACCTCAGGCGGATGGATAGCTTTAAATTGATAATATAAATGGTTGATGACATATTGTTTAGTAAAATATAACAAGCGTGGAAAAAAAACAGGCTTACTACTAGTTTGATAAAAAAGTATTTTTTGTATAAATGACCTGGTGATGCAGTATTTCTGGTACGGAACTAAAGAGCCGCAGCTTCACATCCAAAGAGCCGCATGTGGCTCGCGAGCCGCAGGTTGCCGACCCCTGGTCTAGACCCCTCTGGAAGAGAATGAAATATGTTATTCACTCTTTAATACAGAGTATGGCAATGTAAAACGATTTTATTTTAAAAAATATTTTTGACGTGAGAACGTCTAATAAATCGATGAACGCCGGCTGCACGCACGAAAAAGGGTCCCGTTACGCACATTGTCCCGTTACTCGGTGTCCCGTTGCGCTCATTGTTCCGTTACGCTGTGTCCCGTTACACTCATTGTACGCTTGCGCCGCATCTACCTCTCTTCCACTCGATTGGCCTATGCGTCCGAGGAGAAGAAAGACAGCGGCAGCACACAACTTACATCTACACGTGAACTGTTTCGTCGACTGTTTATAAAGTGAAGTGAAAAGTTAATGTGGTTTTCATTGCTTATTACAACAACAATTTCGGCAATAAAGGTTACTTATTACCGCATTTTAAAAATCTGATTACTAGTATAATTTCAAGTATTTATTCTTTTATTATTAAAATAAAAATTATTAAATTTTATTCATAAAAGTATGCAATCATTTCATCAAAGTTTTGTTATGACGTCACGTTAAACTATCGTCCGTAAACCGACTTTACAGACAACCAATTTTTTTTTAGGATATTAACAGTTTAATTATTATGTTTGAGTTCTAGTCTGCTACTGCTGGTAATGTTTATCAGCGTATCAGCCAGCCAATGGGAGGACAGCATTTTTAAACTATGTTAATTTAGGTTAGCTTAAATTAAGAAATTTTGGCGTAGTAAGTGACGCCATCGTAAAAGAACATGTAAAAGTTTTGTGCCAGAAACTAATCAGTTTTCAGTTTGGCAATTTTGTAGCATCCTTCGCACAAAGGCGGATAAAAACTTTTACGTACTATGGATAAGTAAATTGATTAAGGCAATTCCTTACGGGAATTTAAGAAGAAAATTTTTGTGAATAAATAATATATAAATAAGATTACCCGGTATGTCTGTATCTGCGACCATTTTATATGCTTATATTTGTGAACAGAGCTGACGCCTACGCTTTAGAAAATTGTATAAACGTAATTGAATCGGTGTTTAAGCATTATTTTGAATCAAGATTGCTTAAGAATTTATCATGCACCAAATAATATTTCAAAATTAAAATATTTAATTAAAATATATAACATACAGAACGTCAGAACACTCGTGACCTCAGTGATTACTGATTTGAAGTAACAGGGAATGTGTTTACTGGCTAAACTATCTAGTCGGACGTATGGAATCCTACCAAACTTAAAAATACAATTTGCAATTATTGTAGGTTTTACTGTCAAAACAGTGTACGTTTCAAACAGAGCGAAACTGGTGAATTTGTATTTAATTCGTTTCAAAAGACATTTCTTTGTGTTCTGTCCGCGCCTTAACTCCCGTATATTTAACCAGAGACATACTAGTACAGGACAGGGTAAATGGTGTGTGTGTATATATATATATATAATTTATAACAGGATAACTCAAGTTAAATTCATTTTTATATGTTAATGCGCTGTTTTAATTATGTACAAAGCAAGCTCACATCAACCAAATAAAGGTGCATAAAATAACTAAGTGGAGATTAATGATATACATATACATATATTGGTGACAAACTTGCAGGCAGTACTACTACATATTTTGACGCATGAACACAAGCATAACCAGTGAAAGTAACCAGTAATCGGAAACAGATAACACCACACTACTACAAGGAGATAAAGGTGATAGTTTCGACGCTGCAACTCGGAGACGAGGTAGACCTGTGTCGAGCGCGGGCCACGCCGGGTCTGCAGAGACCGTCGCGACCTGACCGGGCAGACTTGTCCCAACATGTCGCCCCTGGAGAGCGCCTGCCCGCGGCGCCTCGCTGGTGCAGCCCTACCCGGGCACACACGGACGATAGTTTAACGTGACAACGTCATAACAAAACACTGATGAAATGATTGCATACTTTATGAATAAAATTGAATCATTTTAATTTTAATAATAAAAGAATAAATACTTGAAATTATACTAGTAATCAGATTTTTAAAATGCAAGAATAATTAACTTTTATTGCCGAAATTGTTGTTGAAATAAGCAATGAAAACCACTTTAACTTTTCACTTCACTTTATAAACAGTCGAGTGGAAGAGAGATAGATGCGGCGCAAGCGTACAATGTGCGTAACGGGACACTTTTTCGTGCGTGCATACGGCGTTCATCGATTAATTAGACGTTGTAACGTCAAAGACAACGTGATTTGAAAACCACTCAAGATATCCGAGTGGGGGTCTGCTGACGAAAAGTATTTAAGAGTTCGCTGAAGGCCGAAAAGTACCTTTGATCCGCATTGAGTTTTTAAACTGTATTTATTAGAAGAGTTAAAATTGCTAAAAACGCATGTTTCCAGAGTAAGTTTTAGTTTGTAAAACAACCGGTGCAGATTCTTGAAAGCACTTAAGGGATTTGCACTACATTTTTATCTTCGTTTCCCCGCAATGTAATGTTGCGGTCACCGCTCATACGCACTGAGAGAAGACTGCGCGCCAGTCCAGAGGAGACACCGCGCTAGAAGCACCAGCGAGCGTCGCGCTTATCATCCCGCCTCACTGACACACACACACTCCTGAGGAGGCGGGGCCCTTAACTAATGAGCGGTTGTAAAGGCCTAGGATCTCGGCAACGCCCTTCCTCGTCGGCGACCATCCATCACACGTGACAGCATCGCGGGCCGTGTGTCCCAATAAACCTTACTGTGCTTGTAAATATTAATAATAACCTGCTAGGTACAATGCCTACTTAAACCACTGACATCCGGTGTAATTTCTTCATCTGTACAGTACCTCCTTAATTCATACATTTATCAACACAATCAGTGGCACGTGAGATAAGCAAATACACTTCGTTTTCTTATAACATAATGTTTGATTCATATTTTTCACAATTGAATAGTTATCCCGAAGAGAGATCTAACAGACAAAAATGTGAAAAATGTATTTAATGTTGAATAGTGATCTATGTATGCAACTAATGTACAAAGCCCAATTCCTATATGTGAAATTTTTGTTGCTCTTGAAAAGTTGGCATTCCAGTAAAAACAGATCTAACTGTAGCAAAGTTTTTCTTTTTTACAATATAAATGTGTGGGTTGGATCCATATTCTAGGTAACTATTCAATTGTGTAAAATGAATAAATCAGAGAGCGAAACTATTCTCGCAGAAAAACAAGGAAGTTACCAATCCAGTGTAGAAGCAAGTAGTCCTGGTGACCCGTGTTCGCGCCAGGCCCAGCTGCAGAGAAACTTCACCATTCAGCCTGTAAACCAAACGGAGGGGGGGATATTTGTTGGTGAGTAAAGTCTTAGCTCTTGGTGTAAGTGAATGGAACGGAAGTCTCGTGGAACGGAAATGTGTAACTATGATGCTGCCATCTGTGGCGGATGGTGCAAACGAAAGCTCACAAAGCCACAGAGGAACTTTAAAATTATTCAATGTTTAATTAATTTTAACACGACGGGTAGTATTTAAAAAAAAACAATTCTTATCGAAAATCAGGTCCAAAACCAGGGGTTTAGTATTTTTTTTAAAAGTCTTTTCGCTTTTATCGGAGCTGTTTCATTATGTAGTTTAAAATTTCTCTAAGGGGTAATCCAATTTTTAGATAGTAAACGTGGCGACCGTGCTTATCTGTGCGCGTCATGGCGGCAAGCCACTTTTACCATTCAGTCGGCGAATTCTAGCAGCAGGTACGTCAAGTACGTGTGATTCGCGTTCAGAAATGTGTTTGAAAACACATTTTGCTTATATTAATCACGCTCGGAATTATTTTTTTAAATAATCCCACTGTTGTGTCCAAGGCTCGAGGTTAGTATTATCAGTTTGTTTGTAACATGCAAACACGTGATTTTGCTCGTTACTGAGGTAAGATTTTATACATCACTCGCTCACATTTTTTTTTAAAATTTCCTAGCTCTGGAAACTAATTAAAAATTACGAAGCACTTTTCATTAAAATGCAGACCTTATTTTTGTAGGTGTCTCGTGGCAAACAGTAAGTTGCACAAGCAGTATCTTTGTGAGATATACTAGTTTGACACCAAAACTTTTGTAGCATCTCAACCGCTCGTTCATAGCATTGAGCTGGAAACTTCGAGATAAACAGCTAGATTCATCTAACTTAACAGGCATACTGGCACATTCAACTGTATAAACCTGCCAAAGGTGGTGATTCTGTCCTTTAAGTGTGAAAATCTATGTTGATGTAAAATTCTCTCTAGTTAGGATTTGGGGGCCAAGCCCCCAACGAGTAAAGTGGGTATTTTTAAATTTTGCACAAATAAAAATGATCACTAAAAATTAGTAAAATAAAAAGGAACAGTTCTCTGATAGGTATACAAGGGAAAATTAATCTAGCGTCAGTACCAGTAACTGAACAAATAATGTTTTAAAAAATGTTATTATATGGTAATTACAGCCTACATTACTTTTGTCCCTATATTGAAAGTCATTTTGTTCCTCAAAAAAATTATTTCTATCAGTATATCGCTAATATTTTTTCATAAGTTTACTTTTTTAATACCTAAGCTAGGTATTAAAGCTTTTCTCTCGCTACCATGATTACACGTATGTAACCATGTAAAATATCCCCCCCCCCCCCCTTGTACCAGGAAACTTTATACATATGCGATAAATCACTCAAGCCAAATTCTTGGGCTTCTCTCTCAATTTAGGCTAAATTAAAGAGTTTGGGAATTGTTAAGGGATTTATCGTAGTTAGCTTTGTAACTTATGAATCCACCCTGGCGTGCAGAGTCTGCTACAAGCGGAATGAAAAGAATAATGTCGAGAAAGATGAAAGGTGAGAACTTATGAGCTGAGTTATTTTATTAAGTTCGCGCTTCTAATTAATGTTAAAGTTCTGAATAAAAAAACTTGATTCCAAAAGTCTGTAATGATGTCAGGGCTATAAAAACATTAACCACTTAAAATTTAACAGTGTTTTTTAGACTTTTACGATGCATTAAAAATGTGTTCATAAAATGTTTACGCCAACGGGTTGAACGCAAATAAATTTTCGAACTTATACTGACCAGTGATAGCAAACATTTTGGTGTTAGGGTGGTTTGTTATTATGTAAGGCTTAATGCTTGTTCTTAAACGCCATGTTGGTTACTTTTATTTTCTTAACGTAAGTATTATTAAAAGGATATTGCTGTAAATGTATTAATGTAGATCTCTTACATGTTATGTGTCTTCTCAAATTGTCACTAGACATCTACTGAACGTTATTAACAATCAGTTAAACGTCATAAAATTATGGTAATTCAAACGCTACCTGAAATTTAACCTCTATAAGATTACCTTTAGCTTCTTTATAAATTTTAAAAAATATACATAAAAGTTCTGAACCTTATTTTGGGATTTAAATTCTTGATATATTTCAGAATTTAATACCTCAAATAAGTTATGTATATTCGTGTCAAATGAATAATAAAAAATACATTATATACGTTAATTATTAACTTTATACTTCGCTTCTCTAATACGGTTTGTTATCATTTTAAGTACGCAGCCAAAAAGATAAAATTGGGATTTTGACAGCTGAAATGGCAAAACGTTTTTAATTAATTTTTTTAATTTAATGACAATAATGTCACTTTGAAGGTCCTAATAAACGTTATTATACATGTAAATATCAATTATAACTCTTGTTACGTAAAAAGCTTACTTAAACCAGTTACATCCGGTGAACTTTCTTAATTTGTACAGTACCTCCTTATTCATTTATAAACACAGTCAGTAGCATGTGAAATATGCAAATACACTTAGTTTTCTGGTAACCTAATACTTAATTAATATTTCTCACAAATGGTGTAAAATGAATAAATTACAGAGCAAAACTAAACTAGCAGAAAATCAAAGAATTTACCAATCCAGTGTAAAAGTAAGTTGCTGAAGGAAACAGAGAAATTAGCTGGCAATGAAAGTAAATAATCTAAAAATCCAGAAGGATAAATTAAATATTAAAAACATTTTGTTTCAAAATTTTATGCAATTGCTTATAATTTGATTCTTTTAAGTTTATTATGGAAATAAAATTTCGTTAGACATGTTTAAATTGGTAAAGATTATTTAATGAAAATGAGTTACACAAATTTTAATCCTCTTAAAATTTTTTTCACCGTTTGCTGAAAAACATTTTTAAATTAAAATTTTATCAACTGGCGCCATCAAAGAAATTAAGATTATGTGATGGTTTGCAGATAATGTTTACCAGCGTAAACATAATTTTTAAAGATATATATATATATATTATATATTGACTCTTAATTTCACTATGAACATCACTGAGCAACTTGTGTGTGTGTGTGTGTGTGTGTGTGTGTGTGTGTCGTGTGTCAATTCTCACTTGGGAGATATTGTAGTGAACCGTCAGTTTTCCGAATTTCGAAATTTCGAAAATGCGGTGGATCTATCAATAGTTAATCGATTTTTTTTTAGATTCTTCACCTTTTTCAGCTTTTGCATTGCGTCTATCACCCATCGAATACCTTTTATGTATTTTTTTATTTAACGTTTACTTTCAAGAAATACTCAAATTTAACTTCACGCTTGCCCCAAATCACACCTCAAGCAAAATTATTTATTTTCATAGTGTTTGCATGTATGATTATATTGTATGTGCGATACAGATGATATGACCATTTGGCAGTCATATTGGTCAACAGTGGCTTAAAATTTAACTTAAGAAAACCCTGTGTTATATCTGTTGCAAATAACAACAGTTATAATATTTAATATTATAATGATTTTTATAATTATTTTATATTATTTTATTTAAATGTGTCACTTTTATAGTTAATTTATTAAGATTAGGTAAAATACACTACATTATCATATTTGATTTTGGTTACATTTACATATGCCAAATATGCGAAATATGATGAGAAAATACAAAGATTTATCAAATAATTTAACCTACACACATAGTATTTTCGTATTTCTTTAAAATCTAGCTTGCAAAAAGCGAACCTAGTCTTGGAGTCTTCAGATTCATGTTATGTTATTGATGACGTGCTGGTTTGCACTTAAAATTACTTTAATGTTCGAGCTGACGTCAGCTGCGCAGTTAGTTGAAGCTCTTACTTCGTTGCGAGATGTATTGGGTTAGAATCCAAGTTAGGAATGGGGGTTTGTGGGGTTTTGAAATGTAAGATAAGGTTTAGTTTGGTGTGTAGTCGTCAACTCCCACCCCTTATCGCCATCCTACTTCCAGCCACTATCAGACTCTGGGAGTGTGAACAAGGGAGAATTGTTAAGTGGAAGGAAGAAAGTGAGTTACGGCACGCGAACTTAGTCACGTAAAGCTTAATCTGTGGACAGCGGTGGGCACTTTACTTCGCCACGCCAGAGC
Organism: Bacillus rossius redtenbacheri; assembly: GCF_032445375.1. Classification (NCBI taxonomy): domain Eukaryota; kingdom Metazoa; phylum Arthropoda; class Insecta; order Phasmatodea; family Bacillidae; genus Bacillus; species Bacillus rossius. The sequence continues at coordinate 46,490,009 of NC_086339.1, read as the reverse complement.
AAACGAAGTGACGCTGTGTCAGTTGTCACTGAAGTGTCAGTGACATGTCACTGAGCACGCGCGTGCTCCCTCATCAGAGCGCGCACTTCTACAGGCTGAGCTGTCTGAGCGCGGCGCAGCCATCAAACTGGCATCCCAATAAATATGACGTATTTACGTCAAAAATGCTAGATCTAAGCTTCAGTGAATCTTGCCTAGGCTAGCCGCTGATGAAATGCAGGGGGTGGACGTACTGGGGAGGGATAGGAGAGATATATAATACAGACGAGGTATCAGCGAAAGCAGCATTATCTTTGAAATATTTGTGCAATGGGAGTGCATGACTTGATGTAAGCTTTTGGACATACGCCAAAACTAAAAAATACCCAAAAGACAAAAACACAAATTAAGCAAAAAATTGTTGTTGTCAACAGGATATAAACACCACATAATATTCCATAACAGGAATATGGTCAACAAACAAAGAAACACAAAGAAAAATGGACTAAGAGACGGAAAAAAAACCCACAAATGATGACAGCACTAAAATATTGAACCCAAAAAATTTCTGCACAACAGTTGAAACGAGACAAAAACACGACAAAACGAAAAGACGAAACAAACACAATACTTTTCCAAAACAGAAGAGAACGAAAGAAAAAAACACTATTGATGACAGCACAAAAATATTCTATTTTTGGCTTAGCAAGTTGAGCTGTTACAGCACCTGTAATCAATCATTAACCACTAAATCAGCTATGAATATTTGAGAATTATAATGAAACTGACAAAATCACTTGGTTTTATACATACATTTTTAATACAATTTTTTTTACGTAATAACTTCTTATAATTCGAAGAACGCCGGCTGCACGCACGAAAAAAATGTCACGTTCCGCCTGAGCAGAGCGTGCAAGAACCGGCCAACCACCGTGCGAGAAAATCTTCTATAATATCAAAAAAAGTTAAGGCAGGCTTTTTACTAATTGTTCGTGATTATATTTAAACAAATTATTTAAATTAGTTTTGCAAAAAACTGTAAATAATATTTGAAAATTAAAAAAAAAAGTATGCAATTTTTTAATCAATGTTTTCTTATGACGTTATCACGTAAAATTATCGTCCGTAAACTGACTTTACAGACAACCCCCTTTATAAAATACCCTCCGGAACTGAACTCTGGCATCCGCCACTGACGCCGCGTGTGCTGGCGGGAGCGCTCCCCGTGTGCTGAAGTGGCGCGGTGCTGAAGTGGCGCGGTGCTGAAGTGGCGCGGTGCTGAAGTGGCGCGGTGCTGAAGTGGCGCGGTGCTGAAGTGGCGCGGTGCTGAAGTGGCGTGCGCCAGAGAGGTCTCGACTGCCAGCCGCAGGGGAGGTGGCTGGCACGAGTGGCTTGTGTCGTCGCTACTCGCCAGCAACACCGCCGCTGTCTGGTAGCTGCCTCTTCACTCGCGGGTAGAGAACACATCATGCACTCTCAGCCGTTTGCTCCGCACGTAGGGTGGCAGCTGTCCCTTGCACCAGAGACCAGCCACTACCGCCAGGCCTGGATAAACAATCATCTTCCATGCCATTCCACACTATTTACTCATGCCATTCTGTCATCCTTGTCTAATACTCCCTACTGGTTTCAACAGTTTGTATGCCATAAAAAGTTTTGTCGTTTGTCATTGAAATTTGGCCTTCATTAAGGTAGATATAGTAAATTAAATGAATTTCATAGAACACAACCTAGTGACTACTGGTAGTATTATTATAAATCTAATAATTCCCAAAATTTAATAAAAATAAACTAAATTTCAAACACATCTCGGGGGAAACTTTCCATATCAGTCAGTTACTATTATGTATATTATTTCAGGCATTCCACTAAATTAAAAACCATATTTTAAATATAAATTGAATAGTCATTATTATAGTCAAAGAACTACTGAAAGCCAAATTGCATATTTCGGTTGCTATGACTACATTGTAAAGAAGGCTTCTAACTTATACATGCAGACTCACTGATAGATGGGAGTTCGAAGATATTGCGGAATTCCAGTCCACACGGGAGTTTAACTCTAAGTTGGTCGCACAATAAGACTTGTGTGACTCGGAATTAGTCGTACCATAAGACTAGTGTGACGCAGAGGCAATTCCTCTTATTTCAACCTTATCACAGGGACATTATGTGACCTCAGAGAATGGAGCCACCCAGGACCTTCACTTTGAAATTTTTACTAAACATGTAGCCTGCCATTGAGTACATAGTGTTAGCAATATAACCAGGGTAGCGGAAATATTTAGTTATTTGTCCCTAGTTAGGAGCCACGTTGTCTTTTGAAACACACCAACTGAGAAGGGAGCCCAAAAAGTCATCCCACGTTCTTTTTCAACCCTTGATTGGATTCAGCCACACGGGCCTCGGAGTGCCACATGGGCCTATGATAGCCACAAGGGCCTAGGACAACCACACGGGCCTAGGACAGCCCGTATGACAGGCCTAGGACAGCCACACGGGCAAAAGGACAGCCACACGGACCTCGGAGTGCCACACGGGCCTATGATAGCCACAGGGGCCTAGGACAACCACACGGGCCTAGGACAGCCCGTATGACAGGCCTAGTACAGCCACACGGGCAAAAGGACAGCCACACGGGCCTCGGAGTGCCACACGGGCCTATGATAGCCACAGGGGCCTAGGACAACCACACGGGCCTAGGACAGCCCGTATGACAGGCCTAGGACAGCCACACGGGCAAAAGGACAGCCACACGGGCCTCGGAGTGCCACACGGGCCTATGATAGCCACAGGGGCCTAGGACAACCACACGGGCCTAGGACAGCCCGTATGACAGCCTAGGACAGCCACACGGGCAAAAGGACAGCCACACGGGCCTAGGACAACCACACGGTCCTGGGCCAGCACGTATGACGGGCCTCGTACTGGCCTCGAGCAGGCGGGAAGAAGCGAGGAGACTGTAAGACCTGGGGAAGGAAGAGCCGGCAAGGACCCCGGGGAGGAAAGAACCCGAGGAGAGCGGGAACAGGCGGTGGACGGTCCAGGGAAGAGGAGGAGAGAGTCAAATTGCGGGAGGCGGAGGAATAGGAGCCAGGAGATGCCTCGTGGGTGGACCTGCTAGGCGCTAGACCTCGTCAGGTGATCAATACGAGGCGCGAAGCCGGCCTTACTCCCGGCGGCTCCTCTGGCCATTCCCGTGCTTCACATCGCATGCAACACTTTTCAAATTCTCACCTCAAATTTACGAATAATGCTTCTTACAAATTATCCGTGCATCTTCGTAATTATAGGTATCCCTTTTACAAATGTATAGAATCTGAGCTAACATTCTTTGAATATCCTGGGGTGTAAAGGCCCTGTCACACTTTCAAATATATTGTCTCCAATATATTGGACAACAAAATTTGAAGGGTGATTTTGGATGAAATAGGTCTTCAAATATATTGTATTCAATATTATTTGATGATCACTGTAAAATATATTTGAAGTCATTTCACACTATCAATTTTCTTTGAGTGAGCTCGTTTTACCAAACATTCTGTAGAGAACTGTAAATGACAGTATTTAGAATCAAAACCAAATTTTGGGTCAAGGAACGCGGGCTGTTTTAAGTAGGTTATATTCAAATTTAGGTATATTGTGATCATACACAGTTTAAAATTTACGTTTTCCAGGTGTTTTCAATGCCTGCGTTAAGAGCATCAAAGTGTTTCAAAAGCTGTAGCTGTAATTGCAATTGTAGCAAGTGTCAGTAAACTAGAAGAGAAATCTAAGAAAAGGAAACGCAGATGGTGGACGAGACAGTGGATACTTTCCCGGCAAACAAAAGGTGTTTTACCCCTTTTTGTCATGAACTTCGATACGAAGATGCTGATTCATTTCAGAACTATTTAAGAATGGATTATGAAAGTTTTGATCTTCTTCTTTCAATTGTGGAGTCTCGCATTGCAAATAAGGATACTCATTTGCGCCAGTCTATACCAGCAAAGCAGAGGCTGGCAGTTACATTAAGATTTTTGGCGACAGGGGAATCATTTAAGTCCCTTATGTTCTCTACAAGTATTCCACACAACACCATCTCAAAATTTGTACCTGAAATTTGTGGTGCAATTTAAAGTGCTCTTCGAAAACAATATTTAAAGGTATGTTTAGTAAGAATAAAACATATAATTAAATGTAAATCTGCAAGTAGGCATATTATCCCTTCTCATTCCCGCTTATTTTCTCACCCAACTAGCTGCTGTTGTATGGACACTTTCACTTGTATTTCATCAAAATTGTTCCTATACTTTAAAGTGAAAGGGTTAATTTTTGCTGTGTTTAGAAATTGGCAATTTTGTTTTGTTTTGAATTTGTTTTCTGTTTTAAGGACCATAATATTCCAAAACTACAGTAACTTTTTTTAGTCAAATATATTAACCTGCACTTCCGTACATACAGATTCAATTGGAGGAAAATATACAATAACAATTATTCCAGCAGGTAATAAAATAGTATTAGTTCAATTACTGCATTTCTTTCCCATGTAGTATTCGACATTGCTGATATTTAAACTATTACACTTCGGAAACGGAAACAACAGCGGCCGCTTTATTTTAGATAACTCTGATTGGCAGATCCCATCCAACATCCAACATATTTTAGAACCGGTCCTATACGTAAAATATTTGAAGGAAACTCTAGACATTCAATCTCTCAAATAAAAATGGCTGCGATAGTGACGTTTAACGTGACGTCACAACCCTCAAAGATATTGGAACCAACATATTGGAAGGTGTTGGAAGCTAAAATTTGACAGTGTGACAGGGCCTTAAACAAAAAGTTCCAAAAAATTTTTTGTCTACAGCAAAACAATCCTTACCTTTCACGTTCATTTTGTTATGATTCAACCTTAAGATGATAGTAGTATATAATAGTATGTCCTAGATCAGGGTTCAGGGTGTGGTGCCGGTGCCGGTGTCCGCCATCTTGGATTTGTGACGTCACGGCGGCAAAAATTCCTCAAAAGTCCTCAAAAATGACTCAAAATGACTCAAAAATTCCCGTTTAAAGAAAAAATTGCCCGTTTTCGAGGGAAAAATTCCCGTTTCGAGGGAAAATTTCCCTTTTTATTCCGTGAAAAATCCAAGCGGCTAGAAATGTCCTGATAGAGGCTTAAGCATCCTTAACTCAAGCCTCAGTTAAGCCTCTATCAGGATGTGACCTTGACCTTGACCCCGACGGCAATCTTGGATCCACCATCTTGGATGACGTCATTTCGTTTTCTCGAACATTCCGGCATTGTGTTATCCACCTTTTGAATTATGGCGTCACCGTTGCAATTTCCGTTACGGCCGCCATCTTTAAATTTATCATCCGATTTTAATGAAAAAAAATTTTAAAATTATAAAAAATTAAATAATAAAATTTTTAATAAAATATTTAAAAAACAAACATTTACGACACGGAGCTCGGAGTCCTCGGTTCAAACCCGACGAGTGCAAAAAAAATAAAAATTTCGACCGATCCTTCCCCCCCCCCCCCCCCCCCCAGGGGTGGCTGCAGGCATACTGACTCCCACCACTTTTTTTTTTCAAAGCATATATATCGTCAGGTAGTATGACGTCATGTCAGCCATCTTGTCCTCGTCTGCTGGAAGCCATCATCAGTGTATCGTCGGCGAGAGTGCGCTGACGCCATGTTAGTTTAATTCTTATCCGCTAGAGTGCAGTAATCATTTATTATTGCTGTGACACCCGACATCTTGTCATTTGGCCGCCATCTTGAAAATCCGTAATTATTTAGCTAGAAATTCGGGAAAAGTTCCAAAATTCATTAAATAAATCACTCATTAATTTACATATTGATTCGATCGATTCCCGTCCTCGGTTCGATACCCGATTGTTGCAATAATGTTTAATCTTATGTAAAAAAAATAATTTAAATAAACCATGTTCAACATTCGTAAAGAGACTCTAAATCCTCTACGACCACCATACTATCAGACATCAAGACCACCATATTGGAAATGTGTAATTTTAATGCTAGATATCCAGGAAAAAGTTAAGAAATCATTAAATAAATTTCCGATCAATATACTGATTAATTAGATCGACTAAGGTCCTTGGTACGATCTAGGATGATAAAAAAAATTAAATATAACATCAATTTAACATAAAAGTAACAGGTTCGAGGAATGAAACACCGCAAGTTCTTTTACAAACATAATATTTATTACATAATTTCTGTTCTACTACAGGATCACTTACGAAAGCCAGCAATCTTATAATCATTTAGTTCCGCAGCGGTGTGAAATGACTAATTCTTAGCTCCAATCGGTTTATACTAGACAGAGAACAGCCAGAACCTTTACAGACATAGTCCACCACTTCTTGACAGAGTTTCTGGATACCGTTTTTTACAGTTTGCTTATCGTTAGAACTGTAAATTACTGCAGCCGATGTCTTAAATACACACTTCTTCACTTTGTCATCGAACGGATATGGCTTTCCATATATACAGTCCAACCACAAGTTATATTTCAAAGGTCCGTTTGTTGCTACATCATCAGTAAGCTGATTGTTTATCTTCTGTCTGATATCGTCAAGAAAATTACAAATGTCCTTCGACTCACCGAACGTATTTAGATAATAGTAGTCTTTCAACGTTCCACGAAATGCAGACTGCGCCAAGTAGAAGCCATTATCGTTCACTTGTAATGCTCCGAACACAGTCTTAGGTTTAGTTCCATGTTCAGACGTCATACCAATCGGTTGCTAGGCATCTGTTTTTTTGGTTGTACGCTTTCGTGTCTCCAATCTAAAGCGAGGAGTCGAAATGTCGGCAGGTAGTTCAGCAGTAGGAGCACAGACTCCACCTTTACATTTTTTCGCATGATGTCGCAAACTGTCAATTCGAGTAAACCATTTAAGGCACACATCACATCGAAACTTCATGCGAGAAGTATTCTTCGTGCATTTGCTCCGCTCATGTCTTCGTGCATCATGGGAAAATGCGAACGACATATCACAGTAGCTGCAAGGATACCGTGGTGATGAAGACGATCCTTTCAGACCCGATCCAGATACAGGCGTTGCAACAGTAGTACCATTTCCAGGCATTCTCTTATGCACATCGATGCATCGTTGTTGCGACGAAACCTTTACTTTCTGCCGCACAGCAGGACCTTTGCATGCCTTCATGTGCGTTTTCATATTATCTTTTCTGGCAAACTGCTTATGACATTTCTCACAAACAAACATATTACGATATAGGTTTTTGACACATTCGCTCCTCTCGTGTCGCCGAGCATTGCTGTTGTTTGAGAAAATCTTGTCGCAGTAACAGCACCGATGTTCGCTAGTTGTCAAATCAGTATCCATTGAAGTCTCCATCGAGGTCGTATCGTCGATCGTCGTTGTTTCCTGCACATCCAGCTCAGTAGTCATTAAGCTATCTTCTGCTGGTGGTATCACATCTGTTGAAATCTCCTCCAATGTTGACGTCGTCGTCGTTGCCAACGAGATCTGCTCCACCATTGTCGTCGCTGACGTCAAGGTTCCCGTAGACGATGGTACAACGTCCATCGAGTTCGGCGTTAAAGTCGGTAAAGATACCATCGAGTTCTCAAGAACAGGTAATTACGCGACTTATGCACCAGATTAAATAATCTAGGTGATCCTTACACCGTCGACGACAGTAACAAACTGAGCAACCTGCTGTCTATGACTCGCTTATATAGCTACATGCACCAGATGAAATAATCTAGGTGATCCTTACACCGTCGACGACAGTAACAAACTGAGCGACCTACTGTCTAGGACTCGCTTATATACATGCACCGGATGGAATAATACGCTAGTCAAATCAAGAATCATTTACAATAATACTAGAGTCAAAACAACATTAAAAAAATAGAAGGACCATCAACGAAAAGGCAGCACATTTGGAAGCACCGACAACGAAAAGGCAGCACCGACAGCGAAAAGGCAGCACATTTGGAAGCACCGACAACGAAAAGGCAGCACCGACAGTGAAAAGACAGCACATTTGGAAGCACCGACAAAGAAAAGGCAGCACCGCCAACGAAAAGGAAGCACATTTGAAAGCACCGACAACGAAAAGGCCGCACCGCCAAAGAAAAGACAGCACATTTGGAAGCACCGACAACGAAAAGGAAGCACCATCAACGAAAAGGCCGCACCATCAACGAAAAGGCCGCACCGCCAACGAAAAGGAAGCACATTTGGAAGCACCGACAAAGAAAAGGCAGCTCCGCCAACGAAAAGGAAGCACATTTGGAAGCACCGACAAAGAAAAAGCAGCACATTTGGAAGCACCGACAACGTAAAGGCAGCACATTTGGAAGCACCGACAACGAAAAGGCAGCACATTTGGAAGCACCGACAACGAAAAGGCAGCACATTTGGAAGCACCGACAACGTAAAGGCAGCACATTTGGAAGCACCGGCAACGTAAAGGGAGCACATTTGGAAGCACCGACAACGTAAAGGCAGCACATTTGGAAGCACCGACAACGAAAAGGCAGCACATTTGGAAGCACCGACAACGAAAAGGCAGCACATTTGGAAGCACCGTCAAAGAAAAGGCAGCACATTTGGAAGCACCGACAACGTAAAGGCAGCACATTTGGAAGCACCGACAACGAAAAGGCAGCACATTTGGAAGCACCGACAACGAAAAGGCAGCACATTTGGAAGCACCGACAACGAAAAGGCGGCACATTTGGAAGCACCGCCAACGAAAAGGCAGCACATTTTGGATGCATCATCGAATAAGGAAGCACATTTGGAAGCTCCATCAACTAAAAAAGGCAAAAAGGAAGCACAAGTTACGAGATCTAAGTCTTAGTAAGAAATCATAATACAAGAAATAAAAACACATTACATTCTTATAATTTAAATTATTTATTTTATTGCTTTACATTATACAAATGCAAGTAAAACAAGTCATTATTGTATGTAGCCAGCATTCCTCAGTTCCTTGAGTATGAAGGATATTTCTTTGATGCACGAATAGTTTCCTGCACAAAGCGAACCATGTAGAAGTCTTAGGGGCCGGTTGCACCAATAACTGTTCGGATCCGAGATCGTAAGATCTTTGTTTCAGTGTGATCTCAAGTCGAATCTAAGATCCAGTGTATATGTGTTGCACCAAAGTGAACTTACGAGTTCAGACATTCGATCTCACGATCTAAGTTTAGGTTGGTAAAGATCGATTGTAAAATGAAAGCAAGTTTTCTATTGGCTACTGAATTCCGTCTAGTCACAGAGAATTTTCTTTAGCATGTTTGAAGTTCTTGCTGTAAATGTTGGCATTGTGATATTTACATACAAGCCTATTTGTTTACTGATTACAAACTTGTGGCAGGTTGCGAGTTGACTGTAGTAGAGGTGTAAAAGTAACGAAAAAAAGCGTACCCGTATGTCTTCGTTACTATAACAATTAGTACTCGTTACTATCGTATCGTTACGTTACTCGTTACTTCTGATACCGCATAACAAGCTATGTTATGTTGCAGCAACGAATCGAGTCGTATTGCGTACGCGTACAGTATGACGTCGCGTAAATAATAATAAATAGAATATAAACAATTAACAATATTTTATAATTAACAGTTTTTGTTAACCAAGAAACAATTAAATCTGATTAGAGCGGTTTTATTATATTATCTCTTTTAAGATAAAAAAAACCGTGAAAATATGCGATAATAAAAAAAATAAAAACATACATATATCTAATTTGTAAAAAATACTTTCTTATAAATAGTAAAAAACTTGGACGACGAATTCCCAAATTATACTTTACTTAATAAACAAACATCGTCCTTTGTAACGTAAATTCGTCGAATACCGCATGCGTAAAACATACGAAAAATGCGAGTAACGAGATGCCGCCGTGTGTAAGGTTTCGTTACGTACTCGTTACTAGATGGCGCACCCGTTACTCAGTACCGAATACATACGGTTTGCTACAGCTCTAGTTGACTGGGTTACACGCGAGTACACATGACGATGGAAAAGAAAATTTCAGTATCTAAAAAAAGTTTTTTTCTCTGAAAAAGAAAAAAAATCATCCTTGTCGATTTGGTGCAAGAAAGACAGGATATTTTAGAGTATAAGAGAACTGATGGCGTGTTTTGTAAGCAGAAGGAAGAAGCTTGGCAAGAATTTGGCATTATATTTTAAATAACATTATGATGACAATTACCGTACTTCGGGCATACCTAAAAACATATCGGCCTAAATTTCCTGTAAACTATTGTAACCCATCAAAATATCAATTGTAAACAAACCAGTATCTATGCAAACACGACTACAAAACACAACAAACCAACGAAAAATACACAAGATCTCGGATCCAACTGCTCTGAACCATCAATTTCGGTGGTTCAAACAGAGGTTCACCTCAATCCTCTGTTAGAAGGTGAACTCGAATGGTGCAATCCGTTTGTGTGACTATCGTGGTTCATTACCTCGTATGATCTCAGATCGACCAGCGATCTTCAATGGTGCAACCGGCCCTTAGCCGGTCAACCAATATGTTTGGATCTTTCCATGATGTGTAATCATTCTCTTCTACCACCATCTTCCTTGCACCTTTATAATAAATATTATGATCTCTGGTATCTTCCGTTTTACCACCAACCTCAGGGTAACTTTCATGTTTGAGACGGTGATCATCACAAGCTTGATCAGATTTATTTAATATATCACGTCGTTTCCATCGTTTCGGTCTCAGGACACCGCCACATTCTTAAATCTTGGCAGCTTTAGGTGCTTCATCATAGTCTATGTCTTTGTCAACAGCCTCAGAGTCACTGTAACAATCACCGTAGAAGGAATCGTCTTCACCCAATTTACCGTAATAATTCGATGTTGATGATGTTGAAGTGTCTTCATCGTCTTCATGCTTCCTTTTTAGGAATCCATCATTTTTACAAAGTAGGAAAGATCTACTTGAATTCGGCTGGAATATATTCTCACTTTTCACGTTAAGGATTCTTCCATTGTCTTCATTCTTCCGTAAATCATCAACCTTCTTCAATTTAAGTTCTTTGTCGAGATCGGAAGAGCCAAGAAAATTATTGTCGTAATGCAGATCACTCTTCCTTAGGCTAGTAGATTCATCGTTGTCCTCTAGCTTGTACGCAGGCTTGGCGCTACATGTTCTGCCATGTCTTTTTAGGCTCTCTCCGCGTAAACGACTTGCTACATCGAACACAACTTATCATATTGCGCAGTGGATTTTTAACACAGTCATTCTTCTCGTGTTGTCTTTTATTCTTTCTCAAGATAAACTCTTTACTGCAAAACTTACACCTATGTTCTTTCGATACAGCGTCAGATCCCAACTCGGAATTCATATTAGTTACTGAGACTAATGCCAGATACCAATTGAGTGTTTTAAATTAGATTCAATACTTAAATAGAAATTTTTTCATATTTCATCAGCGAGAATTAATATATCTCATGCAAAAGTACTTTATGCATGTAGTTCTGCTTTTCAACAACAGATGTCGCCACATGTTGCTTGCAGGTAAATAATATTTAGTTCTTTTATGCGGGATGCGGGATGCTCACTAACGATCGCAAAAGAAGGATGGCTTCGCTAGACTCCAAGGAAAAGGAAGTTCGTCTTGCATGTTGGTGCTCCACAGATGTCTCATGGCGTAATATTAATTTGACTGAGTAATGATATTTGTTAATTCCACCTGATAAAAATATTGCAAGTTTTGATTTAGTAGCAGAAATTATCGAATTAAATGTAACTCCAAATAAAATGACATGTCTCATTAGACCAAAAAAAATCCATGCAGAGAGCGGTTTCTCAGAATAGTCAGAAACACTTGAAGAAACCACAGGAATGATTGCAAGAACACGGGAAAAACCATCAAAATATTGTCAAGAATAATCAGGAGCACACTGAGAAAACCACCATAATATTAACAATAATAATCGGAAGCACACGGAGAAAACCATCTTAATATTGACCAGATTAATCGGAAGCACACAGAGAAAACCACCACATGTTTTCTTTGATATCATAAAATTACAAGAAAAAATATTTAAAAATAAAAATAAATTAATAACAAAATAAAAAATAAATAAAAATAATCCATAAACAGTTTCTGCTAGCTTGTTAACTTATCATTGTTGAGCAAAGATAGAGTTCTTGTACAAGCCAGAAATTAATTCTTATTTTTTTATTTTTTTATATTTTTTTATTAATTTATTTTTATTTTTAAATATTTTTTCTTGTAATTTTATGATATCAAAGAAAACATGTGGTGGTTTTCTCTGTGTGCTTCCGATTAATCTGGTCAATATTATGATGGTTTTCTCCGTGTGCTTCCGATTATTATTGTTAATATTATGGTGGTTTTCTCAGTGTGCTCCTGATTATTCTTGACAATATTTTGATGGTTTTTCCCGTGTTCTTGCAATCATTCCTGTGGTTTCTTCAAGTGTTTCTGACTATTCTGAGAAACCGCTCTCTGAATGGATTTTTTTTGGTCTAATGAGACATGTCATTTTATTTGGAGTTACATTTAATTCGATAATTTCTATTACTAAATCAAAACTTGCAATATTTTTATCAGGTGGAATTAACAAATATCATTACTCAGTCAAATTAATATTACGCCATGAGAAATCTGTGGAGCACCAACATGCAAGACGAACTTCCTTTTCCTTGGAGTCTAGCGAAGCCATCCTTCTTTTGCGATCGTTAGTGAGCATCCCGCATCCCGCATAAAAGAACTAAATATTATTTACCTGCAAGCAACATGTGGCGACATCTGTTGTTGAAAAGCAGAACTACATGCATAAAGTACTTTTGCATGAGATATATTAATTCTCGCTGATGAAATATGAAAAAATTTCTATTTAAGTATTGAATCTAATTTAAAACACTCAATTAGTATCTGGCATTAGTCTCAGTAACTAATATGAATTCCGATTTGGCATCTGACGCTGTATCGAAAGAACATAGGTGTAAGTTTTGCAGTAAAGAGTTTATCTTGAGAAAGAATAAAAGACAACACAAGAAGAATGACTGTGTTAAAAATCCACTGCGCAATATGATAAGTTGTGTTCGATGTAGCAAGTCGTTTACGCGGAGAGAGCCTAAAAAGACATGGCAGAACTTGTAGCGCCAAGCCTGCGTACAAGCTAGAGGACAACGATGAATCTACTAGCCTAAGGAAGAGTGATCTGCAATACGACAATAATTTTCTTGGCTCTTCCGATCTCGACAAAGAACTTAAATAGAAGAAGGTTGATGATTTACGGAAGAATGAAGACAATGGAAGAATCCTTAACGTGAAAAGTGAGAATATATTCCAGCCGAATTCAAGTAGATCTTTCCTACTTTGTAAAAATGATGGATTCCTAAAAAGGAAGCATGAAGACGATGAAGACACTTCAACATCATCAACATCGAATTATTACGGTAAATTGGGTGAAGACGATTCCTTCTACGGTGATTGTTACAGTGACTCTGAGGCTGTTGACAAAGACATAGACTATGATGAAGCACCTAAAGCTGCCAAGATTTAAGAATGTGGCGGTGTCCTGAGACCGAAACGATGGAAACGACTTGATATATTAAATAAATCTGATCAAGCTTGTGATGATCACCGTCTCAAACATGAAAGTTACCCTGAGGTTGGTGGTAAAACGGAAGATACCAGAGATCATAATATTTATTATAAAGGTGCAAGGAAGATGGTGGTAGAAGAGAATGATTACACATCATGGAAAGATCCAAACATATTGGTTGACCGGCTAAGACTTCTACATGGTTCGCTTTGTGCAGGAAAGTATTCGTGCATCAAAGAAATATCCTTCATTCTCAAGGAACTGAGGAATGCTGGCTACATACAATAATGACTTGTTTGACTTGCATTTGTATAATGTAAAGCAATAAAATAAATAATTTAAATTATAAGAATGTAATGTGTTTTTATTTCTTGTATAATGATTTCTTACTAAGACTTAGATCTCGTAACTTGTGCTTCCTTTTTGCCTTTTTTAGTTGATGGAGCTTCCAAATGTGCTTCCTTATTCGAAGATGCATCCAAAATGTGCTGCCTTTTCGTTGGCGGTGCTTCCAAATGTGCCGCCTTTTCGTTGTCGGTGCTTCCAAATGTGCTGCCTTTTCGTTGTCGGTGCTTCCAAATGTGCTGCCTTTTCGTTGTCGGTGCTTCCAAATGTGCTGCCTTTACGTTGTCGGTGCTTACAAATGTGCTGCCTTTTCTTTGACGGTGCTTCCAAATGTGCTGCCTTTTCGTTGACGGTGCTTCCAAATGTGCTGCCTTTTCGTTGTCGGTGCTTCCAAATGTGCTGCCTTTACGTTGTCGGTGCTTCCAAATGTGCTGCCTTTTCGTTGTCGGTGCTACCAAATGTGCTGCCTTTTCGTTGTCGGTGCTTCCAAATGTGCTGCCTTTTCGTTGTCGGTGCTTTCAAATGTGCTGCCTTTACGTTGTCGGTGCTTCCAAATGTGCTGCCTTTTCTTTGTCGGTGCTTCCAAATGTGCTTCCTTTTCGTTGGCGGAGCTGCCTTTTCTTTGTCGGTGCTTCCAAATGTGCTTCCTTTTCGTTGGCGGTGCGGCCTTTTCGTTGATGGTGCGGCCTTTTCGTTGATGGTGCTTCCTTTTCGTAGTCCTGTGCTTCCAAATGTGCTGTCTTTTCTTTGGCGGTGCTGCCTTTTCGTTGTCGGTGCTTTCAAATGTGCTTCCTTTTCGTTGGCGGTGCTGCCTTTTCGTTGTCGGTGCTTCCCTATGTGCTTCCTTTTCGTTGGCGGTGCTGCCTTTTCTTTGTCGGTGCTTCCAAATGTGCTGTCTTTTCGCTGTCGGTGCTGCCTTTTCGTTGTCGGTGCTTCCAAATGTGCTGCCTTTTCGCTGTCGGTGCTGCCTTTTCGTTGTCGGTGCTTCCAAATGTGCTGCCTTTTCGTTGATGGTCCTTCTATTTTTTTAATGTTGTTTTGACTCTAGTATTATTGTAAATGATTCTTGATTTGACTAGCGTATTATTCCATCCGGTGCATGTATATAAGCGAGTCCTAGACAGTAGGTCGCTCAGTTTGTTACTGTCGTCGACGGTGTAAGGATCACCTAGATTATTTCATCTGGTGCATGTAGCTATATAAGCGAGTCATAGACAGCAGGTCAATCAGTTTGTTACTGTCGTCGACGGTGTAAGGATCACCTAGATTATTTAATCTGGTGCATAAGTCGCGTAATTACCTGTTCTTGAGAACTCGATGGTATCTTTACCGACTTTAACGCCGAACTCGATGGACGTTGTACCATCGTCTACGGGAACCTTGACGTCAGCGACGACAATGGTGGAGCAGATCTCGTTGGCAACGACGACGACGTCAACATTGGAGGAGATTTCAACAGATGTGATACCACCAGCAGAAGATAGCTTAATGACTACTGAGCTGGATGTGCAGGAAACAACGACGATCGACGATACGACCTCGATGGAGACTTCAATGGATGCTGATTTGACAACTAGCGAACATCGGTGCTGTTACTGCGACAAGATTTTCTCAAACAACAGCAATGCTCGGCGACACGAGAGGAGCGAATGTGTCAAGAACCTATATCGTAATATGTTTGTTTGTGAGAAATGTCATAAGCAGTTTGCCAGAAAAGATAATATGAAAACGCACATGAAGGCATGCAAAGGTCCTGCTAAGCGGCAGAAAGTAAAGGTTTCGTCGCAACAACGATGCATCGATGTGCATAAGAGAATGCCTGGAAATGGTACTACTGTTGCAACGCCTGTATCTGGATCGGGTCTGAAAGGATCGTCTTCATCACCACGGTATCCTTGCAGCTACTGTGATACGTCGTTCGCATTTTCCCATGATGCACGAAGACATGAGCGGAGCAAATGCACGAAGAATACTTCTCGCATGAAGTTTCGATGTGATGTGTGCCTTAAATGGTTTACTCGAATTGACAGTTTGCGACATCATGCGAAAAAATGTAAAGGTGGAGTCTGTGCTCCTACTGCTGAACTACCTGCCGACATTTCGACTCCTCGCTTTAGATTGGAGACACGAAAGCGTACAACCAAAAAAACAGATGCCTAGCAACCGATTGGTATGACGTCTGAACATGGAACTAAACCTAAGACTGTGTTCGGAGCATTACAAGTGAACGATAATGGCTTCTACTTGGCGCAGTCTGCATTTCGTGGAACGTTGAAAGACTACTATTATCTAAATACGTTCGGTGAGTCGAAGGACATTTGTAATTTTCTTGACGATATCAGACAGAAGATAAACAATCAGCTTACTGATGATGTAGCAACAAACGGACCTTTGAAATATAACTTGTGGTTGGACTGTATATATGGAAAGCCATATCCGTTCGATGACAAAGTGAAGAAGTGTGTATTTAAGACATCGGCTGCAGTAATTTACAGTTCTAACGATAAGCAAACTGTTAAAAACGGTATCCAGAAACTCTGTCAAGAAGAGGTGGACTATGTCTGTAAAGGTTCTGGCTGGACTCTGTCTAGTATAAACCGATTGGAGCTAAGAATTAGTCATTTCACACCGCTGCGGAACTAAATGATTATAAGATTGCTGGCTTTCGTAAGTGATCCTGTAGTAGAATAGAAATTATGTAATAAATATTATGTTTGTAAAAGAACTTGCGGTGTTTAATTCCTCGAACCTGTTACTATTATGTTAAATTGATGTTATATTTAATTTTTTTTTCATCATCCTAGATCGTACCAAGGACCTTAGTCGATCTAATTAATCAGTATATTGATCGGAAATTTATTTAATGATTTCTTAACTTTTTCCCGGATATCTAGCATTAAAATTACACATTTCCAATATGGTGGTCTTGATGTCTGATAGTATGGTGGTCGTAGAGGATTTGGAGTCTCTTTACGAATGTTGAACATGGTTTATTTAAATTATTTTTTTACATAAGATTAAACATTATTGCAACAATCGGGTATCGAACCGAGGACGGGAATCGATCGAATCAATATGTAAATTAATGAGTGATTTATTTAATGAATTTTGGAACTTTTCCCGAATTTCTAGCTAAATAATTACGGATTTTCAAGATGGCGGCCAAATGACAAGATGTCGGGTGTCACAGCAATAATAAATGATTACTGCACTCTAGCGGATAAGAATTAAACTAACATGGCGTCAGCGCACTCTCGCCGACGATACACTGATGATGGCTTCCAGCAGACGAGGACAAGATGGCTGACATGACGTCATACTACCTGACGATATATATGCTTTGAAAAAAAAAAGTGGTGGGAGTCAGTATGCCTGCAGCCACCCCTGGGGGGGGGGGGGGGAAGGATCGGTCGAAATTTTTATTTTTTTTGCACTCGTCGGGTTTGAACCGAGGACTCCGAGCTCCGTGTCGTAAATGTTTGTTTTTTAAATATTTTATTAAAAATTTTATTATTTAATTTTTTATAATTTTAAAATTTTTTTTCATTAAAATCGGATGATAAATTTAAAGATGGCGGCCGTAACGGAAATTGCAACGGTGACGCCATAATTCAAAAGGTGGATAACACAATGCCGGAATGTTCGAGAAAACGAAATGACGTCATCCAAGATGGTGGATCCAAGATTGCCGTCGGGGTCAAGGTCAAGGTCACATCCTGATAGAGGCTTAACTGAGGCTTGAGTTAAGGATGCTTAAGCCTCTATCAGGACATTTCTAGCCGCTGGGATTTTTAAGGAATAAAAAGGGAAATTTTCCCTCGAAACGGGAATTTTTCCCTCGAAAACGGGCAATTTTTTCTTTAAACGGGAATTTTTGAGTCATTTTGAGTCATTTTTGAGGACTTTTGAGGAATTTTTGCCGCCGTGACGTCACAAATCCAAGATGGCGGACACCGGCACCGGCACCACACCCTGAACCCTGATCTAGGACATACTATTATATACTACTGATGATCTCAATTATTTTCTATTCTAAGACAGGGTGATAGGGGGCTCAAGACTAACAATGAAAGACAATTCAATATAGAGACTTGATTTAATGTCACGTACTATTATAGA
Source organism: Bacillus rossius redtenbacheri (assembly GCF_032445375.1). NCBI lineage: Eukaryota > Metazoa > Arthropoda > Insecta > Phasmatodea > Bacillidae > Bacillus > Bacillus rossius. Next base: position 46,471,962 of record NC_086339.1, on the reverse strand, counting down.
GTTAGCGGTCACCAAATTAGACAATAATCAGGGAGCCTCGCTACCACACCTCGGCAGGTTCCTTACCCACGCTGTGCTGGGTCGCGCTCGCGGCAGGTTCTCGACGACGGACTGCGGCGGCCGAGGACCACGGCGCTCCGTGGTTCCGATGTCGCGACTTCAGCCGTCCAGTCGCCGGTGACCAGAAGAAGCCCCTTCTCGACGGTGGCTGTCGTTTTTATTCTTCCGTCCGCGTCCGTGTTGATGTTCCGTGTTGTCTTCTTTTCTCTCGCAGCGGCGGTCGGCCTTCGGCGACTCGCGTCGCTGTTTCGCTGGCGGTGTTGAAATTGCTGATACCTCGTGTTTGACTCAGGGCGAGCCTCGAAGCCGCTTGCCAGAGTGCTCAGAGCGAGTCATAACAATTTGTACCATGTTTACTACAGATAAGAGATCTGGAATTCTGAATCTTATTTGGAACTACATTAAAAACCTTCGTTTATTTAATGTCATCTTCGTTGAAAAGTCCACAAATTGACTGTAATTACTAATAATCTAAGATGAGACAAGTAAATATATATATGTATCACGAAACATGTTGACGTCATCGAGTTTGTAGACGAAGACGAGAAATGGATCAGCTAGATTCCGAAAACAGCTCAATGTGATTTTAGAAAATTGTGAAAAATTCTCGGGAAAGTCTAAACCTGGCATCTCCTGAATTCATGCGTACTGCTGCATCATCTTACTCAGTTTAGCAGGTTTTGGGAACAACTAGAATTATCTTGTTGATGATGATGTCAGCAACATAGTCCTGGGTATTTCTTTAGTGAACATATTTTTTGCTCTGGGTGTAGCTAAATAGACGAAATACTTGCTTCTTTTTCATGGCTAGTACATTCCATTGTTGGCTTTTATCAGGTTTGAGAGTGTTAACTTGATGAATAAATTGGCAAGTCTTCAACGCATTAATCTCAATTTGTATTTATAAAAGAAATAAAATGAAAAATCTGGTTCTTACTAGAAATGACACTTGCATTTACTAGAAAGTTTTATTTTATTGTTTTGTTACTGTAATGGTCAACTGTGATTAGACAGCTGCAAAATTTAAATGTTTTTGGTGTCAAGGAACTAATAGTGGGAGTTCGACGTTGTATTAGTCAATCTTAGACATTCCTTTAGTCTAGGAACACTTTTTTTATTACTAAGCATTCGGTTGGCTAAAATCAAAGGTGCCTAGATGAACAAGATTTATAAATGTGACGAATGCAGTTGGAAGAAAAAACATTAGCAAGTCCGTTTAACTAATGTTTTTTTAATCCAAAATTGCATTAACAATAATGGGTTTTTGTAGGATTTCGTTTACTGACAATACAGTAGTGGCCTCCTTGACTATATAGACGAAATACTTCCACCGAGGACACCGGGAGCCTTAGAGAGCACCGATAGTATCAGTTCAAGGCGTTAGGTGCACTTCTACTGTCGTGCATAGAGACTACTTTTGGTGATCGCGGGTACTTCAGCCTTTCGCCATAAATTAAAAAAAATTAAATCTCAAGCTTAAAAACTGTTTTTCCGCAGAAACAAATTGTGGTGGAGAATGTCAGTGAATATGTTATTGTGGATGTCATCTGGATCATGTTGGGCACCGAATGGAATAAATAGTTTCTGACTTTTTAAAACTGCTAGTGATTTCTAAGTTATGACATTTAAAGAATAACGTTTTGTTAAATATCTCTGGTGAGACTGTCATCTAGCCATACCAATTATAGATTCATCGATAGTGAACTCCTGCTGGCGGATGTGAATTCTTGAAGTTGAAGGCGATTCTGTTTCTAAACCTCGGGTGTTTGGATCCATGTTAACCTTTCGTACTCATGAAGTGCCGCGAACGCAATGGAAAGTGGCATAGGGAGACTTGTACAGTCAGAATCCTGACTAGGTGAGACTGCTTTTCGACTGCAACCATCTAGGTGCAGTTTCCCCATAATATAATTCTTTAAAAAAATTATATTTATAAATTAAAATTAAAATTATATTCGTCTTTGACGTATTATGTTATTTTTATGGCCACAGAATTTGTTAGCTTTCATTTAAGAAGTCTAATAAAGTTTTTAATCCTTAGTTAATATGCTTCAGTAAATTATTATTTTTGATTGGAAATGATTTGATAATATAAGTATATGCGATTGTTTGGAGATGATTTCATCAACCTTATAACCTAAGTGTTTATTTAATGAATTTGAATAAATTAAAAATATTATTTTTATTTAAATCCTAGCATGAACTAGGAGATCATAATAGTGCGGAATACAATATTTAGGATAGCATTCTCAAAATAATAATAAAAAAATTCCATAAAGCCTAGATTCCTGAGATATTTCAACATTTTGGAAAACAGATGTGTTATTTATTTATGAATAACTCCATTAAAAGTTTTTTTTTAGGACAAAACCTTAATTCCAGATACGTAACACACGATATCATTCTCTTTATTTATGCTAGGATCGGAATATAAATCAATCAATCTTTAAGGTTCTCGAAGGTTCTCGTAATTATAAACATCACTTTACACCACAGTGATAAAACCATTAAAACACGGGGGTTGTCTGTAAAGACGGTTTACAGACGATAATTTTACGTGATAACGTCATAAGAAAACATTGATAAAAAGTTGCATACTTTTTAATTTTCAATTACCTATTATTTACAGTTTTTGCAAATTTAATTTAAATAATTTGTTTGAATATAATCAAGAACAATTAGTTAAAAAGCCCGCCTTAACCTGTTTGATATTATAGAAGTTTTTCTCGCACGGTGGTTTCTTGCACGCTCGGCTCAGGCGGAACGCGACAATGAGTCATGATTTTTCGTGCGTGCAGCCGGCGTTCATCGATTTACAAGAGTTATCACGTCAAAAACTGTGATATATAGTTATTATATTGACTAAAACGGAAACAATATAAAACATGCGAACTTATTTCAGCGCAGCCGACAGCGCCGCAAACTAGGAAGAAGATTTTAAAAGTAAAAAAAAAATGGGGGGAAAGGAATGAATGACGGTGCGTGGGGAGAAAAGGGATGAGGTGTAGCGACGGCGGTTTTCTCCGGCCGTACCGGGGAATAATTTATCCGGCAGGTCGGCCGCGTGCTGGGTGAGGGGAGGGGGAATGTAGGGGGGGGGGTGGCCGGGGCTCCGGGTGGGCTCGCAGGCAAAGCGAGGGCTTTTCCCGCGATCAATGCGCGCGCGCCGGGCAGCACGCACGCACGCACGCACGCACACACACGTACGCCACTGCATCTCTCCCGCCTCGGCCAGCCTTCCCCCCCCCCCCCCCCAAGTTCCCTACCCCTTCCCCTCCTCGCCCATCTACGACAACTACCTCGTCCCGGCCCTGCGTACGACAATTACCGCACCACTCTGCAAAGTACCTTATTTCGCGTTATTTAAGGGGCAACATTTCATCCTGCGGATTTTTTTTTTGTTTTACATGTACTGAAAATGGATGACTCGAGCCGGTTTGCAAACCCGCCATCATTCTTGTGCTCAAATATTATCTTCGTGAATTCCAACAAAGGTGTGATTTTCGTATAACATCTGCACGCGATTACTTTTGTTTCGAGAATTCAAAATGACCCAGTCATTTGTAAACCCACTGTGCATCGTTACAGGGGAATTACATTCGCATTAAGATTAGTGCAGAATTATTATGTGACAACATGGCTGCGAAAAGCGGTAATTGAGTTCGCGTGACTTGCGTTTTACAGCCGCGCCGAGGGCGAAGTTTTCACCGACGTTTCGGTTGACCTTGCAGACGCCATCTTCAGGGTAGTGGTCTGCACTGCTGACCAGCATACTGCTGCAACTCACAAGCCAGGCAGCCTAGGGCGAGGAATGCAAAAACTCAAGATCCTTACTAGAACAGGAATTGTTCCAGTAAGACATAATCTGTTTAGAGTATTATTTATAGTAGGCTATGTCTTGCAGGGACATTATCTTTCCCATCCAGCTTTTTATCTCCATATTGTGAAAGAATCTGAGGAATTTTGAGCACGTAGATGTGATTTCTTCTCTCGGTACAACAGACCAAATTGCCGCATGTTTAAACATGACTAGTTCTGTGGTGTAAGAACTTCTCGGGGATATTGGTACTTCTCTGCACGTGTCAAACTGATGCAGCATTCTCAAGATTCTTTATTATTTCAAAACGTTTCTTGAATGTCGCAGTTCGCCGATCTTTCTGACTGAATCATTTACAGTATATTATCCAACCCAAGTAGAAAACAACATACGTAGCTCTCGACTAAGCATGAAATTATTAGTGGACAATACTCTATTGGTATTCCTGTAAATCTGGAACACATTTGAATACCAACATTCGAGATGGTATGCAGCCTATTGCCAGATCTGATCACAAAACAATCCTAAAACACCAATCTTGAGAACTCTAGTGGACGGAAGTTCGCTCTTAATTAATTTTCTCTTGTACTTTTGCGTCACTTAAGATAAATAATATTTTCCTGGGCTGTTGAAGCTAATCCAATTGCTTCGAAAATATTTTGTTCCAACTGTACTTCTGATGAATTGAGAGCGAAATGGTCGATGCAATCTGTAAGCCTTGTGCTTGGCTTGCTAACAGGTGTCAGGCATCACATAACTCTAGGAGCAGCGACATCCTCTAATCATATAACCTTTGTAAGAATGACGACCTCAGCATTGTGTTTTGGTCTGTGCTGTACGAGTATCTACTGCAAACCGCATTGTGTGAAACATATTATCACTTTTAATTACATTTGATACTTTTATCTCAGTGTAGTAAGTTTATATACAATGTACATTCGTGCAGTGTTGTGAATTTATAATCCAATGCATGTTTTTAAACAATACAATTTTTGTACTTCATTTTATAAACGATTTAGTGATTGGTATTTACACTAATTGCTGATAAATATGCAGTTATTATGTTATTGTACGGAATAGTATTTATAGAATTAATTGGAACAGTTTCTAGAAGATGAGTAAGCAAACATTCTGGATTATATGTTTGATCCGTCAAAAACCAGCTTGGCCATTTTTAGAGGAAATCTTATCCTGGATCTACACAGAGAAGCATATAGGGTTCAGGGTCATAATTCAGAGAAATCCAAGAGGTTTGAGTTGAAATTTATTTTTTCTACTTTATGGAGTAGAAAAAAGTGTCGGTAAATTTCATCCAGATAGTTAAAACGTTTTTTGTAATCTGTGATAGCATATTGATAAAAACGATTATACTGAGAAAGACGAGAAGACTTAAAGAAGAAATTTATTTTGAAGTTACTCAACCGTAAAGATTGTGAAGCCAGGAATAATGCCCGCAAATAATCACCGATCATACAGCTGAACGTACTGTAGTTTTTCTCCACGCGTCTTCACGTACACTTAACTCGGTATGAGACTTTACAATATGACATCACCACAAGTAAGCGCTACCGCTCGCGACAAACATCCGCACGCCTGCCAGTCACGTGGTTGATGGTGTCACGGCGACTACCGACCGCGTTCAGCTGCAGACCGACATTTTGACGGGGGAAAACAAACATTTGTCAGAGCGTGCCACATCAGCTGCAAATAAAAGAGTTCCGGCACGGCAAGCTGGCGACAGTGCTGGCGCGGCACCGAAGTTACTGGATGGGTACCATAGTTACGGGACCAAACACCGTAGTTATGGGACGGGTGTCGTAGTTACGGGACGGGTGCCGTAGTTACGGGACGGACACCGTAGTAATGGAACTGGTGCCATAGTTACGGGACCGGACACCGTAGTTACGGGACGGGTGCCGTAGTTACGGTATGGGCACCGTAGTTACGGGCCGGGCGAGGGCCGCCCAGGCGGCAGTGTGCTCCGGCCCAGCATGGCGGACGTCGCGCGCGCCGTCTCTCCGGCAGCTGCGGCCGGCTGACGGCTCGTGCAGGATACAGGTACTGCAGTCTCAGTAGCCTGCTGCTGGCTGGACGCTTGCTAGCTCGCAGGGACTCGCTTGTAGACTAGCGCTAGCCTGCTTGGTGCGGAGTCGTGGCTCCCCTCCCTGGCCCCGGGCCGGTAGCGCCGGCCGCCGCGAGATGTCTCTAGTGTCGCAGGCGGTCGCCGGCCTGCGGGCGTCGCAGTGCTCGCCCGGCGAGCGCCGCCGCCAGCGCTGCGACCGCAAGCACCACTGCTGCAAGCACGAGGAGGCGGCGGCCTGCGAGCCGCCCCCGCTCGACGCCTGACAGCAGTGAGTACCAGTACCGGCCAGTACCGGCAGTCCCCTCGTTGCGCGCGCTCTCTTCTCCCTCTCTCTTCCCAACAGAGCCCCTTCCAAACACACGTGCACAACTGCAGACTCGAGTCTTGCCGATGCAACAGCGATATTCGTTTGGAATCATTTCAAAAGCAAGTGAACCCAGTGTCTGTAAATTTCACCAAGATCCCTGGATAATTCGTAGCTAAGCGGTCTTCGTGAATTGAAGGTGAAATTGTTCGAACAGTGTAGACGGCTCGCAGCTCGGCGTGCCGAAACGTAGGACCCGTCAGCTCTTTCAGTGACAGGCACCGCACCTAAAGCCACGAACCATTTCGAGTGTTCCTTCGCAAAATTTCTTTTTTGGCTATCCGCAAACAGAATTAAATGCCATTATTTATAAGCTTTTTTTGTTATTATTCGTAAAGCATTTTAATACAACGAACGTGCATACTTGTTGGTTTATCCAAAAATATTTTGCTGTTAAAAAAAAACATAAAAAAAAATACATTCCTTTGCAGCCACAACTAAATATTTCATGTGTGTTTACGTTTCAAGTTAATTTCGGTTAGAACATAATAATATTTTGGTGAGCCCTGAAACCTTTTGCAGTGGACTACGCAGCTCAAGCATGACCAACAAACAGCTCGGTTTGTCACTACAGCGTCGATCATTTGTCATCTAATGAATGTTCGGCAGCATCCTTAATATTATGAAATTTAGAAAAAGAAGATTATTGGTGCATAGAATTATTTTTCCAGTAGTATTTTAACATTATGTCAGCTTCATCTTTCCTAGGCAAATCGACTCTGGGTAGGACCTACCGGTGAACAGTAACTCAGTTAAATGTGTCAACCACTTAACTTCAATAATTTAATATTTGTTTACTTTATTTTGTAAATGATCTAAATTAAAATGCTCAATAAAAATAAAACTGAAGATTTTGGAAGGTAATACTATGCAGGAACGCTGCTAAAAAAAAACCGGTGACTACATAAAAATAATAAACAAATAGGTGCTAACTGTTAGTTGTAGGCAGAGATTTGCGGCTTTCTTCAACGAACAGATGAGATGGATCAGTTGCATGGATTTTTAAATACTTCCAGGAAGGGTTAACTAAGTAAGATTGGAGATAAAACCTGCAGAGGCATACAAGGGATAACATTCGTGCTTGACGGACATTTGCATTGAACCTATCTGGCGAAAAATTTGAACAGAAAAAAAAAATTAAATCATAAAATACTTAGGTTTCTATATATTTCACAGTTTCTTGGGATGGATTTTTCGTTACGCTATGTTAGAGCATTTAAAAATTTAAATCTTGACATGTGTTATTAGCATGAGCGTAAAACTTAAGATAGGCCCCGCGCTAAGAGATCCCACTTGCCCTTGCAAAATTGTAACTGTGAAACTGGAATGATGAACGTAATTATGAGGTCCCTGTTCGGGAAGCCACATATTTCCGCCCCTGGCCATTATGGTACATAATAAAAGAGAATATGCAAGTAAAATTAAGGGCTTTTGGAAGACATCAGTCAACCACGAATAAACTCAAACCTCTTCCACACTATCCTTTACAACATATTATTCCTATACCATTAAAAATTATCGTGACTTTATATTCTTCCCCACTTCTTGCGTCATGGTATTGGAAAACTGTTGACCTTTAATCGCTCTATATCTTCCTGACGAAGAACATTAGGCCTATCTTACTTCAACAAATATGTTCACGTGCAAATCTCCATACCTTGCTCATTAAAAAGGTAGTACTTTAGACTCAGGGGAAAAAAATAAAAATAATTACGTGCTGACTAATATGATTTGCAGGTATATACATTCATATGAAAATATTACTAATTTTTCCTTACGAACAATTCAAGTATTGGCATATTTAAAAAAAGTATTTTATTTGTATGCAGTATAGATTCAATATATATATAGGTATATATTAGCGTGTTAAATTAGCTACGAATATTCATTCTTAATATGTTTCTGTTTAGAAAAGTTAATTTAGATTTTTTTATTTTTGATAATTGGACTAGAGAATTTATGTTAGCGAAGTTTTCTTCTACACCAGATTTCTCCCCGTTTGGTAGTTCCAGGGTGTTATAGTTTGGTGGTTCCAGGGGGTTATAGTTTGGTAGTTCCAGGGTGTTATAGTTTGGTGGTTCCAGGATGTTATAGTTTGGTGGTTACATGGTGTTATAGTTTGGTAGTTCCAGGGTGTTATAGTTTGGAGGTTCCAGGGTGTTATAGTTTGGTGGTTCCAGGGTGTTATAGTTTGGTGGTTCCAGGGTGTTATAGTTTGGTAGTTCCAGGGTGTTATAGTTTGGTAGTTCCAGGGTGTTATAGTTTGGTAGTGCCAGGGTGTTGTAGTTTGGTAGTTCCAGGGTGTTATAGTTTGGTAGTTCCAGGGTGTTATAGTTTGGTAGTGCCAGGGTGTTATAGTTTGGTAGTGACAGGGTGTTATAGTTTGGTGGTTCCAGGGTGTTATAGTTTGGTGGTTCCAGAGTTTTATAGTTTGGTAGTGCCAAGGTGTTATAGTTTGGTAGTGCCAAGGTGTTATAGTTTGGTAGTGCCAGGGTGTTATAGTTTGGTAGTGCCAGGGTGTTATAGTTTGGTAGTGCCAGGGTGTTATAGTTTGGTAGTGCCAGGGTGTTATAGTTTGGTAGTGCCAAGGTGTTATAGTTTGGTAGTGCCAAGGTGTTATAGTTTGGTAGTGCCAGGGTGTTATAGTTTGGTAGTGCCAGGGTGTTATAGTTTGGTAGTGCCAGGGTGTTATAGTTTGGTAGTGCCAAGGTGTTATAGTTTGGTAGTGCCAGGGTGTTATAGTTTGGTAGTGCCAGGGTGTTATAGTTTGCGTTTACGAAAGCCCGAGCGGAGCCTGTGCGTGCCGTGAAAGAGCATGGTGCGCATAACGGAACGGTGGTCAGTGCTATTCTGCACGGGCAGAGCTCCCGGCAGCCGTGTGACGTGTGTCCTTGCACACTGTGCACACTGTGCACACTGTGCACACTGTGCACACCTCGCCGCCATGTTGCGTGCTCGGCGGCCCGCTGACTCGCGCGGGGGAGACGCGCAACGCAACTACCAATGAGAGCAGAGTAGCGTGGCTTCTTGGCGGGGGTTGCCACAGTTCATCTGTTGGCAATAAGTTATTAGTAGAGACCTGAAAAATTCGCGGATTCATTCGGTGATAGGATAGAATTCAAACACATATACCTCTTAGATAATTTTGCTATTGGCTTACTGTTCATCTGGACGAATCTCAACCAGTTATAAACCTTTAACCAAAGCAAGATCGAATCACAGACAAACCAGCTGAGACGACTTACAAGTTGGCAGCCAATGAACTTGCGTTATTTGCCCGAGTGTACAGGGGTATGTGCAGTCTATCCTGAAGGCCATCGAAACCGCGAATTTTGCAGGTTTCTAGTTATTACTAGAGACCTGAAAAATTCGCGGATTCATTTCATGATATACTACAATTTAAATAATTATACCTTAGTGCTGCTTCTACCACTGGTTCACTGTTTATCTGGGGTAATGAGGGCCAATTAGAGACCCTCACTCACAGAAGTATAAAATCACAGATACTCAGTCGAGACGACTCACAAGTCAGCCGCCAATGGACAGGTGGCATTTGCCCGAGTGTGTAGAGTAAAGTGAAGTCTATCCTGGAGGTCATTGAACCCGCGAATTTTTCCGGTCTCTAGTTATTACTGTCAAAGTATTACATTGCTCAAGTAATTTATGATGCATAAAGAAATAACCGCTCATCATCTAGATAAGTGAACCGTGATAAATGTGTAAAGAACAATAACATTTTACTAGGTTCCTTAAATATTTTTCCCACAAAATTTTACAAACCTGAATACTGGTTTCTAGTCAGCTGTCGCGGTAGATTCATACTTAAGATACTAACTAGGTTTCTTTTCTACTAACACTATAACAGATCAGATACGTCAGGAAATATCACTGCCTTAAATTAATGAAAAATATTTCAATTGTGAACCAATTCCACAAAGGTAGTGTACACAGTCGAGTGTATGGCCTGCTCTACCCTCGCTTATGTTGTAAATTAATTATCAACCCAGTTTCTGGCTTGTGGGATTGCATCTCCCTTATTCCCGCTGATTCTTTCATCGCCAGGTTTAACTTGCGAACGCTCTGAAAGTTACAGTCATGTAAACTTGTTTATGGTCAATTACGATTGTTCAAATGTTACTTTCGAAATGATAAGTGTCTAAGAATCAAGTGCGAGTTTAAATTAGCATTTCTTAAGGTGTTTTGTTTAATCAAAACTTTTGATTTTGAGTTTGGGAAATAAATCTGATAATTTTTTCATCAATTTTTTATACCGACTCAGCTGCAAATAATTAATCCCATGCACGTTAAAAACAATAATTTATTACTGGCAAACAAAGTCTGTACATACTAACACGCCTGTATGCGTTAGTATGGATTCCTTTTAGTAGTTATACATTATTTTTTCTGGATACTTAATTAAATTACTTACACTTAGATTATCACCCAATATAAAAGTAAACAAATTAAACTTAGTTTTCCCCACTCACGTTAAACTACTTTCTTGATGGCTTCTTGCTGTTTAAAATGTTTCACTTTTTGGTTGACAGTGCTGTCGTGGTTAAGGATGTTGTCACTAAATTATATCTGCTCTTTTTGGCTGAAAGATCTAACCTTGTCATTTCTTTGTATTAACTCAGTCTATAAAGATAAGACGTTTTTTCCGAGTTGTAACTTTTTTAGAGTGCTGTTTTTAAGCTAGTGCGTGCTATTTCAATACATTTAATTTTCTAACTTTTTAAAATAAAAATTTCCCTAATGGTTTTTTAGGTCTATTTAAAAAAATATGTACCTAGTTGATTAACACCTTGATTCAACGACTTATCTCAATTAGACCAATTTTTGTATTCACTTCCTTAAATTTTTTAATGCTATATTCTCGTAATTTGTCTGTTACAAAGCTATTGCGTTCATAATTTTCTACTATATATAAGAATGCTATTATATTCATAAAATTTTGGATGTAATTTAGGAACAACTTACCAAAAACATCCCGACCCTAATGGAAACTGATCTAAAAATTTACTGCAATTTTGAAAGAGTAGTACATGCCAAGTGAATGGCAGATGAGTTTTACCCTTAAAATGGTGGCTTCAGAAGCGCTCATCAAACAGCAAGCCAACTAATTGTTATTTAACTTTTAATTATTTTTCCTAAATCAGCAAACTGTTCACCAGTGAGCGTATTAAAGGATTCATTTAAACGTATGACTAAACAAACTAGAAAGCGAAGGGAAGAAATCTTGGTGCATGTGCTAGCAGCACGACCGACTATATAAGCCGTGAGGCAGGTTAAAACTTTAACTTTTTCATGACAGAAACTACAAACTCTTTTTTTTAGAACCAATGGGGTTTGAACACCTATCAGCATAGTTTCATATGTACAGGATGTATTTGAAATACTCGTAAAAATTACACATTCACTTGCAGGACATGTACAAGAACTATAAATCTCAGTTAATATAGGTCCGGGATGGCTTCTGTTCATCACTACAGCTGTTACCGTGTACAAATAGGCAATTGCACTGGAGATCTGTTATGTAGAATGCCACGTTGGCAAGGTGAAAAACTAACCATACAGTAATTTTTAACATGCAAGACCTGTACTTTGGGAATTTTCACCGTTATGGCATTCCTTATATATGGGATGCTGTTTATCTCAATGTTCACGAGAACTGCTCAAGCAAGAAATAAATAAAGCATTTGGACCTATGAGAGTTTCTGACTGTGATACACAGGTCTTCCTGGGCCTAGGGCTGGGTTGTGGGTGTTCCGTCTCTTCCACTTTCAATTTACAAATACTATGGTTACAAAACATCCAGTGACTTCGTAAAGTTATCGTTATCTTCGTAAATTTACACGTAAAATTTTAAAATTTTACTTACTTTAAGCATTAACGCACAAGAATAATCTTGGTATATAATAATAGTATTGAAAAATTGGTTAAAACTGACGCAAATACACATTTATTGTGCGTGTGCTTTTAACTTGTTTATATCGAAAAACAGATTTCGAAAATTGAAATGTGGTGTAGTTTCTTTGAAGAACTCTTCGTGGGTTTGAGGTGAGTTTTTCGTCAAAACATCTGTGAGTTAACTGTAGTTTTTGACAGTGTTACAGTAGGAGGCAGAAACATATCTCATAGTCTGCCTCATTACGGACATGGACGTTTACTTGGGGCGATGGCTCATGATCCAAACCAACCTGGCTGATTGTTCAATACAACCCCTAGGAAACCAATAGCAGAACGCATATCATAATGCGCTAAGGATTCAGTATCTCTCATCCTATCGATATCATAACACATTAAAAATAAGTCAAAAAATATTTGTCCTTGTGTTCGACATAATGTACGTACTTTACTGTTCTAGCCGCTGATAAAGTTCTTCGCTTCATTTTGAAAGAGTCTGCTTTCTTAGCCATAGAACACGTTGCGCAATTCTTCTAAGAATAGCCAAGATTTTTTTTCAGCATAAATTTAAGATAAGTTTCAGATATTGGACGACTTTCTAAGTGTGAACTAATTTCATGATAAATCTTTAATCATTCACATGTCAGTTTAAATTATTCCAGTGGAGTTAAGTGAAATCCTGCTGTTTATTTTCAAGTTGGAATATCACATATACAGAGGTGAGTGCTACGTATACACTCCACGCTATATTTCCCAAACAAGTTCGCTGATTCTACAGTCGGCATTTCCTAGTTTAGATTAGATGGTGGTCGTCCCGGTCCGGATATTTGCCAATGATGATGTGCTGCTAGGGCTATTATAGTTGGCCAGCAGGAGATACCTTCTGGGGTAGCTAGCCCCAGGGGTATCTTCGCAGAGGTAGCTGTCAGCTTCACCCGTTCAGGATTGCTCCCTACTGAGGTTACTAGTGGCGGGAACCACGCAGAGGTCGCTACTTGCTAACTATGACCACTGCCGGCCTCCAAGAAGCTGGATTACGGGAGTGTGCCAAAACTCCTAGCCAGAGAGTCGTATTTACTCCCGCCAAATTACTCTTAACACACTGATAATGTGTTTCCTTCAACTCCACCTCATGACAGATTATTCTAGATTGTTTAAAGATTGAAGTAAAAATCGGTGCAAATCAAACTATCTCGTTGTCCGAGCTGCAGTTTCTTGAAGATAGTCTCAGTTGTTGTGAGAAGCCGGATTTTTCTTTAGGCCTTGGTTGCCATGTGCCTCCATTTAACATTCCTCCTGTTCCTTTGGAGAAATTAAGTAGTATTTAGCTGTAAGACCTATAAACTCTTGATAAACAAACATCTTTAATCAGAGAAAGTAAACTAACATAAAAACAAATGTTAAAATGTTGAATTGTAAATATATATGCGTTAAATAAGCAACAATAAAAGCCAAAACATTGTTTGTCTATGGAGTTAGATATTTAATTAGCATATACCATAGTGTTACGTTATTTCACAACACTACGTACTAACCTTTAAATTAAAATCGAGGCAGTCGATTGCTGAGAAGTAATATATTTAAGAAAGTAAAGTTTTATTTTAAATTATCCATGAACACCTTTTATTTTCTATAATGTATAGTTATTTAAAGCATTAAAGGGATCTACTAAATATTTCGAAGACAGTCGCCTATCACACTCGTCGAATATACATTCCTTCTTTAGTCAGTTTCCATGGTGTAAATAACTAAGTATAAGTTTCTAACTATCCATAACAAAAATATTCGTTATTCATAAAAATCATAACTTTTTCTGAAATTTTTAATGTAAAAGCACCAACTATCTACCTCTTAAGCCCTGTCTGGATAATAGTAACGTGATGCAAAAATAAACTTCTGTTTGGACGAAATCGAAGTATGTGTTACAAATAAGCGCAAAAAATCATATGCAATCCTTAAACTTCTTCAGAAAATTAATCACACCATGCATTTATTTCTAAGGGATCAGTACATAGACTGTCTAATACCTGGCCTGAAAACATTCAAATGTTTCAAATATTGTAATCAAGGACAAAACCACCATAATAAAGTGGTAACTTTATTAAAGAAGTAACTGCAGATTTTAAAACAAATATACTTTTTTTTGAATTTATAAATACGTAACATTATCTAGTGGAAAATAATAATTCTGAATACGCGGGATATTCGTAAAGTCATATCCGTTAGGTCATTAAAATTCATAAACTGTGACAAAATGTTTTATTGGCATTTTTAGTTTACCACAGAGCTAGTTAACGTTTTCACACAATCGTGGTCCAGTTCCGAGCAATTTTCGCAACGCTACACCTGTTTATTTAACTCTTCTGCATAGAAGTTCGCCGTCTGGAAATTAAACCAGTTGACAATTGGAATTTCGTAAATTTTGCGTAGTTGTTGACACACATTTCATTGATTCAACCAAAATAACACCCTTACCGTCCCCCCGTCCCCCCCCCCAAAAAAAATAGTAATAATTTTTCGACTCGAATGCGGAGATTGCTTAAACGTTTTCCGGAGATGTTTACTGAGCGCCTGTACTTAGGCTACACACATTGCGTATTAGAAGTCAATGATGCCTATGGTCAAGGCATCCGTTTCATTCCCAGGTGGTGAACTTCTATGCAGAGGTGTTAAACATACTGGTGCAGCGTTACGTAAAGAGATGAGAACTGAAAGGCAATAATGTGATAAGGTGAAGTAGATAAAGTAAACTAAAACCGTACATTTTTTTTCTCACGAGTTAATAATTTTAATGACCAAACGAAAATATTTTACGAATAGTAATCGTGTATGGCAGTGATGTATGTGTTAAATGTTATTTACAAAGCTTTGTGAACTTATTGTTCTTGTTTTTTCCCCTCATTCTACTACTATGATGGTTCTCGTAGATCATTGGTAGAGCATGCACCACATTCCACCCAGATTCAGTTTGTGAAATACCTAGTATATTTATTTCCACTTGCCCATCGCACCATGTACAGTTCGGTCGGGCTGAGCCCCATCAGACTGGTTCTTTCAGGACAGTACAGACGCGTGTCCTGACGTACGCTCTATTGCAATGGAAAACTCGCGTCAGCTAAACAGAAGCCAGCACAAGTCGTGTAGTTGTCAGTGTACTGATACCTGGCAATGAGGTCTTGTGTTAGAATTGCAGTTCCTTCCTATCTTTCCCGCCTCAGTCTTCAGACAAAGCCTAAACTTTTACTATATACAGGTAAAAGAATAGGTTAGCTTCACTCAAAATGCCCATTTTCTGAGCTAGCCAATTCAGCCAAAGAAATCTGGCCAACAACTCGACTTCTCACATACATTTGGGACCGGCCGCCTAGCAAAAAAGGTTTTGGGAGTGTTAAACTCGACTGGGAAAAAAATAATAATAATTTATTATTCGTTGTTACTCATGGAAAGCAAACGCGCGAAGATTCATATTTTAAATAACATAACTATCTAATCCTCATAAACTCTTATGTATTAAATTTTTACACAAAAATAGCCAATAACTATCTAAAAATAATTGTAATGATACAGTATTTAAATAAAAAAATTATTATTACCTCCATGTTATTAAGCTTTCCTCTAGTCCGTCTTAATAAAATTATATTATACTTAAGCTTCATTAATTATAAAATATTCAATATTTATCTTGTGCTGGTTAACTCTCCTTGCTGACGAAGCAACTGCGTACTTTACTTGCAAAACACAACTTTACTCTAACTTTCTTTTCACTACAGTGTAACCTCGAAATTGATATATTTTTATTTTATAGAAATCAAACTGAAGGCCCTCTTCTGTAGTTTCTTCTACTCTGTCCGCAAAGAACCCAAGCGTGAGTTATCTCAGCAATCACTCGCTCACCCATGCATAGACCCATGCATACTAGGCAGTGTGTTTCGCATTTCTTCTAAAGCTGCCGACCAATATACCAGTGTGTCAGTCCACACCAAATCTATTCCAATAAAGTTTTGTTTAGAGTTCATAAATTTACTTATATTTAATTGCTTAGTGCGTTACACTAATAATTAGGTACATCTACACTAAGACGTGCAGAACTATGGCTGTAAAACTTTGTCATTGAGCTTATTTAAAGTTACCGAAAATCGCATAAACATTTCAGCTCACCAACCGACTTTTTGCCAACCAAAAACAATGTTTAGCACTTACATTTTCTTATCCATTTTTAGAATTAGTGTGTAGAAAGTAGGTGGACCATTTGACCTGTCTGCCGAAAGGGTGCAAAAATTTTCCCAAATCCTCTAGCTGCTCATGAAAACTGTCTGAATAGATGAAGAGGTAAAATAGATGAAAAATAATGTACTCATATTTTAACAATTTATTTTATTATTTAAAAATACATTGTACACCAAAATCAATTATAAATTGCATTCTTTATGATTAAAATTCACAGGATTCAACACACTTTGGGGAAAGGTGGCATTAAGAATAAATTAGATTTCTTTCCAAATTATTGCAAAACGATCTTCGTTCTCAGTATTGGGAAATACTCCAGCTTCAACATATTGTTAAATTTGTTGAATTTCCAGTGGTTCAAAACTAGCCTTTATTCTCCTTTCTGCCCTTATTAACTAAAATCTGTGGCGGAGAGCTGTAGTAGGGTGCACTCTGTACTTGCTTTCTTATAAGGGAGAACGTCGCAATACTCAATATTCGTGGAAATAATATCAGAAAAACTCCTCTGCTAAAGACTTAAGTAATAATATATATTATTTCCATAGCCTGATTTTCTGTCGGACCGCGAGATCTTTCTTATTCCGTTATCAAATTCCATGATTTACGCCTCATTCTAAAGCTTATCGTGCCGGCTAATGACAAAAAATAGACCTACGGTCTGAACATGTACCGCTTCTCTTAAATTTCAGATTTAAAATCATCTAAAAAGAGGTCCTTTAATGGATGCATCGTTTTTTCGATAGATATCGAATCGGATTCGATAAATATCGAATTGGATATCCATTTGAAACATCAGCGTTTACATATTTCTTTCTTAAATTCCACTTCTGTCATAATAAACATAACTTATGATAAAGAAATCTTAAAGGATCCTTCAACTTAACCAAAAAATTCTACCAAAAAACCACTTAACCAAAACTTCTGGCACGTCAGACTTTTCTTATAAGTAAGTACTTTTGAAATTACTGTTGATATTATGTATCACAGACATAACCTCTTACATTTACTTCTCATAGCATCAGTTCATACAACCAAAAAGTGAACGATAATCCTTCATCATTTCCAATATTGTATTTAAAGAGGTTTTGTAAACGCGTATATTATTGGTTTGTTTGAATATAAGTAATACTGCTGTAAAAAATGGTTGTCTGTATGTTCGGTTTACGGACGACAGTTTAACGTGACGTCATAACAAAACATTGATGAAATGATTACATACTTTTATGAATAAAATTGAATCATTTTTATTGAATTATCACTATTTTGTATGGATACAAAGAAGGAGTAAAATGAAATCTACAATTTAATTGATAAATTTACTTTTATTTGCACTCATTAATTCAAATATGTTTATTACTTTAACGAAGAGATTCTTGACGTGACAACGTCTAATAAATTAATGAACGCCGGCTGCACGCACGAAAAAGTGTCCCGTTACGCACATTTTCCCGTTGCTATGTGTCCCGTTACGCTCATTGTACGATTGCGCCGCATCTATCTCTCTTCCACTCGATTGGAACAACCATCGATTTGACTTTTTCGAGGCACATTAAACTTCAAACACTCCCATTCGTTTCCTACTTTTCCTATCATCGTCCTATCCTTAACAGAATAACACATATTGGAAGAAGTTAAATAGCAAACATGTATAAAAGTTATAGTAAAATAATCTCTTCGCTAAAGTAATAAACATATTTGAATTAATGAGTGCAAATAAAAGTAAATTTATCAATTAAATTGTAGATTTCATTTCACTCCTTCTTTGTATCCATACGAAATAGTGATAATTCAATAAAATTGAGTCAATTGTATTCATAAAAAAAGGCAATAATTTCATCAATGTTTTGTTATGACGTCACGTTAAACTATCGTTCGTAAACCGACTTTACAGACAAGCAATTTTTTTCCTTTTCTTCTTCAAAATGTCATTTCTCCCAAATTTTTAAAGAATTAAATGCCACACAAAACAATTTGGTGCACTCTGCGGAAATGCGCACGGGTCAAATTATATATATATATATATATATATATATATATATATATATATATATATATATATATATATATATTACTGGATCCTACAGAATTTCATTCAGTTACGCTGTAAATCCTTTTCTTGTATGCTAATTATTTCCTTAATCATATCCTTGACTCGTCATAAACATGATAAATGTACAATACAGGATGCCCTGGGTGGCCATGTTATAAACACGACAGCTGAAATGTTTGCGTGACTTCATCATGTCGGTTTGGTGTTGAGTCCTCGCCGTGTATTGAAGCGGCTTGGTTCGACCAGCCGCTGAGACTTGGGGACGAAGATGCATCTGGCGGGGTCTCATTAGCGAAGTGGGCTCACCTCTGCTCGTGAAAGGTCAGCGCTATCGAAGCGGGGTGGCCGGCCCTGCAACTGGCCCGGACACGCTCACCGTTCTCGCCTAACATCGTGGCAGTTCTTTCTCTAAAAAACCCTTTTCGTCTTAAATTTTGTCATTCTGATTTTGAATAATCAAAAATTTGTCTGCCTGTTATTCATATTAAAAAAATTGATTGTCTGTAAAGATGGTTTACGGACAATAGTTCAACATGACGTCATAACAAAACATTGATGAAATGATTGCATACTTTTATGAAAAAAAATTGAATCATTTTTATTTAATTATCACTATTTTGTATGGATACAAAGAAGGAGTGAAATGAAATCTACAATTTAATTGATAAATTTACTTTTATTTGCACTCATTAATTCAAATATGTTTATTACTTTAACGAAGAGATTATTTTAACAATAACTTTTATACATGTTTGCTATTTAACTTCTTCCAATCTGTGTTATTCTGTTAAGGATAGGACGATGATAGGAAAAGTAGGAAACGAATGGGAGTGTTTGAAGTTTAATGTGCCTCGAAAAAGTCAAATCGATGGTTGTTCCAATCGAGTGGAAGAGAGATAGATGCGGCGCAAGCGTACAATGAACGTAACGGGACACAACTTAACGGGACAATGTGCGTTACGGGACACTTTTTCGTGCGTGCAGCCGGCGTTCATCGATTTATTATACGTTGTCACGTCAAAACCTTTTTCCTCTAAAATGTTGTCATTCAGATTTTGCGTAATCAAAAATTTGTCTGCATGTTATTCATATTAAAAAATAAATATTATAACTGCAGTAGTAATTGTACATCAAAAATCTATGTATTAAATTTAAATCTATAAAAACTACCCAAATGAATCGTATGTTATATAAGAAGTACAAGAATATAGTAAATTTAAATCTATAAAAACTACCCAAATGAATCGTATGTTATATAAGAAGTACAAGAATAATTTTTATATCTTATAGATTGCTCAAAACAGTATGTAAAGTTTGTCTTGGTAGCTAGGAAATGTATTTGAAAGTTTGTGTCTAAGGTAAAATATTCACGACGAGATAGTTCAAGATGGTTTGAGTCATCAAATTTCATATTAACCGGATATTTGTTTAAGGGGTACAATTAATACCAATGATTCACCTTATATCATTTAAAAATATTTTTTTTTTTAAATTTAGATTATGAGTAATTGTAATTAAATAATGTACCTTATTAAAAATAATAATACGGGGTTTTTTAAATCACCTGCGTGGAAAGTTTTGGAACAGATTCTGTTTCAAACCAGTTTGTAAATATATTTACGGTAATGAGTGCTAACATTTCAAAATATTCCGTCATGCTGAATAATTACAGGATAAATATATTTGAATAAGAAAGAATCAATGTAGTAAGCAGGAGCAAAAGCAGAATTTAATTTTCCGGCGAAGGGGTGGTGGGAGGGTAGGGAAAATACTTTCTTCACTGTCTGCTTTAAATTCTATCCTTTTTTGTTGGCAGGAATGGTATACTTTTTTATGATTTTGGAAGAAGGAGGAGAATTTTTTTTTTTTTTTTTAGAATTTCAGAAGGGGAGGATGGATCCCCATATTATCTTCGCCTCCCCTGGCATACACCACTGGTCGTATGTGCATTTTTTTGAAATGTTGAATTTGCAAGAAAAAATTAAAGGTTATATTATTACTCTTTGCTATAAAGTATCCGCCTTACAGCCGGATGAACATTTCTTCTAGTTCGTTCCCTCGCCGCCAGGAAGCGACGCGGCAGAGATCCGGCTGCATAAATCCTGTTTTCCGCGCGGTCCGCAGCGGGCGGGCGACAGAGGTCGCGATGCCACGCGAGAAACACCCGGGAACACCCGGGAACACCCGGGAACACCCGGGAACACCCGGGAACACCCGGGAACACCCGGGAACACCTAGGAACACCTAGGAACACCCAGGAACACCCAGGAACACCCGGGAACACCCAGGAACACCCAGGACATCGGAGCGTTTGGTTTTTGTCGACATTCCGCGAGTTCCCACCGGCGAGCGACTCCCCAGGAAGTAGCCTCATTCCTCACGGCTGCAAACGTCGTGGGTTCCGGTTCCTTTTTTTTTACGAAAAACACAGGCCCGACTACAGTAACGCCCATCTATCTTACAGTCTACATACAAGCTCGTTCAAACTCAAACGAGTACCCAAAAATAAATGTGACTGGAGAAAGAATAAGACATGCCATATTTGTTTTTGACTTAAAAGTCTTTTCGACAAAAGTCAACGGAGAAGATAATGCACACAACTACGAGGGTCATTAAAACAAAAAAAGGAATATTTTCATACAGATATATTGGTGATTTACGAAAATGCAGTGTCATCTTCAAATCTACCCCCTCCCACTTTCCATCTCTAAATGACTCCTTCAGTGGACCAAAAATTTTGTAGTCGCGTGTTGACAAGTTTGGACTGTATGTTGGGCTAAAGAGGTCGCCGGACGCCGTTTATGCTTTGATGCTCCACTATATCACACAATGTGTAAACTTCTGGGCCCAATCGAACACTTGGGTTTTGCTCAGGGTAGCATCACCGAACTGTTGTTGGAGTCTTCCACGCCGTCGTGGCGAGGAAGCGAACGGCGCGCCACTGACGCCGGTGCTGACACGGCGGCACTGGCGAGACGGACTAGAGTCTGAGGGCCGTGGTGCCTGTTGAGTAGGGCCATGCCTATTTCGCGAAAAGATTCCGAGATTTGTTATAAGTAGAGACCTGAAACATTCGCGCATTCATTTCACGATAGGCTAGAATCCAAAACGTTTGCATTTTTGCTGCTTCGGTGATTGGGTGACAGTATATCTGAAGGACTTTGGGCCAATCAGAAAATGCGAATCACAAGCATCCCAGTTAACAGGTGCTAAGAGTCCGTAACCAATGAGCAGATGCAATTCGCCCGAGTGCATAGAGGATCAAGGAGTCTATCCTATAGGTAATTGAAATCGCGAATTTTTCGGGTCTCTAGTTATAAGTTAAAACATTGTAGCATCGTCTGTATTTCGTGATTGGGTGAAATTCTTTCAGGTGCATGTCGATTGTTACAACACAAATCACAGTAAGTCAATGTGGAAGCAAACTCGTCCTGAGTGGCTCGGTCAAAAAAAAAAGCAACGACTTCTCTCGCATATGGCGGCCAATCACAAGGAGGAAACCCGTGTTGCAGGTATACCTTGTTGCAGTCTAATAGGCGTTCGGATATATTAGCGAAAAAAGCTTGCCCCTACTGTTGAGGCATGTCCCCTCTCCTCTCTACATTCCACGCCACCGAGTCACTACCCGTGCGAACACAAGTGAGTGACCCTCGTACAAAGGACAGTGATGTTGGGGAAGGAATAGGCCACGGCTTGTTTTCAAGAACCAGCCCACCATATGCCTGAAGGACATTGGAAACCCAGAACCAGCAAGGCCGCGCTGTGAATGTGAGTTGAGAGTGTTGCCACTGCGATATGTCGGAGTCACAAAAGGCGCGGTGATTGCGATTCGGGGCACGGGACTCAAACCATGTACCTCCCGCACCAGTCATGCATGCCAGGTTCCGACGTCATGACGCGATCGGGCGAGCGCGACAGACTTTCACATTGTAAATATTTTCTATTTTTAATTCTCTGCGGGCGCAACGTCACTGAACTGAGTCAGGATTCGGTTTTTTCAACAGATAAGTAGTTGGACTGGCCCATTGATCATTATATTATTATTCGTGTATTTTTCATGTTTTGATTAGTAAATGTATCGGTGACACATTTGAGATGTGTTCATGCACAGTGATGTTTACGATCGAATATTCAAATTCATTAATATTTATTCCTGTAAAATATGTTGGTTCATGTTTATTTGGTGCGTATTTAGAAGAAAAAAAAAACAGTCATGGGCACTGTCAACAGAAGTGAAAGCTTAAAACTTTGTTTGTAAATGTGTAATATTACATCATTTCTACGTCAAATGTACGTAAGAAAATGATTTTGGTATTATATCAGTACGTCAGCATGATATCATTTATCCTTGCATCATTTTTAAGTCAAAACAGATGTCAGTGGTATGTAAAAATTACGTAGAAATTCATTACCTAGCTATGACTTACCAGTGATGTCAGACCTAGGTCATGTATTCACGTGGTCAAATTAACTTCATTTTCTGCTACTACAGCATGTCGGTGATGCGAACTCACAAGATTTTACCCATCCAAAAAAGATTCCAACACGCACATGATACAGTCGAGTATATAGAATGTATTAGTGTATACATGCGTATACATGTACACAGGCCGCTGCAATTCGCCAGTCTGGCACAACACGTCACTAGCATGTCGGTGACGCGAGCCCATAAATTTTGCCCCTACCAAAAATCGCTCAACGCGGCTAAAGAAGTTTTCACTTCAAAAACCAAATTATGTATAATTATTGACATTGGAGTAAAATCAGCTTGTTCACAAATATGCAGTTTTTCTGCTTTTACACTCACACATTCTACATGTTGCGTAGTTGCAATGCGTAAAAGAGGTTGCCAAAAATGTATCGGGGCGTGCACACAACATGGTTGCAATTGCGACGTACGACGTGGATCATTTACCTTATTGACACCAATAAAAAGAGCGCCATGCACAGTTGTCGTATGCATGTAGTGGCACGTCGCTACTCGTAAGGCGACAGCGCATCACCATGGCGACCACCGCTCTCACACTGAGCAGCTGTCCACGAGTCAGAGACACTCTGGACTGGGAGCGACGCGCCTCGCCTGGAAGTCTGTGAGTGCGAGTCCCCGGTGGACGACAACAACACGGTCCATTAGCGCACGTGAATAACTCCTGAGCCTCGCTTAGACACGGATTGGAAACCGAAAAGGAGATGCAAAAGAAAAAATAACATGTAAGTGTAGAAGGAAGGGAGTGGTGATTAATCATCTAAAGGTCTCTCGAAATTCTAAGCTTCGTCGTCAATACCACCGACTTAAGCTTGCAAAGCTATGGACACCCGTTTGCAAAAAAAAAAAAAAAACACTATAGTTGAAGCTTTCGTGAAATAAAGTTGGAATAAGTTGAAAGACCAAGTTTATTCACACAAACTGCAATGTGCGATTTTGTAAATGGTATTTGCAGATACCTGAAAAACATTTTGAAAGGAAAGTTGAAAAAAATTTCTTTAACTGCAATTGAACTAGTTACTTTATTTGGTACATACGCTGGTAAGCAGTGAGCTATAAAAATTAGTGTAACGTTTTCACGTGACACTAACATTTCTAACGGTTTTAACGTTGTATTTCTTTGGGCGAAAAGAGGCCAGTGCAAAGTTTTATTTCAACGTTTTATGGATAAGATTAGTTTTACAATTTTGTTATTTTGTTTGCAAAAATAACACTTTATTACGTGATCTACGCAATATAAGTAAGCGTCTGATTCATTGAGATTTTCTTGAATAACGTGGGCTGCGTTAGGTATTTCAAGTATACACATACCATGAGGTAGACGCATAAATAAGACATCACACACGCATTTTAGAGAACAGGTATTCAAGTCCCTATTCAGTCATCCGCCATTCGATGTACACATAAGATGTTTCCGAATATTGCCTGGATGTAACCTTTTGCCTAAAGGATTCTTTCGAAATGCATATTAAAGGATTTCAGCAATTTATTCTGGCCTTCCGAATAGTTGCACAGAACCCAGACAGCCAAATAGGCTTGAATCATGATAAGTGTGTTAGCTTGAAGGAAGCTTTATTCAAGCTAACTAGTTACGCATGACAAGCTTGCAGCAAGCCTGCCATGAGAAGCCTCTAAGCAGCGGCAATGGTTCATGTTTAAAAAAAAGGCTTGAATAAAGCTTGAATCACGCTTGATGTGTTAAGCTTGCACGGCAAGCATAATTCAAGTCATAGGGAAGCTTGCCGCTAGATGACATGTTATGTGGGAAGCAGCATCTCGTGATAGGACGAGTTACTCGTGTCCTGTCATGCATCATTGTGGTTTTAGGCACTGTATTTTAGTAGAAAATGT
This sequence comes from Bacillus rossius redtenbacheri, assembly GCF_032445375.1. NCBI lineage: Eukaryota > Metazoa > Arthropoda > Insecta > Phasmatodea > Bacillidae > Bacillus > Bacillus rossius. Next base: position 46,447,117 of record NC_086339.1, on the reverse strand, counting down.
TTGTGTGTTACAATAAAATCATTAACTAGAACGTGTTTACAGTTTAAATAACCTGGAAATTAAGAGTGAGATATTTGTTGCGGCAAACAAATGGCTGCCGAAATGTATTTCTTCGTGGATACACTAGGTTTTGTTAGCGGTGAAACGATTCGGATCTTAAATCACGTCTAGCTACTCCGTGAATGTAGCCTTGAAACTAAATGAACTTTAGGCTAAGTCTCCGATGGTGAAGCAGAATCCCTACAATTCGCAAACAGATATAGTTTCACGTATTTACTACAGGCCTATGATGAGACGGTTAGTAATTAGAGCGCCTCTGAACCATACTTTTCAGTGTGCAATTAAATAAACATTCCATTTACTCTCATTCTTTTCAGAGCACGAATTGTGTTGTTAGCGCTGTGCTTGTTCGAAAAACAATTTTGTAATGTAAGGAAATTAATTTTTAAAATGTGACTGAAACAGTATAGTTTTAAAGTACAATTCGGAATGAGGAATTTTGAAATATATTTTCCTGTAGTAGTTAATCAAAGCATAATTTGATAGTATTGAAATTTTATTTCTAAGGCGTCGTAATTGAATGGCACTATCTTGGTTTCAACTATTTTTGTCAACAATTTGTTTGTATCAGGTGTTTAATATTTTTGTTTTTGCTCTTTTGAGAATAGAACATAATTGTCATTAATAGTGGCAGACTGCTAAAATATCTACTCCTGTGAAATATTAATTGAGGTGGCATCCGGGCCTTTGTTCTCTTTTCGCGACAGTCGTTTTTACTAACACGGCATATTGGTGAGAACACTCGGTGAAAATTTCGGTTCAATATCTCAACACTAGAGTTCAGTAGCACAGTTTTTGTTAACACACGTTTCATAGTTGTGAGCATGTCGAAACATAACATAACCTAGTGATACAGTATTCTTGTAGTTTGTGCTTTAAATTTTCATTATTAATTAACTACATTGATGAATATAACTGAGCCAGTTAAAAAGAAGAGACGATTAATGCATAGGTACGTAAATGAGAAATAAGAAAGTTCAAAAAATAGTAAAGTTCGAGGTGAAGAGTATGTAACACACAAAGGTGAAGAAGTTCCATCAAAATATTTTATATTGGTTAGTGAATGATGTAAAAATAAATGTTATGAACATTTTCCTCTTCAAGACCAGTGTTACCCTATTTTACTCATTCTACAAAGGGCAAAACAATGCACTTCAAGATGCCTATCAGCTTGTAGGACCATGTCTGCTAATATCGACATTGGTAACAACCAGAAGAAACATTGTCTCAAAACTTTGTCTTACTCCATGGAGCAAAATGGCACTCAAGTTATGGTATGTCAAAAGTTTGTACTCACTATTTTTCAGATATCTTTTAAAAGGATTCGTGTTATTCAGACTATGTCCTTATGTAAAGCTGATTTTTAAGTAAGGCATAGTACTCATGATACCGTCTAAATTAGTTACATGATGTTGTTGTAGACTTAATAAAGGCTTTTTTAAAAGTAATACTTAGTGATTTTAGCCAATATTGTGCTCATAAAACAAATCTAAATTATTTTGAAAATCCAGAACTCACTGTTAAAATCCTTCTTGATATGTTTAAGATGTATTATCAAGAAAATACCAGCAGGCCTTTGATATGAACATTATCGTCAGCTGTTTAAAAGCTATTTTAAATACGGGTTTACACGTCCTAAGACAGACAATGTGATTTTTATTGTGAGTATTCCCAAAATCTGTTAAGAGATGCAAACGATCCTTGCAAAGTGAATCTTGAAATTCACAAAAGGAAATACAAAAAAAAACACACACTATATGGGAAAAAAATTGCCAATGCTTAAAACGACAATGCGTCTTACTTAGTTATAGAGTTTGATCATGGCCAAAACTACCATATTCTCAAGCTTAGTGTGAACAGCCAGTTTTACAAAAGATTTATTTGGCCATATGCCTTATATTTTGGTGTGTTTATTGTCGTACTTATTGCCACATGGAAAAACAGGCAAGTAAAAAAAGCAACTTGGTAGTGTCCTTTGTATTTGACACATTGAAGAAAAATCTATAGAAGTTCCTATGCACCAAAACAATCGTTTGAATGTTTGATGCAACGCCATGACATAACCGGAATGTAGGGCAACTAAATTTGGTACCTGATTTGCAAAAGCTCATGAAATAGAATTGGTTTATTTATATACAGTACGTGCTCACACATTCAGCCCATGTGACCGTAAATTTGGTCTTGTTCGCTCAAAAATAAAGAAGAAGGAAGTTATTGGAAGTGCAAGTCCATAGTTAGAAGCTATTGGTACTTGTAGAGAAAATCCTTCAGATTTGAAATGACGATGGATCTAGCCTTGGTCAATGATTGGGTAACGGCACTATCCAACTTTTTTCTTCCAGCACTAACATCTAATTTAAGGAAGTTAACTATAGTGAATTTTGTGATGATGAAGTTTACTAAAAGTGGTAGTGTATTGTGATCAGAAAACTACTTCCCATTCACCTATTTGGCAACATTCAGTTTAGTTACTCCTAAGAATGTTAACCGTACAACTGTCTCCTTTCCCACTGTTAGTATTTGTAAAATAGATGTTATAATACGTTTGTGTACACACTTGCCCCAAAGAGACTATGATTGGATAAGCAAATTTTATTTTGTAGGCCTCTTTAACCACCTCAAGTTATTTTTCTTCCTCATACTTATTTATACAACCAAGATATTTTATAGTTTTTAAATCTACAATAAATGAATATTAAATTTTTTAGATCTTAGAGTAATCATTATATTAAACATACCCCTGTTTGGGAAAAGGGCACATAAAATAAATTTTTTATTAAGCTGTTTAATTCAAACTAGAATTTTTAAGATCAAACACACAATAAAGATAAAATGTAAGTATTTATAAAACACTTATCAAAAAAATGAAATAAATCATTTATATCTAAAGTGTTATAAATATTAAGAATCGTTAAGGTTCAATATCTCAAAAGCAACTTTTGACTTGTGTGCCCGTTTTCCTAATGCCGCCTCAATTAGTGTTTTTCAAAAATACAACTATAATAATACTGTCAATTGACACTCATTTATAGTATAGTATTGATTAAAAATAATTAAAACAAACATTTTATAATTAAAGATAGTATAAAGCTAAGATGATTAATGTAAACAAGCTGGCAGCATCAGTGTGGCAACAGTGGTCACCATATACTCAATGCTGCAATAAAAGCGCGAGAAAGACTACGCAAGCAGCGCCTGAACCACTATCTGTTCGGTGTTGTCGGTTGTTTCCGTGACTGTAACCGCGCCGCATGACCCAGTTTTTTTCTTTTTTACAAAAGGCGAGGACGATATCCTCGAGCCTACAATCCAGTTATTGACACAGCGCGCCGGGGCTTCTGGCTCGTGACGTCACGAGCGCGCGAGAGGCCTCTGGGCTGGCTGGCAACAGTGTTGGCTGCTCTGGAGGTTGTTGGGAGCGGCGAGAGTTCCGCGAGGAGTGCGGACTGCAACAACGTGACAGACATTCAGCGACTTGGGAATAAACATTTTTATTGCAATTGATTGGTGATTAGGCATTTTAAATATTATTATTTATGTAAATATTAGTAATAAATAAAACTGTGTAATTAAACTTAATAGGTCTATCCCTTGCATCATCATTAATCGTAACCAAACACACACACAAACATATATATATAAGTATATATAAGTATATATGTGCGATGGCTGATCAAAGGGGCTAATAAAAAACCTACTCTTGCTGCCCATGACGAGAAACATATAGGTTGTATTGAAAACGTCCGTTAAATAAACGCCATTACTGTTTGGTCGACGACTGCATAACATCGTCGGTAAAGTTTCCCTCTTTAATAGGCCACCAAAAATAAATAGTATCAATTCACAAAAAGATTGTTCTCAATTTTTATTTTGGTCAGAAACATTTGTTCACAATTACAGTTTAACTTGTTCGTTTGCCATTGCTGCTACTTTCCATTTTCAACAATAACTGCTCAACTATATAAGAAACAATGCTATTCTCATAGTTTATCGCCTTAATTTAAAACGGTAATAATTTCATTTTGAGTCAATGAACTTTCCACCATTGTTTTACTACAAAGTCCACTGCAATAGTCACACAAACCGGGGAGTCAGCTATGCCGCATACTGCCCCATAAACAGAGCCCAATGTGAACTCTCGTATAGAGCCGCGCGAATAAAGACATTCAAACACAGTCGAAGTGGGACAACCAGCGCCGCGTGCTGCCATAAAGGAGCACTTTACCAAAATAAACTCCGGTAAAGTCTCTCACGACGCTCTCGTAGAACCAATCAAACATGCTTTTATTTTGCGGCACACGCAAATACCTTTCACTATTCGAAGGTGTTCCACTTTTTACTGACGCCAGAAAAACCACAGTATTTGAAAAAATATATAATAATAATGGGGTGTGGCTGTGTCATGGACACGGCTGTGTGTTGTACGTGAATACGTATGCGTATATAGAAGTCGCGAGCCCAGGTTAAATTTTCTGTCCGGTTTCTTAGAAGAATTGTTGTAGTTCCAAGCTCCGCCGCTGCGATCGCTTTCATCGCTGGGTATCGGCCGTATACGCCCCTGGCGGTATTTGGCAGAACTAGGTTAACCAGCCCAGTCGTGACATCCTTCAACCCCCCCCCCCCCCCCCCCCCCCCGCGAAAATCCCAGACCAACGATTCAAATTACCCGGCAGGTCTTATCAGCATCGTTAGGCGACCTTGAAGAGGAGCTTCCCTTACCGTCGTTTGAGAATGATGAAATCCCAAAAGAAGCTAGCCACGGAAATCACTGAATGATGTATTCTTTACCCGAGTGAAGTGAAAATTAGCTATTAAAACTTTGTATTGGGCCAATAGTCAGTGTTCCGTTCAAAATATGGTTTTATTTTAAAAGTAAAATACTTATTTAAACTATATTTCGCGTTTGTACAAATTTACCTTCTCTTATTCAACGGTATCTATTAAGTAGTAAAACAGGGTAGATATTATTTTTAAAAATAAAAAAATGGAACCCACTAAAATCAGTATTGGCAAGTTATATATAAATTCAATATTAAAATACGCATATTAATTTTTTTGTATTTAACTTTTTTCGGTAATAAAAATTCAGGATGATTTTGGTTTAATTGGTTTACGTATATTGCTATATTTTCTAAATCACATAGAAAAGGGAAAAGAGTACATCAGTGAAAATTCTAAAATTTAGTTTAAGTAATACTAGCCATACCAAAAAATCAATATGCGAGATAATAAATTTGGTAACTGCTCTACATTTCAAATAAAAATGCATTGGTTTCATGAATACTGAAATGTATGCGTAATAAGGCATATTATGTTATTATCCTAAGCATGACTATAACTAAAAAAATTACAGTAATTTAAAACGATGGCAGTCTTAACATACAATAAGTGCGCGAGTCTTAGTTTATTTTTTAATTGGCTTCTTCGTCAGATGGAAAAGAGTTAAGATTTCATCAAGGAAAAATATATTCTCAAAGTCACTAAACCGGGAGATAGAAAATAAGGTAGGTTCTTAATTTTAAATAAAAGTTAAAATAGGCTTACGCTAAACCAATTAAAAATAAGTCGTAAAAATATTTTTATTTATTAAATATGTTCTATACTTGACAGTTCTTTGTGTATAATTCTTCAAAAATCTTTGGAATTTAATACATACTTTTCTTAAAATGGTAGAATATCAGCAATACCCGGAAATTACGTGAGCAAAGCCACGGGTTATTAGATACACTTTTATTATAAAATAAAAACAATTATACATTTGTAGTTCACTAATGTGATATTTTGTTTATTGCTTCACAACATTCATTTGCCAGTCTCAAATTTGATCGTACCACTTGTCAGAAATGTCACCAAAAATGAGAGATAGATTTTTTTTTTTACGAATTTCAATTACGAGGAAACCTTTCGCAAGACCTTTTTCTTCGCAATAGTCACTGGGACACCATTTATTTAAATCCACTAAGATAATAAAATTGTATGTATAATGATTTGTTTTTGTATATTTATATAACTTCCCAACCAATTTTTAATGATTTTCATGTGAATAAAAACTTGTAAAGCAAGTTAATTAACTGTGTCATAATACTTCTGATTAGTTGGAAATACAAACTTTTCATCCGTAATATACGATGATAAAAAATATTTATTATTGCAAAATAATATTCATTGTTCAAATGCAAATTTAAATAGATTATTCATACATGTTTCCTGCTAATTAATGGTTTAACATAATAATTTTTAGTATAAAATCATTTTTCTCTTGTGTTAAAATGGGTTGCTAAAATGAGGAATTATAAATATATCACTTACTAAGTCCGTGCACAAATTTACACAAAACCGCAATGTAGATAATCTTTTTTTGGTAGTTTCTAATTTTGTGCCCTGAATAACATGAATTTGGTTGAATTCATACCAAAGTGAATTGTTTGAACAACTTAAATTGATGTCATAAATAAATATTTATTTTATATTAAAAATCCACAAACTGTTTTTAAAATATAATATTTATCACGCCAGATGGAATAATAAACAAAAAATAGCTCTTATATGTTGTCTGTGTTTAAAGAATTGTATTATAGTTCATGGAAATAATATTTACCTTTCGGTTATTAAAAGAAAATATATTTGTATTCAAAATACTTGCGCATCGTTTTTACGAGCATAACTCGTGTATCTAACCTCAAAGCAAGGAATATAAAGAGTGGGAACTCAATGCTATAACAAATACTCTTATTTTCTTTGGAGATCCGGGAAATTTGCGTTATTTATAAGCAACTTAACATAGTAAATCGTTAACTTTTCAGATCAATGTTGGCAAAATTGATTTTTTTTTGGTCATTCGTTACTGGGAATATTCACCATATAACGTTTAAGATTATTTATTTTGAATTACGAAACAACCAAAACATTATGTAAAAATACTTCATCTTATGTTAAAAAAATTATAAACTGCATAGCCACAAAGTATGACATCATACCATTAGTTTCAGTTACTAATAACAAATAACAACACGTGCACGCGTTTGAACAGTCATTAAGTTGTTTTATAGCTACCAAAATCATTCAACGTTGTCAAGAATTATTCCAAATTATGTTTTGCCATTTTACTCAATGCGCCACTCCGTTAACACAACATTTTATAAATTCTGAACTACGAATGTCAGTATTTTTTTTTTACGTTATTACGTTTAAGAAATTTCTGTAGTTATCTTATTATTAAAATTAATTTTTGATGTTGGCATCTTTTAACAGCACTTTTTTTTTCGGTGGTCGTACTCCTCCAATTCAGTTGCGCCCGCCCATATCTAAGCGCTCGGATTTCAACAAAAGGCACCGCCTCTCGATAGAGTGAGACAGAGAATTACGCGCACGACCTTGAAAAAAGCGACGCTACAGCGCTCTGGCGTGGAAGCTGGTAACTACGAGTACCCTCTTGTGGAAAGAAGAGCTATCTAGCGGCGGAGCTAACAACTACCGGATCCGAAAATTGGAATAATAAATCCTATCCCCTCGCGACTTCTATAAGTTATATATATTCAATGGTAATACTGACGCCAGAAAAACCACAGTATTTGAAAAAAATAATAATAATAATGGGGTGTGGCTGTGTCATGGACACGGCTGTGTGTTGTACGTGAATACGTATGCGTAATCTATCTATATATATAAAAATGAAACCCGTTTTCCTTGGTCACGGCATCACGCGTGAACGGCTGGACCGATTTCACTAATTTTTTTTTTTGTTGTGTTTGCTATGGTCAGGAGAAGGTTCTTATAAAAGAAAAAATTAAGAAAATTGTGCGGAAAATTAGAAAATTTAAGAATAATGAATTCCTATTTCCCTTGGTCACGCCATCACGCGTAAATGACTGAACCGATTTCACTAATTCTTTTTTTGTTGTGTTTGTTATTGTCACGAGAAGGTTCTTATGAAAGAAAAAATTTAACGGAAAATTATAAAATTTAAGAATACTGAACCACCATATATAAAATTATTTCCAAACTAACCCAACACTTTGTACAATATAAATATTTTTAAAGTAACCTTATGACGTTTGACATATTACGTAAATTACGTAAATCACGTTTGGTTAAGCGAACGTGTTATATTGGCTGCAAAAAATGTTAATGTGAACGAAATGAATTTTCTGATTCAAGAGAAAATAGCTGGCGAATTGAAGAATTACAAATCAGTTGATTCCGTTACTAATGAAGATGAAGTTGTCAATTATCCAACAGAATTTTTAAATTCGCTTGAATTACCCGGCTTACCACCTCATAATCTGCAATTAAAAATCGGATCAGTAATTATTATGTTACGGAACATAAACCAGCCACGTCTGTGTAATGGCACCCGGCTTGCGGTGAAGAAATTATTGAACAATGTCATCGAAGCCACAATTTTGAAAGGGAAGTACAAAGGCGAAGATGTTTTAATCCCACGCATCCCTATGATACCGAACGACATGCCATTCAGCTTTAAGCGTTTACAGTTTCCAGTGCGGCTTGCATTTGCAATGTCAATAAATAAATCGCAAGGGCAGTCGCTAAGTGTATGTGGCATCAACCTAGAAAATCCATGTTTTTCACATGGCCAATTATATGTCGCCTGTTCCCGTGTCGGAAAACCATCAACATTATTTATTTACGCGCCAGAACATAAAACTAAAAATATAGTTTATCAAAAAGCATTAGAGTAGAGAGAAGCAGTGAGGGGTACAGAGACTATTAGTTGATTTATAGAGCGCGCGTGGTATTGAGCTCATTGTTTACTTAAAAATGCCAAGCTGTTCAATAGCAATTCGTAAAAACATTAGTGGAATTATTGAATCCTATGAAATAAACACTATTTTGACAATATATATTTTGTTTTTTATTTAATTAAATTAGTAAGGTCCTTTTCAGTTATAGTGATACCAGGGAATTATGGATTCATTTTTATATGGAGGATATTATAGATTCCAGTTCAAATTGAATAGGTACTCATACCTAAGATAGGTCAGCTATACAAAATAAAGTAGTGCATCATTGCTACGCTAAGGCGGTACGAAGTTCGCCGGGTCAGCTAGTATGTAATATTTACTATAAAAATATAAAATACTCTATTTTATGTAGCTTATAATCATATTTGAACAATAAGAAGTCGCGTATAGGCTGACATTATATATTTTATATTATTCTTTTATTTTAACACAATGTATATTCACTGTTACTATTTTACACTAATATTTTATATATGCAATTGATAGATTCTGACGAGAGATGACGATTGAAACTCAAACGAACGTCGTAGCTTCTCCGAGTCAAAAGTTATACTAATGGAAATCTCGAAACGCAGCCAAATGACCTCAAATTGGCGGCGCATCCCCCATTCACCGCGCGCGATGCGTCTCAGTCCTCTTTTAGCGTAACGAATTCGTTGAACTTTTATCTATCCAATGGTGTAACTAAATTTTGGATGGAGATGATAGATGTGTAGCTGCAACATTAAACTGTATCCCCCGATATTATCATTAGCTTTTTTTTTTTTTTTTTAATTTCCTTCCACCATGGAAGCTATTTTAAAGACGTATTCACGTCAATATTTGATAAAGCACGTGTCGGGCATGGAAAATACTTACTGAATCAAGGGCGTTGTAGAACAGAAAGAAGGGTCCCCTCTCTTCCAAAATGCCGGCCGCCACGTCAGGGGGTTATTTCTAAGTTTCTCGGAAAAGAGTTCCCGATCGTGATGCCACGATTATCGGAAGCTAACTACAATATGGTATTCTAAGTTACTTTCATCAACTCGGAACCTTTCTATTCTCGGAAGCTAACGATCGGTATGTTTCGAGTATACAATTGCTGTCGAAAAACCTTTGCCGATCGGGAATTAGCATACAGTTGAAATCATGGCGGATGCACGATTTATGTGTACACAAATAGTTAAACATAGTCTAAAATAGTACATTTTTGGGCGTGATCTATTTTTATGATATTTTACGTAGGTGTCAATTGTGTTTAATATTTTGTAAAAGGAAATGTTTTCCCAGTAGCATTGAATATGTATGTTTTTTGGGTGCTATTCAAGTAGTTGACCTAACAGTCACGAGAGGGTAGCAGGGCTTGCGGGAGTGCGATGCAGTAGCGCGCGCAGCGGCCGGTAGGACTACTACAACACTTTATCGGAAGTAAGTTTCGCGTCCATTACCGTTTCCCGAGTGGTAACAGTAATTACTGAATATATTTGTACATTTATTATGTATAAAATATTGATCCATAATACATGTACAAATATCTTCAGTAATTACTGTTAACACTCAGGAAACAGTAATGGACGCGAAACTTAATTCCGATAAAGTGTTGTAGTAGTCCTACCAGCCGCTGCGCGCTACTGCCTCGCACTTCCGCAAGCCCTGCCATCACGTGACTGTTTGGCCAACTACTTGAATAACGCCCCAAAAAACACGAAAGTATTTGTTCATAAGGAAGCGACTTCTATCCAATCAAAGAAATTGAAAAATCACATAATGTAAGTAGTGCTTCAGATACATAATAACCAGTGGCGAGGCGTGAGGTTTACATGAGGGGAAGCAATAACTCCGTTCAGACCAAAACATGATGAGGTTGGGAGGGGGGGGGGGGGTCTGGGGGCCCTCCGCCGGGAAAATATGGATTTCAAGGTACAAAATGGTGCTATTTAAGTAGTTTTCTTAACTGAACATTGACTATTCCACAGGTAGAAAAATTGACATTTTTTTTAAATACATTATTTTTGAAAAATAATGATTGACTTACATTATTCTGATAGTAAAATACCTACTCTACATTACTTATATACTAAGTGGGAGTGTAGTATCATCGTACGCCCACAAATCCCCCACGCACTGCCAGCCAACAGCCCGCGGGAGAGATGCGCGCGCCCCGAGAGACGACCGCCGACTGAAACGTGACATCGCCACCTGCCGTGCCGAACTGTACCGGACATAGCCGAAGCAGTCAGCGGAAGAATTCCACCGTCTGCTTCGGCCATGTTCGCTCCAGTTCGGCAAGAAAGCGTTACCTTCGTAGCTTCTACCACGTATTTTTCCAGCCAATCCCCTCCCTGAACCTTTGTACCATGCCACCCCCCTTCCGAAAGGAAACTACTGCGGCAGCCTTCCTGCTGAAAGCGATCCTACCAGCGCTTCTAAACCTAGCAACGCTTCTAAAACAGCATGTTTTTGTGTCAACGAGTTCTTTTTTTATAGCGCACAGCGCACAGTATTGGTTCCCAAGAAGATAGTGTAAAAAATACATACACCTAACTGCACGAGCCAAAGTAAAATACTATTCTGAATAAAATATTTATTTAAAAAATACAATGTCTGGAAACTGCCTGGGCAAGCACTGCTTGCCTTGCTTGCCCTGACGAGACGCCACTGATAATAACTAAGGGGGAATGTAAAGACGTTCTTTCTATAATAACAATATTATAACGAAGATTTTATGCAAGTAAATTGAAAAATAACCCAACTTTCAAAATACATATTCATAAATTATTCGCCTGTTTCAGATATCAAAAGTTTCAACAATAACTCAGCGTGTGTATTTTCGATGTGGAATTCGATGAAAATTTTCTCCGCAAGAATTCGGGATGCTCCTCCATAAAATAAAGCAACATTTTAATTTGCCTCTCACTCACACGAAATCGCCGAGCAGCCATTATTTCAATAATACAATGACCGAACACGTGCAAACAACTCTAAACATTTCACTTCAAATATCCCGTAAAAATAATTTAAGAAATAAACATGTTTTCGCTTGCTCGATCACTTTTAAAATTACTTAAGAGTTTTATAAATACTTTTATCAACATTGAAACATCTGGAAAGTATATTGTCTTATAAACTCTGTGTTTTTATTTATAAACTTGTAAGAAATATGAAATGTTTTTTGTTGTTATGTTGCAGTTTTCAAATCTCATCTTCGCTGCCAGAAAAATTGTAGAGGGGGAAATCGTAACCCGAACTTTGCCGAGATAGTTAGGCCTCGTAACGATACCGCGCTTAGAATAGCAATTTCAGTGTCTTTCGATTACGATCGTTCGGAACCGTGTGTTGGCGATCGGCCAAAGAGCTATATGTCGGAATCGATATCGAAATGTTCCGATAGAAAACGCTGGAAACTTAGAATAAACCCCCAGGTCCCGCTGAAAGTCAACACCTGAGGAAGGCATGAGCAACAGCAGGCTATCTCCGTGGTCGGTCTGCAGCTCGATCCAGACTTCCTTCCAACGGGCGTGCTCACGGGAAGCCTAAGATGCACATCAAGTTCTGTCCATGCCCGAACACGCCCGAATATTCACCTTCGGCCAACCTCGGGTTTATATATATATTTATATTTCTCTGTTTATTTTAATGTAGCTATACTAACCTAACTAACCGTCCATGGTGTTTTAAAGTGTTTTAATGTAGTTAACCTAACCGACCACTTTTAATATTTGAATTAAGTTTTCCTGCGCAAAAATAAAACAAATCCCGAGGTTGGCCGAAGGTGAATATTCGGACGTGTTCGGGCAGGGACAGAACTTGATGTACATCTTAGGCTTCTCGCGTGCTCAGTGAAGCCTACGATTCACACCGAGTATTCGACATGCCCGAACATTACGGAATACTTGCCTTCGGGTGTCTTCGGAATTCTTTTGTTTAGGTGATAAAACGTCTGTTTTAAATGCCGGACATAAACAAATAAAGGTAGGAAGTTTCATAACAATAATACAAATTAAGCCATTAAAACCAAGACTAATATTTGAGCAAATATACGAACATTCTTATCTTTTACATTCGTCTTGCAATGTCTTCAAATTAAAATGCGATGTAATAAAATTATAATTTATTTGTTGTTTCTATATTGTTGCGCAAGTAATAGCTAAGTAAAAAAAAAATTAAGTGAGTTCCTACTGTCCATCCTTTGTCCCGGTTTGTTAGGTCAGGTCAGTTACATTATAAATACTTTAAAACTAAACAACCATTATAATAATTCATATAATTTTTAATGTCCGCTTAGTTTGAAAGTATTTATAATGTAACTGACCTGACCTAATTGACCATTTTAATTAGGAATTCACGAACACACGGCAAAATAAAAAATGCGTATTTTCACCTAAAGAAATGAATTCCGAAGTCACCGGAAGGCAGGTATTCGGTAATCTTCGGGCATGTCGAACACTCGACGTGAATCGTAGGCTTCCCCGCGTGCTCACACGACCGCTACTCGACTCCTCCCCCGCGTCATGGCCGCCATCCAAGCTTCTCTCTCGCCTCGCGCAGTTGACCGCCGCGCCACCGTCGCCTCCGGCAAGAACAAACAAATGCCGTCGCGCCAACTTTTGTTCCTCAACAGCCACGAGAACTACCACGCTAAAGTTTGAACCTACAGACATGCTTTTACTATAGTTAAAAGAGTTATCTGGAAAGAGGATAACATTTGATAACCAAAAACAAAATTACGGTATTAAAATAATAAAAAACAAATATGAGAAAATAGTCCGAAACATAGTCTACCAACCGAAATTAGTTACTAAAAGATAAATATGGTTAGTAAAATAATAGATCTAACCTCATAAAACAAATCAATATAGAGAAATTAAATAAATTACAAATATATATAAATATATATATATTTATTTATATATATAAATATATATATACATATACATAGTGGCAGTAAATGCCACAAATTACGTAAGACAAAAAAAATGTAACGCAAGTATTGACCAACTTTTAAACTTTTAGCTTGCGTTTCGACTTCCTGTATTTAAATTGAAGTTTTTAAGAAACAAGTAAAGTGTATATAATGCTTGCGATTTCATTTTAACCACATGCAATAAGTTTCACTGATTAAACTATCGCAAAGTGCACATATTTGAATATAATTATAAAGTGTGAAGAGTTTTAAGTTAGTCAAGTGTTTCGCTTACGTGTTTTAAAATTTGTAGTTTTATTTCATTTATTGCACGTTGCTTCCTTGCGTTCTTGCGTTCATTGCAAAGTTTATAAATCAGGTGCAACAGGATACTACTAATGAACTGCTAATTAAATTAAAATAAATCTAGATAACACATTCTTGAAAATTCATAATCTGTAAATTATACTTTTCAGATAAATACTGAGAGCTATGATCAACTGTTGAAATGATAGGTGTCATGAATATCACAAACTAAAGTGACCTAAAATAAGGGAGGTAAAGAAATAGGTTCAAATTTCACCCCCAGTTTACCTGACATGGGTTTTATTTGTCTCGAATGAGCATGCTGTCGACGAGACATGAAACCAAAATAATTTTTAAAAAAATTCTACAAGTGTATGTTTTCCAGCTCGACGTAGCCTGAGAAATTTAGCTACACGCAAAAATCGTGAAGTTGGTACAAACATAAATATTGTACCATTTCGGGTATTCCACATTAAAGATTTATTCTACCATATTTTTTTTAAACGCTTGACTTATAGTGAGAAGAATCTTTACTCTGTTAGGTTTTCTTGCCCTTTTCCATGTTTAAATATATTTAATTGGTTGACACAGTACAAATGTTGACGATCATTTATGCATGCTTCTTTCATTTAAAGGATCCGTATGGTCAGAAATGTATTTTAGTTGGTGTGGCGGGATTATAAGTGCGACGCTTGCTGTTGCATGTAGCACGGTATCGCCTCTAAGCGCAAGGCTGAGGACTGGCGCGGAGTCTTCTCGTCGTGCACAGGACAACTGTGATATTTGATCAGTAAACATAACATTATATGGTGGAGAAATGATGATAACGTTGTAATGCAAGATGCTTGAGTGCTTTCAAGAATATGTACCGGGGGTTCATGTCTAAAAAATATCCTGAAATAAAACACGTGTTTGGCCATTTTCACATTTCTAAAATACAGTTTAAAAACCATATACGGAAACATAATCACGCATCCGCCTTCAGCACATTATCACATGTATTTCGTGAACAGGCACGACTCTGGTATCAGACCACGAGGTATCCTCTGGAGCGGTGCTCCGGTGGGTAGGGGCCTTAAGCCTGTACGGAGGTGTGAAGGCGGCTTTGGCTGAGTCGATAGCAGACGCGCAGAGCTTCAGTTGTTAAGGCCCCCGCCCACCCGGGCACACACGGTGCGCAGAGCTCCAGGAAAAACTAAGCAATTTCAAAACTGCTCAAGATATCCGAGCGGGGTCAGCTCACGAAGAGCATTTAAGAGTTTGCTGAGGGCCGAAAAATACTTTTGATTTTGGATTAAGTTTTTAAACTATAGGTTTCGAAGAGTTAAAATGGCTAAAACGCATGTTTTCAGAGTAAGTTTTAGGCATAATACAACCGGTATAGATTCTTGAAAGCACTTAAAGGACTTGCATTACACCTTTATCTTAATTTCCCCGCAATTTAATGTTAGGGTCACCGCTCTAATTTCACAGTTATCCTGTGATGACTAGGAGAATGCGTGTCAATTCAGAGCCTTGCGCTTGGAGGCTATACCGCGCTAGAAGCACCAGCGAGCGTCGCGCTTATCATCCCACCTCACTAACACACATACACCCCTGACGAGGCGGGCCCCTTTAAGGGTCCTATAGAAAACTCTCTTGATTTATTAAAAATGTGTGATTAAGAATAGCATTTAAGAGCCAATGCACTTGTATACGTAGGATTCATTCCATGGTTTCGTCTATGTCGTGTACTTTTTGGACAGTGAAAAAGTCTAAGACGGGTGTTTTCAAAGACTTTATTAGTTTTTAAAAATTGTGCACACGGTAATAAAATAATGTTCGCGGGCTTTCACGGCCATTGTCTGAAGTAGCTTGGCTTGCACACGGTGTTGTAAATGGTGTTACGCAGGGTCACCCCTGCAAGTCCCACTGAGGCGCGAAGACCGCACGCGCCTGGAGCGTAAAGGCGAAGAAGCGCGTGATGCGCCAGCCAGGGTCGTCCTTAGCGACCCCGCGCTTACAGCCTCCGAGTTCATAGTCGAGTCCCAACCAATTGGTTGCCCACTTGGTGGCTACTCAGAGAGCGATCAGGAGGGGGTCTTTGTTTGCCTCACAACAAGGCGACCAGGGTTCGGTTACCGGCTGCTAAAGCAGGCGAGAAACGTAACAGACGTCACCTCGTGATCGAGTGGGACTTCTCGCGGTACTCCAATTGCTCGTCACTCACTGTCTCCATCAATGCTTCACTCCTTCACTCCTATCCTGTGCACTGGCCTGGAGGTCGACGTCATGCCCTACGCGCCCATTGCAACAAGTCGTGCCGGAGTTCTGGGATCAGGCGGACGGTAACCTGGGCACGACTGCAAAATTCAAACAAATGAATTTTGTACGTCACATGTTGAAGACCGTCTAATTGGCGAACTGCAGACCAATGTTGGACACATGCGCAAAAGACTGAAAGCTTCGCGAACCAGAATTGATGCAATGTTTTATAGTTGAATGTGGCGAGGGCGAGGCAGAAAGTGACTCGAACTGCGCTCCTGACAATTCCTTACCGAGCAGTTTGGCGGGAAAGACGCAGGAAGGAATGAGTTATTGACCAATCCCGTGCCCTGTAAGCGCGGGTTGTGAGGAGCACAATGGCCTCAGCCGATGCACCGGGACCACGGAGTTATCTCTGCGAGGGAAACCCGACAACTTGCTCCGCTACAAACTGCCTTCTGCTTTTACACATCTCGCAATATCTTCCTGCAAGTAGTTTGCATCCCATGAAACAGATCTGTGGCTGATAAAAATACTTTGAGGAAACTTCACGCTGCCCGTAGTTGAGAAGTGACGACAAAACTATTTTCTTTTATCACTAAGAAATGTTAGAGTGAAAATATCATGTTCTTCTTTTGTTATATGTTATTTTGCTCTATAAAACTTTCACAGGCTATTTCACATTTATTGTCTAAAATATAATAAAGTAAATCAGAAATAAATCACTCTAACAATATGTATGAATGAAATAAGCTCCTTAAGAAAGCTTTGCTTAGTAAATACTTTGTGATATAAATATAATTTCAAATTCAAGAAGCACTAAAACGGTTTCTAATTCATTTTTATTACATGTGATCAAGGTTGAGTTCCTCCAGCAATAAAAACTTTAGTTAACAATTCTAATTTATCTCAATTTAAATTAACAATTTTTTCCCCCAAAAGTATTTTCTTTTATACAAAGCAAATATATCACCTAATGAACAAAATGTCATGGATTTCTATATACTAGCAATGCAAATAACATTTGGTTTGCCTGCGATTGTTCTAAGATAAGTTTTGATGGCTTTGCACTGTCACTGAAAACATGCTTGGCTACCGTCGATTCCATAATAAATACAGAAACTAAAATTAATTATTTATTAAATATTAGTTAAGTAGCTAATAATCTTCTTTGGAGTTGCAGGTAACAGTCACAGAGTCATTTGTTGTGTTGCTAATTGTAAGTGAGCAGTGATTGAAAAATAAGAATACTTGGAACCATTTTATGAGGTTTCAAACAAGTTAACAATCACGTTTTTCTCATTTGTTGACTTCAAATAGTCTGAAACGAGCTACAGGGCTCTTATTCAATAATAAAAAGCCACAATACTAGAAGTTACATGTCATAAGCAAACAAGTATAGAATAAATGTCTTCTTATTACGTATTTCCCGAATTATATTTATTTAAAATTAGTTCAGATATACTATTTTAAACTGCATTACGCACATAAATTTGTAATATAATGGCATACAAATATTAATACAACAGTGGCCCATATTACCTACTATTGTACATACGAGGATATTCAAATGTTTAATCATGCATATAACGTAAACGCATGTCCAACAGTTCCGATTTTCATATATGTTTACTTAAAATAAAACACAAAATAAAATTCTATCTCTTTAACAAATTATAGCGTTAACCTTTTTTCTCTAAATTTCGTACAGATCCAAAACATATAGCTCAAAAGTCTGCAAAGCCGAATAAATAAATTTATTAATTTTAAAAAAATAATTTCGCACAATAAAATGATGTGGACTTTATAGTTGACCTAGTTGACTGAGCTAGAGTTTGTGTTTTAACGTTCTTGTAAACATTTAATTTAAAAGTCTTTTATTTTAATTTTCAGTCTTATTTTTCCTGTCTCGGTCTGAGCTGGAAAGTTATTTTATACGAATCACTTCTGAGAATTTGAGTCCTCCTTTTAGCAAGGCTGCATCATACGCCTATATGTACGTCGCCGTAAAAGAAAAAGAGATATTATCGCTGCTCGGAATGTCCTGTATGTCCTCTGCAATCAAGCGCGCGAGGAGATAATACTTTCGTTTTTCTTCCATTAATGCCACAGAAAAGTGCTCTTATTTTTATCCTCAGCCACTAAGAGTCTACGGAACGGTAAATCATCCGGGGAAGTTTTCCTCCCCTTCCTTCACTGTGGATGCCATTTCCAGCGCCTCCATTTTCTCGATTCGGGTTATCGCATTCGAATTATCAATTTAAAACGGAAAGTTAGTTTGAAACCCATGCATATGATTCAGTTTTGACTTTGTCGGTAATCAAATCAAATAAAGTATGAACATCATGTTTAGGAAATTTTTTGTCTATCTATCTGGCTGTTTCTCTGGTATAGTAGTTATTGTATATTAGATTCTCGGAACTATTGCCATTATGGAATGTATTAAAAAACTTTAAATAGTATTTTGAAGCATTGTCGAAACGTATTAAATATGGAACACATTGTAATATATATAATTCATTATTTTTACTTTGCTGCTTCTTTCATTCTAGGCTGCCTATATTTATATATTATAACATGAATATTGCAAAACCAATAAGCTATGGGTTTCATGCAAGTTAATTAAAATAAACTATTCATTAAATCAAATATCTTTTTTCTGAACTGTGGCAAATAATTGTAGGTTATGCGAGCAAGTACACATACACAAAACATACAACAAAACATAAACGAATTCAGTAACTGACACATACACAGACATTAAAGCAATACATTAAACATTACATAAAACACTATAAATATTATCTTTATTAATACCAGAACTTCCTCCAATAAAACTTAATGTAACTGTAATGTAGGAAACGGTTAGTTCAAAAGATCTGTCCTTGTCACACATTTCCAGAGAAAATTTATATTAATTCAAATTAAATAAGACCCCCGTGGATTTGAAATTTAAATGTTCAGTAAATTATTATGTTCAACTGACTCAGTATTCACACAATCACTTTATTTTATTCCACTGAGATATTAAGATAACCAACGATGAATTAATACTGTTTCGAGGTTTGTGTCTCTATGATAAGATTTCGCAGTGTTAAAATTACTATCTTTATATTTATTAATTTATTAAGCTAGTTTTGATATAAGCTTTAAGAGTAAAATCAATTAGGAAGATAAAATAATTTCCATTGCTTCCTTTAGGCATATGCATTTTGACTTACCAGTCCAACATGGTCTATTCACACACAAAAAAAAAGTTAAATCACTGATTATAAAACTCAAAACCAAACTTAAATACAAAAAATATCGTCAGACACTATCTACTAAAGACTAACACTTAAGGGGATTGGTGCACCAGCATCGTATTAAAAAAAACAATATATTTGTTGATGATTCAGCTGCTAGAGAAGATTTGAACCATTCTGGTGTAAAATTTATTTATTTATTTTTTATTTTAATTAAGTTATTGCTGATTTTCGGGAATTTTTTAAATTCAAGCTTTATTAATAAACTATAAATAATTCAGTGGTAAAACTTTCGCAGATAAATTTTCAGACACGGGAGATATGACTGTGACCATTATTTTATTTGTAATCATTATTAATTTAACGTATTTACAATTTGAATTTTAATAAATGAGCTGCTACGAAATTGCGTGATATTCATTTGCGAATTTAATAACGTTCGAGTTTTCATTTGTAATTCAAACACCAACATATCTGTCGGCTGAATGATTGACTTTATTTTAGTCTTTAGCTTATTGCAGTCGGACCTAAAGTAAAATTGTAGCTGTAGAAGTTTGAGCAGCGTGCAAGCTCGGATACGAGAAATTATGGAGCGCGCTGGACAGTAGTGACACCTTGCGACAGTTTCCCCAACTGTTTGCAGCCAGTGTTTTCTCTCGTTCCCACCCAGCCACAGCTGTCTGCTGTTTACGAAGGGGAGACGGGATATCGCGCGAAACTGATATGAAGGTCAACGTATTCATTTTCAGTAGATAAGAGAACGTGTTTGGTTATTCCCTGTTATTATTTAGCACAGTGATTTAGCCAGATGTTTTTTGTTGTAAGCGTGAGATTTATTCAGGAATAAAATGCCGAAGAAACCTCCATCAAGCAGAGTACACAAAAGAACAAAACTATCGAAAGCCATTAGAGCGCTTAGAAAAAAGAATAAAGAAAGATAAGAGATTATTTTATTATAGCTTTTTTAACATACATTTATTTTTCAGAGTTGCGTATGTACAACGCGATGGACGCGATGCGACAACAAAAAGATGTGTAAAATTGTAAACATGCTTTTTTTTTTTTTCAGCAATGCGTGAACCATTCATAAACTATACTCAACATGTATCCGTATAATTACGTTTGAATTTTTTTTATGACAGGCATCAATGTTAAAAAGTTTATTAAGCCACAATAGACTTTTTTTTCAGAAAAATAAGTGTAGCAGAAAACACTCAACATAGTCTCACACAAAATCAGTTTACATGAATGCAGTTTTAAGAAGTAAGGTACGTAAATAATAGTTAAACATTATTTAATATCTGCTAGTAACGTTTCCAAAGTATCAGATTCGCCTTAATTCACGAACAATATTCGTGGCCTTATTTATTTATTTTGCTGTCGTTTCGTTGGTGACTGTTAGGACTGCAAAATTAGTAAACATTTTTCACCCTATCCTGAGTTAAATCTAAGTGTGCGCGGTTAGATGAGGACCTAGATGTGTCTCATGCTTACGCCTTTACACTCTACTCATGCGGGTATTAACCATGCGCGTAAGGGCGCGTTGCCAATGACCTGTACGATAGTCTCAACAATCCTCTACGGACTCGAAAAATGTCACCTGCTCATTGGCTACTTGACTTGTGACAACTGTTTGTTGTAATGCCTGTGATTCATCGTTGATTTTGTTGAGGAGTTTTCAGTGATTCAGATCCTCCCATTTAACTGTAGCCGAATTGAAGAAGCAGTACAAATGTTACATGCTTGAATTCATAGCGAATGGAAACCACAAATATTTACTGATGTAGTGGTTGGTAAAAAAAAATATTATTCGTATCGCGTCCATCGCTTCGCGCCATGTTGGCTCCTATATTATATGGATTTACAAAATATAACGATTCATTTACGACACTTAAGATAAGGTGTGTAGGATTTTAAGAATTCACTTGAATTAATATTTAAGAACATATTTCAGGATAACTTGTGAAGACGCTCGTACAGACGGCACCGGTTGTGATGAGTCATTGTTACCAGAGCAGGTGTACACGAAGTGGCATGTGAAACCTCAACACAACTCGAAAATCAGTACCGTAAACCGGGGTAACTTTGGGACTGGGGGTGTAAATTTGGGACAGTGAGTAATTTCTGGCTTTAGGATTTCCTGTCAAGGCAATGTATTTAGAAGTGGTACGCAATCACCGCTTCTATATTCGCTGGTATGTGCTACTATCTCATGGCATTTATTTGAAGCTGTAGTTGCACTGGTGGGATAGAGGCAGTGGATTTGGTTTCAACCACATGTTGTTAATATTTTTGTTTTTGTGTAAACTTTCGTACGCACTTTAAAAACGGCAAATACTTCACGAAAGACAGGTATGTATTTGAAGAAGTACAAGCCTTGACATCCATTTAATGTGATGATAATGTTTTTGATACTTGCATTTTATTTTATAACCTCAAAATAGTAAATTTTCATCACTTGGTGGGGTAACTTTGGGACTGTCCCAAAGTTGCCCCAAAGTTGGCGTAATATGTTTTACTGCAATTTTTTCTTCATATTTTTCAGAATAAAGCGACCAACCATGCCAATAAATCCCGAACGTGCTCTTGGTACACGGCCATATAAAAATTACACAGAGGATAACTTGAATGAAGCCTTGCAAGCTGTACGGAACAAAACATTGTCGATTCGCAAAGCTTCAACAAAATATGGTATTCCAAAAAACACTTTGCACCTAAAAAACCAGGAAAAGCATTTTAAAGCTGTCGACCGAGCTCCTGTTTTCACAAATGAAGAGTAGTTGCAATTTGTAAGTCACATTGTAGCCGTGTCTAACTATGGATTTCCTGTGGATATGTTTGACCTTCGATGTGTTGTCAAGTCCTACCTGGACCGCTGTGGAAGAAAGGAGCTACGATTTTAAAACAATTTACCAGGAAATGATTGCGACGGCACAAAGCAATATTAACTCAGAGAACAGCAAAAAAATTTCTTACTCTAGAGCAGCAACAGAAGAAAAGGTTGTGAAAAAGTTTTTTGATAATTTGTAAAAGGAACTGATAGGAATTCCAAAAGTGAATATTTGGAATTACGACGAAACAAATCTTGTAGACAATTCTGGAACCAGAAAAATCATCACGAAGAGGGGAATTAAGTACCCTGAGAGCAGGGGTGCAACAATTAAATTTCCAAAGGAGGGGGCAATATAACTTTTTATAAAGAATCATCGATCCCCCGTATTGAAGCGGGGGGTCCAGGGGTCCTCCCCCGGGAAAATTTGTATTTCAAGGTGGAAAATGGTGCTATTTAAGCAGTTTTATTATCTAAAAATTGATTACACAGCACTTTCTTTGCCCCCGTTTGCCCCCACTTCAAGGTTTCAGAGGGGGGGGGGGGGGGGGCAAAATACCCTTGCCTCCCCCTGTTGTTGCGCTCCTGCCTGAGAGGATACAAAATTTGTCTAAAGCGTGCACATCTATAATTGTTTGTGGAAATGCAGCAGGGGATGTAGCACCACCTTATGTAAACTATAAGGCGGAGAAGATTTGGACAACTTGGACTGAAAACGGACCCTCGGGAACTCGATACAATAGAACTAAATCTGGTTGGTTTGATGGGCATGCTTTTGAAGACTGGTTTACATCTTTAATGTTACCTGTTCTAAACTACCAGGAAGGTATGGTAATTCCAGACTGAATTTTACTCTGAAATAATAAAAGTTTCCTAACTACAAGTGATTTTTGCTGCAAACGTAGATCAAAATCTTCCAGGATGCGATTTGCTTAGGTAAAAATGTTAGTATGATCGACTCTTTAATTTCTAAATTATAAATAAATAACAACAATAGAACTTCCCAGAAAGTTGTGATAAACTGACGATATTGCGCGAGTAGCAGACCCGTACGTGACTACAGAGAAAGGCTATTTTCCTTGACCGTTAAGATTTCTGGGACGAACACCCTCTCACAGCTAGGGTAATAAAATACGGTCAAACTCTTGCAAAAACATCCACTACCGCTCTTTGCCACTAGAAATTTAACGAAGTCAGCTAGGCGCAGCACTCCAATAAATTAACTTAGAAAAAAAATACTAAATATGTAATTCTATCAATACATTTTACAACACAACTTATGTTTTATTTATTTTCTGGAAAAAATAATATTATCATACGAATTATGTTATAAAAGTGACAAAACTCAATAAGTAAATTTACGGTGTATCGTTTTTTTCAATTGTTATGTAGTAAACTAATTTTATACAATTAAATATATATATTTTTATAATATAGGCTACAGTAAAATTTTGCATAGTTCTGATCGAAAATAATATAATGTATTAGAAATAAAAAATAATTATATTTTTTGGTATTAAAATAATTTTTAATAATAAAATTTTTGTAACAAAATACGAACACACATATATAAAACTAGAGGTCCTCTAGAATTTTTATTTACAAGTTCCAAGCAGAAATTGTTTAGCTATTGTTAATTTTATTGTATCAAAAATCATTCATATAAGAAAAAAGAATATATATATCTCAATAGATGTAACATGAATACACCCTATCATATGCATTAAATATATTTTAAGTAAACCTTAAATAAGACCAAGTTTATTGAGTGTCGCAGTACGCAGCGTGTTTCAAAGCACGCCGGCCGTGAAAGATCAGTACGGCCGCAGTACACTGCAACGCTCGGGCAGCTTTAATGAGGCAACTAATTATGCTAGACTCTTTATAAATATACTACCTTAAAGCTAAAAGTATAATTATAAACATTTATTTAGACATTTTATCGCATTGGGCTCTTCAAATCGGTGTAAATCGTATTTTTATCTGGGTGGCAAAGATTAAAAAAATATGTCGTGAATTAATCTCTTTATATCATATCTTAAATATTAAAAATTTAATTTTTTCTTACATTAATGGGTGAATTACAGTTTCTCGATTATTTTGGTAAGTTTACGGACAGTCAAAATTAAAAACTGTATAAATGGGTAGCATTTTAATGTTTTTAATTTGCTGTCACCTAGGACTTAAATGCAAATTTTCGGTTATAACGCACAAGGTCTACAGCGGTAAACTTTCGGTATGTTATTAAGCACAGTCAACTCTACCAGAGTACAAAAATCTGGAGTAAAACGAAAGTCTACACGGGAAAGGGCGGCTACCTGATCCGAGAATGAAGGATAGGGCGAGATGGGAAGCGAAGATAGGAGCTGGTTATCGCGGTTCGCTTTCCTTCCGTGTTGGAGAGAGAGAGAGAGAGAGAGAGAGAAAGGCGATATTGTGGAAGACCTTCGAAAGATTCCCGCTAGATGGCAGGCCTCAGAGCTGCAACATTCGACAACCTCCCCTCACAGAAGCTCTCTCGCCACTAACTTGCCAAATCTCACCCGCTAGCTTATATACGTGCTGGCTGGCCTTACAGTAGTAATAAACAAGCATTTATGAAATACTTAAGCTCATTTCCAACAAATTCTGACGAATGACTGTTTTTTGTCCTGCACCAATCCCCTTAAGTCTTAGGTTTATCTTGATAGCAATAGCCAAGTACTAGAAATTATTCTGAAGGTCTTCTAATGAAATCTTCATCAGCACAGAAACAGGGCTGTCATAAGCCCCGAAATATTCTCTTACTTCTTGTAAGAACAGTATGTTCCTTAAAATTTCCAAAACTTGAAATGCATTGTTAAACAATTACTTTTTCACAATCTAAAAGTTTTATATATGGCTGGCAACATTACCGATGGTAAATATATCAATTGAAACTATCATTTGACCACAAAAATCCAAAGAAATATTAATAAATAGTCACATTAAAATTGTTAAAATTACACAACATTTGCCAAGAAACAAAAATATAATTTAAGGCCGTGATGAATTTAAACAACAGTTTTGCCAACCTGAGTCTTTGACCAAATAACAGGAGACTAATTTAACCATAAGTAGTATATAAAAGGGGCTTCTGCTACAGGGTCCAGGGTGTGTTGTCGGTGGTTTCGCCGCCATATTGAATTGTGACATCATGGTGTCTATCTTGTATAACGACTTCACCGTTACACTTTTCGTTACGGTCGCCATATTGGATTGTGACAACAAAACAGCCATCTTGGATGACCTTGACCCCGGAAGCCATTTGTTTTTTCCGCCATCTTATAATTCTAGAACTTTCCGCCATATAACACCCCACTCCCTAGCGTTGCAATTTTCTTTACTGCCGCCATATTGAAAATCCATGTTTTATTGAGGCTATAAATGCGGGATTTTTTTAAAGTTATTAAAATAATTAATCATTTAAATTTTACTTGATTTTAATGGAAACATATTTAAAATTAATAAAAATTATATAATTATGTTTTGATAGTAAAATTTATAAAAAGGCACTGGGTTCAAACCAGGTGATTAAACATTGCGACGAATCCATCCTCCACAGAAGCCACCGGCAGACTGACCCACCACTAATGTTTAAGTGAACATTACGTCAGTCAGTATAATGTAATGGCTGGAATCTTAGAGATGCATATTGTTTCTGTCTGCTAGAGGATGCTGCCGGCATATTAGTTAAAAATTTTACCCGATAGAGTAAAGTACTCATTAATTTCTGTGGCATCCGTCATATTAAAATTTGGCCGCCTTCTCAGAAATCTGTAATTTTTAAGCTATAAATTCGGAAAACAATTGCAATTAGTTCGATACTTGATCAATACAAAAAAGATAATTTAACTAAGATTAAATCAAAATGACAGGTTAGAGAAATAAAGCACCTTTAATTTTACAAATACTTTTTTTTTATATAATTACTACAAAAACAGAAAAATAACAAGAAAATGACTAGCATTTCTCGTTTCCTACATCTGATACCCACGAATTAAAACGTGGTTGAAAGCCCCACCACTTGACGTAGGATCGTCCATTTCTTCGTTTGAGAATCTTCTATACCAAATATGTATCTGGATACATCGTAGGCTAAATCATTTCTTCGGCATAGAAGTCGCCACAAAGAGGCCGGGGTTCTAAATCGAGGTAGTAGGTCTCTTCATTTTTCATTTAATGTGCAAGTCTGGCTCTTTTAGGATATATATATATATATCCCGTATCAACTGTATGGCAGGATGATGGTCACTGGCCAGGTTCGGCATTGTACTGGCTGAATACAGTTTGTAAGACTTTCTTTTATACGAATTATTCGTCTGCAGAAACGTCTTCCTTATGCTTAGCAAGAGCAAGATCGGTTTTAGTTGCCAAATGAGTTAGTGCTGCATTCAGGCTTCTTTGAAAAGTCCTCAAATCGCCGCATCTTTGTGCGTTGGATACTCCGATCATGTCGCGAATTTGAGAATCCGAGGCTTCCATGCACTGGTTGATGGCTAGCAGGTACTCTATTAATTCTTTTTTACACTTTATACTTTTTGAATCATTAGCGAAATGTATGTGCGGATATTGGCATAGTGAGACTCGAGAACAGTATGTAAGTGACGACTGCTACGACCGAATATCGAAATGCTATGACTCATGTTTGACGATAAGCTGATGAAAACATTGTCTGTACCTGCCTTTATATAGAGGTCAGTCCTTGAATATAACTAGGAATCCGTGCTCGTTTTTGCAGCACAAGTTTTTGAATTCCTGAGAAGTAATTTCGGTGTTTACGTGATCTTCGTAAGCGTGACATAAATTAAGTTCGTCCATGCGAAAAAGTACTACGATGTTTGCGTTGTCTTGTAGGAGATGTTTCGGTATACGACTGCACGTCTGACACAGGTAAACACAGACGACTTTGGCGTGTCTGGTTTTATGATGTTTTGCTGAACAAATACTGGCAGATGAGGTTTTGGCCATTTAGAATGTATTATTTTATATGTTTTCTGCAGTTATGATTATTTATTATGGCTGGAGAAGTTCCTGCAATGTTTGGTTGCATCAATTACGATGTTGCTATCTGCTCAAAGTCGTTTTTGAAGTTAAATTCCTTAGGCGCGTTGGTGCCAAAGTCGCCTGCATATTGCGGCATTAAACAACATATATATATCTATATAATCGCCTGTATGAACACGGGGAAACATATGAAGCTTATCGCTGTGCCGAATAAATCTCTGTGGAAGCAAGAATGTTCTGGAATGCATTTTATAAACTTTAAGA
Organism: Bacillus rossius redtenbacheri; assembly: GCF_032445375.1. Classification (NCBI taxonomy): domain Eukaryota; kingdom Metazoa; phylum Arthropoda; class Insecta; order Phasmatodea; family Bacillidae; genus Bacillus; species Bacillus rossius. The sequence continues at coordinate 46,419,499 of NC_086339.1, read as the reverse complement.
ATCACACAAAGAAAGAGTCGCAAACTTTAAAAATACTTTATAATTTTAGGACTGTACATGGTTACACAAAATTTTATCCTATATTCACGTTAGAGGTTTTTTAACATTGTAGTATAATGCTTGACTGTTGAACGAAAGTACTTGAGGTGTAATCTTGTATGTTTCAACTTATGTTTTACAATTCCTTATATGACTCATTATTACATTTTAACACGGTAGTTAAATAAATCTAATTTTTATTGTTAAGTAAGTGTTATAATAATAACTTTAAATGAACAACCTAGTCTGTTGGTCTGGTTATTTTACACTGGGTAGAAATATAACTTTTACTTTACCCACATTGAAAATAAATCTTATAAACATAATCGAAATTATTGATAGTTTATATGCAAATATGTGTATATACATAAATATAAAGAAGAGTTTATGTTTGTTGGCAGGTTTTTTATTTTAAATAATGTAAACTTTTATTCGGATCTTGATGAAATTTTACGCTCGTGACCTTCAAAAGAAGTAAAATGTCACTGTCTACATAAGATTCCTAAAAACCATCCCCATTTCCCCTCTCCCCACCGCCCTTATTACGTAATTTTGGTTCTTCCTGGTAAAATATTACACAACTGCTATTTAAAATAACAGTAAAATTACTGTCTTCATTTAATTGTACAAAAGGGTGTCTGCAACCTTTATGGAAATAAATATCAATGAGTATGAAATAAAGAATCTGCAAAATACAATGCTTTTAAATATTTATTATTTTTCTATATATTAAAAAAATTAAAAGCGATTTAGTAAATATTTACATCATAATATTTCTAGAGTAGGTGCTCTCATAAAAATATGATACGTATAAAAACCTGAAAATGTAATATTTGAGTTAATCTCATCCTATTTTATGACTGATAAAACGGCATTGTGATATTTCAAGTAGTGTACCATTAATACAATGTTTTCAACAGTTGATAAAGTTATGTTAACTACATTTAAAATGCTGTAAATGGTTGTAGCTCTGGGCATGAGAGAAGAAAGCTCACGAATCAAACATTTATAAAAATGAATTAATGGGCTGGCGCATCTTCGTTTGCACATAAAGCAATGAAGATGTTTTCATTTCGGTCAGTGTGTCGTATCTGAATGTTTGCTGTAAGTTGCTTTTGCACCCACGTCTGGTTGTTTTTCTCCGAATCACAATGCAGCGAGCGTGCCGGTGCTTGAATGCCAGGATCAGAGTTCGTGGGGTGGAGGGGGGGGGGGGGTGAAGAGCGCGGTTGGCAGGCAGCGATGTCTTTATAGAACTCCTCCCACACATCTGCAGCTGACCCCGGGGCGCGTTTGCAGCTGACTGGGCAATCGATCGCCCGAGACAACTGCAGTTTCTGAGAAACGGAGCGAAAACAGCTGACTTCACGTCTCGGTTTTCATCGCTCCGAATCGACGACTCAGTTGTTCACGTCCAAAGACAGATACACTACTGTGCTAGATACACATAAACTAAAAGTTCAATATTGGAAAGGTCAAGTAATGTGTATTTTCCCTTCATTTCGGAATTAATTTTGTGTATGTATCTACATGTGTATATAGGTATTTGAATAAATAACTTGATAAGTTTGGATGTGACTTTTTTACAGCGTGACTAGTCAAAGTTTCCCGATTAAAAGTTATTGCCGCATAAGTCGTGCGAAGATATCTCTCTCTCCCCCCCCCCCCCCCCTCCCCCCAATTTTTTCCCAATCAAAAGTTTAATATGTTTGATGTTATTTTGAATTCTTATCAATAGTAGCTTTATTTGTACATTATTCAAATGATTCATGCAATAGGGACTTTTGATCGAATGCAGTTTGTTTTTTGGAAATACGCCATTGCAGTTTTACACTGTTTTTCATGGAAAATTACGAAAAACAAAAAATAAATAGAAATATGAAGATAAAAAATCACAGAAAAAAAGACTAAATCAGCTGATATCGGAAAAACAGATGTGATATTATTGACTGATGTATTGCTGTGAGTGTTGTTGGTTTGCTACTGAGTTGTGTAGTAAATTGGTTTATTTTTTAATTAAAGGTATTCATAGACTTTTTTAATTCAATGCTTTGTTGACTGATAATATTGCTATTGCTGACAGTAAATGCTGTTTTCTTAAGTTTCCTTTAAATTGAGTGTTCTTCCTGTATGAGTGGTGCAGAATTTTCCCAGAGTATTCTATGGATATTGTCCTAGGCATGTTTGAAAAGTCTAGATTTTTAAGTTTCACCCTTCTTTATGTTATTTTTGTGCTCTTTAATACGTGTTAAAAGGGTCCTGCTATTTTCTTCTATGTTCCTACAACCACATTCGCAGGGGATCTGATACACACAGTTATGACATTGAAAATTGTCTATGGTTGCACCGATAATCATGCTTTTGATATGGAATTTGACTTGAAAACTGTTCTTAGTCTGTGTTCGTTTCCCAAACGTATTATTTTTCTCCGCGATACCATGAACATAAGGCATAATTAATGTGCCTTTTGATTTATCTGTACAGATAAATCAAGTGGCACATTAATAATTATTCCCTATGGTCATGGTCTCTCGGGAAAATAAATAAAAATAAATAAGTATTGTTCCTAATACTTGTTAAGTTTCATCGTTGGTTGCATTTGTCCGACATCAGCTGATTCAGTCTTGTTTTCTATGGAATTTCAATCTTCATATTTTTATTTATTGTTTACATTTCATAATTTTTCCATGACAAACAGTGCCTAACTGCAATGGCATATGTCATAATTAATGCATTAAATTAGGTTTATTTATTATTGCTTAACAAAAATTTTTACTCACACTATCTAATAATTTGGTGCTGGTGGGGATTTAAAAACTTCTGAAAGAATCCTGTAACTCGAACTGGAAAACTTCGACACATTTTGGATTTTAGTGTTTTTATGCAGAACCGTGATTAATTAGCCAATCAATTTTTCTCAGTTTGACGTTTAGCTATTGAACAATCTATATATACATATACATAAACATATGTGTGTAGGTGTGTGTGGATGGGTAGTAGTTAAATTGTGTGGGTTCCTTTTAAAAACACGTGGACGAGAAACCAGATCTGTTAATAGAAAGCGCGAAGTGAGTCAGCGCTTCATTGAGCTGACAACAGATGTCAGTGTAAGTTCTGGTGATGAAGTAAACAGCCTTTTTTGTATCAGAACAATGATGTAGGTCATACCTACATAGCTTCGTGTGTAAAGGCTTCAAGAATGCTGACTAAACTTTACGTTAAATTTGTATTCTGGCGACACAATTATATTGTTTAAATTATAACAGTTTTTTTTTTCGCAAATTAATACAGTACCTGTTGTGTTATGTTAATTTAGGGGAATCTTAGACAACTTCACTTACGCCACTGAACAATAAAGCCATCCATATGGAATAAGAAAACCTGCCAATGCGTAAGTCACTGTAGTTCACTTGCCAACTGACTAACTTGTTGGGATCCAGTCCGACATCACTTCATGCAAACGCTTTATGGATTTATACATACACACAAACATACATATCTGTAGCTGGAGGCAAAATACACTATGTACACTTTTGAGCACAGACAAAACTTGACAATCGTTTGACGTTCTTGCTAGTGTCATTCAACACATTACGATCTACGATATGTTAAAATTTCACACATTTTAGAAACTAGTTGAAACAGGTACTCTTTAAAATTCTTTAAACGGCTCTGAAGAAGATTAATTTTTTTTTTTTTCAATGTGTCGAGCTGTTCAAGACGAATGAACGGTAAACAGCATTGTTGTATACGCACACACACACACACACTTCACGTTGATGAATGGACTGCAATGCTCTTGACGCGGTTTGACTATCATTAGCAGGTTATAAGCTGCACGAGCAGGGAAGCCTTCATTTCACAGACGAGAGAGCCACACCCAAAGTTACCCGAAGTTCATGCTCGCTTTTTTTTCCGTTCTATCTCATTGTATAAACCGGTGTGGCATTAAATTTTGCGGTCGATTAGGATAGGTTAGCTACATTATAAATACTTTAAAACATTGTGGATGGTTGGTTATATTAGGTAAGTATAGCTACATTAAAAATACTGTAAAATAATTTTATGGTTGCTTAGCAAATAACTTTTTTAATATGTAGCTATCCAGGGCTAGGAAACCGTTAACATGATTTCACAGTATCTTTAATGTAGCTATCCTAACCAAATTAACCGTCCACATTGTTTTAAAGTATTTATAATGTAGCTAACCTAACCTTTTACAATGAAAAAAAAAAAACCGAAGATGCACGATCGGGAGTTTGGCTCTCTCGTCCGTGAAGAGAAGGCTTGCCAGCACGAGCAGCCTGCAAAGATGGGACCTTGTGACTGACCGCAGTCTGGTGGTTCCCGCGCAAGCCTGGGGAAGCGAACCCGCAACGAGACCGTGGCTGCAGTCAGTGCGTCGCTGGCCTCGAGCAGGGAGAGTCAGGGGTTCGAGCCCGGGTCCCGTGGGGTGGGGCGCAGGGCGTTACCACTGCAGCCCCCGCCTCACGCGCACTTTCGGTTCTTACATTTTTTTTTTTTAATGTTTCAACTTATTTTTTAGCGAAATTCTACGGATATTTGACCTTCTGAGCAATACAATAGGCCTACTATTCTTGTTGCAAATTATCATATTGACGTGATAAAGTCTTATATATCGATCAACGCCGGTTGCACGCACGAAAAAGGATGACTCATTGTCACGTTCCGCCTGAGCCGAGCGTGCAAGAACCGGCCAACCACCGTGCGAGAAGATCTTCTATAATATCAAACAGGTTAAGGCGGGCTTTTTAAAAGCAGGAATTTAAAAAATTTGATTTATTTGTCCAATTTCGTCATTTGAAATTAACAATTTATCGACATTGATTTGATTTAAGTTTATTTTTATAACTTATTGTTCGTAATTATATTTAAACAAATTATTTAAATTAAATTTGCAAAATATGTAAAAAAATATTTGAAAATTAAAAAGTATGCAATTTTTCATCAATGTTTTCTTATTACGTTATCACGTAAAATTATCGTCCGTAAACCGACTTTACAGAAAACCTCCTTTTTTTATGATTTAAACATTTTTAAGATGATCCCAGGCTTAAAAACCTTTTTCGAGGCAGTTTAGGGTTCCAGGTAGAAATTTTTACCAAGGCGCAGCTTCAGCCTTAAATTAAAAATAGCCTTAAACTATTTTTTTCTGTACTTATAGAACGAAAGCATCAATTAATACAGTAAGTTTGGATTATAACAAATTGAAGGAGCGAAGCTCTGCCAAGCTGTTCAGTAAACTAAAGTGATTTTAAGTTATATTACTTTGTATTTTACTGAATTTTAAAATACACATGCAAATCCGCTAAAGTGGGTTTTGTTGTATTTTAATGGTTCAAAGCATCCGTTTCATTGGCTTGAATGTCTCAACTTTTATTGGAACAGCCATTGGTTTTGGTGGTGTTCGTCCTTTTGTCTCAAATAACAAAAAAGTACAAATACATTACATAAAAATACGGGTATCATATCCCGTTTTATCATATTTAACATATGTATTGTTATGTTTGCGGTATTTCACCAAACGTTCACTGAATAGTTCAGTAAAATTTTGCGTTAATTGACAGTAATTATTAACAGTGTAGTGCCATAACTTGACCACTTGGCGAAACAAGCTTGGCCTTTAAATTACTTCTTTTTTTTAATTTACTTTTGTTTTCCACTGATATTGTTTATGTTTGCTGAATAGTACAGAAACATTGATACATTTAATGCACGTTATCTATATTTATGTATTTGTTTGTGTGTTTAACACCAGAACAAGTTATTTCAATTTTAAAACGATACGCATCAACGTGACTTCACGTACAACGAACACATATACATGTTTTTTTTTTGTTTTTTTTTTCGTTTTTGAAACAAGGTTGGTTGTACATATTTACTTCAGCAAGTGCACAGTGAAGTAACAACTTATAAATCTACTTTATAAGTCGTAGCCCTATGACGGAATACTTAATTCTTAAAATCTCACTAACTAAATGTTGGTTCCTAAATGGTGTTTATGATCCTGGCTTCAGCCCCTCTTCAAAAATATTTTGTGGCGCTGGTGGTAAAGAAGGAAACGTAACATATACTTTATTGTTTGTTTTAAAATTTAGTGTTAGGTGTATAGGATTTTCAATAAACAAAGTATTTGGTTTTGTTCTGTGTACTTCTGAGTAAAAATAAGTTTGTTACTGACATTCGTGGTAAGTGCATTGTAAGAAATGCATTGCTAAAAATGATGTTATCATAGATTACTTTACTTATGTAGAACATTTTATTTTATGTTAAACATATTGGAAGATATTTACAAAAATAGTCTTATTTAAAAATAAAATTTAATGAATCTAATTTCGTAATGCAAACTAAAAAGGGTGTAAATTATTCACTTTCTTTTAATTATTCAAAAAATATATTTCTGGGGATGCATGTCAAGTAGCATATTCTTCAGTAGCATTTGTGTTTATTCATGCTTTTAGTTTACTGTGAAAGTTAACTACCCACATTAATGCCAGAGGACACTCAACAGATTTTAGTGACATCCCGCACCTAAATTTCCAGAAATAAAATTCTTTACTTTCTTTAAGTTTCAGAGCATTGGTGTGGTTTCACAATTTTATTCTGCACTTCTGTGCCATCTCATTCATTTCGTTAAAAATAAACACTTTTTTTTTTACCCAGCCAGGATTTCAATTCATTATCTGCCTTTTATCTTTTTTCCCTTCCACCCTTCCACGCTTCCTTCATAATTTTACTTCATTAAACCTTTTCCTCTGCAGATCGTCTTTCTAAATCATTATTTGACTAATAATTTTTTTTTCGCGACCTTTATAAACATCCGCCTGCGATCTTAGCTGTAAATGTAATTTTTTGAATTTTTTTCCGTCCATTAATTTTTAAAACCAAGATCTTTACTAAGGTAACACTTCCGTACAAAATGTCTGTCAACAAATTACATCTTCCCAATATTTTTAAAAATTAATTTTCATACTTATTTATTTTCATGCCACTAGCTATATGTGACTCTATCAATTTCTTCTTGTTTGAAAATCAACAGTTTTGATTTTACAGCCAGTGTAAGTTCATGCTAAGTAGAGAACATTTTGTAGCGAATGAGCAACTAGTTGCATAGTGGTGTTTTGTTTTTAAAAGTTTCTACATGGAAGTTACATGTAAGCGTCCACATTAGTCTGAAAAAAGCTATCGGAGAATGATGCTTGCATGTATAACATTGGCAGAGATTCAGAGAAATGGGTAAATTATTACCCTTTCACTTTTTTTTGCACAATTACTCAAGTGGAAAGGAAGTATAATGTGTAGTGTTATAGGTATACAGATATTATCATTTAACAATATAGTCTATTTTCCGTTGACCAGATTTGTTTCCTTAACTGTCTACTTTTCATGAGTGTAATATAAATATGCTACTCTTAAACGTTATGATTATCACAGGCACACCTGGGCTATAATGCTATTCGAGGCTCTCCATTCGCACGTCAATAGTTCATAAGTTGTAAACGAATTACAGACACCTTTTCAACTGCCTGTAAAAGATCCCATAGTGTTTCCTGCTTGACTCGTGATAGATGCACATAGCAATACACAGTGGTTCCGAAAGTAGAAACATATGATTTTTCTTGCGCTCTTGCACACTTCTACTGCCTTTGTTTGCATCGTGCGAAAATTCAGGCATCCATGTTTGTTTGCAAAACCAGCAATATGTCCCCCGGATATTTGGCACCCTTTTTTACTATCTTAAGCTCTTTGTTTCTTGATTATGTTTATTACTTCCAGCATAATTTTCGAAATCATTCTCGTAACTGTAAATATAATTTAAACTCTCTTATTAGTATTAAAGGAACATCGTAATGCGTCTCTTTGAATTCTTGACTTCGTGTTGAATATTGAGACGGAACTGAATTCTGCAAGAAGCAAGAGTTATTTAGTGAGAAATCATGGACGTAAGCATTGCATATGTTTGCAAAGAAAACCCAAGACTCACCGGTAAAAATATCCACATAACACAGAAAACAAAAAACAAATGTATAGACTACATAACAATAATTAAGACATGAAACCAAACACAAAAAAAAACAAACTGAAAGAATAATTATGTAGATCCAAATCAAGTTAGAATTACTGACAAGAGGCAAACAGCTCTAGACGACGAAAAGGAGACAGCACAGACGAGCACAGCAGCGAGAAAACTCAATATGCACACAAGTAAAGACAAACACGATGACAACGTTTCGGTAGTTGTGTTTTTCTCCCGTCATCAGAGACAAAGGCAGACTCCAATAAGTCTGACCCGTTCACCGGCAACGCCCACTATGTTTCATACTTGCCAAAAAAATGTAAGGCCCCCCCTGAAACCCGGAACCCTGCCTTTGTGCCTGGACAGGGAGTGAACAGTTTTGGTTTTTTTATTAGTACTTATAAACTTGTTTGTGTCGGGACACCTGCTGAGAGTATGGGGAAGTTTTCTTTATCAACGATACAAGACCGTTGTAGTTCTGTACTTTCAAACTCAACGCAATGCTGAGTCTTCTACAAACTGCATGTGGGTAACATTTAAACATTTAATACGTCGTCATTTCCATCGCCAGAACCTTGCCTGAATTTATACAAAACATAATTTACTATCAGGTCATCATCGACAGACATGCTGCATGACGAAAATGTTTTCCCCCGAGTTTATTTTCTTGTTTCTAATATGTTTTTTTTTTGGGTTCAAAATTTTTGTGCTGTCATCATTTGTGGTTTTTTTTTTTCGTTCTCTTAGTCCATTTTTCTTTATTTTTCTTTGTTTGTTGACCATATTCCTGTTATGGAATATTATGTGGTGTTTATATCCTTTTGACAACAGCAATTGTTTGCTTAATTTGTGTTTTAATCTTTTGGGTTTTTTGTAGTTTTCTTCTACAGACATACATGTGCTTAGCAATGGCGTATGTCCAAAAGCTTACATCAAGTCATACACTCCCATTGCACAAATCTTTCAAATATAATAATTGTTTCTAATATGTTAATTTCATTGTAACTTTGCCTTTTTCTGACATAAATACATTTATGTTACGATTATTTATCTGTTTTAGAATTTTCTTCACCGCAGTTATGGCCGTAGATGTGTGCTCCACATTGCTCTGTTGTCGAAACCGTTATGGTTTTCCGACAACTCCTCGATCATGCCAATACACCTTAAGTGGCAGTTGTTGCATCTTCAATGGCGGCTTCTCTTGAACAGAGCACTTTTAATTCCATCACTTTCCTGACCTTTTTTCTTTATACTATAACGCTATTTTTCTTCATTACTGCAACTGTTATTTTATTTGTTTCACGAATTAATTCGGAATAGTTTAGACAAATAAAAAGTGTCAATAGGGTTGAAACAACCCAATTAATCTTTAGACTCAAAACACTGACTACTTAAAATAATGTCCTTAGTACAATTAAACAAATGTTCGTTATTTGGAAAATTTTAAGTTTATAATACAAGCATTAATTTGTTTCACCCAACCAAAAAGTGTTAAACTGCAGTCGTTTGGTATAGGCGAGTATGTATTTTTGTTATTTTAAAAAGTACTTAAGGCCTGGCTGGTAAGTTGGAAATAAACGTTTCAGACACGGGATTTCGTCACATATTCTCTTTTAGGGAGATAGTGAGAAAGAATAAGAGAGAGAAAACACCATTAACGTACGTAGATGGAACTGTGGTGATTTTGTTTCACTTAGAAAAAGATTGATTTGAACATCCCATTTAGTTACATGAAAAACCTTATTATCTAGTGTTTCCCGTAGTTTTGTTTAAAGCTAAAGATTTTCACCCCAAAGGTGGACCTATTGAAGTTTAAGCTGAAGTGACTCATTTCGTCTTGAGTTCGTCCACATAACTGATGTCCTTTTTTTACCCTATGAAACATTTATAAATATATATGTAACTATCTTTGGTTCCTTGCTTTTCACAGGTAAATAAATGTTTTGAACTTAGCAAAATGTGTTTTGAGAATAATCATAAAGAAAAGCAGACATAAAAATTATTACCAAGTTACAACCCTTTTTTTTTAAAAAAAAACCTTACAATTTAACATTTAAATAACCAGTTATGTATTGAAAGTATGATGAAAATAATTAATTACACAATGATTGTGCAGTGTTGCTGCGACATTGCTATCTTGTTTCATATTTTACTGTTAAATCAGCGTAAGTAAAAAATTCAGTTAGTTTTGTCGCTTTACTCAGGTTTTAGTTAAAAAAATATATTTTATCTGTCTTATTTATTATAGTATATATATCTTACGTATCCATATATGTTTTAAGAAACTTTGCCTATATCTATATATGTAGAATAAAAGTAAATTTATTATGGGGAAATACGTTTTGAAGTCGATCCTGTAATTTTTTGCTTGCTTGTTTACAAACCAACTCATATTCTTTTTTAATCATAGGAATTTGTTTTAATATTTTACTGAATGGTTAGGAATATTGTTCAATGTGTTGTAGTCTGAAGTTAAACTAAGATATTAATACCCCGAAACTCTACTGGAATGCTTTCTGAAGATCGCTGCGGGACAAAGTATGCAACACAGTGGTGCTAGTGTGTGCAGCGGGTTGCCTGCCACTGTAACGGCAGGCGGCTGTCTACAGAGCTCGGTAGAGAGGGCCGACTGCAGCTATCTGCAGTGTCGGGCTGGTTTTGCTAATGGGAGAAGCTTGTGAGTGCTGGTGAACCATCTGCTCTTAAGATGCACCCTTGAATCATGGTGTTGGTCATGTTAGAGCATATCCGAGCGTTAAAAGTCGTAGAATGGTCATGAATGGTAAATAGAATTTGCTTGACCTAATGATGTTTTTTGTTAATCGATCGAGCAAACAAAGGCTTACATTATAAATAAAACGACCGGCGTTTGTCTGTATTTATGTTTGTATGTCAATAATTGTTTGACTATAACTTGTGAACAATTGATTGGATTTTCTTAAAATTATGGAGGTAGGTAAAACCAATGTAAGTTCTTTTATGATAAAAAAACAGTTGAAAGGTTTTTTATTTATATAAAAATTCTCATACAGCTTTCAAAAGGAAATACATTACTTCAACTTCTGGCTTGAAATTCTAACAGGATAGTGTCAATAGATATGATACGGCGTGTCTCGATGTGAACTTAAATTAAATAAGAAGCAATTTAAATGTAACTGAATCTAATTATTAGCTTGGAATCAAAAGAGAATAGTATCCATTGAGATCGTGATACTGCAAGTCTCAAAGTGAAATAATAAATAAAATAATTTTAATTACATCTTATACTTCTGTGAGAACGCATTCGTTGAGCTAACCTTTAAAAATTTGTAAAATGATCTACTATTGATATTATTTTGTCAAAAAGGTTGTCGATCGCATTGTAAATAGGTGTTTTAATGGGTTTAAAATGTACAAATACATAAAAAATTTGGTTGTCTGTAAAGTAGGTTAACGGACGATAGTTTAACGTGACAACGTCATAACAAAACATTGATGAAATGATTGCATACTTTTATAAATAAAATTTGAATCATTTTTATTGAATTATCACTATTTTGTATGGATACAAAGAAGGAGTCAAATGAAATCTACAATTTAATTGATAAATTTACTTTTATTTGCACTCATTAATTCAAATATGCTTATTACTTTAACGAAGAGATTATTTTAACTATAACTTTTATACATGTTTGCTATTTAACTTCTTCCAATCTGTGTTATTCTGTTAAGGATAGGACGATAATAGGGAAAGTAGGAAACCAATGGGAGTGTTTCAAGGATTAAGGAAAATGGCTTACCCAACACCAAAATGCAGTGAAAAATAATATATTTGTGCCACGGACGATGCAGCAATGCTAGGAGGAACGGCTTAGCAAAGAGCAATGAAAATGTTACATTGAAATGCATGAAAACAGAATTACGCCACGGACTTGGTCGCAATGCTAGGAGGTTCAGGTTAGCAAAAAGCAATATAAAATGAGCGTAACGGGACATAGCGAAACAGGACATAGCAAAACGGGACAATGTGCGTAACGGGACATTTTTTCGTGCGTACAGCCGGCGTTCATCGATTTATTAGACGTTGTCACGTCAAAAAATATCGTTGTGAAGTCACGGTTTGGAGTGAACCACTGGTTATTTTAAGTATACTTAGTAGTTAAAGTGGCATGCTTATGAGTCCAATCAAAGGTTGATGGTGTTACCTAACCTAGGCTTTGCTCGTATGATGTACAAGCTAGCTCGCATGGGAGGTGGCGACGCAAAGGTACGACACTAGACTCGTGTTACAGAGCCTTGCATGAGAATACCGGCTGAGCCGTCCTTATTAGTGTGTTCCATGGCTTCCATGATCTCTCCAGGAAGATGCTGGCATGGCTTTTTACTGCAGGCATGACCAAGTCCTGCTTCACTCTCCCTGCTCTCTCTCTCTCTCTCCTTTAAGACCTTTCTATAGACAATACACTAATAAAAGAAAGTTTTTGTCGTGTTTGGGAGCCAACTATGATTTTGAGTGTTCAGTTTTCTTGACCATTTCCTCGCTTTATTGTGCAATTTAAGAACATGAAATCATTTTTATTCATCCGTAAATTAGATTTTTTTTGCTGTTTAGCGCAAGTTTAATATCTTTCCAAATAATAACATAATTAACACATCAAATATTGTTATAATATAATGCAAAACGCATTGTAGAAGAAGTGAGCTTTGACTAAATATTCAAGAGCTTTCAATAAATTCGGTTGTATATTAATGGTCGCCCATGTTGCACTGAAATCAGCATCCACTTGTATTTCAGTCGCTTGAAAATCATTGGTTTCGTTCATGTGGTTCCTGCCCTCAGAACTGTTCAGTTATTCAGACAGTGCGCAATATTTTCAGACTTTTTGACCTTGTAGGGCAGTTGGAGCACGCTGGCTTCGGCGCAACCTGTTCTGGGTTCGAGTCCCGGTTTGTATCGACTATATTTGTTACAAATATTCCAAAGTCGATAAAAAATTCAAATTAAATAATTTTAACGGATGATTGTACGCTTGTTTGCGATGAAATTCTTTTTAAACGTTGAAAATCCATTATTATTATCCAAAAAATTCGAAGATAATTTTAGAATAAATAAAAAAGTAGTCAAAATTTAATAATAAACGCACTTAATCATGTAGCGTGGAGTCTTTGGTTAGAACACGATGGGAGAAAAATAAAAATGGTGACAGATCCTTCATTCATCGAGATCAAGACAGACTGACCTCCCCCCACTAAGGCCAATTTATATATTATGACAGCTAGTATGCCGTCATGTCCGTCACTTGTTTTCGTCTCCTCGAAGCAGCTATCTTGATTATGACATAACAGCCGTCATCTTGTTTTTGTCTGCTGGAGTCAACCATCTTGGATTATGACATAATAACCACCATCTTGTTTTCGCCTGCTGGAAGCCACCATATTGTTTTCGTATGTTAGAATACGTTACCATCACGTTAGTTTAAATTTTCCCCGCCAGAGGGTAGTAATCATTTAATACTGTGGCGCCTGGCATTTTGACATTTGGGTGCCACTATGAAAATTCGTAATTATTTAGTTAGAAATTCGGTATAAATTAAAAAATTATATATTTTAAAAAATCATTTATTAAAATAATGATTGATTCGATCGATTTCTGTGCTTGGTTCAATACTTTTTACATGAAGGAAAATAATTATTTTATTTTAAAAATGTTGACTTCAATAAAAATGGTAAAATTTTCCAAAAGAGGCTTATATTTCTGTACTACCAGCCTCCAGGAAGCCGATGAAGACATTATGACCACCATATTGAAATTCTATAATAATATAGCTATAAATTTGGGAAAAATTCTAAAATTAATTAAAATATCACTTCTTAATTTACTGAATAATTCGATGGATTGCTAACATTGCTTCAATCCTTGGTTAATGTATAAAATAAATATTTAATTAAATATCACTCAATTTACCATAAAAGAGGCAGGTTAAAAAAGTATAATAGTAAAATGACAAACCAAAAATTTATTACTTAAATCCCACACTATTACAGGAAAACTTGCTTAAGTTAGCAATCTAATTAACACTTAGTTCTGCCTTGGCTTGAACTGACTAATTCTCAGCTCCAAACGGTTTACCGAAGACAGATAACAGCCAGATCATTTTCCTTCACATTCTTTTTCTTCCCGACAGAGTTTATCGATACTGTGTTTAACAGACTGCTTCATAACGTCGAAAATTAAAAATGGGAGTATTCACATTTCAGAATGCGCAGTTCTTCATTTGGTCCTTGAACAGATAATGGTTACCATGTACGTATTCCAGCTACAAGTTTTATTTTAAAGGTCCGTACGTTGCTACTTCATCAGTAAGCTGATTTATAATGTTCTGCTTGATATCATCAAGAAAAGTACAGATGTATTTCGATTCACTAAACGTACTTAGATAATAGTGTTTTTTTTTTTTTTTTTTTCAAAATTTCATGAAATGCAGATAGCATCAAGTGGAATTCATTATCATTTACCGAGCACAGTCTTGTGTTTAGTGTCGTGTCCATAAATCATAGCAATCGGTTTGTGGCACATCTGTGTGTTTGTACGCATACGAGTCTTCATCATAAACCGATGAGTCAAAATGTCTGCATTTTTAATAGCCACACGGATTACACCTTTACAGTGTCGTCTCAAACTGTCAATACGAATAAATCACACATGACAATCATTACAACAAAACATCATACGAGGATTCTTCGTACATTTACTTCTCTCGTGTCTTCGTGCATCATAAGAAAATGCGAACAGCATATCACAGTAGCCGCAAGGTCTAGTCAATGAATACAATCCTGTCAGATCCAAACCAGATGCTGATGTGTTACTGCAATTACTGTTACACCCATTCCCGGTGTACTCTTTTGGACATCGATGCATTTTTGTTGCAGCGGAACATTTTTCTGCCATGCAGCACGACCTCTGCATGTCTTCAAGCACGTTTTCATTTTTTTCTCTCTGGCAAACTGCTTATGGCATTTCTCACAGCCAAACATTTTGCGAGGAGGATTCTTAGCACATTCTTCATTCTCGTGTAGATGAGCATTACTGTTGTTCGAGAAACTCTTGTCACAGTAACGGCATCGATTCTCATTAGTTGTTGATGAATCACCAACAATTGAAGTTTACTTTGATGGTAAAACATCATTCATTGAGGTTTACTCAGCAGCCAGCACTGTTGGAATTAAGGTATCTTCTGCTTATGGAACCACGCCTGTTGAAGTCTCCTCTAGTGTGGTTGCCATCACTCATCGGGATCTGCGCCGTCATCGCTGACATGATCTCCGCAGTCGATGGCAGAGCTGCCATCAAGGTCTTCGTGGTTGTTCTCGTCAATTCCAACGGTATCTGCTTCACCGTCGTTGCCGCTGTCGTCAGAGTTCCCGTAGACGATAGTACGACTTCCATCGAGCTCTACGTTAAATATGGCGAATATGCCATTAAGATCTAAAAAAAAAAAGGTAATTACGTGACTAATGTATCAGATGAGTCAAACTAGATGATTCCTACACCGTCGTAGTCAGTAATAAACTGAAAGTCGCGTCATCCTAACGTTGGTTATATATTCATGGCCGCTGGGATAATATGCGAGTCAAAACAAAAACCATTTGCAAAGTACACAATTCAAAATAAAATTAAAAAAGGAAACACTAAAAAAAAGGAAGCACAATTACCGAACAGAACATACACTGCACGTACACTCTACTCAGTAGGACTAGATCCCAACAGTTGGATATGATCAGCGGCAAGAATCAGTACGATACAAGCCTCAAACTGTCTTTGGATCTAAAGGTTTTTTGGCTGCAACAGTCTTTGGATCCAAAAATCTGTTGGCTCAAAATTTATTAGGCTCAAAAAGCCATTGACATCAAATGTCTTTGGATCAAACAGTCTTTGGCTCCAACAATCTTTGGCTCCAACAATCTTTGGCTTCAAACAGAACCAAATTTTCTTTTAGAAAATTTAAGCTCATTTATTGAAATTAATATTTTTTAAATACAATATTATTTTTTGCATTGAAAAAGTATCGAAACAAGTACAGGAATCATTCGAATCAATCATTATTTTAATAAATGATTTTTTAAAATGATTTTTTAAACTTTTACCGAATTTATAGCTTAATAATTGAGAATTTCCAAGATGGTGCCCAAATGTCAAGATGGCACGCACCAATGTAGTAAGTGAATACTACACTCTAGCGGCTAAAATTATAACCACACTCTAGCATACGAAAACAAGATGGCGGACATGATGTCATATTAGCTGCCATTATATATACATTGGCATTAGTAGTGGGATGTCAGTCTGTTGTGATCCCCGTGGAGGAAGGATCTGTCGCCATTTTTATTTTGCTTTCACCTGGTTGGAACCGAAGTCTCCAAGCTTCATGATGAAACTGTGATTATTAATTAAAATTTTATTAATATTATACCACTTATTTTTTACTAATACTAATACTAATAAAGATGGCCGCCGTAACGTCACAATCCGAGATGGCGGATATTGCTCTGGCTCCATACCCAGAACCCAGCCGCCTGATCGGCTATTATATACTACTGCTGCTTGTAAGTATGTAACCATTTCTTTTAATTTCTTCATTTCATAATGGGTAGGGCGACAAAAAAACGAGTGCGTCACTCAAAGGAATAAAAAAAAACCTTTCTAAGATCTCAGAAATAAAGCTGGACGAAGACTCACCTGTTTTCTTCAAAAGTGTTTCGGCCACTGAATTTGTCTGTACCGTCTTTATTGCGCAGTCCATAGCTCTTGGCACATATTCTTTAACATTGTACTTGTTCTTCGTCCATTTGTTTGTTTACTTAGTCTTCTGTTGTTTGGTTTATTTGTTATTTCATCATTTATGTTTATATTGCAAAGTTTCGAAGCCAGAGTTACCAACTACTTCTTGGCTTCTCGTTTTGGGCCACGTTCAGTGATATGACGATTTGAAAAAAGGCGCACCATTTTTCTCACGGGCATAGCAATAAACAGTAATCAATCAATAGTTAGAGTTCCTGTGAATGCATTTTGATCATTATCTGACCAAAAAAAAAGGCTTAGCGAGATCTCTTTGAAGTACCGTAATTATCTTTTTCACACAAATTTTATTTCTTTTTTAAATTCTCCTTAATATACATTTAGCTGACTAGACTCATTGTCGGATAATTAATTAAGGGCCGTTGCTCCCACAACCACACGTGCAAATTCTCATAACGACATACCCTGTCGAGATGCCGATGTTGGTCAGACATAAGGTCCAAGGACCTCCAAGCTCGTTTAGCTGAACGCAATCATGCGGTTACACACATTTTAAACATATCCCGTTAGGTATCGATCAGCTGAACACGGTTTGAGGTAGGGTTCACTGTAGCTCACTTCTGAGCTTCCTAATGTTTAACCGACAAGATTATAGTGATATTTTCATCTGTGAAAAGAAGATGGGTGGTGACGGCATGTGTTGCAGAGAGCGCGCAACGAAACATGCGGACGAGTATGTCACTTCATAGTTAGTTGTTTAATGAAAGCGTGGTGTAGAATTTGCTGTCTTTGGTGGTTTTTCTCACAGGTTGTCCGCTTCAGAGTTGTGTAATGCAAGATGTCCTCATTCGAAGCTGCATCTTTAAAGAAATTAAAATTTCCACACGAACATTTGTTTTAATTTTGCTTTTAAGGGGGTGCCTCCCATTTCAGGTCATGATCTTATATTTATATTTATCACTGATCATCATTTAGACTTTTTCAATTTTTTAACTTTCACGAAATGAAAAATATATACACCGCATACGTTTTGCATAATTAACTGCCAAATTTACATTTTTAACGTTTTTGGGTTGTACAAATAAGGAGATTTTAATTTATTGCAGAACTGAAAGTTTTTTGGTTTAACTGCAATTTCACTGGCCACTTCATGATATGGTTTGCATTTCTATCACAAAAACCCATTTCATGTGTCTTGGCTGTCAAAATAGTAACAAATTTGAGAATTTTGAAATGCCAGGTAAAATTAATTAATATTTTCTGAAATAAATTAAAACCATTTCGTGAAGTAGCCAGCGGCATTGCAGTTAAACCTAAAAAGTTTCAGTTCTGCAATAAATTAAATTCTCCTTATTTGTACAACCCAAAAAAGGTTAAAAATGTAACTTTGGCAGCTAATTATGCAAAAAGCATGCGCTGTATATATTTTTCATTTCGTGAAAGTTAAACAATTGAAAAAGTTTACAAGTTTATGTGTTATTACTGTAAATATCAAATCTTGACCTGAAATTGGAGGCACCCCCTGAACTGGACGTGTTGACTCGAACTGGTTCGTGTGAATATGAATCGCCCGGTGAGGGAACTCGGTTTCCCCTCCCCCCGGGTTATAGTGACGTCAAGGCGGCTGTGGAGGGGGAAGCTAGCGGCGGTGGAGGGGAGGGTGCAGTGACGTCATATCGGCGATTGAGAACTCCCGGGAGGGGAGGGGGAAGGCACAGTTGCTGGGTCGGCGGGCCTGGGAATCCTGGCTCCTGTCTGGAAATAGGCGCCTGGATGCTGTGGCGTCCTCGCCGTCTGTGGAACTGCCCCCTTCCCCTGGCCCCCTTCACCCCTCACTCAACCAACAATGCGCGGTTAATCTCGTGAAAAACCAGGTCGGAAGGTTATTACAGGCGATAAAAAAAATTACCAGCGTAACAAAATTGTGTTGCGAGAGGTAGTTTTCAAACACTACGTGTCTACTAAAAAAACAAAAAACGTATTGCTCTATTTCAAGGACGAAAGTCTCCCTAACCGTAGAAATGTTACAATTATTCTCCTGTTATAGCTTTTTTGCTTTACGGTAAGGGGAAGATGTTCCTCTATGTGGCCATGTTGCATGGCCGTTACAGAATTTTGAAATGATTTTGGTTATTTTCCAAGTAGAAAGTTTAGATTTTTAGCTATATAAATTTTAGTATTGATGAGTTGATAAACTTTTTATTCAAGCAAATTATATTATACAAATCATTATATTTTTTGAAAATTATAAACCATATTTAAAATAGCCGTAGTTGTGCTTCTTTTCGTAGTTATAAACTATGTTGGTGTAATTTTGTGGTTATTCTATAAGGGATTTTAAGCCTTTCCGCCTTGTCCATCTTGCAGTTTCAATTATTTTGATACGGCTTGCAATAAAGCTTCCGTGCTAAATTTTTTGGCATGGCATGGCATAGGAATTAGTTTTGGCTGCTTGCTGTAGTCAGCACTTGTGAACTGGTATAGTTATTGTGATAGTTGTAGTCGCCCGCGGAAAACAGTAAGTTTTTTCCTCGCGGCGCTCACAGATTAGAGACTGTTAGTAAATTTGTGGTTGCAACGAGGTATAGAACGTCTGGAAGTTGTGATTTATGTATTTACATGCCAAAAATTGTTATAGATAGTTCAAAACTATAATTATAGCAGAAATATGAAAAAAAAAATCCAATATGTCGAGGTTTAACCCCCATAAACTTTCATATTGGATGTCTGCAATATCCTTGTTACACTAGTGTGTATTTTGTTATAACTTTATAAACAAAACCAACTATTATAATGACATATCTGTGTCTACAAAAAACAATTCATTTAAATTCAAAATCAGTGGCCACATATAGTAGTGCGTACAACCAGAAATATTCGACTTTGGATAAATCAAATATATTTAAGAATAAACTACCAAACCTTATTTTTCACACATTTTTATCTACAAGAAGATTAAACAGAGATAATAAATAAACATTGACTACCAAGTTATATTTTATACTAATTAAAACTTTATATATTTTTTTATATTAATTAAACTAGATATAAATTTTTTCCAATTGTTTTAGAAACTTTTGCATTAACATATTCAAACAGACTAATCAATTTAATAATGTCATGTGATTGCCTAAACAGTCAGCTTAGGTAATTAAATTAATCTACTTTCCATAAAGTTTTTCTTGCAAGCAGAATTTAAGAAGGAAAATGTAATGTTGGTACGAAATTATATAAAAATTTGCCTAAACGTGTGCATAATTTTAAAAACACAAAACAATTTTCTGCCATATTCAGAAGAAAAAAAAACAGAAAAAAATAACTGCATATTTATGTTGAATATTCACACTGTGATAACCAGTATTTTAAATTATGAATATAAGTTCAAGTACAAATATAGGTTAACAAAAATTTGTACAGTAATCTTCTCCCAATATTTGTACAGTAAATTAAGGAACTGATGTTTCACGAATAACATGTTCTGTGCCAAATTCATAATAACATTTAAATTGTAAAGTCTTCTGACAGGACATAATTTTGGTCCATGAGAGTAAAATATTGTCATGGACACAAAGTCGAACTTCCTTCATTTCGCAAAATCACTTAAGCCAACGAACTGCCTAAATAAACCCCGCAAATTTCGTTTACTATGCGTGTGACCACCAAGTTAATTAAACTTTGTTCATTGATCCAGAGATTAGTAGCAGTCCAAAATTTGGAAATGAGTCCAAGGACGAAGAGAAAAAAACTTTTTGTATATATCTCTGGTGGATTAGGAGGGTTTGTGGGTGCTTGGATCATATTCAGTGTTCGCGGTAACGAAAATAAAGTTTGGTCTCGCAAAAGCATAAATAGCATTCAGTAGGTCAAGATTTTGGTCCTTGATTGCTGCTCAAATATGCTTATGTAGATTTATTTAAAAACATTTTACCGGTCACCTAAAATGCTATATTATATTTTTTACATATAGAATAAATTAATATTAAATTTTAACAGTTTTTGTAAAATACGAGCAAGAATTGCACAAAAATTACCTGTAATACTTTATTGGTTTAAACTTGTTAAATTTACTTCAAAGTATGATTTTAATAAGCAATGTATATTTTTGATTAATATTGTTTCAAAAACTCACCTTACATTAGTTGACTCCCCCTCAAATTGAAAGATAAGCAAGTTTATTTTTGGTTAATGTAACACACACAAAACATATCAGTTTCAAATTTAAAAAATTATACTTACTTCATACTATTAAGGTTGAATACTTGGAATGTAATGAGTAGGGACTGCGCCGCATACGTAAATAATTTAACTACTACAACCTCAAGGAAATTTTAAGAAAAAAAAAAAATTATTGTAATGATTTTTTTATAAAACAAAATACATTTATCGTAACTTACATAAAATATAATATTATGCTGCTATAAAAGCATTTTTAAAAGTAATGGAGTTCTAATTATTATAAGTTACGTCCAAAAACTGTATCGTGCTAGTTCGTATGTGGTATAAATATTAATGTACAAACATAATATTGTTTTTTAAATTTATAAGGTAAATCTATGTATAACTACATTCCAAAAAAAATTTAAAATTTTCAAGTCATAGAAAGAAAATATTTACTAGGAAGAATTAATATGTTTTACTTGTTTGTGTATATAATTCTGTAAATATTATAAAATAATGTAATAAATGTAAGTTAGTTAAAGTACCATAAATGTTTATATACATCCACAACTAAATTGGCGTATTAAAGTAATAAGGCAAAACTGCGAATGAGAATTCAAGTTCAACTTTATTGTCGTAATTAAAAATCTATATATAAATTTTACACACCAATTTTCAATCCTTTCAATTCCCGTACAGGGTTATCTATAACAGACTTATATCATGTTAACTTATATATTAACATTATATACAACAATAGCATTGGTTTTAACTGCAAATTAGGAAGAAATTTTCATCTATAAATTGATAAAAAAAATTAAACTACGAACCTCTATTTTATAACGAAAGGACATCGAAAGACAGTTCAGACGCCAATGCGACACCGAAGCCAGGGAGTTGTCCGTGGAAAGAGCTGAGTGCACGCGGTAACAGCCTTAATGTGGCCAACCTTCGCAACAACGTAGTTAAGGGTGTGCAACAGATCGCGTCTCACCTGTAACACGAAGTAGAGCAAGTCAGAACGACGAAGGCAGTTACCAACACACATTTCCTTTCGTAACCACGCAATCCCATCCATTTAAGATATTCCTCTCATACTGAAGATGATACAAACCAACACATTTTCATACCATCGAGAATATGTCCAAAATTTAATTCCAACCTGCTCACAACCTGCAGAGTGCGAACCCCTGCATGTATCAGCCTCAGTAACAAGTGCAAGGCCACAGACTGTTGCAAGAGCAGCAGTGACAGTCCTGGAGCAAGAGCAGAGAGCTGACGGCACCTTCTACCCGAGGTTGCAGCAGGAGGAACCAGGAGACGACAGGAGCAGTAACAAGTGCAAGGCCACAGACTGTCGCCAGAGCAGCAGTTACAGTCCTGGAGCAAGAGCAGAGAGCTGACGGCACCTTCTACCCGAGGTTGCAGCAGGAGGAACCAGGAGACGACAGGAGCAGTAACAAGTGCAAGGCCACAGACTGTCGCCAGAGCAGCAGTTACAGTCCTGGAGCAAGAGCAGAGAGCTGACGGCACCTTCTACCCGAGGTTGCAGCAGGAGGAACCAGGAGACGACAGGAGCAGTAACAAGTGCAAGGCCACAGACTGTCGCCAGAGCAGCAGTGACAGTCCTGGAGCAAGAGCAGAGAGCTGACGGCACCTTCTACCCGAGGTTGCAGCAGGAGGAACCAGGAGACGACAGGAGCAGTAACAAGTGCAAGGCCACAGACTGTTGCAAGAGCAGCAGTGACAATCCTGGAGCAAGAGCAGAGAGCTGACGGCACCTTCTACCCGAGGTTGCAGCAGGAGGAACCAGGAGACGACAGGAGCAGTAACAAGTGCAAGGCCACAGACTGTTGCAAGAGCAGCAGTGACAATCCTGGAGCAAGAGCAGAGAGCTGACGGCACCTTCTACCCGAGGTTGCAGCAGGAGGAACCAGGAGAATACAGGAGCAGTAACAAGTGCAAGGCCACAGACTGTTGCAAGAGCAGCAGTTACAGTCCTGGAGCAAGAGCAGAGAGCTGACGGCACCTTCTACCCGAGGTTGCAGCAGGAGGAACCAGGAGAATACAGGAGCAGTAAGAAGTGCAAGGCCACAGACTGTTGCAAGAGCAGCAGTGACAATCCTGGAGCAAGAGCAGAGAGCTGACGGCACCTTCTACCCGAGGTTGCAGCAGGAGGAACCAGGAGAATACAGGAGCAGTAACAAGTGCAAGGCCACAGACTGTTGCAAGAGCAGCAGTTACAGTCCTGGAGCAAGAGCAGAGAGCTGACGGCACCTTCTACCCGAGGTTGCAGCAGGAGGAACCAGGAGAATACAGGAGCAGTAACAAGTGCAAGGCCACAGACTGTTGCAAGAGCAGCAGTTACAGTCCTGGAGCAAGAGCAGAGAGCTGACGGCACCTTCTACCCGAGGTTGCAGCAGGAGGAACCAGGAGAATACAGGAGCAGTAACAAGTGCAAGGCCACAGACTGTTGCAAGAGCAGCAGTTACAGTCCTGGAGCAAGAGCAGAGAGCTGACGGCACCTTCTACCCGAGGTTGCAGCAGGAGGAACCAGGAGAATACAGGAGCAGTAACAAGTGCAAGGCCACAGACTGTTGCAAGAGCAGCAGTTACAGTCCTGGAGCAAGAGCAGAGAGCTGACGGCACCTTCTACCCGAGGTTGCAGCAGGAGGAACCAGGAGAATACAGGAGCAGTAACAAGTGCAAGGCCACAGACTGTTGCAAGAGCAGCAGTTACAGTCCTGGAGCAAGAGCAGAGAGCTGACGGCACCTTCTACCCGAGGTTGCAGCAGGAGGAACCAGGAGAATACAGGAGCAGTAACAAGTGCAAGGCCACAGACTGTCGCCAGAGCAGCAGTTACAGTCCTGGAGCAAGAGCAGAGAGCTGACGGCACCTTCTACCCGAGGTTGCAGCAGGAGGAACCAGGAGACGACAGGTGCAGTAACACGTCACAAGTTGTAACCAAACATATATCATAAGTAATAGTTATAGCACGACAGTATGGAACAACTTGTTCTTTCCAACCTCATCAATAATTATTTGCTATATTTTATATTTGAAAATGACGGTTTTAGTTCGAAATCCGGTACGAGTTTCCAACTTGTTTTGACATGATTATTAAATCCTTGCATTTTCTACAGCAAATTATTTTTAAAGTTTGTAGACTAAAAAGACTTTTTTTAAAAATGATTTTGAAATTACTTAACAAAAACCACGCCTTTTAAATGCCCATGTCTTTAAGTCTTTCTGAGGACCATTTTCGTGTAACTGACGGAAAACCCTGCACATTATTAAATTGTTCGGAAAAATAACATTCTAATATGTACCTCTCAAATATATAAAAAATAACTTCTATTTACTAGCTAATTTACCACATTTGTTTGACTAATTGCTCCAAATAAGTACTTATAGGTTAAAAAATTGTCTTAGATGACGTGTTGAAAGACAATAAAAAATTTATTTTTTACGACGAGCTATTTCTTATTCTGTCTTGTAATCGCCCTCCCTGCACCTTTTTCTTGTCGTCCTCCCAAAAAAAATGGTTGTTGAACGTAAGAAATGACAAGTTTACTTTCTCGAGATAATTATCTCTTTCGTGATAGGTCGAGCTCGAGCCGTCTCCTTGGCGAGTTCTCCTGCGGTCGCCAACTGTGCTCGTCTTCCCGGCCCTGGCACGAGCTTTCACTTTTCCCTTCTTTCTCCACGGTCCTCCTTTTATCCTTCCATCTCTACCCTCTGTTCCTCGGCCTCCTGCGAGTCCCTCCTGCGCTGAAGGTGCCAGCGACCTCCCGGCTTCTGTTCTTCGAGTGGAGGAGGCTTGTTGTATCTTGCCGCCTCATCCGAATACGTGGCGAATCTCCTTATTCTTACACCTTATCTGGAACCGCGCCTGACTTCCCCCGCCCCCCGGCCACGAAGGGGACTTACCACGCAGCATCAGAGCTGATCCCGCCCAAACTGGGAGATTCCTTCCGAACCCGTGACGAACATTCAAACGTTTCGAAGTCTCCAGGGATGACCGACGATCCCTCTTAGTTTATTTCGCGTCCTTCTGGTTTCCCTCTGTTATTTTGCCGCAAATATTTTCTCTTTTTGTCTTGTTTTCATGCAAATGAAATGCAAAATAGTGATTATAACTTCAACAGCGAAGACATTGACGACCCTTTCCTATCTGGAAGAGTCACGTTCAAAAGCTTCCACTGTAACGTAAGCTAAAAATTTGTTTACGTTAAGTGGCACAGTTTCAAGAGCGTTACATAATATGCATTTTCAGAGCCCTTCAAACTAAAATCTTAATTAATTGGGCTTAGATCATTAGAGAATTCATTGGAAGCGCCGATAAAATTTATAAACCTACCCTGACGACAACAATGTTGCCCATATAAACACACACATACTGTCCGAGAACTCAGAATCAAGCCAGAACAGTTTATATACCTATCATCACGGTTCTGAATAAAAAACCAAAATTCAAAAAGTGTAGTTGTTTTCGAGTCATAGTCAAGGTCTTAAATCCACAACCTGCACCAAATTGTTAAATACTGTTTTATTGCAAGTACACGTGAAGTTATGTAGGAACGTGTGTGTATGTTGTGTGTATGGACTTCAGTAGACTTCATCTGACCTTAGCGTGATGCGTTATGAACACCTGCTCGCATAACGCGACCTCTAACTACCCCTCTTCGAGCATCGGCATATTCCCAGCATGCACTACGTCATAAAGACTCGGTATATGCGCTTTTCGAGGGTTTAGGAGCGCCGTGCAACCGAGTCATTAGCGGGGGTCCTTCTTGTGCTATTTTATTCAACGAAGAGCGGTTTAAAAAAACTTCCAGCGGCTTTTAACGAACAAAAACATCTTTATAAATTATTTATAATGTATTTAGTTGTGTTTTTTACTTAAGTAGTGAAATTAATACCTTTAATATACTATGAATTTACATTATTTCGTTACAGTCACTTAAACTCAAGGATATTTTAATTTTTAAAGTTCAAGATGGGGTAATAAGACCGCTATTACAAAACACTACAATTATTTATTTTAGTACAAATATTCAAATTAATAATATATTTATTTATTTAAAGCAGTTTGTTACGTACATGGTAATTCTATTAAATAAAAAAAAGCATTGTTGAAAATCCTAGGCATGCATTAAACACGCAAAATGCAGATGTTAACGGTGAACGTGGACGGATTGAATAATCATCTAGGCCTCTCTACTTTACTTTTTCGTCGTCACCACTTGTCTTTCTTATTTAATGTCAGACATGAGGAATACATTTTCTGGCTGCTAACAGTATGTAAACAATTTTCTGTACTATGAAGTATTATTTTATGTGTTATACTGAGATATTATTAAATTTAATATTGATTAAAATTCTGCATTTCAATTTTTATGTTCGGAAATTGGTTATCAGCAGGGTTCAGAAAAAATAGCATCTTGCTAGTGATGCGATTTAGTTTTGCTAACTTAAGTACACTTTAAATGGGACTCTAAGCTAGTTTTCAACATCTACTATGTGTTAAGTTATTTTCAACTTCATTTCAAAATAAGATTAAAATTTCTTTCAAGTATACATTTCCTTTATAAAAGGCCACAAAAATTTCAGTTTTATTCATTTTGTTTTAAAGAATTTCAGAATTAGAACTGTATTCTATCAACACTTCGTTAAACAATAAAATTCTTATCATTTGTTTATACTTGCATATTGTCTGTGACACGCACACACGCGTATAACATGAGGTTTTTCTTAGCTGGTAACTGCTCCCTGATGATGGCAACTGCAATGTCGACCGAAACGTTGGTGAATTATTCGCCAAGGACACGGCTACAACCCAGAAGCCAAGGTACTTCACTTTTACATTGTTTGCGAGTTTCTTGTCGCCGTCCTCTGCTCTGGTGTTTGTGAATGCAATGCTTCGCCATGTTGCCATGTCTCCGAGGTGCAGCCAAGTTTCAAGCTTTCGAGATAACTTACAAATATAATTCTATTTTAATCAGTCCAACAATTGACTTTAGAAATTCTGCAAGTTATTAACTTTGTGACTAAATGTTTGCTAGCATACTGGATGTCCAATTTTTAAGGTAAAATATGTATTTAACCTAGAGAGGCATGGACGAAATTTCATTTGGTAAGTATTTGTTTGCGTGAATATCAAGTTTTCAAAGCTAGTGGAGAGTCTGGTGCAGAGTCCAGGGTCCAGGGTCCAGGGTCCAGGGTCCAGGGTCCAGGGTCCAGGGTCCAGGTGTTACTGTTCGGGGGTAGATATACCTCTCTTGTACAATTCCCCTTCGTTCCCGAACGAAACATAAGGTGCGAGTTTTTCCTACCTCCGCGGGGAAAAAAGGAGGGGCTGTAAGGTCACATGACCAGTCACTCCACTGCCTCAGCCGAAACATGGTGAGAAGCCTTGCCGGGAGGATGTGCCACCCGCAGCACGCATATGTTTGCCGGGAGTAAGACCGTCCAGGTAAAAACACTGTTCAGTCGAAGAGAATAAAAAAAATACTTGGGTTGTGGTCCGCGAATATCAACCACAACACAATTATTAAAATTGTTCTATATTTGTTTGTTCGGATGGGATGATTGAAGCTGTTCAAACTAATGAGCGTGATCATTCACGACAGTAACGGGAGCGCAAGGTGGATGATATTTCGTGGATCGCTCGCTGTTCGTGACTTGTGACAAAGTGATCGCGTGCAAGGAAACTCGAAGCGAGAACTTCATGCATTCCACTCCAGAACCCACTCCCCCCACTCACCACCTCACCCCTTCTCGAGAACAGTCACGGATGGAACCACGAGTCACCCTGACCTCGGCGATGGAGTCAGCTGTTCCCTTTTGCGCTCTCGCCACACACGAGGCATGCGCCACTCATGCGCCTCGTGCGGCTCATGCGACTCATGTCAGTTTATTGGCGTGTGGTTTCCCTCATCTTTATGACATCTTGGCTAGCGAACAACCAGTTAACGGTAACAACAGTGTGCGACGAACGGTATTGTGAAAGGAAAAAAACTATAGAACATTATAGTTTATACTTTATATGTTTTTGTTCTTATGTATGAAGTACTTATACCTTAATGACAGCGAAATGCGCGGAGTTAAAATACTGTAAATTCACGAATTTTTTTGATAGTGTGTTAACTCATTTGTGTAAAGATAGAGTTGAATCAATTTTCTGTTAAGCAATATCCTCTTAGTTAACAAAATTGCAACTGCAACCAATTTTTATGGTCGTATTAACTAAAATTATTGTCATATATATAATTATAGCCATCAATCTGCACTTCCCATAGCCACCCCTCTGCACTTCCCATAGCCCCCCCACTGCACTTCCCATAGCCGCCACCTTGCACTTCCCATAGCCACCACTCTGCACTTCCCATAGCCACCCCTCTGCACTTCCCATAGCCACCACTCTGCACTTTTCATAGCCACCACTCTGCACTTCCCATAGCTACACCTCTGCACTTCCCATAGCCACCCATCTGACTTCCCATAGCCATCCCTCTGCACTTCCCATAGCCACCCCTCTGCACTTCCCATAGCCACCACTCTGCACTTCTCATAGCCACCACTCTGCACTTCCCATAGCCACCCCTCTGCACTTCCCATAGCAACCCCTCTGCACTTCCCATAGCCACCCCTCTGCACTTCCCAAAGCCACAACTCTGCACTTCTCAAAGCCACCACTCTGCACTTCTCATAGCCACCACTCTGCACTTCCCATAACAACCCCTCTGCACTTCCCATAGCCACCCCTCTCACTTCCCAAAACCACCCCTCTGCACTTCCCATAGCCACCACTCTGCACTTCTTATAGCCACCACTCTGCACTTCTCATAGCCACCACACTGCACTTCTCATAGCCACCACTCTGCACTTCTCATAGCCACCACTCTGCACTTCCCATAGCCACCCCTCTGTACTTCCCATAGCAACCCCTCTGCACTTACCATAGCCACCCCTCTGCACTTCCCATAGCCACCCCTCTGCACTTCCCATAGCCACCACTCTGCACTTCCCATAGCCACCCCTCTGCACTTCCAATAGCCACCACTCTGTACTTCTCATAGCCACCGCTCTGCACTTCTCATAACCACCGCTCTGCACTTCTCATAACCACCACTCTGCACTTCCCATATCCACCATTCTGCACTTCCCATAGCCACCACTCTGCACTTCCCATTGCCACTACTCTGCACTTCCCACAGCCACCACTCATCACTTCCCATAGCCACCACTCTGCACTTCCCATAGCCACCACTCTGCACTTCCCATAGCCACCACTCGGCACTTCTCATAGCCACCCCTCTGCACTTCCCATAGCCACCACTCTGCAATTCTCATAGCCACCACTCTGCACTTCCCATAGCCACCCCTCTGCACTTCCCATAGCAACCCCTCTGCACTTCCCATAGCCACCCCTCTGCACTTCCCAAAGCCACAACTCTGCACTTCTCAAAGCCACCACTCTGCACTTCTCATAGCCACCACTCTGCACTTCCCATAACAACCCCTCTGCACTTCCCATAGACACCCCTCTCACTTCCCAAAGCCACCCCTCTGCACTTCCCATAGCCACCACTCTGCACTTCTTATAGCCACCACTCTGCACTTCTCATAGCCACCACACTGCACTTCTCATAGCCACCACTCTGCACTTCTCATAGCCACCACTCTGCACTTCCCATAGCCACCCCTCTGTACTTCCCATAGCAACCCCTCTGCACTTACCATAGCCACCCCTCTGCTTTTCCCATAGCCACCCCTCTGCACTTCCCATAGCCACCACTCTGCACTTCCCATAGCCACCCCTCTGCACTTCCAATAGCCACCACTCTGTACTTCTCATAGCCACCGCTCTGCACTTCTCATAACCACCGCTCTGCACTACTCATAACCACCACTCTGCACTTCCCATATCCACCATTCTGCACTTCCCATAGCCACCACTCTGCACTTCCCATTGCCACTACTCTGCACTTCCCACAGCCACCACTCATCACTTACCATAGCCACCACTCTGCACTTCCCATAGCCACCACTCTGCACTTCCCATAGCCACCACTCTGCACTTCTCATAGCCACCCCTCTGCACTTCCCATAACCACCACTCTGCACTTCTCATAGCCACCACTCTGCACTTCCCATAGCAACCCCTCTGCACTTGCCATAGCCACCACTCTGCACTTCCCATAGCCACCACTCTGCACTTTACATAGCCACCACTCTGCACTTCCCATAGGCACCCCTCTGCACTTCCATAGCCACCACTCTGCACTTCTCATAACCACCACTCTGCACTTCGTATAGCCACAACTCTGCACTTCCCATAGCCACCCCTCTGCACTTCCATAGCCACCCATCTGCACTTCTCATAGTTACTACTCAGCACTTCCCATAGCCACCACTCTGCACTTCCCATAGCCACCACTCTACACTTCCCACAGCCACCACTCATCACTTCCCATAGCCACCACTCTACACTTCCCACTACCATCACTCATCACTTCCCATAGCCACCACGCTGCACATCCCATATTTACCACTCTGCACTTTCCATAGCCACCACTCTGCACTTCTCATAGCCACCACTCTGCACTTCCCATATCCACCACTCTGCACTTTCCATAGCCACCCCTCTGCACTTGCCATAGCCACCACTCTGCACTTCTCATTACCACCACTTGCACTTCCCATATCCACCACTCTGCACTTCTCATAGCCACCACTCTGCACTTCCCATAGCAACCACTCTGCACTTCCCATAGCCACCACTCTGCACTTCCCATAGCCACCCCTCTGCACTTCCCATAGCCACCTCTCTGCACTTCTCATAGCCACCACTCTGCACTTCTCATAACCACCACTCTGCACTTCTCATAGCCACCACTCTGCACTTCCCATAGCAATCCCTCTGCACTTCCCATAGCCACCACTCTGCACATCCCATAGCCACCACTCTGCACTTTCCATAGCCACGACTCTGCACTTTCCATAGCTACCACTCTGCACTTTCCATAGCCACCACTCTGCACTTCTCATAGCAATCACTCTGCACTTCCCATAGCAACCCCTCTGCACTTCCCATAGCCACCACTCTGCACATCCCATAGCCACCACTCTGCACTTCCCATAGCAACCCCTCTGTACTTCCCATAGCCACCACTCTGCACATCCCACAGCCACCACTCTGCACATCCCACAGCCACCACTCTGCACTTCCCATAGCCACCACTCTGCGCTTCCCACAGCCACCACTCATCACTTCCCATAGCCACCACTCTGCACTTCCCATATCCACCACTCTGCACTTTCCATAGCCACCACT
This sequence comes from Bacillus rossius redtenbacheri, assembly GCF_032445375.1. Taxonomy (NCBI): domain Eukaryota; kingdom Metazoa; phylum Arthropoda; class Insecta; order Phasmatodea; family Bacillidae; genus Bacillus; species Bacillus rossius. The sequence continues at coordinate 46,388,148 of NC_086339.1, read as the reverse complement.
CTGCACTTCTCATAGCCACCACTCTGCACTTCCCATAGCCACCTCTCTGCACTTCCCATAGCCACCCCTCGGCACTTCTCATAGCCACCCCTCTGCACTTCCCATAGCCACCACTGTGCACTTCTCATAGCCACCACTCTGCACTTCTCATAGCCACCCCTCTGCACTACCCATAGCCACCCCTCTGCACTCCCCATATCCACCACTCTGCACTTTCCATAGCCACCACTCTGCACTTCCCATAGCCACCACTCTGCACTTCCCATAGCCAACCCTTGCACTTCTCATAGCCAACCCTCAGCACTTCTTATAGCCACCCCTCTGAAATTCACATAGCCACCACTCTGCTTTTCCCATAGCCACCCATCTGCACTTCTCATAGTTACTACTCAGCACTTCCCATAGCCACCACTCTGCACTTCCCATAGCCACCACTCTACACTTCCCACAGCCACCACTCATCACTTCCCATAGCCACCACTCTACACTTCCCACAGCCATCACTCATCACTTCCCATAGCCACCACGCTGCACATCCCATATTTACCACTCTGCACTTTCCATAGCCACCACTCTGCACTTCTCATAGCCACCACTCTGCACTTCCCACAGCCACCACTCATCACTTCCCATAGCCACCACTCTGCACTTCCCATATCCACCACTCTGCACTTTCCATAGCCACCACTCTGCACTTCCCATAGCCACCTCTCTGCACTTCCCATAGCCACCCCTCTGCACTACCCATAGCCACCCCTCTGCACTTTCCATAGCCACCCCTCGGCACTACCCATAGCCACCACTCTGCACTTTCCATAGCCACCACTCTGCACTTCTCATAGCCACTTCTCTGCACTTCCCATAGCCACCACTGTGCACTTCTCATAGCCACCACTCTGCACTTCTCATAGCCACCCATCTGCACTACCCATAGCCACCCCTCTGCACTTCCAATTTCCACCACTCTGCACTTCTCATAGCCATCACTCTGCACTTCCCATAGCCACCTCTCTGCACTTCCCATAGCCACCACTCTGCACTTCACATAGCTACCCTTCTGCACTTCCCATAGCCACCACTCTGTACTTCACATAGCCACCCCTCTGCACTTCCCATAGCTACCACTCTACACTTCCCATAGCCACCCCTCTGCACTTCTTATAGCCACCACTGTGCATTTCCCATAGCCACCACTCTGCACTTCTCATAGCCACCTCTCTGCACTTCCCATAGCCACACATCTGCACTTCTCATAGCCACCACTCTGCACATTCTCATAGCCACCCCTCTGAACTTCTCATAGCCACCACTCTTCACTTCTCATAGTCACCACTCTGCACATCTCATAGCCACCCCTCTGCACTTATCATAGCTACCACTCTGGAATTTTCATAGCCACCACTCTGCACTTCTCATAGCCACCACTCTGCCTCGTCTTCTAGTGAGATAAGGAAGGGATATTGATCGATTTTTATCATGCATTATTTATGATACGGTGTTATATAAATTTATGTAAAAGATATTTATATTGTTCTTACTTAGGTAGAACATGTATAACATGTAACTTTGAGATTGACAGTATTAATTGTTTTAAGTACCGGCATAAGTTTTATTCTTCATACAAATAGAGATATATTAAATATTTTTCATTAAAACTTCGAATTACATAAAAAGTAAACCACGAATATTTTCATAGGTTCGTGTACGGATTCAGAAATGTTTGTAAATAAGCTAACTCAACCTTTACACATAAATACCGGAAATCATGTTCTCATTAGTTTGTGTTACTGAACTGAAACGATGATATATTATCTAAATGATACTAAACTTATTGATACAATTTTTAACACATGCAATCAAGTAACACCATAAATTCCTCACAGATAAGAAGGGAAACCGTAATTTCACAGACGAGAGTGTCACACCCGAAGTTCCACGAAGTTTTTGCTCGCTTTTTTTCCCGTACCACAACAGGTGTATTTATTTGGAATGTAGTTTACTCATTCGTCATACGCCATTCTATCTTATTGTATAAACCGGTGTGGCATTAAATTTTGCGGTCGATTAGGAAAAGTTAGCGCCATTATAAATACTTTAAAACATTGTGGATGGTTGGTTATATTAGGTAAGTATAGCTACATTAAAAATACTGTAAAATCTTTTTATGGTTGCTTAGCAAATAACTTTTTAATATGTAGCTATCCAGCGCTAGGAAACCGTTTACATGATTTCACAGTATCTTTAATGTAGCTATCCTAACCAAATCAACCGTCCACAATGTTTTAAAGTATTTATAATGTAGCTAACCTAACCTAATTGACCATTAGTTATCATGAGTTGTCCCAAATAAACGTTCACGGACACACGGCAAACGAAAAAATGGTGGAGTACAAATAAATACCGTTGCCTTGTTTATGGTCTTTCCTTTTATCAACACTGCCATATTTATTTACAATGAACCAAAAAAAAAAAAAAAACCGAAGATGCACGATCGCACGTTTGGCTCTCTCGCCTGTGAAAAGAAGGCTTCCCAGATAAGTATCCCGCGCTGCACAGAGGCAGTGGGTAATGTGCAATGAAGGAGACACGAGCTGCTGTGTGTTGGTGGAGCCACGCAGCTAGGGCAGCCAGCAACCCGGCAGACTAGCGGAGCGCCAGGGGAAGGGTGAAGGGGGGGACATCGATCGAGCCTCTGACGGGCCGTGCATATTCATGAGCGGGCCATTGTTCCGGCGGTTTGGAGCGCGACCTATCGGGGACCACGCCGGGCCTATTAGGTCGCCGTCACGCCGACCCGCGGCCCTGCACCTGCACCTGCACCTGCAGCTGCAGCTGCGACATTTGCCGCCGGGATTGGCCACAGCACACTTCGACATCAATTGCTCTGCGTCAACTGACATTTGGCTATACTGCCACGTTCTGATTGCATGTTGTTGGGTCATGTAAATTACAATAATTGTAATCGCTTTCTTGGTCTTCAGAACGCTTCGGAACTGCCACAGATATTTTTTGTGATTTAATTAATTTCATGCTACAATTAACTTGCCTATATAAATATACCTACTTAATTTTATAAATGTAAAAGTTTGTGTGTATGTCCTTCTTTCACACAGCAACGGAGCACCAGATCTACATTATTTTTTGCATATTTTTTTTAAAAATAATATTAATTATTATTTTATTTCATGTTACTATTTTTCACATTTTTTGGGCCGGAGAGTGACGTAGACTACATCCACTTGTGAAATTCCATCACTGAGTGAGTGAGGTAGGGGTAAACTCAGTTTTATAATAGACGATAATAGGAGGTATATCATAGACACACGAACAGCGTGTGTAATTTCTCCATGTCCGCCACACGGTCATATAGTAAGGTCTGAGAACTTCCTATCCTTCTCCTTGCTGATCTTCGTCGCCTTGAATTTGTAGCGCTATCGTTTGGTTCGTCCGTAATGTCTTGCCTACGGCTTATCTGCCTTTCCACAAAATGAAGCTGATTATTGGCGTCGCGATTTTGCTGATGCGTAGACTTGATGCACCGAGATTGTGCAATCAGTGGGATTTGAAATGAAATAAAAATTTCAGGTTTTCCAAGTGTATGTCCTATAGACTTGAAACTCGGTAGTGATATTCCGTATATCATGATGTGTTTAGCTCGGGCAACGCCGGGTACTGCAGCTAGTATATAAATAATAAAACAATCTAATAATGCTCATTTGGAGATAAAATGATATATAATTTGACCAGTTGCACTGTATTGGTTAACCAGATATCCTTGTTTGTAACTGGTTCTGGGTCATCAAGAGCACTGTAGTCCAATCAGTCATTAATTTGAATAAATGTACGCTTTCTTTGAAACCCATCTAATCTACGATATAATCTTGGCTCTAATAATTATAACCATTATTGAACAGAAGCTCTGCTCAAAATTTGCGTGAGTCTTAAAGTGGGATTTGTCCTAAATAATCAACAGGCATCAACAGGCTATCGGCGATGCAGAGTCCGGCACATGAAGATACTGAGTTGTATACAGGCACGTAGATAGTCACAGTGTGTCGGCGGAGGAGTGACTCGGTACGTAAGTAACTTCGAAAGTAACTCAACAAGTCTAATGACGTCACTGACTTTTGGTAACGCAGGGACTTTCAAATGAGTTGAAGTTTGATACAAATTTGGCTTCTCCCTTTTTCAACAAGTTTTTTTTATTGGAAGAGACCAAATATTTGTCCTATGTTTAACGAGATAGTGTTGGCAAAGAATGCTGCACAGTATCAAATGTGTGACCCAAATATGGTTCGACCATGCCGAAAACACGACTGTGCCACGGCAGATGCAGAAAGTAAAACTGTATGACATTACGCGACTAGTTCAATAATATATTTACTGTGCATGAAGTTTCAACAAGAGCGTGTTTCTATTGGAGTATAATTTATAAACAAAACTTATTTACTTTTGTTCATACTAGCTGATTCTGACAATTCTTCTGGATATGTCAGTATTGAGATCATCTTCAAAGAAAGTAATATTTTCTATTTCATAGTCATTCTAAGGTCTGTGAGGTAACACAGGAACTTTGCGGCTGAACTTTGACAACGTATCAGTTCGTTCCTTGCACCTGACTCGGGAATTCCATACCAAACACATCATCACATCATTCCTGAAGCCTCCATACATACTCTTTTGGCTCTTGACTAATCAATTGAATATAATTGGTCATAGTTTTTTTCCATTTTTGTGGAAATTGAATCTGACGAGTGCCTGGTACAATCCCTCACTTACTGGCTGTGTGTCAATCAAGTGTGCTATGTTAAATGAGAGAAAATTAAAGCACGTGCATGAATGTGCCCTTTTACCCTACTTGCTCCCCCCCCCCCCACCCCCACCAACAATACAGAGGATATTTGCTGTGATTAATTTATTTCTCTTGAGAAAATACAATGGATACTTTTCCAACAAATCTCGTATCTACACTTTCCTTTCTTGTATCGAACTGGCATCATTTTCTCTCCAGCTCCGAGAAAACATTCATTGGTCGTCCAGAAGGGTGGATGGTACTCTCTTAATACCATCTAGTTTTTTTATGATAACAATCTCCAAGATGACACGAGAAAATAAAGAGAAAAGTATTTTACTGAGAAAACACCAGTCTTTAAATAACTGAAACTCATTTAATTGAAATTGGGAAAAGAACAGGAAGAAAACATGATATAATTTTTTTTCCGTTTGGATAAACAACTTTAGAGTCAAAATTATGAAAATTATTTTCAATTGTTATTGTTTTTTAGACAGTCCTTTCTTAAATTACGTTGCTTGTTAGATACATAATGTAATCAACAAACCAAACTAGGTAAATGTGGTTTCTCAGAAGCATCCTTCGAAGCAAGATGATTTTATTCGTGCTGTTTTATGATTTGCAAATTACGCGGGTCAAAATACACCGCGTAGAAATATTAAATTACGAGAGCCACGATATGAAAGCTGGTAGTATGGATTTTTTTTTAATGCAGGATGCGTGTTACTATGTCTCGAAAGTCGGCCATTCTCTTTCGACCCCCATTCCCCTTCATTATGAAGAACACTTGTTGTTTTGCGTGTGTTGGAGAGACCGCCCCGGGCGAACCTAGCCCCTCCGTGGCTGGACGAACATCGCTCACCGCGCGCAGTCTGACGTATGCGCTGCACCAGTGGTCCAGACAAAATAGACGGAAAAAGGATGATGAGTTTGCATTGATTACCAGTAAGCTGGATTTTTCCACAGGTCTTGAATACGTTGTTACGAATGATGCGTCAAAAGTCCCCATCGATTCCGCTTGTGCGTTGTTTTTTATTCGAGGTCAAAGGTCACCAATTTATATTTTTTTACGTATATATCTGAAACGATAACAGCTACCATAAAAATTGGATAAGTCAAAGTTTGTAGATCGTAAAATTCTCAACCTGTGTGAAAATTCAGCTTGTTGGGAATCAATGCAAACTCGAATGTATATTTGATCTTGACTACAGGGCCGCGAGCCGTGAATAGACATGACCCCGTCACGGCTTATTTCAGCTCCGTTAATTTACCGCCTTTTTGGCCGAGCATGGTCTTGGTCGTGGAGGGAGGGGGGGGGCTAACAGCCCCTGCCAGAAGGGCGGGTGTTTTTTTCCATTCTCCACGCGCTGTTACAGAGTGTCTTCATAACCCGCTCCATGACGGGCGAGTTGAGAATGTGCGTGCCTGTTACAAGAAGGGTATTGATTTTAGAACAAAAATAAGCTAAATCGGAAGTACCATGTGACAATATTTCCTGCAACTAATGTAACTTTTAAAAACATTAGTTTAAAATGTTCTACGTTACGGATCATTTTGATGCTTGCACCGAAGTTTTGACCTATTTTAATCTGTTAAAAAAATACTGTTGTATAAAGCGGGGAGGTACAATAATCACAGGCACAGAACTTAGCACGACGTTACGACAGATACGGCACGCCTGTAAGCGTGATTATGGTACCTCTTCTGCAACACATTTTAGCTTTCTTCATCGAACATTCATTCGGTCATCTTCACACTTTCTTCGCAGTCATCTGAGAAAACCCTCGCAGACAGTTCGTGCACCTTCGCACTCATCTTCGTTTGTATTCGTACATTTACAAACAACTTAATCTTTTTCACTCATGCTCGCATATCTTTGACATCGAACAGTAGTTATATTTTATATCTATAAATACTTAAGTATTGCACAACATGACTAAAGTGTGAAAACAGTTTTAAATAAAACCGAAATCCGAAGTTAGACGTGACTGCGATTGTCTTAAGTTAGCGCGAAAAATTTGCGTGATGTTTTGCGAAAAATTTTCGTGTTATTTTGTGAAAAATACAATAATGTTATTAAGTTCGTGTTTGACTTTTAAGTTTAAATTGTTATATAAGTCGCTATGTTCAGCGTTTAGTTGTAATATACTTTTAAAGAACATTTACCCCAATAATTCGCTTTCCAAAACATTTATAAATAAAATATTACATGGCTTTATGCATACAGTTTTATCAATCACATTTTCAGCGAACCAAATGCAATAAATAAATGAATAGACTTTTTTAAAATTAAAATATTCCCTCTAAACGTCACTTTTATTAATCGCTTACACATAAAGCAGTGAAATGGTATCCATTGCTCCCTTTCACGAGATTTTTACTGTATTAATTGCGGTATAAATCCGAAAACCGTTCCTAGACTACGTGTAAAAAATAAATATGTACATTTGAGAGTTTATTCACAGTATCAGATTTAAAAAAATACTACTGTATTCTATTTCTTTTTTTATATTTTCTAGGGTCCTTAATGGTCTTTTCAAACCTTCAACGTTTCATGTTACAATAAATATGATCTGTCTTCACTCCCACCCTCTTATACTTTTCATTAAAACAATGGTGTCTTTATTTATATACTGAATTTATATTTTAAATATCTAAATTATTGAGTAATTTACGGTGAAAATATTTATGAGCATTTAAATGATCTAGAGTATTTACTGTTAGCCAATGTATTGTTTGTTTACTTGAATCACAGACATTTACAACTTAGATAAGATTTGTGAATAGTAACTATTTAATTGTTATTTTATATGTTGACTCAGTTTTTTAAATTTATTTTTGATTCAGTTTTATCATTTTTCATGTTAAATTAAACCACTGTAATTTTGGTTTTGTTGCTATTTCTCTCTCAACAAGTCGAATTGTAATGATTGGCTTTTTCAATCAGAGGCGAGTTTTAAGTCAGTATTGCTTGAAGCTTTTTTTTTAAAAAATTAAGTACTGTACATGCAGAAAGAGCTAGTAATAAAAGAGAAAGGTTTCAGTGCTGAATTTTGTATAAGGTCTGAATAAATTAGATTTAGGCCAATAATGTATTATGAATCGGCTAAGTATTAGGTACTACAATTCACCGACAGTGTTTGCGAGTAAATAAACGCGTGAAGTAATTAATTATCTGCATTTTTGTGACGCCTTGCTTTGCTGCACAAATGTTCAGCCACCTGGTGATATGGGCTTACATACATATCTGACTGACACCAAGTCTTAATATTTCCAGAAACGATCTCGATTCTATGATGAATTATTCCATCAGCAAGTCAAAACTACAAATAATTGTTTAACGTAGTTGTCATCCCGATGGAATTACTCATTTTAATAATTGTGACTTTATTGAAACACGTGATGCTTAATGTCATAAGTTCAGTGGTCCAGAATGACAGTTTTTTTTAGCTATGCCATTGTTGCTAGTCTGGAGAATTTAATTAATTTTATCTCTGAGAACTCTGTTCTGAAAAGTCAACATGCTAAATTCATAAACATTTGTATGAGCCTTGTTCGATTTTTACAGGCAACGCTAGTACAGTAAATTCATATCCCTCAGGATTTATGTGTGTTGAGAAGACCTTTGGCTTGAAAGTTATTAATTCTGTGGTATTATTACATAAATGTTTTTATGAATTTATGCATGGAAGTGTAAGATATTGTGTGTGTGTCACTTTTTTTTATTTCACACTCAATCAATAAAAAAATATAATTGCTACCTACACTATTAAACTATTTGGTTCAACATTTTCCCTTAATTTTTATTTATTTTTAATACCATATATTAGTCATGCTTAGAAAACTTTTCAACATTTATGGTTATTATTAAATTACATCAAAGATGATTATTATTATCATGCCAAAATACCAAACTATAAATAAATATCAAGTTCGAGATATTATTTCGTGCGTGCGCTCAAAGTGTGTGAGGTTTGTAGTACACAGTATTACAGAAACTGGGAGCTGTTTTTTGCTCTCATAAGATGTGAAAATAGTATATGGAAAAAAGTAAAAGGAAAAGATTGCATTTTCATATTATTACTAATGTTAAAATTTATTGTTCCAAATGTATGAAATATCTTTGTATCTGTGTTTATATGTTGTTAGTAAAATCTTGCTTCAGGAACAGTTTTATAATTACTATCCCGTGAGTTTATTTGCATACATATATACATACAGCTTAAGTGTTACATAATAATAATCTTCTTGATCAATAAATATAGTAAACTCAGAAACATAAAAAAATAATTTTCTAATTTTTTAACCTAAGTAAATTGATTTCTTGCCCATACAATAAAAATAATACTTAAACTGCTATCGCGGGTTTTTGAGCCACTGACAATAGGTATGCATATAATAAAGTTATATTTAGAAACTTATTCTGTAGTTGACCAATATTTTATTTTAAAATGTTTGCTGGGTAAAACATTCTCTGTTTATCATTATTTCATTTGTACGATGTGAAAGAAGTACATAAATGCATAAATTGCCTTAAGTCCATATGCTGTTTTTGGTATTGTGAATTTTAAAGATTTATAAAATTCTTAGTTCAACTCATTTTGTGCGTAGTTTTAAACAAAGTTACTGAGAAACTCTTTTGTAAAAATATAAAAACTATGAAATACAGATGGTTACATCTTAATGAAAATGATATTCATTTTATTTAGAATTTGTGTTTTAATTATTACCTAGTTCTTTGGATTACTATGAAAACAATAAAAACATATATATTCCCGAAATTGCAAGTGGACAACCCTGACAACAGTGGTATCCAAATGTTTTTATTATTTTTAAACTTATAATCCCGCATTTTTACAAAGTTGTTGCCGAGAATATTATTAAAATTTCCAGGAACTTTAAATCGTCAATATCTTCGAGTATCTTCAACTGAATCGGTGGAGCGAGCATTGTAACTTATTAAAAAAACGTAGGACAGCCACATATGAAAATTTTGTAACACGAAAATAAAATAATTACTAAATGATCAGACAAATGTTTAAAGCCCTTGCGAAAACATGCGGCCGCATTTGGCCCCTGACTGTTTGCAAACTGACCGCCTGAAAACGGTTTTATTTGTTGAAAAGTAAAGATGAGAACACATGAGCCCACCAGTTCAGGGCAGGGTGATAGTGCGTGCTTCCAGCGATGTTATCTCCTCTGAGCGCAAGGCAGTGGACTCGTCGTGTGTAGGACAACTGCGAGGTTTGAGCGGTGACCATGACATGTTAATGTGGCGAAGAAATGAAGATAAATTAAATAACGATAAACAGAGAATGTTTTACCCAGCAAACATCTTAAGATAAAGTATTGGTCAACTACAGAATAAGTTTCTCAAATTTAACTTTATTATATGCATACCTATTGTCAGTGACTCAAAAACCCGCGATAGCAGTCTTAGTATTATTTTTATTGTATGGGCAAGAAATCAATTTTACCTAGGTTAAAAAATTAGAAAATTCTTTTTTTTTTTATTTCTGAGTTTACTATATTTATTGATCAACAAGATTATTATTATATATCACATAGCCACATACTTTGGTTTTGTGGGTTCCACATTAGTAATGTTAGGTGCAACGCACATAATTTTATAGGAACAAGCATTTCTTTGTGTTAATTACATTCAGAAATTAATAACTTATATAGTCTAAACCACGCAAAAAAAATAAAGTGTTTTTATACTAAAAACCTTATGCCTATTGGATCTATTTATACGAAATAATTTCATATGTTATTAAAACCATACCTTGTCACGTCAATTATACTTGACGTCATCACGTTTGGTCATTCGAGAGATATAATGTAGATTAAGCTTTGACTACTATACTTTCCTAATTTAATTTAAAAAAATGGCCATGTGTATATGTATGTAAATAAACTCACGGGATAGCAAGTCCTGTGAGTGCTTTCGAGATTCTCTGCCGGGTGTTGAAACACGCATCCGCCCCCGGTGTATTCTTCCGCGCTTCTCGCAGTCACACATCACGTGACACTCGGGGTGGTTTATTGGCGTGTGTGGCCGGCAGGCGAGCATTTCTTTCTTGAGGTCCGCAACTCCTGGTCGGAGAATTTTTAACTTTCATTTTATATTAGTGTAAGGTACTTATATTCTGATGTGTAAACTTAATAATAATGTAACCGATTGTGTGATTGGCAAAAGAGCAATGATGCTGGAGTGCCAGTGTAACCACTCTTTGAGTTGTAAAGTGTTATCGTGTTCAATAAAAGACTTTGAAGTTGGATTTGATTTGCCGGAGGTTCGTGCAGGTGTCAGAGACGTTGCTCGTGACGTCACAACACCAGCCTCCCGTCAGGAGGATCCAGACCCGGTTCCAAACCGGCCGGGTTTTTCCTCGGGTTTCCCGCGAGTTGGAAACGTGGCGGACGTTACCGGAAAACCGTTGAGTTTCCTCAGGGTCCTCCTGTTTTCCTCCGCCCATATCCTTTTCGCGTATTTTCCATCCTCATCGGGGCCATCCCATATGACATGTCTCCTCGCGTTTACGTCTACGAAAGTTCAAGCCCATTTATTCAGAGCCTTCTTCGTTTTAAACTTAACTTATCACCTTCCTGGACTTTGACCTTCAAGGAACATTTACCTCCTCAAATACGCTGAAATTACAAATCAAGATATATTATGTACTTTTTAATATTACATAAAAGATAAAAGATTAGTTTTTGTTTACTTTCATAACAGTAGTTTTGTTCGTATTGAAATACAATCAACTGAAGCGGCAAATGCAGCATTGTTGCCTGAACTGAAAATAATTAACAAAGAGAGAAAAAAAGATTCAGTTCCGTACACTTTAACAAAGCAGAAGTTTCCGAACTTTAGTAGTAGCAACTTAATTATCTGTAAACGTAACATTCAAAATATTTTATTTTATAGTAGACTGCGCTGCATGAACCTTTAAGTGCCTCTATTTCAGATTGTCGCTATTGTCACCACATATTTACAGCCTGAAAGTGTTGTGGGAACGAAGTTTTTGTTTTGTTATCACAACCATACATATTTCTTAGGGTACACAAATAAAGATGAGAACCAAAATCATATTTTTACAAGAAAACAAGAAGTTTTATTATCCGTAAGTCTATGGGCGTATTCATCGATCTATTTACTTGCTAGTTCTATGGATTCAGTTATTTCCCTCTGTCAGTTCGCGTCACGTGACGTCAGCTCATAAATCACGCGACACCCAGACAACACGCTGCTGATGCGCAAGTTCAGCCGGAAGTGGCATGACGTCTGTGCACTGACGTTTCCGATGGGTTTCCGGAACCAGCGTTTAAGCCTAGTGCGGGCGAATGATGTAATGATCTTGGCCTGTGTGTGGAAGCAGCCTGCAGATAAACTAGCTGCATAGATCCTCGCTGAGATGTCTTCTTAGACCACCACACCGCTGAGGCAGGATATATCTGTTGTACCGCCTATGACAAACAGTGCAATGGCGTATGTTCAACAAACTGTATTAAATCAAAATTCACCATTTAATTAATCCTTTTAAGAACGTATGAATGGTCTACGTTTCCTTAATCTCACTATTGTTGAGTTAAAATTGCTCGTAAACAACTTCATATGGATGACAGTAGTCGTAAACAAACATCATGTTTTTCTTTACATGTGACAGTTGGGAAACGTGAACCATTGGTCTACAACTTTTGAGAACTGTCAAATTTGAAATTGGTTCAAAAATTCGCCAATAGCATGATATTAATTTTGTAGAGTTATATTGATTAACTAGTTTGTGATACGTTGATAGTTAATCACAACACTTGCTATAGCTATATTTTCATGTTTTAAGTAATTTTTTTCGTCGGAATAATATTAAAAGTAACATAAACATAAAAAAATTTTCACAGAAATTTAAATACTGTGAAAGTGTTTCGAACTGCTCAAAAATTATTATGTACTCTGTGATACTTATGTGTTTAGGTGAGGTAATGTGTTATTTCAGCGCAGTTATGCGCATATCGCTAAAAGCAACGGGATCTCCAAAGTCACAGTTGGATCAGAACGGAATGGGATTCGTAATTCAGTACTCGTTGAAGTAAGTCATGCTGGGTTTGGCGTTGAAGAAATTTATGTTTATTTTTAAGAAATGAAATAAGTTAAGTTATAATTCTCAATGCAAAGATTTTATAAAGAAGGCAAACTTAAAACCTATATATTGTATATATTTTGATTTTAAAACATGTTAGCAAATCTTATTTGGTACATGTAAAATTAATTTTCTATAAATGAATGATTTTTTAATGGATAATTTTGTTTTGATTTCAGGAGAAGCGAGTTCCTGGGATGTATGTCATTTGCCGTCAAACATGCAGTTAAAAAGGTCAGTTGCATCTTAATCTGTACTACACTTATTTTTTTTCATATTTGACCTCTTTTTTAAGTTCTTTAGAAAAAATTCCATTCGGGCGACCTTCGAGATCTATTGTGATTTTCTCGAGAAAGCCATATGCTTGTGTATGAGTGCCGTTAACTGTGTTACTTTTCTAAATTTTAGAGATCAAGTGGCCAGTTCATTTTTCCACTGAAAAAAAAAAAAGAACTACGGAATATTCTTAATAATTTTCGTGCTGTCAAATAGACTCAGTGTGGATTTTCCAACTTTTTTAAACATGCACTATTATTTTTGACGTTACAACGTCTAATAAATCGTTGAACGCCGGCTGCACGCACGAAAAAGTGTCCCATTATGCACATTGTCCCGTTACGCTCATTGTACGCTTGCGCCGCATCTATCTCTCTTCCACTCGATTGGAACAACCATCGATTTGACATTTTCGAGGCACATTAAACTTGAAACACTCCCATTCGTTTCCTACTTTTCCTATCATCGTCCTATCCTTAACAGAATAACACAGATTGGAAGAAGTTAAATAGCAAACATGTATAAAGGTCATAGTTAAAATAATCTCTTCGTTAAAGTAATAAACATATTTGATTTAATGAGTGCAAATAAAAGTAAATTTATCAATTAAATTGTATATTTCATTTCACTCCTTCTTTGTATCCACACAAAATAGTGATAATTCAATAAATATTATTCAATTTTATTCATAAAAGTATGCAATCATTTCATCAATGTTTTGTTATGACGTCACGTTTAATTATCATCCGTAAACCGACTTTACAGACAGCCAATTTTTTTTCCTTTTTTTTTTTTTTTTTTGTATTTTATATTGTATTATAGCGAGCGAGGTTCTTCCAGGAAAAAGAGGATCATGATGTGTTTTGAGAAATATCTTGGTAACAAAGGTTTTCCCGAAACATAAGTGGCTGTAGAAATGCATTCACTTAATTGATCCGGTAATTGAAGGTTTTTCACTAAAGCTGAAAGCAAACGTGAATGTTTGAACGTGTGGCCTCTGGGAAACTTGACACCTGAACATCAAGTAAAATTATTAAAGTCAGTTTTTCCTTGTAACCACAGGCCCAAAAAATTTATCAGCTTCAACGACCAAGATGTTTATGAATAAAATTTTTGAAAATAGCATTATAGAAGTATTCTATTTTGTTTTGGACGAACGTCATTGCTGTTTGTAGTGTATATAATAGAGAAACCTCAATAACGGACAAAAAAATATAAACACGCAAACACACAGAAAAAATCCAAAAACACAAAAATCAAATTCATAGACAGAACAGAAAATTCCTTGGAAGGGGTAAGTCAGACGAAAATGCCACAGCGGGCTGAAACGACAAGCCAGTGGCCACAAGAACGGTCAATACAAACAAACAACAACATTGGACAACGCGGCGACAAACAGACGAGCCCAGCGATGACACTGGACAGATGTTCCGGACAACGCGGCGACAAACAGACGAGCCCAGCGATGACATTGGACAGATGTTCTGGACAACGCGGCGACAAACAGACGAGCCCAGCGATGACACTGGACAGATGTTCTGGACAACGTGGCGACAAACAGACGAGCCCAGCGATGACACTGGACAGATGTTCTGACAACACGACGAGGAACGCATAGAACAACACAGAATGCTTCTCTGTACAGTCTGTGAATTTAAACATTGATGTCGTATGATTTTGGCTTTTTTCCTGTGTGTTTGCGCAGTCATCATTTTTGCCCGTTATTGAGGTTTCTTTATGACATAGAGTAACCTGTAATGGCGTACGTCTAAAAAAATTGTCTCAATAAATCTACCCTATTGCAAACTTAGTCAAAGACTTCATTATATAAGTAAATTTTACATCTGTATATATTCAATAAACGATTTAGTGAGTGACCACAAAGCATTTATTCAGGGAAAATGTTTATTATTGATGTTTGAGCTGACATATTCTTTATAAGGAACAGATAGCTCGTAGCATATATCTTAAGGGTTACAATTTTATGTAAAAAACAAAATCCAGTGCTTATACGAGGGCTTCCACAACTTAGTTGCACACTTTAGTTTTCCTTGCCAAAAACGTAATGTTTTTAAAGTTTAGTGATTTAATGTGTAGGTAACTCAAAGCTGTACTTAATATTTTGTACTTACACCACTATGTTCCTCAGCCCATCGTTAGTGGAACACCCTGAGTTGTTGTCAGAGATGAAATTATAATAGCATGTTACTTAATAAACAATCATTGCGTATAAGATCATCCTTAAAGGGGTAGTACCCTAAATTATTTTCCATATATTTCGTGTTTATGCAAATTATTTTTAATAAATTAAAAAAAAATAACATTAATAAATTTTCATAACAGCCTTTTTCGGCTACACAGCACTTATTTAATTCATTTGATTAATTTAAAGTTTATTAATTACGTCAGTCATAGCATGGTATGAAAGTTGAATTAACAATCCATGTAGCCTTCGTCTTAAAAACCCCTTGCTGCCCAGCAATATTAAAATACTTGAAAACATTTTTTGATGGCGTTTTATTTTGTTTAGCAGCTAATTATTTAAATGAATTTTTGTAATATTTTTGGACTAGTGTTTGTATAGTTTTTAAGTTTGTATCACATTGATACACTGGGCATTCACTTATTTTTTTTTAATATTTAAATGTTTGTATCAATTTTGTTGTGTAGGGAAAGGAAAGGAAAAATATTGTCTTACCAAATGTTATTTGTAAACAAATAATTAATGTAAATCATTACAACAGCTGCACAACAGCCACAATATTAAATATCAAAATCCCTTAAAGTATTTACAAACACTATTCCTTAGAAGTAAAGTTTTCAAATCTGGAATTGATATTTTCTATTGTTGTTATATTTCAGTAAATACAATCCACATGAATTGTAGTTCATACTAAAACTACTAGATATACACTAACAATAACAAATTTACATACAGCTACTTTATTCTTACATTCTTTAGTTATAAGTGGGAATTGTACAAACCTGAGGTCTGGCTTTGTGAACAACATATTATTTTCGTACATAAAACACTTCCCAAGATTCATTACATTATATGTAGGTACTAAAAAGATACAATGTACAAAGAGCTATATTCAACAGCTGAAAACTAACTACAGCCTAATAAAGTTGACAAATTCCTAAGAATTACAACATATTGTTGGAGTCCTACAATGTTGACATTTCAAATGAATAGGTCAATAAGTTTATATTTACATAATATTACACACACTATGCCTACATTATTACATGTGGAATTGCAGAAAGCAGTTTCGTCCCTGTGAAAAACACAAATTTACATTACACTTAGTACATACAACACTTTACAAATTTTTACATGTCGGATGTTTACATATTTGCCTCTTTTCTGAGAAAGATGGCCAGTGCCCAATGCTATCCCGCCTTGTTTCAAAGTTTGGAATTGCAGCTGCTGGTCCACTCTTGTTTTTGATGTGAAACATTTTGTCAACCTCATTGCCAGATGGTGATGGTCTTCCACGCTTCTTCATGTATTTACCTTCTTTACAGAGTGATTCAGCCACATCTGCCTTGAATTCTAGTAGGTCTGGTACTAACTTCTTGTCAATCCCATGTGCATTGCAGTCGTTGCGATACAACAGCCATGTTGTAACAATTACTAAATCCACAAAGTGAAAGAAAAACCTCAAGTAATATTTCTTTGATCTGATCCTAATTCTGTAGTACGCAATAAGGGAATCCAAAAGATCCACACCGCCCATGAACTGGTTGGATGTTGTCACTATTTTGGGGCGAGGAACTGTTGTTTCACTTCGTATCTTTGCATCATAGCGTGTCACCACTGATTTACACTAGTAATTAAAATAATAAATACTTGTAAGAACGCCATTTCCTTACGAATATACTCCCGTGGCGCGGTGCACAACAATAACCTCGAACCCGCTATGTTGTCGTCTGCCCCAAGCCGTGTGTGGTGACATGCGCAGGCGTGATCCAACCGGCACGACCCGCCTATCCGTGCAGGTGAAACCTGAGCAATACGCCGCCACGTGCCGGCCGAGTTCTCTGTACCGTCCGCAACATACCAGAGAGATGCCACGCATGCCACGCGTAAACAGGACACATCCGTAGTGGGACAATTTTTCGTGCGTACAGCCAGCGTTCATCGATTTATTAGACGTTGTCACGTCAAAATATCTTAAGTAGTCTATACTTGATAGTAAAGGCTCTGGCTCTACTGGTGTGTGCTCCCAAATGGGTGGAGGTTCCACGCTGTTGTTTCCTTGAACATCATGCCATCGTGTTGCTGGAGAATGCCGACTTCCTAAATCAGGTTGTGGGCTTTGGTAGACTTCATCACTGGAATAATTATCTGAGGAAGATCAAAAAAATAATTTATTATATATTCCTAAAAAAATGAAAAAGGAAGAAATTATATGGATATTACTTGCCTGTAAGTTCATCTGCCAGTATTTCTGGCTGATTCGTGATCTTGTTTTGATTATTAGGCAACCAGTCTGAAGCATCATCACTATTTTCTAGATCTTCATCTTCACTCTCGTGTGGTATTTCATTCATCTGTAAAGAATATTGTATCAGAATAGCATTTTTCGATAATAACAAACAAATAATAAACAATCTGTTTTGATTGTTGTGTTTTTTAAATTTATTTTTGCTTGTACTGATATTTAATACAAAGGTTTCTAGATTACATTATAAATAGAGAAAGACTTAATCTACAAGTTAGGATTTTAAAACTATAATTGTGCTAAATGATTTATTTAGGAAATGTATTTATAACCTTAAAATACTGAAAATGTTGATAGTGCACAATGTATCTCATATGATACATGCTTAAATAACCACTGTAATAAATAAATTTCATATAATTATAGTGATTTATGACTTTCAAGAGCAAAACCATGGTACAAATAATGATACCCAACATTTTAAAGCAATAAAAGTAATATTCTTGCCTTGTAACTGATTGTTCAAAGTTGCGAGACTTTCATTACAAGAAAAAATATGGCTGCTCAAAACTTAAACAACCATAGATGTTGTATGACAATCGAAATTTTGTACCACTATGTTGCAAATTATTTTGCAAATTATTTTGCAAGGATTCAAGAACATGCAAAGACCAGCATACTACAATTTATTGGTATGAAAATTTTTTCATTGAATATGAAATTTTCTAAAACCCTGAAAAATTCAGATTTCTCCAACACTGTAAACCATGTGAGTTCATGCCTTTTTTGCATACTAGAATTAACATAAAATTTTGCCTTTAAGTTCATTGAAATCTTAATAAGGACTCTTTTAAAAGAAATACCTTTTATAAACTAATAAATGCGATTATGGTAAGAATTTATTTAAAATCAGGTACAAAATCACCAAAACATTAGAATATAATTATTTTAGGATACTTCCCCTTTAAAAATAACTAAACCAAATCGATCTACACGTTTGTTACTAACGTTTCATATGGGTATGTTTCCCTTTGTTTTTTTTATGTTTTCAACAACCACGACATTCCGCAAATTTCAGTGTTAAAACACTTAACACTAAATCTGTAGTAAATTACTAAAAACCAACTATAACTGATCCACCAAATTCAGTAAGCCGGAGAAATAATCATCTCTATGAATAAGGATTTATAACGTGAACATTTGAATGTTTTTACACTTCATTGCGCTTAGTTTACGCCTGCAACTGAATCACGTTGCTGGTTCTTGAAACCGGCCAAAAAGAAAACATGCGTTACATTGAAGTACGTACGGGATTCCTCTGGAAATAACTACCCCATAAAAAAATTTCTTCCATCCAATAAAGTACGACGCTGTTACAGTATTTTGTTCACCTGCTTGTGCGAGTAACCACCACCTCTAATCAACACTCTCCACTCAATTCACCTATTTCGTCACCAAACTACTTGATCTAGTGCCGGTTGTCTGCAATATGGGATGGGCTCGATTGTATCTTATAATTATTGTTCCAGTTACTCACCCGGAAGGGGGTTGCTGTTTGGTCTTTCGGCTGTGATGGAATGCTGGTGTCTGGTGGGAAGCCTTCTTTTCAAAGACGAGAGAGCCAAACGCCCGATCGTGCATCTTCGGTTTTTTTTTTTTATTGTAAAAAGCTAGGTTAGCTACATTGTAAATACTTTAAAACATTGTGGACGGTTGATTTGGTTACGATATCTACATTAAAGATACTGTGAAATAATGTAAACGGTTTCCTAGCCCTGGATAGCTACATATTTAAACGTTATTTGCTAAGCAACCATAAAATTATTTTACAGTAGTTTTAATGTAGTTATACTTAACTAATATAACCAACCATCCACAATGTTTTAAAGTATTTATAATGTAGCTAACCTATCCTTATCGACCGCAAAATTTAATGCCGCACCGGTTTATACAATAAGATAGAACGGAAGAAAAAAAGCTAGCATGAACTTCGGGGAATTCGGGTGTGGCTCTCTCGCCTGTGAAATGAAGGCTTCCCGTGTAAGGGCCGCGTGGATGAATGTGGTGGAGTGGGGAGTCCACCAGGGCCCCGCTGAGCGCTAGCTGCTGGACATGGGGCTAGTCACGTGTGTTGTCGCTGGTGTGAGGGGATACCAGGAAGCTCCGGGTTCCCCAGTTGCAAGTCCTGTTTCCGCGTATTCGGGAGCACTTTTCCCCGAGACGCTTCCTGCAATAGTGTTTCCACTGCATTGGCGCTGTGGGGGGAGGGGGGCGGGGCCTAATTGTATCCCCTTGGAAAGGGTACCTTTCATACTTCTGGTGGCGGTAGTGTAGCCGGGTAGAAACTGGAAAGGCACCCTTTACGATTTCTTAAAATGTTTCGGGTTTAATGGAAATATGCACTGGAAAGGTATCCCCTCGGAAAGGGTACCTTTCGGGATTTTCTGTACAATGACACAGCAGCAAAATAAACTGGAAAGGTACCCTTTCAAAATTTTGCTCTTTTATAGTCCAATCAAAGTCATAACTTAAGAATTAAGAAAGTATATATTTTTTAATATTTCATTTGAAGTAGTTTTTAATGACGTCGTAAGTAAAGATTCATTGTTTAAGATCATAAGCAATATTAAAAAAATACTTTAAAATATTGTGGACGGGAATTTGGGTTAGTATAGCTACAGTAGAAATACTATGAAATAATGTGATACCTTTCCAGTGCACATTTTCATTAAAACCGAAACATTTTAAGAAATCGGAAAGGGTACCTTTCCAGTTTCTACCCAGCTACACTTGCGCCACCAAAAGTATGAAACGTACCCTTCCAAGGGGATACAATTATATAGTCCCGGCACAGTGTTGCGTCCACAGACTTTCCCGCCATCGCAGCCACTCTCTCTCAGCTGCCCCCGTTCACTCTAAAGTCACCACATCAATTAACTCAAAACCCCGATAAGTTGGTTGTTTAACCTAAGTTTACACGAACCACGCAAACACATCGTTATAAATAACAGTAGAATTGTTTGCCTTTTCAACGAAAAGTGCACTTCGGACAAACGAATAAATCTTCGTAGTTCCAGGAAATCGTAGAAACCACCATAGAGTTCCTCCTTGCGTTGTGTTCTATTTCAAACAGGGCTAGCATACATGGGGAACTAAGAGGAGTTATTAAGCTGGAGACTTAACACGTTTTTAAAGGATATTTTAATGCTCATAAATATTTTTCCTGGTAAGTTTTAGCTTCGAAGCAAACTAACGTAGTTCCTGTAAATTTATGGAGTTATCATTAACTTTTTATAAAATCGCAAGGATGATTTTAACTGGTGCTCATTGTGAAAATATTAAACAGTGAATTAATTGTGGCTTACCTGGGATGTCAGTCCTGGGTGCATTACGGTTGCAGGTTTAAAAGGAGATAAATCGAAACTTGCGACTGAAGCATACTGTGCTGATAACAAGAAACACTACCAGTGTGACATTCAATACGTAAGTTTATTTGCGTTTATCTTCTGGCCAGCAGCGAGGGCACAAGGGGACAGCGCGGACAGTCCCAGCCGCGGAACACAGAGATAAGACCGGGCTGACATGGACTTCGTGCTGCATGGCAGACTCTTTCCTGCTCTGTCCAACTCTTCATCCAGACCATCCTCTGTCTCCTGTATTCCCCTACACTTGCACCCCGCATGACAGTGCCCAGGGATTTTCCTGTGTCTATGCAGGTTTTACCTGGGCCCAACCTATCTATAGTTATGGTTAGAGACCGGAAAATTCACGCTTTCGATGACCTCTAGGCTAGACTCTACAACCCCCTACATACTCATGCAAATGCCACCTGCTCATTGGCTATTGACTCGTGACACCTGTCAACTGGGATGTTTGCGATTCTATACTTTTTTGGTTGAAGGTTTTCCATTGGCTCAAAGTCCTTCGGATAAACTGTAAGCCAATCACAGAAGCAATATAAAGGTACAGTTGTTTGGATTCTAGCATATCGTGAAATGAATCCGCGAATTTTCCCGGTCTCTATATTTATGGTCTAGATTAATAAGTGAGGGGAGTTAGTCATGGCATCAATTGCTGCCATGGCTGGCCAATCCCCTCCTAGCACATGATGCATGCGACCCTCTCCCTGCATGGCTAATCCCAGCATGACTAGGCGTATAGGCTTCGGCCTGAGATGACCCCTAGGTCCCTCCCCTAACCCGGACCCCTCCAAAATAAACTTAGTTTTAGTTAGGTTAGGAAAAAATTTTTAAAAAAATTGAATTCGCGTTCGTGAACTCTGGAAGGCGACTCAGTGTCCTATCACTCGCCACGGCGAATATCCGTAGAAACACAAAATTAAAACATTTCTGTAATCTCAATTATACTGGAAAACAATCAAACTTTAATAAAGATCGCAGCCTTTCGCAACCAAATGTCTGGAGTTGCTTGGAATCTCGGTTGCAGCCGTGCGAAGTCTAAGATATCGCCGACGTTTCGGTCGACGTTGAAGTCGCCATCTTCAGGGTAGCAGTGACCTACTGAGGTTCTTGGAAGATATCCTGCCTTTTAATACTCTTGCCTGAGAGGGGAATGTTTGCCTATTGGCAGGAAAACTTTCAAGCGCCTCAGTAGGCAACTGCTGCCCTGATGATGGCAACTGCAACGTCAACCGAAACGTCAGTAATACCGTATCTTTGGACGTAGCTACAACCCGGAAACCAGGTAAATCCAATCAATCTTTAAATCTAAGTCGATAATAACGCTCAGAAAATACTCAATAATTTTAATATTAGGCCTATTGTAATAAAATTTATTGTAAAAATGTTTTTAATATTCTATAGTTGAGAAGTCAATAATTTACAACAAAAAAATGTTGCTTATGACTTAATGCTAGGTTTGGAAATGTTATCTCACTTATATACGTCTGAAGTATAGAATTCCTTTGAAATAAATATAAAAATATTTAGTGTGGAATTTTATGGCCTTTTTCTGGCATGCTTACGTAAGAAAGCTAACTAGTGTTGTTTGCTGGGGACTGGAGATAAAGCGTGGAGCTATTAAGGGCGAAAGTGCCTCGCACATCGCATGTCTCGTCGTCTCTACACGAAGGACCCTTAAAAGTGCGCACGGTTCCCCTGGATATAATGCATCTGTGAGTTTTAATCAGATGAATTTATAGTTCTTTAAAGAAGTATGTAATAATGCGAAACTCGCACAGTACCGGCCAACACAAAATTGCGTATAATATTTTAATTTCTGAAACCTATTGTCAATACAACCGTTTTAGATACTTGCACAGTCTAAATATACATTAAGATGTAACGAAAAGCAGATATTTTGAAATGAAGTAATAATTGATTAAATGCCGTGTCACTTGCCAGGAAAATGTGTTGTGCATTATTTGGCGAGTCGGTCGATTAAGTGGAAGCATTTTCAGAAAGAGCGTGTTTCACCTGAAAACAAACAAGACGAATATTATGTTAATGCTTGTTGTGATGACGAAGGTTAAGCAAAAAAATATCCATTAAGTGCCTAGAGAATTAAGGTTTTAAGTTTAATTTGTGATTTCGGAGGTAGATAGTTAAATTAAAATTTTTTGCATCATTACCTCGTAAATCCTACCAGAGGCTAGTTACTTTTCAAAACAAAGCAATCATACATAATTTCTGTTTGTAAATGCATCACAAAATACCTATATTCAGAAGGTAATAAAATACAATAAAATCTTTAAAGCAATGAAGAAATACGTATCCGAATTAGGTTTCATTAGCAATACGCTGTTTTTACCATAATAAAATTTGTTTGTTGGTCCTCTAATGACACAAAGAAAATTTTGAAAACAAACACATTTCACGTGTTTCTGTCGTGTTGTAGGAATGCATTCAATTTATTGTGTTTACATAAAAGAGGTATCTCTTCACGAAAAAAAAAAAAACAACGTAAAATGAATGTATATAGGGAAGGTATGTCCATTATAGATAGCAATTCATCTCTAAAACGGAATGTTTTAAGATTAAAAGTGTTTAACACCATAGTTTTAAATGTCGTATTTATAAAAGAAGGTTACTGCAATGAATCTGGTTACCACATCAGGTACTTGCATCAGGGGCGTAGCCAGGGGGGGTTTTAGGGGTTCAACCCCCCCCCCCCCTTTAGCACCAAATCTTTAATTAATTTTTTAATTCATCACTCAAACCAATTACATATTAAATTAATAAAATTTTTACCATTACAATATTTAAATTTAAGTACCGAAAACCGCTAAAATAGCACTATTTTACACCTTAAAATCCAAATTTTTCCCGGGGGAGGACCCCCGGACCCCCCGATTTATTACGGGGGGGGGGGGCATGCTTCTTAACACCCCCCATACACAAATCTTGGCTACGCCACTGACTTGCATTAACCCTTGACCTCTAGTTTGATGACATACACTTTTAGGGTTTAACCTCAAAGTCTGTAAGTCGATCACAGCACGAAAAGAGATTGCTCGCCATTTCACAGTATTACACATAGAAGCGATACCACTTTCCTGCACCAGATTCTCTCATATACCAAAAATACAGCTCAACTGTTTTGACTGCATATAGCTTACCTAACAGTTGTGGCTTCTTTTGGTTCTAGAAACCTAGTTCATCATACTTCTAAGGTATAGTATTATGATTTTACCTGCGGGTTCGTAAAGGATAGCCCAATTAAAGATTTTTATCACACACACAGTTTTATTTATTGCCACTACTTATGTAACTTAGAAAAATAATCTAAAATGCCTAATAATCAATTACACTTAAAAATGTTGCTTCCCCAGTCACTCGTTGTCACACACCGCACACCTCGCTGGGCCGCACCTCTGGCGCAACTCTCGCCGCAGCACCCCTCGTGGTCCTCCGTCGCAGGACTCCGCCGCCACACTCCGCCGCCGCCGACGCACGAGGATCCGCTCGACTCCTCGCTCGCAACTTCGCTCGGGACTCCGCCGCGCCCGCGACTCTATCACCCGGAAACTCCGCCGTGGGAAAACTCCCGACTCCAATGAACTCACTCACTCCCTGCCCTGGAACCTTCGTCCAAGGACTTCCGCCACTCTGCCGCACCCGCGGCACTATCGCCCGGAAACTCCGCCGCGGGAGAACTCCCGACTGAACACTCCGAACTAACTCCCTGCCCTGACGTCCTCGCGCATATATATAGGCCCCGGCGCAATTCCAGAACTCACGAGAGCGGCCGGGGCCAGTCGCGTCATCGCGAGCCGTCCCGACGGCAGAAATCTCTCGAAACACGTGTCGGCTTCTTGCGTCACTCCGCAGCTGGCAGGTTTCGGATGTCAAACTAACAGTGCCGCGCGAGGGGAGCGGAGGGCTGGAGGGAGATAAGCGGCGACCCAGGTGCGCACTGCACATCTCATGTTACGGCGGCATGTGATGCAGCCCAGCTAGCTCTGCACCTGCACGTGACGTGGCCTTGCACGTATAGTACTAAGGTATAAAAATGTCCAGTGTAGACGATTCAATGATAAATTAGGAACTTGTGCGATTACAGAATACTATTATGTCGCCGCAGAATACAAAAATGTGACATATAAATGACCTTCAATTGTAAACGTTCATAATTTCTATCGGTGTTAACTATAATGTTTGCCACAATCGTTCAAATATAATGTCTTAGTAAGGATTTACAAGAGAAAATGTACCAGTATAATTGAAGATATTTGTCTAGAACTAAATGGTATCATGTGTGCAAGCAGTGCATTTTAAATTAAAAACAGCTAGAGCCATGTAATGTTATGCGTTTAAAGTTGATTGTGTAAAGGTAAGTGGCCGAAACCAAGTTGTGCCACGTGAACCAATGGCGACTCTTTAAAAGCATGTGGCTGGAGCTAAATATGTATCTTCAGGACCTGGGTAAAATATAGTAGCTAAAGCCACGTGGTTTCGGGTGTATCGACGAGACCTGTATAAATGTGCAATGCTGAAGCCATACTTTTCATGCGTACAAATTATTCCTGTGAAAGTTACGTGAATGGAGTTATGTGGTGTGCCGCATGGTATTGGCGGAACCTTTCCGCCTGCTGTCACAGAGCTTGGGTCAGATGCCGGTGTAGTAATGGTTATTCTGTAAAGGTGTGCAAACGGAGCCATCTGTTGTAGTAGGTATAAACAAGGCTTGTGCAAAGTTGTGTGGTTGGAACTATGTACTGTGTTTCGCAGGAAATCGGCCAGATGCTTCCGTACGGATGGGATCTTTTTAAAGGTGTGCAACTGGAGCCATGTGTTTTAAATATGTACCGACGGGGCGTGTGCAAAGTTACGTGTT
The DNA here is from genome assembly GCF_032445375.1 of Bacillus rossius redtenbacheri. Lineage (NCBI taxonomy): Eukaryota > Metazoa > Arthropoda > Insecta > Phasmatodea > Bacillidae > Bacillus > Bacillus rossius. Next base: position 46,362,199 of record NC_086339.1, on the reverse strand, counting down.
TGGAGCCATATGATTTGTGCTGCAGGATATCGACAGTTAGTTCCACATGCTGTCGCAGAGCTGAGGCCAGATTCTGACGTACTGACGATGTCTGTAAAGTTGTGTGCGGTGAGCCATATTTTGTTGTGTGTATTGACGGTGCATGGTTGAAGCTATGTAGTGTGTTTCACAGGATTACGTTGGGTCGTTCGCTAAGATGTCACAAAAATCTGGCCAGATGCTGGCATACTGATGGAGTATGTACAAAGGTGTTCACCTGGAGCCATATCTTGTCTTGTTTACCCAAGGGGCCTGTGCAAATTTGCATGGTTTGAGCTATGTCGTGTGTGCTGCAGAATATCGGCAGCTCTTTCCACCCAGCTGTGGCCTGACACTGGCGCGCTAACGGAGTCTGAGTGAAGGTGTCGCGAGTACCGACGACACGTGTGCAAAGCTGCGTGGCTGGAGCCGTATGGTGTGTGCCGCAGGATATCGGCGGCTCGTTCCGCCTGCTGTCGCAGAGCTCGGGCCAGACGCAGCACCAGCCGGCCGCCGTGCTGTCCCGGCAGTCCGTGTCCAGCTGCGAGCAAGTGATCACGGCTACGCCCAAGTCAGGTGCGCTACACCTTGTCTTAACTATACTATACTATACTAGCTGAAGTACCGGGGGTTTCCCGAGCCAAGCACAACATAATACAAGGAACACTGCCACCGAGTTTCAAATCTGAAGGAAGTACGCTTGAGTTACTGGAAATACTGATTTTAAAATCCAATTGATTGCAACAATCTCGGTGCATCCGGGCAAGACGTGACGGGCGCACCAAACAATTGCGCGTTAGCAAATTCAAAGCAACGCAGTCTATTGGCCAAAGTTGCATGCCCCTGTCGTCTCCTGGTTCCTCCTGCTGCAACCTCGGGTAGAAGGTGCCGTCAGTTCTCTGCTCTTGCTCCAGGACTGTCACTGCTGCTCTTGCAACAGTCTGTGGCCTTGCACTTGTTACTGAGGCTGATACACTCAGGGGTTCGCACCTCCGGGTGATGGCACATCACCCGCTCATAACAAACTGCCCGGTGTCTGGCCCCAGCCAGAACCGCACTCTCTTGCATCAGCAAGTCCGTCTCTTCAGTTCATTGACTGCTGCCTTCTGTCCGTATTGTGTATTCTCGGGTCAGATGAATCTCGAAGTGCTGCGATTTTCTTATTGTCCGTCTTATATTTGAGGACGTTTAAAATTTTCCATGATACAATCAAAACTTCATTTTGATGCTAAATGTAAATATTTAAGCGAATTTTTTCAAGTTTATATTCATTAACGAAATCTATAAAATCCGTGATTACACTGATCTCAAGGATAGACTCCAAAGTCAATGAAAATATCACCTGTTCATTATCTGCTTACTTGTGAGAATTGTTCAAACTGGTCTAGATTTCTTCATTTGAACTGTGATTCAGTAGTAATGGTGACACAATGGTACAGGTATTTGCATTTAAACTTACTATAAAGTGATTTCGCCAGTTTATATTTTATTTACTCTTAGAACAATGATAAAGTCTTATTCTTGCCTTCTTCGGCTGGCTCCAACTTTGGCCGATGATTTGCCAACAGATATGCCAAACCCAGCGAATGTAAACAGTCACATAGTTGAAAATGGTATCCAATGATGTGCGCTCCGAGCTCCCAGTTCATGTGCCAGGTAGGACCGAGGCCCATACAGCATTTTCACGGAGTGATTGTTGGGGAACCACAGTGCTCCAAACCAGTGTTTGACCACTACGCCACCTTGCTATGTGATATAAAACAATTAAAAATACTAACTAATTAATAATTTTGTATAACAAAATGTTGTAATTGACCAACCTAAAAAATTCGTTCCCATTTTCTAACGTCTGATCTCGTGTTAAATGATGTCATTCAAGATAAAAAATATATAAGACAATGCTTGTTAGGAAGTATTGAAAGTCAAAATTTCAACAAGAATTGTTTAGTGTCTATGATTACACTCGGCATTACAGTAAGAGATTTAATTACTAAACGCGTCGAGGTCATTTAATACTCATTGCACATGCAAACTTCGTCTTAAGCATAGACTTGCATTTTTGTTTTAAATTTTAAATATTAGTTCGCAGTGTGTAATGTATGCTCTCGTGTTAAATAATGACATCCAAGCAAAACCTGTTGTAGGACACTGCCTGCTAGTCAGTTTGGACAATTACGTTATTTGAGTCCGGTGGGTTTCTTAAGTTAAAGATACAATCATTTTGGTTTGAAGTTCTTTACTTCAGACGAATTTAAGCGGAGCACTCCCATTTTTGTCATTTAGAGAATTATTATTTTTTAAATGAAGATATGTATTTGCTTTTCTTTAGGTATCAATTCGTAAGCTTTAAATCAACAAACAAGTATATCAAAACTAATGAAATGTTTGACATTCTGGCGAACATGCGTCAAACCAGTCGTTAACATGCAATCACTTTCACGCGGCTGCAAGGTGCTGGGAAGCATCGCCTTGCTGTCGTCATTTATATCACTTTGTGCAGGGCAAAAAAAAAGTGAAAATATCAGGACTTCTCCTCAAATCACCTCAGCTTCAACCGCTTCTATTTCACCTTCGGCGCCGCTCGTGATTAATGACTGCTCGCTCGCAGGCGTGGCCTTAGACCAAACATATTTGTGCAGAACTTCGCAGCAATTTCTTTTCTTCAGACAGTGATGGGATTCAGTATTTATATGTTACAACTTTTTTTATATTTTTGCCTAAATTTTTTTATTTGAATAACCAAAAAAATAATATTTAATTAAAAATGGCTCTCGTCCTTATTCATCGTGGAATAAATTTTTACCCAAAATAAATTTTAAACTCAAAAATGCTTTCACATGTATAAACTAATATGAAAAATCGCTGTATGATCAATCGATTCATACCTGAAACTTCGTCTGAAAAAATGTTCTGTTCTGGAATTTTAAACTCGGTTTATTCAGCTGCAATGTTGTGTTAATAAAGTTAATTTTTATTTATCCCGTGCCATTTATTTTTTTCAGATATGGAAAGGAGAAAAAGCTGTTCAAAGAAGCCAGTCGAAACTAAAGCAGGTTAGTACCCACTATTTTTTATCGAAACAACTTTTAGTCTGTAAATAATTACGATGTCGAAGTAAGAAGACAGTTTTCTGTAACTAAACTCTTGTGCCTACCAACTAAAAGAACCGTTCTTTATCACGTGACCATCACTAAATGTTCGCATGAGGGTGACATGTAGAAGGTCAAATCTCATGTCAGAATGAAGAAACTTTGGCGTGGCGCCACAAATTTCATATCGCTAAAAGATAGCTTACGTACGAGCATTTCGTACCAACAATATAGCATATGTAAGACCCGTAGTCTATTAATTTTTGCTAAAAAAACCTTCAAATAAACGAATAGGTATTGGGTCTGAATCAAACCGACATAATTTGGTTGCATTTTCATCATTAAAAAATTAGTGGAAAACATTTAAGTGGCCTATGGTCTAAAGTGTTTTCCAACTAGTATACACATTTTAAGTCGGTGCTTAACAACTACTTAATGGAAAATAATAGAAAAAATAATTAAGATGGAAATCTAAGCTTCAGTAAAATGTCTAAATGAAGGCACTTCTACAAACTTAACGCGAAATTTGTCGCTGTACAAAAAATTATTGCAATGAAATTATTCCTCTATTATTATGTGATAACGAAGAGAAAGTGTATTTTCATCATAATTTTTTTTACTACAGTTTCAAGTCTTTTTTAAGTAATTGTAGATTTTTGTCTGGTTAAACATTTTCTAGACGCTTGTTCTTTGTTATCAGTTTCAATATTATTTGCAATAAAAGATTGTTTTTGGAGCTAACTTCAAAAGCTTATACCAGCCCTGGGAAGCAATTTTAACCCTTAAGTAGCAAAATATTTTTTTTCTTCTTTATTTTAAATGACGTTCACCAGCAGACTGCGTTTTTTTAGGTAAAATTCAGTCTCCCCCTCACTCCCACTCTTTATTTATACATAACTACTGTTGCGAATATGTATATATATATATATATATATATATATATATATATACTAGCTGCCCGACCCGGCTTCGCACGGCTATATTAATGGGAAAAAATTAAGCCACATCTCCCATTTACAGTAATGGTAAATAAAAAAAATTCAGTGAAAATTTATTATAATGCTGTATAATGTATCGGAGAGAAAATGAATAGCACCGATGGTTTCCCGACTCGTGCATGCAACGTACAACTGATGTACCCGTATTTCGCTATGGCAGTCTACAGGCAGATCACTCTTGCGCCGCTCAACCTGCCGCGCGATGCCAGTTGCCATGGAGACGCAGAAGGCATGAACAATGCAAAATCCTGTTCTCATGCAGACAAAGTACCCACTGTTGCCTGGTTTTAACCACCCATGGGATCTAATTTTTGGAAAATGTCATCCTGCGTAACATAAGGAACATTACTGTGAAGTTTCAAGTCTGTAAAATATATATACTTGAAAAAAAGGGCAATAAAAAACAAATTAACACAGAGAGAGGAAAAAAACAATAGTTTAGGTTTGCGATTTAAAGTGATAAAAAGTATTTAAATACTAATTGAACTCTTATGAGAGTACTATTTTCTTCGTTGTTAATATCACATGGGTGTTTTTTACTTGTATGGGAAAATTAAGAATTATAAGGCATCTAGTGCGTGGCAACAGTGTTAATAGGCAATAGGAAATAAACTTCTAGCACCTGCGGCACACTTCGTACGTGTACTGCATGTTGTATCTAACCCCCTCCAACGCATTTGATTCTAAATTGGACTTTTAGTAAGGATCCATAATGTTATTGATAATATAATATAGCCTATAGCCTTCCTCGATAAATGTACTATCCAACACTGAAAGAATTTTTCAAATCGGACCAGTGGTTCCTGAGATTAGCGCTTTCAAACAAACAAACTCTTCAGCTTTATATTATTAGTATAGATATGTGTGTGTGTGTTTTATTCACAACACATCTTAACATTTGCTTATACTGAAAGTTTGGATATTTGATTGGTATCACTGAATTAATCGATAGCAGAGATTTTCTGTAGTTATTAATTCATGTTTATCTGGCGTTCTGAGGCCAGGCACAATCTCGCCCTCAACATGGCTCAATCAAGTAATGGGCACTGATTAAAAACTCGAGTGGTTGGGGCATACTAAAATCTAAGATATCCCGTCATCGCCTTCGCTTCATACATATCGGTACAACTTAAAACGTTTCATTTACCTTTGTCCCTCCAAATATTTAAGGAGATTGACAGAAACCTTATTGATATACCATAACTATTTTACTGTATACTTACAAAAATGTTCTTCTTTATGCAAAACACGCACTTAGGAAGTTTAAGAAGACCATCACTTAGTGTCTACTGATAGTATTATTATATTTATAGTCATAAAACATAAATTCCATACTTAATCCAGTGACACTAAAGGGAAAGTTATTCTAAGCAACCAGTCTCTTTCGTCAGGCATTCAATTAAATTATGTAGTATGCTTTAACGAACACCAATTAAAAATTAATAGAAGATTATGGCTTTAAAACTTTTGAAACCAATATCGCTTCTTCCATTTCCCATCACTCCTTTTCAAAACATTATAGTTCCGGACTTCATTTGCTATAACTACCTGAGTCAATCTTATCGACCATTCAATCCTCATAATTTCAAGTGACAGCGAGGGACACATTTACTCTTTATGTCAGCCACACAATCACTGCGCTGTTAGAAATTGAAGTAAATGTTCGTACTTTTGAAAGAAAATCTATGCTCTGATTAAAAGAAAAATTTTATTGAGTCTTTCAGTACTCGCCAGTGGTTTATAAACAAACATCTAACCTCGGTAACGAAAAATATAATGTTGTTCATGTTGCAAATAAGCTTATAATACGAAACTCCAACATTAAGTTTAAAGTAGTGTTGTTAAAAATAATTGCGAGAATGATAAATAAACTGATAAATAGAACAGTCGATTTTCAAATATCTAATACCAAAATTATCTGGATACGAATCATACACGTACTTTCTGCGCCCGCCACTAGAATTCGCTGCCTGGATCGTAAGCGCTGCTCGCCACCATCAATAGCAGACAGCAAACAGCAGCACGAAACAACAGGAAATATTAAACTATTAGAAACAGCACCGATAAATCCCAGGCTTTGGACCAGATTTCCGACAATGAATTTTATTAAAATACTGGCCATCCTTTTAAAATTCACTAAACAAATAATACTGTAAAGTTTCCGCACACGTTATAAGTTATATTTATATGGTTTTAATAAAAATATTAGCCTGACAAATTTTAAAGCACATATAACACTAAATTTATATTTGTAGATTTGTTTTTGCTAAAATGACTGATATAAATCTGTAGAGACATCCTATAAACAAATATTAACATTAGTCAGCTAGTTCAACATTATTTTATTATATCATAATGTTATTAAAAAAGGTTAAATAAAGTTTCAGTGACGAGATAAGAACCACGCCCCCTAAGGTTACCAAACGCGCGCTCTACCTCTGTGCTGCTAAACATATTCGGTCTTTAGAAGGAGTATATGTATTATAATCACTGCAATGCCGGTTTTCTTTGGTAATTTAAAACTAGTGATTACTGTTTGCTATGACTATTTTATTTTGCGAAATATATTCCATGGTAGTATCACTATCATTAAGTTTCATTTCGCACACAAATATGTTTGTTATGTCCCCTAATGTTTACGAAAGTGACCATATAAGGGTTGATATTGCTAAATGTGGGTCCGCCATCTTTGTGACACATTTACGTTCATCGACTTGCGCTCCATTTTCACGCAATTACTCCTACCAAACGGCGCACAACGAGAGCTCAGATGTTTAAACACCAATAAATCTCCTTATAAACCACACTGGATTCCGACATCGAGTTAACAGTGAACCTGGAAAAAATTGTGTTACGTTGTTGAATTAACAAATTCCAGAAGGTTTTTTTAACATCACAAAATTATTTATGTGCGTTTATGAAGAAAGCAATTATAATCCGTACCCGTAAATGTTTGAATATATCTGGGTAGTTGGCAAGTAGTGAATTTAGAGCGAGTTATTTTAACAGTGTGGTTAAAGATAGAGCTAGGTGATAAAGTGTTAAGACACTAGAACCATTTTACCCACTCCTAATCAGTTTCCAATGGATTACCGTTCACACTACGGTCAAATGCCGATATGATTACTTATATAAGACCATGCATTAATTCTTAATCATATTCTATGAAATTTTTTCAAGTACATAAACAGGTCAGATGTAGATGTAAGCCATGAAAAAATTAGAGAAACCCCGCACTTCATTTTTCATCAAAATTGTTAAACAATTTTTAAAGTCATAAAAAGGTTGATATCATGCAGATACACATATTTTAAAAACATTTATTTGAAAAAAATCACCTATTGTTTTCTTATTTGCAACCCTTTTGAAATTTATACAGAATTTCCGTGTTAATTATTACTAACTGTTGCACAAAATGAAATGTGGGAATAAATGTTAAACAGAATTTTCTTAAGTTATATAATAAAAATTTAAATCGTTTAGGCTCTTTGTAGTGTTTAAGATTTTATTAAATATACATTTTTATTTGTAATACAAGAACATGTATTTTATCTCTCTGTTACACACTCTAATATGTTGTCAGAAGTCACCAAACAGGGCGTAAGGATGTACAGTGTGCATGTACAGCAGTGCTCGTGTGACGTGAAAGAGGAACAGTGTGCATGTACAAAGTGCTCGTGTGACGTGGAAGAGGAACAGTGTGCATGTACAGCACTGCTCGTGTAAAATGAAAGAGGAGCAGTGTGCATGTACAGCAGTGCTCGTGTGACGTGGAAGAGGAACAGTGTGCATGTACAGCACTGCTCGTGTGACGTGAAAGAGGAACAGTGTGCATGTACAGCAGTGCTAGTGTGAGGTGAAAGAGGAACAGTGTGCATGTACAGCAGTGCTCGTGTGACGTGGAAGAGGAACAGTGTGCATGTACAGCAATGCTCGTGTGACGTGAAAGAGGAACAGTGTGCATGTACAGCAGTGCTCGTCTAACATGAAAGAGGAACAGTGTGCATGTACAGCAGTGCTAGTGTGATGTGAAAGAGGAACGGTGTGCGTGTACAAAAGTGCTCGTGTGACATGAAAGAGGAACAGTGCGCATGTACAGCAGTGCTCTTGTGACGTGAAAGAAGAACGGTGTGCATGTACAGCAGTGCTCGTGTAACACGAAAGAGGAACGGTGTGCGTGTACAGCAGTGCTAGTGTGATGTGAAAGAGGAACAGTGTGCATGTACAGCACTGCTCGTGTGACGTGAAAGAGGAACAGTGTGCGTGTACAGCAGTGCTCGTGTGACGTGAAAGAGGAACAGTGTGCATGTACAGCAGTGCTCGTGTGACGTGAAAGTGGAACAGTGTGCGTGTACAGCAGTGCTCGTGTGACGTGAAAGAGGAACAGTGTGCGTGTACAGCAGTGCTCGTGTGACGTGAAAGTGGAACAGTGTGCGTGTACAGCAGTGCTCGTGTGACGTGAAAGTGGAACAGTGTGCGTGTACAGCAGTGCTCGTGTGACGTGGAAGAGGAACAGTGTGCATGTACAGCACTGCTCGTGTGACGTGAAAGAGGAACAGTGTGCATGTACAGCAGTGCTAGTGTGATGTGAAAGAGGAACAGTGTGCATGTACAGCAGTGCTCGTGTGACGTGGAAGAGGAACAGTGTGCATGTACAGCAGTGCTCGTGTGATGTGGAAGAGGAACAGTGTGCGTGTACAGCAGTGCTCGTGTGATGTGGAAGAGGAACAGTGTGCGTGTACAGCAGTGCTCGTGTGACGTGGAAGAGGAACAGTGTGCATGTACAGCAGTGCTAGTGTAACGTGAAAGAGTAACAGTGTGCATGTACAGCAGTGCTAGTGTAACGTGAAAGAGGAACAGTGTGTGTGTACAGCAGTGCTCGTGTGATGTGAAAGAGGAACAGTGTGCGTGTACAGCAGTGCTCGTGTGACGTGGAAGAGGAACAGTGTGCATGTACAGCAGTGCTAGTGTAACGTGAAAGAGTAACAGTGTGTGTGTACAGCAGTGCTCGTGTGACGTGGAAGAGGAACAGTGTGCATGTACAGCAGTGCTCGTGTGACGTGGAAGAGGAACAGTGTGCATGTACAGCAGTGCTCGTGTGACGTGGAAGAGGAACAGTGTGCATGTACAGCAGTGCTCGTGTGATGTGGAAGAGGAACAGTGTGCATTTACAGCAGTGCTCGTGTGACGTGGAAGAGGAACAGTGTGTGTGTACAGCAGTGCTCGTGTGATGTGGAAGAGGAACAGTGTGCGTGTACAGCAGTGCTCGTGTGACGTGGAAGAGGAACAGTGTGCATGTACAGCAGTGCTAGTGTAACGTGAAAGAGGAACAGTGTGTGTGTACAGCAGTGCTCGTGTGACGTGGAAGAGGAACAGTGTGCATGTACAGCAGTGCTCGTGTGACGTGGAAGAGGAACAGTGTGCATGTACAGCAGTGCTCGTGTGACGTGGAAGAGGAACAGTGTGCATGTACAGCAGTGCTCGTGTGATGTGGAAGAGGAACAGTGTGCATGTACAGCAGTGCTCGTGTGACGTGGAAGAGGAACAGTGTGCATGTACAGCAGTGCTCGTGTGACGTGGAAGAGGAACAGTGTGCATGTACAGCAGTGCTCGTGTGACGTGGAAGAGGAACAGTGTGCATGTACAGCAGTGCTCGTGTGACGTGGAAGAGGAACAGTGTGCATGTACAGCAGTGCTCGTGTGACGTGGAAGAGGAACAGTGTGCATGTACAGCAGTGCTCGTGTGACGTGGAAGATGAACAGTGTGCATGTACAGCAGTGCTCGTGTGATGTGGAAGAGGAACAGTGTGCATGTACAGCAGTGCTCGTGTGACGTGGAAGAGGAACAGTGTGTGTGTACAGCAGTGCTCGTGTGATGTGGAAGAGGAACAGTGTGCATGTACAGCAGTGCTCGTGTGACGTGGAAGAGGAACAGTGTGCATGTACAGCAGTGCTCGTGTGACGTGGAAGAGGAACAGTGTGCATGTACAGCAGTGCTCGTGTGACGTGGAAGAGGAACAGTGTGCATGTACAGCAGTGCTCGTGTGACGTGGAAGAGGAACAGTGTGCATGTACAGCAGTGCTCGTGTGACGTGGAAGAGGAACAGTGTGCATGTACAGCAGTGCTCGTGTGACGTGGAAGAGGAACAGTGTGCATGTACAGCAGTGCTCGTGTGACGTGGAAGAGGAACAGTGTGCATGTACAGCAGTGCTCGTGTGACGTGGAAGAGGAACAGTGTGCATGTACAGCAGTGCTCGTGTGATGTGGAAGAGGAACAGTGTGCATGTACAGCAGTGCTCGTGTGATGTGGAAGAGGAACAGTGTGCATGTACAGCAGTGCTCGTGTGACGTGGAAGAGGAACAGTGTGCATGTACAGCAGTGCTCGTGTGACGTGGAAGAGGAACAGTGTGCATGTACAGCAGTGCTCGTGTGACGTGGAAGAGGAACAGTGTGCATGTACAGCAGTGCTCGTGTGACGTGGAAGAGGAACAGTGTGCATGTACAGCAGTGCTCGTGTGACGTGGAAGAGGAACAGTGTGCATGTACAGCAGTGCTCGTGTGACGTGGAAGAGGAACAGTGTGCATGTACAGCAGTGCTCGTGTGATGTGGAAGAGGAACAGTGTGCATGTACAGCAGTGCTCGTGTGATGTGGAAGAGGAACAGTGTGCATGTACAGCAGTGCTCGTGTGATGTGGAAGAGGAACAGTGTGCATGTACAGCAGTGCTCGTGTGATGTGGAAGAGGAACAGTGTGCATGTACAGCAGTGCTCGTGTGATGTGGAAGAGGAACAGTGTGCATGTACAGCAGTGCTCGTGTGATGTGGAAGAGGAACAGTGTGCATGTACAGCAGTGCTCGTGTGATATGGAAGAGGAACAGTGTGCATGTACAGCAGTGCTCGTGTGACGTGGAAGAGGAACAGTGTGCATGTACAGCAGTGCTCGTGTGACGTGGAAGAGGAACAGTGTGCATGTACAGCAGTGCTCGTGTGATGTGGAAGAGGAACAGTGTGCATGTACAGCAGTGCTCGTCTAACATGAAAGAGGAACAGTGTGCATGTACAGCAGTGCTAGTGTGATGTGAAAGAGGAACGGTGTGCGTGTACAAAAGTGCTCGTGTGACATGAAAGAGGAACAGTGCGCATGTACAGCAGTGCTCTTGTGACGTGAAAGAAGAACGGTGTGCATGTACAGCAGTGCTCGTGTAACACGAAAGAGGAACGGTGTGCGTGTACAGCAGTGCTAGTGTGATGTGAAAGAGGAACGGTGTGCGTGTACAGCACTGCTCGTGTGACGTGAAAGAGGAACAGTGTGCGTGTACAGCAGTGCTCGTGTGACGTGAAAGAGGAACAGTGTGCATGTACAGCAGTGCTCGTGTGACGTGAAAGTGGAACAGTGTGCGTGTACAGCAGTGCTCGTGTGACGTGAAAGAGGAACAGTGTGCATGTACAGCAGTGCTCGTGTGACGTGAAAGTGGAACAGTGTGCGTGTACAGCAGTGCTCGTGTGACGTGAAAGTGGAACAGTGTGCGTGTACAGCAGTGCTCGTGTGACGTGGAAGAGGAACAGTGTGCATGTACAGCAGTGCTAGTGTGATGTGGAAGAGGAACAGTGTGCATGTACAGCAGTGCTCGTGTGACGTGGAAGAGGAACAGTGTGCATGTACAGCAGTGCTCGTGTGATGTGGAAGAGGAACAGTGTGCGTGTACAGCAGTGCTCGTGTGATGTGGAAGAGGAACAGTGTGCGTGTACAGCAGTGCTCGTGTGACGTGGAAGAGGAACAGTGTGCATGTACAGCAGTGCTAGTGTAACGTGAAAGAGTAACAGTGTGCATGTACAGCAGTGCTAGTGTAACGTGAAAGAGGAACAGTGTGTGTGTACAGCAGTGCTCGTGTGATGTGAAAGAGGAACAGTGTGCGTGTACAGCAGTGCTCGTGTGACGTGGAAGAGGAACAGTGTGCATGTACAGCAGTGCTAGTGTGACGTGAAAGAGTAACAGTGTGTGTGTACAGCAGTGCTCGTGTGACGTGGAAGAGGAACAGTGTGCATGTACAGCAGTGCTCGTGTGACGTGGAAGAGGAACAGTGTGCATGTACAGCAGTGCTCGTGTGACGTGGAAGAGGAACAGTGTGCATTTACAGCAGTGCTCGTGTGACGTGGAAGAGGAACAGTGTGTGTGTACAGCAGTGCTCGTGTGACGTGGAAGAGGAACAGTGTGTGTGTACAGCAGTGCTCGTGTGACGTGAAAGAGGAACAGTGTGCGTGTACAGCAGTGCTCGTGTGACGTGGAAGAGGAACAGTGTGCATGTACAGCAGTGCTAGTGTAACGTGAAAGAGGAACAGTGTGTGTGTACAGCAGTGCTCGTGTGACGTGGAAGAGGAACAGTGTGCATGTACAGCAGTGCTCGTGTGACGTGGAAGAGGAACAGTGTGCATGTACAGCAGTGCTCGTGTGACGTGGAAGAGGAACAGTGTGCATGTACAGCAGTGCTCGTGTGACGTGGAAGAGGAACAGTGTGCATGTACAGCAGTGCTCGTGTGACGTGGAAGAGGAACAGTGTGCATGTACAGCAGTGCTCGTGTGACGTGGAAGAGGAACAGTGTGCATGTACAGCAGTGCTCGTGTGACGTGGAAGAGGAACAGTGTGCATGTACAGCAGTGCTCGTGTGATGTGGAAGAGGAACAGTGTGCATGTACAGCAGTGCTCGTGTGACGTGGAAGAGGAACAGTGTGCATGTACAGCAGTGCTCGTGTGACGTGGAAGAGGAACAGTGTGCATGTACAGCAGTGCTCGTGTGACGTGGAAGAGGAACAGTGTGCATGTACAGCAGTGCTCGTGTGATGTGGAAGAGGAACAGTGTGCATGTACAGCAGTGCTCGTGTGACGTGGAAGAAGAACAGTGTGCATGTACAGCAGTGCTCGTGTGACGTGGAAGAGGAACAGTGTGCATGTACAGCAGTGCTCGTGTGACGTGGAAGAGGAACAGTGTGCATGTACAGCAGTGCTCGTGTGACGTGGAAGAGGAACAGTGTGCATGTACAGCAGTGCTCGTGTGACGTGGAAGAGGAACAGTGTGCATGTACAGCAGTGCTCGTGTGATGTGGAAGAGGAACAGTGTGCATGTACAGCAGTGCTCGTGTGATGTGGAAGAGGAACAGTGTGCATGTACAGCAGTGCTCGTGTGATGTGGAAGAGGAACAGTGTGCATGTACAGCAGTGCTCGTGTGATGTGGAAGAGGAACAGTGTGCATGTACAGCAGTGCTCGTGTGATGTGGAAGAGGAACAGTGTGCATGTACAGCAGTGCTCGTGTGATGTGGAAGAGGAACAGTGTGCATGTACAGCAGTGCTCGTGTGACGTGGAAGAGGAACAGTGTGTGTGTACAGCAGTGCTCGTGTGACGTGGAAGAGGAACAGTGTGTGTGTACAGCAGTGCTCGTGTGACGTGGAAGAGGAACAGTGTGCATGTACAGCAGTGCTCGTGTGATGTGGAAGAGGAACAGTGTGCATGTACAGCAGTGCTCGTGTGACGTGGAAGAGGAACAGTGTGCATGTACAGCAGTGCTCGTGTGACGTGGAAGAGGAACAGTGTGCATGTACAGCAGTGCTCGTGTGATGTGAAAGAGGAACAGTGTGCATGTACAGCAGTGCTCGTGTGATGTGGAAGAGGAACAGTGTGCATGTACAGCAGTGCTCGTGTGATGTGGAAGAGGAACAGTGTGCATGTACAGCAGTGCTCGTGTGATGTGGAAGAGGAACAGTGTGCATGTACAGCAGTGCTCGTGTGATGTGGAAGAGGAACAGTGTGCATGTACAGCAGTGCTCGTGTGATGTGGAAGAGGAACAGTGTGCATGTACAGCAGTGCTCGTGTGATATGGAAGAGGAACAGTGTGCATGTACAGCAGTGCTCGTGTGACGTGGAAGAGGAACAGTGTGCATGTACAGCAGTGCTCGTGTGACGTGGAAGAGGAACAGTGTGCATGTACAGCAGTGCTCGTGTGATGTGGAAGAGGAACAGTGTGCATGTACAGCAGTGCTCGTGTGATGTGGAAGAGGAACAGTGTGCATGTACAGCAGTGCTCGTGTGATGTGGAAGAGGAACAGTGTGCATGTACAGCAGTGCTCGTGTGATGTGGAAGAGGAACAGTGTGCATGTACAGCAGTGCTCGTGTGACGTGGAAGAGGAACAGTGTGCATGTACAGCAGTGCTCGTGTGACGTGGAAGAGGAACAGTGTGCATGTACAGCAGTGCTCGTGTGACGTGGAAGAGGAACAGTGTGCATGTACAGCAGTGCTCGTGTGACGTGGAAGAGGAACAGTGTGCATGTACAGCAGTGCTCGTGTGACGTGGAAGAGGAACAGTGTGCATGTACAGCAGTGCTCGTGTGATATGGAAGAGGAACAGTGTGCATGTACAGCAGTGCTCGTGTGATATGGAAGAGGAACAGTGTGCATGTACAGCAGTGCTCGTGTGACGTGGAAGAGGAACAGTGTGCATGTACAGCAGTGCTCGTGTGACGTGGAAGAGGAACAGTGTGCATGTACAGCAGTGCTCGTGTGACGTGGAAGAGGAACAGTGTGCATGTACAGCAGTGCTCGTGTGACGTGGAAGAGGAACAGTGTGCATGTACAGCAGTGCTCGTGTGACGTGGAAGAGGAACAGTGTGCATGTACAGCAGTGCTCGTGTGACGTGGAAGAGGAACAGTGTGCATGTACAGCAGTGCTCGTGTGACGTGGAAGAGGAACAGTGTGCATGTACAGCAGTGCTCGTGTGACGTGGAAGAGGAACAGTGTGCATGTACAGCAGTGCTCGTGTGATGTGGAAGAGGAACAGTGTGCGTGTACAGCAGTGCTCGTGTGATGTGGAAGAGGAACAGTGTGCGTGTACAGCAGTGCTCGTGTGACGTGGAAGAGGAACAGTGTGCATGTACAGCAGTGCTCGTGTGACGTGGAAGAGGAACAGTGTGCATGTACAGCAGTGCTCGTGTGACGTGGAAGAGGAACAGTGTGCATGTACAGCAGTGCTCGTGTGACGTGGAAGAGGAACAGTGTGCATGTACAGCAGTGCTCGTGTGACGTGGAAGAGGAACAGTGTGCATGTACAGCAGTGCTCGTGTGACGTGGAAGAGGAACAGTGTGCATGTACAGCAGTGCTCGTGTGACGTGAGAGATTGCTCGCAGGCGCGGCGGCCGGGGGTGACGACAGCAGCTTCCTGAGGCACCTCGAGCTGGAGCCGGCGGACGAGGCCCCGACGAGCGCCTGCAAGGGCGGCCGCACGCCCTTCACCACCACGCGCCGCCTCTCTCGCCACGCCAAGGCCGGCTTCGGCTTCTCCATAGCGTGGACCCAGCCTCCCAGGTGAGCCTCCCAGCCGTTTGGTGATAGACCCGGCCACTCAGGTGTGTGTGTCACAGTGCCGGGTGCCCAGTAGAGCGACCTAGCACCTGAGTGATGGACCTTGCTGCCCGGAAGTTAGACCCATCTGCCCGAGTGAGTTACCCATGTCTAGTTTTGAGACCCAGTCACATGGATCTGAGACCCAGTCACCCACGTGATGGACCCAGCGTTCCCAGGCCTCGGTTTTATACCTAGCCTCTCGTGTGAGTGACTCAGCGCGTGGGTGAGCAACCCAGGTCTATATTTGTGATCCAGGCCTACGTGAGCGACCTAGCCGTCTGGGTGATCATCCACCACCTAGGTGATAGACCTAGCTGTTTGGGTGGGTGATCCAACCCTTCGCTAACCCGCGCCTTGTTATTTTTTATTATTTCTTCAATTATTTTAATTGAGTTTTTTATTTAATAGTAGTGATTGAGAGACATAATTATTTTACCCAAAAGGGATAATAATTAATTACTGACTGATAATGGTTGCATATATCACAAATTCAGCTACGGACCAATATGATATATTTCAAAACATCAATATGTTTTTTGTACTTTTTTCTTTATTTTCGCTTTAAACTTCTTATTAAGCATATTGAGAAAGTTATTGGACGAGACCTAACTAAAATATATATCCCATATTTTCCCTTGAATGGATCCGGTAAACCTTGGCGCCTCGTGATGAAAGTCTAGTGCGTTACCACTGCGTTATTTGTGTATAAAAATTACTTTTTTTTACTTTTAAATCTTAAATATTGGCGTAAATAAATGTAAAAATATTCAAGTTGTTGAAGACGTGCTCCTTCAGTTGATTGTCGACAAGTTACAGGATATCATCGTTTATGGAAACCTTATTTTAGTGTCCTACCAGGAGTACTCCGTTAGGTTTACATTTTCAAACCGCCTATTCGAAGCGATCAATTTTTTTTCTCTGCAAGGACACAAAAATTGTTTAAAACTTGTTCAATTATTGGTAAATATATAAATATTTAAAGGAATGTGTGTAATTTTTTCCATTGAATGTATTAGTTTCCAGACAATAACAGTATTTTAAAGTGCTACTAAAATATTCCCGTATCCTGACAAAAAAAGACTCAATACAGGGGAATGATTAATAGTGACTGACTTTTTAAAATCATTATCTCTGTGACACTATAAATGTTAAACATTTATAGCTTTCAATAATAATAACTACATGTGCAGTAATATTATGAACAGTTAAAATTTTTTTTATCGGTTTCTGTGCCTATCAAAGTCATACTATCAACCTTCCAATGTATAAATATTACCTCAAAATGTCAACTGTACTCTTTCTCAAACAAAATTCCTTATTTATTTGTTTATAATTCGGCAACAGAGGTAAAAATAAAAATGATGTTAGTTACGTAGCTGCCAAAAATTTATTTTGTTTCCAATATCGCTAATTTAATTTTTAAGAGATATAATATTAATTCGGGCACGGTCTGCCAAAATATTTTATTATTTGTGTTTAAAATAAAAATTAATTGAGTCTAAGTAATTCAATTATTAATAAAGCCTTAGATTCTGTCTACAAAAACAGTAAGATAAAGGTCTAAAATAACACTTTCAGACATATTTAGTAACGTTTTTGTAAATAAATAAAATAATTAACAAATTGTTTAAAGATTCTTGGCCCTTCGTTTTCGTGGCTATTAGGGCTTTAGATAAACGCATATTGATACACAAACGTTTGTTCTCATAGCTTTACCATAGCTTCCCGCTTTTTTTAAGTGTCTGCACTTCTTATATTTATGATTTTATGTAGTTCAAATTTTAAATTCAACATATTATAACACAGCGTTGTTATTAAAATTAATTTACATTGTTGCTTATTTTTAATAATTAGTGACCCAATTAAAACTAATATAACTTTGACGCCTTGGTTTTAAAGCGTTGATAACATATTTTTTAACACTTATGTTTTGTATTCGAATCACGAAGCACAGACGTTACAACAGTGTTTTAACTCTCAGCTAGTATTGACAAAAGATTTTTCGCTAAACATACATGCCCCTGGCGATCGGGAACAATGCCTTATAGACAACTTGACGGCAGCCTGCCACGACACATTTCCGAGACCGTGTGGTGGGGAATCCCCAGTAGTTTACAGCAAGAAACCATCCCGGATTCATAATGAAATTATTTCAGGAAACCGTGGGACACATCACCGAGGAAAGCCAAACCGGGCGTCTCACCCGGGTCCTCTGGAATGAGTCCAGTCATGCCACTGCACCACCTGGTTGTATATATCTGTGTGCAGGAATGAGTCGACTGTCTTGCGTGACATGTGACGCTATCTGTTGGGTGGACCCATAACTACTAACAAAAAAATTTGACGGGAGTGTCAAATCCAAACTATTAGGTTTAAAATGTTGGATTTTTAATTTAACTACTGGATGGCTAATTGCTTAGTAACAGAGATTCAAACCGTTCCAGAAAAACTTAATGCTATTTTCTAATTCAAAAAAGTACGTTCTAATGAGTCGGAGATTCAGTATTTCTGGTATGCCACACCACAAAAGATATGTATACCAAAATAAATAGCATAAATTTTCACTGGTTTGCTTGCCTGAAAAAAGGTTATGCATTGCGTCTCACAATCAATATAGCTATGTTCGTAATGTATTATAATTATTCTATCTAGCGAATGGGCCCAAAACTACTTCAAAAATCTAGGTTTTAGTCTCGGCCATTAGGGTTCTCCCCTGAGGTCCCAACCGACACTCGAGAAGACGTCATCAGTCGCCGTAACCTCGCTGCCCAGAGCGCGGGACTATTGGCTGCTCGGGAGGGGGGTTGGAAGACTACCATACTGGAAAACTACCATAATGATAGTATTCCGCCTGGCCTCTTCGAAAAAGTCGGAAAAGTACCATAACGGAAAACTGCCATAAGTTAAAAAGGACTAGACGAAATTCTGCCATATGTTCTTATACACTCCATGGAAAGAATACAGCGGCATTGCTCTCGAAGTAGTGTTTATAATACTCGGTAGGTATCCTTGTCAACCCTATGGCTGTTTCTCGGGTTAACTTTAAAGCTTACAGATAGCGCTTCTGACGGTGATAGTTGCAATAGCATATCACCTCCAGATCGCGGACGCTTTGCCGCCTTTTCCGAAGAGGGCAGGCGGAATACGGTCATTATGGTAGTTTTCCAGTATGGTAGTCTTCCGTCGCCCCCCTCCCCCGCTGCTCGCCACGCGCGGTGTGTCACGTGACGCCACGTGCTCGGCACGTGACCGGGTCGATGGCTGGCGTGTGTGCTCGCTGCCAGCCGCAGACCCGTGGAGCGAGGAGCTGTCAGGAGACGGCCTGCCGTGACGCACCCACCGTGACGTACCCACCATCGTCGCAGTGTGAGGCCCGGAACGTTGCCGAATATGACGATGATCAGTACCTCCGTCGTTACACACAGTCATTGAAAACTTTTTCCCCTACACAGACACTACACCCAAGCCGATCTTCTGGGCATATGATCAACAAGAGTATAGGAAAAGACCTATATGCCTAACACTCGAGTAGGATGACACCAAAGCTACATCTGATGTTACGAGTCTGTTATTAGTGCGACGTGGTCACCATGTAATGATGCAGACGTGGCTACTACCTCTTTACAATGGTTATCTTCTTCTCTGTACGAGGTCGACATTGGCTCGCGAGCTGCTAGCACAACTGTCGCTTTCAGCTGAATGTATACAAGGACACGTTCGTTCATTAGCAAATAATACACCAAGAGACACGCGTATTTTCACCTCTTTAAATATTTATTAGTAATGTGACAAACGCCTTAAATTTTACTTTTAGCATTAAAGTAGATTTAAAAACGGACTTGCCAACTTGGCAGTTACGTTCGCCACGAACACGTTTCTGACAGTTGTGCAGGCTAACAGGACTCTCAAAGTGCACCGGTCCATATCCTTCGATATTCCTGTAGGCTGCAGAACCAGGTCCGCGATACGTTCCCCTGCACGATCGCGTCAGCTTGCACAAACCCGTGACTTGCCGTTCCGTTTCCCCACTGAAACACACGCACTCCGTGGGAAGTGAGACATGGTTTCGCTTGAAGTGTTGTTTGTTGATGGTTTAACAGCGAGCGGGAGCCCGCAAGCTTACTTGCTGCAACACTGAAAATGTGTATTTACTTATCCTGAACACTGACATAACATGGGGGGCTTCAAAATTATTTTTTTCAGTGGTGATGTGTCGACTAACCCCACGCGAAAAATTATTCTCTCCCCCCCCCCTCCCCGCAAATTCCCGGGGGGCCCTCCTTTTGTGAATCCTTCAGATTTGCGCCACTGCTTCCATGATATACCTACTTCAATAAAAAACGGGCAGATTTAACAGATTTCTTACAAGAGTTATCGATAGGACCTAAACTATTCATGATTATACGCGGTGACGAGCTGGTTTGCAAATCCTTGTTTTTTTAAAATGACCTTTACATTAGGTTTGTGTGTTATTTGACACGCCCCGAAACATATGAGCCAAAAGGAAAATAAAGACAAACACGGAAACAATAAAAAACTGCAGCAGATAAGAATGATCGCCTCACAGTAGAGCACATACAGCTTGCCTGACCCTCGTCGGCCACAAAGGTGAACACGCGCTCAGTGAAACCTTCAGGGTCGTCCTTATCGTCATCCTCCGCGACCGTACTTCCAAGGTCGCCGTGCTCTCCTAAGGTTCAGTAAGGATATGCAGAGGTTGGCATCGAGTCCGTGACACCCACCACGTTAATAGTGACGTCTTGGTGATTACGGACACTGAGAGACAGCACCCTGGCGAAAAATTACCGTTATAGGGCGCCGAAACTTTGATGTGCATAAGATGATAATGCAGTGTACCCATTTTAATGTAGGGCTCTAATATGTGTCAGATGTATTGACTTCTTCTTTTTACTAGCTTTTGGCGCCACATTTATGTTTGATACGTCGTTTTGTATCTTTCAAGTGTAGAAACAATTTGTTAAAAATTAAAAAAATGATTTGCTGTATTGATATCTGAAAGCCTCCGTGCATTCCGTGTGACGTAATCCCCCAAAGCAAAGCCAGTTCAAATGATTGAACTTCAGGGGAAAAAAATAATAATACAATTTTTGACGTGACAACGTCTAATAAATCGATGAACGCCAGTTGCATGCACGAAAAAGTGTCCCGTTATGCACATTGTTCCGTTACGCTGTGTCCCGTTACGCTCATTGTACGCTTGCGCCGCACCGACAGAAGTGAAAACTTAAAACTTTGTTTATAAATGTGTTTCTACGTCAAATGTACGTAAGAAAATGAATCTGATTACTAGTATAATTTCAAGTATTTATTCTTTTATTATTAAAAAAAGTAGCATCTGTCGGCGAGTGCAGTAATAATAGGTTATGTAACAATTGACTAAAAAATTATGGTGATTCATATAATTGATGATAGATATTTGATTACCGTTTATTTATATGAAAACTTGTTCATAATTATATTTAAACTTTATAGCTAAACGCCAGTTTTTTTAAATTAATTACAAGTAATCTACACGTGAACTGTTTCGTCGACTGTTTATAAAGTGAAGTGAAATGTTAATGTGGTTTTCATTGCTTATTACAACAACAATTTCGGCAATAAAGGTTAATTATTCTTGCATTTTAAAAATCTGATTACTAGTATGATTACCAGTATTTATTCTTTTATTATTAAAATAAAAATGATTCAATTTTATTCATAAAAGTATGCAATCATTTCATCAATGTTTTGTTATGACGTTGTCACGTTAAACTTTCGTCCGTAAACCGACTTTACAGACAAACAATTTTTTAATTAAGATAATGCACTCAAAACAAATGTGTAAATTTGGGCACGTTATTTCAAGAGAACTCACGTAAGTGGCAACATCTAGAATCACATTTCCCAGTTAATGTTCCCTGTTACACTAGGCCGTGTGCTGCACAGTACTGCGCTGCATGGTTGCGGTACCTCCAGGGAACACTTCATATTATTTCGGCGTACTGAGGAAAGATATATGCCAAGATCGTGACAAGGGAAACAAAAACAAAAACTGCCGTTTGACATAGTGAGTTTCCAGGGTTCGGTGGGTTAGCTTTCCTTGTGTGACGTGACATTCTGCATTCACGCCCTTCAGGCTCAGACTAAGTTCTTGTTTGAAACGAATCATAAAGTTCTGAAAATTCTGAAGTTAAAGTTTTACTAAAAAAAAAAAAGAAGAAGATATAGCCACAGATCAGGTCCGCGATGTGGATATTTCGTGAAAACGTTGGGATAAATCATGTTTTTTTTTTTTTTCGTTTTCTTTTCGAAGATGCCATAGCTCTCGTATCTCGATACTGCGCGTTTTAGACTCTTTAGATTCATTTCGACACGAGCTTGTCTCTGAATTGCATTTTATATGATTCCGACCATATTTACGAGTCATATGAAACAAAATATTTAATAATTTTTATTATTGAATTTTATACCAATTTTTACTTATATTATGACGAATAATTTCATAATTTTTTTTATATTTTCATATTCCACAAGGAAACATGTATATTTATACTTAGAAATTTTTCTTTAATCGATTTTTTTAATGCTGCCAAGAGAATGTTACAACAGATAATTCAACGGACTGCAACTATTCGTTTATGTTTTCAATCAAAAATGCTGGGTCACGTTTTTAATTCGGTCAAAGCTAATGTTATTTCATCCAATGATACAACTTAACGTGACAAAAATAAAACAGTTTCGTTAGTTTTTCGAAAAATTTTAAAAAGAGTTTACAGTGAACATGCATCTGTATCCAAGATAAAATTTTGTGTGTATGTTAGAGTTTTTAATTCAATAATTTTATGTTTTTGTTAAAAGTAAATTTTCCTTAACTTTTTTAGCTTTCACGATCAAATAATTAAAAAAAGCACAAACTCTTAAGATTCGTTGTTAATTAAAAACAGTTAGTTTGACTACTCGTTTACTATTGGTTTTGTTGCTCTTATTGTTTGCACGGAAACACTTAACTTCAACAAATTCTAATTTTCGAACGGAAATATGATGTAAAGTTAAATTTCATTTTTTACTATTATTTGGTCAATAATATATATTCACACAATTTGAAGTTTTTTCAATTAATAATATTAAACATTATAATTCACACTCGTGCCGGATTACGCCAGTATCTTTCGCAGTAGCGCCAACGTGACGTGATGCGCAGAACGCGATGAATTTTATCGCCCAACGAGCAGATCTATATATGTATATGTAGGTCATGCTCAACGCAAGAGGTGGTCTCTTAGTTTCCAAGCGAATGATTTGGGGGGGTGGGGGTAGGGGGGTGGCTAGTTTATCTTGTGAGCGAGGAACGAAAAGCGTGTAAACAAAGTGTTTCCCCCCGTGGCGCCAGAGAGCAGCGGATCAACAGGCTCGCTGGAGGCGGAGGTGAGGAGGAGGTGAGGCGGCGTGAACGCGGCTTAGCGCGGCGGCAGCGAGGGCGGGTTCAGACACGCACCGCTGGGAGTGTTCGGCGCAGCGCTCGTTTATCAACGGCCTGCCACTTCGTCATTGATCCCTGCCCCCCCCCCCCCCCCCTCTCTCTCCCAGGGCTCCACCCCTTCCACGCCTCCTCCTGGGCACTGTAGCTGGCCTCGGTATGCCTTCCACGGAATTATTGTGCTCTCTGATGGCTTATTTGCCTGTGTTGTCCGTGATACC
Organism: Bacillus rossius redtenbacheri; assembly: GCF_032445375.1. Lineage (NCBI taxonomy): Eukaryota > Metazoa > Arthropoda > Insecta > Phasmatodea > Bacillidae > Bacillus > Bacillus rossius. The sequence goes on along the minus strand of NC_086339.1, from coordinate 46,338,995 downwards.
TGTTTAGTTACTTCTTTGGCTCCATCTATTCGACATCGCCTTTTTAATCTGTCGTTTATATTTCTTGTTTTGCATTCTTCCATTTTTTTCCCATGAATAACAGTGCAAAACTGCAATGTCATACGTCTCGAAAATTGTATTTAAAAAGAATTCCCCATTGCATTAGTCATTTAAGGAACGTACGTATATAAAAGTTCCTCCGGGGACTGGGTTCTCGGAGAGAAGCCGAAAAGCTGATCCGCCATCTTGTATTCTGACGTCACGGCAGCTATATTAGATTGACCTTTGCCTTAATCTTCAAAATTTGATTAAAAAAAATTGCGAAAAGTACATAAAAATTTCTCATAATTTGCCCAAAATTCGCTGAAATCCGCCAAAATTGTTTGTTTTTAAGAGAAAAAAATTCTACCAAAAATATCAAACAAATCGAAGAAATTCATATTTCGAGGTAATAATTTCCATTTTGAGGGAAAATTTCTCGTTTTAGTTCTCAAAAAAAAAAAAACAGTGACATGGAAAGTCCGCAAAACGGCTTAAAATCCGAATCTACAAGCCGCACTAAGCGGCCGAGTTCATGCATGGGCGCCATTTTTAATTGTGTCGTCACCGTTGCAAGTATCGTTACAGCCGTCATCTTGAAAATCAGGAATTATTTTCTGATCTTAATAGGGAAATGTTAAAATTAATAAAAATATTTAATTAATAACATTGTTAATAGAAAAAACTATTGCCATTTTTAAAAGTGTCCGCCATGATGAATATCCGTAATTATAAAAAAAAATCGATAATTTTTAAAGTTAATATAATATTAATTAAATTTTAATAAAAAATTAATTAAAAACGCAATTACATCGTGAGGCTTGGAGTACGTTTCAAACCCGGTGAGAGCAAAGAAAAATGGCGTCGGATCCTTCCTCCATGGAGATCACTGACAGACTGACCTCCCATTGCTAATGCTAATGTATATATAGCGTCAGTCAGTATGATGTCACGACAGCTATACTGTTTTCGTTTCCTGGAGACCACCATCTTGAATATGAAATATTGTTTTGGTCTGCTAGAGAGTGCTAACTCCAAGTTAGATTAAATTTTACCGGCTTTAGTGCAGTAATTATCTATTTACAGGAAGTCCGCTATCTTGTTGGCAATATTAACCGCCATCTTGGAAATCGTTTTTATTAAGCTAGAAATTCTGGGAAAAATCCAAAACTCATAAAAAATATCACTTAATAAAATAATGATTGATTCGATCAGTAAAATTGCTTGGTTCAATCCTTGCTGGACACAAAAAATTTTATTTAGGTAAAAAAATATATTTAATCAATTTAAAATAGAAAAAAAAATAAGAAAAAGACTAAAACTCTTCATAAACCTGCCTCCAGTAGCCGATAATGACATATTTGCCGCTATCCTGGAAATTCGTAATAAATAACCTAGAAATTCGGGGGAAAAATCCTTAAGTCATCACAAAAATAATAATTAAAATAATGATTCACTCGATTTATTCCCGTCCTTGGTTCGATTCTCGGTCAGTGAAAAGAGTAACTAAAGCTTAAAATTGATTCTAAAATCTTTTTCCTATTAAATTTAGTGGAGTTCATTAATCATTCTCTTTACAACAATCGATTTATACAAGATACCTGTCCAAAGAATTTTATATGTAGTTGCGCTGCCTACCATGGAAGTGTTATTTTTTTTCGATACATGGAATTCCTTCCAACAGTTCATAAAGAATGTTATACGTATAGGACAAGTATCTTACTACCAAGAGACAAGCTCATGTAGAATGTCAGCCATATAGACCAGACGTCTCAAAACCACAGGGCCTTCTTCGTTGATAACAAATATAACAAATTTCAGGGAGTTAAGGCAAAGTCTCCGAACTGATAGACCTAAAGTATCGATAAAATCAGTGAACTACATTTAGACAAACAGAAAATAAATTATGCTTACTAAGGGACCACGAATAACTGAAAAAGTTTTATCAAGACAAAAAGGTTTTGAACCAGTAAATATTCAGAGCTACTGAAGATTTTACTACGCACATTTAACAAAACGACACACATTCAACAAAAGAAAATAACACACAATACACACAACAGATACACAGTAAACACACTGATTATGCAATTGACCACACAGCATACACTGTACACGCTGTGAACACACAGTACACACAAAATGAACAAACAGTACACACACAAACGCCACACAATGAACACGCAGTACACACAGGACAAGCAATGGACACACAGTACACACACATGACACGCAATGAACACACAATACACACACTGCACACAATGGCTGCACAGTACACAGATAGGACAAACAATGAACACACACAGTGCACTTACAGGACATGTAATGGACATGCAAGGAACATACAGTACACACACAATGAACACGCAGTACACACACAATACATGTAATTAACATACAGTACAAACTCACTCTGCACACACAATTGACACACAGTACATACAAACTGGACAAGCAATGAACACACAGTACAGACAATGAACATACAAACAGTACACACAAAAGATTCGCAGTAAACACAAATAGGACACGCAGTGAACACACCGAACACTCAATGGTTGTATTGGTTGTGCTGCAGCCAGGCTGATGGTGGTTGTTGTTGTGCTGCAGGGTGGAGCGCGTGGAGGCGGGCCAAGCTGCGGACCGCGCGGGGCTGCGACCCGGTGACTACGTCATCTTCGTGGAGAAGTGCAACGTGGTGACCATGCCCGAGGAGGAGATACTCGACCTCATCAGGTACAGTGCATCACGTGCTGTACACTGCTGTCCGCGCGACCTGCCTGGCAGTGGTTACTGTACACAGGCCCGCCGCTTGTTCGGCCAGCGCTTGTGCCCGGGATCGAGCTTCTATTTTGATATTTGGTTTGCTTCCTGATAATACTTTCATACTAGAAATTAAATAACAAGTCTTTTGCTTAAAAAGTTATTTGAAATCTTAAAAGTTATATTATACATGTAGATCACGTTATACTTACTACTGCAGTTACGTTTACATTTTTTTGGATTTCTTTTGTGAGATTTGTAAAGTTGAACATATAATGTTGACGAGGGTGCTCGAACCTTGGTCCTCTGGATGGACCTGCGCTCGCCCTTAGCTCGTGCTGTGGTCAAACTCGGTTCAGTATCTAAATTAAAGATAATAAATATAGTTGGCGTTCGTCGAATAGTTAGTTTAAATTTTAAAATAATACAAATTTCGATCATAAACATTTAAATATGTATTTTTACTTGAAAACCATTGAATGTAAAAATGCCCTTTCAGCACAGCCTACAAACTAGGTAGATTTCGAAGTACCCATTTCTTTTGGAAATATTTTGGAAACTTCTACAACATTTTGGAACATTTTAAGAACTTAATGTACATAACATATTTATGATCTTTTATATTACAAAATGTTCGATCAAACATTTTCTCATTTTCAAAAATACAATTTTTCATCCCTTGCAGTAATAAAGAAGTATTAATATTTGCTGTGTACCAATATTAAAGAAAATACTTTATGATTTGAATAAATCTGAACGGATATGGTGGTAATAAAGTTTTGATTTTTTTAGTTTCAAACTCTGTTTTTATGGTAATAATTAGTTTGATCGATAATTGTTTCAGCCAAAGTGTTAGAGAAAGTTCCATACAATAAATTATAACGGAGATGATAGTATACTTTCAGACATTGTTATTTCTACACGCTGCAGTAATGGTTGGTTAGATAAAAATTTATTTTAACAAAGGTTTATGACAATATTTGGAAATGATGGATTCAATAGCGAACATGATTGTGACGTTTTATTTTTTTTATTCCAACCCTAGGTTTTTTTCTTCTCCCTTGCAATAATTGTATGAATTATAAAAAAGCTTTAGTAACAAATTATAAATTTACAAACAATTTGAACGGATTTGATGGTGTGATTACTAAGGTAGTTATACATTTATTTTTTTGTTTTTTAACCCCTCTTTATCCATTCTTTGCATACAGAAATGGTTAGTTGTGTCAAAAACTGTTTTGTATAAAAGTTTTAGATAATATTTATAAGGTTTACAAACAATTTTAACGGATTTAATATTGTAATTACTAAGGGAATAATTAATTTTATGTCCTCCATCCTTTGTTATTTACCACACCTTATATCAATAGTTCGTGATATAAAAAATTACTTCGGAATAAAGATGTATATAAAAATTTATGGTTTTACAATAAATAATATTGGATTTAATAGTGTATATGGTACGGAATTTATGAATTAGTATCCTCCATCTGTTTTTTAAGTCCTTTTTTCTGCAATGATTCATTTTTATCAAAAATTGTTTGACAAATGTTTTAGATAAAAATCATGCCATTTACAAATATTTTTAACGGTGCCTATAGTGTGCCTACTAAGGGAGTTATGAATTTTTTTGTCCTCCGACCCTTGGTTTTTCCACCTTTTGCAGTTATGGTTGGTCATATCAAAAATGTATTTGGCCAAACGTTCGGACCTTCAGTGATTGAGTCAACCCCAGCCAGATTTAAAACGAAGGAAGACCATTTGTGATTACGTTTCCGATCGGACAGAGTAAAATTTTTACTCCAGTCGAGTTAACCCATTAAGAATTTTGAAAGCACTTTTTACCATCCACCTTTCGTCATTCGCCATCTGATTTCCTCTTTTAGCAGCAGAGAATATACTGAGAGAATAATAAGCACATAAAATACTAGAGAACATTGCTGTAACAGATTAACAGGGTATAGCTGTAACCAATCGTCAGTGCCAGTAACTGAATAATCCGTATACAAAATTCTAAACCACATTACTATAACAGTTCCAAGTTCTGCAAGAACCACTCTATGACACCTCTAACCCAGCTTATTGTTGTCCTGGTAAAATCAGTCTTTTTTTTTTTTTTTGGGTAGGTGAGGGAAGAAACAGAATTGTGGTTGTTATTGTTTCTACAACCGTGTATTTCTCCTCAGTTCACTCACACAGTTACTGCGAGGTTGCCAAACGTCTCCTAGGGAATGATACACTGGCATTAAATAGAATGAAATTATCAGAAAACCCTCGGTTACTTTCAAGGGAAAATAACTTCTGGTGAAGTGGAAATTAAGAAATAGGTATTTCTTGACATAAGTTTATGCGTACCGATTTAATGTCTAGCAGTGTGCATGTATAAAACTGAGTGTCATTAGCTAGAGCAGACTCCGTGTTCCCCACTAGCCATGCCAGGAACGTGTTGAGAGGAGGACAAATGGAACACTTGCTCTAAGAAACCACATCCCACAGTAATATCGTTGTAGATTCCAAATGTTTGTAACTTAACAGTTGGTAACTGCTACCTGATGATGGCGACTGCAATGTCGACCGATACGTTGGTGAATTATTCGCCAAGAACGCGGCTACAACCCAGAAGCCAAGTTACTTCAGACAATGGCCGTGAAAGCCTGCGAACATTATTAACTTAATAATGAGTTTTGCTAATTTATGTTCTCCATTTTTAACAAACGTGTATTTATCACCCGGCCACGCGAGTACTTAAATAGATCGCAAGTTCATCTAAAGTTTTATGGCAGTGAATCGTTGTCTTGTGCAAGTATGTTGTTATTGTCCAGAGATTAGGGTAAATATACAGATGGAGCCTAAGGTCCGATTATAGGCGAGGAAGGTGAAGCCAAAAAAGATAGGGATTTTCGTGTACAACACGTACCAATATGGCGGCCATTTGTTTACAAATGTATCACCTGTACCTGTATTGGAGGTTAAATTGTTGAAAAATGGCCACTAATATCATTCATTACATTTGTATTATTAAGATTAATTTTGGACTTTTAATACATACATACATATTAACCATTAATATTTTGATCTAATTTTCTTCCTAACAGCTTAACTACAGTCGCTAATAGAAGCTGGCTAGAACAGCTGATACAATTGTAAACAATCGTCTGCCATATTGTTATTTGAAAATTAAGGAGGAAAAATGGGAAAAACTGCTTCACGTGTGACGGCATCCTCTCCTAATCACTGTTACTGTCGGGACAACACAGACTATAGTGGGAGTATAAGGGCGTGAATGTAGAACAGACAGCAGTGCAGAAAGAGCAGAAGGGAGAACTGGGTCGCAGACACGACCTTGGCCCCGCGTGGGCGGCCTGCCGGTCGATATAAGTGGCTGTGTTGGCCGGCGAGCAGGCAGCTGACTTCCTGATAGCGCGCCGCTACAAGGGGTGCCACCAGCCACCTAGCGCATGGCGCTCGCATAGGTTATCAGCCAGATAATACACTGTATAGTGTGACAGAAAATATTGTTCACTTTATAAGGAAATTTAAAGAACTGAGGTTCATTTTACACTAAGATGATTTGATAAGAGAAAATAAACATTTTTTCTTTTATATAGTTGGTATCGGTTAATGTTTTTTACAAATTTTTTTTTATCCAACTGATTTTTATTTTTTTATTTTCTAAAGAAATGTAAAGCACTGAAGTTTAATTTTTATATAAAATTTGTAAACGATAAGAGGCAATACAGATTAGTTTGCCATCTTAATGTCGGTATCGAAAACATCCTGCAAATAAAGTGTAAATACGGAACATGTATTGATTGGCTTGGTGTAGCAATTACGGCAGATTTGTTGCACAAAATTAATGAAGCGTGTTGTATTGGTTCCTAGTGCATTCTACTGTATTTGAAGGCTGCCATTGAACCGTACCTCCACGATGGATGACGCGTCACATGTGAAGCTGTTTACTCGTTACTTCCATCGTAATTGGCTTGTTAGTAATTCCCCCTTCCCCTGGATACAGGGGGGGTGGTTGGTTTTTGGTCGTGCTGCGAGTGACGATTCACCAGTCACTGCTGATAGGAAGTCTGTGTTTGTAGTGGATGAAATTAGATCCGTCATCCACAAGAAATGTCTAACGCCTTCAAAATTCACTTTATTTCATTATACCCGGATTAAATCCACACATTTGTGCGCAAAAAAAAGTCGGTATCTTTTGCTCACTTGCTGTTGCTACTTTTTACTTTCCGCCTGAATGACGTTTAGCTATTTGTTCGTTTGAATTTCGGAATGTTGTTACTGGTTTCTGGTCCTTAGTATGTGTCAAAAACTATTCATTAGCCAATAAGAATAGAGTTAATATTAATGAAGGTACGCTTTCTCCCCTCTTTCCAGATAGCAACGCGAACTGTACAGTTCTCTAGTGATGTCACTGTCAAGATGTTTACAGCATTGGAAGTTGATCGTGCTATAGTCCATCCATGTTATCCAAACATTTATGAATAACCTGTTGAAAAATTCACTGTACGAAACTCGTAACCATTGAACGTGATCATAGCTTGGGACACACATAATTAGCCGTGTAGCACGTCATAAAAATATGTTTCCCAAATTTATGTGTTCAAGAAACTGCTGGCCATCTCGATCAGCATATTTTCTTTTCTTGATGTGCTCGACCAAGCAAACCATTTACACAAGGCCAGTGCCATTGTCTTTCATGGATAGACTCTTTACTTCTGGTCTTCTGGTCTGAGGCTGCATCTGTGGAAATATTGAATGCCCCGCATTTCGGTACGCCTTGATGTTCCCTCTAAGAATGTATAATTAACGTATAATTATCTGACTAATATGTTTATAACTGATATTTGCCTCTAACTATGTTAGTTTGGCACACTTATGTTTTCGCCGCTTGATAGTAGTGGGGTTCGACGCGAGTGACGTATTCATTTGTTTTAATGCAATCAAGGCATAATAAATATATGTTACATTTCTAATACTTTTGGTTTTTGCCTCACAAAGTCTTAGCGAACAAAGGTAAAACATTAAAAAAAAATTTAAATTGTGAATGTTAATTCAACTTCAAGGTTAATGAAAAAAAATTGTACACCTTAAATACCACCCCGTCTACTTATATTTGAAGTAGAAATAACCTTACTCGAACCAACGTCTATAGACAGGGATGCAAACATCAAACTGTGTGATTTTTTTTTAAGTTGCTTAAAGTTATGGTAGTAAGTTACTCGGTACTGCGCCAGCGCACCTAGTGGCAGAGATTCTCCCTGCACCAAACTCGCCCAAAGAAAACCTATTTTCTTCCTAACATGTAGTATAATTAACCTTACTATGACCGATCGATATGGGAGGTCATCTTCGGAAGAGGGTCTGGCGGTCAATCAAGATGTGTGGCCAGTTTGACTGTGTATTAGCCTTGAATGGTGACCTTTCATGGTTACAGTAGAGCCTAGAATTATTGATATCACTCAAGCTGTACTTATATTCTCTGTGGATCAAACACTATTTATTATTATTTTTTTCTTGGTGTTATCAGATTGTATTTGGAAGTAATTTTAACTTATTTAATTTGATCAAAGTATATTGCGTGTTCTTTTTCATTACAGACATCTGCTTCTAGTGACTGATGTGTTAGTTAAACATGATGTCTGCTCTAGTTTTAAAAACTTGCACATATACATGTTCTAGAACATTTAGCAGAAATGGGGAAGTGGAAGCTATATAGTCTATACCGAACCTCAATGTACAATTTAAAATGCTACACGCATCTATTCTTACCCAGACCTTTGGTATCGAAGCTGGTTGGGTCTACTGCACTACTCATGCTGGATGATTTCTTCTGAAGAATCCATCAAACTGATGAGCACTACCGATTCTCTAGGGATACGAAATATTGCTTATTCATTTGGTTCTAGCCGCATCTTAACCCATATTGTACTTCCATTGTCCTTTGTGTTGAAAATGCTTAAAATTGAGCCTCGTACAAGCAAATGTATGTTGCTTTAATAGCTTGGCTTCTGGGTTGTAGCCGTGTCCTTGGCGAATAATTCACCGACGTTTCGGTCGACATTGCAGTCGCCATAGGTAGGTAACTGCTCCCTGATAGCGTTAAGGGTGCCTCCCATTCCCGGTCAAGATTTTATATTTACAGTAATTACAGATATTTTTGTAGATTTTTTCAACTGTTAAACTTTCACGAAATGATCAATACCTATATACAGCGCATACTTTTTGCATAATTAACTGCCAAAGTTACATTTTTTAACCTTTTTTTTGGGTTGTAAATAAGGAGAAATTAATTTATCGCAGAACTGAAACTTTTAAGGTTTAACTGCAATTATCACTGGCTACTTCAAGAAATGGTTTGAATTTCTTTTCAGAACTATATTAGTTAATTTTACCTGGCATTTAAAAATTCTCAAATGTGTTACGATCTCGACAGCCGAGACACGTGGTGTCGCCGGGTTGGGTGGTAAGGGAGGTGGGAGTGAGAGCTGGCGGCGTGTGCGCAGGTCGAGCGGCGACGAGCTGACCCTGGAGGTGTACCGGCGCGCCGCCCCCAACGGCCTGGTGAGTGCCGGCGGCGGGGACACGGCCGCCCCCGCCGCCCCCAGCCGCTCGCCTGCCACCACGTGCTCCGCCACCAGCGCCTCGCTGGACCTCAGCAAGCGGCGCCTGCACCTGCCGCAGGTCACCTTCAGCAGCGAGGTCGGTGCCGGGGTCATCGTGTGACCTTGACCCCGCTCCCCCGCTATACCCCGCTATACCCCGCTCTGCCCGCCGCCGAGCTGCTTTTGTTACCACATGTCTTTTAAATGCCGCCACAGTAACTACAGACTGGAACAATTCGTGGATTCATTTCGTGATAACCTCATATCTGCCTTTTTATATTGTATCGCTGTATGTGTGTCTGGACGACTCTGGGCCGATGAGAAACCCTCAAAAAGTATAGAACCACAGGTACACCAGCTGAGACGGCTCATAATTCTGCAGTCAATGAACTGCTGTTATTTGCCCGTGTATGCAGAATGCTGTGTAGTCTGTCTTGGAGGACATCGAAAACGCGAATTTTTTTTTTAACAGACCGTTACAGTAACTTACCTAACGTTGACTGTTTAGCCGTTTTTCAAAGTATTCGGTGTAAGTAAAAGTGTGCGCAAACAGAGAAATACTTTCGGTAACGTGTTCAGTCTCTGCTCTGAGAAAATGTAAATGAGAAATTACACACCATATCACACCTTTCTATGAGCTGTTACTTGAGCGATGGGTCTTGTTTCCACCAGTCAGGCACGAGAAGCCTAAGATGTCCATCACGTTTTCTCCCTGCCCGAACACGCCCGAACATTCACCGTCGGCCAACCTCGGGATTTGTTTTATTTTTGCGCAGGAAAAATTAATTCAAATATTAAAAGTAGTCGGTTAGGTTAGCTACATTAAAACACTTTAAAACACCATGGACGGTTAGTTAGGTTAGTATAGCTACATTAAAATAAACAGAGAAATATAAATATATATGAACCCGAGGTTGGCCGAAGGTGAATATTCGGGCGTGTTCGGGCAGGGACAGAACTTGGTGTACATCTCTGGCTTCCCGTCAGACGTGGAGAGGCGTGTGTGGAAGTGCTGGTTATCCCCGGCTGCGGCTCAAACCTCTCTTGGCTAGAATCGTCCTCACGCCTTGAATGGAGCGAGCAGTTCACGAGAACACTCTCTGCGTGATTCTTGCTAAGCGACTACTCTTCAGTCGATAATATGTCCCGAAATATGTTCTCTCGCCTGCAATTACAGTAAACGAAGCGTTCATTAACATTGATACAAAGTTTAGCTATTTACTTTGCTCAAAAACTAATAACCCAGTAAATTTTTTTTTTAAATATATACATGGGGTTAAACTATGCTAATCCTGTCCTGGGTAATAGCATATGTTAATTTATTATTATTTCAAATATGCGCAATTTCCGTGCTCAGCCTAAATATTGTATTAGACCTACAAGTACAGGAAGGAAGGTCTATATTGAAGTAAATTGCCTATAATTAGGATATAGGAAGGAAGTCTAAGTATTGCCTACAATGTTGACAAAAAGACCACTAGAAGAAAATGTTGTCACTATAACGGCATACCTGTTGTCAATTTGAGGTTCAAGGCGTTGGATGCTCTGATATCTTCATATGTATTCTTAATGGATCTGCCGATATGTTTGTAAACCGTCTATCGGGACCTTAAAATTATTCTTGTACTTCTGCGGCAGTGGAGCGCGTATTTTTAACGAACTGCATTTTGAACTCTGTGGTAAAGCGTGGTCGTAGATTTCAGCGCCGCCGTACTGACATCTTCGCCATCCAGGCTAGCGACTTCATTCTGCATTCACTCCTAAAATGATATTGGAAATCTCACGCCAAGTTATTTATCACTGAATTTTTTAAGTTATTACTTCATACCATTTGGGACTTCAGCAAGCATTTTTATCATAAATAATACCCCTGCCATATTTTGATACTATGCCGTCACCGAATCAACCCATGCTTAGAATGCACCATCTCCGAGGTACCTTCTTTCCAAAATCACCTCGGTTAATCTCCACGAAAAATTTTGCGACGTCTGTTTTGACAAATGATTGTTCTTTTGGAATTTCATATCATATCTTCTAGCGCATTATAACCATCCTAGGCTTGATGCCTGTACTGTAGACTTGCCTTCCTCCTGAACAGTTTAAGATATGAGTAGGACATTTTGTGCCATATTTATTTTATTATTTGACTGCTTTTTGTATGTACCGTCATGCTTAACTGCCCTGTTGCTCAAAGTCTTGGTAAAGTGGTCTCCAGCACGATCCTTTCTTCTTGGCTGAAGACTTTCACGAGCTCTGCTAGAAATTACATGTAAATGTACGGACTTTCCAGCGAAGGGTGGACGCAAACAAACGAAGGGTTCTACTAATCTCAAGTGACTGAATCTCCTTAGAGACCACGCCCAACTTCGGATTCTGAGTCTCGTGTTTCGTAGTAAACAAGGTAAACACACGAGTAAGAAACTGGAGTGTTTCCTTCTTGGACTCAAAAATTTTTTGAATTTTTTGTTAATGTACCAAGATTAATCTTGTGGCTTCGTTTTCAAGCAAGGGAACACAGTGCCGGTGAATTTACGAAAATATCCGTAAACTAACGAAGATCCCTGAATAACTTGTAACTTGTATTCTTTGTCAATTAATGGTTAGCATTTTTAACAATGTACAGGGTCTGCATCGGTCCTTTTATTACCGATACATCAGTAGTAATTACCAAAGCCGCCATCGAAATTTAAGTATTAAATTGGTTTATACATATTGTTTTAAAGAGTTTATTTTAAAAATTGGCCTGTGGAGGGCTTCTGATCAATTCCCTTTCTTTCTGGGGACTATTCTTTGCCCACAAGGCCCCTTGATAAGGACCTAATATAAACTGTTAGTTCCCTGCGAAGGTCAATGTCCCAGGGCACTGCTAACATCTAAGACCGCCAAAGCAAACAAGCTACCATTTCTACGGCATCCACTACCCACTTTAAAAATGAATTCATTCTCTCAGACGTCACTGTGATATAGCGCTACAGCTTCCATATTACATGGTATGGTTAGACATGACACAGGATCTATCTTGTCAAAGATCTAAATTCGTGGACTGGTGTAGTAACTATGACAGTCTGCTACTGCCCTCCCGACGTTTGCATGCTAAATCATGCTCGTAAATATCAAATTTTATCTAAATAAACCTGTTTGGAAATATATTATTAATGACATGTCATTACAAAAGTTTGTACGAATAAACAAAAACTAAAATCATGGCAATATTTGTAGAATGATGAATAACTAATCTCTTGTGAAACAATATGTCATGCTTGCATGCCATTTAATTGTTGTGCATAAAATTTTCTGTGCTCACAGATAGAAATTTTTACCATCGCGACAAAATGTTTCGCTTCTAAAACCAGTATGATGTTTGAAATGGAGCGTGAATAGCCTTTCTTTTTATTTCTTAAGTAGTGATTGTTTCAAAATTCACAGGAAAAACCGGACATAATTTTTTTAAATAACCTGTTTTGTTTGGTACTGTACACTTTACTTTAAAAAGAGTCTACTACCGCTTGTAAATGCACACTGGTGTAGAGAGCTATAGAAAAATTGTATCATTGTATTATATACTTCAGATGCAACGATTGTCGTTTAAGTTACAATTTATTTTCAGTATTCAAATATCGAATCGATTGTTAACACGTTTGGTTAAGCATCTGAAATGAGCAGAGGCTGACAATTTACTTGTAATGCTAATGCGCGCATTCCTAAATACTTCGATGTTTGTAAAAAGTGTGGCACATGACTATTTATGTAATGCCATATTGGACTCTTTTTAACATGTACCGTAGCCATATTTATTACGTGATTAGACATATATAGAGACATATCAAAAATGCACAGGTGTATTAATGATATTGACTCTGTTTAAATCATTTGTGCTTGTTAGAGCTCCGATGCGGCCTACAATTTGCAACAGAACTAAAGTGTTACCTTTCATGTTAGACCTATATTAACAATGAAACGTCGGGTAAAATCACTTTAAATATAGCTATGTTCTGTACTTTACTATACTTTACCCCCGTAGACTCTGAAGCCAAGTAGTTCCTTAGTCTGCTGTAGACAGCAGTATATAGCGCTGAAAAGGGAGTATCAAAATATCTCAGATTGCATTGTGGGACTACTGATTTCGAAGATGATGTCTCTTTTGTAAGTGTAGTACTCTCAATACCAAGAACTATTAGTGGTATTTTAAAAGTTTTATAAATAAATTCATGGCTTACATAGATACTGAAAATAAACTTCAAATGCTTTCGTTTGTTTTTATGTTGTTGACTTAGCTACCGTTTACTTTTTAGTGTTCGATTACTACCTTCCTGTGTTTGTTCGTGAGTTTGTAATTCTGTTTACTTTAGAGTTAGAGCGATATCTTGTTATTATTTTAACGTTAATCAGACTCATTTATTGTTGCTTAAATGTCAAAACAATTTTTATTTACACGAATGAATACATCATTATTATTATTTATTATATGCACTGGTGCTGAAGAATATTTTATACATACTGGAGTATGTAACGTGCAGAATTAAGTTACTCACTGCATTTTACAGTAGAAAAAAATTATGTCAGTTTGCAAGCACATTTATGTTGTTTTAACATGTTCCGTATTACAAGTGTTCCTGTTCTACTAGTGAGCAGTAACAATTTTCTTAAGTAAGTTGATTTTACATTATATTTATTTTTTTGAACATCTTAATTACAATGACCAATTATGAAAAAACCAATTACCTGAGAAGTATACGTGTTATTTTTATACAAGAAAAATGTTATGTTTGCTTTAAAATTTTAGTGAATACTTCAACAAGAACTATTTAAATAAGAATGGTGCTATAGTTGTAGTATTTTAATTATATTTACTAATATGACTGTTCTTTAAATTTAATCGGTAAAAGTATAAACAGAGTTCATGCTTGTTTACGTTGTTCACATGTGGCTGATTACATTTGTGTATACAAAGATTTGACATTTTAATGGAAGGGGTGTACAGCAAATCTGACTATGCAGAGTGTCAGATTGTTTAAGGTAATGCACTAGACTGAATTTATCTGGTCGTAGTTTAATATACACATTTTATTTGTGTAAGGACAATTGATTTACACACGTTCTTTCAAAATATTTTTGTAAATAACTATTATCTTTCTTACTTCTTTCATGTTTTATACAATTGTATTATCTCTGGGAATAATTTTAATTTATTTTTATTTTTATTCTTATTCAAAACCTTTTGATTTAACTAATCCTTTTTGTACAAAGTAATGCATTGTTACATAGCAGTTTTTTTGTATTAATATTAGGTTTTTTTATGAATTTAATGATTATTTGTGATTATGTTGTGTTTTGTACAAAATATATTAAGTTTTATGATTTTTAAAAGTTTTTGTTATTGTTTTATTTTGTTTTACCCACCTTTTACTACACCGAAGTATGTACTAGCATGGGGCTTATTACTCATTCCTGTATATTTTTTTTTTACAAATCAACATTTTCCTTAGTCAGTTTGGCAGAAACTGATGTTGGCTGCAATTGCACATGATTTAACTACCGGATTTATTTGGGGGGGGGGGGGAGGGATTATTAGTTTGGAACATACGTTTCAAACTGTAGTGAAAGGACCACATGAAAATAAAATTTAAATCTTCAAATGTACTAGTGTACGAATACCAAGCATGAAGGGTAATAAAATGTGATTTTTCCTTTTTACAAAATTTTAACTCTATGGGAGTAAATACGAAGATATTTTTAATGGGTCTGAATGAAAATATAATAAAACTGCAAGCTCTTTTAACCATTTGCAGTAATTACACTTTTAAAAGTTTCATTTCATCGTAAAATATCATATCTGCGAAGAAAGTCAAGCTAATATTAAGATATTTCGTGAGATGAAATAAAATATGGAGACCATACATTAATATTTAACTTTTTCATTAAGTTCACTGCTAAAGAGAGCAAAGGAAGGTAAAGTAATTACAAGTTATCCATTTCTTGTTTCACTATGTTTTACATATCCATTCCTTATCAAGTGAAAGAGATGTGTATTTGGTTTTATTCAAGCTAAACATATCGAAATTCACTAAAGTATAAAATAATAATATAAAAATGAATTGAAATTATTGAACTTGTGTTTTTAATTCCTCCTTTTCTTCTCCAACAAGCAGTTAAAAACGGGATCAGTTTGGTATTTGTAAGGCAAGGGTATCATCGAACCCACTAAGAAGGGAGGCGCGAGGTATTCTGCTGCCTTTCATTTGGATCATTGAAAATAAAGACTGCAAATTTTTTTCCCCATCTTAGGGTTTATTTCAGTTTTAGCTTCAGCATTTATTTTGGAGATAAGAAACTTGGTATACTAAAAATACATATGCAACTGATTCATGTTTTTTTTAAATGTAATTCCTAATAAAACCGGGAAAATGTTTTACCAAACTAAAATTTTAATTGTAGCCAGATATAATGAAAAATAAATTTGTAAGTGTCATAATCTATATTTTAAAAATGGCTTGTGTAAAACATTTTTTTTTTTCATTTGTTCTTTAATTGAATGGATAGTTTTTAAATTTTATTTGTATCACAATTTAATTTTTTATTTTCATGCAATGAATCGGAAAGTAATAAATTAGCACAACTATAATACTTTAAGATAAACATGCTTTTTACTTTACCACTTTCAAAATTGCAAACCTAAAGGGTTTTGTAATTAATTATATACATGATGATCATTAGAGGCTTAGACACACTGAGCGGTCTTAATGGACCCATTTAGGAAATATATATTAAGCAAAACGGCCCTAGGGTCCAATTTTTGTCACAATTTTAAAAAAAAAATGTTTTCTTATGTTTTACTGAATATTTACCTCTTTTGTGTTGCGTGTTTCAGATTTGGTACCTACTTTTATTTACATTTGGTCCCTGGTGCGTCCTTTGTCTATGCAAGATGGTTTTAGATGCAAATAACGACTAAAGAATTAGTTCTGAAATCATAAAGTCGTATAAATGGAAACAAACAGGCAAAAAAAGTCAACTTCAACTTAATTATAAAATAACTTATCGCTTTCAAGAACTTCAAATTCTGTTCAAAACTTCCCATGATTATTGTTTATTACAACGGTGTACGAAGTAGGTATAAAACTCGATCAACTTGTGTAAAAATTTGAGACGCGAAGGAAAAATTATGTTCAAACAGTAATAATAAAAATAATTATTTATTAAAAAGTCACAAATCCTGTTTCTAGTGCATGTCCGGCACCTACGTCGACATTCTACCACCGTGATGCGGAAAGTTTTTTTTTTTTTTTTTTTTTTTTAATATTTGCATAAGTGACGTGGATTCGCTCCATCAATTGTTCGTTTGTATCAATCTCCACTTCATACACATACACTTCAGCACGTCCCCAGACAAAGTAATGGACAGGAGTTAGGTCTGGAGAACGTGTGTGGTCATGCGATGGGACCAAGTCGTCCAATGCACGAGATTCGGGACAACATTGTCTGGGTGCTCGCGCACTGTTCGTTGAAATTTTGCCGGACAGCCGTCGTTTTGTAAGACCATTGGACGATCTTCCTCGGATATCGGCACGTGGCTCGTCAGTTCCGGGGGGGCATTCTCCCGTCGTGGCTGTCCGGAAGACACTACCGTCCATGAAGTGCCTCCCTATCACACCGGCCCAGACGTTTACCGATAACCTGGTTCGATGAGACGTTCGTCTGTTCGCGTGTGGATTTTGGACCTCTTGTCACTAATTGTGAGGGTTTTACTGGTTCAAAATCACCTCTCGAGTGAACTTCGATTCATCCGTCCACAAAATGCGTGTTATGAATGTTCCATCTTCTATGTCGGAATGCAGGAGGAAACGGCAGAACTGCAATCGTTGCTCTTCATGACCTTCTGCTAACCCTGAGACCGGCTAGTAGGTCTAACATTCTTTGACTGAAAGAGACAGACGTGGGCAAACAAAAGCTTTTTACCTGCTCTCTGAATGCTCTTCCGGCAACTTGGTCACTTTGATTAAAAAAAAAAATCATACTTAAGCGTTTACCTATTAAAGTATCGTGCTGTTGAGGGATTATAAATAAGGGCGCATGGAATATTCGAGGCAGATTTGTAACGTTTTGAAAAACTATTATAAATCAAAAGTTTTGTAATTTTACTCTATT
The DNA here is from genome assembly GCF_032445375.1 of Bacillus rossius redtenbacheri. Taxonomy (NCBI): domain Eukaryota; kingdom Metazoa; phylum Arthropoda; class Insecta; order Phasmatodea; family Bacillidae; genus Bacillus; species Bacillus rossius. The sequence continues at coordinate 46,321,431 of NC_086339.1, read as the reverse complement.
TTCCCTTACGTCTCATTTTTTTACACATGTTGAAAGTTTTATACTAAACTAGCTACAATATCCGGCGTTGCCCGGGTAAAAATCTATCGCGCACTTCATCTAACCAAGATTTATCGAATAAAAAAAACATTTTTTTAAATATTCTTTTCAAATCATTTTATACTAAATTTGTGTACACCCAGCATCTTACTGTTCCAAAAATATGATACTTTTCGATGACATCCTTGAGTTTCATTTGTTTCTGTCGAAAAACTCGAGCTATTATGACATGACGGTTCATGGGAGCTTGTTAATACATCATATTTTCTTCGATCTCCGGCCATGACGAATTGCAGGTGAATGTAATGAATAAGTCAAGGCGACCATAGTTTCTTACATAGGTCATAGAATCTTGTATGTACTCGTGCATGTGTCTTGGACTTCCTTTGTAAGTTAAAGGTAAAATTACTAGCCTTCCAATGTTATCAACGTTACCGTCATTCATGAGTACGTCTCTCAAATGGAGGTACTCTTTTGCACGCAATTTCGTTGATTCTGTCGTATGAACATCATTCGTTCTGCCTTTATTTATGCGTACAGCTCAAATAAAAAATGTTGAACTAAATTACGGGAATTAGTAATATGATTGTATTCCTCGTTGTCTCGGACCATTATGCGATACGCATAAAATTATTTTGTAGTGATCTTGTTTTTATATTTTCTGCACATTTAGTGAGTTTGTTTCAAATTGAAATGATAACCGTCTTTGCTTGGTATAAAAATTAACAGATATTGAAGCACATCGTAAGAACGCTGTGTTTCTGCGAAACGCTGTAATCCTTCTTTTCCCCGTTGTTGAATAATTGTATCACGACTTGTGTACTTACTGTCCCCAATTACAACGGCCATTTCATTGACTCGAGGTGCGTTGAATCGACGCTCGTGTTCTCCAACTGATGTTTTGTCAGCGCGAATAACTATTTGTACTCATCAGATACCATTCGACACAATGCTGTTTTGAATAAGTGAACCAATTTATTGTGTTGTGTAAAATTCTCTGCAGATTTTCAGTGATTTCCAGCCTCAATTTACCTATATTGGCACGACTTATATTTGGCCGTCGCCAATTAAATACACCTGCAAAAATTAATGTGATTTGTTAGGCAGCGGTAACAATAATCCCACTTTATGGTACACTTATCCCTTAATCGAAAACACAGGATTGAATTGATGTTCTTCACTGACTATGGAAGTGGCACCGAATCTCGTCATTTAGAAGCAAGCATTGTACGCTCTCATATTTTTATAAAAAAAAAATGCTTTGATTCTGGAGTTTCTCCGGCTATGTAACGAAATAATTCTGGCAGAGATCCTTCCAAAGGTGTTAATCGAATTTTTCCGTTCATGCAACACAATCCTGGTGATTCTTTACTAAATTTATTGGCAATACAAGACTGACACGATTTATCGATTTTGCCTATGACAACGTTTTTATGTTTGTTGCACTCTTTGATAGGATCATAAGGAAATGCCTCACCAGCCACACTGTAATCTTTACTTTTTCTCCTTTACTTTTTTTACTTACATGCGTTTGTGATAATTGTCTTTTACGAATTTCACTCATTGTAACTTTACTCTTTTCAATTTGTGATCTTCTTTCTTGATTATATTCTCTGTGCTTGCTTGCTGAGTATCTCTCTCGAGCCCCTTCTAGAATTCTTTCTTGTTGTTCGTCTCTCAATATATTCATTCACCTCCTATGTAAAGCTAAACGTGCTTCTCGCTCTTCATCTGTTTCATTTCTTCGTTGTTCTTTCCGTTTCTTCTTTTTCGATTCATCACTGGCAAGATTTCCTCCTCTTTTATGATTCGGCGTTTTACTAAATGTTCTGGATCCTTTTGAATGAGAAATCTTATTCGATGGTCAAGAACGATCTGTAAAAAAAATGTAAATATTATTTTACATACTCAAATGTTCTGAAATTGAATATTATTTTACATTACAAAATTTTAATTTAAAAACCTTTAACTTCGTTAAGGAATTTAGACGTTTATTACTTTTAAAAATGTTCGCTATAATTTATTATTCTCCAATTGAATATTATTTTTCTTACTAATTATTAATTAAAAAATGATAACTTCGTTAAGAAATTTACTTACGTTTAATACATTTGAAAAATGTTCGCTAAAATTTATTTTACTTTCTATGGCGTTAACTTTTATTTGATCAGCTGTAATCGATTGTCACAAATATACTTAAGGAAACATCTCACTATCGCCTTTACTCTTCTAAGCTGGAGCGTATTCTTGAATATTTGCAAACATTATACAACTTTCTAGTACATTTTAAATAATTTTATAAGATCTACAAATATTCTAAAATTGAATATTATTAACTTTATAATGGTACAACTATCATTATTACTTTAAAAAGAAATAATGACGACATAAAATACGTTAAAATATTGGCTTTACAATTTGACAATCATTAGTAACATTGAAATGTAGAGATATCGTAGCGATGGTCAATCAGTAGAGAGACGAGAAACTGTTTGCTTGCCTACATTCATTCGACGCCATGTCCTGTCCGGTCTAGAGGGAACTTTTGGAATTTTTTTTTGTCAAATCGCGTAGCTTTCGTACTAAGCTAAAATCTTCTTCACCAATGGGGGATGAAGGGCTCCCAACACATATAACTCACACAGGGCTGCATTGTTGGTTGTGGATTTATAAAGGGAAAACCACGCTGACACATAAATTGACTAGAAAACCGTTAACAATAACTAGGGCAGTTTTTAAAAACATTTGAACTTCCTGAACGATATGTAGTTTTTTTTCTCAAATTATGTTAAAGGTGACCTTTTCGCCTATCTGTTTCCCTTTTTCTGACTTTATGAGTTCAGAATTAAGTCTTTAGTCATTATTTACATCTAACACTGTCTTGCATAGACGAATGATGCATCAGTGACTAAACGCAAATAAAAAGATCACATCTAAAGACGCAAAAAAAATATAATGATTAGTGGTCAAATTTAGGTAACACCTAAGAAAAAAATAAAACAAGTCATAACAAAAAAAATCGTACCCAGTTGGGCTTTTTTGCTTGATATTTATTTTCTAAATGGATCTACCAACATGCTCGCTTAGTTTGAGAACCCTCTTATGAATACCTGGTATTTTATTTTTTGTTTGCTTTACTTATGTCTGTTTGCTATCACATACTTTAATTATTATCTACAGTGTTTCTATATTTGAGAGAGAGAAGTTGCAGTTGGTAAGCTAATGAAGTATAAAATGTTATAAAAATAATGACGAAAGGTTTTGTGGAAAAAAAATCTGGGAATTTGGAATATCAAGTTTTTATTTTGTCGTAAAAAGAATAAACTTTTTTTGGGATTTATTGTGATATATTAGGGAGGGTATTATCATCCCAACATTAAGTCAGAAAACTTGGTTTGTGAAAGCTTATAAACCATTTTATTTCGTAGACAACTGATGCCAGAATTTTTATATTAATTTAAGATGGTTCAATGTACTATGTAGTAGCCTATTTCAGCATTGTCGACTGGCATCTTGGATTGTGTAATCACGGTGACTATCTTGGATGGCCTTTGTCTTGATCTTCACCCGGTCGCTATTTTGAATTATGTTCACCCTGGTTGCCATCTTGTATCCTGCCATCTTTGATTTTAGAACTTTCCGCCGTATTGGATTCCACCATCTTAGACTTTATAATTTACTTTCATATTGGTTACAGCCATCTTTATTTCTAAAACTTTCCGCCATTTTGGATTCTGCCATCGTGGCATATGTCACAGCCGCCATATTGAAAATTCGAAATTATTATCAAAAAAATGGAAAATCGTAAATAAATTAAATTATATTTTAATACAATCTGAATAATAAACGCATTAACATCATGGACCACTATGTCCTCGGTTCGAACGCAGCGAGGTTATTCCATTACAAATGGTGACAGGTCCTTCCCTGTGGTGGCTACTGGCAGTGTGACCCTTACCACTAATGGTAAGGAATACATATTATACTAACCAGGATGATGTCATGGCAGCCATATTGGATCCAACATTTCGTTTTAGTCTGCTCGAGTGGGCTACCGCAATATTGTTTAGTTTTTACCCGCTAGAGTGCCATAGTGTCAATCACCAGACCGTCAACTATTCTAGCATCCGCCATTTTATCGGCCATATTGAAACATTATCTATACTTTACATAAAAATTACTAAAAAATAAAATTATCATTAAAATAATTACCTATTTATGTATTTATAAAATCGATCGATTCCAGTCCATAGTTAAATACTAGAAGATATTACAAAAATAATCTTACTAATGACAGTGGCATCTAACAGTAGATCCGGATACAGGATACCAGGAGAGGAGCTGAGCAGTCAACCGCCATCTTTAATTCTGAATTCATGGCAGCCAACTTCGATAACATTGACCTACGGCATTCGAAATTGGCCAAATATTGCCATAAATAACTCAAAATTTGCAAAAATTTGCCCAACATTCGCAAAAATGTCAATATTTAGGAAAATCAAATTCCACCAAAAAATCTTTAAAAATTCGGAATTTCCATATTTCAAGGGAAAATTATCCGTTTTAGTCCTCGAAAATGCCAGAGGCTTGAAATGTCTTGAAACCGGCTTAAGAGTCCTAAGAAACTTAGGTTGTGACCTTGACTAATAGAATATCATTGACGCCATTTTAAATTTTGATGTAACCATTGCAATTTTTGTTACGAACACCACCTTGAAAATGTATATATTTTATGATGGAAAATCGGGAAAAATATTCAATTAAAAACAAACTAATTAAAATTTTTTATTAAAAACATTCCACAATTTTAAAAATCATGAACATTGTTGAAAATCCCTATTTTTTGTGCTCGAAAATCGAGAAAAATTTTAAAATTAATATAATAATTTTTTAATATAATTTTGGTAAAACATTTTCGCCATTTTGAATTATGATATCATTATTGCAATTTTCGTTATGACAGCCATCTTGAATATCCATGATTATTATCAGAAAAATTGGGATAATTCTCATATTAATAAACAATTTAACGAATCAAAGTTTAAAGTTTAACAAAAAAAAATATTTTAAAAAGGTATTTTTATCATGGGGTCTTTTGTTCGAATCCGGTGAGCGCCAAAAAATGGCAATGGATCCTTTCTGCACAGAAGCCAGCAACTAATGCCAAGGTATATACCTGTATATCGCCAGCTAGTATGATGTCACGTTCGACATCTTGTCTTCGTCTGCTGGAGGCTGCCATCTTGGCTACGACATATTGTTTGTGTGTACTAGAGTGTACTGTTATCATGTTAGTTTAATTTTCCTGCTAGAGTGGAGTCATTATTTATTGCCAGGACTCCCCTAATCTTGACTTTCAGCTGCCATCTTTGAAATCTGTATTTAGTAAACTATAAATTCGGAGAAAATTACAAAATATGTCAATTTAAAATGGTGAAATATCCTAAAGGATGATTAAATTCTTCAACTACCAGCTTCCAGTAGCCGATGTTGACACAATAGCTTCCATCTTGTATATTCGTAATAATTAAACTAGAAATTCGGGAAAGTTCTAAAAATCATCAAAAATTGACAATTAATGTAAGATTTACTCAATAGATTTCCGTCCTCGGTTTGATTCTTTGCCAGTGATAAGAATAACTAAAGTTTGAATTAATTTTAAATTCCGTTTCCCATTACCTCACGTAGATTTTATAATCATTCTCTCTACGAAAGACTACTCTATACAAGATAACTGTCCAAGTAAATGAATACATTATCGCTGTGCCTACCATGCAACTCTAAATGTCGAAACTTAGATTACCTTCCAACCAGGTCTTGTACAGTGTTTGGCCTATATGTCTAGTGTCTTCGGAAAAAGAGCCAGGGACATGTAAAATATCAGGCATATAGTCTTCTCGTCTCCAAACCACGACGCCAACCATGTCCTGAGTACTGACTTAACTATCCTCATTCATAATATAAAGCAAATTCGTCAAAAAAAAACCTTTCTTAAATAAATAAGATCATTCGAGAAAAAAGAAAGCACGTTAAACTAAAATAACACAATTCTACGAAAAACACGATTTGATAGGATACGATCTCTCATTCGATCTCGTCACATGGATTGGATCTCATCAGAGAGATACGATCTTATTAGAGGGATACGATTTCATCAGAGGGATACGACTGGTAGGATAAGATAGGATTCAACAAGAACTCAGTCTTAGTTAGAAATCATATTTAAAGAAATAAATCAATACATTTTGAAATCTAAATGGTTGATTTATTTTCAATATTATACACATGCAAGAAAACATGTGATTTGTATACGGAGCCAGATTTCCTAAGTTCTTTAATTATGGAGGATACTTCATCTATGTGCGAGTAGTTTTCTCCACGTACCGATGCCACTAACAGTCACAGACTATCAACTAATGTGTTGGGATTTTCAAATGATTTGTAATTCATCTCCTCTGCTGCTGCTTCCATCTTCCATGCATGTTTATTATTTTTAATAGATCTAGCACTAGCCTCAAAGTCACCACCATCATCGTCCCAGTGACCATCATAATCTTGATCAGAATAATTTAGTTTAATGTGTCGTTTCCATCGTTTTGGCCTGAGTGCATCATCACAATCGTCTGTCTTGGGAGCTTCAAATTCTTCTATATTGTTCTAATTTTCTGAAAAGCTGTTGTTGCTGTCATGGTTTCCAGTAATAATATTTAATTCTTCAACTCCAGTATCAGAAAATCGTTCAGAGAATTCTGTTGCATGATCGAATCTTTCATGACTCATCTTGGGAAATTTTTCATCATTTTCATTTTCATTCATCATTTTCATCCTGTAGTACATTTTTGGATCGAGGAAGGATCGAACCAAGCATTGTAAATTATCGAATCAATCTTAATTTTATAATAATTTTTTGATGAAATTTGGAATTTTCCCCCAATTTATAGTTTACTAAATACAGATTTCCATGATGGCGGCCGAATATAAAGATTACAGGCATCCTGGCAATAAAAAATGACTGCAGTCTAGCGGGTAAAAATTAAACTGACATGGTGGCAGCACACTCTGTAAGACATAAATAATATGTCGGATCCAATATGGCAGCCTCCAGCAGACGAAAATAAGGTGGCGGGTGTGACATCATACTAGTTGGTGATATATATACCTTGGCATTAGTGGTGGGAGGTCAGTCGGTCACTGGCTTCCGTGGAGGAAGGATCCATGGCATTTTCTTTGCTCTCACTGGGTTCAGACGGAAGACCCCATAAAATAAGTGTTCTTTAATTTAAATTTTGTTAAATTTGCTTAAACCTTTTTTAAAATATTTTTTCCAATATTTTTTTCTGATAATAAATATGTGTTTTAAAGATGGCGACAGTAACGAAAATTGCCATGATAATGACATAATTCCAAAAAGCGGGAATTTTTATTAAAATTATGCTATAAAATTATTTTATTAATATAAAGTTTACCGATTTTCTAGTATAAAAATAGGGATTTTCAAGGTGGCGGAACATTTTCAAATGGTGGTATTTGTTTTGTAAAATTTTATAAAATTAATATTTAATAGTTATACAATTTTCCCCCATTTTTTAGCATATGAATTACCGATTATCAAGATGGCGGTGGTAACGAAATTTGCAATGGTTACATTAGAATTTAAAATGGCGGCCGTAACATTTTCATTGTCAAGGTCACGACTTAAGCGGTTTAATGCGGCTTGCATTTAGGATTCTTAAGCCGCTTTTAGGACGTTTCAAGTATATAGAATTTTTGAGGATTAAAATGTTTTTTTTTTCCCTCAAAACGGGAATTTTGCCCGCAAAATATGTAAATTCTTTCCCCTGATTTTTTTATATTTTGGGGGGAATTTGTTTCATTATAACAGGAAATTATGGCAAATTTTGAGTCATTTTTGGCAATATTGGGCAACTTTTTAAGTTTATTGTCAAAGGTGAAGGTCAAGGTCATCTAAGATGACTTTTCTGACTTCAGAATCCAAGATGGTGGTCGGATCTTCAACTCCTCACCTGGAACCCTGCCTCTGGACCTACTATTATACACTACTGATATTGATTACGTAAATACTACCCTATTTTAAAAACGAACAAAAATAAATAATTCCAGTTCCACTGGATTTCGAAACGAGTCCTTTATATTTCATGGTGTGTCTTTTCTAAATGTCTATTCCTGACATTTCATTACCACATGCGTCACACTTGTACCTCACTGGGGCTAGGTTTTTTGCGGCAGAAGTATTTTAATTGTGATTGCCAAAATTAACGAAAAACCTATTACAGTGATGCAACAATACCAAGGTGTATGTGATGATAGCACGATATCATTCGTTGACAATGTTTCGATAAACATCGAGGTCGGTACCATTGCCGGTACTGTAGACATAAATGTCCCTTTGGCTGCCGTAGCTTCACTCCTTGAAGACTCTTGTATTAATGCGTCTGTAGGCGATTCTAATACAGGAACCAGCAGGTTCTCCGAGGTCGTTGGTGTCGCTACAATCGAGGTTTTCGTTGTTGATTCTACTGTAACCATAACGACTGTCAATTGACTAACTATGTAGAATAACTTAATAACTTCCAGGAGTATCCAACCTCGTTCTTCCTGTACCATACGCTGGGCGGCAGGTAAACACTAAAAAATGAATTATTAAAAATAAGGCCTTGGAAGCGTCGGGCCAGAAAACAACACAACAAAAACAATTACCACAGATGTGCCCAGACGTCGTACAAAAGTATTTATTTTCAACCTACTAGGAGGCTATGTGGATCGAGGATGAATAATAATGAACTAACAAGACTGGTGTTTTGATTTATATAACTGCCCTTTTACTAAAATAATTTACTTAGGTTTTTTTGTATCTTTTAAGTACACATGTATCAAAATATATTAATTACAAAATGGAGGGAGCCCCGGGGCAACAAAATACATATAAAGGTAAAACAATCATACCTTTTGAACTTAACTCTGGTTTTAAGTGATCTCGCAGGCTCAAAAGAAAGAAACAATTACATTTTGTTTTAATTTTCTTTTCAAATGAAATTTAATTATATCCTGTGTCCTGGCACCGGAGGTTTCGGTAGATTAAAGTCCAGAAGGAATCATTTTGTGTAGAAAGTTGTATCTCGACCGGAGAGGGGAGAAAACTTCTGACTGCATGAGCCCAATCACGGACTGCAAATTTGGCAGTGAAGTTCCATTCTAATTTGGGGTCTTGAAGCTAATCTTGCACATTATTCTTGCGCCTAATCTTGCAGCTAGTTTTGCAGCTAAACTTGCAGCTAACCTTGCACCTAAACTTGCACCCCGCCTGCAACCAAAGTCCCAAATTACTTAGACTGGTTAACAGGCGGCTAAGCCTGGGCAGGACTATGCCCAGGGAAAGGCAAAAAAAGGGGGGAGGGGAGGTATGACGACCACTTACCCAAAACAGCGGGGTGAAGTCATGTAGGCTGGCTCCAGGAGCAGAAAAGGCAGCTCCCGGCACGGAAGTTCGCGGTAGTCATGATTAGATAAGAAGAAATAATTTAGGTTAACAAAAAACTATTGCGGGCAGCAAAATTTAAAACTAAGAAGATTGAGGCCTCTATGCCTTGACGTTGGCGACTACATGACGTAGTGTCGAGTCTTGGTCGAACAACAGAGATTGACTCTCGCGGATCGCGACGCGTGGTCCGCACAGACCAGATGCTGCCCGCCGAATCTCCGGGAATGGCGTTGGGGCGCCTAATTAAAGTAAGCAACTGCCCCCATCCAAAGAAGGGGGGGGGGGGTGGTGATTGCCCGAAGGTGTCCGGAAATGCCCGAAGGGGCGAAGTAGACTGCAAAACGCTCGCCGCGCTCTCACGCGAGTCGTAGGCGAACTAAGATCGCAATCGCACTGCGACTGCTGCTAAGGTCGATTGTGACAAGCTGTCTCTTATGGGAGGGATGAGTAGTGCACTCTGGCGGGCAAGACGAGAACCTGTCTAGAGGGTCACAGAAACGTCCGCTAGAGTGCAGTGGGCGCGCTCGCGACCAGCTCACAGAGAAAGGTTAGGGATTTTTCCCGCCGCTAGACTTCGCTGAGGGCTCTGTTTGACAAGGGCGAAAGCCCTTGAAGAGACAATGTACCCTGAGGGGGTTCACGGGAGGTCGTTGCTCCGGGTTGAAGTTCTCGTGAAGCCACAGAGGGGGGGGATGAGGGGGAGGGGGGTTTAAACTTGCTAAGTCGCCTGGGAAAGGCGTCGTGTGGACAGTCCTGAGGCGTTGCCGAGGGCTGTAACATGGTCCAGGACGTGCTGGCAAAAGCCTTACCTATGCTTGCCTCCGAGAAATGAAAGTTGCTAGCAGTGGGCTTGGGGTAGCGTTCACTAGCACGAAAAGTCATACTGTTACAGGGGGAAAACGTGATTCAAACCGCGATTGAGATGCTGCGATCACAAATCGTCAGCAAACAGTATCTAATTGAAGCCTGCGAACAAGCGCAGGTACACTGGGTTGTACAAGATTACGTCGGAGTGTACAGTAATGGAAACAAAATTAAATGAAATTAAAAATGCAAATTTATTATTTGGTTTCCTTCTTTAAAAATTAAAAATTACATTTAAAATCGTACATTTGTGCCTGAAAGTAGCACTGAAACGGCACATTCCAAAGTAAAATACAAGACATTTATGTCTCCGTGTGCGAAAGTCACGTGACATTGCGGAACCAATCACGTTTCGCTTTGTAGCTTTACAAAATTTTAAAATAATAGAATCAAAGAAATTAAGGAATCTTCTCGTCGTCAACGAAGTAAAACGAGACAGTAACCAGAGGCGGCCCTAGACTTTGCAAGACGCTGAACCATTTACTTAAGCAGGGCCTTAATATTTGGGAGAGTGGCTTCACCAATAGCTCCCCTCCTCCTTTTTTTTGTGGTTATAAAAGCCCCTCAGAATAAAGAGGTTTCCCGGAATTATTTGAACAATAAACTCTTTAAATCAACATTTTCAAACCAACCATGAACGATGGTTTTGATAATTTATTTATGTCTAAAGTAAAAATAATGACAATAAAGACGAATTTAGCGTAATTAATATCCAAATAAATGGTGTTTTTGTGGTGTGATGAATGGGATTCCACAATTTAATGACCAACACTTTACTTGGCAGGTGCGTCGACACAGTAGAAGAGCTGGCCCGGTTGCCTGGCGTGCCTGCACAAGAACACACACAGCACACGGATATTAAGGCTGTGGCCTACATGAGGACCCTCGTGGTATATGCCTGGCATTATTTCGGGAAGCACTGGGAACCTTAAGACCGTAACTCAACCCGAGTTCCCTGAAATGTTACCTCGTTCCCTGTAAACGCGATCGTCAACACAAAGGCATTTTATTTACGTAATGTATAAAGCCCACAGTATCGTCCACTTAAAGGAATGGTTTGGTCGTAACAAACCCATAAAACCGTTCTAAATGCAAATGAGGATAAAATAAATATGAACGCATGATTTTTTTTATTGCATCATGCCATTGTAAGATTGAAAAATGAGTATGAGACACATATTCAAAGCATTCTCTTTTATATGCTATAAAATAATGTGTAATTATCTTATTTTTCTGGAATAAAATTTTATGAAGGAATTTCCTTAAGCCATTAAACACACCAAATGGCTTTAAATGAATTTCCTGCAAATAATAAAAAAAAATTTCAAATATTTAGAGTCGTAAATAGAAACCATATGAAAGTGTTGATAGAAGGTTTTTTTTTCTTAGATTCCAAATAATGTGTGTATGTGATTGAGGTTTTACTGGTCTTGCATTGGGCACAGGGCAAGTGTAATTTTTAAGTAATAAACCAGTATAAAATAATATTAAACTAACAAAACATACAATGTGACATATGTGTTCAAAGAACCAATAGCAAATTTTATTGGATAAAGATACATATCAGATCTGAAATAATTATCTGTGTTTTCACTTTTTTACTAGTTACTATATGGCTCCTATAGAAACTGTCGGCTCTGTGGCTACAGCTTCCAGCTTTAATTCCCAGCTGCGTTGTGGATGTTTCAACTTCCTGGGTTTATAACTGGGTTCGGGCTGTCCTCCCTCCCATTCTACTGCGGAAGGAAATGGGGTACCACTGCAGGATCCGCCCTAGTCACGCCATAGCCATCTCCCGGTGACGACAGCTAAGGGGTTCGAACCAGTCACCATCACCATCACCATCACCATCACCATCATCATTATCTTCATACCGTTTCTGACAAGGATGTTCTTGGCATAAACCGTATTTCTCAAAGTGCAACGAAGACACGACAAATTCTGAAACACAATTCATTGTTCTATTTTCATCTGCTATAATCAAAACTTAATATAATAACACGAGCTGTGATTATCCTCAAACCTCAAAGCGCCAATAAGAGAGTTTGGTCAAACGTGAACTGCGCGCATGCATGATAATGAATGATTATAAAACACCGGGATCCAGGTTGTGTATTGATGTCCACCTATCAAATACATAACTGCAATGCGGGGAAATAGTTTGAAGATTTAACATTCTATTTTATGGGCGTAATAATGAAACTATAAATGAAAGAGTTATTTTCGTGGCATAGCTTCTAAATTTGTTAAGTAAATAGTTTATTTAAATGTTAATTTACCACAAATGTACTGGAAATTTCTTACAAAATTTATAGATAAAAAGAGGTTTGGATTGTTCAAGGATCAACAGCCGTATCAGAGTGATAAATTTTGTAGTTTGGAAGCTTACATTGAGTTCACATTCTGCTATGTAATATTTTTCGGGAAACATTACCTTATTTGGATATCTAGGCTTATAGGAACCTTAGAGTTCCTCGAATAAACAGTAACAAATGCCAGTTATCACGGAACACTTTCATTTGTTACAAAGTTTACAAAACAGCAAGCAACTAACAGAGAGTTTTTATTTAAGCCTAACGTTTCAAAGAGCTTGCACATAATGCATATGAACCTGAATGAAATTAGATATTTTTAAACTTTTTTCAGTTATATTTGTACCTTTTTTTACTGTTACTCGAGCATTTTTTACTCATGGTATTTTTAAAGCACAGGCTATCAGTCACTGTATTCTTTTCGAAATGTAGGTCTTTTATAGTTTTTTCTTAACGTATCCGTCCTCAGCTGTCCTCTTACACTCGAAAGTGTTTCCCAATCTTTTCATCATCAATCACTTTGATGTTTCTTTTTTCTCGCGTTTATTCTGCCTTTCCTTCAGCAGTTTCTCTTCAAACTATTGGCCATACATATATAACCCACGTTTTTCTTTCTTTCTCCAATAACCTTCAATAAAAAAAAATTGTTTCTCTCTCACCTCCTCCCTTACTTTACCCTTTATTTTTCTAGTCTGTAAAAACATAATTACAGTATGCATTACGGTTCGTAAAATTGTTAAAATATTCTGAAAATTTTAGTTAAATATTTAGCAATTGTTAAACGTTTAGCACCAGCAAACGAATGTTATCATTCAAAATTATTAAAAACGGCAAAAACATATTATATTATGTATTGATTAAAATCGCTTACCTAGTTATATCGGATTATCGGGTACTATAAAATATGGATGATTTTGTTATTTATCAATTTAATAAAACAGTATGATAAATTACAAAAGAGTTTGGTGTGTCCATTAAACAACATCTCTTTATTTCCTGAAAATGAAATTTAATTGCTTCCTTCTTACGAACATTTGTAAATAAACATGGTTTAGGGTAGCCAATTTCATCTTTAGTGTCCAGCTTAATACTGTAACGAGTGGGGGAAAAGACTCAGGATACGATAGCCCAGTTAATTAAATATAGTTTTATTCATGAGCATCGTTATACATTATTATTGATCATATACAATATAAGTCTATTCATAGTATACATTATTAATTAAGTTATTATAATTTAATTGTCTGGCCACAAAGTAATCTTACTGTCTCAGCACACTGCCTCGCACTACTCACACGTCCGCCGCGCATACAACACCCCAATGCTTCTGTCCCAGATGCAACAATGTTCGCACACGAAGTCTGTCGCTCGCTGTCCGCTATCACTCACCAAGGAGTCTCTCACCCTCTTCAGGTCACTCACTCTTTCACCGGAGGCCGGGGACGTCTTCTTCACCCGTGGAGTGTCGAGTCTTCAGAGTCCCCACCTTAACAATCGAAGCTTCAAGAACAATGACTTCCTAGTTACACCACTTCTCGCGTCGGTGATCTGGGATTGCGCAGAAGGTACCGCGTGGGACAGTGAGGTGCCAAGACTATTGGTAAAGACAGTTGGATGGGGGCAAGGGGTGGGACGAGACCTACCCGGGTCGCAGTAGGGTCACCTCAGGGATAAGAATGGCCAGATCGCTGCTGCTGCCAACATAACAATGCATGGCAAATATAATGTAATCTCCTATTCGAGATATGTACAACAAGTAGGAGTGGAGAAGCTTAAAATAGTATCAAGTCTGTTTGAAAACTAGTTTAAAAAAATTCTGGTTCTCTCTATGTGAGTTTTGTAGTGGGTTGAAAAAAAAAATTTAGTATTTATTTTACGTCTAAATCAATTTAAATATTTTACTTAAATATAAATTTATTTGTAAATACACACGTTTCTTCATAATAACTGCTTAATGGTAATTCAGTCAAGTTGACAACAGATCCGGAAAAAATTGTTTAATATCCTTAATATGTTAGGAAGAGTGTATACTGGGTTAAAAAAAATAATATGAGGTGGCTCGTCCATACATTACTCTTTTATTGCATCAGGTAAATAAACAATAAACAAGCAACAAAGGTGAATCAATTCCTCTGCTACCACACTGTATGCAAGAAACCTAGGTACTCATTGTGACAGAATACAATCTTTCGTTAACAACGATGCCTGTTCCTATCTACCTAAACACATTCCAGACCAGATTTAAGATTGTTGTAAACAATATCTTTATAAAAACCACACCATGTTGCCTTTAAATATCTTGAACATTAATATACTTAAAGAAACAAAACAAGTAATATTAAAATGCTTGAATTATGAGAAACACACAAATTAACATAAAATGAGAGCAACTAATTAAAATAGAATTTAAATGAAACAAACATTATAAAACAATAACTGATATTAAATTACAGAGTGAAGCTTTCATGTTAAACACAGTAAATGTAAAACAACTTAATTACAAAAAAAAACTCTACTGTGTTGACAAACTGAACCAGTCTATATCATCACTGTCTAGACACCATGGACGGAAATATAATTTACGATACGAAAGTTTCCGCGCCCCGAAATTCGGTGCTTTAAGGATAAGAAAACAGTCGCCTTACAAGTCCTGAAAATTCTGCGTGAGTCCTCGGCGACTCCCCAAGTCCTCGGAGGGAAGGATCCAGGTCTGACAAGGCTCTTCATGTGTCAGCTGCCTCTGGAAGCTGACTGACAACTTGTCCGCCTCGTTCCCGCTCGTACACACTTGAGACACGCATCTAACAAGTCACATCAACTTCAATGACAAGGACCACAGTGTATTACACTAAGACTTCTCTACCAACAAACACTCGTGCAGTCCACACCAGTCACTTGTGCAATCCTCAATCTCCTCTCAGTCTAATAAGACGATTATGAAAAGGCATTGTGAAAAGCAAAAGTAAAACTAACACCAATGGCGCTGAAACTTAAGAATTTTTTATGTAGCACAGTCAAATGATTACATTGCGGCATGGCACTTATCCTTACGTTGACGTAACGTAAACTCAGACATCTGTTATGTATCTTTTTGTACGTATTATGTTGCAAAACCATCCGAGTGATAGTTGCAGTGCACAAGATGGCCGCCAAAGCCAGCTCAACAGTGGCGCGCCTCTGTAGAAGTCAGTAAAATCTTGAAAAGAATTAGTTCTTGCGTGATCTCTTTTGAAAAACGAAGTCCAAACTGCAGGCGAAAAGTACTAAGTCATCAGATTTACGAAAGTTATCAAAGTCCCACTGACCAGAAAAACTTTCTATGACCAAAGTGGATTCTTTCATAAATTATTCTAAGTCGATCTTCTGCAGGAAATATTATATCTCAAAATTAATTTTCCTCAGAAATATGGCTAAGTCACACATGTTCCCAAGTAAGGGTGATACACGTCACGCACCGAGGTCTTCTTGGCCGCATGATGAGGAGTGAGGCAGCGGCACAGCCTCGGGTCCGCGTGCCCCATTTGACGCCGGAACACCCACCTGCAGCAGAGAAGCAGTTGTGCTGTTGTCTCCGATGTCATGAAGAGTTTCTCGTGGCCAGACTTGCAGACATGCCTCTCGTCTATGGAACGGCTGAGGTGAAATGGGTCATCTCCTCAGCGATTGCACAGATAGCGATTGCTATTGGACGGCATCCTGACCACATGACGGGTGTTTCTGCGGACCGATGGTTCGAGAAGACAAGAAGTTCTGTGCGGACGAGACGAAATGTTACTGCTTACCAACTGGCGACCGGGACATATACCAGAAATAACTCTAGCCAGAGGCCTTACCGGGGTTTGAGCTTTTTGACGTGACAACGTCTAATAAATCGATGAACGCCGGCTGCACGCACGAAAAAGTGTCCCGTAACGCACATTGTCCCGTTACATGGTGTCCCGTTACGCTCCTTGTAAGCTTGCGCCACATCTATCTCTCTTCCACTCGATTGGAACAATCATCGATTTGACATTTTCGAGGCACGTTAAACTAGAAACACTCCCATTCGTTTCCTACTTTTCCCATCACCGTCCTATCATTAACAGAATAACACAGATTGGAAGAAGTTAAATAGCAAACATTTATAAAAGTTATAGTTAAAATAAACTGTTCGTTAAATTAGTAAACATATTTGAATTAATGAGTGCAAATAAAAGTAAATTTATCAATTAATTTGTAGATTTAATTTCACTCCTTCTTTGTATCCATACAAAATAGTGATAATTCAATAGAAATGATTCAATTTTATTCATAAAAGTATGCAATCATTTCATCATTGTTTTGTTATGACGCTGTCACGTTAAACTATCGTCCGTAAACCGACTTCACAGACGACCAATTTTTTTTATTATCTTTATCTATTATATATTATCATCTATTATCTGGGACAGAGTGAAGACAAGTGGTCACTCCAAGGTTAAACACTTCTCAGAGACTGTTGCGAGTTTCACATCCATTCTATTTGTATAGAGTGCAGGCCATGTCCTGTACAGTATGCCCACCAGATGCAGTCCGCATTGTGATATCTTGGACAACTAACAGGAGTTCAAGAGTTGGGTGAATACTTCCTGCTTATCAGTGAAGCTTCTCCGCCATGCTATAAAGCCATTTTTGTAAGAAATGTATTGCTATGCAAGAATTTTTTTCCCGTTACATTTCATTATTATCCTGACATGTTTCACTTTAAAAGTCATAATCACATGGCTCAAACGCTCTCTAATGGTTTTTTTTTTTTTTTTTTTTACACCGAACACTCTTTGAACGCAAGTAATAATACAAAATTTCACGATGCACCTTTTATTCGTAAGAATTTTTTTTTGCAAACAACAGGTATCATAAACAATTAAAACAGTTTTTTGTATATTATGATACATATATTTGGGTAAAAAAAAAATATACTAACAAATAAAAGACGGAACGTACTTTTCTCTTGTAATTTTTGTTGGATTTGTCATGTATTTCGTGCACTCATATTTGTCTGTAGTGGTTTTTTTTTAATATTCCAAGCGTTTTCTTCAAATTACCTTTTATACCTCACTTAACAATCAGTGCCCCTGACAGCAAGGAGTTACTGAATACTTTAGTTCTGTGCGTGTTGCATACGTGCCAGGCGTTGCAATTTTCATTCTTAATTTCATACTAGGATTTCTCGAAAATGGAAAAGCTTAGAGAAATAAAACAAGACCAATTATACGTTATTTTTGACATGAATATTAGTAATATACCTTTAAACAACTATATTTTTCTATATTATCACAAAAATATATGAAAACAAGTGTGTTACCACTAATTATTTGGACTGAAATATAAAACGTCAGCTACAAGTTTTGCACTTATTGTAGGATTTTCAATAAGCTGGTTTCTTAGTTTTAAATTCTAAGGTTTATATAAGCCATTGGAAGCACTTTTAGATCTTAAGTAGTATATGCATTATCAACTTTATTTTATGTGATAACCTAAAGCCGAAATTTATCGGTCGAATTAAGACTCAGCGAATAGGCTGCATTCATTTGTACTTTTAATTTTATATGTATTGATGCTTATACTTAGTCGTTGTAAGTTTACCTTTAAAAATATTATTCACGTTTACAATGAAGTAAGCACGTTCAAACAACTTCAGAGTAGTAATAAAAATTGCCAATTGTGAAATTAAAATTTTCGGTAAAGTATTTTTAAACATACAAACCGATTATTAAATTAACATTTAACTTGTTGAATTTAAAGATATAAATTCGTGTAATTTAACTAAGGCATATACCTTACAGTACAAATAGTTTTTGTAAAAACATTAGTTAAAAGTTACCCTGGCTGTACTTGGTTTTCAATATTACTCAATAAAAATTTGAAACTAATAAATCTTTATCTTACAAATTATTGTGTTGGCGCTGGACACCCCACTTTATCATGCTGAGATGATACGACCACCTTACCCCTTCTTGAAACTCAAGCTTTGTGTGTTTGTGGGCGGGATCCGTGCCAGGGAGGAACCTAATTGTGTCTCAGGCCGAAGCCCATGTGCACAGTCATGCTGGGGATTAGCCATGCCCTGCGAAGCAGCATGCCTCGAGTGCTTTGTGCAGGATTGGCCAGCCAAGGCAGCAATCCAGCGAGGGTTATCTCCCCTGCATTATATTTCAGACTAGACACTAGTTAACTTGTGCCCAGACGCAAGGTTAAAAAAATTTCACCTTTAATTTGCGAATAATGCTGGTTACAATTTATCAGTTTATCTTCGTAATATATGGACACTGAGTTTGCTTACATGTAACATGAATCCAAAATAATAATCTTGGTATAATAACAAAAAATTCAAAAACTGGTTAAATCTACAATAAGAACTTATTTTGTCCACGCGTGTTTTTGGGTGGTTTTTTTAGAGCGAAACATACCGCTCTGGAGTTTAAATACGGCGTAGTTACCACGAAGATACAGACAGTAATTTTAAGTAACGAAGATATCTTCGTTTATATGAGTTAAATTCTTCGTTGAAAAGTACGTAAATTTACTGCAATTTCTAACATGCTGGGTGCAATAGGTAATGTATGTATCAAGCAGGATAATGCCCGTCCTAGAGAATAGTCCGAAAGAAGAGTTTGTGGGGACAGAACAAGTGTCTACAATAATGCAGGCACTTGGGCACTTTGATATTACATCCCTACCCTGGATTGTTGTGACCCCTGGCGCAGAGTAGCCACACACCGCCCACCCGGTCTCCAGTCAGCACACCTGAACACTAAGAGAAGCACTAAGAGAGCAGACGAGCTTGGGCGAGCTAAACTGGCCCGAGCAGTGGCCCGCGGAATACTCCTCCGTCACGGCAGAACGTCGCCCG
Organism: Bacillus rossius redtenbacheri; assembly: GCF_032445375.1. Classification (NCBI taxonomy): domain Eukaryota; kingdom Metazoa; phylum Arthropoda; class Insecta; order Phasmatodea; family Bacillidae; genus Bacillus; species Bacillus rossius. The sequence continues at coordinate 46,301,846 of NC_086339.1, read as the reverse complement.
TGAGTGATGTGCGGGAGATACACTCGTCCACTGCGTGACCGCACTGGAGTTCATTACGGCACGGGGGCAGATCTAGTGCCGGCTTGCATAACCCTCGCTCTGCCGTGAAGCTAATAATTAAACCTGTAAATCAAAATGACCACCTGGCCAATCCACACTACTCGTCGATCACGTGTATCCTCGACACAGAGTCCCTGGAACAACCATTTGAAACTTATTAGTGCGTCTTAAAGAACGATGTTTTGCCATTTATTATGTTTCCATATTCATTTACCCATGCACATAACCATTGAAACTAAGTTGTGATGTTCCTTGCAGAAAAATATATCTTCCACGAATACTAATAAAATTATATATTTACTAGCTGCAATACCCAGCGTTGCCCGGGCTGAACACAGGGTGTAGTTAGTAATTGTTTTCTTAATTTGAATGTCAAATGTAAAAATTAATTTATATCACTTCCAGATCCCGACAGACGTTGTTCTGCCAGTTTATAGTTATTTACCTGGTCTGTATGTAATTTAGACTTTATAAAGCAAAATAGAAAAAAGCTGAAAAATAAGAGATTACTAATATTGAAAAGATTCCATTTTCTAGATAATGCTCTGCCTGCATTGCAATCCCTCATTCAGTTTTGTTTTGTAATGTGTTTGAAGTAGTTCCACAAATACAATTCATCTATACATATATTTATTTCTCTATATATATTTATCTCTATCTACATCTATATACATCTATGTATCTCTCTATCTCTATTTATCTCTTTATATATACGTACTTCTCACTATCTCTATATCTTATATATATAAGTCTCTATATAGCTCTATACATCTGTAGGTATACTCTATCTCAACTTATCTCTCCGTCTCTATCTCACTCTTTATATATATATATATATCACTCTATCTCTGTCTCTCTTTTATATTTAAATAGTGTCATGCGTGCGCACTTATACAACAAAAACAGGCGAAGTGCCGCTATATAAAATGAAATAAGCACATTTTTTTACACGATTCGTGCTCCAACTATTGAAAAATAGTTATACCGTCTCAGTAACCTTCATTGGCATGCGCATAAAAAATCACCAAAATTTCATCGCAATCGGATGAATAGTATAGGAACGCATACGGCACAAACAAACGAAAATTAAAGACATGACAAACGCATCAAACGATGATGCGTTTAAAATTCAAGGCAACTCTATCTATTGGTGAAGTTCAAAACTAAACTGTTATTAGCGCCTTTATTTTGCTAGCCGCTGCGAGCTCCACTAAGCGGACGGGTCTCACCAAGGAGAAGAATATGAATTTGCCAGACCTTACTATGTGTATGATCGTGTGTCAGACATAGAGAAATTACACTCACTCACTATTTGTATGTCTATGACCTATGATTTTTTCTGTTATAAAATGAAATTATCACTTTTTCACTCCCTTAGTGATGGAATTTCATATTAATATGGAGTATATGTGTTAATCCAGGTTATCAGCTAGTTGTAGGCCAAATTTCATTAAAATCCATTCTGTATGTTTTACGTGAAAGAGTAACAAACATCCATCCATACTTACAACTTTCTCGTTTATAATATTAGTAGGATAGATAAATATATTCCACAGGTTAGCTTTAGACAATATATATTTTGTGTGATTTAAGGCCAGTAAATAAACGTTTAGAACAAAATATAAAAATAAACTGTATCCCTTTTGGGCGTTAGAAGCTTTTTTTTTGTGCTGTGAAATAAAAGCCAGTTTAGTTCTTAACTGCCCAAATAACATGATAACAAATTTTCAGAAATAAAATAGAAATATTTTCATAGGTTCCCGGCATATTACTTAAGCTTCAATTATACCAACCTTTGCCCATACTTACTGTGAATAATTTAAATTAAAGGATACCATTATTTTTTTAATAAATTAATTCACTTAATTTTTGTTTTTAACTTCGTAAATTGTATGCATTGCTGCGCAGTTAACAAATAATTTATTACATTTTTAAAAAATTATTCTTGCATTTATATGTACTTCATTATAAACAAGTCAGTTTCCGTCTAAATATCTGAAATGTTAAGTATGAATATTTAAAAAAAAAAGGTTAGCAGGCATATTTATTTAAAACTAGAATCTAGTAAAAGTATCAAACTAAAAAAAAAGGACCATATCATTAAGAATATCACGAGAAGTGTCAGGTTTATAATCTTCGTGTACTGTGTGCAGAATAAGGCAAAAACTAATAACAGTGGCTTTGTTCAATATTTTTGTGAAGAAAGGTGGATTGTGGTGAATGTGTAATTGCCATATTTTGGCGAGAGGAGCTGTGCTTGTGGTAATGTATACAGATTGGCAGGGAATACTGGCTGGACATGCCAGTGTGTTGTGTAGTCGACCAACAAACATGGGTTAGACCAGTAGGCAATCAGTGTGTACTACGTAAACATGTCGAGCGGAAAAGTCCTACTAGCTGATGGATTCCGTGTGAGGTGTTCTGGAGTGAGGATGATGGTGAAGGAGGGAGAGTGGTAGAGGGCCGCTGGCTGATGGATTCCGTGTGAGGTGTTCTGGAGTGAGGATGCAGGTGAAGGAGGGAGGGTGGTAGAGGGCAGCTGGCTGATGGATTCCGTGTGAGATGTTCTGGAGTGAGGATGCCAGTAAAGGAGAGAGGGTGGTAGAGGGCCGCTGGCTGATGGATTCCGTGTGAGGTGTTCTGGAGTGAGGATGCAGGTGAAGGAGGGAGGGTGGTAGAGGGCAGCTGGCTGATGGATTCCGTGTGAGGTGTTCTGGAGTGAGGATGCAGGTGAAGGAGGGAGGGTGGTAGAGGGCCACCGGCTAATGGATTCCGTGTGAGGTGTTCTGGAGTGAGGATGCCAGTAAAGGAGAGAGGGTGGTAGAGGGCCGCTGGCTGATGGATTCCGTGTGAGGTGTTCTGGAGTGAGGATGCAGGTAATGGAGGGAGGGTGGTAGAGGGCCGCTGGCTGATGGATTCCGTGTGAGGTGTTCTGGAGTGAGGATGCTGGTGAAGGAGGGAGGGTGGTAGAGGGCCGCTGGCTGATGGATTCCGTGTGAGGTGTTCTGGAGTGAGGATGCAGGTGAAGGAGGGAGGGTGGTAGAGGGCAGCTGGCTGATGGATTCCGTGTGAGGTGTTCTGGAGTGAGGTTGCTGGTGAAGGAGGGAGGGTGGTAGAGGGCCACTGGCTGATGGATTCCGTGTGAGGTGTTCTGGAGTGAGGATGCCAGTAAAGGAGAGAGGGTGGTAGAGGGCCGCTGGCTGATGGATTCCGTGTGAGGTGTTCTGGAGAGAGGATGCCGGTGATGAAGGAAGGGTGGTAGAGGGCCGCTGGGTGATGGATTCCGTGTAAGGTGTTCTGAAGTGAGGATGCCGGTGAAGAAGGGAGGGTGGTAGAGGGCCGCTGGCTGATGGATTCCGTTTGAAGTGTTCTGGAGTGAGGATGCAGGTAATAGAGGGAGGGTGGTAGAGGGCCGCTGGCTGATGGATTCCTGTGAGGTGTTCTGGAGTGAGGATGCTGGTGAAGGAGGGAGGGTGGTAGAGGGCCGCTGGCTGATGGATTCCATGTGAGGTGTTCTGGAGTGAGGATGCAGGTGAAGGAGGGAGGGTGGTAGAGGGCAGCGGCTGATAGATTCCGTGTGAGGTGTTCTGGAGTGAGGATGCAGGTGAAGGAGGGAGGGTGGTAGAGGGCCACTGGCTGATGGATTCCGTGTGAGGTGTTCTGGAGTGAGGATGCCAGTAAAGGAGAAAGGGTGGTAGAGGGCCGCTGGCTGATGGATTCCGTGTGAGGTGTTCTGGAGTGAGGATGCAGTTGAAGGAGGGAGGGTGGTAGAGGGCCGCTGGCTGATGGATTCCGTGTGAGGTGTTCTGGAGTGGGGATGCTTGTGAAGGAGGGAGGGTGGTAGAGGGCCCCTAGCTGATGGATTCCGTGTGAGGTGTTCTGGAGTGAGGATGCAGGTAATGGAGGGAGGGTGGTAGAGGGCCGCTGGCTGATGGATGCCGTGTGAGGTGTTCTGGAGTGAGGATGCAGGTGAAGGAGGGAGGGTGGTAGAGGGCCACTGGCTGATGGATTCCGTGTGAGGTGTTCTGGAGTGAGGATGCCGGTGAAGGAGGGAGGGTGGTAGAGGGCCGCTGGCTGATGGATTCCGTTTGAGGTGTTCTGGAGTGAGGATGCAGATAATGGAGGGAGGGTGGTAGAGGGCCGCTGGCTGATGTATTCCGTGTGAGGTGTTCTGGAGTGAGGATGCAGTTGAAGGAGGGAGGGTGGTAGAGGGCCGCTGGCTGATGGATTCCGTGTGAGGTGTTCTGGAGTGGGGATGCTTGTGAAGGAGGGAGGGTGGTAGAGGGCCCCTAGCTGATGGATTCCGTGTGAGGTGTTCTGGAGTGAGGATGCAGGTAATGGAGGGAGGGTGGTAGAGGGCCGCTGGCTGATGGATGCCGTGTGAGGTGTTCTGGAGTGAGGATGCAGGTGAAGGAGGGAGGGTGGTAGAGGGCCACTGGCTGATGGATTCCGTGTGAGGTGTTCTGGAGTGAGGATGCCAGTAAAGGAGAAAGGGTGGTAGAGGGCCGCTGGCTGATGGATTCCGTGTGAGGTGTTCTGGAGTGAGGATGCAGTTGAAGGAGGGAGGGTGGTAGAGGGCCGCTGGCTGATGGATTCCGTGTGAGGTGTTCTGGAGTGGGGATGCTTGTGAAGGAGGGAGGGTGGTAGAGGGCCCCTAGCTGATGGATTCCGTGTGAGGTGTTCTGGAGTGAGGATGCAGGTAATGGAGGGAGGGTGGTAGAGGGCCGCTGGCTGATGGATGCCGTGTGAGGTGTTCTGGAGTGAGGATGCAGGTGAAGGAGGGAGGGTGGTAGAGGGCCACTGGCTGATGGATTCCGTGTGAGGTGTTCTGGAGTGAGGATGCCAGTAAAGGAGAAAGGGTGGTAGAGGGCCGCTGGCTGATGGATTCCGTGTGAGGTGTTCTGGAGTGAGGATGCAGTTGAAGGAGGGAGGGTGGTAGAGGGCCGCTGGCTGATGGATTCCGTGTGAGGTGTTCTGGAGTGGGGATGCTTGTGAAGGAGGGAGGGTGGTAGAGGGCCCCTAGCTGATGGATTCCGTGTGAGGTGTTCTGGAGTGAGGATGCAGGTAATGGAGGGAGGGTGGTAGAGGGCCGCTGGCTGATGGATGCCGTGTGAGGTGTTCTGGAGTGAGGATGCAGGTGAAGGAGGGAGGGTGGTAGAGGGCCACTGGCTGATGGATTCCGTGTGAGGTGTTCTGGAGTGAGGATGCCGGTGAAGGAGGGAGGGTGGTAGAGGGCCGCTGGCTGATGGATTCCGTTTGAGGTGTTCTGGAGTGAGGATGCAGATAATGGAGGGAGGGTGGTAGAGGGCCGCTGGCTGATGTATTCCGTGTGAGGTGTTCTGGAGTGAGGATGCAGTTGAAGGAGGGAGGGTGGTAGAGGGCCGCTGGCTGATGGATTCCGTGTGAGGTGTTCTGGAGTGGGGATGCTTGTGAAGGAGGGAGGGTGGTAGAGGGCCCCTAGCTGATGGATTCCGTGTGAGGTGTTCTGGAGTGAGGATGCAGGTAATGGAGGGAGGGTGGTAGAGGGCCGCTGGCTGATGGATGCCGTGTGAGGTGTTCTGGAGTGAGGATGCAGGTGAAGGAGGGAGGGTGGTAGAGGGCCACTGGCTGATGGATTCCGTGTGAGGTGTTCTGGAGTGAGGATGCCGGTGAAGGAGGGAGGGTGGTAGAGGGCCGCTGGCTGATGGATTCCGTGTGAGGTGTTCTGGAGTGAGGATGCAGGTAATGGAGGGAGGGTGGTAGAGGGCCGCTGGCTGATGGATTCTGTGTGAGGTGTTCTGGAGTGAGGATGCTGGTGAAGGAGGGAGGGTGGTAGAGGGCCGCTGGTGAAGGAGGGAGGGTGGTAGAGGGCCGCTGGCTGATGGATTCCGTGTGAGGTGTTCTGGAGTGAGGATGCCGGTGAAGAAGGAAGGGTGGTAGAGGGCCGCTGGGTGATGGATTACGTGTAAGGTGTTCTGAAGTGAGGATGCCGGTGAAGGAGGGAGGGTGGTAGGGGGCTGCTGGCTGATAGATTCCGTTTGAGGTGTTCTGGAGTGAGGATGCCGGTGAAGGAGGGAGGGTGGTAGAGGGCCGCTGGCTGGTGGATTCCGTGTGAGGTGTTCTGGAGTGAGGATGCGGGTGAAGGAGGGAGGGTGGTAGAGGGCCGCTGGCTGATGGTTTCCGTGTGAGGTGTTCTGGAGACAGGATGCTGGTGAAGGAGGGAGGGTGGTAGAGGGCCGCTGGCTGATGGATTCCATGTGAGGTGTTCTGGAGTGAGGATGCCGGTGAAGGAGGGAGGGTGGTAGAGGGCCGCTGGCTGATGGATTCCGTGTGAGGTGTTCTGGAGTGAGGATGCCGGTGAAGGAAGGAGGGTGGTAGAGGTCAGCTGGCTGATGGATTCCGTGTAAGGTGTTCTGGAGTGAGGATGACGGTGAAGGAGGGAGGGTGGTAGAGGGCCGCTGGGTGATGGATTCTGTGTGTTTTTGAGTGAGGATGCTGGTGAAGGAGGGAGGGTGGTAGAGGGCCGCTGGCTGATGGATTCCGTGTGAGGTGTTCTGGAGTGAGGATGCCGGTGAAGGAGGGAGGGTGGTAGAGGGCCGCTGGCTGATGGATTCCGTGTGAGGTTTTCTGGAGTGAGGATGCCGGTGAAGGAGGGAGGGTGGTAGAGGGCCGCTGGCTGATGGATACCGTGTGGGGTGTTCTGGAGTGAGGATGCTGGTGAAGGTTGGCCGCTGGCTGATGGATTCCGTGTGAGGTGTACCGGAGTAAGGATGCTGGTGAAGGAGGGGGGGTTGTAGGGCCACTGGCTGATGGATTCCATGGGAGGTGTTCAGGAGTGAGGATGCCAGTGAAGGAGGGAGGGTGGTGGAGGGCCGCTGTATGATGTATTCCGTGTGAGGTGTTCTGGAGTGAGGATACCGGTGAAGGAGGGAGAGTGGTAGAGGGCCACTGGCTGATGGATTCCATGTGAGGTGTTCTGGAGTGAGGATGCCGGTGAAGGAGGGAGGGTGGTAGAGGGCCGCTGGCTGATGGATTTCGTGTGAGGTGTTCTGGAGTGAGGATGCCGGTGAAGGAGGGAGGTTGGTAGAGGGCCGCTGGCTGATGGATTCCGTGTGAGGTGTTCTGGAGTGAGGATGCAGGTGAAGGAGGGAGGGTGGTAGAGGGCCGCTGGCTGATGGATTCCGTGTGAGGTGTTCTGGAGTGAGGATGCCGGTGAAGGAGGGAGGGTGGTAGAGGGCCGCTGGGTGATGTATTCCGTGTGAGGATGCCGGTGAAGGAGGGAGGGTGGTAGAGGGCCGCTGGCTGATGGATTCCGTGTGAGGTGTTCTGGAGTGAGGATGCCGGTGAAGGAGGGAGGGTGGTAGAGGGCCGCTGGCTGATGGATTCCGTGTGAGGTGTTCTGGAGGAGGATGCCGGTGAAGGAGGGAGGGTGTTAGAGGGCCGCTGGGTGATGGATTCCGTGTGAGGTGTTCTGGAGTGAGGATGCCGGTGAAGGAGGGAGGGTGGTAGAGGGCCGCTGGGTGATTGATTCTGTGTGAGGTGTTCTGGAGTGAGGATGCCGGTGAAGGAGGGTGGGTGGTAGAGGGCCGCTGGCTGATGGATTCCGTGTGAGGTGTTCTGGAGTGAGGATGCCGGTGAAGGAGGGAGGGTGGTAGAGGGCCGCTGGCTGATGGATTCCGTGTGAGGTGTTCTGGAGTGAGGATGCCGGTGAAGGAGGGAGGGTGGTAGAGGGCCGCTGGCTGATGGATTCCGTGTGAGGTGTTCTTGAGTGAGGATGCCGGTGAAGGAGGGAGGGTGGTAGAGGGCCGCTGGCTGTGTCGCAGGCCGAGCCCCTGAGCCGCGAGGACTCGAGGAGACGCGCCGTGTGCCAGCTGCTGGCCAAGGAGCAGCAGTACGCAGTCAACATGCAGTACGGCCTGAGCAGGTTCCTGCTGCCCTTGGCCGACCGCCGTGACCTGCTGTCCGTCAACGAACACCTCGCCCTCTTCCAGAACGCCGAGGAGGTGAGTTCCGCGCGTGGTTCCATACGCACTCTCTACACTCCTCGCTCACTACTCTGTGATGCCAGAGATACATGTACACCTTCGAGTCAAGGTATAAGCCTATTCCATAGAGATGTGTAGAAAACAGAAAATGGAAGTGTAACAATAGAGTAAAATTTGAACCTTAGCTACATAAGTGGAACGCCCCTTCACTATCGTTTTAAAGTGTTTGTTGTATCTATCATTTTTCAATGGGCGCTTTAGACATCTTAAGAATATCCATGCAAGAAACTACAAAAAAGGGCTATCTGAAAAAGTTTAGCTCCAAACGAATAACGGTGAATTTTTTTCTCTTTTGTAAATATAAGTTTGCGTCACAGGAATCTTTTGATCATAATTTGAGTTTTGTTCTTATTCCCTTTTAAAAATCTTCGTTTTTATTTTCTAAATATGTTTAAATCTTTGATTTTTATTTTATAATCTGTTGGTATATTTCTCTTTTGTGCATATATTTTTTTTTATACCTGAAATGTTTTTTGCAGATTTGCCTTTTTGTAATTACATCCTTTTTAATTTTTAATAATCTTTTCTTGTATTTTTAATTTAAATGTTGGCTGTATTCATAATTTTCCTAGTACATTAAGAGTTAAGAAACTAAACTAATGCCTATGCTCACACACATCTTTTTTGATGTGTAAAATCTTTAAAGCGTACAGTTTACGTGTGTCGGATGAGACAGTCAAATTTATAACATGTGTTTCTCACTAAAATTGGTAAAGTAAATATACATTTACTTAATTTAGAGGGGAGACTAATAATTGCAATCAGGGGAGGGAAGAACACAATTAGTTTAAATGTGTGGTACATTTTAGTTAATGTAAGCATATGTAACATTTTCATTTTTGTGCGATTTTTTGTATAATAAATCAAAGAGAAATTACAGTGACTGTATTCAATATTTTTGTGAGAATATTGAGGCTTGTCAGAGCCTGGCGTATGTGTGTCATGTAGTTCCAAATGTTTAGACGATTCAAACATCTATAATATGGGAAAAGATTCTCATATATTTTATGGAATATGTAGAGGTAGCCTACAAATTTTAATGTTTGTGATTGTAGCCAGCTTCGCTACGGCTAAAAAACTTATGAAACGTTAAATGCAGCTCCTCAAGGAAGTTTGTTTCAAATGGTTAATTTTGTTGATATTTTTTATTGGTTAGTTCTAAATTTTAAGTAATTATCATTTTATTTTATTTTATTAATTTTAGTTATTTTTATGTTAGTGTGTTTGGCGCGTACGCGCCGATTAAAACAACTGGCTAGTTATTTTATGTAATGTTGTTATTGCATTTTTAGTTTAAATAGTTAACAGATATTATGTTAGTTTTAATGTGACATATAGTTTATGTGAGGCATAAAATACGTGGACAAGTATAAACTATAAAATACGTGAACGAACTTGCGCGCCAATAAAAACTGTTTGTCATGGCCCCCACATTCGATTACGCGCCCTGGACCAGAGCCTCCTAGATAGGAGGCTCTGCCTGGACCCAGGATAGGAGACAACCCCCCACCACCAATTTTACATTCACGTGCTACACTATAATAACATGGTTATTTCTCATCTACACTCCTCTTTCTAGAATGTTATTTAACCTGAAAATACAGGGTATAATTATGGTTACTATTTTATAAGTCCGAACTAAGCTTTATTTTTAAAATTATTTTACTTTAAAATAACCACAGCGAGTATGTATATTTATTTCACACACTGAGATCAATATGAAAATAGTCACGGAAATATAAAATTAGGATCTATGCAAATCATAGACACTGGCTACAAAATAAGACTACATATAATAGTTAAACTGAAACCTTTGCTCATCACTTTCGACCAAAGGTCAGAATACCCGCCCCCAGCTGGGTACAAACGTGTATAAAAAAATTAATTGAATGCAGAAAAATTGCTCTGCGCAAAATACTAACAATTCCAGAGCCAAAACCAGAAACCCACAAATCAGAATGGGGGCAGACTTAAAGAAAATATTACAAAATGTTAATATCAATATTAATTCAAAAGCTTTAAAAAATAAAATTACAGCAGAAAATAAGAGATAGGGTCAGTTTGATACAACTAAGAAAAACTACAACCGGAATAAAGATAAGCATTAAAATTTATTTTACTAAAAAAATATATATATTAACTTGCAATAAACAGGGCTGGACCCAGGGGTCCACCCTTGTGGAGGCCATGCTGTTTGCACGTCTCCGCCGCCAGGCGCGCTGGGGGACAGGGGTGACGAGTGCGACGAGGCACTCGCGAGCAGCCAGCTGACTGGTGCGGACGTGCGTCATTCCATCGGAGTTCGCGATTGGGTTCGGACGTTTGTACGAACAGATATAGCGAGTCTGGTGCTCCTTTCTTGATCTACAGTTGTGTATACTTTCGCTACGAGTGATCAAGAGTATCCATTCAACAAATCGTCGTTTCAACTGACACCGCAGATTGACATCGGCCAGAGACCATGGATCCGACAGGTGGAACCTAGCAATAGAGGTCTGAAACCCCCAGTAAAATGGGGGATACAACAGGCGACATGGAAGTCCAGGTATGTAAGTCCATTGAAGGCATGACTTCTCCACCGGAGCATCCCCTAGCTCAAGACCATCCACTAGCATCACGGCAGGAACTACCTAATAAACTCCCTGCTAATGACTATGATCATGACTTGGACTCCAATAAAGCACCGAATCTTCCTGTTTCAGTCTACATTCGAGCTAGTTTAGGACCGTATTTTGTTTTTGTGGAGAGCATCGACAAAAATGTCGGGAATTTACATCCAATTTCCTTGGGAAAAAAATTACACAATCTTTCTAATGACATCACTGAAATTCGTAGGGCGGGACCCAACCGGCTCAAGGTTACTATGAAAACGGCCACGGCCGCTAACAAGCTTGTGACACAGGACATACTGAAAACACATAACCTACGAGGCACTATCCCTCTTTCCAGTGGCATCTCGTCAGGGCAAGCAAGGCAAGCAGTGCTTTCCCAGGCAGTTTCCAGACATTGTATTTTTTTAAATAAATATTTTATTCAGAATAGTATTTTACTTTGGCTCGTGCCGTTAGGTGTATGTATTTTTTACACTATCTTCTTGGGACCCAGTACTGTGCGCTGTGGGCTATAAGAAAAGAACTCGTTGACACACAAAACATGCTGTTTAAAGGTGGGTCTACACTATATAACAAAAACATGTTATATTTGTAACATGTTATACAACAAGTTATACAACTTGTTTCATAACATGTTACATAACAAGTTAAATAATAAGTTATATAACAAGTAATACAACTTGTTTCATAACATGTTACATGTTTTTAAATATGTATACCAGTGTGGACAAACGGCCAACATGTTATACAACAAGTTATTTAACTTCCTTTGATCTTGTTGTATAACATTTTTCTTCACGTTTTCATAACAAGTTATATAACTTTGTTGTATAACTTGTAATATAATTTTCATTCTTTTCATTTTGTAACATGTTGTATAACTTTGTAATATAACATTTTATAACTTGTTTTGTTATACAGTGTAGACCCACCTTTAGAAGCGTTGCTAGGTTTAGAAGCGCTGGTAGGACCGTTTTCAGCAGGAAGGCTGCCGCAGTAGTTTCCTTTCGGAAGGGGGGGGGGGGTGGCATGGTACAAAGGTTCAGGGAGGGGATTGGCTGTAAAAACACGTGGTAGAAGCTACGAAGGTAGCGCTTTCTTGCCGAACTGAAGCGAACAGGGCCGAAGCAGACGGTGGAATTCTTCCACCGACTGCTTCGGCTATGTCCGCCACAGTTTGGCAGGGCAGGTGGCGAGGTGGCGTTTCAGTCGGCGGTCGTCTCTCGGGGCGCGCGCATCTCTCCCGAGGGCTGTTGGCTGGCAGTGCGTGGGGGATTTGTGGGCGTACGCGTCCCGCGGTTGGCGGATACGGGATCCCAGCTCGAGAGTTGCAATCTCGCTGGGGTGACTGTGAATAACCAATAGCAGTCCGCGGACCAATGGCCGGCCTGTGGAGTCGTTATTACGGCTATCGGGATGAAAGGTAGCCTGAATGCAGCTCGGCGCGTGGCAGAAAGCATTTCCGTTGGCGAAGGCACCGCAGGGGAGCTCGATGTGCCCTAGATGCGAAGTGTAGACGAACTGCGGGCTGGAAATTGCGGAGCTGTGAACTGCCGCGCGCGCAACGGAACTGAACAGCATCGTAACTCTGAAGGAAGAGATGGCGGCGCCTTTTAGTTGGAGCCAGTGGTAGCCTGGGCGGCGCGACCTTCAACCGTCCCGGGATTTTGGAGGACAAGAGGGTCCGACTCGCAAGATACTTAATTCGCCTGAACGTTTTACCCCCACCCTGGCTTGAAAGGTTGTTGGCTGTTGACTGGAAGAAGGAAGATAAAGAGGGCGCGATGTCAGGCTGCCTTTCGCCCCGTACGCCCGCAGTTCGAGCCGGTTTACTGGCTCGTCTGCCCACATCTGGTTTAACTGTGGCTGCCTGGGCAGCTGGGCTGGGCTGACGAGTGAAGTCGCCCGCCCCTGGGGGCGCATGCGCCCCTGGTTAATAATAACCCAGGAGTACCCAAAATTTAAATGCGGGCTGCAAGGCCCAATCACCCAACTCCAGCATGGTTGATTTTTCAGTCCCTCCAACTCTTCTTACCTGGACCATTCTTCCCTCTTGTCCAGTAGTTACCTGCTTGCTTAATGCATGTTTATTTGATCCCCGCATGACCCGGCCCAGGGTTTTCCCTGTGTCTATGCAGGTTTTACCTGGGTCACATTAGCTAGCTTTTAAGCTAGGCGACCAATGGGGCGTCAGTCATGGCGCCAATCGCAGCCATGGCTGGCCAGTAAACCCCAATAGCACACGATGCACGCGCCCTTGTCCTGCATGGATAAAAACCCGCATGGTAGAGTGTATAGGCTTTGGCCTGAGACACACTTAGGTCCTCCCCTAACCTGGACCCTCCCCTACACACTTAGAATAATTTAGGCTAGGAAAAAAAATCGTGGCGTTTCAGGAATGATTGACGTGCCAGTTTCTTGGTACACGTACCAGTTAACAGAGTTTCTGATCACGTATGAAGATAATTTCTTTTGTGTTGGTACGAAAAATACCAAGATTTAATTTTTACTATTCTAGTACATTTTTATGAGGTTCTTCTCTTTATTTTAAGTACTTACTTTGTCATGTGTTGTCTGTTTATATATTTTGTACCAGATATCGATGATACTACACTCCCACTTAGTATATAAGTAATGTAGAGTAGGTATTTAACTATCAGAATAATGTAAGTCAAACATTATTTTTTTAAAATAATTTATTTTAAAAAAATGTCAATTTTTCTACCTGTGGAATAGTCAATGTTCAGTTAAGAAAACTACTTAAATAGCACCATTTTGTACCTTGAAATCCATATTTTCCCGGGGGAGGGTCCCCGGACCCACCCCTCCCCCTTCCCCCCCCTCCCCCATCTTGTTTTGATGCGAACGGAGTTGTTGCTTCCCCTCATGTAAACCTCACGCCTCGCCACTGCCTCTTTCTATGATCTAACGACAGGGATTGGTGTACGGGATCCCCTTAGAATTCACGGAGGCAGAAATTCGTGATGGCAATGAAACGCCTTATGATATATCTTAAGTTGAACGTATGACTCGAAGAGTGATTATTGAGGGCGAGAACATGTATGTACTTACAAAACTTATTTGTCTTACATTTAAGGGCCAACTGTTACCGGACAAAGTCGTGATTTATAAGACGCTATTCACGGTAAAACCCAAAGTCCAGTCTGTTCTCCTTTGTTCAAAATGTCAGCGTTTTAGACATTCGGCAAAACATTGCCGTTCAAAGACACTACGGTGCGCTGGATGTGGCGAAAATCACAATACCCAGGATTGTCAAGCCTCACACTTAAGATGCCTAAATTGCAAAGGTGCACATTTATCTACGGACCAGGTTCAATGTCCTGCATGGCGCACTGAGAAAGAAATCAAAACTGTAATGGCCAACCGCAACATTTCATATCATGCTGCGAAACAGGTGGTGCTTGACAGACCTGCCAATACCCAATGTGATAACGCACCACAGCAGTAATGTGATTCTGTATGCCCTGGTACCAATATATATGTGGATACTTTTCCATCACTGGGTACTAGTAACACAGCAACTCATGGTGTTTCTACGCATGACACACAACACGATAATCCACCGCAGATGACTACCATCTATGAACATTCCTACGCTCGATCTATCACTCAGCCAAACAAGCGGAAGCACCGTCTGTCCAGCCTGAATGAAGACTTCCCATCGCCCACATATCACATGGCACTTCACCACTGTCCCCACATCCCAGAAAAACCCTTGCGTCATTCTATGCACAATTTAGAACAGACACGGACACATCTAGTAATGGTCTTGCATTACCCATTGCCACTACTTCAGGATCGGGTGTCACAGTCCCTTGTGTGGATAATACACATCCTGGGAATGACTTTGGCAAATTGATTGCAAGATTTACATGCCTCATTTCTCATGTCCACAAAACTGTGGTAGAAACGACACCTGCCATTCAAGAGGCACTTCAACTTATCAGATCAACTGCAGCTCCCACTAATTGATTCCCTTATTCCTTCGGAGTGCATGGTTAACACTTCTTACTCTCCATTCTCTGCCTGTATGAAACTACTACAGTGGAACTGTCGCTCGATCTCTCTTCAACGAGGGATTCTGCAAGAGTATCTGTACAAAATGCCAGTGGACATCATATTGCTACAGGAAACCAATTGGACAACTTATACTGATAATATGCAATTCTCGGGCTACCAGGTCTATCACAATACATCCGCTGTCCATCGAGGAGTCGCTGTTCTGGTAAATTCTGCACTGCCGTCGCAGGAAGCCCATCTCCCACCCTCTTGCCCCCATGTTGAGATAGCAGGTGCTACTATAACATACAAAAGGCAGAAACTGCATTGCTTCTCTGTTTATGCTCGGCCCCAACATTCCATTAGCACTGCGGACTGGGAAAGCCTATTTGGATCGCTGTGTACTACCACGATTATAGGCGGGGATTTTAATGCTCATCACACTATGTGGCGTGACCAGAAAATAGACTCTGCAGGGAAAAACCTGGCTGCCTACATTGCGGCATCTCAGCAGGTGGTCATGAATGATGGGAGCCATACTTATATGGGTACTCATCAGCAACGGTCCTCTGCCATTTATATTACTCTCTGCACGCAAGACATAGCAGCGGACTTCACATGGGCCCTACTAAGCGATCCACTGGGGAGTGACCATTTCCCTGTAGAAATGAACAATGACACATTGCGGTCTTTCCAACCACAGCTCACAGCTGACTTTTCTGTCCTATGGTACACCGGATATAAACATCAGCAATGCCTATGGGAGGATTATCGAACTTACATAGAACACAACCTAACCGATGTTCGAATGGACTCTAAATACGATGTTCAGGCGGCCTATGATACTCTGCAGGAGGTCATCAGATTGGCCATCAAAGAGAGCACACCCCTCAAAATCCAGTGCAACCACCTCTCAAAGCTCCGACGGCCATACTGCGGCTGGTGGACGGCAGAATGTCACCACTTGAATGTCCTTCGTAAGCAGGCTCTTCGGGATTATCGACGATGCAGTAACAAGGCAAACTTCCTTCTCTATTTATCTGCACAGGCTAAATTAAAGTTGGAAGTCAAAACCACCAAGCGGTGACACTGGCGGACATACTGTGGCTCACTTTTGAATAGAGCTCCTTCGTATGACATTTGGCGTGTCATGCGCACATTGAAAAAGGGGACCGTAAAGTCTACTACTCATATGCCATCAGAAGACGTGATCTATGATTTTCATCATTCCGTGGCACCTGCCTATGTGCCATCAGCTGATGAAGTCGGATTTCACGCTGACAGTATCATCATGGGAAACCTTACACCAAAAGGTTCCAGCGATGTCGATATGTTACTTGCACCTATCACAGCCGATGAATATAGTTCGGTACTTCGCACTAGTAAAAGCTCCTCAGGAAAAGATGGGATTCACTACTCACACATATTCAATCTTCCGCAAACTGCTCACAAATTTTTACGCACCTGTTTAACGGTATATTAACTTATGGATATATACCACTGAAATGGAAAGAGAGTGTGGTTATCATGGTTCTCAAGCCTAACAAAGACCCCAATCTGGCTGCCTCTTATAGGCCCATAACGCTCCTTTCCTGTATCTCCAAAACTTTTGAACGTATTGTCAAAAACAGACTTGAATGGTGGTTGGAAGCACACCATCTTCTCCGCAGAGAGCAGTTTGGATTCCGTCGTGGCAGATCCACTATTGATGCCATAACTATTCTTATGCGCTGGATATGGGAGGCTCTGGATAATAAGAAGATTCTCATTACCACTTTTCTAGATCTATCTGCCGCATTTGATGCTGTCCATATTCCCCGCCTGGTGTACAAGTTGGGAGCCTTGGGTATCCCGAGTCTACTTATTGATGTCTTGCATCAGTTAATCGCCTGCAGAACCACCTATATCAAAGTTGGGAACTGTCACATGTCAGACAGATGGGTGTATCAAGGAACTCCCCAAGGAGGGGTGTTGAGTCCCCTACTTTTTATTATATACACACAGGACCTCATATTTCACATTGTGCCTTATGTTCGATCAGTGACGTATGCTGATGATATCTTCCTCTATTATCTGGCGGAAAATGTCACAAATACGGTAGAACGTATGGCTGGTTCATTTCTCCACTTGGGTCGATGGGCATCGGATAATCATCTTACCATCTCGCCTCAGAAGACTCGGATCGTACTTTTTATGAGAAAATGCCTAGATTTAACTTTAATTAATCTTTTCATATTTAACATCAGAATACCTGTGGTGCAATACCACCAATACCTCGGTATGATAGTGGACTCTACATTGAATTGGAAGCAGCAAACACAGCGACTCAAACTACACCTACTACAGTCTATCAACCTACTCAAAATGGTTAGTAACACTCGTTGGGGTGGTGATCCTTTTACTCTTCTAATATTCTATAAAGCCTTTATAAGGGCTAAAATGGATTACGGCTGCATGTTTATGGCGACTCTCTCCCCAATCAGGCTATCTGAACTACAGTTATTACAAAATCAATGCCTCCGCATGTGTCTCGGAGTGATGAACTCATCTCCAATTTCAGGAATACATGTTGAAGCCAATGTTGAACCATATCACTTCCGCCGGTTACTACTATCTAACCGACTTTGGCTCAAGGCAAGATACTATCTGAAGAGTCCACTTCGCACCATTATTAATAATGTGGGCATAGACGTTTTACCCAAGTTACGGGCCAGTACTAAACATTTTCCAGTCCAAGATACCGCTACAGTTTTTATGTTACCTTATGGGGTACCATTCTTTCAATGTTCTGCTCCGTAAAACACCGGCTCCACGCTACTGAAGTATGCAGTCTGCACAAGATACATGTTGCGGCCACTCCAGGATATCTGCACGTATACACAGATGGGTCAAAAGTGGGTCATCTAGTTGGGTGTGCCTACTTCATTCCTGATATTAAAGTCTCTGGTCTCTACAAGCTTCCCCCATACAGCAGCATATTCTACGCAGAAATGTATGCTATTCACCAAGCAGTGAACTGTCTCTCCTCCAGAGCGCATGTACGTGTTTGTCTATATACTGACTCATATAGTGCAGTCTCTGCGCTTACATCTATCCAGAAATCCCTAACTGATGATACGGATCTCATACTGAGAATCAAATATATTATATCTACTATATGTAAGAATGGAGGGGAGTAGTATAGGAAAGTATTTCCGGGCGCATGGCGCTGGCGCGTGGTGTGTGGCCGGTGTCCGCCATATTGGATTGTGACGTCACGACGGCCATCTTGGATGGATGTGACCTTGACCTTTGACCTTGACCTTGAATTTTATCCTCAAAAATCGTCAAAATCCTCCAAAATTGGGCAAAATTTGCCCAAAATTCCTCAAAAATCGCCAAAATTTCCATTTCTGTGGAAAAAAGTTCCGCCAAAAATTCGCAAAAAATTCCTCAATTCGAAAATCAGGATTTCGAAAATCCTCAAAAGTCGTTTTGCCCTAGAAAGAACCCTAATTCCTAAAACTGGCTAAAAACTCCTAAGAGATAGCCGCTTATAAGCCATTTCTAGGAATAAGGATACCATGACCGCCATCTTGGATTATGTCGTCACCGATGCATTTTTCGTTACGGCCGCCATCTTTAACTTTTTTATTTATTATCCGATTTTAATAAAATATTTTTTAAAAATTATAAAAAAAATTAAATAATAAAATTTTAATAAAACATTTATAAAAAACAAACATTAACGACACGGAGTTCGGAGTCCTCGGTTCGAACCCGGTGAGGACAAAAAAAAATTAAAAATGACGACAGGCTCCTTCCTTAATGGCGGCTGCAGGCAGACTGACTCCCACCACTTTTCTTAAAGCATATATATCGTCACCTAGTATGACGTCATGTTCGCCATCTTGTCTTTGATGCTGGAAGCCATCATCATCATTGTATCGTCGACGAGAGTGCGCTGACACCATGTTAGTTTAGTTCGTATCCGCTAGAGTGCAGTAATCATTTATTATTACTGTGACACCCGCCATCTTGAAATATGGCCGCCATCTTGAAAATCCGTAATTATTTAGCTAGAAATTCGGGAAAAATTCCAAAATTCATTAAATAAATCACTCATTAACTTACATATTGATTCGATCCGCTCCAGTCCTTGGTTCGATCCCTGAATGATGCAAAACATTTAATTTTATATAAAAAATAATAATTTCAATAAACCATGTTCAAAATTCTTAAAGAGACTTTAAATCCTCTACTACCATCATCCTATCAGACACCAAGACCACCATATTGGAAAGTCGTAATTGTAATGCTAGAGATTCGGGAAAAAGTTCAAAATTCATAAAATAAATTTGTAATCTATATACTGATTGATTAGATCGACTAAGGTCCTTGGTTCGATCCCTGGCCGATACAAAACAACTTTAATTTTAAAAAAGTACCAGAAAAGTGTAAGGTTCGAGAAATAAAACACCTCAAAGTCTATTACAAACATAATATTTATTACACAATTTCTATCCTACTACAGAATCACTTGCGAAAGCCAACAACAATCTTATAAACATTTAGCCCTGCATAGACGTGCAACGACTACTTCTTAGCTCCAAATGGCTCCCAAAGCTCCAACAGCCTCCAAATGCTTGACAGCTCCAAATGCTTAACACAGCTCCAAATGGCTCCAAATGCTCCAAACGGCTCCAAATGCTCCAAATGTCTCCAGCAGCTCCAAATGCTTGACAGCTCCAAATGCTTCAAAAGGCTCCAAATGCTCCAACAGCTCCAAAAAAAGGCTCCAAATGCTCCAATAGCCTCCAAACGCTTAACACAGCTCCAAATGGCTCCAAATGCTCCAAACGGCCTCCAAATGCTTGACAGCCTCCAAATGCTTAACACAGCTCTAAATGGCTCCAAATGCTCCAACAGCTCCAAAAAAAGGCTCCAAATGCTCCAACAGCCTCCAAATGCTTAACGGAGCTCCAAATGGCTCCAAATGCTTGACAGCTCCAAATGCATAACACAGCTCCAAATGGCTCCAAATGCTCCAAACGGCCTCCAAATGCTTGACAGCTCCAAATGTCTCCAGCAGCTCCAAATGCTCCAACAGCTCCAAAAAAAAGGCTCCAAAAGCTCCAACAGCCTCCAAATGCTTAACACAGTTCCAAATTGCTCCAAATGCTCCAAACGGCCTCCAAATGCTTGACAGCTCCAAATGTTTCCAGCAGCTCCAAATGCTCCAAATGCTTGACAGCTCCAAATGCTTCAAAAGGCTCCAAATGCTCCAAATGCTCCAAACGGCCTCCAAATGGCTCCAACAGCTCCAACAGCCTCCAAATGCTTGACAGCTCCAAATGTTTCCAGCAGCTCCAAATGCTCCAAATGGCTCCAACAGCCTCCAAATGCTTAACACAGCTCTAAATGGCTCCAACAGCTCCAAAAGACTCCAAATGCTTCAAAAGGCTCCAATTGCTCCAAGAGCTCCATCTTCAATTGGTTCCAACTGATTCCTATTACTTTTATCGAACTTGGCATGATTACTAACATGTCTTTATCAGTATACATTTTGACTGGCCGTGGTAACGTTTTTTTACACCTTTAAGTTATAAGTTTTATTTAGAAATCAGATTTCGATAAATGATAGCTTCCATCTGGAAAGAAAATATATTAATTTATCTTCAAGTTTATACACATACATTTAATTTAATCCATTATTGTATGTAGCCAGCTTCCCTCAGTTCTTTGAGTATGAAGGATATTTCTTTAATGTTCGAATAGTTTCCTGCACAAAGCGATCCATGTAGTAGTCGTAGCCTGTTAACCAATATGTTAGGATCTTCCCATGAGGTATAATCAAACTCTTCTGCTGCCTTCATCATCCTTGCATGTTTATAATAAATATTATCTCTGGTGTTTATCGTTTTAACACCAACCACAAGGTCACTTTCGTCATCTTGCCAGTGATTATCACAAGCTTGATCAGGATAATTTATTTTATTACGCCGTTTCCATCGTTTTGGTCTCAAACCACCATCACAGTCTTCGCTCTTGCATGCTTTTGGTGCTTCAGTACAGTACTCAATCATGTCAGCCTCAGATGTGTCACCACAATCTTCAATCATGCCAGCTTCTGATGTGTCACCACAGTCTTCAATCATGTCAGCACCACAAACTTGATCAGGATAATTTATTTTATTACGTCGTTTCCATCGTTTTGGTCTCAGACTGCCATCACAGTCTTCGATCTTGCCTTCTTTAGGTGTTTCAGTACAGTACTCAATCATGTCAGCCTCAGATGTGTCACCACAATCTTCAATCATGCCAGCCTCAGATGATTCATCAAAGTCTTCGACCTTGTAAGCTTCAGGTGGTTCTCCATCTTTCACATTTTCATGGAGACGACTAGATATTGGAGTAAATATATTTTCATTTCTAATGTGGTTACAACTTCCTTCGTTTGTTTTAAATTTTAAATTATTATCTTGATCTAGATCAGTAATTTTAGCATTAGCTTTTTCGCCTTCGTTCCTCTTCCGCGATGTTGTAGCCCAGTCTTCGTTATCTTTATTCATCTTAATTGTACAGGTCTTGTAATGTCTATCCAAGTAATATCTTCTACCAAAGGATTTCTGACACTGACTGCAATGAAATGGTTTTTGACAAGGACCCAAATTACACTCGCTTCTCTCATGTCGTTTAGCATTCTTTCTCAAGGTAAACACCTTGCTACAGTATCTACAGTGATGACGTTTTGATACAGCAACAAATCCCGTTTCAAGATTCATATTAGTTATTGAGACTAATGCCAGATGCAAACTAAGAGTTTTAAATTAGATATATTACTTAAATAGAATTTTTTAATTATTTCATCAGCGAGAATTAATTTATCTCATTCAAAGGTACTTGTTGCAAGTAGTTCTGCTTTTCAACAACAGATGTCGCCACATGTTACTTGCAGGTAAATAATATTTAGTTATTTTATGCGGGATGCGGGATGCTCACTAACGATCGCAAAAGAAGGATGGCTTCGCTAGACTCCAAGGAGAAGGAAGTTCGTCCATCCTGTTAGTGCTTCTTAGATTTCTCAGAGATTATTTGACTGAGTAATGATATTTTTTTTTTTTAATTTCCACCTGATAAAAATATTACAAGTGCTGATTTATTGGCAGAATTTCAATAATTAAATGCGACCTTGAATAAAAAATGACATGACTCATTAAGTAAAAAAAATTCTTCATGCAGAGATCAATTCCTCATCAGTAACCAGAAGCACTCGGAGAAAACCATCAGATGTCTAGTCAGGAATAATCAGAAGCACCCAGAGAAAACCATCAAAATATTGTCAAGAATAATCAGGAGCACACGGAGAAATCCACCATAATATTGACAAGAATAATCAGGAGCACACGGAGAAAACCACCGCAAGTTTTCTTTGATATCATAAAATTTCAGGAAAAAAATAATACTAAAAATAAAAATAAATTAATAAAAAATTTAAAAAAAAAAATAAAAAAAATACATAAAATTCTGCTAGCTTGTGAACTTCTCATTGTTGAACAAAGATAGAGTTCTAGTACAAGCCAGAATTTTATGTATTTTTTTTTTTTAATTTTTTATTAATTTATTTTTATTTTTAGTATTATTTTTTTCCTGGAATTTTATGATATCAAAGAAAACTTGCGGTGGTTTTCTCCGTGTGCTCCTGATTATTCTTGTCAATATTATGGTGGATTTCTCCGTGTGCTCCTGATTATTCTTGACAATATTTTGATGGTTTTCTCTGGGTGCTTCTGATTATTCCTGACTAGACATCTGATGGTTTTCTCCGAGTGCTTCTGGTTACTGATGAGGAATTGATCTCTGCATGAAGAATTTTTTTTACTTAATGAGTCATGTCATTTTTTATTCAAGGTCGCATTTAATTATTGAAATTCTGCCAATAAATCAGCACTTGTAATATTTTTATCAGGTGGAAATTTAAAAAAAAAATATCATTACTCAGTCAAATAATCTCTGAGAAATCTAAGAAGCACTAACAGGATGGACGAACTTCCTTCTCCTTGGAGTCTAGCGAAGCCATCCTTCTTTTGCGATCGTTAGTGAGCATCCCGCATCCCTCATAAAATAACTAAATATTATTTACCTGCAAGTAACATGTGGCGACATCTGTTGTTGAAAAGCAGAACTACTTGCAACAAGTACCTTTGAATGAGATAAATTAATTCTCGCTGATGAAATAATTAAAAAATTCTATTTAAGTAATATATCTAATTTAAAACTCTTAGTTTGCATCTGGCATTAGTCTCAATAACTAATATGAATCCTGAAACGGGATTTGTTGCTGTATCAAAACGTCATCACTGTAGATACTGTAGCAAGGTGTTTACCTTGAGAAAGAATGCTAAACGACATGAGAGAAGCGAGTGTAATTTGGGTCCTTGTCAAAAACCATTTCATTGCAGTCAGTGTCAGAAATCCTTTGGTAGAAGATATTACTTGGATAGACATTACAAGACCTGTACAATTAAGATGAATAAAGATAACGAAGACTGGGCTACAACATCGCGGAAGAGGAACGAAGGCGAAAAAGCTAATGCTAAAATTACTGATCTAGATCAAGATAATAATTTAAAATTTAAAACAAACGAAGGAAGTTGTAACCACATTAGAAATGAAAATATATTTACTCCAATATCTAGTCGTCTCCATGAAAATGTGAAAGATGGAGAACCACCTGAAGCTTACAAGGTCGAAGACTTTGATGAATCATCTGAGGCTGGCATGATTGAAGATTGTGGTGTCACATCTGAGGCTGACATGATTGAGTACTGTACTGAAACACCTAAAGCAGGCAAGATCGAAGACTGTGATGGCAGTCTGAGACCAAAACGATGGAAACGACGTAATAAAATAAATTATCCTGATCAAGTTTGTGGTGCTGACATGATTGAAGACTGTGGTGACACATCAGAAGCTGGCATGATTGAAGATTGTGGTGACACATCTGAGGCTGACATGATTGAGTACTGTACTGAAGCACCAAAAGCATGCAAGAGCGAAGACTGTGATGGTGGTTTGAGACCAAAACGATGGAAACGGCGTAATAAAATAAATTATCCTGATCAAGCTTGTGATAATCACTGGCAAGATGACGAAAGTGACCTTGTGGTTGGTGTTAAAACGATAAACACCAGAGATAATATTTATTATAAACATGCAAGGATGATGAAGGCAGCAGAAGAGTTTGATTATACCTCATGGGAAGATCCTAACATATTGGTTAACAGGCTACGACTACTACATGGATCGCTTTGTGCAGGAAACTATTCGAACATTAAAGAAATATCCTTCATACTCAAAGAACTGAGGGAAGCTGGCTACATACAATAATGGATTAAATTAAATGTATGTGTATAAACTTGAAGATAAATTAATATATTTTCTTTCCAGATGGAAGCTATCATTTATCGAAATCTGATTTCTAAATAAAACTTATAACTTAAAGGTGTAAAAAAACGTTACCACTGCCAGTCAAAATGTATACTGATAAAGACATGTTAGTAATCATGCCAAGTTCGATAAAAGTAATAGGAATCAGTTGGAACCAATTGAAGATGGAGCTCTTGGAGCAATTGGAGCCTTTTGAAGCATTTGGAGTCTTTTGGAGCTGTTGGAGCCATTTAGAGCTGTGTTAAGCATTTGGAGGCTGTTGGAGCTGTTGGAGCCATTTGGAGGCCGTTTGGAGCATTTGGAGCATTTGGAGCCTTTTGAAGCATTTGGAGCTGTCAAGCATTTGGAGCATTTGGAGCTGCTGGAAACATTTGGAGCTGTCAAGCATTTGGAGGCCGTTTGGAGCATTTGGAGCCATTTGGAACTGTGTTAAGCATTTGGAGGCTGTTGGAGCTTTTGGAGCCTTTTTTTTGGAGCTGTTGGAGCATTTGGAGCTGCTGGAGACATTTGGAGCTGTCAAGCATTTGGAGGCCGTTTGGAGCATTTGGAGCCATTTGGAGCTGTGTTATGCATTTGGAGCTGTCAAGCATTTGGAGCCATTTGGAGCTCCGTTAAGCATTTGGAGGCTGTTGGAGCATTTGGAGCCTTTTTTGGAGCTGTTGGAGCATTTGGAGCTGCTGGAGACATTTGGAGCTGTCAAGCATTTGGAGACCGTTTGGAGCTTTTGGAGCCATTTAGAGCTGTGTTAAGCATTTGGAGGCTGTCAAGCATTTGGAGGCCGTTTGGAGCATTTGGAGCCATTTGGAGCTGTGTTAAGCGTTTGGAGGCTATTGGAGCATTTGGAGCCTTTTTTTGGAGCTGTTGGAGCATTTGGAGCCTTTTGAAGCATTTGGAGCTGTCAAGCATTTGGAGCTGCTGGAGACATTTGGAGCATTTGGAGCCGTTTGGAGCATTTGGAGCCATTTGGAGCTGTGTTAAGCATTTGGAGCTGTCAAGCATTTGGAGGCTGTTGGAGCTTTGGGAGCCATTTGGAGCTAAGAAGTAGTCGTTGCACGTCTATGCAGGGCTAAATGTTTATAAGATTGTTGTTGGCTTTCGCAAGTGATTCTGTAGTAGGATAGAAATTGTGTAATAAATATTATGTTTGTAATAGACTTTGAGGTGTTTTATTTCTCGAACCTTACACTTTTCTGGTACTTTTTTAAAATTAAAGTTGTTTTGTATCGGCCAGGGATCGAACCAAGGACCTTAGTCGATCTAATCAATCAGTATATAGATTACAAATTTATTTTATGAATTTTGAACTTTTTCCCGAATCTCTAGCATTACAATTACGACTTTCCAATATGGTGGTCTTGGTGTCTGATAGGATGATGGTAGTAGAGGATTTAAAGTCTCTTTAAGAATTTTGAACATGGTTTATTGAAATTATTATTTTTTATATAAAATTAAATGTTTTGCATCATTCAGGGATCGAACCAAGGACTGGAGCGGATCGAATCAATATGTAAGTTAATGAGTGATTTATTTAATGAATTTTGGAATTTTTCCCGAATTTCTAGCTAAATAATTACGGATTTTCAAGATGGCGGCCATATTTCAAGATGGCGGGTGTCACAGTAATAATAAATGATTACTGCACTCTAGCGGATACGAACTAAACTAACATGGTGTCAGCGCACTCTCGTCGACGATACAATGATGATGATGGCTTCCAGCATCAAAGACAAGATGGCGAACATGACGTCATACTAGGTGACGATATATATGCTTTAAGAAAAGTGGTGGGAGTCAGTCTGCCTGCAGCCGCCATTAAGGAAGGAGCCTGTCGTCATTTTTAATTTTTTTTTGTCCTCACCGGGTTCGAACCGAGGACTCCGAACTCCGTGTCGTTAATGTTTGTTTTTTATAAATGTTTTATTAAAATTTTATTATTTAATTTTTTTTATAATTTTTAAAAAATATTTTATTAAAATCGGATAATAAATAAAAAAGTTAAAGATGGCGGCCGTAACGAAAAATGCATCGGTGACGACATAATCCAAGATGGCGGTCATGGTATCCTTATTCCTAGAAATGGCTTATAAGCGGCTATCTCTTAGGAGTTTTTAGCCAGTTTTAGGAATTAGGGTTCTTTCTAGGGCAAAACGACTTTTGAGGATTTTCGAAATCCTGATTTTCGAATTGAGGAATTTTTTGCGAATTTTTGGCGGAACTTTTTTCCACAGAAATGGAAATTTTGGCGATTTTTGAGGAATTTTGGGCAAATTTTGCCCAATTTTGGAGGATTTTGACGATTTTTGAGGATAAAATTCAAGGTCAAGGTCAAAGGTCAAGGTCACATCCATCCAAGATGGCCGTCGTGACGTCACAATCCAATATGGCGGACACCGGCCACACACCACGCGCCAGCGCCATGCGCCCGGAAATACTTTCCTATACTACTGAGGGGATTTTCGCCTTAATGAATACCGAGTCATATGGGCATAACCGACAACGAGCACGCCGACAAACTTGCTAAACTGGCTACCCTGGCTGGAGACCCTTTTGGGAATTTGATGCTGTCCCACCTAAAACATCTTCTTGCAATGGAAATTCGACAGCAGTGGTAAAAGGAATGGGACGCTTCAACGACAGGCCGGGCATACAGGCTTGTTCAACCTCAATTGCAGAGGGAAGCATGGTTTTGTAAAGTGATTGGGAAAAGAGGTTTTGTCACAACGATGGTACGGTTACGCCTTAATCATGGTCGATACAAACAACACCTGTTCATAATTCATCTCCTGGATACTCCAACATGTGATTGTGGGTACGAACAACAGGATATTAATCACATTCTGTATCAATGTCCTCTTCTCCATGCCCGCGACATCATGTTTCACAAGCTTATCGCAAGCGGAATATACCCTCCGTATAACAGGGAATCTGTCTTGACGCTTCTGAACTTACAGGCGTATGAAGCTATATATTAATTTCTTCAAGTGAACAAATTTGATTTATGATACATATTTCTGCATGGGCACCTTTCGCGTATTTCGCATGTTCTATTTACGTTACGACGAAGCACAACGGGTCCAGTGTTTACTCCATGTGCTCCTGATTAGGAATGTCAATATAAACATTACAGCATCCGTAATACACGCAGCATCTCGTGATGCTGTAGCTGCATCTGCTCTCACGTGACGATGATATATTTGCTCAGGGGTATTTTTGATCTTCGGAGCACCAGACTTGCTTATGGCTACAAACTGAAACGTAGGCCAGTACCAGTTGTTGAAGTTGAAGTGCGAACGTGCGTGTGTTCACTGGTCGCACGGGCGTGGGCGGTAGCCGCGATCAAGCGGGGTTGTGCGGGAGTCATGGTTAAACTTACATACGTTTACGTAAAAGTTGCGTATTTGAAATGCACGAGTCCAGAATACCGGACGGGGATTCGGTAAGCGTCAAAAATTCCAGTTTTCGGCACTGGGGCAGGAGACCTGGTTTCCGTAGCGACGTCTTCGATGAACAAGAAAGTAACGCCGTCCCTTGCATTCCCGTGGGCGGAGTCAGCTGCTATGTTACATGGTGTCTCTGACTGTACGAGTGATCCGACTTCATATAGATTGGTCGCGCGAGGGGACCGCCTGAAAGCATGAATGATATGATTTCGAAAGTGAAGTTTATGGCCATTAGAATTACGATAAGTAAAATAAGAAAGAATGCCCCCGAAAAGAAAATATGTGGTGCCGTGGCGCGTGGACTATTAGAGACCCGGGTCGAATCTTTTTAATATTGTTGTACAGGACAATTTAATGAGTATTTGTGTAAATAGTTTTCTTGAGTAATTACCATCTGTAAGTGTGGTACATATAAAAAACAATTTCCAGTATTGGCCAATATATTGTAACCTTTATTGATTGCGGGCTGATCCATTGCATGCTACAGGAACAATGTTCTAACTCAGTGTTCATTTTGAATTAAGTGTTCAACGTATTTTCTATTTGCGTAATTCTTTCTAATAAGTTGTTTACATTTGGTTATTACCTTAAATTTTTTGTATTCGGTTGTTTCGCTCTGCTTTTTGGGTCACCTGCTTTAAGGAACGGCGAGAAAAATCACACTCAAAAACTAGATAAAATTTAAAAATTAAATTGTATGCCTAATTTTTTAATAATTTTGGAGGCCGTTCCTATGCTGGTGTTTGACTTGTGTTGGCTTAGCCTGGATTGAGTAATCCACCACATAATCATATTTTATTGTATTTGTATTTCATATAATCGGAACATTGATATAAAATTTATTTTCATATTTTACTCACTGACAAGAAATCTTTAAAATATACTATTCTTTTGATGATTTCCACGAGTTTAAGTTTACGTTTTGTTCAGGAAATATGCCATAGTTTTCAATATATATAATCTCTTTATACGACATTTGATAAGAGAAATTTCGTGCATGGAACGGAAGTCTCATGGAACGGAAATGTGTAACCACGGTGCTGCCATGTGGCGGATGGCGCGAATCAAAGTTCACAGAGACAAAAATAAACATTTTAATATTAACTGTTTAATGAATTTTAAAAGATGGGCAGTGTTATAATAAAATTTATTGTCCAATGTCAGGACTTAGTATTTTCTCAAGTCTTTTTTAAATTTTATTGGAGCCGTTTCATTAAATAGTTTAATTTTTTAGTCTGCTTATTAAAAGATTCTTTAGTCAACGTAGCTAATCGACTAAATGTCATTCGCGTCCATAAATGTAGTTGAAAACACAATTTTCGTATACTTATCATGCTTGGCATGACTTTAAATAATTCTACTTTAAATTTCGCGTACAAGTTTCGCGTATTTGCAACATGAAAACACATTAATTCTCACGTTACCAAGGTTATATATTACACATATCTGGCGAGTACTGAAAGATTCTGTTTTTAAAACATAATTTAGGTCCTTAATATTTTACATCACCCTCTAGTTATTCACGTTATACATTTTCTTCAAATAGAGAGGTTATCTTCAAAATTCTTCCTTAATATATGAAATGTAACTTGTTAACCTCTTTTTCCTCCCATTATTGTCTAGATAGAGATCCCTTTCTAAATACATCGAAGAAGATGCCACACTCTGTCTAAGTTCGCCTCCTCGGTGACATCGGAAAAAGTTCACTAAATTTTCTTGAACAAAAACACGTGTCCTTCTTGTCCGGTCTTCGAGGGGTGAGTTCCCTTGTCGCGTCTTCAGCTCCGGCTTCCTTGGAAGAAGCTAGTTTCATCTCCTGTTCCTCCGGAAGAAACCAGGAAAAATCGAGCCGTCTACTCTATAGTGTTCTTCTGTAGCAAACACTCGTTGTGTTTGGAGTTTGACTCGTTCTTTTACTCAATTATCCTGTGTCAGAAACATATCAAACAACATTTTAAGGATTAATTAAAATTTATGTTATCAGTATATATTAATATATTTATTTTCACCTTTTATTCACTGACAATAAACAACTTTAAAATACACAAAATTTTCTCAAGTTATGATTTCAGAAAATATAAGTTTCTGTTTTATTCAGAAAATATTCTTTAGTTGTTGAGTTATTTAAATTATGAAACCCCAAATACCTTCTATAAGAAAACCGAGTTCATGCTGTCATAAAAAATTGCTTAAACAACCAGCTCTATTTTTCGCCTGACAGCTTTCACATTATTGTATCTGCCTTATGTATTTGTGTGATCACAAATTTACTCTGAAATTATTTCTAAAACTATCATTTTACATTTTTATAGGTGTATACCAAACTCAAATTGTTTAAACAAATCAGTATGGCTTTGAACTGGGTGATCAAATCATAGTAGTTTTCAATTAGATATAATCTCTCGTTTGTCGCATACATATTTTCTATTTTGCATGAACATTTTGGGATGGCTAGTGTCTAGATGCAATCTTTTTGTGTGTTGAATAGTAGAGAATGAACTGATTATATGTCTTGTTCAGGTTTTAAATAATCCTTAAAGCAAATCACGTAGAGAATAATGGAATCATAAAACTTCTCGCCTTGTGAACATAAGAACCGGGTGATGAATCTTCATAAAAGTTTTGCTTCTTTAACACGGTGTAACCTATTTACATAGTTGAAACTTTTATATATTTGCTTCCTCAGATTATCTTAACGCTTCTTATCGGTACAAATAGCTCTTAAAGATATATATTTTAATTAATAACTAATTAAGTATACTGGATTTTGTTTCATATTGTCTGAATCAAAGCAAATTCTTGCAATAGTTAAATTGTTTGATTAAATTATTTCATTTTATTAAGTTGATATTTGTGATAGTGAACTGAGAAAATATTTACATACTGAGTCTAAATTTAACCTACTAACATTCCGTCCTTCATAACGTTTTCGTTAAAAACATAAAATTGACTTCCGATGCTGGTATACTTTTAAAGCTAAACAAATATATTACTTGTTTTTTTTAATGATGGCAAAAGGATTTAAGATTGATTACTGAGCGTCAGGATGAGTTTCAATAAAATTAAATTCTGGAACCACCAATAAACTTGGTGCGGCTGTAAAATTATTTTATTTAAATAACTACGGGAAGTACTCTATGTTATTCATTTTCCTAACGTATGTACTGTTAAGTAATAAGTTTAAGATTGGTTATATACATTTGTTCAATTAAATATAATACAGACGCTCAGAATCCCGTTTTAAAAACTAACTATATTATTTGAAAAACATAAAAGTGTTTCCCAAATAGAACTTGTAAATCCTGTAACAGCCTCGGTAGCACTTCATACCGGAAGTCCTATGTGTTAAACGTATTTCTTCGTTATGAACCTGCAGAAGAAGTTTTTCTGGCGTATTCTGCCTTGCGCTATATTGCTGACCCTGAAATTTGGCTACTACTGGAACGAACATTTATTCCCAAATTATTTTGTCTGCTTGATTTTTGTATTAGTTTTCATTTCGGCCAGAATGTGGAAAGTGTTGTACTCCCGGCTGAGCTAACCGTGCCTTACATTGCTGCCATTTCATGCGCAGCTCCTGAGGCTGACGGAAGACATCTCGGAGATGCTCTTGCAAGAGGAGGGCGAGAACTTCGGCCAGAACATCGGCCGGATCTACCTCAAGAAGGTGAGCGTTGCCGTCTTGCACTGTCAAGTACCACTTCAGTTAGTTGTCTACGTCAGACAGTCATACGTTCTTCAATCACGTAAACATCAGTCAATGATATGGCCCTAAAATCATCATTTGTCCTTCCGTCCGTCACAATTTAAGAAAATTCATAATCTTAACAGTTTAATAAGGGTTTTCACAATACAACCTTTAGACTTAATTTTTCTCTGCACTGTTTCACGTTTAAATTTGCGTAAAATTCACAGTTCAACCATGTCTTTGAAATTTTTCTGGGATTTGTTAATACATGACTTAAGGAACATGACGCAAATAGCAAACAACTTCAAGTTAAATCTCTTGGATGGAAACCAGGTTTGTAGGATGTAACTATTTGGGCAAATGCTTTGACAGATGGAGGAAGCAGTGTTGCAAATCGCTTGGTGGCTGCATAGCGATAGTGGGGATGGACTGAAACGATGGACTGGACGAAACTTCGGGCTTTTTTGGAATGGGGGGCGGGGGGGCTCTAAAGACCATGGGGAACTATCGTGTGAGTGTGGGAGTGAGGAGACACAAACATTTGCCAACAATACACAGCGGGCGTCCTTTAGAAATAAAACAATGTACCGACCAACCTAGCTCAGAACTCTGCTGCAAGAATTTTAAAACTACGGACGTGGGAAAGTAAAAATAAGTTATTAGCAAAAAATTTGTCGTGTCTCAAAATTCATTTTGATGTCGAGGTCTCGGCACTTAACAGCACTTAGAGTAGGTTTTATTTGTGTCTGAATTTTCTAATTCATCACCTGACAACTGCGAGACACATGCTGTTCGAAAACTTAACAATAGATTGAATAAAAATGTAATATTACCTCGATCTCTCTCTGAGATTTTGGCATCAAAACTGAAGTTTGATACGTTCTTTTACGTTAGATAAAACATCAAATGTTTGTGGCCGTTACAATTTCTTACTTACAGTATTACAAGTATGTTAAAAAATTACAATTTCGGTATGTTAATTAGATTTATGGACGCTATAAAGCTGCTTTGTTTCTTCAACAAAATAATTTTATCAGGGAGAATGTTTACAAAAAAATAGTCGCAGTAACAATTTATTTTTCGGTGATAGTCAATGAAAATATTTACATAAAACTAATAGATGTTACGATTAATAGAGGTGACCTTTCAACTTTTGTCCATGAAGTTCAGGTTCATATTCTGGCTGATACTGACTCAAATTTCCCGC
Organism: Bacillus rossius redtenbacheri; assembly: GCF_032445375.1. Lineage (NCBI taxonomy): Eukaryota > Metazoa > Arthropoda > Insecta > Phasmatodea > Bacillidae > Bacillus > Bacillus rossius. The sequence continues at coordinate 46,269,366 of NC_086339.1, read as the reverse complement.
GATTTGTAAACGAGGCAGACGTCATCTCAGGTCATCTCAGGAAGTCCCTTTCTTCTTACAACCGACATTATTTTCCTTGCTTCTCCTCTCCCCTCTCCACTATTAACAGCTGTGTTGCATTACTTATAAGAATGTACGACGCTGTATATTCAAAATATTTCCGTTACTTTATGTGATTATTTTCAAAGAGTAACGAAATTACCACTGTAGACTCATTTGGGCTTTGTCTTATCAAAACGAAGGAGGCTCACTCACAAAATCTTTTAATAATATATTTTATCTTAAACATTTACTCTATGATGTCATTATTCCTTAATCCCAAGAGTAGAGGAGCGATTACACGGGCAGAGTAAACGGTATATCAATAAGGGCAAGTAATGCTGTCCCGTTCACTCTACCCATGTAATCGCTCCTGTTACTTGCCTAAGTTTCTGTCCCATTTACTCTGTAATCGCACCTTGTCCTGTGAATATGCCTGCTCTTCCGTGCCAACCAAATACACATTTCACTAATCAAGTTTGCAGTTGAATATTTATGAACCGCTTCTTTAAATATCGCTCTATTCTCGCCAACAGTTAATTGCCGTAATGACTCAAACCATAGTTTTAAGGGACAATTTTGAATTAAAATTTTTACTAAAAAAATTTATGAGGAACTAAGATACTTTATTTTATATTAAAATTATTACAAACTTTATAAAAAACATTTTTTAAACAAATTTGCTAAAATAAATTGTAGTTTATATAAATATTTAAATTTTTTTTTTTTTTTTTTTTTTTTTTTTTTTTTTTTTTTTTTTTTTTTTTTTAACTTTAGAGTATCTATATGTCAGCTATGTTCCACAGAATATGAAATGACAATTTTGTATGAAACTATAGCAGAACCTTTTCGTATTTACTTCACATTTAACTGTATTTCAATTAAATCCTTTTAAATAACTGATTCACGCAGTGCTACAAAACTAGGCTCGAAAACTGACAATAAGTTTAGCATATAAAGTTTTATTACTTAATCAACATGACCTAAAAAAAATCATATTAACAATAGGTAAATTGTTTTATAAATACGTATACTAATACAGTAGCTACAAAATTATTATTTTTTAATAATATCACAATGTTGAAAAAAAATTCGTTCATTTTATACTTCTTCCTTTGCAAGAATCCATTGTAAAATTTCATATTACAACTGGAGAGCTTTGACTATCTGCTAAGATATAAGAAACTCCATGTGTGGTTTTATTGCTTTATATGTATGGTTCTGTGATATAAATGATGTTCTTTACCAAGAGACGTGAATTAACTACCCAGTTGTACTTCAGACCCGCAATGAATGGGGAATCCATCATTTCACAGACGAGAGAGCCACACCCGAAGTTCCCCGAAGTTCATGCTCGCTTTTTTTACGTTCTATCTCATTGTATAAACAGTTGTGGCATTAATTTTGCGGTCAATTATGATAGGTTAGCTATATTATAGATACTTTAAAACACTGTGGATGGTTGGTTATATTAGATAAGTATAGCTACATTAAAAATACTGTAAAATCATTTTATGCTTGCTTAGCAAATAACTTTTTAATATGTAGCTATCCAGGGCTAGAAAACCGTTTACATAATTTCACAGTATATTTAATGTAGCCATCCTGACCAAATCAACCGTCCACAATGTTTTAAAATATTTATAATGTAGCTAACCTAATCTTTTACAATGAACCAAAAAAAAAACCGAAGATGCACGATCGGGCGTTTGGCTCTCTCGTCTGTGAAAAGAAGGCTTCCGCAATGAATGAGGCACGGGTATACCTTTACGCGTGTTCCGGAACTACTACCATGCGCACAGTGTGCACGAACACAGAAACGTAACCCAGCCAAGGTCACACCTCGTTCATCCTGAAGGTCAGGTCTGCCACGAGGCAGGGCAACCGGCTCTGACTTCATTCTGACTTCATTCTGACTTCATTCTGACTTCATTCTGACTTCATTCTGACATTTCAGCGTCTCTCTGGCGCTGGCCACGGCGAACACACTGAGAGATAAGTTAGTTGTTTGCTTCTGCAAAAGACTTTGCTGAGAGAAAGTTTTCGTTGATCAAACAAAATGGGTTCCTGTACTCAACTGCATATTTTATAAGCAATGCAGTACAAATATTTATCCTTCCGCATACAAACAGTTTTATCAAACAAGTGTAAACATCAAACAAATGTAAACTACCTAGTAAATGGGACGGAAAATATTGAGGAAAATATATTTAAAAATTTATATATGTACATATCTTTTTAACATCGTGAAAAATAGTCATTGTAGCCATTTGAATTCTACAAAAATAATACTTGATGTAACGAAAAAAAAATTATTCTCGGTACAACCACTTTCTCTAGAAAATAAATATGCAAATATTTTCCTTAAAATAAAATAATTTTGTTTATAATAATATGGTTATTTTTCAATTTAAAATATCATACAATAAACCATAGATAGTATGACTATTGCTAATATAAACATTTGTGATAAGTTTGGTTAAGGCTTAAAATATTATTTATTAAATTTTGAAATAATTTTGTTAGTAAAATATTTTTAAAGCGATTGCAGCTAACTTTGTCATTAAGAAATGTGTTGAACTGTGCCAACTTGCTTGTACAGTAAAGTCAACCGACCATCAAGTGGCGGTCACGCCAATGGACAGTGGCCAGCTGTGGCCCACTAAAGATTGGGTTGCCAAATTTCAATAACAAAAATTATATTGGCAGTATCTTTCTTTTTTTTCTATTATACGCCAATTTACGCATAAAAGCGATAGCTAGAAATCCGACAACGGACCTCATAATTGTAGGCAGTTATCATAAGTAATTTAACTTAAAAAATGCATTATGATATTTAAAAAATAAAATATTGTATGACACCAGAGAGGAAATGAATTTCGTTGATAATAAACATAACATGCAATATATTAATTAGCACATTATGTTTTAATTTGGGAATACCTCTCAAGCCCGACCCATATAGCCGTCGAGGGAACATTACCTGCGGGCCTCATCGCATCACGCATGCAGAACGACCGGCGCTGTTGCTCGCGGTGCTAAGTTATTCACGCGGCTGTACAGCAGATTGCTCTCGGCCTCCAGGCCTTTAGGCCTTTAGCGAGACACTTAGCCGCTCTACGAGGGCGGTAGTTAACCCGCGGGGCTATTACACTCCCCTCGCCCGACGGCGCGGCGTCTGTGGGGAGGAGTCTCCCGGCACGCGAGGCCCGCACAGTCGGCGGGCCGGGCGCGCATTTGTCCTAGCTGTCCTAGCTGTCCTAGCTGTCCTAGCTGTCCTAGCTGTCCTAGCTGTCCTAGCTGTCCTAGCTGTCCTAGCTGTCCTAGCTGTCCTAGCTGTCCTAGCTGTCATAGCTGTCCTAGCTGTCCTAGCTGTCCTAGCTGTCCTAGCTGTCCTAGCTGTCCTAGCTGTCCTAGCTGTCATAGCTGTCCTAGCTGTCCTAGCTGTCCTAGCTGTCCTAGCTGTCCTAGCTGTCCTAGCTGTCATAGCTGTCATAGCTGTCCTAGCTGTCCTAGCTGTCCTAGCTGTCCTAGCTGTCCTAGCTTTCCTAGATGTCCTAGCTGTCCTAGCTGTCCTAGCTTTCCTAGATGTCCTAGCTGTCCTAGCTGTCCTAGCTGTCCTAGATGTCCTAGCTGTCCTAGCTGTCCTAGCTGTCCTAGCTGACATAGCTGTCCTAGCTGTCCTAGCTGTCCTAGCTGTCCTAGCTGTCCTAGCTGTCCTAGCTGTCCTAGCTGTCCTAGCTGTCATAGCTGTCATAGCTGTCCTAGCTGTCCTAGCTGTCCTAGCTGTCCTAGCTGTCCTAGCTTTCCTAGATGTCCTAGCTGTCCTAGCTGTCCTAGCTGTCCTAGCTATCCTAGCTGTCCTAGCTGTCCTAGCTGCCCTAGCTGTCCTAGCTGTCCTAGCTGCCCTAGCTGTCCTAGCTGTCCTAGCTGTCCTAGCTGTCCTAGCTGTCCTAGCTTTCCTAGCTGTCCTAGCTGTCCTAGCTGTCCTAGCTGTCCTAGCTGTCCTAGCTGTCCTAGATGTCCTAGCTGTCCTAGCTGTCCTAGCTGTCCTAGCTGTCCTAGCTGTCCTAGCTGTCCTAGCTGCCCTAGCTGCCCTAGCTGTCCTAGCTGTCCTAGCTGCCCTAGCTGTCCTAGCTATCCTAGCTGTCCTTGCTGTCCTAGCTGTCCTAGCTGTCCTAGCTGTCCTAGCTGTCCTAGCTGTCCTAGATGTCCTAGCTGTCCTAGCTGTCCTAGCTGTCCTAGCTGCCCTAGCTGTCCTAGCTGTCCTAGCTGTCCTAGCTGTCCTAGCTGTCCTAGCTGTCCTAGCTCTCCTAGCTGTCCTAGCTGTCCTAGCTGTCCTAGCTGTCCTAGATGTCCTAGCTGTCCTAGCTGTCCTAGCTGTCCTAGCTGTCCTAGCTGTCCTAGCTGCCCTAGCTGTCCTAGCTGTCCTAGCTGTCCTAGCTGTCCTAGCTGTCCTAGCTGTCCTAGATGTCCTAACTGTCCTAGCTGTCCTAGCTATCCTAGCTGTCCTAGCTGTCCTAGCTGCCCTAGCTGCCCTAGCTGTCCTAGCTGTCCTAGCTGCCCTAGCTGTCCTAGCTGTCCTAGCAGTCCTAGCTGTCCTAGCTCCACGCTGCTTGACCGCTCGCCTCACTCGGGTCCTCAACTGTTATGTGCCTCCAGCACAACCCGTCACCGACGTCATCTAGTGTCGGTTAGTGGTTTCTCCTCGCAACGGAATATACATGAGAACGTTTCCTGCTAGAGCCGAGGGTTCGAGTGGTGTTAGAAAGGAGGGTGTTGTGTAGAGGTATTCAAGTGTCCCGGGACCGATTGAGTTTTTCGGAGGTTTAGTTAACAATTGGCGTCTTGTGTTTCTTACGTCGTATATAAACAAGCCCTTAAGCTCTCAGCCCTAAATTTTATATGGGATTTTTTGCCAATTATATATATACAAAGACTCTTAGAAGTTCAATTGGTTGCGTTACTCCGTTGTGTAAAATTGAAATAGAACTTACAGCGAGTGACATTGACGCATTTAGTCAAACAAAAAGTTTTTTATTATGACTGCAGTAGTGTATATTGGCCGGTCCGAGCGCTGGCTTTTGGTTGTGGTGTTTTGTGCTGACCACCATCTGACGTCACGGGTGCCATCTTGAATGACCTTGACCTTCAAAATTTGCCATTAATGACCTAAAATTTGCCACAAATTCGTTAAAATCCACCAAAATTTCCCGTTTTTTTAGGGAAAAATCTCAAAAAATTAGAAAATTTTAAAATTTCTCTATTTCGCGGGAAAAAATTCCTGTTTTTGTCTTTAAAAATGCCGACGGCTTGAAATGTCCATATTGAGGCTTAAGAAGCAATACCTACAGCCTCCGATAAGCCTGTGACGACATCAGGGATTATGACGTCACCGTTGCAATTTCCGTTAAGGTCGCAGTCTTGAAAATCTGGAATTACTATCCGATTTTAATGAAAAAAATTCTAAAATTCATAAAAAAATTTAATCCAGCATACTAAAAGAAGATGGCGGACTTCACGTCATCCAAGGTGGCGACGTCAAGGTCAAAGTTCAAGGCAAAAGTCAATGTCAAATGTCAATTCCAACGATCAAGGTCAAAGCTAAGGTCAATTGTCAGTGAAATATTCAAGGTTGAAGTTCAAGGTCATATGTCAATTTCTTGTGTTAAGGTCAAGGTCAGAGGTCAATGTTATCAATTATAAATGAAGTGACGTCAGAGGACGGTGGTCATTGACCCCACCCTCAGTCTTCGAGCCAGAAATAGCCGCAGGAGCATGATTCATGTACTACTACCATGACTTGTGCAACCACAGTCTAGATACACCCGGTAGTAACGAAAGTTTCCTCGGCTTGTGGTGGCTTTGCAGACATGACAAGTGGGTACACGATGACGCTATGCCATTACGAAGACGGAGAGAAACATCTTTAGGACGAGAAATCACGAAACCAAGCGTAAAGGGAGAAGGAAACGCATATAAAATTATTTGTCCGAAGCGAACGATCGTGTTTGCCTTCGTCCGCTCGAGACGATAAAGCCAACGTATAAAAATGTTCTACAGCACTCATAAAATAACTTTCCGAAAAAAAAGCTGAACATATTCGTAAGCAAGGAAAAATATCTGAACATTCCTTCGTAAAAAAAAATCCGAATAAAGTTCACTGCCATTTCAACTTGTGTTCGTATAGCTCCTAGCAACTGCTTCTTAAGCGCAGTTGCATTTTCAATCCAGAAATTGTAAGCATTGGAATAATCTACTGGAATTCTTATAAAATTATTATGGAATTTTCCGTGAATTTTTCGAAGCAGTACAAAAAGGAAGAAATGTTTAGCCTATGTACATTTAATTCACAGTTAATCAACATTAATAATTTGGCTTAATAGTTTTAAATGTCCTTATTAATACAGTAAAAACCAGTATAACACATATTATTTTTAATGCGATGGACTGAGGTTTAGTTTTATTTTGAAAACTTATATTAAATTATTGGTAAAAATAATTTAATTCCTGCTTACGAATATACTTAAAAGTAAGAACGTTAAACATATTTTCAATCATATAGGTATAATAGTATCAGAAAAGTCACAGCAATCGTATGAAATGCATTTATTTAAAGGAATGTTACTACATGCATGTAGTAGTGTTGACTGATAGGCAGGCACACTGTGCTGGCATTAATACGAGAATCGTACTGATAGTATTAAGATGGTCGCCTTTCGGGTCTGACATTCACTTTTCGGGCTGGCATGGTTTACTGAAATCTTTCCAAGAAATCAGAAATGATGGTTCCTTTTTTAATATCTATCACAAATTCCGTACTTGAGCCCACGACTGCGTTGGTAAGTTTCCTTATCACGTGACCTCTTTACTTTCGAGATGTAAAACAGATATGGCAAAAAATAATAACGATCAGGCGTATTTAATTGTTACGTTAAAACAATTTTTAAATGAAAGAACCGTGAAAAACATGCAATATTGTTTTGCGGTAAGCTGTCATGGTACAGTATGTTCATCTTTATATAATAATTTTGGTAGATGCCATTAAATTTTACTTCCAGAAAATAGTGTTAGCATTTCATAAATGTCAAAACTACTAGGTATAAAATGTGCCTATTATTAAATTTAAATAACTATAACATTACCCAGAAAAAAATACATTTTAAATTAGGTGAAGAAAACAAAAATGTATTAAAACCAGAAAAACGAAATTACTAAGCCATGTCTCATGACATCATAATCCTTTGATCTCTCTCTCTCTCTCTCTCTCTCTCTCTCTCTCTCTCTCTCCAGCCAATCAGCACATACTCTTCTATACACTTCAACCAGAAACAACTTTCTGGCAATTGCGGTGCTCGGAAGCAGCACAGCCTTTTCTTATTAATTAATGATTTGTTTTGAAAATGAATCCAACGTATATAAGTTCTTATTTTTTTGAAATGAAATATTTAAAAAGAAGTTTCATTATTAACTAGTATTCTTTAATAATAAAAGGTTTCACAACCTAAGATTTGTAACATCAGACTAGCGGTAACAAGCTGCGGACTCCGTGAACTCCCGTGGCCGAATCTGGCTCTCGGGTTTCGGGTCTTGCTCTCGGCGACGAAGCCAGCCCGGCCGCAGCCAATGTGGATGTGTGAGGAGCGGCGCGCGGGTGCTCCGCAGATGGGGACGATGAACGCGGCGTACCGGCGCTACTTCTCGGGCATCAAGAAGGCCGACTGTCTGCTGGCCGCCAAGACCAGGAGCACGGACTTCATGAGGAGCATCGTGGAGCCGCCCGTGCCGCGCCGCCGACCCGACCTCACCGCCTTCCTGCACAAGCCGCTCGAGGTCAGTGCTGCCGGGCTCTGTGCCATCAGTCCTGGGTAGCTGTGTACCATCAGTCCTGGTGAGCTCTGTGCCATCAGTCCTGGGTAGCTGTGTACCATCAGTCCTGGTGAGCTGTATACAATCAGTCCTGGTGAGCTCTGTGCCATCAGTCCTGGGTAGCAGTGTACCATCAGTCCTGGTGAGCTGTATACAATCAGTCCCGGGTAGCTGTATACCATCAGTCCTGGTGAGCTCTGTGCCATCAGTCCTGGGTAGCTGTGTACCATCAGTCCTGGTGAGCTGTATACCATCAGTCCTGGGTAGCTGTATACCATCAGTCCTGGTGAGCTGTATACCATCAGTCCTGGTGAGCTCTGTGCCATCAGTCCTGGGTAGCTGTATACCATCAGTCCTGGTGAGCTGTATACCATCAGTCCTGGTGAGCTCTCTGCCATCAGTCCTGGGTAGCTGTATACCATCAGTCCTGGTGAGCTGTATACAATCAGTCCTGGTGAGCTCTGTGCCATCAGTCCTGGTGAGCTGAATACCATCAGTCCTGGGTAGCTGTATACAATCAGTCCTGGTGAGCTCTGTGCCATCAGTCCTGGTGAGCTGAATACCATCAGTCCTGGTGAGCTCTCTGCCATCAGTCCTGGGTAGCTGTATACCATCAGTCCTGGTGAGCTGTATACAATCAGTCCTGGTGAGCTCTGTTCCATCAGTCCTGGGTAGCTGTATACCATCAGTCCTGGTGAGCTGTATACAATCAGTCCTGGTGAGCACTGTGCCATCAGTCCTGGGTAGCTGTATACCATCAGTCCTGGTGAGCTGTATACAATCAGTCCTGGTGAGCTCTGTGCCATCAGTCCTGGGTAGCTGTATACCATCAGTCCTGGTGAACTGTATACAATCAGTCCTGGTGAGCTCTGTGCCATCAGTCCTGGGTAGCTGTATACCATCAGTCCTGGGTAGCTGTATAACATCAGTCCTGGTGAGCTGTATACCATCAGTCCTGGCGAGCTCTGTGCCATCAGTCCTATGTAGCTGTATACCATCAGTCCTGGTGAGCTGTATACAATCAGTCCTGGTGAGCTCTGTGCCATCAGTCCTGGGTAGCTGTATACCATCAGTCCTGGTGAGCTCTCTGCCATCAGTCCTGGGTAGCAGAATACCATCAGTCCTGGTGAGCTCTGTGCCATCAGTCCTGGGTAGCAGTATACCATCAGTCCTGGTGAGCTCTCTGCCATCAGTCCTGGGTAGCTGTAAACCATTGTCCTGGTGAGCTCTCTGCCATCAGTCCTGGGTAGCTGTATACCATCAGTCCTGGCGAGCTCTCTGACATCAGTCCTCGGTAGCAGTATACCATCAGTCCTGGTGAGCTCTGTGCCATCAGTCCTGGGTAGCTGTATACCATCAGTCCTGGTGAGCTCTCTGCCATCAGTCCTGGGTAGCTGTATACCATCAGTCCTGGTGAGCTCTCTGCCATCAGTCCTGGGTAGCAGTATACCATCAGTCCTGGCGAGCTCTCTGCCATCAGTCCTGGGTAGCAGTATACCATCAGTCCTGGCGAACTCTCTGCCATCAGTCCTGGGTAGCTGTATACCATCAGTCCTGGCGAGCTCTCTGCCATCAGTCCTGGGTAGCAGTATACCATCAGTCCTGGCGAGCTCTCTGCCATCAGTCCTGGGTAGCAGTATACCATCAGTCCTGGCGAGCTCTCTGCCATCAGTCCTGGGTAGCAGTATACCATCAGTCCTGGCGAGCTCTCTGCCATCAGTCCTGGATAGCAGTATACCATTAGTCCTGGTGAGCTCTGTGCCATCAGTCCTGGGTAGCTGTATACCATCAGTCCTGGTGACCTCTCTGCCATCAGTCCTGGGTAGCAGTATACCATCAGTCCTGGTGAGCTCTGTGCCATCAGTCCTGGGTAGCAGTATACCATCAGTCCTGGTGAGCTCTCTGCCATCAGTCCTGGGAAGCAGTATACCATCAGTCCTGGTGAGCTCTCTGCCATCAGTCCTGGGTAGCAGTATACCATCAGTCCTGGCGAGCTCTCTGCCATCAGTCCTGGGTAGCAGTATACCATCAGTCCTGGCGAGCTCTCTGCCATCAGTCCTGGGTAGCTGTATACCATCAGTCCTGGCGAGCTCTCTGCCATCAGTCCTGGGTAGCAGTATACCATCAGTCCTGGCGAGCTCTCTGCCATCAGTTCTGGGTAGATGTATACCATCAGTCCTGGTGAGCTCTGTGCCATCAGTCCTGGGTAGCTGTATACCATCAGTCCTGGTGAGCTCTGTGCCATCAGTCCTGGGTAGCTGTATACCATCAGTCCTGGTGAGCTCTCTGCCATCAGTCCTGGGTAGCTGTATACCATCAGTCCTGGTGACCTCTCTGCCATCAGTCCTGGGTAGCTGTATACAATCAGTCCTGGTGAGCTCTGTGACATCAGTCCAGTGTAGCTGTATACCATCAGTCCTGGTGAGCTATGTGCCATCAGTCCTGGGTAGCAGTATACCATCGGTCCTGGTGAACTCTCTGCCATCAGTCCTGGGTAGCTGTATATCATCGGTCCTGGTGAGCTCTGTGCCATCAGTCCTGGGTAGCAGTATACCATCAGTCCTGGTGAGCTCTGTGCCATCAGTCCTGGGTAGCAGTATACCATCAGTCCTGGTGAGCTCTGTGCCATCAGTCCTGGGTAGCTGTATACCATCAGTCCTGGTGAGCTCTGTGCCATCAGTCCTGGGTAGCAGTATACCATCAGTCCTGGTGAGCTCTCTGCCATCAGTCCTGGGTTGCTGTATACCATCAGTCCTAGTGAGCTCTGTGCCATCAGTTCTGGGTAGCTGTATACCATCAGTCCTGGTGAGCTCTCTGCCATCAGTCCTGGGTAGCTGTATACCATCAGTCCTGGTGAGCTCTCTGCCATCAGTCCTGGGTAGCAGTATACCATCAGTCCTGGTGAGCACTCTGCATCAGTCCTGGGTAGCTGTATACCATCAGTCCTGGTGAGCTCTGTGCCATCAGTCCTGGGTAGCAGTATACCATCGGTCCTGGTGAACTCTCTGCCATCAGTCCTGGGTAGCTGTATATCTTCGGTCCTGGTGAGCTCTGTGCCATCAGTCCTGGGTAGCAGTATACCATCAGTCCTGGTGAGCACTGTGCCATCAGTCCTGGGTAGCTGTATACCATCAGTCCTTGTGAGCACTCTGCCATCAGTCCTGGGTAGCTGTATACCATCAGTCCTGGTGAGCTCTCTGCCATCAGTCCTGGGTAGCTGTATACCATCAGTCCTGGTGAGCTCTGTGCCATCAGTCCAGTGTAGCTGTATACCATCAGTCCTGGTGAGCTCTGTGCCATCAGTCCTGGGTAGCAGTATACCATCGGTCCTGGTGAACTCTCTGCCATCAGTCCTGGGTAGCTGTATATCTTCGGTCCTGGTGAGCTCTGTGCCATCAGTCCCGGGGAACCAGTATACCATCAGTCCTGGTGAGCACTGTGCCATCAGTCCTGGGTAGCAGTATACCATCAGTCCTGGTGAGCTCTGTGCCATCAGTCCTGGGTAGCTGTATACCATCAGTCCTGGTGCGCTCTGTAACATCAGTCCTGGGTAGCAGTATACCATCAGTCCTGGTGAGCACTCTGCCATCAGTCCTGGGTAGCTGTATACCATCAGTCCTGGTGAGCTCTGTGCCATCAGTCCTGGGTAGCTGTATACCATCAGTCCTGGTGAGCTCTCTGCCATCAGTCCTGGGTAGCTGTATACCATCAGTCCTGGTGAGCTCTGTGCCATCAGTACTGGGTAGCTGTATACCATCAGTCCTGGTGAGCTCTCTGCCATCAGTCCTGGGTAGCTGTATATCATCAGTCCTGGTGAGCTCTCTGCCATCAGTCCTGGGTAGCTGTATACCATCAGTCCTGGTGAGATCTCTGCCATCAGTCCTGGGTAGCTGTATACCAACAGTCCTGGTAAGCTCTGTGCCATCAGTCCTGGGTAGCAGTATACGATCAGCCCTGGTGAGCTCTGTGCCATCAGTCCTGGGTAGCTGTATACCATCAGTCCTGGTGAGCTCTCTGCCATCAGTCCTGGGTAGCTGTATACCATCAGTCCTGGTAAGCTCTGTGCCATCAGTCCTGGGTAGTTGTATACCATCAGTCCTGGTGAGCTCTCTGCCATCAGTCCTGGGTAGCTGTATACCATCAATCCTGGTGAGCTCTGTGCCATCAGTCCTGGGTAGCTGTATACCAACAGTCCTGGTGAGCTCTGTGCCATCAGTCCTGGTGAGCTCTCTGCCATCAGTCCTGGGTAGCTGTATACCATCAGTCCTGGTGAGCTCTCTGCCATCAGTCCTGGGTAGCTGTATACCATCAGTCCTGGTGAGCTCTGTGCCATCAGTCCTGGGAAGATGTATACCATCAGTCTTGGTGAGCTCTGTACCATCAGTCCTGGGTAGCAGTATACCATCAGCCCTGGTGAGCTCTCTGCCATCAGTCCTGGGTAGCTGTATACATTCAGTCCTGGTGAGCTCTCTGCCATCAGTCCTGGGTAGCTGTATACCATCAGTCCTGGTAAGCTCTGTGCCATCAGTCCTGGGTAGCTGTATACTAACAGTCCTGGTGAGCTCTGTGCCATCAGTCCTGGTGAGCCCTCTGCCATCAGTCCTGGGTAGCTGTATACCATCAGTCCTGGTGAGCTCTCTACCATCAGTCATGGGTAGCTGTATACCATCAGTCCTGGTGAGCTCTGTGCCATCAGTCCTGGGTAGCTGTATACCATCAGTCCTGGTGAGCTCTGTGCCATCAGTCCTGGGTAGCATAATACCATCAGTCCTGGTGAACTCTCTGCCATCAGTCCTGGGTAGCTGTATATCATCAGTCTTGGTGAGCTCTGTGCCATCAGTCCTGGGTAGCAGTATACCATCAGTCCTGGTGAGCTCTGTGCCATCAGTCCTGTGTAGCAGTATACCATCATTCCTGGTGAGCTCTGTACCATCAGTCCTGGGTAGCTGTATACCATCAGTCCTGGTGACCTCTCTGCCATCAGTCCTGGGTAGCAGTATACCATCAGTCCTGGTGAGCTTTGTGCCATCAGTCCTGGGTAGCAGTATACCATCAGTCCTGGTGAGCTCTTTGCCATCAGTCCTGGGTAGCAGTATACCATCAGTCCTGGGTAGCAGTATACCATCAGTCCTGGTGAGCTCTGTACCATCAGTCCTGGGTAGCTGTATACCATCAGTCCTGGTGAGCTCTGTGCCATCAGTCCTGGGTAGCTGTATACTATCAGTCCTGGTGAGCTCTGTGCCATCAGTCCTGGGTAGCTGTATACCATCAGTCCTGGTGAGCTCTCTGCCATCAGTCCTGGGTAGCTGTATACCATCAGTCCTGGTGACCTCTCTGCCATCAGTCCTGGGTAGCTGTATACCATCAGTCCTGGTGAGCTGTCTGCCATCAGTCCTGGGTAGCTGTATACCATCAGTCCTGGTGAGCTCTCTGCCATCAGTCCTGGGTAGCTGTATACCATCAGTCCTGGTGAGCTCTGTGCCATCAGTACTGGGTAGCAGTATACCATCAGTCCTGGTGAGCTCTCTGCCATCAGTCCTGGGTTGCTGTATACCATCAGTCCTAACGAGCTCTGTGCCATCAGTCCTGGGTAGCTGTATACCATCAGTCCTGGTGAGCACTGTGCCATCAGTCCTGGGTAGCTGTATACCATCAGTCCTTGTGAGCACTCTGCCATCAGTCCTGGGTAGCTGTATACCATCAGTCCTGGTGAGCTCTCTGCCATCAGTCCTGGGTAGCTGTATACCATCAGTCCTGGTGAGCTCTGTGCCATCAGTCCAGTGTAGCTGTATACCATCAGTCCTGGTGAGCTCTGTGCCATCAGTCCTGGGTAGCAGTATACCATCGGTCCTGGTGAACTCTCTGCCATCAGTCCTGGGTAGCTGTATATCTTCGGTCCTGGTGAGCTCTGTGCCATCAGTCCCGGGGAACCAGTATACCATCAGTCCTGGTGAGCACTGTGCCATCAGTCCTGGGTAGCAGTATACCATCAGTCCTGGTGAGCTCTGTGCCATCAGTCCTGGGTAGCTGTATACCATCAGTCCTGGTGCGCTCTGTAACATCAGTCCTGGGTAGCAGTATACCATCAGTCCTGGTGAGCACTCTGCCATCAGTCCTGGGTAGCTGTATACCATCAGTCCTGGTGAGCTCTGTGCCATCAGTCCTGGGTAGCTGTATACCATCAGTCCTGGTGAGCTCTCTGCCATCAGTCCTGGGTAGCTGTATACCATCAGTCCTGGTGAGCTCTGTGCCATCAGTACTGGGTAGCTGTATACCATCAGTCCTGGTGAGCTCTCTGCCATCAGTCCTGGGTAGCTGTATATCATCAGTCCTGGTGAGCTCTCTGCCATCAGTCCTGGGTAGCTGTATACCATCAGTCCTGGTGAGATCTCTGCCATCAGTCCTGGGTAGCTGTATACCAACAGTCCTGGTAAGCTCTGTGCCATCAGTCCTGGGTAGCAGTATACGATCAGCCCTGGTGAGCTCTGTGCCATCAGTCCTGGGTAGCTGTATACCATCAGTCCTGGTGAGCTCTCTGCCATCAGTCCTGGGTAGCTGTATACCATCAGTCCTGGTAAGCTCTGTGCCATCAGTCCTGGGTAGTTGTATACCATCAGTCCTGGTGAGCTCTCTGCCATCAGTCCTGGGTAGCTGTATACCATCAATCCTGGTGAGCTCTGTGCCATCAGTCCTGGGTAGCTGTATACCAACAGTCCTGGTGAGCTCTGTGCCATCAGTCCTGGTGAGCTCTCTGCCATCAGTCCTGGGTAGCTGTATACCATCAGTCCTGGTGAGCTCTCTGCCATCAGTCCTGGGTAGCTGTATACCATCAGTCCTGGTGAGCTCTGTGCCATCAGTCCTGGGAAGATGTATACCATCAGTCTTGGTGAGCTCTGTACCATCAGTCCTGGGTAGCAGTATACCATCAGCCCTGGTGAGCTCTCTGCCATCAGTCCTGGGTAGCTGTATACATTCAGTCCTGGTGAGCTCTCTGCCATCAGTCCTGGGTAGCTGTATACCATCAGTCCTGGTAAGCTCTGTGCCATCAGTCCTGGGTAGCTGTATACTAACAGTCCTGGTGAGCTCTGTGCCATCAGTCCTGGTGAGCCCTCTGCCATCAGTCCTGGGTAGCTGTATACCATCAGTCCTGGTGAGCTCTCTACCATCAGTCATGGGTAGCTGTATACCATCAGTCCTGGTGAGCTCTGTGCCATCAGTCCTGGGTAGCTGTATACCATCAGTCCTGGTGAGCTCTGTGCCATCAGTCCTGGGTAGCATAATACCATCAGTCCTGGTGAACTCTCTGCCATCAGTCCTGGGTAGCTGTATATCATCAGTCTTGGTGAGCTCTGTGCCATCAGTCCTGGGTAGCAGTATACCATCAGTCCTGGTGAGCTCTGTGCCATCAGTCCTGTGTAGCAGTATACCATCATTCCTGGTGAGCTCTGTACCATCAGTCCTGGGTAGCTGTATACCATCAGTCCTGGTGACCTCTCTGCCATCAGTCCTGGGTAGCAGTATACCATCAGTCCTGGTGAGCTTTGTGCCATCAGTCCTGGGTAGCAGTATACCATCAGTCCTGGTGAGCTCTTTGCCATCAGTCCTGGGTAGCAGTATACCATCAGTCCTGGGTAGCAGTATACCATCAGTCCTGGTGAGCTCTGTACCATCAGTCCTGGGTAGCTGTATACCATCAGTCCTGGTGAGCTCTGTGCCATCAGTCCTGGGTAGCTGTATACTATCAGTCCTGGTGAGCTCTGTGCCATCAGTCCTGGGTAGCTGTATACCATCAGTCCTGGTGAGCTCTCTGCCATCAGTCCTGGGTAGCTGTATACCATCAGTCCTGGTGACCTCTCTGCCATCAGTCCTGGGTAGCTGTATACCATCAGTCCTGGTGAGCTGTCTGCCATCAGTCCTGGGTAGCTGTATACCATCAGTCCTGGTGAGCTCTCTGCCATCAGTCCTGGGTAGCTGTATACCATCAGTCCTGGTGAGCTCTGTGCCATCAGTACTGGGTAGCAGTATACCATCAGTCCTGGTGAGCTCTCTGCCATCAGTCCTGGGTTGCTGTATACCATCAGTCCTAACGAGCTCTGTGCCATCAGTCCTGGGTAGCTGTATACCATCAGTCCTGGTGAGCTCTCTGCCATCAGTCCTGGGTAGCTGTATACCATCAGTCCTGGTGAGCTCTCTGCCATCAGTCCTGGGTAGCAGTATACCATCAGTCCTGGTGAGCTCTGTGCCATCAGTCCTGGGTAGCTGTATACCATCAGTCCTGGCGAGCTCTCTGACATCAGTCCTGGGTAGCTGTATACCATCAGTCCTGGTGAGCTCTCTGCCATCAGTCCTGGGTAGCTGTATACCATCAGTCCGGGTGAGCTCTGTGCCATCAGTCCAGTGTAGCTGTATACCATCGGTCCTGGTGAGCTCTGTGCCATCAGTCCTGGGTAGCAGTATACCATCGGTCCTGGTGAACTCTCTGCCATCAGTCCTGGGTAGCTGTATATCATCGGTCCTGGTGAGCTCTGTGCCATCAGTCCTGGGTAGCAGTATACCATCAGTCCTGGTGAGCTCTCTGCCATCAGTCCTGGGTAGCTGTATTCCAACAGTCCTGGTGAGCTCTGTGCCATCAGTCCTGGGTAGCATTATACCATCAGTCCTGGTGAGCTCTGTGCCATCAGTCCTGGGTAGCTGTATACCATCAGTCCTGGTGAGCTCTCTGCCATCAGTCCTGGGTATCTGTATACCATCAGTCCTGGTGAGCTCTGTGCCATCAGTCCTGGGTAGCTGTATACCATCAGTCCTGGTGAGCTCTCTGCCATCAGTCCTGGGTAGATGTATACCATCAGTCCTGGTGAGCTCTGTGCCATCAGTCCGGGGTAGCTGTATACCAACAGTCCTGGTGAGCTCTGTGCCATCAGTCCTGGTGAGCTCTCTGCCATCAGTCCTGGGTAGCTGTATACCATCAGTCCTGGTGAGCTCTTTGCCATCAGACCTGGGTAGCTGTATACCATCAGTCCTGGTGAGCTCTGTGCCATCAGTCCTGGGTAGCTGTATACCATTAGTCCTGGTGAGCTATGTACCATCAGTCCTGGGTAGCAGTATACCATCAGTCCTGGTGAGCTCTCTGCCATCAGTCCTGGGTAGCTGTATGCCATCAGTCCTGGTGAGCTCTCTGCCATCAGTCCTGGGTAGCTGTATACCATCAGTCCTTGTGAGCTCTCTGCCATCAGTGCTGGGTAGCTGTATACCATCAGTCCTGGTGAGCTCTCTGCCATCAGTCCTGGGTAACTGTATACCATCAGTCCTGGTGAGCTCTGTGCCATCAGTCCAGTGTAGCTGTATACCATCAGTCCTGGTGAGCTCTGTGCCATCAGTCCTGGGTAGCAGTATACCATCGGTCCTGGTGAACTCTCTGCCATCAGTCCTGGGTAGCTGTATATCTTCGGTCCTGGTGAGCTCTGTGCCATCAGTCCTGGGTAGCAGTATACCATCAGTCCTGGTGAGCACTGTGCCATCAGTCCTGGGTAGCAGTATACCATCAGTCCTGGTGAGCTCTGTGCCATCAGTCCTGGGTAGCTGTATACCATCAGTCCTGGTGAGCTCTGTGCCATCATTCCTGGGTAACAGTATACCATCAGTCCTGGTGAGCACTCTGCCTTCAGTCCTGGGTAGCTGTATACCATCAGTCCTGGTGAGCTCTGTGCCATCAGTCCTGGGTAGCTGTATACCATCAGTCCTGGTGAGCTCTCTGCCATCAGTCCTGGGTAGCTGTATACCATCAGTCCTGGTGAGCTCTGTGCCATCAGTACTGGGTAGCTGTATACCATCAGTCCTGGTGTGCTCTCTGCCATCAGTCCTGGGTAGCTGTATATCATCAGTCCTGGTGAGCTCTCTGCCATCAGTCCTGGGTAGCTGTATACCATCAGTCCTGGTGAGATCTCTGCCATCATTCCTGGGTAGCTGTATACCAACAGTCCTGGTAAGCTCTATGCCATCAGTCCTGGGTAGCAGTATACTATCAGTCCTGGTGAGCTCTGTGCCATCAGTCCTGGGTAGCTGTATACCATCAGTCCTGGTGAGCTCTCTGCCATCAGTCCTGGGTAGCTGTATACCACCAGTCCTGGTGAGCTCTGTGCCATCAGTCCTGGGTAGCTGTATACCATCAGTCCTGGTGAGCTCTCTGCCATCAGTCCTGGGTAGCTGTATACCATCAGTCCTGGTGAGCTCTGTGCCATCAGTACTGGGTAGCTGTATACCATCAGTCCTGGTGTGCTCTCTGCCATCAGTCCTGGGTAGCTGTATATCATCAGTCCTGGTGAGCTCTCTGCCATCAGTCCTGGGTAGCTGTATACCATCAGTCCTGGTGAGATCTCTGCCATCATTCCTGGGTAGCTGTATACCAACAGTCCTGGTAAGCTCTATGCCATCAGTCCTGGGTAGCAGTATACCATCAGTCCTGGTGAGCTCTGTGCCATCAGTCCTGGGTAGCTGTATACCATCAGTCCTGGTGAGCTCTCTGCCATCAGTCCTGGGTAGCTGTATACCACCAGTCCTGGTGAGCTCTGTGCCATCAGTCCTGGGTAGCTGTATACCATCAGTCCTGGTGAGCTCTCTGCCATCAGTCCTGGGTAGCTGTATACCATCAGTCCTGGTGAGCTCTGTGCCATCAGTCCTGGGTAGCTGTATACCAACAGTCCTGGTGAGCTCTGTGCCATCAGTCCTGGTGAGCTCTCTGCCATCAGTCCTGGGTAGCTGTATACCATCAGTCCTGGTGAGCTCTCTGCCATCAGTCCTGGGTAGCTGTATACCATCAGTCCTGGTGAGCTCTGTGCCATCAGTCCTGGGAAGCTGTATACCATCAGTCTTGGTGAGCTCTGTACCATCAGTTCTGGGTAGCAGTATACCATTAGCCCTGGTGAGCTCTCTGCCATCAGTCCTGGGTAGCTGTATACCATCAGTCCTGGTGAGCTCTCTGCCATCAGTCCTGGGTAGCTGTATACCATCAGTCCTGGTGAGCTCTGTGCCATCAGTCCTGGGTAGCTGTATACCAACAGTCCTGGTGAGATCTGTGCCATCAGTCCTGGTGAGCTCTCTGCCATCAGTCCTGGGTAGCTGTATACCATCAGTCCTGGTGAGCTCTCTACCATCAGTCATGGGTAGCTGTATACCATCAGTCCTGGTGAGCTCTGTGCCATCAGTCCTGGGTAGCTGTATACCATCAGTCCTGGTGAAAACTGTGCCATCAGTCCTGGGTAGCATAATACCATCAGTCCTGGTGAACTCTCTGCCATCAGTCCTGGGTAGCTGTATATCATCAGTCTTGGTGAGCTCTGTGCCATCAGTCCTGGGTAGCAGTATACCATCAGTCCTGGTGAGCTTTGTGCCATCAGTCCTGTGTAGCAGTTTACCATCATTCCTGGAGAGCTCTGTGCCATTAGTCCTGGGTAGCTGTATATTATCAGTCCTGGTGAGCTCTCTGCCATCAGTCCTGGGTAGCTTTATACCATCAGTCCTGGTGAGCTCTGTGCCATCAGTCCTGGGTAGCTGTATACCATCAGTCCTGGTGAGCTCTCTGCCATCAGTCCTGGGTAGCTGTATACCATCAGACCTGGTGAGCTCTCTGCCATCAGTCCTGGGTAGCTGTATACCATCAGTCCTGGTGAGGTCTCTGCCATCTTTCCTGGGTAGCTGTATACCAACAGTCCTGGTGAGCTCTGTGCCATCAGTCCTGGGTAGCAGTATACCATCAGTCCTGGTGAGCTCTTTTTGACATCAGTCCTGGGTAGCTGTATACCATCAGTCCTGGTGAGCTCTCTGCCATCAGTCCTGGGTAGCTGTATACCATCAGTCCTGGTGAGCTCTGTGCCATCAGTCCTGGGTAGCTGTATACCATCAGTCCTGGTGACCTCTCTGCCATCAGTCCTGGGTAGCTGTATACCATCAGTCCTGGTGACCTCTGTGCCATCAGTCCTGGGTAGCTGTATACCATCAGTCCTGGTGAGCTCTCTGCCATCAGTCCTGGGTAGCTGTATACCATCAGTCCTGGTGAGCTCTGTGCCATCAGTCCTGGGTAGCTGTATACCATCAGTCCTGGTGAGTTCTCTGCCATCAGTCCTGGGTAGCTGTATACCATCAGTCCTGGTGATATTTCTGCCATCAGTCCTGGGTAGCTGTATACCATCAGTCCTGGTGAGTTCTCTGCCATCAGTCCTGGGTAGCTGTATACCAACAGTCCTGGTGAGCTCTCTGCCATCAGTCCTGGGTAGCAGTATACCATCAGTCCTGGCGAGCTCTATGCCATCAGTCCTGGGTAGAGGTATACCATCAGTCCTGGCGAGCTTTCTGCCATCTGTCCTGGGTAGCTGTATACCATCAGTCCTGGCGAGCTCTCTGCCATCAAACCTGGGTAGCTGTATACCATCAGTCCTGGTGAGCTCTCTGCCATCAGTCCTGGGTAGCAGTATACCATCAGTCCTGGTGAGCTCTGTGCCATCAGTCCTGGGTAGCTGTATACCATCAGTCCTGGTGACCTCTCTGCCATCAGTCCTGGGTAGCAGTATACCATCAGTCCTGGTGAGCTCTGTGCCATCAGTCCTGGGTAGCAGTATACCATCAGTCCTGGTGAGCTCTCTGCCATCAGTCCTGGGTAGCAGTATACCATCAGTCCTGGTGAGCTCTCTGCCATCAGTGCTGGGTAGCAGTATACCATCAGTCCTGGTGAGCTCTGTGCCATCAGTCCTGGGTAGCTGTATACCAACAGTCCTGGTGAGCTCTGTGCCATCAGTCCTGGTGAGCTCTCTGCCATCAGTCCTGGGTAGCTGTATACCATCAGTCCTGGTGAGCTCTCTGCCATCAGTCCTGGGTAGCTGTATACCATCAGTCCTGGTGAGCTCTGTGCCATCAGTCCTGGGAAGCTGTATACCATCAGTCTTGGTGAGCTCTGTACCATCAGTTCTGGGTAGCAGTATACCATTAGCCCTGGTGAGCTCTCTGCCATCAGTCCTGGGTAGCTGTATACCATCAGTCCTGGTGAGCTCTCTGCCATCAGTCCTGGGTAGCTGTATACCATCAGTCCTGGTGAGCTCTGTGCCATCAGTCCTGGGTAGCTGTATACCAACAGTCCTGGTGAGCTCTGTGCCATCAGTCCTGGTGAGCTCTCTGCCATCAGTCCTGGGTAGCTGTATACCATCAGTCCTGGTGAGCTCTCTACCATCAGTCATGGGTAGCTGTATACCATCAGTCCTGGTGAGCTCTGTGCCATCAGTCCTGGGTAGCTGTATACCATCAGTCCTGGTGAAAACTGTGCCATCAGTCTTGGGTAGCATAATACCATCAGTCCTGGTGAACTCTCTGCCATCAGTCCTGGGTAGCTGTATATCATCAGTCTTGGTGAGCTCTGTGCCATCAGTCCTGGGTAGCAGTATACCATCAGTCCTGGTGAGCTTTGTGCCATCAGTCCTGTGTAGCAGTTTACCATCATTCCTGGAGAGCTCTGTGCCATTAGTCCTGGGTAGCTGTATATTATCAGTCCTGGTGAGCTCTCTGCCATCAGTCCTGGGTAGCTTTATACCATCAGTCCTGGTGAGCTCTGTGCCATCAGTCCTGGGTAGCTGTATACCATCAGTCCTGGTGAGCTCTCTGCCATCAGTCCTGGGTAGCTGTATACCATCAGACCTGGTGAGCTCTCTGCCATCAGTCCTGGGTAGCTGTATACCATCAGTCCTGGTGAGGTCTCTGCCATCTTTCCTGGGTAGCTGTATACCAACAGTCCTGGTGAGCTCTGTGCCATCAGTCCTGGGTAGCAGTATACCATCAGTCCTGGTGAGCTCTTTTTGACATCAGTCCTGGGTAGCTGTATACCATCAGACCTGGTGAGCTCTCTGCCATCAGTCCTGGGTAGCTGTATACCATCAGTCCTGGTGAGCTCTGTGCCATCAGTCCTGGGTAGCTGTATACCATCAGTCCTGGTGACCTCTCTGCCATCAGTCCTGGGTAGCTGTATACCATCAGTCCTGGTGAGCTCTGTGCCATCAGTCCTGGGTAGCTGTATACCATCAGTCCTGGTGAGCTCTCTGCCATCAGTCCTGGGTAGCTGTATACCATCAGTCCTGGTGAGCTCTGTGCCATCAGTCCTGGGTAGCTGTATACCATCAGTCCTGGTGAGTTCTCTGCCATCAGTCCTGGGTAGCTGTATACCATCAGTCCTGGTGATATTTCTGCCATCAGTCCTGGGTAGCTGTATACCATCAGTCCTGGTGAGTTCTCTGCCATCAGTCCTGGGTAGCTGTATACCAACAGTCCTGGTGAGCTCTCTGCCATCAGTCCTGGGTAGCAGTATGCCATCAGTCCTGGCGAGCTCTATGCCATCAGTCCTGGGTAGAGGTATACCATCAGTCCTGGCGAGCTTTCTGCCATCTGTCCTGGGTAGCTGTATACCATCAGTCCTGGCGAGCTCTCTGCCATCAAACCTGGGTAGCTGTATACCATCAGTCCTGGTGAGCTCTCTGCCATCAGTCCTGGGTAGCAGTATACCATCAGTCCTGGTGAGCTCTGTGCCATCAGTCCTGGGTAGCTGTATACCATCAGTCCTGGTGACCTCTCTGCCATCAGTCCTGGGTAGCAGTATACCATCAGTCCTGGTGAGCTCTGTGCCATCAGTCCTGGGTAGCAGTATACCATCAGTCCTGGTGAGCTCTCTGCCATCAGTCCTGGGTAGCAGTATACCATCAGTCCTGGTGAGCTCTCTGCCATCAGTGCTGGGTAGCAGTATACCATCAGTCCTGGTGAGCTCTGTGCCATCAGTTCTGGGTAGATGTATACCATCAGTCCTGGTGAGCTCTGTGCCATCAGTCCTGGGTAGCTGTATACCATCAGTCCTGGTGAGCTCTGTGCCATCAGTCCTGGGTAGCTGTATACCATCAGTCCTGGTGAGCTCTCTGCCATCAGTCCTGGGTAGCTGTATACCATCAGTCCTGGTGACCTCTCTGCCATCAGTCCTGGGTAGCTGTATACAATCAGTCCTGGTGAGCTCTGTGACATCAGTCCAGTGTAGCTGTATACCATCAGTCCTGGTGAGCTATGTGCCATCAGTCCTGGGTAGCAGTATACCATCGGTCCTGGTGAACTCTCTGCCATCAGTCCTGGGTAGCTGTATATCATCGGTCCTGGTGAGCTCTGTGCCATCAGTCCTGGGTAGCAGTATACCATCAGTCCTGGTGAGCTCTGTGCCATCAGTCCTGGGTAGCAGTATACCATCAGTCCTGGTGAGCTCTGTGCCATCAGTCCTGGGTAGCTGTATACCATCAGTCCTGGTGAGCTCTGTGCCATCAGTCCTGGGTAGCAGTATACCATCAGTCCTGGTGAGCTCTCTGCCATCAGTCCTGGGTTGCTGTATACCAACAGTCCTAGTGAGCTCTGTGCCATCAGTTCTGGGTAGCTGTATACCATCAGTCCTGGTGAGCTCTCTGCCATCAGTCCTGGGTACCTGTATACCATCAGTCCTGGTGAGCTCTCTGCCATCAGTCCTGGGTAGCAGTATACCATCAGTCCTGGTGAGCACTCTGCCATCAGTCCTGGGTAGCTGTATACCATCAGTCCTGGTGAGCTCTGTGCCATCAATCCTGGGTAGCAGTATACCATCGGTCCTGGTGAACTCTCTGCCATCAGTCCTGGGTAGCTGTATATCTTCGGTCCTGGTGAGCTCTGTGCCATCAGTACTGGGTAGCAGTATACCATCAGTCCTGGTGAGCACTGTGCCATCAGTCCTGGGTAGCTGTATACCATCAGTCCTTGTGAGCTCTCTGCCATCAGTCCTGGGTAGATGTATACCATCAGTCCTGGTGAGCTCTCTGCCATCAGTCCTGGGTAGCTGTATACCATCAGTCCTGGTGAGCTCTGTGCCATCAGTCCAGTGTAGCTGTATACCATCAGTCCTGGTGAGCTCTGTGCCATCAGTCCTGGGTAGCAGTATACCATCGGTCCTGGTGAACTCTCTGCCATCAGTCCTGGGTAGCTGTATATCTTCGGTCCTGGTGAGCTCTGTGCCATCAGTCCCGGGGAACCAGTATACCATCAGTCCTGGTGAGCACTGTGCCATCAGTCCTGGGTAGCAGTATACCATCAGTCCTGGTGAGCTCTGTGCCATCAGTCCTGGGTAGCTGTATACCATCAGTCCTGGTGAGCTCTGTACCATCAGTCCTGGGTAGCAGTATACCATCAGTCCTGGTGAGCACTCTGCCATCAGTCCTGGGTAGCTGTATACCATCAGTCCTGGTAAGCTCTGTGCCATCAGTCCTGGGTAGCTGTATACCATCAGTCCTGGTGAGCTCTCTGCCATCAGTCCTGGGTAGCTGTATACCATCAGTCCTGGTAAGCTCTGTGCCATCAGTACTGGGTAGCTGTATACCATCAGTCATGGTGAGCTCTCTGCCATCAGTCCTGGGTAGCTGTATATCATCAGTCCTGGTGAGCTCTCTGCCATCAGTCCTGGGTAGCTGTATACCATCAGTCCTGGTGAGATCTCTGCCATCAGTCCTGGGTAGCTGTATACCAACAGTCCTGGTAAGCTCTGTGCCATCAGTCCTGGGTAGCAGTATACCATCAGCCCTGGTGAGCTCTGTGCCATCAGTCCTGGGTAGCTGTATACCATCAGTCCTGGTGAGCTCTCTGCCATCAGTCCTGGGTAGCTGTATACCATCAGTCCTGGTAAGCTCTGTGCCATCAGTCCTGGGTAGTTGTATACCATCAGTCCTGGTGAGCTCTCTGCCATCAGTCCTGGGTAGCTGTATACCATCAATCCTGGTGAGCTCTGTGCCATCAGTCCTGGGTAGCTGTATACCAACAGTCCTGGTGAGCTCTGTGCCATCAGTCCTGGTGAGCTCTCTGCCGTCAGTCCTGGGTAGCTGTATACCATCAGTCCTGGTGAGCTCTCTGCCATCAGTCCTGGGTAGCTGTATACCATCAGTCCTGGTGAGCTCTGTGCCATCAGTCCTGGGAAGCTGTATACCATCAGTCTTGGTGAGCTCTGTACCATCAGTCCTGGGTTACAGTATACCATCAGCCCTGGTGAGCTCTCTGCCATCAGTCCTGGGTAGCTGTATACATTCAGTCCTGGTGAGCTCTCTGCCATCAGTCCTGGGTAGCTGTATACCATCAGTCCTGGTAAGCTCTGTGCGATCAGTCCTGGGTAGCTGTATACTAAAAGTCCTGGTGAGCTCTGTGCCATCAGTTCTGGTGAGCCCTCTGCCATCAGTCCTGGGTAGCTGTATACCATCAGTCCTGGTGAGCTCTCTACCATCAGTCATGGGTAGCTGTATACCATCAGTCCTGGTGAGCTCTGTGCCATCAGTCCTGGGTAGCTGTATACCATCAGTCCTGGTGAGCTCTGTGCCATCAGTCCTGGGTAGCATAATACCATCAGTCCTGGTGAACTCTCTGCCATCAGTCCTGGGTAGCTGTATATCATCAGTCTTGGTGAGCTCTGTGCCATCAGTCCTGGGTAGCAGTATACCATCAGTCCTGGTGAGCTCTTTGCCATCAGTCCTGTGTAGCAGTATACCATCATTCCTGGTGAGCTCTGTACCATCAGTCCTGGGTAGCTGTATACCATCAGTCCTGGTGACCTCTCTGCCATCAGTCCTGGGTAGCAGTATACCATCAGTCCTGGTGAGCTTTGTGCCATCAGTCCTGGGTAGCAGTATACCATCAGTCCTGGTGAGCTCTTTGCCATCAGTCCTGGGTAGCAGTATACCATCAGTCCTGGGTAGCAGTATACCATCAGTCCTGGTGAGCTCTGTGCCATCAGTCCTGGGTAGCTGTATACCATCAGTCCTGGTGAGCTCTGTGCCATCAGTCCTGGGTAGCTGTATACTATCAGTCCTGGTGAGCTCTGTGCCATCAGTCCTGGGTAGCTGTATACCATCAGTCCTGGTGAGCTCTCTGCCATCAGTCCTGGGTAGCTGTATACCATCAGTCCTGGTGACCTCTCTGCCATCAGTCCTGGGTAGCTGTATACCATCAGTCCTGGTGAGCTCTCTGCCATCAGTCCTGGGTAGCTGTATACCATCAGTCCTGGTGAGCTCTCTGCCATCAGTCCTGGGTAGCTGTATACCATCAGTCCTGGTGAGCTCTGTGCCATCAGTACTGGGTAGCAGTATACCATCAGTCCTGGTGAGCTCTCTGCCATCAGTCCTGGGTTGCTGTATACCATCAGTCCTAACGAGCTCTGTGCCATCAGTCCTGGGTAGCTGTATACCATCAGTCCTGGTGAGCTCTCTGCCATCAGTCCTGGGTAGCTGTATACCATCAGTCCTGGTGAGCTCTCTGCCATCAGTCCTGGGTAGCAGTATACCATCAGTCCTGGTGAGCTCTGTGCCATCAGTCCTGGGTAGCTGTATACCATCAGTCCTGGCGAGCTCTCTGACATCAGTCCTGGGTAGCTGTATACCATCAGTCCTGGTGAGCTCTCTGCCATCAGTCCTGGGTAGCTGTATACCATCAGTCCGGGTGAGCTCTGTGCCATCAGTCCAGTGTAGCTGTATACCATCGGTCCTGGTGAGCTCTGTGCCATCAGTCCTGGGTAGCAGTATACCATCGGTCCTGGTGAACTCTCTGCCATCAGTCCTGGGTAGCTGTATATCATCGGTCCTGGTGAGCTCTGTGCCATCAGTCCTGGGTAGCTGTATACCATCAGTCCTGGTGAGTTCTCTGCCATCAGTCCTGGGTAGCTGTATACCAACAGTCCTGGTGAGCTCTCTGCCATCAGTCCTGGGTAGCAGTATACCATCAGTCCTGGCGAGCTCTATGCCATCAGTCCTGGGTAGAGGTATACCATCAGTCCTGGCGAGCTTTCTGCCATCTGTCCTGGGTAGCTGTATACCATCAGTCCTGGCGAGCTCTCTGCCATCAAACCTGGGTAGCTGTATACCATCAGTCCTGGTGAGCTCTCTGCCATCAGTCCTGGGTAGCAGTATACCATCAGTCCTGGTGAGCTCTGTGCCATCAGTCCTGGGTAGCTGTATACCATCAGTCCTGGTGACCTCTCTGCCATCAGTCCTGGGTAGCAGTATACCATCAGTCCTGGTGAGCTCTGTGCCATCAGTCCTGGGTAGCAGTATACCATCAGTCCTGGTGAGCTCTCTGCCATCAGTCCTGGGTAGCAGTATACCATCAGTCCTGGTGAGCTCTCTGCCATCAGTGCTGGGTAGCAGTATACCATCAGTCCTGGTGAGCTCTGTGCCATCAGTCCTGGGTAGCTGTATACCAACAGTCCTGGTGAGCTCTGTGCCATCAGTCCTGGTGAGCTCTCTGCCATCAGTCCTGGGTAGCTGTATACCATCAGTCCTGGTGAGCTCTCTGCCATCAGTCCTGGGTAGCTGTATACCATCAGTCCTGGTGAGCTCTGTGCCATCAGTCCTGGGAAGCTGTATACCATCAGTCTTGGTGAGCTCTGTACCATCAGTTCTGGGTAGCAGTATACCATTAGCCCTGGTGAGCTCTCTGCCATCAGTCCTGGGTAGCTGTATACCATCAGTCCTGGTGAGCTCTCTGCCATCAGTCCTGGGTAGCTGTATACCATCAGTCCTGGTGAGCTCTGTGCCATCAGTCCTGGGTAGCTGTATACCAACAGTCCTGGTGAGCTCTGTGCCATCAGTCCTGGTGAGCTCTCTGCCATCAGTCCTGGGTAGCTGTATACCATCAGTCCTGGTGAGCTCTCTACCATCAGTCATGGGTAGCTGTATACCATCAGTCCTGGTGAGCTCTGTGCCATCAGTCCTGGGTAGCTGTATACCATCAGTCCTGGTGAAAACTGTGCCATCAGTCTTGGGTAGCATAATACCATCAGTCCTGGTGAACTCTCTGCCATCAGTCCTGGGTAGCTGTATATCATCAGTCTTGGTGAGCTCTGTGCCATCAGTCCTGGGTAGCAGTATACCATCAGTCCTGGTGAGCTTTGTGCCATCAGTCCTGTGTAGCAGTTTACCATCATTCCTGGAGAGCTCTGTGCCATTAGTCCTGGGTAGCTGTATATTATCAGTCCTGGTGAGCTCTCTGCCATCAGTCCTGGGTAGCTTTATACCATCAGTCCTGGTGAGCTCTGTGCCATCAGTCCTGGGTAGCTGTATACCATCAGTCCTGGTGAGCTCTCTGCCATCAGTCCTGGGTAGCTGTATACCATCAGACCTGGTGAGCTCTCTGCCATCAGTCCTGGGTAGCTATATACCATCAGTCCTGGTGAGGTCTCTGCCATCTTTCCTGGGTAGCTGTATACCAACAGTCCTGGTGAGCTCTGTGCCATCAGTCCTGGGTTGTAGTATACCATCAGTCCTGGTGAGCTCTTTTTGACATCAGTCCTGGGTAGCTGTATACCATCAGTCCTGGTGAGCTCTCTGCCATCAGTCCTGGGTAGCTGTATACCATCAGTCCTGGTGAGCTCTGTGCCATCAGTCCTGGGTAGCTGTATACCATCAGTCCTGGTGACCTCTCTGCCATCAGTCCTGGGTAGCTGTATACCATCAGTCCTGGTGAGCTCTGTGCCATCAGTCCTGGGTAGCTGTATACCATCAGTCCTGGTGAGCTCTCTGCCATCAGTCCTGGGTAGCTGTATACCATCAGTCCTGGTGAGCTCTGTGCCATCAGTCCTGGGTAGCTGTATACCATCAGTCCTGGTGAGTTCTCTGCCATCAGTCCTGGGTAGCTGTATACCATCAGTCCTGGTGATATTTCTGCCATCAGTCCTGGGTAGCTGTATACCATCAGTCCTGGTGAGTTCTCTGCCATCAGTCCTGGGTAGCTGTATACCAACAGTCCTGGTGAGCTCTCTGCCATCAGTCCTGGGTAGCAGTATACCATCAGTCCTGGCGAGCTCTATGCCATCAGTCCTGGGTAGAGGTATACCATCAGTCCTGGCGAGCTTTCTGCCATCTGTCCTGGGTAGCTGTATACCATCAGTCCTGGCGAGCTCTCTGCCATCAAACCTGGGTAGCTGTATACCATCAGTCCTGGTGAGCTCTCTGCCATCAGTCCTGGGTAGCAGTATACCATCAGTCCTGGTGAGCTCTGTGCCATCAGTCCTGGGTAGCTGTATACCATCAGTCCTGGTGACCTCTCTGCCATCAGTCCTGGGTAGCAGTATACCATCAGTCCTGGTGAGCTCTGTGCCATCAGTCCTGGGTAGCAGTATACCATCAGTCCTGGTGAGCTCTCTGCCATCAGTCCTGGGTAGCAGTATACCATCAGTCCTGGTGAGCTCTCTGCCATCAGTGCTGGGTAGCAGTATACCATCAGTCCTGGTGAGCTCTGTGCCATCAGTTCTGGGTAGATGTATACCATCAGTCCTGGTGAGCTCTGTGCCATCAGTCCTGGGTAGCTGTATACCATCAGTCCTGGTGAGCTCTGTGCCATCAGTCCTGGGTAGCTGTATACCATCAGTCCTGGTGAGCTCTCTGCCATCAGTCCTGGGTAGCTGTATACCATCAGTCCTGGTGACCTCTCTGCCATCAGTCCTGGGTAGCTGTATACAATCAGTCCTGGTGAGCTCTGTGACATCAGTCCAGTGTAGCTGTATACCATCAGTCCTGGTGAGCTATGTGCCATCAGTCCTGGGTAGCAGTATACCATCGGTCCTGGTGAACTCTCTGCCATCAGTCCTGGGTAGCTGTATATCATCGGTCCTGGTGAGCTCTGTGCCATCAGTCCTGGGTAGCAGTATACCATCAGTCCTGGTGAGCTCTGTGCCATCAGTCCTGGGTAGCAGTATACCATCAGTCCTGGTGAGCTCTGTGCCATCAGTCCTGGGTAGCTGTATACCATCAGTCCTGGTGAGCTCTGTGCCATCAGTCCTGGGTAGCAGTATACCATCAGTCCTGGTGAGCTCTCTGCCATCAGTCCTGGGTTGCTGTATACCAACAGTCCTAGTGAGCTCTGTGCCATCAGTTCTGGGTAGCTGTATACCATCAGTCCTGGTGAGCTCTCTGCCATCAGTCCTGGGTACCTGTATACCATCAGTCCTGGTGAGCTCTCTGCCATCAGTCCTGGGTAGCAGTATACCATCAGTCCTGGTGAGCACTCTGCCATCAGTCCTGGGTAGCTGTATACCATCAGTCCTGGTGAGCTCTGTGCCATCAATCCTGGGTAGCAGTATACCATCGGTCCTGGTGAACTCTCTGCCATCAGTCCTGGGTAGCTGTATATCTTCGGTCCTGGTGAGCTCTGTGCCATCAGTCCTGGGTAGCAGTATACCATCAGTCCTGGTGAGCACTGTGCCATCAGTCCTGGGTAGCTGTATACCATCAGTCCTTGTGAGCTCTCTGCCATCAGTCCTGGGTAGCTGTATACCATCAGTCCTGGTGAGCTCTCTGCCATCAGTCCTGGGTAGCTGTATACCATCAGTCCTGGTGAGCTCTGTGCCATCAGTCCAGTGTAGCGGTATATCATCAGTCCTGGTGAGCTCTGTGCCATCAGTCCTGGGTAGCAGTATACCATCGGTCCTGGTGAACTCTCTGCCATCAGTCCTGGGTAGCTGTATATTTTCGGTCCTGGTGAGCTCTGTGCCATCAGTCCCGGGGAACCAGTATACCATCAGTCCTGGTGAGCACTGTGCCATCAGTCCTGGGTAGCAGTATACCATCAGTCCTGGTGAGCTCTGTGCCATCAGTCCTGGGTAGCTGTATACCATCAGTCCTGGTGAGCTCTGTACCATCAGTCCTGGGTAGCAGTATACCATCAGTCCTGGTGAGCACTCTGCCATCAGTCCTGGGTAGCTGTATACCATCAGTCCTGGTGAGCTCTGTGCCATCAGTCCTGGGTAGCTGTATACCATCAGTCCTGGTGAGCTCTCTGCCATCAGTCCTGGGTAGCTGTATACCATCAGTCCTGGTGAGCTCTGTGCCATCAGTACTGGGTAGCTGTATACCATCAGTCCTGGTGAGCTCTCTGCCATCAGTCCTGGGTAGCTGTATATCATCAGTCCTGGTGAGCTCTCTGCCATCAGTCCTGGGTAGCTGTATACCATCAGTCCTGGTGAGATCTCTGCCATCAGTCCTGGGTAGCTGTATACCAACAGTCCTGGTAAGCTCTGTGCCATCAGTCCTGGGTAGCAGTATACCATCAGCCCTGGTGAGCTCTGTGCCATCAGTCCTGGGTAGCTGTATACCATCAGTCCTGGTGAGCTCTCTGCCATCAGTCCTGGGTAGCTGTATACCATCAGTCCTGGTAAGCTCTGTGCCATCAGTCCTGGGTAGTTGTATACCATCAGTCCTGGTGAGCTCTCTGCCATCAGTCCTGGGTAGCTGTATACCATCAATCCTGGTGAGCTCTGTGCCATCAGTCCTGGGTAGCTGTATACCAACAGTCCTGGTGAGCTCTGTGCCATCAGTCCTGGTGAGCTCTCTGCCGTCAGTCCTGGGTAGCTGTATACCATCAGTCCTGGTGAGCTCTCTGCCATCAGTCCTGGGTAGCTGTATACCATCAGTCCTGGTGAGCTCTGTGCCATCAGTCCTGGGAAGCTGTATACCATCAGTCTTGGTGAGCTCTGTACCATCAGTCCTGGGTAGCAGTATACCATCAGCCCTGGTGAGCTCTCTGCCATCAGTCCTGGGTAGCTGTATACATTCAGTCCTGGTGAGCTCTCTGCCATCAGTCCTGGGTAGCTGTATACCATCAGTCCTGGTAAGCTCTGTGCCATCAGTCCTGGGTAGCTGTATACTAACAGTCCTGGTGAGCTCTGTGCCATCAGTTCTGGTGAGCCCTCTGCCATCAGTCCTGGGTAGCTGTATACCATCAGTCCTGGTGAGCTCTCTACCATCAGTCATGGGTAGCTGTATACCATCAGTCCTGGTGAGCTCTGTGCCATCAGTCCTGGGTAGCTGTATACCATCAGTCCTGGTGAGCTCTGTGCCATCAGTCCTGGGTAGCATAATACCATCAGTCCTGGTGAACTCTCTGCCATCAGTCCTGGGTAGCTGTATATCATCAGTCTTGGTGAGCTCTGTGCCATCAGTCCTGGGTAGCAGTATACCATCAGTCCTGGTGAGCTCTTTGCCATCAGTCCTGTGTAGCAGTATACCATCATTCCTGGTGAGCTCTGTACCATCAGTCCTGGGTAGCCGTATACCATCAGTCCTGGTGACCTCTCTGCCATCAGTCCTGGGTAGCAGTATACCATCAGTCCTGGTGAGCTTTGTGCCATCAGTCCTGGGTAGCAGTATACCATCAGTCCTGGTGAGCTCTTTGCCATCAGTCCTGGGTAGCAGTATACCATCAGTCCTGGGTAGCAGTATACCATCAGTCCTGGTGAGCTCTGTGCCATCAGTCCTGGGTAGCTGTATACCATCAGTCCTGGTGAGCTCTGTGCCATCAGTCCTGGGTAGCTGTATACTATCAGTCCTGGTGAGCTCTGTGCCATCAGTCCTGGGTAGCTGTATACCATCAGTCCTGGTGAGCTCTCTGCCATCAGTCCTGGGTAGCTGTATACCATCAGTCCTGGTGACCTCTCTGCCATCAGTCCTGGGTAGCTGTATACCATCAGTCCTGGTGAGCTCTCTGCCATCAGTCCTGGGTAGCTGTATACCATCAGTCCTGGTGAGCTCTCTGCCATCAGTCCTGGGTAGCTGTATACCATCAGTCCTGGTGAGCTCTGTGCCATCAGTACTGGGTAGCAGTATACCATCAGTCCTGGTGAGCTCTCTGCCATCAGTCCTGGGTTGCTGTATACCATCAGTCCTAACGAGCTCTGTGCCATCAGTCCTGGGTAGCTGTATACCATCAGTCCTGGTGAGCTCTCTGCCATCAGTCCTGGGTAGCTGTATACCATCAGTCCTGGTGAGCTCTCTGCCATCAGTCCTGGGTAGCAGTATACCATCAGTCCTGGTGAGCTCTGTGCCATCAGTCCTGGGTAGCTGTATACCATCAGTCCTGGCGAGCTCTCTGACATCAGTCCTGGGTAGCTGTATACCATCAGTCCTGGTGAGCTCTCTGCCATCAGTCCTGGGTAGCTGTATACCATCAGTCCGGGTGAGCTCTGTGCCATCAGTCCAGTGTAGCTGTATACCATCGGTCCTGGTGAGCTCTGTGCCATCAGTCCTGGGTAGCAGTATACCATCGGTCCTGGTGAACTCTCTGCCATCAGTCCTGGGTAGCTGTATATCATCGGTCCTGGTGAGCTCTGTGCCATCAGTCCTGGGTAGCAGTATACAATCTGTCCTGGTGAGCTCTCTGCCATCAGTCCTGGGTAGCTGTATTCCAACAGTCCTGGTGAGCTCTGTGCCATCAGTCCTGGGTAGCATTATACCATCAGTCCTGGTGAGCTCTGTGCCATCAGTACTGGGTAGCTGTATACCATCAGTCCTGGTGAGCTCTCTGCCATCAGTCCTGGGTATCTGTATACCATCAGTCCTGGTGAGCTCTGTGCCATCAGTCCTGGGTAGCTGTATACCATCAGTCCTGGTGAGCTCTCTGCCATCAGTCCTGGGTAGATGTATACCATCAGTCCTGGTGAGCTCTGTGCCATCAGTCCGGGGTAGCTGTATACCAACAGTCCTGGTGAGCTCTGTGCCATCAGTCCTGGTGAGCTCTCTGCCATCAGTCCTGGGTAGCTGTATACCATCAGTCCTGGTGAGCTCTTTGCCATCAGACCTGGGTAGCTGTATACCATCAGTCCTGGTGAGCTCTGTGCCATCAGTCCTGGGTAGCTGTATACCATTAGTCCTGGTGAGCTATGTACCATCAGTCCTGGGTAGCAGTATACCATCAGTCCTGGTGAGCTCTCTGCCATCAGTCCTGGGTAGCTGTATGCCATCAGTCCTGGTGAGCTCTCTGCCATCAGTCCTGGGTAGCTGTATACCATCAGTCCTTGTGAGCTCTCTGCCATCAGTGCTGGGTAGCTGTATACCATCAGTCCTGGTGAGCTCTCTGCCATCAGTCCTGGGTAACTGTATACCATCAGTCCTGGTGAGCTCTGTGCCATCAGTCCAGTGTAGCTGTATACCATCAGTCCTGGTGAGCTCTGTGCCATCAGTCCTGGGTAGCAGTATACCATCGGTCCTGGTGAATTCTCTGCCATCAGTCCTGGGTAGCTGTATATCTTCGGTCCTGGTGAGCTCTGTGCCATCAGTCCTGGGTAGCAGTATACCATCAGTCCTGGTGAGCACTGTGCCATCAGTCCTGGGTAGCAGTATACCATCAGTCCTGGTGAGCTCTGTGCCATCAGTCCTGGGTAGCTGTATACCATCAGTCCTGGTGAGCTCTGTGCCATCATTCCTGGGTAACAGTATACCATCACGCCTGGTGAGCACTCTGCCTTCAGTCCTGGGTAGCTGTATACCATCAGTCCTGGTGAGCTCTGTGCCATCAGTCCTGGGTAGCTGTATACCATCAGTCCTGGTGAGCTCTCTGCCATCAGTCCTGGGTAGCTGTATACCATCAGTCCTGGTGAGCTCTGTGCCATCAGTACTGGGTAGCTGTATACCATCAGTCCTGGTGTGCTCTCTGCCATCAGTCCTGGGTAGCTGTATATCATCAGTCCTGGTGAGCTCTCTGCCATCAGTCCTGGGTAGCTGTATACCATCAGTCCTGGTGAGATCTCTGCCATCATTCCTGGGTAGCTGTATACCAACAGTCCTGGTAAGCTCTATGCCATCAGTCCTGGGTAGCAGTATACCATCAGTCCTGGTGAGCTCTGTGCCATCAGTCCTGGGTAGCTGTATACCATCAGTCCTGGTGAGCTCTCTGCCATCAGTCCTGGGTAGCTGTATACCACCAGTCCTGGTGAGCTCTGTGCCATCAGTCCTGGGTAGCTGTATACCATCAGTCCTGGTGAGCTCTCTGCCATCAGTCCTGGGTAGCTGTATACCATCAGTCCTGGTGAGCTCTGTGCCATCAGTCCTGGGTAGCTGTATACCAACAGTCCTGGTGAGCTCTGTGCCATCAGTCCTGGTGAGCTCTCTGCCATCAGTCCTGGGTAGCTGTATACCATCAGTCCTGGTGAGCTCTCTGCCATCAGTCCTGGGTAGCTGTATACCATCAGTCCTGGTGAGCTCTGTGCCATCAGTCCTGGGAAGCTGTATACCATCTGTCTTGGTGAGCTCTGTACCATCAGTTCTGGGTAGCAGTATACCATTAGCCCTGGTGAGCTCTCTGCCATCAGTCCTGGGTAGCTGTATACCATCAGTCCTGGTGAGC
The DNA here is from genome assembly GCF_032445375.1 of Bacillus rossius redtenbacheri. Taxonomy (NCBI): domain Eukaryota; kingdom Metazoa; phylum Arthropoda; class Insecta; order Phasmatodea; family Bacillidae; genus Bacillus; species Bacillus rossius. The sequence goes on along the minus strand of NC_086339.1, from coordinate 46,234,278 downwards.
TCTCTGCCATCAGTCCTGGGTAGCTGTATACCATCAGTCCTGGTGAGCTCTGTGCCATCAGTCCTGGGTAGCTGTATACCAACAGTCCTGGTGAGCTCTGTGCCATCAGTCCTGGTGAGCTCTCTGCCATCAGTCCTGGGTAGCTGTATACCATCAGTCCTGGTGAGCTCTCTACCATCTGTCATGGGTAGCTGTATACCATCAGTCCTGGTGAGCTCTGTGCCAATTAGTCCTGGGTAGCTGTATACCATCAGTCCTGGTGAAAACTGTGCCATCAGTCCTGGGTAGCATAATACCATCAGTCCTGGTGAACTCTCTGCCATCAGTCCTGGGTAGCTGTATATCATCAGTCTTGGTGAGCTCTGTGCCATCAGTCCTGGGTAGCAGTATACCATCAGTCCTGGTGAGCTTTGTGCCATCAGTCCTGTGTAGCAGTTTACCATCATTCCTGGTGAGCTCTGTGCCATTAGTCCTGGGTAGCTGTATATTATCAGTCCTGGTGAGCTCTCTGCCATCAGTCCTGGGTAGCTTTATACCATCAGTCCTGGTGAGCTCTGTGCCATCAGTCCTGGGTAGCTGTATACCATCAGTCCTGGTGAGCTCTCTGCCATCAGTCCTGGGTAGCTGTATACCATCAGACCTGGTGAGCTCTCTGCCATCAGTCCTGGGTAGCTGTATACCATCAGTCCTGGTGAGGTCTCTGCCATCTTTCCTGGGTAGCTGTATACCAACAGTCCTGGTGAGCTCTGTGCCATCAGTCCTGGGTAGCAGTATACCATCAGTCCTGGTGAGCTCTTTTTGACATCAGTCCTGGGTAGCTGTATACCATCAGTCCTGGTGAGCTCTCTGCCATCAGTCCTGGGTAGCTGTATACCATCAGTCCTGGTGAGCTCTGTGCCATCAGTCCTGGGTAGCTGTATACCATCAGTCCTGGTGACCTCTCTGCCATCAGTCCTGGGTAGCTGTATACCATCAGTCCTGGTGAGCTCTGTGCCATCAGTCCTGGGTAGCTGTATACCATCAGTCCTGGTGAGCTCTCTGCCATCAGTCCTGGGTAGCTGTATACCATCAGTCCTGGTGAGCTCTGTGCCATCAGTCCTGGGTAGCTGTATACCATCAGTCCTGGTGAGTTCTCTGCCATCAGTCCTGGGTAGCTGTATACCATCAGTCCTGGTGATATTTCTGCCATCAGTCCTGGGTAGCTGTATACCATCAGTCCTGGTGAGTTCTCTGCCATCAGTCTTGGGTAGCTGTATACCAACAGTCCTGGTGAGCTCTCTGCCATCAGTCCTGGGTAGCAGTATACCATCAGTCCTGGTGAGCTCTGTGCCATCAGTCCTGGGTAGCTGTATACCATCTGTCCTGGTGAGCTCTCTGCCATCAGTCCTGGGTAGCTGTATACCATCAGTCCTGGCGAGCTCTCTGCCATCAGTCCTAGGTAGCTGTATACCATCAGTCCTGGCGAGCTCTCTGCCATCAGTCCTGGGTAGCTGTATACCATCAGTCCTGGCGAGCTCTCTGCCATCAGTCCTGGGTAGCAGTATACCATCAGTCCTGGTGAGCTCTGTGCCATCAGTCCTGGGTAGCTGTATACCATCAGTCCTGGTGACCTCTCTGCCATCAGTCCTGGGTAGCAGTATACCATCAGTCCTGGTGAGCTCTGTGCCATCAGTCCTGGGTAGCAGTATACCATCAGTCCTGGTGAGCTCTTTGCCATCAGCCCTGGGTAGCAGTATACCATCAGTCCTGATGAGCTCTCTGCCATCAGTCCTGGGTAGCAGTATACCATCAGTCCTGGTAAGCTCTGTGCCATCAGTCCTGGGTAGCTTATACCATCAGTCCTGGTGAGCTCTGTGCCATCAGTCCTGGGTAGCTGTATACCATCAGTCCTGGTGAGCTCTGTGCCATCAGTCCTGGGTAGCTGTATACCATCAGTCCTGGTGAGCTCTCTGCCATCAGTCCTGGGTAGCTGTATACCATCAGTCCTGGTGACCTCTCTGCCATCAGTCCTGGGTAGCTGTATACCATCAGTCCTGGTGAGCTCTCTGCCATCAGTCCTGGGTAGCTGTATACCATCAGTCCTGGTGAGCTCTGTTCCATCAGTCCAGTGTAGCTGTATACCATCAGTCCTGGTGATCTCTGTGCCATCAGTCCTGGGTAGCAGTTTACCATCGGTCCTGGTAAACTCTCTGCCATCAGTCCTGGATAGCTGTATACCATCAGTCCTGGTGACCTCTCTGCCATCAGTCCTGGGTAGCTGTATACCATCAGTCCTGGTGAGCTCTCTGCCATCAGTCCTGGGTAGCTGTATACCATCAGTCCTGGTGAGCTCTGTGCCATCAGTCCTTTGTAGCTGTATACCATCAGTCCTGGTGATCTCTGTGCCATCAGTCCTGGGTAGCAGTTTACCATCGGTCCTGGTGAACTCTCTGCCATCAGTCCTGGATAGCTGTATATCATCGGTCCTGGTGAGCTCTGTGCTATCAGTCCTGGGTAGCAGTATACCATCAGTCCTGGTGAGCTCTCTGCCATCAGTCCTGGGTAGCTGTATACCATCAGTCCTGGTGAGCTCTGTGCCATCAGTCCTGGGTAGCTGTATACCATCAGTCCTGGTGAGTTCTCTGCCATCAGTCCTGGGTAGCTGTATACCATCAGTCCTGGTGATATTTCTGCCATCAGTCCTGGGTAGCTGTATACCATCAGTCCTGGCAAGCTCTCTGACATCAGTCCTGGGTAGCTGTATACCATCAGTCCTGGTGAGCTCTCTGCCATCAGTCCTGGGTAGCTGTATACCATCAGTCCTGGTGAGCTCTGTGCCATCAGTCCAGTGTAGCTGTATACCATCGGTCCTGGTGAGCTCTGTGCCATCAGTCCTGGGTAGCAGTATACCATCGGTCCTGGTGAACTCTCTGCCATCAGTCCTGGGTAGCTGTATATCATCGGTCCTGGTGAGCTCTGTGCCATCAGTCCTGGGTAGCAGTATACCATCAGTCCTGGTGAGCTCTCTGCCATTAGTCCTGGGTAGCTGTATTCCAACAGTCCTGGTGAGCTCTGTGCCAACAGTCCTGGGTAGCAGTATACCATCAGTCCTGGTGAGCTCTGTGCCATCAGTCCTGGGTAGCTGTATACCATCAGTCCTGGTGAGCTCTCTGCCATCAGTCCTGGGTATCTGTATACCATCAGTCCTGGTGAGCTCTGTGCCATCAGTCCTGGGTAGCTGTATACCATCAGTCCTGGTGAGCTCTCTGCCATCAGTTCTTGCTTAGCTTTATACCATCAGTCCTGGTGAGCTCTGTGCCATCAGTCCTGGGTAGCTGTATACCAACAGTCCTGGTGAGCTCTGTGCCATCAGTCCTGGTGAGCTCTCTGCCATCAGTCCTGGGTAGCTGTATACCATCAGTCCTGGTGAGCTCTTTGCTATCAGTCCTGGGTAGCTGTATACCATCAGTCCTGGTGAGTTTTGTGCCATCAGTCCTGGGTAGCTGTATACCATTAGTCCTGGTGAGCTCTGTACCATCAGTCCTGGGTAGCAGTATACCATCAGTCCTGGTGAGCTCTCTGCCATCAGTCCTGGGTAGCTGTATGCCATCAGTCCTGGTAAGCTCTCTGCCATCAGTCCTGGGTAGCTGTATACCATCAGTCCTGGTGAGCTTAGTGCCATCAGTCCTGGGTAGCTGTATACCAACAGTCCTGGTGAGCTCTGTGCCATCAGTCCTGGTGAGCTCTCTGCCATCAGTCCTAGGTAGCTGTATACCATCAGTCCTGGTGAGCTCTCTGCCATCAGTTTTGGGTAGCTGTATACCATCAGTCCTGGTGAGCTCTGTGCCATCAGTCCTGGGTAGCTGTATACCATCAGTCCTGGTGAGCTCTGTGCCATCAGTCCTGGGTAGCATAATACCATCAGTCCTGGTGAACTCTCTGCCATCAGTCCTGGGTAGCTGTATATCATCAGTCCTGGTGAGCTCTGTGCCATCAGTCCTGGGTAGCAGTATACCATCAGTCCTGGTGAGCTCTGTGCCATCAGTCCTGGGTAGCAGTATACCATCAGTCCTGGTGAGCTCTGTGCCATCAGTCCTGGGTAGCTGTATACCATCAGTCCTGGTGAGCTCTGTGCCATCAGTCCTGGGTAGCAGTATACCATCAGTCCTGGTGAGCTCTCTGCCATCAGTCCTGGGTAGCTGTATACCATTAGTCCTGGTGAGCTCTGTGCCATCAGTCCTGGGTAGCTGTATACCATTAGTCCTGGTGAGCTCTCTGCCATCAGTCCTTGGTAGCTGTATACCGTCAGTCCTGGTGAGCTCTGTGCCATCAGTCCTGGGTAGCTGTATACCATTAGTCCTGGTGAGCTCTGTGCCATCAGTCCTGGGTAGCTGTATACCATCAGTCCTGGTGAGCTCTCTGCCATCTTTCCTGGGTAGCTGTATACCAACAGTCCTGGTGAGCTCTGTGCCATCAGTCCTGGGTAGCTGTATACCATCAGTCCTGGTGAGCTCTCTGCCATCAGTCCTGGGTAGCTGTATACCATCAGTCCTGGTGAGCTCTGTGCCATCAGTCCTGGGTAGCTGTATACCATCAGTCCTGGTGAGCTCTCTGCCATCAGTCCTGGGTAGCTGTATACCATCAGTCCTGGTGAGCTTTCTGCCATCAGTCCTGGGTAGCTGTATACCATCAGTCCTGGTGAGCTCTCTGCCATCAGTCCTGGGTAGCTGTATACCAACAGTCCTGGTGAGCTCTCTGCCATTAGTCCTAAGTAGCAGTATACCATCAGTCCTGGTGAGCCCTGTGCCATCAGTCCTGGGTAGCTGTATACCATCAGACCTGGTGAGCTCTCTGCCATCAGTCCTGGGTAGCTGTATACCATCAGTTCTGGTGAGCTCTCTGCCATCAGTCCTGGGTAGCAGTATACCATCAGTCCTGGTGAGCTTTGTGCCATCAGTCCTGTGTAGCAGTTTACCATCATTCCTGGTGAGCTCTGTGCCATTAGTCCTGGGTAGCTGTATATTATCAGTCCTGGTGAGCTCTCTGCCATCAGTCCTGGGTAGCTTTATACCATCAGTCCTGGTGAGCTCTGTGCCATCAGTCCTGGGTAGCTGTATACCATCAGTCCTGGTGAGCTCTCTGCCATCAGTCCTGGGTAGCTGTATACCATCAGACCTGGTGAGCTCTCTGCCATCAGTCCTGGGTAGCTGTATACCATCAGTCCTGGTGAGGTCTCTGCCATCTTTCCTGGGTAGCTGTATACCAACAGTCCTGGTGAGCTCTGTGCCATCAGTCCTGGGTAGCAGTATACCATCAGTCCCGGTGAGCTCTTTTTGACATCAGTCCTGGGTAGCTGTATACCATCAGTCCTGGTGAGCTCTCTGCCATCAGTCCTGGGTAGCTGTATACCATCAGTCCTGGTGAGCTCTGTGCCATCAGTCCTGGGTAGCTGTATACCATCAGTCCTGGTGACCTCTCTGCCATCAGTCCTGGGTAGCTGTATACCATCAGTCCTGGTGAGCTCTGTGCCATCAGTCCTGGGTAGCTGTATACCATCAGTCCTGGTGAGCTCTCTGCCATCAGTCCTGGGTAGCTGTATACCATCAGTCCTGGTGAGCTCTGTGCCATCAGTCCTGGGTAGCTGTATACCATCAGTCCTGGTGAGTTCTCTGCCATCAGTCCTGGGTAGCTGTATACCATCAGTCCTGGTGATATTTCTGCCATCAGTCCTGGGTAGCTGTATACCATCAGTCCTGGTGAGTTCTCTGCCATCAGTCCTTGGTAGCTGTATACCAACAGTCCTGGTGAGCTCTCTGCCATTAGTCCTGGGTAGCAGTATACCATCAGTCCTGGTGAGCTCTGTGCCATCAGTCCTGGGTAGCTGTATACCATCAGTCCTGGTGAGCTCTCTGCCATCAGTCCTGGGTAGCTGTATACCATCAGTCCTGGCGAGCTCTCTGCCATCAGTCCTAGGTAGCTGTATACCATCAGTCCTGGCGAGCTCTCTGCCATCAGTCCTGGGTAGCTGTATACCATCAGTCCTGGCGAGCTCTCTGCCATCAGTCCTGGGTAGCAGTATACCATCAGTCCTGGTGAGCTCTGTGCCATCAGTCCTGGGTAGCTGTATACCATCAGTCCTGGTGACCTCTCTGCCATCAGTCCTGGGTAGCAGTATACCATCAGTCCTGGTGAGCTCTGTGCCATCAGTCCTGGGTAGCAGTATACCATCAGTCCTGGTGAGCTCTTTGCCATCAGCCCTGGGTAGCAGTATACCATCAGTCCTGATGAGCTCTCTGCCATCAGTCCTGGGTAGCAGTATACCATCAGTCCTGGTAAGCTCTGTGCCATCAGTCCTGGGTAGCTTATACCATCAGTCCTGGTGAGCTCTGTGCCATCAGTCCTGGGTAGCTGTATACCATCAGTCCTGGTGAGCTCTGTGCCATCAGTCCTGGGTAGCTGTATACCATCAGTCCTGGTGAGCTCTCTGCCATCAGTCCTGGGTAGCTGTATACCATCAGTCCTGGTGACCTCTCTGCCATCAGTCCTGGGTAGCTGTATACCATCAGTCCTCGTGAGCTCTCTGCCATCAGTCCTGGGTAGCTGTATACCATCAGTCCTGGTGAGCTCTGTTCCATCAGTCCAGTGTAGCTGTATACCATCAGTCCTGGTGATCTCTGTGCCATCAGTCCTGGGTAGCAGTTTACCATCGGTCCTGGTAAACTCTCTGCCATCAGTCCTGGATAGCTGTATACCATCAGTCCTGGTGACCTCTCTGCCATCAGTCCTGGGTAGCTGTATACCATCAGTCCTGGTGAGCTCTCTGCCATCAGTCCTGGGTAGCTGTATACCATCAGTCCTGGTGAGCTCTGTGCCATCAGTCCAATGTAGCTGTATACCATCAGTCCTGGTGATCTCTGTGCCATCAGTCCTGGGTAGCAGTTTACCATCGGTCCTGGTGAACTCTCTGCCATCAGTCCTGGATAGCTGTATATCATCGGTCCTGGTGAGCTCTGTGCTATCAGTCCTGGGTAGCAGTATACCATCAGTCCTGGTGAGCTCTCTGCCATCAGTCCTGGGTAGCTGTATACCATCAGTCCTGGTGAGCTCTCTGCCATCAGTCCTGGGTAGCTGTATACCATCAGTCCTGGTGAGCTCTGTGCCATCAGTCCAGTGTAGCTGTATACCATCAGTCCTGGTGATCTCTGTGCCATCAGTCCTGGGTAGCAGTTTACCATCGGTCCTGGTGAACTCTCTGCCATCAGTCCTGGATAGCTGTATATCATCGGTCCTGGTGAGCTCTGTGCTATCAGTCCTGGGTAGCAGTATACCATCAGTCCTGGTGAGCTCTGTGCCATCAGTCCTGGGTAGATGTATACCATCAGTCCTGGTGAGCTCTGTGCCATCAGTCCTGGGTAGCTGTATACCATCAGTCCTGGTGAGCTCTCTGCCATCAGTCCTGGGTTGCTGTATACCATCAGTCCTAACGAGCTCTGTGCCATCAGTCCTGGGTAGCTGTATAACATCAGTCCTGGTGAGCTCTCTGCCATCAGTCCTGGGTAGCTGTATACCTTCAGTCCTGGTGAGCTCTCTGTCATCAGTCCTGGGTAGCTGTATACCATCAGTCCTGGCGAGCTCTCTGACATCAGTCCTGGGTAGCTGTATACCATCAGTCCTGGTGAGCTCTCTGCCATCAGTCCTGGGTAGCTGTATACCATCAGTCCTGGTGAGCTCTGTGCCATCAGTCCAGTGTAGCTGTATACCATCGGTCCTGGTGAGCTCTGTGCCATCAGTCCTGGGTAGCAGTATACCATCGGTCCTGGTGAACTCTCTGCCATCAGTCCTGGGTAGCTGTATATCATCGGTCCTGGTGAGCTCTGTGCCATCAGTCCTGGGTAGCAGTATACCATCAGTCCTGGTGAGCTCTCTGCCATTAGTCCTGGGTAGCTGTATTCCAACAGTCCTGGTGAGCTCTGTGCCATCAGTCCTGGGTAGCAGTATACCATCAGTCCTGGTGAGCTCTGTGCCATCAGTCCTGGGTAGCTGTATACCATCAGTCCTGGTGAGCTCTCTGCCATCAGTCCTGGGTATCTGTATACCATCAGTCCTGGTGAGCTCTGTGCCATCAGTCCTGGGTAGCTGTATACCATCAGTCCTGGTGAGCTCTCTGCCATCAGTTCTTGCTTAGCTTTATACCATCAGTCCTGGTGAGCTCTGTGCCATCAGTCCTGGGTAGCTGTATACCAACAGTCCTGGTGAGCTCTGTGCCATCAGTCCTGGTGAGCTCTCTGCCATCAGTCCTGGGTAGCTGTATACCATCAGTCCTGGTGAGCTCTTTGCTATCAGTCCTGGGTAGCTGTATACCATCAGTCCTGGTGAGTTTTGTGCCATCAGTCCTGGGTAGCTGTATACCATTAGTCCTGGTGAGCTCTGTACCATCAGTCCTGGGTAGCAGTATACCATCAGTCCTGGTGAGCTCTCTGCCATCAGTCCTGGGTAGCTGTATGCCATCAGTCCTGGTAAGCTCTCTGCCATCAGTCCTGGGTAGCTGTATACCATCAGTCCTGGTGAGCTTAGTGCCATCAGTCCTGGGTAGCTGTATACCAACAGTCCTGGTGAGCTCTGTGCCATCAGTCCTGGTGAGCTCTCTGCCATCAGTCCTAGGTAGCTGTATACCATCAGTCCTGGTGAGCTCTCTGCCATCAGTTTTGGGTAGCTGTATACCATCAGTCCTGGTGAGCTCTGTGCCATCAGTCCTGGGTAGCTGTATACCATCAGTCCTGGTGAGCTCTGTGCCATCAGTCCTGGGTAGCATAATACCATCAGTCCTGGTGAACTCTCTGCCATCAGTCCTGGGTAGCTGTATATCATCAGTCCTGGTGAGCTCTGTGCCATCAGTCCTGGGTAGCAGTATACCATCAGTCCTGGTGAGCTCTGTGCCATCAGTCCTGGGTAGCAGTATACCATCAGTCCTGGTGAGCTCTGTGCCATCAGTCCTGGGTAGCTGTATACCATCAGTCCTGGTGAGCTCTGTGCCATCAGTCCTGGGTAGCAGTATACCATCAGTCCTGGTGAGCTCTCTGCCATCAGTCCTGGGTAGCTGTATACCATTAGTCCTGGTGAGCTCTGTGCCATCAGTCCTGGGTAGCTGTATACCATCAGTCCTGGTGAGCTCTCTGCCATCAGTCCTTGGTAGCTGTATACCGTCAGTCCTGGTGAGCTCTGTGCCATCAGTCCTGGGTAGCTGTATACCATTAGTCCTGGTGAGCTCTGTGCCATCAGTCCTGGGTAGCTGTATACCATCAGTCCTGGTGAGCTCTCTGCCATCTTTCCTGGGTAGCTGTATACCAACAGTCCTGGTGAGCTCTGTGCCATCAGTCCTGGGTAGCTGTATACCATCAGTCCTGGTGAGCTCTCTGCCATCAGTCCTGGGTAGCTGTATACCATCAGTCCTGGTGAGCTCTGTGCCATCAGTCCTGGGTAGCTGTATACCATCAGTCCTGGTGAGCTCTCTGCCATCAGTCCTGGGTAGCTGTATACCATCAGTCCTGGTGAGCTTTCTGCCATCAGTCCTGGGTAGCTGTATACCATCAGTCCTGGTGAGCTCTCTGCCATCAGTCCTGGGTAGCTGTATACCAACAGTCCTGGTGAGCTCTCTGCCATTAGTCCTAAGTAGCAGTATACCATCAGTCCTGGTGAGCCCTGTGCCATCAGTCCTGGGTAGCTGTATACCATCAGACCTGGTGAGCTCTCTGCCATCAGTCCTGGGTAGCTGTATACCATCAGTTCTGGTGAGCTCTCTGCCATCTTTCCTGGGTAGCTGTATACCAACAGTCCTGGTGAGCTCTGTGCCATCAGTCCTGGGTAGCTGTATACCATCAGTCCTGGTGAGCTCTCTGCCATCAGTCCTGGGTAGCTGTATACCATCAGTCCTGGTGAGCTCTGTGCCATCAGTCCTGGGTAGCTGTATACCATCAGTCCTGGTGAGCTCTCTGCCATCAGTCCTGGGTAGCTGTATACCATCAGTCCTGGTGAGCTTTCTGCCATCAGTCCTGGGTAGCTGTATACCATCAGTCCTGGTGAGCTCTCTGCCATCAGTCCTGGGTAGCTGTATACCAACAGTCCTGGTGAGCTCTCTGCCATTAGTCCTGAGTAGCAGTATACCATCAGTCCTGGTGAGCCCTGTGCCATCAGTCCTGGGTAGCTGTATACCATCAGTCCTGGTGAGCTCTCTGCCATCAGTCCTGTGTAGCTGTATACCATCAGTCCTGGTGAGCTCTGTGCCATCAGTCCTGGGTAGCTGTATACCATCAGTCCTGGTGAGCTCTCTGCCATCAGTCCTGGGTAGCTGTATACTTTCAGTCCTGGTGAGCTCTGTGCCATCAGTCCTGGGTAGCAGTATACAATCAGTCCTGGTGAGCTCTGTGCCATCAGTCCTGCGTAGCTGTATACCATCAGTCCTGGTGAGCTCTCTGCCATCAGTCCTGGGTAGCCGTATACCATCAGTCCTGGTGAGCTCTGTGCCATCAGTCCTGGGTAGCTGTATACCATCAGTCCTGGTGAGCTCTGTGCCATCAGTCCTGGGTAGCTGTATACCATCAGTCCTGGTGAGCTCTCTGCCATCAGTCCTGGGTATCTGTATACCATCAGTCCTGGTGAGCTCTGTGCCATCAGTCCTGGGTAGCTGTATACCATCAGTCCTGGTGAGCTCTGTGCTTTCAGTCCTGGTGAGCTCTGTGCCATCATCCTGGGTAGCTGTATACCATCAGTCCTGGTGAGCTCTCTGGCATCAGTTCTGGGTAGTTGTATACCATCAGTCCTGGTGAGCGTTCTGCCATCAGTCCTGGGTAGCTGTATACCATCAGTCCTGGTGAGCTCTCTGCCATCAGTCCTGGGTAGCTGTATACCAACAGTCCTGGTGAGCTCTCTGCCATTAGTCCTGGGTAGCATTATACCATCAGTCCTGGTGAGCTCTGTGCCATCAGTCCTGGGTAGCTGTATACCATCAGTCCTGGTGAGCTCTCTGCCATCAGTCCTGGGTAGGTGTATACCATCAGTCCTGGTGAGCTCTGTGCCATCAGTCCTGGGTAGCTGTATACCATCAGTCCTGGTGAGCTCTCTGCCATCAGTCCTGGGTAGCTGTATACCATCAGTCCTGGTGAGCTCTGTGCCATCAGTCCTGGGTAGCAGTATACCATCAGTTCTGGTGAGCTCTGTGCCATCAGTCCTGGGTAGCTGTATACCATCAGTCCTGGTGAGCTCTCTGCCATCAGTCCTGGGTAGCTGTATACCATCAGTCCTGGTGAGCTCTCTGCCATCAGTCCTGGGTAGCTGTATACCATCAGTCCTGGTGAGCTCTGTGCCATCAGTCCTGGGTAGCAGTATACCATCAGTTCTGGTGAGCTCTGTGCCATCAGTCCTGGGTAGCTGTATACCATCAGTCCTGGTGAGCTCTCTGCCATCAGTCCTGGGTAGCTGTATACCATCAGTCCTGGTGAGCTCTGTGCCATCAATCCTGGGTAGCTGTATACCATCAGTTCTGGTGAGCTCTCTGCCATCAGTCCTGGGTAGCTGTATACCATCAGTCCTGGTGAGCTCTGTGCCATCAGTCCTGGGTAGCTGTATACCATCAGTCCTGGTGAGCTCTGTGCTTTCAGTCCTGGTGAGCTCTGTGCTATCAGTCCTGGGTAGCTGTATACCATCAGTCCTGGTGAGCTCTCTGGCATCAGTTCTGGGTAGTTGTATACCATCAGTCCTGGTGAGCTCTGTGTCATCAGTCCTGGGTAGCTGTATACCATCAGTCCTGGTGAGCTCTGTGCCATCAGTCCTGGGTAGCTGTATACCTTCAGTCCTGGTGAGCTCTGTGCCATCAGTTTTGGGTAGCTGTATACCATCAGTCCTGGTGAGCTCTCTGCCATCAGTCCTGGGTAGTTGTATACCATCAGTCCTGGTGAGCTCTGTGCCATCAGTCCTGGGTAGCTGTATACCATCAGTTCTGGTGAGCTCTGTGCCATCAGTCCTGGGTAGCTGTATACCATCAGTCCTGGTGAGCTCTCTGCCATCAGTCCTGGGTAGTTGTATACCATCAGTCCTGGTGAGCTCTGTGCCATCAGTCCTGGGTAGCTGTATACCATCAGTCCTGGCGTGCTCTGGGCCATCAGTCCTGGCGAGCTCTGTGCCATCAGTTATGGTGAGCTCTATGCCATCAGCTATGGTGAGCTCTATGCTATAAACCAATGATGAGCTCTTTGCCATCAGCCTAAAATTATAAGTAATTTTTTTATGTTTGGTTTTCCTTATCTATACTGCACATATGTTTTTTTTTTTTATTTGTCCAGCTTTTTCTGGAAAAATATGCACCACTTGTATATAAAATTAATATTCGACCATTCTACAAGTGCAATTATGTTAAACGTAATAATATTAAATGACCTGAAATGTGACCTAGCCCTTTAATCACATTAAATACTATTAATTCATATTTTAAATATATATAAATTCTGCCAACAGATTTTTCTCATCTGTTAGGAATTTCACTAAGTTTATTTTTACTTTAAAATTGTATAACCCTTAAAAATTTTAGTATAAATAAGTAATTTTTACTATGATAATGTTGCTATTGTCTTTTTCCCTGGTAAATAATTTGAGTCATATGCAACACAATATTTTACCATATTATGAATGATATACCTTGCGTAATAACAACAACAACAATTCTAAGCTGTGAAATTTTGACCTCAAACGGCAGAGTTTGCAGCTATGATAAAGCTGTGTAGATGCTATAATATGTCAATGGTTTAGAGAGTATGTATTATTTGTTTTGTGGGAAAAGAAATTTAGTACAGTAAACCGATTGATATTTGTGCTATGGTATCGAAAAGTAACATATTTAAATATACGTCAAATTAGCATTTTTAGGCACCTCTGACATGTACATGTTGCTTTTAGCTAACGAACATAATATTAAAGTTCATCAGCCTGTAAAATAAAAATCTATAGTTACGAAACATGTGGATTAAAACCTTTTCAGAAACGTTGGTATAGTAAAGTGATTTTTTTAGTTAATGTTATATATCTTTGGATTTTGGGCAATAAAAGTTTACTTTTATTACAATTTTCTGTTTAAACATAGGCATTACACGAGAAACCTTATTAAACACCATTTTTCCTGTAAAATTAATTCAAAGTACATTTACAAACATTTCCAGAAAAATTTTCATTAAATTACAGAAATTATTATTTTTTGTTTGCAAAACTGTTTTCAACCTCACAATGAAATATAATTAAGTAAATCAGTTGAAACATATTTTTGAAGAGTGCTTTTTGTACATGAGAAAAATCTGTCATATTCAGTTCTATAAATGTTTGATCTTTTCTCTCTCTTTATATTTTTAACTAACAACGTAGTTATGTGTAAACAGACGAAATAATTTTTTTAAAGCGGTACATCACACATACCAGTAGCCCTAGGATAATTAATTTTTAAGGTTTATAACGTATATTTTTATGTTACCTGTGATTTATGTCACGACTTTACTGTGCACAAAACAAGTTGTCAGTGAGAATATTTCAAACTGCAGTTAGTACAAGATGTGGAGGCAGAGAGATTTTCGTTTAATTTCGGCGATGTTCGTCTGTGATTTCCGAAGTTTAAGTAGTGAGGAATATTCGCAATTTTTTTTTTTGCATGACGTTCCTCGTTTTTGATAAGTACATATTTTTTCAAAAGGTAAAATTTGGAAATTATTAAGATATTAAAAAGAAACATATTTCACTATGTTTCAATTTAAATTACTCTGATTTTAATAAATATCCACAGTCTAAAAGGGATGATCTCCATTTTTTAAATTTTAATTTTGTTTTCTATAATTTTTGATTTGGTTTTTTATGTAATTATTATTGTTAAATAAAGGAACAATTAAGTGTATTATTTTCCAAAGATTATTTTGTGGCTAAATTCGTTTAATTAACGTGCTCCAAAATAAAAATGCCAGAGGAAGTATAATTAGTTGTGCTACGTGACATATTGCCAATTAAGTCATAATTACACTAGGCCAGTAGTAATTACTTCAAATAATCCAAAGTTAGTTACTGTGATTTGTCAAAACACAAAATGAAAATTATTTGATCAATTCTAACTGTACTGCAAGCTGGTGGGAGCGGTATTGGCCTATCTGGGAGTGGCGCTGAAGGACAGGTACCCGGGCCTAAAAACGGGCTGTAAACTGCACGGCGAGGTTTCCCCTTTAGCCTTGTAGTCGGTGGAGGTACTGAAGAAACCCCCAGGTGCCTCCTGCCTGGGCGCTGTAGTTGCCATTTTCCAGCTGGGGTTGACGGCGGTCGTCGCCCGACGAGTGCAGTCGCATCCGGGCCTTAATCGGCTGTAAACCCGTCGGGCCGAGGTACGGCGGGTCGGAGGGTTTTCCGAGGCGACGAGGACACCTCGTTGCTGCACTCTGAAGTGCGGTGGTCTGGTCAAACTACCGGCGAACAGTCTGCCGACGAGACCAAAAGTTGTTCGTAGTGCGGGGAGAATCCACCATGTTTGAATGGTGCCCCGCTGAGGTTTCCTCCAAGGCCCAGGATTCTTGTTGGGAAGGACTCGTACTTGGGAGTGGTGCCCCGAGAGCTTTAGGGGCAGGTATTAGGGTTCCCTAACCCTCTGATGTGCCAGCGTGTTGAGCGACGAGAACTGCTCCGGTTACCAGCCTGGTCAGCTGGGAGAGGTTGAGTAGGCCTCCACCGGACCGCGGGTTCGCTGGGTGATTGAGGGATCCCAGTGTGAGAGCGGGAGACTGGGGTAGGCGCCAGAAGTGATGACAACTCCGGAGGGCTAAGGGAGCATCCAACTTTCTGGTTAGCTGAGTGGAGTGGGGGGCCGGAGGTGGTGCATAAACTGAGATGGGTAGCCTCAGTCCCTTTGCATAGCCAAAAGCTCTAACACTCTTCCTGGTTGCGTATGCGGCGTATCCGCATCCACGCCCGTGGGGGCCCCAGGGCGGTAGGGCCTAACGGCTAAGAGCGCTGGGTTATCAAAGAAAAAGGGGGAAACCCTTATTCGTGACTTATGTACTGCAAGCTATGTGTATGTGTGTGTGCGTGTATATGCATATATATATATATATTGATTTTTCTGTTATCATTAAGGTTCGGCTTCACATGCCATGTAACGTTTGTCGTTTGTGGTTTTATTGCTGATTGCAGATCTGTATATCCAAATATTTCAATAAAGTTACACGCATTACACACCCACAGAACTTCAGAAAAATGTAAAATATCTTGTGAGTAGCCATAAAGCCCTCAGTCAAGCAAATATTATTACTTTAAATATTTTTATGAATTTTACAAATAACTGATAACGTGTAGAATATATCAGGTGTCAAAATAATTACCACTAAATAGTCATTTGTAATGCTTAGTGACAAATGCATAAAAAATTCAATAAAACGAGTAATGACAAGATGAAAATTTACAACCTTAAATGAAGGTTGAAGTCGAAATTTAAGAGTTTCCTATTTTATTCCTGAATAAAGAAACGCCCTGTGTCGATGACACGTGTATCAGGTGTACGCCACATGTCGCATACACCAGGCTTAAGGCGGCGCCGTATGTCGGTCTCAGGCGGACGCCGTGTCTGTTGCAGCACTACAGAGAGGTGCTGAAGCTGCTGCAGACGATACTCAACACCTCCAAGGTCACCGACGACGACTACCCGGTGCTGGCTCGCATCGTCCAGGAGATGCAGGTAGCTGGCGCGGCTGGATCCTGTGTACAGGTCCCGCGTAACACCACTGGCGGATCCCGAACACCTTTCAGATTTTCTCCAAATTACATGCAGTTTACCAAATTTACTCAACTATTATTTTACTGCAGTGCTATAGATTATAGAACAATTTAAACAATAAATATATTATTTTAATATTTCAATTGTAAATTTACTAAAACTGAATTAGAAAATCTGGACTCGCTCTTGCGTAAGGCATAGGTGTGACATTGTCTATACTAGTTCTGACAAGAGCTCTAACGTGACTTGAGCACTTAAAAAACCACTTTAAATTGAAGTTGTGGATTAAAAACATAATATTAATTTTTAACTTTAAATTCACACTTTTTTTAAGAGAATTAAAATATTTTTTATATTTCTACAATAATAATATTGAAAAATTGCTTTCTGTAAGGTGGGACTAAAACTATTTTTACATAATATATATAATGCTGCTATTACATGAATTTTCATTAAAAAAAGATTGTCTTTCTATCTACCATCATAATTTCATAATTTAAAAAGGATTTTTTTTTCGTACGAAACTTAACTTTGCTACATATAATTTTATACGCAGCTCTTTATCCAAATATGTATGTGAGTAACATTGCTGTGTCTGTTTTTATATTTGTTTTACTATCAGTTTTCCAATCAACGATGGAAACCCAACACGGGCACCAACTTTGATGCGTGGTGTTCTGGATCAATATCCATGGTTATACTATACATTCGATGTGTGTATTTAGTGTTTTTTAACAAGGAGAAAATTTTAGTATACCTTCCAAACCACCATCCAGTTAACATACTAGCATGTTAGCAGGGGCGTTAATGAACCAAATAAAATAATAAAAGCCATCGCTATGGTACTCTCCACGACATGATGAATTCAATTTATTAAGAAAAAATTTTATGGAAATTTGGTTTCTACGCTTTTTATGCATAAACATTTTTTATTGTTTCACAATGAACATTCGCTTTCGTTAAGGCAAAGTCCACACTTTGAGATTTCCAAAGAACATAACATAATTAATCCGGACTTTATCGGGTTATCTCGCCCGATAGTATGTTCACCACCAGGTAGAATCTGGGTAACAGTCATTCAAACGGTCCAGATCATTTACGAAGCTGAGCACTGGCGTCACCGGTCAAGCACTGCAGACATTCTTCCTTAACGTCAGGAGTTCCTCGCCGGGGTGAATCTGTGTGGAAAGGGAGCTGAATCTTCAGCTGACCAGACCTTCAGTCAGCTCCTACCCACTGCACTGGCCCTTACACCCGTCACAGGCCAACTGCACCTCCCCAAGTCCCAAGTTCCAGCCTCATCCTGAACATAAGAGGGTGTGGGCGATCACTCACCCACATCCAACCACAATATAGAAGTTAGAGCCCTGGCTATGATGAGAGGCTGAGGCAATCCATCCCAGCATCATCACCACGAACCCACTAGCTCACAGTTGACTGTGACCAGACAGTTGACTGTGTCCTCAACCCTGAGGTCACAATACTACTAGCCCCTACCGCCAACCACCTTTTTTATTCTGGAACTCCTCAACCACCCAGAAAACCTTTGGTATGGTGGAATCCAATTAAATTTCTGCTATCTGTCCAGGCCAGCACCGGAGCTGTATCGTCACACACCAGGTCAGCTCTTCACAGGGCTAGGGACCCTCCGAGCTTGCTCAGAGCGACAGGAGCACCACTACCAAGTGCGACACCAACACCAATCTTGTCCTGGGCTGACAGAGAAAACCTCAGCGGGAATACATTCACTTCAAGGATCATTCCGCACTACTTTCACTCTTTAGTGGCACAAGCAGGTTTCAGACTGTTCGCCCCAGCTAGAACTAACCGTCAGTGCCGTTGTCAGATATGCTGGACCACCACGACGTGTCTCGGATCTTTCCACGGTTCTTTGTTTCGGGTCGAAGGGGCTTGTAGCCGATTAAGGCCCGGGTGAACCTAACCCCACCAACTAAAGTCTTAGTCCTCTCCTTTAACCACCAACCGCCAGATGCTGGCTCTTCACGATGAGACAGCGTTTGGGACAAGAAGGCCACCAGGGCTCAGTAGTCGAACCCCCCAGAAAGGTTTCAATCGCATCTGTTGTTGCCCGCAGATTCAGCCCAACCAACACTTCTGGTGCCATTCATTCTGACTGGTAGTCCCGGCAGAGACCCAGTTAGCACATCGAGGCCACGAGGGGGCAGAGGATTGCCACGAGTGTTGAGAGGCTACATATTCACAACATACACCCTTTCCGCGGACCCGTAGGATCGTGACTCGGATAACTACAGACGGCAACATCCCCAACACTTCAGAGGACAGTCATCTTTCCCAATCAATAGTGACTGTGTTATTACCATTGTAGCTATTCAATAATAATTTTATTACCTACTAAATGCTAATGATTTCAAACGTAAAACTGTATGTAGCAGCAAGTCAATATTGACTTTTAGCATGCTACATATTATAATACTCTATGCTTCATCGAAACTAGTTTATTTAAAATTAAACATTAGAAGTATATAAAAGAGCATATGGGGACTGGTCTCTGGGTGTGTATTGTCACAAAGTAGGGCCTTTGCATTTTAGTGGGTGATTTCTTTGATGAATTTTAGAATTTTTCCCGGATTTCCAAATTACGATTCTAACAGCGATGGCAGCTAAGACGGGCGGGAAGATGGCGGATGTTAATAAAATAAATACTGCATTATAGTAGGTAAATATTAAACCAATATGGTGACAGCGTTCTCCATCAAATTAAAATATGTCGGATCCAAGATGGCGGTCTCCAACTGACGAAAACAAGATGGCCACCATAACATCATACTGGTTGATGTAAAATCTGCTTTGACATTGGTGGTGTGTGGTCAGTCTGCCGGTGGCTACCGTGGAGGAAGGATCCATCGTCATTTTTTTGGCCTCGCCAGGTTTAACGCAGTATTTTTTTATAAAAATTATTATAAAGAATTCATTATTTTTATAATTTTTAAATTTTTTTTACTGATTTTTGAGCCAAAAAATCCGTATTTTTAAGATGACAGACGTGATATCATAAAAGTAAGCAGACGTGATATCATAATTTCAAAATGTGTGAATGGTATTTTTTTATTACAATTTTATTTATTATATTGTTTAATTTTTAACATCTTTCCCGAATTTCTATCTCAATTACGTATTTTCAAGAAGGCGGACTTTACGAGTTCGAGGTAAGGTAAAGACTTCCCTCCAGAGGCTTATTGAAGGCTTGTAAATTGGCACTTTAAGCCTCAATGGGAACAATTCAAGACTCTGGCATTTTTGGGGAATAAAACGTGAAATGTTCTTCTAAAACTGGAATTTTTCCCTCATAATAAGGAAGTTTTGAGGTATTTTGAGGAATTTTATGTCCTTTTTGAGGAACTTCGAGGATATTTTATGCCAATATGGCCACCGTGTGGTCACAATGGTCGGACATTGAACCCATCCACAATCCACACCCAGAAAGCAGTCCCCGGAGCCTCTTTTATATAGTATAACCAAAAAAAAGCTTGTTATTGCGAGAGGAATATTGACTCTCAGATGGCGTTTGCGTTTCCCTTACTGTCCCCTTAAACTGTGTATATTTCAGTTAGTGAAACAAGATGAAAGTGTTGAGAATGCGCGCGCTGGCGAGGCTCGCGGCAGCTGTAGTCAGCACCGGGTCTCGAGGCGAGGTGCTGCGCCGAGCGGCGAGACGGCTGCAGGCTCGCGCCCCGGGTCCTCCGGAGCCGGTGAACGTGGCGGACGTCGCGCGCGCCGGTTGCTCCCATTCCTCCGCAGCATCACGAGAATATATAAAAAATTAATATCTAATCGACTTGACAGAATTCGACGGGTTTATTTTATCACCAGCATATTTCCATTACGAAGACTTTATTGTGCAGAAATAGCCAATACTTTGTTTTATTTTTTAAAAAAATGCTTTTTTTATTTAAATAAGGGATTGAAACCAAAAATTTACCAAATATGAATTTAAAAAAAAAAACTGTACAATTATTCATATCACACAAGAAAAACCTCTTTAGTAACTGAGTCTTGGAACAAAAATATATATATTTCAATTTTCAGCTAATTTTAAATTGTTAAATTGTAAGAGAAGATGATTGAAATATAACTGGATGTAAGGTTTGGTTACCACGGAATAACTACAAGAGGCCGGCTGTGCTGTACTGTGCCGTGTGGCTTGCGACAGGTCATGTACCGCGAGGTGACGACCGGCGCCGGCCTCATGGAGCCCGAGGGGGAGGGCCGCCCGCTGCTGTCGCTGCAGGACCTGGAGAGTCGCCTCGTGTTCACCAGGTGCAAGGTGGGCCTTCCTGGTCCCTCTCTGGGCCCTCCCTGGCCCTCCTGGTAGAGTTCCTTAAGGGCTCCGCCTACCCGGGCACACATACGGTGTGCAGAGCTTCGGGAAAAACTACGCGATTTACAAACTACTCAAGATATCTGAGTGGGGTCTGCTTACGAAAAGCATTTAAGAGTTCGCTGAGGGCCAAAAAGTACTTTTGTTTTTGGATTAAGTTTTTAAACGGTATTTTTATAAGAGTTAAAATGGCTAAAACGCATGTTTTCAGAGTAATCTTTAGGCGTAAACAACCGGTACAGATTCTTGAAAGCACTTAAGGGACTTGCATTACACCTTTATCTTCGTTTCTCAGCCATATAATGTTACAGTCACCTCTCAAATTTCACATTTATCCTGTGACAACGAGAAAACTGCGTGCCAGTTCAGAGCCTTGCGCTTAGAGGCTATACCGCGCTAGAAATACCAGAGAGCGCCGCGCTTATCATCCCGGCTCAATAACACACATACACCCCTGACGAGGCGGGCCCCTTAACAGCCTTAACCCATTTGGCCTTCCTTCTCACACGATCCTATGAAAGGTTTGAACTCCTGTCGTGCTGCTACGCGACCTCAACTCTCCTAAGCTTTGCAACGGGACTAGCCTGCAAGTGACAGCACCACCGAGGCCACTGTGTCTACCCGATGTACGCGGAGGGGATCTGTATTCATACCGCGGATACCACTTGTACCCGCTGACTGCGCCTTCGCATCCAAGCAACTGCAATTCCCCCCTAAAACCTGCTCTGCAATGACCATAAACAAATCACAAGGCCAGTCGCTAAAGATGGAAGATATCGAACTATGAGAGAATTGCTTTTCACATGGCAGTTCTACGTGGCCTGTTCTAAAGTGAGCCCCAACGGCAGCATGGTGAGTTTAGCACCAGATAATATAACCACAAATGTGGTAAACAAAGAAGTTTTTGTTATATTCTAACTTGCTGTCCGTAGTTTTGGCGTTTAGAGTACACTGTACAGTTTATTTGTAAATGCTTAAAATTCCGACAAAAGTGAACATATCGAGCACTTTTTCTGTCTTCATCTGATTTGGATAAAACCATCCATTACTCCTTTTTTCAAACCTTGAATTATAATTTTGCACACTTGACGTTTAATATAATAACAGGAAAGCTATGGTCTACAACCAGTTCACTACCCCCCCCCCCCCCCAAAAAAAAAAACCCTGCACCCTGGGAAAATCCCTCGCAACAAAATACATTTTGGAAATGTTCTAATCTACACAGAATCCTCGAAGCTATGTTATATTTGACAGTATTATTCTTTCTTTCCGTTAGCTGCTCGGATCCGCATGAACGAGCAACGACGATACCGAAGCTTCGTCTCGGAAACGCACTCAGGCGTCACTCTCCTGTTGGCGAACCTGGCGTGAGGTTGCCTCCCCTGGCGCGCCTTCTTTCTCTCCAGCAGCAAGTGTTTGCCCCGGGCGAAGAGCCCTTCATGCCGCGCCGTTTGATTCGCAGGTTTCTCGAGCGAACGAGCGACGGAGCAAACAAAGCGTAAATGTCGTTGTCTCCTGCAAACAGCGGCTCTTTTAGTGGCTGTCGATGTGCCCCCTCTCCTAGTGTGCTGCGAGCTGTGGGATTCTAGTGGGGCCACCGCTCGCTGTCATTAGCTTTCAGACTTGTAAAGGTATCTGCACGTGAGTGACAGAATATACTCCTTTCTTAATGACACTTTCAAACGTGAACTTAGACTAATCTCTAATTCTAATTCTCGAAAAAAAATATTCCTTGATAATGGTACTATGTTATTGACCAACAATACTTGCCACTTATAGAGTAAAAGTTTCAAATCATTCGAATAAAAAAGCTAACTTGAGTATCCTAAATTATTATTATTGTAAACCGCCGTTAGAACCCGGTGGTGAATCCTTTATGGTTATAAACGTTGTTTTCCCCAGGTTTTTTCTCTTCAAAACGTCATTTAATATGTTGTAAGTTGCAATCAGAAAGAGAAAATCAACTTACCTCCACTTGTATCCGCCATTGGCTTGGTAACGCTCGTTTATGGTTTGTTTTTAAATTTCTTGACAATGCGTCCTAATGCCTGCACCCGCGAAAAACGGTATTTTCATCCCATCTCTCTCAAAAGATTGCAGTCATCAGACAGTGTAATGCTTTAAAATCCAAATAATGTATATTATTATTTTCAATTTGATTTTATATTCGATACTAATAATTAATGCGAAACATTTTCGAAGGGCGAGATTCTCTCAGGCGCCTTAGTTGGTAGGTAAGCTATCGTATGGTATTGTTGTTTGGGTCGCTGTGGAAAGAAATTGTGACGTTAAAATAAATCTCCGCCATTAGAACTTTGATCTTTTAAATCGCAGTGGACGTCCGGATTTTGACGATATCCGCTTCCCCTTTGAAGCATTCACTTCCGTTTGACGGCTCGAATTCTGCGCTCGGATTTTTACTGGTGTTTGGAGCGGTGTTCATATTCGCCGTCAGAAGCTAAGTTGAATCCTACGACGCATTTCCGAGATACGCGCTACAATGAAACGCCGACCGAAAAAGGTTTTTGCGACTTTTCCATCTTCTGCAACTCTGGTGGAATACGTTGCTTGTTTGACCCGAGTTCTTGTTTGTTGCTACGGATGCTGTAAGGCCCGCCTGCTGAAAATATACTCCCAAATGTTACGCCCACAAACGCTCCTCTGAAATATCCCAGAAAGTTCACGCGCAGATGAATGATAGGCTTCCTCTTCACTACTTAAAACCTTGAAGTTCTGCCCAATTCCATCTCTCTCCTTTTGTACCAACCCGTTCGTACGTTTATGACTTAAGCTACGAGCGACCACAGTATCACCAACGCATGAGATATTTTCTTATTCCGTGGGATTTTAGGACTTAAAATTTTGAAAAGAGACTATGTCGCAAAATTATGATAGTAAATAGGATGGATGGAACTGATTTATTACTTTATTAAATGTATGGAATAATTAAAAAAATTAGTGATTAGTTAGTAATTAACTTTTTTCTCTTCTCGCTTCAATTTTGTATTGAAACTTCTTTGCTGAAGGGATCCGATCACCTGAGGGGAATAGTTAGGAATGTGGTGGGGGAACCGGTAGAGGAGGAGAGTGCGTCAGCGGCGACGCCACTCCAACGCATGCGCTAGCGGTCGAATGGGAAGACGAAAAGATGGGGGGGGGGGGGGGGAATAGGTATGTAGCGTAGCATGCTATATGCTGGTTGTAATGTTTAGGAGACGGCAGGGAGAGGTAGAAATGACGCAGCAGTGATGCTACGGAATTCTCGTAACGCTTTAATATGTTTGTCTGGTACTTAGTTTTTTTTTTTTCAATAGAGAACATACCCGCATAATTACTATTCTCAATTCTTATCACTTGTCCAATAAAATTATTTATATGTTTGTGTGTATATTTATACACACCAAATTAAGAAATATGTTCCATTTCTGTCACGCATGGACGCCACACACACACTTTTCAGTTCATTAAAAAACGCAAATGAAGCAAATCTTCAGCGGATTGTCTTTTGCGTATTCACAGTTAGAAAAGTTGAAACATGATGTTTTTAATGCATGTATAAATTACTGTCTCTAAGCTGAAAGAAAATTTATAAAAGATTTTATTTAATGAATTTCTTCCATTATTCTAATGTTTTGGGTAACATAAAAGCAATATTGTATAAATAGGGCTGTGGTATGAGCTTCAGACTGATTAATGCAGGGCTTAGCCATGCATGTATTATTACGTTTATACTATACTTCAACCTACTTTTTTTCCACTTGATAGACTGTGCCCTATTTGCATGATATCCAAAAACATACGTTGAAGTGTAGTGTTCGCATTGTGTAAAAGGTTTCAGAGGGGTATATTTTATGAAAGTGACAGTGTTAAGCAACGGAAATTCTAATTGATATCTAATTATTAATTGAGCCAGGATTCTTTCGTGGATTCATTAGGTAGCGACGGGACTTAAGAACATATGCTTCACGTAGATGATTGGTCTGCAGTAGTTTGACTCGCCCTGAGCTGGTTAAAAAACAAGAAGTGGTTACCCAGCACAAGTATGTGACGGTATCGACTAATGAAATCTTAATAGGCTTAATAGGCATTAAATAATGTCCTAATTATAAATTTTAATAGTATCAACTGTATGTGCTGTAGTGTGTTGGTTCAAGGTCACAAAGAGTAACCCAAACAGTTTTAGATAAGCGCAAGTGTTAAGTACTCCTTTCTTGTTTTCTCGCTTGCAGTGCCCTCTCAGCGTAAAGCATTTTGTGTTCTGCAATTTGCCAAGAGTGAACCTGTAATTTCAGTTCAACGTGCGTTTCGTTTAAAGTTTATGTTGTGATCCCCCGTGTGGCAATCACATCCGGCGATTGTATAGGCAGTTCGAGACGACCAGATGTGTGTTTTAAAGGGAAAATAACGGGATGACTAAAATTGTCTATACGGGATGTTGACACTGTCAGAGCATCCTAAGAAATCTGTTCTGAAAGCAAGTCTTGAACTTCAGTTGCCAAAGATGATCATGTGGAAGATTTTAAGAACACGTTTACACATGCGTCCATACCGAAGTGTGGGAAAGAATTGGACTTTAGTCCGGATGTGTGCCATATAACTAAAGGTTCACATATTGAACACAAAAAACTAGGTTAGTTTACATTCAATTTAATGTATTCATTATTTTAAATAGTTTAAATTAAACTGTTATACCATTGGAACTTGGACATTATTTAATGGACATCCTCTCATTAAATAGAGCATAGCTTAGAGTGGTGCGAAACAATAGTGGCTCTACTCAAACATAGAAGATAGGGTCAGGTATGTTTGGCAAAATATTTGTGATCGTTCATTAGACTGCAATACGGTAGGCCAGCACTAGCAATATATTGTTTCCTTGTGATTGGCGGCCGTCTTCTAGAGATGCCATAGCCATGTTTGGCCCGGGCCAATCAGGACACCTTTACTTCCACACTGGATGGCTGTGATTGGTGTGCTGACTGTAGACATGTAGTACCTCAAGTCAACCCAGTCAACCACGAAACGCAGAAAGTACTACAAAGTTTTAGCTCACTGTTTGACTGAAAATATTTCCGCGATAAATGTATGGCCCTACTTACACACCATCCCTAGTAAGTGGGGATTAAGATCATATGGTGAATTGCTTAAAAACCTAAATAACACGGATAAGCATTTAAAAACACAGCTAACACCAAAATTCAAGTAAATGGATCACACTACCCCGAAATAGAAGTTATGTCGTAAAATTAAGTGGCATTTAACGAAAATTTATTCAAAACATAATAAAGGTAAACATTCGTTCATCGAAATTCAAGGTATGTCGTTATTGCCGAACGAAAAATAGTACTTAAGATCTCCTATTGAATCACTTTATAACCATAAATGCTCACTTATTTATTTTTATTGTTCTGAATATATTTCTTTCAGACCAGTTTATTATAAATTATTTTATCGTAAAAATGCTGCATTAAAATGTTACCTGCTGTGAGAACTGAAGAGGCCGGAAGGACGAGGCGAGTGTTGTGTGCAGCCCTTCGTGCTGCGCGCGCCGGGCAGGCAGTGGCTGTTCGGCGGCGACCTGAGCCGCGTGGAAGGGCGCGCCGTGCGGCCCTTCTGGGCGCTGCTCTTCACCGACCTCATCCTCTTCGCCAAGGTCAGCCGCGACCGCGTGCTCTTCATCACCGAGGAGCCGCTGCCGCTGCTGTCCGTCACGCAGGCCTTCTTCAACATCAGGAAGAAAGGTGCGCCCACGAGGGGGGCCGAGCCCGGGTGGCCCGGGTGGCTCAGGTAACCCAGGTGGCCCACGTGGCCCAGGTGGCCCAGGTAACCCAGGTAACCCAGGTGGCCCACGTGGCCCACGTGGCCCAGGTGGCTCAAGAGGCCCGGGTGGCCCGGGTGGCCCAGATGGCCCAGGTGGCCCAGGTGGCCTGGGTAGCCCGGGTGTCTCAGGTGGCCCAGGTAACCCAGGTAACCCAGGTGGCCCACGTGGCCCACGTGGCCCAGCTGGCTCAAGAGGCCCGGGTGGCCCAGATAGCCCAGGTGGCCCAGATAGCCCAGGTGGCCCAGGTGGCCTGGGTAGCCCGGGTGTCTCAGGTGGCCCAGGTAACCCAGGTAACCCAGGTAACCCAGGTGGCCCACGTGGCCCACGTGGCCCAGCTGACTCAAGAGGCCCGGGTGGCCCGGGTGGCCCAGATAGCCCAGGTGGCCCAGGTGGCCTGGGTAGCCCGGGTGTCTCAGGTGGCCCAGGTAACCCAGGTAACCCAGGTGGCCCACGTGGCCCACGTGGCCCACGTGGCTCAAGAGGCCCGGGTGGCCCAGGTGGCCCAGGTGGCTCAGGTGGCAGATGCTGCGATCACACTGTAGCGATGCCGCAGCAGGGCATAATGCTAGTGTGACCGACATAAAAAGCAAACGATTGTCTGTGTTGTTTCTGCCCATTGCTCACGCAACCACACATCTTTGATATAAATATATTTAATGCACATGTAACATTATTTCAAAAAAATTAATTTTATGTGAACATTGAAAAAATCCACATAACCTTAACATGAAAATGTCACCACTATAAGCATGTTTTGAAGAACTGTACCGTGCCCATGACACGACGGCCATGGAAAAACCTTCAAATAGGAAAGTCTGTCGCTGCCGTAGATTAAGTCGCACTGACGTCACAGAAGTGTCGAACGTGATTGGTTAGACAATTTACATGATTCGCGTCGCACCCATCACATCGCGTGCGTCGCGCCGTTCTGACTCTAGCATATAGCAGCTGCACCCTGGGCCAGGAGCCCTCAATTTGTACTACTAAAATGTTTACATAATACTTTTTTTACAATCTAATCCTTATTTTAAAGTTTTTATGAATTTAAGGAAATGCAAGTTTGAGTTTCGATACAACCGATTGTATGTAACCATCGTTTTAATTTTCTTTATTTATCAGTATTACATTCGCATATCAATAAAATTCGGTTTTCCCTAAACCATAGAATACTGACAAGCTAAAAATAAAGAATTTTAGTCATATTCTACATAAGATATGCTAACGACGAATCCAAAACTGTATAACATGTGAGGATTGCATGTAAATGCTTGGTCTGAAATAAAAGTTATCTTGTAAGTAAGTTTATACAAATGATAAACTAAGGACTTGTTTGAGATGAGTGGTGTGGCACGGGAAGCCTTCTTTTCACAGACGAGAGAACCAAACGCCCGATCGTGCATCTTCGGGGTTTATTTTTTGTTCATTGTAACTCATGATAACTAATGGTCAATTAGGTTAGGTTAGCTACATTATAAATACTTTAAAACATTGTGGGCGGTTGATTTGGTTAGGATAGCTACATTAAAGATACTGTGAAATCAAAAATCAAATAAAGCGAGCACGAACTTCGGGGAACTTCGGTGTGGCTCTCTCTCTTCTGTGAAACGAAGGCTTCCCTAGTGGCACGACAGCAGCTGGATGGCTAGTATAGTCGAGGATGCCGGTGTGACGGCAGCCAACGACTTCCGGCTGGTGGTGGCGGGGGCGGGCGAGGGAGTGGACAGTCCGGCGCCACGCTGCGGGCCCGAGCTGCAGCTGTCCCGGCACCAGCGGAGGAGACCAGTCACCCTGCGTGCTCCCTCCGCCGAGCTCAAGGCCGTCTGGCAGAACCTCATCCAGCGCCAGATGTGAGTGTCCCGCTGTCAGCAATCATAACTATATAAACATTTTTTTCCCCCCATTTTTTTACACTTAATTAACCAGGAAATTTAGCACTCACGAAAGCAAGCTTATATGTGAGTGCATCTAGTCACTTCAAATTACATGCGGTATTTTGACAAACTATAAATATTAATATTATAAAAATAAGGAATAACTATTAGGTGCCGTGGTACCTTTACGTCAAGTTAATACCATTATTTTATGTCGCACATTTATAACAAACGCCTAGGATGAAAGGAACCTGTAGTATTATAGACTTTAAATAGTTATTATTATTATTATTTAGACTTGCCGTTCGAATTTTTGTCGTTGTTAGTAACTAAAGCACATATTATTTTTGACCATGATTTCCCAAAACAGTTCATAGCTCCACAGAAGTAGTATTTAATCGTAGGCAAAACTATATTTCACAGTGGGTTTCTAATTTGTGTTTCGTATTTCTGCCATTAATGATCTCGCTTACAACATTTTTAAAAAGCTAATTAAACTAAATTAAAGTTCGCAGGCTTTCACGGCATTGTCTGAAGTAGCTTGGCTTCTGGGTTGCATTAGTGTCCTAGGCGAATAATTGACCGATGTTTGGGTCGACATTGCAGTCGCCATCATCATAGTAGGTAACTGCTCCCTGATGATGGCGACTGTAATGTTGACCGAAACGTCTGTGAATTATTCGTCTAGGACACGGCTACAACCCATAAGCCAAGATACTTTAAACTAAATTTAAATTAAATTAAAACAAATTAAAATTATTTACTCTGAATGCTTGGTACGTTACTCTTGATTCAAGTTTGTTACAAGTTAATTATAATACTAATATCCCAGTATTTAATTATTTAGAGCTTGCCGGCTCTTCGCCACAAGTTTGCTTTGAAGCTGGCCGTGTGAACACCCGGCTTGAAGCTGGCATCTGCGAGGCAGACATGGCGCATGTTGTTGCAGCATCTACCTGAACACGATCCGGGGCGGGACGCCGGCGTCCAGCCCGCTGGACTCGCCTGACCCACCCACCACGCTGTCCGTCGCCACGCTGGACTCCCTGTCGCTGCGGCGCCAGGTGCGTCTGTCGCCCGTGCCTCGGCGCTGTGTCTCCCGCTAGCCGCGCCCGAGGAACTCTAGTAGTTCCGTCCGCCGGCGGCAGAGTGTGCTGCGCGCGTCCCCAGCCTCGACACTAGCGCCTCGCGGTGGCGGGCGTCGCAACTGCGTGCTACTGACTCTCCCAGCTGCGCCCGAGGAACTCTAGTAGTTCCACCCGCTGGCGGCAGAGTGTGCTGTGTGCGTCCCCAGCCTCGACACTAGCGCCTCGCGGCGGCGGGCGTCGCAACTGCGTGCTACTGACTCTCTCGGCGCTAGGTCGCCGTGCGCATAGACTGGAAATATGTTTCGCGGGGCTTGTGACGCTATCTGTCGGGTGGGCTTATAACTACTTTAAGAAAACAAGGTTGAAGTGTTAAGTTTATAATGTTAATTTAACTTATTGATGTCTAATTTCTTGATTTAATGCTGTTTTGTATGCCATCATCCACGGTCCTGTGTCCGAAACCTCGGGGTGAACTCAGTGTGGTGGAGGTGAATCTCGGTGAAAAGCACCAGGCTAGTCTTCAGAGATAAACATGTCAGAAGGGTGGGTTGTCAGCCCCTTGTGGTACACTGAGTTCGAGGCTGCGATAGTTAGGAACCTATTATATCTATTAATTGCGGCACTCCCCTGATCAGCTTAAGATGCTGATGTCTAACTAGCGTGGTCAGGTGAAAAGACTACAAATAATTACTGTTTGATTAATAAACTTTACTCACACGGGTTTGTCTGGATGCTACACAGCACATCACACACCATAAAAAAATGTACTGTCGTCCCTCTGGCCCTAAGTCTCCCGGTCCCCGACCAAGCTCGCCCTGTGAAAGTCGTTTTGCCCGAGTAGCTACAGCCAGAGAGTGGCGAGTTCAGGCCTGACGTGGCCGGGACCAGAATATGCGGGTTCAGGGGAAGGAATTAAGGAGAGGTTTGGGATGTTGACATAGGCGGAAGAAAAAGACGTCTCGCTCAGATCTGAAGGCGATATTTATTGATAGCAAGCTTTCCTCGCAAACCTTATCGCGGCCTGGCCTACCACGACAAGAGACGGACGTTTCTTCCACGCTGCGACCCGGACTCCCTGATTATAAACAGAAAACAATCGCGTTTCAGTAGGGTAGCCTATGACTACCCCGTGGTACAAGAAGCTAATCGCGATAGCTCGACCGTGCGTGAGCGTGCTCGAGACGACTGTAGCTTATGGAGCGGAGCGACGCAGGTCTCCTCCGGGCGGCAGCTAGACAGCGACTGCGCTCTCCGCCTGATCGCGCGCATGCTGCTACCCACGGGTGGGGGGAAGCCGGCGCAGAAGACATGTTGGCGGCAGGCCAGGCGGCAGGTCTTACAAACTAATTACACATACACTGAATAACAATATAAGATTAATTACAAAATACAAATACAATGTTAATTACGAAATAACCATACATGAGTTACACAGATACGATATTTACACTAAAACATGGCTGTCCGTGAGTGGTCCTTATAATCATGATGTAGGGTTCATGCGGGTGCGTCCCTGACCTTTTCACTGCACTGCATCAGTGGGGAAGGTGTCTCCCTTAGGCACATGGCAGTGGACAGGTACAGCCTCTACGTCTAGGGGGGCACGAAGACTGGCGTCACATGCCCCCCTCTCACGAGGCTGTCCTGGCCACTGACGTCGGCCTAGACTGCCAGCCGCGGCCGTGTCCGATTACGAGTTTGGTCCCTCACATCAGGTGTGTTCAGTTCGATCATTCGGGGTTGGGCGAACTGCGGCAGGAGCTGCATGACGCTGCAGTGCAGACCGCCGACGTCCAGCCGCCGCATGCCACGGTATTGTACTGGCCCTCCCACTCATAGTCCCGGAGATAGCGAGGTGCAGTCATGTCACATGTGGACCGGCGTACCTTTGGCCAGTCCCCTGTGTGGATAGTCGTCGTCTGCTCCTCGGAGGGCATGTCCAGGACTACCTGCTGTGCCTGGTCCACATTACCCTCTCGGCTGAGGATCCGCACTGTCACTTCGTCATCTGTCGCATCGTCAATGTCCGTGTTCCCCACCTGCTGTTCCCAGGGGTGGGAGTGTCTCTGTCTGCATCCATTTTCATGGTCCAGCGGAGTCACCGTCGTGTCACTGAGGTCGACCAAGTCACCGAGGATGGTGTCATCGGCAGGCACGTCCTCGATGAGTGGCCCTGACCCGCGCAGGGAGTTCCCATCATCGACGTCGTCATTGCCGTCAACATCGTCGTCCGGAAGTACTCGACTCATACGGGGCTCCAGCTCAATCATGCTGGCCCCTCGCGATCCTCCTTTGTCCGTCGCATCGGGTGTCAGTTCCTCACCCTCGGTCACCAGTGGAGAACAGTCGCCCCTCTCCTGACCCCCTTTCATGGGAGACTGGTCCGGCTCCCTCGCTGTTTCATCGGCGGGTACAGCATCCCGTGGTTCGTCGTCGTCGTCCGTCCAGTCAGCCAATCGGAGGTCATCCCTGTGCACCTTTGTCGTGCGCCTGTCAGTGCGACAGACGAGGTACGTATTGGTTCCCAGTTGGCTGACCAATTCCTGCGGACCTGCAAACTAAGGGGCTAGGCTGGCACAGAAGCCTACGACAGATGGTGGCACCGGACAAAGACACACTGGCCTGGCTCAAGCAGTCCCAAAGGCGGGTTGTCTGGGGCGTACATTGGGCTAGGTATTGCTGCTGGCGTCGAGCGTCCTCATGTCGATTGTCGACAGTCGTCTCGTGAGAGTAGGCGAGTGCTCGCGCTTCCATGGGCAGGGCGAGGTTTCGGCCCTGCACCTGTTCGGCAGGGGAGTGGCCCGTGACTACGTTCGTCCTGCGATGCAGGCAATACAGCAATGTCGGCAGGTGCAGGTCCCATTTGGTATGGTCCTCGTCCAACCGGATGCAAAGCTGAATTTTTATGTCCTGATTCCGCCTTTCGGTCGGATTCGTGCATGGATGGTAGGTGGGCATGGTGTGGTGCTCCACCCCCCATCGCTCGCAGGACATTCGCCAGTGTCTCTCCGTGAACTGCACCCCATTGTCCGTCAGGAGAACCGTGGGGTACCCGTATCGCAGGAAGAACTCATGCTTGGGCAGGGCAATCATAGTGCCAGCCTTCACGTTTGGTACTGCAAATGCTTCTGCTCAGCGGGTGAACACGTCCATGACCACCACGATAAAATGCCGGCCACAGGACGTACGAGGATACGGCCCTATGATATCCACCACCACAGTGTGGAAGGGATCTCGGGGCCGCTGTGGGACCTGTTGCTCCGTACTGTCGGGATACCTGGACTTCCACTCCTGGCAGCATTGGCAGGCTCTTACATAGCACCGTATCTCTGTCGTGTCGCCAGGCCAGTGGAATGTCCGCCGGACCTCACGTAGCATCTGCTCTGTACCCGGGTGTCCTGCCAGGGGGTGGTCATGCAGGTAACCCAGCACCCATTGCCTAGCCTCTGGCAGCATGTGAGTCTGCCACCTGCTCGACCTGTGAGCCCCCTTGGTCTGGAGCACGCCATGAAGACTCTGGCAAGCTGGCAACACTTTTTCACCACACTCTGTCTGCAGGGAATGGGCGTCAGGGTCACGGAGCTGCACACCATGGACCCACGAAAGCAGTTCCATCATTGTCTCTGGTCGAGTGTCTGGCTCAGAGGCAGTGGAGTTGGACAGTGAGTACAACGTGCACAGCCATGGTCCCAAGTCCTCAACACTGGGCTCGCGCTCCGGGAGGAGCACCTCCTCCCAGCCCTGATCATCGCGGAACTCACTCATAGGGTCCGGATTCTGAGACAGATTGTCGGCCTGCTGATTCTCCCCTCCTGGGACGTGTTCGACTGTGAACGAGAATTCCTGAATCAGCAGGGCCCAGCGAGTGAACTTAGACTTTCAGCCCTGAGCGGAGTCCAGCCAGCGGAGGCACTGGCTGTCAGTTCTCAGCATAAAAGAGCATCCCTCGATGTGGTGCCGGTAGTGCTGCAGGGCCCAGACCACAGAAAGTCACTCATACTCATGCACGTGATACCTCGGCTTAGCCTGGCCAAACTTTGCGCTGGTGTACTCAATCACACATCTCACACCATCGTCGTCCACCTGGTACAAGACCTCACCCATCCCCTCCTGACTTGCATGTATCTGGACAAAGATGGGATGGTCGGGGACCAGATGCGACAGCGTGTGACAGTTCCTGAACCGGTCCTTAACCTGGTGCTGAACCTTGTCCACAGCAGGTCTGTCATCGGGGTCGTGACCATGGTGAAGTCAGGGATGAAGGACTGCAGCCAGTTAAGCAGGCCCAGAAGCTTCTGGAGCTGCTTCCTGGTCCTCGGCACCCACTTACCCTCGATAAGCTCCAGCTGCTCGGGGCGGGGACGGCACCCTTCGTCACTATGTGCCCCAGGAACTCAATCTCTCTGTCCCTAATGTGACATTTTTGGGAGCACAAGTCAGTCCATGTCTGGCTATCCTCTCCAGGACCAGTGCCAAGTGGTGCACGTGGTCCTTGCACATCCTGAAATAGACGATGGCATCGTCCAAATAGGCACTGGCGAATACGCCAATGTACCCATCCAAAACACGTGCCATCAGGGCCTTGAATGTGGCAGGAGCATCCATAAGTCCAAAAGGCATGGCGAAGAACTGGTATCGCCAACCATCTGGCGGAGTGAACGCCATTTTCGGACGGTCAGCAGGGCATACCGACACCTGCCAGTAGCCTGACTTCAGGTCAAGCGTCTTGACAATGGTCGCGTCCCCCAGTCCGGCCAAAGCGTCCGTAATGTTGATTTGTGGAGGCGGGTGGGAATAGTCAGTCTGTTTATCGCTTTGAAGTTTACGCAAAAGCGTAAACTCCCGTCCTTTTGTGGTGGCCAAAGCCACCCTCGAGTTGTAGGGAGAGGTACTGGGTTCTATCACCCCGTAGTGCAACATTTCGTCTACCTGGGTCTAAATGGCCTCGCGCTCTCGGGGCCCGAACCCATGTACCTTCTCAAAAGGCAGGCGGTGCGGTACCATGGGTATTCAGTGTTCCGTCATTGTAGTGCATCTTAACTAGTCCGCAGCCGCAAATACCTGAGGTTGGGATGCAAGGACACGGTTGATGGCGTCGACATGCTCTGCTGGGACGTTGTGCCTGAGGTCCTCCAGGCGGATGACCGACTGAGGAATACTAGGAGGAGTCTGGTGTATGCCATACATGGTCCAACGACCATGTGTGCCGAAGTACATTCACCCAGCTCATACCTCCACATCTGCATCGCTTTGTACAGCCACGGTGCTCCCAGGATCAGTCCCTCCCACAGGTCGGGGACCACCCACGCCTCGATGTGACTAACATGACCAACGATGTTCAGTGTTACCTGGATGGTGCCCTTGCTGTCACACTGGCATCCTTTGTGGCCAGCTGCACCAGCTCCGGACATGGGATCACCGCCTCCTCCACCACCAGATGGGCTGTGATGTAGGACCGGCTGGAAGTGGTGTCCACCAAGGCAGGCGTCTCCCGCCCGTCGGCGTGGACGGGTATCCGCAGCAGCTCCGGCTCCATGGGTCCGACCCATCCCAGATGGGCAGCTGCCTGGTCTCCCTCATCCCCAGCCTCCGGGAAGTCTGAACGTTGAGGACCCAAGGAAAACTCGCCTGACCGCTCTGGAGTCAGCGCACCATCATTCTGGTAGCCCACCCCGCCGGCGACAGGCGAACAGAATGGCAAGTCCGGTTCCGGGATGACTGCTGTCGGGTCGCCGGAGTCGTGCTGGCACCCCACTGTCCCAACGGCGACCCGGGCACGGGAACACCTGACTCGCAGCGTGCCCGACTCCCGCTGCCACCCGACGGCAAATGTAATGTTGGGGGGTCTCGGCGCAGGTTGTGGTAGAAGAGTCCCCTCGGTTACTGGAACTGATGGTAGTTGATGGATCGGGAGGTGGTGCCCAGCTGTCCGTCCAGCCCCGTCTCCGCGTTTCCCGCTGGCAGTGCGCTGCCCTCGCGCGATACTTCCCGTGCGGTTTGGTGGGGCACAAGCGATGCCAGTGGTACAACTCTGGGCAAAAACGGCATCGCAGCGGCCGCTCGTCCTTGCCTCCCCCTTCCTGCAATCCCATCGGCCTGGCTTCCACCCTCCCGCGTCGGCTCCCTTCTGCTGGGAATCGCCCGGGATGTCCTCCGGCATCGCTCAGGTCAAGTACCTTCCGGTGACCTGCACAGTCGTTGAACTTCACCACTGCCATGTCATTGTCCGGAACTTCAGTAAGAGTCACCCCTCTTGACCCTGGGTGGACCTGGGGAACCTGCAAGTCCCTGGTCATTGTCCTCCACTGCATGATGTCAAGCTCTACTATGGGGGCGAGGGCCACGAACTCCTACGTGCCTCGCCCGACTGCCGTCCTCATGAAGGGGCAAAACTCCGGCAACAGTTGTTCGACGGTGGTCGGTAATGCCACACTCATCTCCCCGCCTGTCCCTAATCGTCTGAACAGGCGCAGCTTCTTACAAATGAAGTAATCCGCACTCTCTTCCTCACTCTGCGTCCAGCAGTAAAAAGTTCTCTGGCATATCGCGCGTGCCTGATCATTGTCGTACCGGGCCTCTACTTGTCGCACAAAGTTCCTCCAATCAGTGTTATAGCCCCCGACCACCAGTCTCTCGCATCACCGTGGAGCTGTCTGATCACCTGCGATGCCCACTCTGCCAATTGCACTCTGTACAGTTTCAGGAGATGCTCGCACTCCCGCACAAACTCTCGTGGGTCCTCATTGTCACTCCCCGGGAACACCGGCAATACAAATGGTGCACTCATGTACTGCAAGACTGGCCTCTCAATGTTCCGCGGCATGTCACCCCGGACACATACCCTGTCGTGACATCTCACGTCCATGTCGTGATTACACTTGGCTTCGCCGCACACCCCACATACCATGTCAGTCACGTCACCCTTTCCGGTGTCCTTTTCGTCACCCATCTCCATCTAAAAGTTTATCAGATCGTCCGTATCCTTATCAACATTCGCCCCCGCCATCATCAGCGGCGCTACTGACGTGGAAAGTAATGTTAGCCTATCTGTAATACAATCCCTGCTTTACACGCGGCATTATCGCGCGCAAACAATACTTGACGTGCCGACGTCTCCGGTTCGCATCGCTCCCAAGCCACGCGGCCGCGCCTGCTTCATATCCGCGCCCGAGCATGAGGGACCCGACCCGGCCCCCGCGTCGCCGTTCACGCATGTTCCGTGCACTATGTATTCTGGCCACACTAGTTAGGTGCCATTTATCATCCCAAGGCCCTAAGTCTCCCGGTCCCCGACGAAGCTCGCCCTGTGAAAGTCATTTTGCCCGAGTAGCTACAGCCAGAGAATGGCAAGTTCAGGCCTGACGTGGCCGGGACCAGAATATGCGGGTTCAGGGAAATACTTAAGGACAGGTATGGGACGTTGACAAAGGCGGTGGAAAAAGTTGTCTCGCTCAGATCTGAAGGCGATATTTATTGATAGCAAGCTTTCCTCGCAAACCTTATCGAGGCCTGGCCTACCACGACAAGAGACGGACGTTTCTTTCACGCCGCGACCCGGACTCCCTGATTATAAACAGAAAACAATTGTGGTGCAGTAGGGTAGCCTATGACTACCCCATGGTCCAAGAAGCTAATAGCGATAGCTCGACCGTGCATGAACGTGCTCGAGATGAGTGTTTGCTTATGGAGCGGAGCGACGCAGGTCTCCTCCGTGCCGCAACTAGACAGCAACTGCGCTCTCCACCCGATCGCGCACGCGCTGCTACCCACGGGTGGGGGGAAGCCAGAGCGGAAGACGTGTTCGCGTCAGGCCAGGCGGCGGGTCTTACAAACTAATTACACATACACTGAATAACAATATAATTTTAATTACAAAATACAAATACAAAGTTAATTTTAAAATAAGCATACACGAGTTACACAGATAGGATATTTACACTAAAATGTGGCCGTCCGTAAGCATGATGTAGGGCACACGCGGATGCGTCCCTGACCTTTTCACTGCACTGCACTGCACCAGTGGGAAGGTGTCTCACTTAGGCACACGGCAGTGGACAGGTACGGCCTCTACGTCTAGGAGGGCACGACGACTGTCGTCAGTACTGTAAACACTTGTAACCTCATTCTGCGGCAATCTCTTTAACCATATGTCTCGCGGACAGTGCATGTGATACCATTAACTGGTCAGTCCTGTGGAGTGGGTTCCACACACCAATAGCTGTATAGAATAATAGTGCAGTCGGAAGGTGTGTGCAAGTCACAGTTAACCACATATCTCATACTAGCTGCCCGACCCGGCTTCGCACAGCTATACTATTGGAATAAAATTAAGCATTCACAGTAATGGTTAGTAAAAAAAATTCAGTGAAAATGTATTACAATGCTTTATAATGTTATAGAGAGAAAATGAATAGCACCGATGGTTTCCCGACTCGTGCATGCAACGTACAACTGATGTACCCGTACTTCGCTACGGCAGTCTACAGGCAGATCACTCTTACGCCGCTCATTATACATGCCCCTCCTTGTGGGTACGCCACTGCCGCGCGATGCCCGTTGACATGGAGACGCAGAAGGCATGAACAATGCAAAATCCTGTTCTCATGCAGACAAAGTACCCACTGTTGCCTGGTTTTAACCACCCATGGGATCTAATTTTCGGAAAATGTCATCCTGCGTAACATAAGGAACATTACTGTGAAGTTTCAAGTCTGTAAAATATATATACTCAAAAAAAAGGACAATTTTTGATATTTAAAGTACCCGCAAAATTTCAACGGTGATGAGGACTGCACTAACACTGAAATAGTCGTTGCCATAGAGACGAATGAAGCATCAACAAAGCAAGCGCTGTTGCCATGGTGATTTCCTACCAAAAACTGGAAATTTTGATATTACGCCCCCGAAACTCCCCTTGGGATCGGATTTCCGCAGAATCCGTTTGAAGGCTTCCATGAGCTTCATAGGAAAGTGTAACAGGTGAAGTACATTCACGTGAACCTTCAACTGCGTGTAACACTATCCTTAAAAATACTAAAATACATTATGCTGAGTAAATAGTGTTCAAAAGGGTAATCTAACAATTATAGCCAAGGATGGATTCAAAGGTTAAAGTAGCAAATAGTGAATTTAAATACATATCGTTTAATCCTGGGCAAAAGCCTCACGTTAACCTTATACAAATTTATCATTCTTTCACATACAAGAGTAATACTGATAGCAAGAAAAATTAGCGGTACAAATGCCAGGGCAAAATACGTGAACACATATCCATGTTTTCTTTAGGATTAAATACTTAATACATAATAGAAACTTGATAGATACACAGGGATAATGAATGTCGTGAACACAGACATGCCTCATTAGAGAATACAAAAAACGTCAAATGAACATGCAGGAGACCGCGGCCTAACCTACACTAGGCGGTATAAGCTTACTGTAAAACATGATAAAGCATGATATAAAAATAAAACTCACAAATTAATACATTAAATTCATTACGAAAAAACAAGTCCTAACGAAGACTGTAGACCAGACGGGGAGAAACGTCAAACAAACTATACATTGTATTAATACAAAACGAGCAAGGAAAACAATAAATGCCAAATTGAATTTAGACGGTGACGGCCGAAATAAGAATTTATAGTAGAGCTATTACCAAGTACCGATTACATTACTGTAAGGGTCACCACCTTACAACACTTACGTGCATTCTCCCCGCTGTCACACTCTCTCTCTAAAGCAAGTATCTGACTACATGCTTAATTCACGACCAGCACCGACTGTGTGCTAACGAACAAGAAGAGCCTTCAAGGCATTACACCTAGTTTTAATAAAGCAAGGGGGCGCCACGCGCAAGCGCGGACTCCTCACGAGGGGAAGTCAGACACAGCACTGGACGCAGAGAGGGGGGGGAAAGTAGGAAGGGAAGGAGCGCCGAAGCCCGCCGCGCGGCGCGAAGTTCAAGTGACGCGCACCGACCACTTCAACTCCCCCACCCTTGACGAACGCAACCGCGAGCCTCGCCAACCAAGTCACAAGGACACGAGGAACTGCAGGTCCGGTCACAACACTCTTGAAGTAACTCAAATGTCAAGTCAACACAATTCTATGTGTGTACAATAACAAAAGTGTATCTAACTGACGATTTCTTGAAGTGAGTTCAACACATTTCTCTGTGTATACAAATACAAACAATGTTTCTAAATAACAATTTCTTGAAGTGAGTTCAACACATTTCTATGTGTATACAAATACAAACAATGTTTCTAAATAACAATTTCTTGAAGTGAGTTCATGACTGGCATAGTTTTCCGTGTAGGACACCTAGTAAGGATTCTCAGTGTATCCAGAGAAATAAAGAGTCTTCAGCGTTTCCACTGAAATAAAGACTCTTCAGCGCTGAAGAGAAAGTTTAGAGTACGGGACGTCCCTAATAAATTCAATATCGGACAGCATCTTCTTCATCCCAGAGTAGCAGGAACAGCATGCCTTCACCCAGCGCGAACCCAGGGAAAGAACAGCGGGCGTCCCCACCGCCTGCCCACGCTCGGCGCCTGGCAGGCAGGGCCATCCGAAGCGGCCGCTGCAGAAGAGTCAGTCTCCGCACGCGTCACGGCCCCTCACGGGCAGGAGATGGCGGCGACTCCATGCCACCGCTCCTCATCGGTGACGTGACGGCGACCAACGTCCCAGCAAGCAAGTGACCTTGCAGACACGACGAACCCGGCGGGCGGCTGCGGTCACGCTATCTCGGGCAGGGCGAGAAGCGTCGGGTGCGCTGCGGCGCGAAGTCCTCTTCTGGGCGTGGCGGGAGCATCGGTGGGAGGAAAGGAAAAAAAAAGAAAGAGAAGGAAACACGAACACCCAAACAACAACAAAAAAAACTAAGTCCAAAAAAAAGAAAAAATAGTTATTGATGAAATTTGTTTAATTGACCCACATGGGCCTTTTTATATTTTCTAGAACCAGAAGGGTTATGCAATAGGACCGTGTTGTCTCCCAAAAATTTATCAATCACGAATGGCCCAACAAAAGCAGAAATCAATTTTGAATTAACATTATCAGCCAGTTTTGGCAATTTAAAATTCTTTAAGAGAACCAAGTCATTAACAGCAAAACCATGTGGTCTCCGCGTAGCATTATAAGAGGCGGCTACAGCCTCGCGGGCCCTCTTAAGATTACAACTCACATCGTCAAGCATGGCCTCCAGGGAATCACTGTCAGAGGCAAGTTCCAGAGGCGGCAGTCCCCAGGAGTTAAGCAAGGGATGAGTCAACTCACGGCCCATGAAGGGAATGGAAGGGGAAAACCCTGTCGCCATATGGACAGCAGAATTAAACGCCACGTTGATGAATTCAAGGTCACTGTCCCATAATGACTGGTCATCCCTGTAATAAGCAGTAAGAGTGGCTTTAAGCACCTTGTTTACACGTTCAGACTGATTACCCTGGGGGCAATAGGGACTACTGTAAATGGGTTTAATAGCCCATTCAAAACACATATCCTTAAATAATACAGACCGGAAGTAACGGGCATTATCACAGGTTATCATAGCAGGAGCACCAAAAAATTTCCACACTTTCTCTCTTAAGGCTTTCACAATACTAGTCGCCTTCATATTTTTTAAGGGGAGTAACAACACAAATTTGGAAAAGATGTCCAGAACCACTAGAATGCAAATATTTCCCTTTTTGGAGCGTGTAAGGGGCCCAAAAATATCCATATGCAGAACGTGCCAAGGAGCAACCGGGGGATCCGCACAATACAGGCCAACCTTGGCACATTGCGGGGGTTTAGAAACCTGACAGTCAACACAGGACCTCACGTGGTGACGCACGTCTGCTCGTAGTTCTGGCCATGCCAGATGCGCGCTGATGCGGCAGAACGTTTTTTCGATACCCAAGTGAGCACCCAACAATGAGTCATGAAAGTACTTAAGAACCATCGGACGAAGGGAGGCAGGGACCACTGCCTTCCTCTGCTTGCCTGACTTTCCTGTGTAATAAATTACACCTTGTTCCTCTACGTAGGGCGTAACAGTGTCATGATGCAAATCCCTGCGTATGTGAACGCACAGCGGGTCATCCTTCTGACAATCACGGATACTAAGAAAAGACTCTGGGAAGACCTTGCACACCGCGGCACTAATCGGCTCAGAACAGGATACTGGCAAGGCACTGGTGTCAAACTCCTCAGGGGTAAACATCCGTGACAACGTGTCCGCGACCACATTGTCACTACCCTTAAGATGGTGTAGCTTAAAGTTAAAACGGGACAGCCGTAACACCCAGCGCCCTAATTTCCCTAGCTGGTTAGGGTGGTTAAATAACCAGCTAAGTGCCTGATTGTCAGTGTACAGGTCAAATTCCTGACAGTCCAGGTACGAGGCGAACTTCTCAACGCCGAACAAGCATGCAAGCGCCTCCTTCTCATACACGCCGAGACGCCTTTCTCCGTCTGTCAACGATCGGCTAGCATAAGCTATGGGGCGTAATCCATCATTTTCGAGGTGACCTAGGACGGCTCCTAGAGCAATGCTATACGCATCGACCTGAAGTGCGAACCTACGCTGAAAATCCGGAAGGATCAAAACGGGAGGAGAAGAGACAAGGGCCTTAAGATTATCAAAGGCTTTCTGTTGCGCGTCACCCCATTCAAAGGCTGTGTTTTTCTTGCGCAGCTTATTCAATGGACCACAGACCGCAGCATAGTCCGGTATAAAGCGTGCATAGTAACCTGTCATGCCTAGGAATCTCTGAATTCCCTTGACGTTTTTAGGGGGCGGAAAATTAACTATGGGTAAAACCTTGTCAGGGTCCATAATGAGCTTTCCCTTAGAAATAATGTAACCAAGGAACTTAACATGGTCCTGGGCCAAACGAAGTTTGTCAGGATTAACAGTTAACCCAGCCGCTCGAAGACGGTCAAACACCTGAGTTAGATGTTGTTTGTGCTCTTCTAAGCTAGCGCTATAAACAATAATATCATCAATATAGTTAAAGACATATTTATACTTCAAATCAGAAAGAATATGGTCCAGCACGCGGCTCATGGCCTGACTACCAAATGAAACTCCCATGGGCACCCTTTTCAACTGAAATTGTCCCCAAGGGGTAGAAAATGCGGTGTATTTACGGCAATCAGGATGCAAGAGGATTTGATGGAAACTGGCGTTCAAATCGATGACGGAAAAAATGGCTGCCTCTCCTAGGTGTTGTAGAGCGCTCTCTACCGTCGGTAATTCGTAAGAGTCCTGAATGACCTTATCATTTAGAGATTTGAAGTTATGAACCAAGCGAAATTCTCCAGCCTCCTTTTTAGGAACTAGAAAAGTAGGCGAGCTAAAATCAGAAATAGATGGGGCAATGACCCCAGCTTCCATGAGGCGATCGACAATAATCTTCATTTTTTGTAGTTTAGGGGGTGATACTCTGTGGCCTTTGGCCTTAACAGGCGTGCGATCCTTTAAATAAAACTTATAGGGCAATACATCACACCTACCTATACGACTGTTTATTACGTCAGGATAACGACTGAAAACGTCCGAAATCAGAGAGTCTCTGAAGGTCACGTCACTCATGTCAGGACAAGACATGACTTTAGGGGCGGCATTCTGCGGAATTAATTTAATTTTTAATGAAGGGTGAAAGCCAAAAACAAGATTCTGATTAGCCACGTCAATCAAACAACGAGTTTTCCCCAGAAAATCCAGACCAAGGATAAGTGAATGACACAAACCAGGAATAACGTAAAAATGCCAGTTCCAGGAAAATCCGGCAATTTTAATGTGAAGCTCAACTGTCATGTTAGCGCGTACTAATTCTCCGTTAGCTACACAAATAATGATGTCAGGGCACGTAGTCACACGGCTCTGCAATGCAGGATGTTTATTACATAAGGAATCAAAAAAATCAGCACTCAACAAAGAACGAGTGGCTCCGGAATCCACTAAAGCCGGGACAATATCACTAAACAAATTAACATGAACAAAATTGTGAAATTTATGAAAGGCGGCTTTTCTCTGACGACGATCGCGGCGACCGCTCATACGCCCTGATCGGGGCCCGTTTCCCGGACACTGATCCCTATAGTGCCCTGCGCGGTTGCACCTAAAGCATTTGCGTAAATCACTGCTCACAGCGGGCTGCGTGCACTCAGACACCGCGTGACCGAACTTTCCGCAGTTGGCACACCTAGACCGGCTGGCCTTAAAAGAGTGGTATATACCCCTTTTTAAAACCAGTTATACATGCGTCCACTACTAGCCTATTTTCTCGAGAATTATGATAGCTACAGCTTCCAGATTATTAATCTGACGAGAAAAGTAATGCAGTTTTTCCAATATAGTTTTATATTTTGGAAATCGTGACGCAAAATATATTTTAAAAAATGGTAAAAACAAGCAATTCGTTGACGAATTTCTAGTTATTCGATGAGAAAAATGAAAATTTGAATCTATATTGGAAAAGATTATATTTTTGTGAACAAAATGGTATATTAAAAGTATAAGGTCACAGCATTAAATATCTGTGTATTTGGTTAGGAAAACTGGCTAATTTGGCATTTTTAATGTCTGCCTTGTGCTGCTCGACGGGAAAGTTGACGCCAAGCTCCGGGAAGACGAGCAGGGTGGGGATGACACTGACACGCCTCAACGTCGCCCGCTGTAGGGGAAGTGCTGATCTGTAACGGTGATAAACCTCCCTCCTCCCTCCTCCCACTACACAGCAACACCATTTCTCTGAAGGATTCATAGTCCAGGCATTTTATGAGAAAAAGGGGTCGATTTATGGACAAATTGCAAGAAAAGTTTTTACTATATCAAAATTTGCAGAAACATTTGTAGAATAACATATCCAAAATCCACCGAAATCCACTTTATTTTGGTAACGTTTTTCCCGGGATTTGTCCCGGAAAAATGCGGAATAAATTAATAACTGTAAAACGGTGCGTTCTACGAAGAAAGGTATAGACACTAAAATTAAAGAGAGCAAAATTTACCATAACATATCAAAATTTTACAAACATTCATTAATAACTACTGTTTTGTTTTCTGGAATTCGTCACGGAAAAACCTAAAATATTGAATTAAATTGAAAATGGCGCATTTTACAGCAAAATGTTTCAGGACAAAGTTAAAGTAAACAACGATTTTCATAGTATATTGCAAATTCACAAAAATCAACACAAAATAGGTTTTTGGTTTTCCAGAAAGTTTCCTGGAAAAAAAAAAAAAGGACAAAACGAAAACGTATCGTACGTCAAAGAAAGTCGTGACTAAAATTAAAGACTTTTTTTGTATTAAATATAATTTCATTTCACCAAAATCTGCTCATATATATATAAATATATATTTACATACGTATATCTATAGTTTTTTTTTGTGACTCGTCCTGGAAAATCTTTAAAAATTCAATAAAACGAAAACGGAACATCGTATTGAAAAAGTTTCGGTGGGACAAACAGAAGCACACAAGATTTCCTATACCAGATCCTAAATTCACTGAAATCTGGTATATAGATTTTATTTTGTGATCGGCCACGGAAAAAGTATTGAATATGTAGACAAAATAACAGAAAGCATTGTATCCCATGTCAAATTGTCAGATCCGAACTATATTCAATTTCCATAATATACGAGTATTTTAAAGTCACTTAAATTATATTCCTTTTTCAGTTAGTGATGTGTTAAAACGTTTTTGAAATCTACCAAAATTATTTTCCAGAAAAAAAAATCGGACTCATTTCAACTGCTTATCGTTTGAAAGAAAAATTTGACACGTCCATTCTCACAAAACATACCATACAATTAAATTTACACAAGATTTCCAGTGACCTGTATCGAGAAGAAATAGAAAAATATACACACATTGGGATGCACTCTGTAACACACAATACTGAATAAATATGCATTAGGTAACATACATAAGTACTTTAATTTAAAATATAGGTTACCTAAAC
Source organism: Bacillus rossius redtenbacheri (assembly GCF_032445375.1). Lineage (NCBI taxonomy): Eukaryota > Metazoa > Arthropoda > Insecta > Phasmatodea > Bacillidae > Bacillus > Bacillus rossius. The sequence continues at coordinate 46,189,415 of NC_086339.1, read as the reverse complement.
AAACATTAGCGTGATTTTATATTTCTATTAATGTTAAACTGATCCAAAAATTCGGAAAATAACCTACATATCAGCTCGAAATGTTATTTAATAGAATCATCCTGTTTAAGAGCGGTATATACCCCTTTTTAAAACCAGTTATACATGCGTCCACTACTAGCCTATTTTCTCGAGAATTATGATAGCTACAGCTTCCAGATTATTAATCTGACGAGAAAAGTAATGCAGTTTTTCCAATATAGTTTTATATTTTGGAAATCGTGACGCAAAATATATTTAAAAAAAAGGTAAAAACAAGCATTTCGTTGATAATTTTCTAGTTATTCGATGAGAAAAATGAAAATTTGAATCTATATTGGAAAAGAATATATTTTTCTGAACAAAATGGTATATTACAAGTATAAGGTCACAGCATTAAATATCATTGTATTTGGTTAGGAAAACAGGCTAATTTGCATGGATATGTAGGAACACCCTACCTTAAAAGCCGTCACAGTAATTGCAGTCCTCGGGAGGTAATTCGCGCCGGTTTTTACAGGTTGATCCATGACAGTTTCCACAAGCCGAAGAACATGGGATGCCGTGTTTCCTACAACTGCAGTTGGATGCACCGCAACCATCTTCGTTGCAAGTGCACCTGATTACCTTCAAAAGGCATTCCAGAACTGTTGGCTTGTCTGTCGAAATTGGCAAATTGTCTCCATCCCCATTCTTCTGGATTCATCTTAATTCCCTTCCATTCTTGTATCTGATAGAAAACCCTTAAGAAATGGAAACGAGCTGAAGCACTAGTTGGAGGTAACTGTTCTGGTTGTACACATTTGGAACTAGTAGCTGCATTCTCACTTAACACTTTACAACGCAAAGTGTCGAAAGTGTCACTTCTTGACCCATTGTACAGGCGTACTACAGCTGTTCTGCCGATTTTACAGTGTCTTCTTTTGACACACTGGGAATGCTATCTGAAAATACTTTCGCAAGTTGCCTGAAGGCACTGTCATTCTGGAGCAGATCCAATATTTTCCCCTTTCCTATACCATAGATGTGTGATGTCGTGTCACATCCCATGAAAGCATGACAGAAAAGAATATTACTACAAATTTCATCACCGAGCTTCAGCTTTAGCTCCTTAATGTGATATGTTTTCTTCTGCCTTTGTTCACTTTTTAAACACAAACAGGTATGTGATTGTGAGCCAAAATAGTAGAGTAAAAGGACAAGTAAATCTGTGTCTGTTCATATAACTATTGTCAACTGTTCTTTTGCACATTTTAAAGCTTCTTGGACAATGTAAATATCTGCATCACCTGGTGCTTCGACAACAGGACATTTTCTTCGCGTACATGTATTGCTAATAACCTTAAAAATTGTCCTTTATTTCGCTCGTTCAAAAAAAACATATCTTTGCGGAGTGATAGCTACATTTCTCCTGTGAATTCAACTACAGGTGATGCATTACCTCTTGCTCTTCTAATATGTGCTGTGTCTTTAGTACTGTAAGTTTTCCCATATCCATCAAATACAGTAGTTGCTAATCCATAATTTTTCAAGATGAAACTCACGTACAGCTGAGCGATCTCGTTGTATGTTGCAGTATGGGACCAAGGTAACTGATGAAGTAAATATCCTCCGTCAATGACATATTTAATTTAATTTTATATATTTTATCGTTTGCAGAGTTATAACACATGGATACATAAAATCACTCAGTACAAGGGAATGGGAATTCAATCGTATAAATAGTAACTACATATACCAGGACAATAGTACATAAATTTTAAGCACATTTTGATAAAGGTCAATTATATAATGCAATTTTGTTGCCCTTAATTTAATTCACGATTTATTTTGAAGTACGGTGCACGGTTTCCGTTTTTTTTTCTTTCGATATCTTTTTTCCGGGACATTTCCTGTAAAACAAAAAAAAGAAACAATTAAATGTTGATCTGTGTTAAATTCTCATATATTATGAAAAACATTGTTTACTTTATCTTTTTCCTAAACCATTATGCTGTAAAGTGCACAATTTTCGATTTATTTCATTTTTAATATTTTTTCCGGGACTAATCCCGGAAAACGAAGCAGAATTTATAAGATGATTTTCTTGAACTTTGGAGATGTTATGGAAAAGATAATGTTCTTTAATTTTTGTCTCTACAGGTTTTGTCGTAAGATGCACCGTTTTTGAGTTATTATTTTATTTCGCGTTTTTCCGGAACAAAACCCGGAAAAAAGTTACCAAAAGAAAGTGGATTTCGGTGGATTTTGGATATGTTATTCTACGAATTTTTCTGTGAATTTTGATGTAAAAAAAAAACTTTTCTTGCAATTTGTCCATGTTTTTTTCATATCTTTCCTGGACTATCATGGCGAGTAGCTTGAAAAGAATCTTCACTCGGTAGCAACCTACATTGTACAAGATTTTTAAGTCTGTTGATTCGTTCAATGGTTCGTTAATGCTGTTTGTGAGCTTTCGCATAATATAAAAAAGATGCAATTATCTGTTAGTCGGTACGCATGAAAAAAAAAGCAAGACAAACGAATCGGTAAGTTAGGGCGACTTTATTTAAGTGCGAAACGGAAGAAAAGAAGAGCAACAGCTCTGATGGAGTACCAGAAACAAAGGTAAGATATAGCGATACCGATATTAATTTTTCTTTTATTAATGTAAAAGAACACCGGAGAATTCCAAACCCGGCTAAAAACTATTTTAAGAAACATATGTTACAAATTAGTTTGTACAATGCATTAAATTTTTTAGAAAAATCCGAAGAGTTGAAGAATATGGTGCAGCACAGTAACCGATCCCCAAACGGCTAACTTGACGGCTCATTTTTCTTTACCAGGATCAAGCAACGCAGAGAATGAAAATATGGTTCTGAATCCTGATGAGGAGTAAGTAGCCAGTGCTTTATACTACACAAACTGCGAACTGTATTTAACGATAACATTTAGAATTAGCATTTTATTACGTTCGGAGTCTAATGAAAGGCTTAAATTTTTCATATAAATAATTTTCAGTCGAGTAATTAACTTCTATGGATTTGTTTTTGGAAAAATATATATAGGCCTAGTGTTACGGACAGATTAAAGAAAAGTTAGATACTCGTTATTACTTTTGTATGTAAGTCATTGGAAGTTATTATGGCTTGACGACCATACATACGTCATCGATTATCAATTTCAATTAGTAATTTTAAAAAGTGAACTAATAGGGCATTAATTCTGTCCTAGAAAAGTCCATGTGATGTGAAAAATACTAGTGCTATTATAAAACAAGCCGAAAGATAATTAAATAAATCAGTATGGGCGAAGTTATGAGGGTGGGGGAATAATTGCGAGAATGGAAGGCAAGCTATTGATGACTCACTGTGTTCGGTTCCAAAAGACAGTTTCTTCATCCCCCACCTCATTTCCCTTGTTTAAGCGTGTCTCAGTTTACAAATGCGTTCGACTATCAACAAATTATTGTTACTTGTGGTAGCCGCTTGGCTGGAAAAACGCCAGGAATCCTTACTGCTGTATGTTGTAATATTCAAGTGCGTCATTTGGTGATTTTCCATGTTTCCTTATAAAAAATATTGAGTGCGAAAAATTTTCCCCTTGTAGGCTTTCTAGTAAAGGACGATATACAATATGGCTCTCCTGCAAACAAAACATTCAGTAAATATATGATGACATAAATTATTATTGTTCCACGTAGGCATTTCTTGTTTTTGAATGTTACTTGTTTGTATGCAAGTTTGTACGTGCATGCATGTGTATGCTCGTATCTTGTGCTGTACCTACATTCTGGAATTAGACTTGTCATATTAGTGTACAATAAAACTCTCTTACATCATATCCCACACTTACTGATTAGTTTGCGAACAGTGTTAGTGTTTATAGGCAGGATTATAGAATTAACTGAATATGTCACTACCTTTAAAGAGTAATTCATCAACATTTTGAGCGGAACACACAACTATAAAATTGTACTCAAATATTAGAGTCAAAATAGGAAATTTCGTTACTTTTGGAATTTTGATACTCGACATGTCACAAATATATTTTGTTTTAATCTTTGCAGGACAGTCACCAAATCGTACGCCAAACTTCAGCCACCAATCCAACTGCTGAAAACGGAAGCCGGTGTTTTTCATTGGTCCACGGAAGTGTCTGACACCATCATCATAGAAAACATCAACATCGTTGAAAACTTAATAAAATGGCGTATGAAATGAGCAGTGTTCAACAGGAAAGAGAGGTATTTAGAACAAACATTTATCGCTGATTTAGAATTTTTGTAATAAAACGTTTGAACCTATTTGAAGCCAACAACAACCTGCTAGAACCTAGTAAGAGCCATAATATACTCTCATGACATACTTAATGTTCCAGCAGTACAACATGGCAGGCAGTCCGAAGAAATAGTCATCAAACAGCTAGAATACCAGGAAAAAATTAATATAAGTAAAGCTGGTATTTTTATTGACCAAGAACACCCATTTCTTGCCGCAACATCCGATGTCCTTGTTGGCGAAGGCCGTCTCGTAGAAATAAAGTGTCCTGCTTCGGCATATGGAATGGACATAAATGAAGCCATGCGAGAAGGCAAAATAAAGTATTTGAAATATTCTGAAGAAAGTCCTACTGTCATTTAATTTAAAAAATATCATGAATATTTCTATCAAGTCCAGAATCAGCTTCACATAACCAGAAGGGATATTTGCTTGTTAGGCATCTGTACTTCGAGCCAAAAGAAATTAAAAGTACCTATTGGAAATTTTCAGAGACGACACATTCTGGAAAGAAAAAATGGAGCCAAAACTCGTTTTATTTTACACACTATGCGTTCTTCCGGAATTAGTTGATCCTAGACACACAAGAAATATGGAAATTCGGGATCCACCGCACATAACAGAGGCTATCAGAAGCCATAAGATAAAATGCATGGGAAAACGAAGATAGTCCAAAACAAAACCGAATATTACACCCTGATTACATTAAACGTGAACATTTTTCAAGCTTTTGCAGAACTTTCAAGAAAATATTGGTCTTGGATAATCATTCAAACTAATTTTTTATAGTGACCTGTTTGATTTATGAATCTAAGTCGCCTGCTCACTTAGCTTCATAAACTGTCACCTTTCATACTGGAAATTATTCTTGCTCATTGTTTCCAGAACGTTTAACCATGACAATCATTTTCATGAACCTTCATTTTTAGTATGCCAGCACCTACATGTGCATAAGAAAGTATAGGCCGTGTGGTCACGTTCAGTGCCTACCTAGAGAATCATTACCGTAATTATTTTGGACATGTAAAAAAATAAAATGTCTTACCTATAATGTAAATTTTAAAGCTGAGTTTATCTTTCCAGAATGGTTAAATGCTCAAGTGAGCAATGGTGCTTTAAAATTATAGAAGACATTGCTTGTTTAGCTGAATAAATACTGAGGTGGTCGTAACTGTTACTTAGTTTGAAGGAAATAATTCATTTGGCAGCCAATTGAGAAATTTGTAAAATTTGTAAATGAGAAACAAGAGAATTTCCTAAAAAGAGTGTTCGGTATGCATAAACTTCTTGTCTTGTAAGTCCTAACAAAAAGGAGAAACGAAATAAATTTCGTTAAATAATGTATAATAGCGACCATAAAAATATTTTGCTTCAGTGGTAAGCAAAATTAAATTCTGTGTTTTGTTGTTTTAAAAGTGTGTGTGCATTAAATCAAATAGTATAAATGCCTGTCTAGTTAAAAATATAAAGCTTATGTACATTTTTTGTGCGTCACAGGTAAAACCAGTTTGTGTGTAATTCTACTAAACTTGTTTAAATAATCTGTTGTCGTTTACTGTATCGGATTTGTAAAATTATTTCTATTTAAGCATTTGTTTCTCTTAAGTACCTCTCTAAAGGCCATCTACATACTTTTAAGATTGTTGGACTTTTCTGCAAACAGTTTTGAAAAAAAAATTGTGATGTAAAAATATTTGTGTTTGAAATGTCTATTATACCGTACAGTTTTTTTTTTTTAATTTGTCTTTCTTGGAAGTAAATCGTGCGCACGTTGGTTTAATTTATAGTGCTCTTTTTAAATTTCTTTGTCTTTTATAACATAATGAACATTGTCTATTGGTGTGAAACAAAATGTATGAATTACATGTGAAATAAATACATGTTTTTTAATGTGTAATTATGTAACGATTTCTTGTATAGTGCCTTTTTCTACCACGTCCAAATAAAATATATGCTACCTGCATGATAACTCATTGCCATGACACAAGTGAAACAATTATAAAGGAGATTATTCCATCTTATAAAGTCACGAACACTTTTTTTTAAATAATACATAATATGTATGTATTTCGAAACGCTTTTACAACTATCATTGACAGATGCGAGTTATAAAAAATACATAACATCGATTCGGAAAATATATTTAACTTCGGCAAGATTTGTTTGCAGAATAAGGTAAGTTCGTGTTTCTTGGAGGATATGTAACGTTTAATATCCACGTGACTTCGAAAATTACGATGTAATGTCACTTTTCCCATTTCATGTAAAAGTTTGTGTTTTTAGCAAAAACAAAGTAATGCATTTTATCTTTTTTTTTACTTATGAACTACTAAACACGCGTAAAAAATATGCTACCATTACGATAAACATACTTTTCGCGTCATTTGACATTTGAGTTGAATGAAACGTTGTGTGTAGCAACTGTTAGCTCGCGCGGCGCTCCGCTCGTACGGGGAAGGCAGGCAGGCAGGTAGCAATGCTGTCGAGACATCCCGACCCGTACCGCGCCGTCATGAGGAGCGAATGACCATGGAGTGAGGGAGGGTAAACCGAGTCCATCCCCTCCACCGACATCATTTCGCCAGGACGCGCTCCTAGTAGGCCACTCCTCCAAGGCTAAACTCCGCCCAAGCTTGAAGTATTTTGTGCTGCTCGCGCCGGATTCTGAGTAGCCGCTTCTCTATATACCACTCTTAAGGCCGGGCGCATTAGTGGGAGGGGGGCGCCTGTCGGTAGCGCGGCCGGAGCCGACAAGGGGCTCGGTTACACTAACCGCACAATCAACGAGCTGCGGCGCGCGCGTAGCACGAGCAGACTGAGAATAAACATTCACAGCAGGCTGAAATTCTAAGTTTTTAGGCTTATAAAACCGCGATGTAGATGAAATGGGGAATTCCTCCTTATATTTTCTAACAGCGAGCAAGCGATTCTCCACTTCAGAGCTCCACTTGCGTAAAGCATTCAAAGTTGTGGGAGGACTAAGCATGGCGCTATGTTGAAGCACAAGCGGAGAGACATTCCCTAATATAGTTTGTACTAACTCCGTTTCTGTGAGGTTTAAATTAAGAACGGCCGCAAAATTGGCCACGGAATTAATAAACTGAAGAGTGGGCTCGTTAGGCAATTGAAACCTAAATACTAAGTCCCGTTTACAGCTCTCAAGCACACGTGGAGGACAGGCAAATTGCAAAACTGAGCTCTTGAACTGAGCAAAAGAAAGATTCTGAGTAATTGCGTCAGTAAGTAATTGCAGAAATGCGGCTCCACAGAGACTCAGCAGGGCCTTTAACAATTCTGCCTCACTAACTAATTTCAGCCCTTCAAGACGTGATGCCGCACTTAAAAAATCCAAAACAGCTCGTGGCTCGCAGCTATCAAGCCGAGGAAGAAGCTTAAGGTTAGAAAAAAATATTTTTGTATTAAATTTTGAGTTCAAGGCGGGGCCAGAAGGGGGTGGGAACTGCCGAGACGGTACCTCATCAGACGATTCACAGGAGTTACGAACATGCTGGACGAGTAGGCTCCTCAAAAATGCAACAGTAGCGCCCTCCTCGAAGGAAACGCCCTCCTCGGAGAGGGTTTGAACCAGCTCGTCACGGCGTAGACGATACACCCATCCCGTGACCGGTGACCCCATGGTGCATGCAAGACAAAAGAGAAAAACAAACACTTTAATTCTCAGCATAACACAGCAGAGTTGCGCAGTTGAAGGCTTCCATGAGCTTCATAGGAAAGTGTAACAGGTGAAGTACATTCACGTGAACCTTCAACTGCGTGTAACACTATCCTTAAAAATACTAAAATACATTATGCTGAGTAAATAGTGTTCAAAAGGGTAATCTAACAATTATAGCCAAGGATGGATTCAAAGGTTAAAGTAGCAAATAGTGAATTTAAATACATATCGTTTAATCCTGGGCAAAAGCCTCACGTTAACCTTATACAAATTTATCATTCTTTCACATACAAGAGTAATACTGATAGCAAGAAAAATTAGCGGTACAAATGCCAGGGCAAAATACGTGAACACATATCCATGTTTTCTTTAGGATTAAATACTTAATACATAATAGAAACTTGATAGATACACAGGGATAATGAATGTCGTGAACACAGACATGCCTCATTAGAGAATACAAAAAACGTCAAATGAACATGCAGGAGACCGCGGCCTAACCTACACTAGGCGGTATAAGCTTACTGTAAAACATGATAAAGCATGATATAAAAATAAAACTCACAAATTAATACATTAAATTCATTACGAAAAAACAAGTCCTAACGAAGACTGTAGACCAGACGGGGAGAAACGTCAAACAAACTATACATTGTATTAATACAAAACGAGCAAGGAAAACAATAAATGCCAAATTGAATTTAGACGGTGACGGCCGAAATAAGAATTTATAGTAGAGCTATTACCAAGTACCGATTACATTACTGTAAGGGTCACCACCTTACAACACTTACGTGCATTCTCCCCGCTGTCACACTCTCTCTCTAAAGCAAGTATCTGACTACATGCTTAATTCACGACCAGCACCGACTGTGTGCTAACGAACAAGAAGAGCCTTCAAGGCATTACACCTAGTTTTAATTAAGCAAGGGGGCGCCACGCGCATGCGCGGACACCTCACGAGGGGAAGTCAGACACAGCACTGGACGCAGAGAGGGGGGGGAAAGTAGGAAGGGAAGGAGCGCCGAAGCCCGCCGCGCGGCGCGAAGTTCAAGTGACGCGCACCGACCACTTCACGTTCTTAGTGAGAGTCTACATCACAAAATGAGTAACTATGCTAAATTTCAAGTCAATCGGGTGTATAGTTTTAGAGATCTCGTGATGAGTGAGTCAGTGAGTGGTATTTCGCTTATATATATATATATATATATATATATATATATATATATATATATATATATACATACATATATATACAAGTCCTTGTCAGAATTGTAAGGGGAGAGAAAAATTATTGATGGTCCGTAAAATGAAAATTAATTAAAAATAATAAAAATAATTCTAGTAAAAGAAAAAAAAACCAATTAAACACAGAGAGGAAAAAAACAATAGTTTAGGTTTGCGATTTAAAGTGACAAAAAGTATTTAAATACTAATTGAACTCTTATGAGGGTACTGATTGCTTCGTTGTTAATATCACACGGGTGTTTTTTATTTCTATGGGGAAATTAAGAATGATAAGGCATCTAGTGCGTGGCAACAATGTTAATAGGCAATAGGAAATAAACTTCTAGCGCCTGCGGCATTTTCAACACACACTTCGTACATGTACTGCATGTTGTATCTAACCCCCTCCAATGCATTTGATTCTAAATTAGACTTTTAGTAAGGATCCCTAATGTTATTGATAATATAATATAGCCTAGAGCCTTCCTCCATAAATGTACTATCCAAAACTGAAAGAATTTTTCAAATTGGACCAGTGGTTCCTGAGATTAGCGCGTTCAAACAAACAAACAAACAAACTCTTAAGCTTTATAATATTAGTATAGATGGAAGTCGGCCAGTGTCGTACGCAAGCAAACCACGCGCGGGAGGGTCACCCGGCAGTTTAGCTGTAACAGGACAAGGTTGATCTCTTGTTGTGAAATGGTTCGGAGCCACGGTGGTTAGTGTGGACCACGGCTCCCACCTAATTACTCACGCAACAGAACGATTCGATCAAAGTGACAACACTGAAGACTCTCCCGCGACACGAACTGCGTGTACTCCAGACCGTGGCTTCATGGAGACTGCTGGAGACAGGGAAGAGATTTGAGAGGGGTGGGAATATCTACCCACGTCAATTACATGCAAGCAAAATGTTACTATTCTTATGTAGACATACAGACCAAGAGTCCTACGGCATTCCTTTATAATTAAATTGCATTTATCATTAACTTAACAGGTTTTACGATTTACATGATTATTTATGTTATGAATAATTACTTGCTACTAGAGCCAAACGGAAGATTGTTCGTCACTTGCTTGGACTGTTCCACTTAATATTACATATTTAAACTTCCCCCATATGATAGTGCTGAAGGCGGTACCCACAAATAATGAGTGTTGGTATAATATATAGCCCTGAAGGGGCCACACTCATCCTTATATTTTTGGAGTGTTTTACACCAGATTAAAATGATGGGTACATTCACTGGGCCCTCCCTACCGTCGACCACGGACCCTGCGCGAATGCGAAGCTAGGATGCCTGCCGCCAGCGGGGACGGATGTTAGCGGGGTGCGGTCCAGGCTGGGACCATAGGAGGTATGATGTCATGTAATAACAAATTGGTTGTCTGTAAAGTCGGTTTACGGACGATAGTTTAACGTGACAACGTCATAACAAAACATTGATGAAATGATTGCATACTTTTATGAATAAAATTGAATGAATTTTTATTGAATTATCACTATTTTTATGGATACAAAGAATGAGTGAAATGAAATTTACAATTTAATTAATAAATTTACTTTTATTTGCACTCATTAATTCAAATAAGTTTATTACTTTAACCAAGAGATTATTTTAACTATTACTTTTATACATGTTTGCTATTTTTCTTCTTCTAATTTATGTTATTCTGTTAAGGATAGGACGATGATAGGAAAAGTAGGAAACGAATGGGAGTGTTTCAAGTTTAATGTGCTTCGAAAAAGTCAAATCGAGTGGAAGAGAGATAGATGCGGCGCAAGCGTACAATGAGCGTAACGGGAAACAGCGTAACGGGACACTTTTTCGTGCGTGCAGGCGGCGTTCATCGATTTATTAGACGTCACGTCAAAAACATCGCCCATATAAAGGAGTGACGGCAGACTCGGTTTGCCTCGCACGACTCGGAGAGCGAGAGAGAACGTCAGGAAGCCTCCCCCACTGCCCCGTCCAGTGTCCAAAATACCCCAAGTTCAGTCTCGCTCGTGAAACTTCTCGGTTGGAATGAAAGAACACCATTTTCCCAGGATTAATATAGTTGAATGATTTTATAGTATTTTAAAAGGTGCCCAACTAACCTTTCATTTTAGTTTCGGTCACCTAAGCCAGTATTCCAAAACACAAAAATAAGGATTTAGTGTTTACATACTACACCTTTTCCCTAACCATGTTCCGAGTGCACGATATGACTCGGCCAGTTCCATATATTTAGGGGATGGATTTCGGTGTCTTATCCCTGACCTTTCTGTGTTCCAAATTGCAGAGATCACTTTTTCGTTAATTTTGTCCAGATGGCGGACCCATGTTTGGCGCCATTAACTCATATATACTCCATTTTATCAATTTCGAGGGACGAATCAAACGTATTGGTGTGCCAAATGAAACTTTATGGTAGCGAAACCATCCTGGAATATAGTTTGAACATTTAATGGTCAAAGAAGAAATAATCGCAACTTAAAAAAGTACTTGAAAAAATTGTAATAACACCATTTTATCTAGGACTTTTGCCGTAGCAGTTGTATCGACGGTTGCCAAACGTCCGACAGAATGCATTAAAACCAGTTTCTAGACTCTTGCAGGGCACCGTTTATTAAAACTGTTGCCGATTTGATTCCTTACTGGGATTCGGTTTGGACACGTTCTGGAATACGGCCCGCGAGTTATATCACGGATGTAATCCAACAAGGCAGTGCTCATTCGCTTACTTACCCAAACGTCTTGGAATACTGGTCCTAGACGTGCGAAAAATGCTCTTCTGGGGAGGAGGAATCAAGATAAAAAAAAAATTAGGGAATTTTTTTTCCAAAAAAAAAAAATATTTAATGCACGAATGTGGATTATCATGGAGTTTGACTCGGGTTCAATGAATCTTACGTTTTCCAGAAAGATGCTCTTTTTATAGCGTACGTATTAAATGATAAGAATGAAAATACGGCATACTTTAAGAAATAAATTTAGAAAATTTTAACAATTGCAGACCAAACCTAATTAAACGGTGAATTATCTCATACGAGCGGCAAATATCACATATTTGGGAGCTTACCGCATGGTAATCAGCATCATATGTAGATGTAAAGTTTTTTTTATAATTTACATTTACATTTAAAAAAAACTTTACAGACAAAAACCTATCGTTTTGTAATTTCTGCTGTTAATCGTATTCCAAGTACTTAAATTATTTTAAGCAAATGTAACTAAATACACACCTACTGTATTCTTGTTACATAAAGAACTTATTTACACTATCTACTGCCTATTCTTGTCTATATGCTTTAGGCAAAATATAATGGGCAAGTATTTTTAAAAAAAATTTATAAAATGCAGTCCACTTGGTTCACGAAAAAGAAGAGTCATAGTTTGGAGACATCGTGCAGTAAAAAGCTAATATGGACTTTCCCTTCTTTTTTTGCACAGATTAAAAAAAACACTTCAAATATTAAAAACCAATGAATTTGTTGTGCGTAAACCCAATTTCGTAAATTCTTCTACAAAAATCAAACATTTCAGCAATGTTGCTAGAGGTATTCATAAGAATGGTATACATTTTAAAAAAGAAGCGTTTTTTAGGTTTTGTAATAATCAAGTCATGGAATCTTTTGTGAAAGCTCTATCTCACTTCTTATGTAATACTGGCTCAGCGCAGTTATATATATTTCTTAACTATTTATCTTTCTTCTGTGTCCCAACAACGAATGGATTTTCCATGAATTAAACGATAGTACGGTGTGACTATACGCACGACAAAGGTGTTTATAGGAGGCGCTTGGAATTTTCGGTTTGTCTTCCGTAAGGAACTTGAGTAAATTGAAGGTATTTAAATGAGAGTGAGCTCTCTCGGTAAGTAATTCAGTATATCCTACAATCTCACAACATCAAATATTGTTCAACAGTTTACACATTTTATGCCTGTGAAATTATTTATCCATTTGACTTGTGACAAGTTCGTCCAAGTAAAAAATTTATTTTAGGCTAAGAGTTTAATGAGTGTTTGCTTTTTGGCTAAGTGAAGTTAAATTTTATTGTTATTCAGTTCATAATTATAAGACTTATTTTAGAGGTGTGCAAATAATCCAATAATATTTTGGTATTGAGTATATTTTAGTAAATATTAAAGGGTTTAAAGCTATTATAAATTATCTTAGATAGTTAACAGTATTGTAATAGAATAATTATATATATAGGTATTAAATATTTTGCGACAATCCAAATATTTGCAAACCAGACGTAATAAGCAAACATAAATATAACGAAAAAATGTTAATAAATATTTCTGAGACTTAGTACCCCGTACTAAAAACCACCATCTTTAAAACATTTAGATTTTTATCAAACCTGTGGTTTGAAAAAATATATACCGTGTGACAGAAACAGAATAGTGTTGTGTAGATCAGGAACCATGTACATCAAATCAAAGTAGAGTTACAAATAATCAAATCAAGTTTAGTTTAATTTTCACTACAAGTGTCACACTTCTCATGTTAGTGTGAATTTAATGCAGTTTCAAATTCTTAATTAATTTTAAGGTGAATGCATAAGCTTAAACTAGATGTTAGCGTTTTACCTTTGTAATAAGCCGCCCAATGAATACTTCTGTGATGTATATATTTTTTAAAAATGATTGGTTACAGTGGACCATAATAAAATTGTAAGAACATGTTCAATTTTGTATTTTTAATTATTTAACATGAAGTTTTAAAATTATCCTAAAAGCATAAAGATGTGTTACTAAGCGTATTATTAAGAAATACATACCTATTATATAAATATTTTGATTTTATTTTAATTTCATAAATTTTTTTTAATAATTTATTTGGCGTAATGCTATGGAGTAACTGCATCCGCTACAAAAAAGTTTTCTAATTATTCAAATAATAAATCTTTGATGTAGATGCCAGACAAAAGAAACGTCCATGTTAACTTGTAGGTACATAGTAGTATAGATTTTCCTAAACGACACAAATTAAAAATATTTTTAAATTATTATATATATATGTTTTAAATTTAAAAATTGTTATTCCAATACTGGAGTGAATGTTGAAACTCTGTGTCGTGCCTCAAGCATTGTTATTTACATTCGAGACTTGACCGCATTTAAATTTTAAACAGCGACTCTGGGAGGAAAAACTACTTTCCTAGCTATTCACAACTAGTAACATTTCAATGAATCATTGTACGTAACATAAAATGTAGCCTGCATTATATATCAATAGCGATTTTCGTAATTTTTGTAACTCTACAGACACTGCAGATTTATGACGGGCATGTGGATATAAAAAAAAATAATTAAACACATCAGTTTGAAATATATATATTAACTATGTACTAATTCTTTGATAACTATACTTCAAAACATAATTTCCAATAAATTATTTTGTATTTTTTGGAAGAATGTTTATTCCAAAAATAACCGATTACGTCATTTTGCAGTTAATAAACTAGTTTTTCAGTAAATAATTTTTTTTTAAATTTTATCGGTCCAAAGTTTTATTTGTAAGTAATAATTGTATTCGTTGTTATTTGAGTTCTGTACAGACATGAAAACCATGTTTTCTATCAATATATTAATAAATGTGAATTCATTTTAAAAAAAAAACGTTTAGCGTATATATGTGCTTTTGGTAAAATTTCCACAACGGTATAGTTTTTCTCTGTCCTGGAGTATTTGCAGAAATATTTATTCGTAAATTAAATGGTAGCTGCAGACAGATGTATTCAATAGAGATGTGCTCTAGAGAAGAGACCAATCAAATCTAAAAATAAGGTATGCAAAATGTTTATTTTACTTCAGCATGACAGCAATCAATAATTAATATTAGTGTTTTAAGAATTCCTCAACAAAGTAATAGTACACAATGCACTTTTGTAGAACATCTGGTTGTTAGGTATTTTAGTGTATTTATGCATTGGTGAATTTTTTAGACAGTAGGATGTTATATACAATTTAAGTTTTTTTAGTGGTAAATAGGTATCAAAATATCCGTCCAGTGCTTTGCATGAAAGTGTTAGATTTTAGAACATATACATAGTTTTTAAATATTTTTTCTTAGTAGTAAACAAAAAGTAGGCATGGCCCACAGCATCGCTAAGATGTAGGCCTATTAGAGTACATAGTGTAAATTTCTAAATATAATAGATTATTTAGATTTTAAAAATTCTGAGAAAACTGATATAGTTTATAGAGTTAATTGCAACTGAATTATAAATATTTATTGTGATTAACAGGTTTACAAATTTTAGATAAAGCATTTTTTCAAAAAAATTCAGATAAATGTTTTTTTAATGTATGTCTATGAATCAAATTAGCCATAAAAATAATCAGCCGAAAAATAAAATGAATCCTGGATGCAACATTATTTAAACTATTCCTTACATATTTGTGGACTTCTTTAACAAACGTGTTAAAAAAAGGTATTACATTTTTTAAATTAGTTTTCAAATACCGATGGAGTTAAAAAAAAGGCACATTAAATAACAATAGCGATCTTCAGTTTCGTCTCGTATATTTATTGACTAAATATATATATTATTGAAATTAAAATATTTACTAACTTTATTTAATTGTTTCGCAAAAATAATTTAGATGAGTTGTGAGTTGTTTATTAAATATTAACAAAAGTAGTTTTAAAATTTGTTTTAATATTTACTCAGAAATTTAGGGATAGTTGTAGCATCACGATTTTTTGTAGTACTAAATAGAGCTGAACCTATTGATTCCTCAGGCATGGCTATCTTAATGATACGCTAAAAGTTATAGTTTTATCTAAACTTAGTTTATAATGTATTAATTCTTTTACAATACAATAGGTACTATTTAATGATATGTGCATGCACCTTCTGTGCTTTTTCGTACGTATATGCGATTAGTGTAATCAAAAAACCAAGAAGCTTGATTCATTCTATATCATATTAAAAATGTCTATAAAGTTATTTTCTTAGTATGGTGATAGTCGTTTGCTAAGAGATATAGTCATGACTACCATGCAAACACAAAATGAAAATGTAATAAACTGTCTTCTAGTGTGTGAAGCTTCTGGTCTTACTAAGTCATGCAGAATGAGTAAGTACCAGGTGCACAAATTCAAGTTCAAAAGAAATATTTTAATAGGTGCCAGAAAATTTGTAACATTTCTCGGTGGGCTCCAAATTTTACGCATGCATAATTGAAAATAGAACTAGTTTTCTAAAAACTTAGCAATAGGCGTGTTTTTCCCGCTCCTAACTTTTTTCTTGAAGAATGGGTTATAAAATGTAACCTTTACTTTGTAGTGGGTATGAACTAGGTAAGCAATGTCATTAAATTATGAAGTATAAGTGGGGAATAGATTACAATCTATGATTTTTAAAAATCTATATTCTCGGTTTCAGTGAAGATATCCTCATTTTTGGCTAAGGAAATCATTGAACACAACAGTCCCCGAAATAAAATAAAAATTGTGTCCAACCATTAATACAGCTGCAGTTCCCAAAGCGACCTAAATTATTTCTCCTCCAAGATTTTTTTATTAAAAAAGGCTTGATCATTATCAAAGCGCAACAACTTCATACAGTCTGTAAAGTTATTGTGAACAAAAATTATATCTTTAAAAAAAATTTTAAGTGATTGGAAGAATTTTAAAAATTTATTAAAATAAGTTTAAGAGAAACATTTTAGTCAATAAAATTTTGTGTTGATAATAAGGTTTCTTTAATGAAAAATTCCTGTGACAGAGCATAAAAAACCTATAGAATTTATGAATTAACAAGTCATATAAGGCGTAGTACAAAATATTCCAAAAATATTTGTTGCAAAAATAGCCCATAAATTTAAGTGCTTTTTCTTCAGTTTCTTATGATAAAAAATATACTTATATTGCATTATAAATTTAATGAAATTCACGTAATCACATTAGTAATGGCCCCAACTAAATAATTTTAAATAGGTCCTACCAGTTAAAATACTTGGGAGCATTAAACAAGTTATTTAGTAATGGTTAAGTGGGTCATTATAATATACTTTGTTTCTAATGCTAAATTATATTGTTCCCACCACGTATCTGCTTAGCTTTTATTCATAATGGCTTTTTTTTAGTTTAACCACATAAGCAAGGCTTAGGAGTCTAATTAAATTTTGGAGGTCAAGATGCAGTTCTAATGAAAGCTGGTCCCAATTTTGAATTTAAAAAAAAAAATTCCACAAATAATTTTTACATTTTTTTCTTTCTTAGTTTAAGTTAAAGGGAAAACCCATTTTTTTAACCGGTTAGAAAATAGTTTTTAGTAACATTATTAGTGTTATAGACTTAAAAAAGAATAATATAATGTTTAACAGGGAAAAATAAATATTCAGCGACTTATAATCAACGTTAATGCATCCCCTTAAGTAATGATTGAATCATATCCCTCGTATTAATGCAAAATTCCCTGTACACTTTGTTAAGTGATCTAATTGGATTTTACATTTGTAATATTTAGAGGTGCTTCTATTTTTAATATCGCTTTTAAACCAAAACTACGTAGTGCACTGTGAAGACAAGAACAGTTCCTCCAAATGGCTGTCCTGGGAAAGAGTGTCTGAGAGCACAGGAAGGGTGACGGCTTGCAGCAGACGCCGCTGGCCGACTGCGGCTCGCAACGCCACCTGGACGAGCTCATCGAGCACCGCTGCCGCCGCCTGGGCAAGTCGGGCTCCAGCAAGGGCAGCGCGCTGCACCTCGCGCAGTGGATCAAGGGCCAGCTGGGCGGCGCCGGGGGCCCCCTCACGCCCGAGGACGAGCCCGAGCCCGAGGTGTGGTCGCCCGAGACTCTGCGCCGGCGCAGCGAGCAGCTCAACCTCTTCGCCGTCAGCGCGCTCGGCGGCCGCAACGAGAGCCGCTGCGAGGAGATCGACATGTCCGACACCGAGCGGAGCCAGACCCTCAGCACCTCCGACAGCCAGGTAGCGCCTTCCTTATGGTCCTCCCAACATCCTGGTAGCCCGGCCACAAGCACCTTCCTCAAACATGTCACCCATCACTGTGTCCGACACCAGGCGGAGCCAGACCCTCAGCACCTCCGACAGCCAGGTAGCGCCTTCCTCCTGGTCCTCCCAACATACTGGTAGCCCGGCCACAAGCACGTTCCTCAAACATGTCACCCATCACTGTGTCCGACACCAGGCGGAGCCAGACCCTCAGCACCTCCGACAGCCAGGTAGCGCCTTCCTCCTGGTCCTCCCAACATCCTGGTAGCCCGGCCACAAGCACGTTCCTCAAACATGTCACCCATCACTGTGTCCGACACCAGGCGGAGCCAGACCCTCAGCACCTCCGACAGCCAGGTAGCGCCTTCCTCCTGGTCCTCCCAACATCCTGGTAGCCCGGCCACAAGCACGTTCCTCAAACATGTCACCCATCACTGTGTCCGACACCAGGCGGAGCCAGACCCTCAGCACCTCCGACAGCCAGGTAGCGCCTTCCTCCTGGTCCTCCCAACATCCTGGTAGCCCGGCCACAAGCACGTTCCTCGAACATGTCACCCATCACTGTGTCCGACACCAGGCGGAGCCAGACACTCAGCACCTCCGACAGCCAGGTAGCGCCTTCCTCCTGGTCCTCCCAACATCCTGGTAGCCCGGCCACAAGCACCTTCCTCAAACATGTCACCCATCACTGTGTCCGACACCAGGCGGAGCCAGACCCTCAGCACCTCCGACAGCCAGGTAGCGCCTTCCTCCTGGTCCTCCCAACATCCTGGAAGCCCGGCCACAAGTACCTTCCTCAAACATGTCACCCATCACTGTGTCCGACACCAGGCGGAGCCAGACCCTCAGCACCTCCGACAGCCAGGTAGCGCCTTCCTCCTGGTCCTCCCAACATCCTGGTAGCCCGGCCACAAGCACCTTCCTCAAACATGTCACCCAACACTGTGTCCGACACCAGGCGGAGCCAGACCCTCAGCACCTCCGACAGCCAGGTAGCGCCTTCCTACTGGTCCTCCCAACATCCTGGAAGCCCGGCCACATGTACCTTCCTCAAACATGTCACCCATCACTGTGTCCGACACCAGGCGGAGCCAGACCCTCAGCACCTCCGACAGCCAGGTAGCGCCTTCCTCCTGGTCCTCCCAACATCCTGGTAGCCCGGCCACAAGCACCTTCCTCAAACATGTCACCCATCACTGTGACCGACACCAGGCGGAGCCAGACCCTCAGCACCTCCGACAGCCAGGTAGCGCCTTCCTCCTAGTCCTCCCACCATGCTGGTAGCCCGGCCACAAGTACCTTCCTCAAACATGTCACCCATCACTGTGTCCGACACCAGGTGGAGCCAGACCCTCAGCACCTCCGACAGCCAGGTAGCGCCTTCCTCCTGGTCCTCCCAACATCCTGGTAGCCCGGCCACAAGCACCTTCCTAAACATGTCACCCATCACTGTGTCCGACACCAAGCGGAGCCAGACCCTCAACACCTCCGACAGCCAGGTAGCGCCTTCCTCCTGGTCCACCCACCATCCTGGTAGCCCGGCCACAAGCACCTTCCTCAAACATGTCACCCATCACTGTGTCCGACACCAGACGGAGCCAGACCCTCAGAACCTCCGACAGCCAGGTAGCGCCTTCCTCCTGGTCCTCCCAATATCCTGGTAGCCCGGCCACAAGCACCTTCCTCAAACATGTCACCCATCACTGTGTCCAACACCAGGCGGAGCCAGACCCTCAGCACCTCCGACAGCCAGGTAGCGCCTTCCTCCTGGTCCTCCCATTATCCTGGTAGCCCGGCCACAAGCACCTTCCTCAAACATGTCACCCATCACCATGTCCGACACCAGGCGGAGCCAGACCCTCAGCACCTCCGACAGCCAGGTAGCGCCTTCCTCCTGGTCCTCCCATTATCCTGGTAGCCCGACCACAAGCACCTTCCTCAAACATGTCACCAATCACTGTGTCCGACACCAGGCGGAGCCAAACCCTCAGCACCTCCGACAGCCAGGTAGCGCCTTCCTCCTGGTCCTCCCACCATCCTGGTAGCCCGGCCACAAGTACCTTTCTCAAACATGTAACCCATTACTGTATCCGACACCAGGCGGAGCCAGACCCTCAGCACCTCCGACAGCCAGGTAGCGCCCTCCTCCTGGTCCTCCTAACATCCTGGTAGCCCGGCCACAAGCACCTTCCTCAAACATGTCACCCATCACTGTGTCCGACACCAGGCGGAGCCAGACCCTCAGTACCTCCGACAGCCAGGTAGCGCCTTCCTCCTGGTCCTCCCACCATCCTGGTAGCCTGGCGACAAGCACCTTCCTCAAACATGTCACCCATCACTGTGTCCGACACCTGACGGAGCCAGACCCTCAGCACCTCCGACAGCCAGGTAGCGCCTTCCTCCTGGTCCTCCCACCATCCTGGTAGCCTGGCGACAAGCACCTTCCTCAAACATGTTACCCATCACTGTGTCCAACACCAGATGGAGCCAGACCCTCAGCACCTCCGACAGCCAGGTAGCGCCTTCCTCCTGGTCATCCCAACATCCTGGTAGCCCGGCCACAAGCACCTTCCTCAAACATGTCACCCATCACTGCGTCCGACACCAGGCGGAGCCAGACCCTCAGCACCTCCGACAGCCAGGTAGCGCCTTCCTCCTGGTCCTCCCACCATCCTTATAGCCAGGCCACCAGCTACTTCCTCAAACATGTCACCCATCACTGTGTCCGACACCAGGCGGAGCCAGACCCTAAGCACCTCCGACAGCCAGGTAGCGCCTTCCTCCTGGTCCACCCACCATCCTGGTAGCCTGGCCACAAGCAACTTCCTCAAACATGTCACCCATCACTAGTCCGACACCAGGCGGAGCCAGACCCTCAGCACCTCCGACAGCAAGGTAGCGCCTTCCTCCTGGACCTCCCAACATCCTGGTAGCCCGGCCACAAGCACCTTCGTTAAACATGTCACCCATCACTGTGTCCGACACCAGGTGGAGCCAGACCCTCAGCACCTCCGACAGCCAGGTAGCGCCTTCCACCTGATCCTCCCAACATCCTGGTAGCCCGGCCACAAGCACCTTCCTCAAACATGTCACCCATCACTGTGTCCGACACTAAACGGAGCCAGACCCTCAGCACCTCCGACAGCCAGGTAGCGCCTTCCTCCTGGTCATCCCAACATCCTCTGGCCCGGCCACAAGCACCTTCCTCAAACATTTCACCCATCACTGTGTCCGACACCAGGCGCAGCCAGACCCTCAGCACCTCCGACAGCCAGGTAGCGCCTTCCTCCTGGTCCTCCTAACATCCTGGTAGCCCGGCCTTAAGCACCTTCCTCAAACATGTCACTCATCACTGTGTCCGACACCAGGCGGAGCCAGACCCTCAGCACTTTCGACAGCCAGTTAGCGCCTTCCTCCTGGTCCTCCCAACTTCCTGGTAGCCCGACCATAAGCACCTTCCTCAAACAGGTCACCCATCACAGTGTCCGACACCAGGCAGAGCCAGACCCTCAGCACCTCCGAGAGCCAGGTAGAGCCTTACTCCTGGTCCTCTCACCATCCTGGTAGCCCGGTCACAAGCACCTTCCTCAAACATGTCACCCATCACTGTGTCCGACACCAGGCGGAGTCAGACCCTCAGCATCTCATACAGCCAGGTAGCGCCTTCCTCCTGGTCCTCCCAATATCCTGGTAGCCCGGCCACAAGCACCTTCCTCAAACATGTAACCTTCACTGTGTCCGACACCAGGCGGAGCCAGACCCTCAGCACCTTCGACAGACAGGTAGCGCCTTCCTCCTAGTCCTCCCAACATCCTGGTAGCCCGGCCACAAGCACCTTCCTCAAACATGTCACCCATCACTGTGTCCGACACCAGGCGGAGCCAGACCCTCAGCACCACCGACAGCCAGGTAGCGCCTTCCTCCTGGTCCTCCCAACATCCTGGTAGCCTGGCCACAAGCACCTTTCTCAAACATGTCACCCATCACTGTGTCCGACACCAGGCGGAGCCAGAACCTCAGCACCTCCGACAGCAAGGTAGCGCCTTCCTTCTGGTCCTCCTAACATCCTGGTAGCCCGGCCACAAGCACCTTCCTCAAACATGTCACCCATCACTGTGTCCGACACCAGGCGGAGACACACACTCAGCACCTCCGACAGCCAGGTAGAGCCTTCCTCCTAGTCATCCCAACATCCTGGTAACCCGGCCACAAGCACCTTCCTCAAACATGTCACCCATCACTGTGTCTGACACCAGGCGGAGCCAGACCCTCAACACCTCCGCCAGCCAGGTAGAGCCTTCCTCCTGGTCCTCCCAACATCCTGGTAGCCCGGTCACAAGCACCTTCCTCAAACATGTAACCTTCACTGTGTCCGACACCAGGCGGAGCCAGACCCTCAGCACCTTGACAGACAGGTAGCGCCTTCCTCCTTGTCCTCCCAACATACTGGTAGCCCAGCCACAAGCAACTTCCTCAAAAATGTCATTAATCACTGTGTCCGACACCAGGCGGATCCAGACCCTCAGCACCTCCGACAGCCAGGTAGCGCCTTCCTCCTGGTCCTCCCAACATCCTGGTAGCCCGGCCACAAGCACCTTCCTCAAACATGTCACCCATCACTGTGTCCGACACCAGGCGGAGACAGACCCTCAGCACCTCCTACAGTCAGGTAGCGCCTTCCTCCTGGTCCTCCCAATATCCTGGTAGCCCGGCCACAAGCACCTTCCTCAAACATGTAACCGTCACTGTGTCCGACACCAGGCGGAGCCAGACCCTCAGCACCTTCGACAGACAGGTAGCGCCTTCCTCCTAGTCCTCCCAACATCCTGGTAGCCCGGCCACAAGCACCTTCCTCAAACATGTCACCCATCACTGTGTCCGACACCAGGCGGAGCCCGACCCTCAGCACCACCGACAGCCAGGTAGCGCCTTCCTCCTGGTCCTCCCAACATCCTGGTAGCCCGGAAACAAACACCTTTCTCAAACATGTCACCCATCACTGTGTCCGACACCAGGCGGAGCCAGACCCTCAGCACCTCCGACAGCCAGGTAGCGCCTTCCTTCTGGTCCTCACAACATCCTGGTAGCCCGGCCACAAGCACCTTCCTCAAACATGTCACCCAACACTGTGTCCGACACCAGGCGGAGCCAGACTCTCAGCACCTCCGACAGCCAGGTAGAGCTTTCCTCCTGGTCATCTCAACATCCTGGTAGCACGGCCACAAGCACCTTCCCCAAACATGTCACCCATCGCTGTGTCCGACACCAGGCGGAGCCAGACCCTCAGCACCTCCGACAGCCAGGTAGAGCCTTCCTCCTGGTCCTCCCACCATCCTGGTAGCCCGGTCACAAGCACCTTCCTCAAACATGTCACCCATCACTGTGTCCGACACCAGGCGGAGCCAGACCCTCAGCACCTCCGTTAGCCAT
Source organism: Bacillus rossius redtenbacheri (assembly GCF_032445375.1). Classification (NCBI taxonomy): domain Eukaryota; kingdom Metazoa; phylum Arthropoda; class Insecta; order Phasmatodea; family Bacillidae; genus Bacillus; species Bacillus rossius. The sequence continues at coordinate 46,165,838 of NC_086339.1, read as the reverse complement.
GTAGCGCCTTCCTTCTGGTCCTCCCAACATCCTGGTAGCCCGGACACAAGCACCTTCCTCAAACATGTCACCCATCATTGTGTCCGACACCAGGCGGATCCAGACCCTCAGCACCTCCGACAGCCAGGTAGCGCCTTCCTCCTGGTCCTCCCAACATCCTGGTAGCCCGGCCACAAGCACCTTCCTCAAACATGTCACCCATCACTGTGTCCGACACCACCTGGAGCCAGACCCTAAGCACCTCCGTTAGCCAGGTAGCGACTTCCTCTTGGTCCTCCCAACATCCTGGTAGCCCGGTCACAAAAGCCTTCCTCAAACATGTCACCCATCACTGTGTCCGACACCAGACGGAGCCAGACCCTCAGCACCTTCGACAGCCAGGTAGCGCCTTCCTCCTTGTCCTCCCACCATCCTGGTAGCCTGACGACAAGCACCTTCCTCAAACATGTGACTCATCACTGTGTCCGACACCAGATGGAGCCAGACCCTCAGCACCTCCGAGAGCCAGGTAGCGCCTTCCTCCTGGTCATCCCAACATCCTGGTAGCCCGGCCACAAGCACCTTCCTCAAACATGTCACCCATCACTGTGTCCGACACCAGGCGGAGCCAGACCCTCAGCACCACCGACAGCCAGGAAGCGCCTTCTCCTGGTCCTCCCACCATCCTTATAGCCAGGCCAACCGCTACTTCCTCAAACATGTCACCCATCACTGTGTCCGATACCAGGCGGAGCCAGACCCTCAGCACCTCCGAAAGCCAGGTAGCGCCTTCCTCCTGGTCCTCCCACCATCCTGGTAGCCTGGCCACAGCACCTTCCTCAAACATGTCACCCATCACCATGTCCGACACCAGGCGGAGCCAGACCCTCAGCACCTCCGACAGCCAGGTAGTGCCTTCCTCCTGGTCCTCCCACCATCCTGGTAGCCTGGCCACAAGCACCTTCCTCAATCATGTCACCCATCACTGTGTTCGACACCAGGCGGAGCCAGACCCTCAGCACCTCCGACAGCCAGGTAGCGCCTTCCTCCTGGTCCTCCCACCATCCTGGTAGCCTGGCCACAACACCTTCCTCAAACATGTCACCCATCACCATGTCCGACACCAGACGGAGCCAGACACTCAGCACCTCCGACAGCCAGGTAGTGCCTTCCTCCTGGTCCTCCCACCATCCTGGTAGCCTGGCCACAAGCACCTTCCTCAATCATGTCACCCATCACTGTGTTCGACACCAGGCGGAGCCAGACCCTCAGCACCTCCGACAGCCAGGAAGCGCCTTCTCCTGGTCCTCCCACCATCCTTATAGCCAGGCCACCCGCTACTTCCTCAAACATGTCACCCATCACTGTGTCCGATACCAGGCGGAGCCAGACCCTCAGCACCTCCGAAAGCCAGGTAGCGCCTTCCTCCTGGTCCTCCCACCATCCTGGTAGCCTGGCCACAGCACCTTCCTCAAACATGTCACCCATCACCATGTCCGACACCAGGCGGAGCCAGACCCTCAGCACCTCCGACAGCCAGGTAGTGCCTTCCTCCTGGTCCTCCCACCATCCTGGTAGCCTGGCCACAAGCACCTTCCTCAATCATGTCACCCATCACTGTGTCCGACACCAGGCGGAGCCAGACCCTCAGCACCTCCGACAGCCAGGTTGCGCCTTCCTCCTGGTCCTCCCACTATCCTGGTAGCCTGGCCACAAGCACCTTCCTCAAACATGTCACCCATCACTGTGTCCGACACCAGGCGGAGCCAGACCCTCAGCACCTCCGACAGCCAGGTAGCGCCTTCCTCCTGGTCCTCCCACCATCCTGGTAGCCTGGCCAGAAGCACCTTCCTCAAACATGTCACCCATCACTGTGTCCGACACCAGGCGGAGCCAGACCCTCAGCACCTCCGACAGCCAGGTAGCGCCTTCCTCCTGGTCCTCCCACCATTCTGGTAGCCTGGCCACAAGCACCTTCCTCAAACATGTCACCCATCACTGTGTCCGACACCAGATGGAGCCAGACTCTCAGCACCTCCGACAGCCAGGTAGCGCCTTCCTCCTGGTCCACCCACCATCCTGGTAGCCTGGCCACAAGCACCTTCCTCAAACATGTCACTTATCACTAGTGCGACACCAGGCGGAGCCAGACCCTCAGCACCTCCGACAGCCAGGTAGCGCCTTCCTCCTGGTCCTCCCAACATCCTGGTAGCCCGGCCACAAGCACGTTCCTCAAACATGTTACCCATCACTGTGTCCGACACCAGGTGGAGCCAGACCCTCAGCACCTCCTACAGCCAGGTAGTGCCTTCCACCTGATCCTCCCAACATCCTGAAGCCCGGCCACAAAAACCTTCCTCAAACATGTCACCCATCACTGTGTCCGACACTAGACGGAGCCAGACCCTCAGCACCTCCGACAGCCAGGTAGCGCATTCATCCTGGTCATCCCAACATCCTGGTAGCCCGGCCACAAGCACCTTCCTCAAACATGTCACCCATCACTGTGTCCGACACCAGGCGCAGCCAGACCCTTAGCACCTCCGACAGCCAGGTAGCGCCTTCCTCCTGGTCCTCCTTACATCCTGGTAGCCCGGCCACAAGCACCTTCCTCAAACATGTCACCCATCACTGTGTCCGACACCAGGCGTAGCCAGACCCTCAGCACTTTCGACAGCCAGGTTGCGCCTTCCTCCTGGTCCTCCCAACTTCCTGGTAGCCCGACCATAAGCACCTTCCTCAAACATGTCACCCATAAGTGTGTCCGACACCAGGCGGAGCCAGACCCTCAGCACCTCCGAGAGCCAGGTAGAGCCTTCCTCCTGGTCCTCCCACCATCCTGGTAGCCCGGTCACAGGCACCTTCCTCAAACATGTCACCCATCACTGTGTCCGACACCAGGTGGAGTCAGACCCTCAGCATCTCCGACAGCCACTTAGCGCCTTCCTCCTGGTCCTCCCAATATCCTGGTAGCCCGGCCACAAATACCTTCCTCAAACATGTAACCTTCACTGTGTCCGACACCAGGCGGAGCCAGACCCTCAGCACCTTCGACAGACAGGTAGCGCCTTCCTCCTAGTCCTCCCAACATCCTGGTAGCCCGGCCACAAGCACCTTCCTCAAACATGTCACCCATCACTGTGTCCGACACCAGGCGGAGCCAGACCCTCAGCACCACCGACATCCAGGTAGCGCCTTCCTCCTGGTCCTCCCAACATCCTGGTAGCCCGGCCACAAGCACCTTTCTCAATCATGTCACCCATCACTGTGTCCGACACCAGGCGGAGCCAGACCCTCAGCACCTCCGACAGCCAGGTAGCGCCTTCCTTCTGGTCCTCCCAACATCCTGGTAGCCCGGCCACAAGCACCTTCCTCAAACATGTCACCCATCACTGTGTCCGACACTAGGCGGAGCCAGACCCTCAGCACCTCCGACAGCAAGGTAGAGCCTTCCTCCTGGTCATCTCAACATCCTGGTAGCACGGCCACAAGCACCTTTCCCTAACATGTCACCCATCACTGTGTCCGACACCAGGCGGAGCCAGACCCTCAGCACCTCCGACAGCCAGGTAGAGCCTTCCTCCTGGTCCTCCCACCATCCTGGTAGCCCGGTCACAAGCACCTTCCTCAAACATGTCACCCATCACTGTGTCCGACACCAGGTGGAGCCAGACCCTCAGCTCCTCCGTTAGCCAGGTAGCGCCTTCCTTCTGGTCCTCCCAACATCCTGGTAGCCCGGCCACAAGCACCTTCCTCAAACATGTCACCCATCACTGTGTCCGACACCAGGCGGATCCAGACCCTCAGCACCTCCGACAGCCAGGTAGCGCCTTCCTCCTGGTCCTCCCAACATCCTGGTAGCCCGGCCACAAGCACCTTCCTCAAACATGTCACCCATCACTGTGTCCGACACAAGCCGGAACCAGACACACAGCACCTCCGTTAGCCAAATAGCGCCTTCTTCCTGGTCTTCCCAACATCCTGGTAGCCCGGTCACAAGAGCCTTCCTCAAACATGTCACCCATCACTGTGTCCGACACCAGCCGGAGCCAGACCCTCAGCACCTCCGTTAGCCAGGTAGCGCCTTCCTTCTGGTCCTCCCAACATCCTGGTAGCCCGGCCACAAGAACCTTCCTCAACAATGTCACCCATCACTGTGTCCGACACCAGGCGGAGCCAGACCCTCAGCACCTCCGACAGCCAGGTAGCGCCTTCCTTCTGGTCCTCCCACCATCCTGGTATTCCGGCCACAAGTACCTTCCTCAAACATGTCACCCATCACTGTGTCCGACACCAGGCGGAGCCAGACCCTCAGCACCTCCGACAGCCAGGTAGCGCCTATCTCCTGGTCCTCCCACCATCCTGGTAGCCCGGCCACAAGCACCTTCCTCAAACATGTCACCCATCACTGTGTCCGACACCAGGCGGAGCCAGATCCTCAGCACCTCAGACAGCCAGGTAGCGCCTTCCTCCTGGTCCTCCCACCATCCTGGTAGCCTGGCCACAAGAACCTTCCTCAACCATGTCACCCATCACTGTGTCCGACACTAGGCGGAGCCAGACCCTCAGCACCTCCGACAGCCAGGTAGCGCCTTCCTTCTGGTCCTGCCAATATCCTGGTATCCCGGCCACAAGCACCTTTCTCAAACATGTCACCCATGTCTGTGTCCGACACCATGCGGAGCCAGACCTTCAGCACTTTCGACAGCCAGGTAGCGCCTTCCTCCTGGTCCTCCCAACATCCTGGTAGCCCGGCCACAAGCACCTTCCTCAAACATGTCACCTATCTTTGTGTCCGACACCAGGCGGAGCCAGACCCTAAGCACCTCCGTTAGCCAGGTAGCGCCCTCCTTCTGGTCCTCCTAACATCATGGTAGCCCGGTCACAAGCACCTTCTTCAAACATGTCACCCATCACTGTGTCCGACACCAGGCGGAGCCAGACACTCAGCACCTCCGACAGCCAGGTAAAGCCTTCCTCCTAGTCATCCCAACATCCTGGTAACCCGGCCACAAGCACCTTCCTCAAACATGTCACCCATCACTGTGTCTGACACCAGGCGGAGCCAGACCCTCAGCACCTCCGCCAGCCAGGTAGAGCCTTCCTCCTGGTCCTCCCACTATCCTGGTAGCCCGGTCACAAGCACCTTCCTCAAACATGTAACCTTCACTGTGTCCGACACTAGGCGAAGCCAGACCCTCAGCACCTTCGACAGACAGGTAGCGCCTTCCTCCTGGTCCTCCCAACATCCTGGTAGCCCGGCCACAAGCACCTTCCTCAAAAATGTCACCCATCACTGTGTCCGACACCAGGCGGATCCAGACCCTCAACACCTCCGACAGCTAGGTAGTGCCTTCCTGCTGGTCCTCCCAACATCCTGGTAGCCCGGCCACAAGCACCTTCCTCAAACATGTCACCCATCACTGTGTCCGACACCAGGCGGAGACAGACCCTCAGCACCTCTGACAGCCAGGTAGCGCCTTCCTCCTGGTCCTCCCAACATCCTGGTAGCCCGGCCTCAAGCACCTTTCTCAAACATGTCACCCATCACTGTGTCCGACACCAGGCGGAGCCAGACCCTCAGCACCTCCGACAGCCAGGTAGCACCTTCCTTCTGGTCCTCCCAACATCCTGGTAGCCCGGCCACAAGCACCTTCCTCAAACATGTCACCCATCACTGTGTCTGACACCAGGCGGAGCCAGACCCTTAGCACCTCCGCCAGCCAGGTAGAGCCTTCCTCCTGGTCCTCCCATTATCCTGGTAGCCCGGTCACAAGCACCTTCCTCATACATGTCACCCATCACTGTGTCCGACACCAGGCGGAGCCAGACCCTAGCACCTCCGACAGCCAGGTAGCGCCTTCCTCCTGGTCATCCCAACATCCTGGTAGCCCGGCCACAAGCACCTTCCTCAAACATGTCACCCATCACTGTGTCCGACACCAGGCTGAGCCAGACCCTCAGCACCTCCGACAGCCAAATAGAGCCTTCCTCCTGGTCATCTTAACATCCTGGTAGCCCGGCCACATGCACCTTCCTCAAACATGTCACCCATCACTGTGTCCGACTCCAGGCGGAGCCAGACCCTCAGCACCTCCGACAGCCAGGTAGAGCCTTCCTCCTGGCTCTTCCCAACATCCTGGTAGCCCGGCCACAAGCACCTTCCTCAAACATGTCACCCATCACTGTGTCCAACACCAGGCGGAGCCAGACCCTCAGCACCTCCGCCAGCCAGGTAGAGCCTTCCTCCTGGTCCTCCCATTATCCTGGTAGCCCGGGCACAAGCACCTTCCTCATACATGTCACCCATCACTGTGTCCGACACCAGGCGGAGCCAGACCCTCAGCACCTCCGACAGCCAGGTAGCGCCTTCCTCCTGGTCATCCCAACATCCTGGTAGCCCGGCCACAAGCACCTTCCTCAAACATGTCACCCATCACTGTGTCCGACACCAGGCTGAGCCAGACCCTCAGCACCTCCGACAGCCAAATAGAGCCTTCCTCCTGGTCATCTTAACATCCTGGTAGCCCGGCCACATGCACCTTCCTCAAACATGTCACCCATCACTGTGTCCGACACCAGGCGGAGCCAGACCCTCAGCACCTCCGACAGCCAGGTAGAGCCTTCCTCCTGGCTCTTCCCAACATCCTGGTAGCCCGGCCACAAGCACCTTCCTCAAACATGTCACCCATCACTGTGTCCAACACCAGGCGGAGCCAGACCCTCAGCACCTCCGCCAGCCAGGTAGAGCCTTTCTCCTGGTCTTCCCACTATCCTGGTAGCCCGGTCACAAGCACCTTCCTCAAACATGTCACCCATCACTGTGTCCGACACCAGGTGGAGCCAGACCCTCAGCACCTCCGCCAGCCAGGTAGAGCCTTCCTCCTGGTCCTCCCACTATCTTGGTAGCCCGGTCACAAGCACCTTTCTCAAACATGTCACCCATCACTGTGTCCGACACCAGGCGGAGCTAGAGCCTCAGCACCTCCGACAGCCAGGTAGCGCCTTCCTCCTGGTCCTCCCAACATCCTGGTAGCCCGGCCACAAGCACCTTCCTCAAACATGTCACCCATCACTGTATCCGACACCAGGCGGAGCCAGACCCTCAGCACCTCCGACAGCCAGGTAGCGACTTCCTTCTGGTCTTTCCAACATCCTGGTAGCCCGGCCACAAGCACCTTCCTCAAACATGTCACCCATCACTGTGTCCGACACCAGGCGGAGCCAGATTCTCAGCAGCTCCGACAGCCAGGTAGCGCCTTCCTCCTGGTCCTCCCAACATCCTGGTAGCCCGGCCACAAGCACCTTCCTCAAACATGTCACCCATCACTGTGTCCGACACCAGGCGGAGCCAGAACCTTAGCACCTCCGACAGCCAGGTAGAGCCTTCCTCCTGGTCATCTTAACATCCTGGTAGCCCGGCCACAAGCACCTTCCTCAAACATGTCACCCATCACTGTGTCCGACACCAGGCGGAGCCAGACCCTCAGCACCTCCGACAGCCAGGTAGCGCCTTCCTTCTGGTCCTCCCAACATCCTGGTAGCCCGGCCACAAGCACCTTCCTCAAACATGTCACCCATCTCTGTGTCCGACACCAGGCGGAGCCAGACCCTCAGCACCTCCGACAGCCAGTTAGCGCCTTCCTCCTGGTCCTCCCAACATCCTGGTAGCCCGGCCACAAGCACCTTCCTCAAACATGTCACCCATCACTGTGTCTAACACTAGGCGGAGCCAGACCCTCAGCACCTCCGAAAGCCAGGTAGCGCCTTCCTCCTGGTCCTCCCACCATCCTGGTAGCCTGGCCACAGCACCTTCCTCAAACATGTCACCCATCACCATGTCCGACACCAGGCGGAGCCAGACCCTCAGCACCTCCGACAGCCAGGTAGTGCCTTCCTCCTGGTCCTCCCACCATCCTGGTAGCCTGGTCACAAGCACCTTCCTCAATCATGTCACCCATCACTGTGTCCGACACCAGGCGGAGCCAGACCCTCAGCACCTCCGACAGCCAGGTTGCGCCTTCCTCCTGGTCCTCCCACTATCCTGGTAGCCTGGCCACAAGCACCTTCCTCAAACATGTCACCCATCACTGTGTCCGACACCAGGCGGAGCCAGACCCTCAGCACCTCCGACAGCCAGGTAGCGCCTTCCTCCTGGTCCTCCCACCATCCTGGTAGCCTGGCCAGAAGCACCTTCCTCAAACATGTCAACCATCACTGTGTCCGACACCAGGCGGAGCCAGACCCTCAGCACCTCCGACAGCCAGGTAGCGCCTTCCTCCTGGTCCTCCCACCATCCTGGTAGCCTGGCCACAAGCACCTTCCTCAAACATGTCACCCATCACTGTGTCCGACACCAGATGGAGCCAGACTCTCAGCACCTCCGACAGCCAGGTAGCGCCTTCCTCCTGGTCCACCCACCATCCTGGTAGCCTGGCCACAAGCACCTTCCTCAAACATGTCACTTATCACTAGTGCGACACCAGGCGGAGCCAGACCCTCAGCACCTCCGACAGCCAGGTAGCGCCTTCCTCCTGGTCCTCCCAACATCCTGGTAGCCCGGCCACAAGCACGTTCCTCAAACATGTTACCCATCACTGTGTCCGACACCAGGTGGAGCCAGACCCTCAGCACCTCCGACAGCCAGGTAGTGCCTTCCACCTGATCCTCCCAACATCCTGAAGCCCGGCCACAAAAACCTTCCTCAAACATGTCACCCATCACTGTGTCCGACACTAGACGGAGCCAGACCCTCAGCACCTCCGACAGCCAGGTAGCGCATTCATCCTGGTCATCCCAACATCCTGGTAGCCCGGCCACAAGCACCTTCCTCAAACATGTCACCCATCACTGTGTCCGACACCAGGCGCTGCCAGACCCTTAGCACCTCCGACAGCCAGGTAGCGCCTTCCTCCTGGTCCTCCTTACATCCTGGTAGCCCGGCCACAAGCACCTTCCTCAAACATGTCACCCATCACTGTGTCCGACACCAGGCGTAGCCAGACCCTCAGCACTTTCGACAGCCAGGTTGCGCCTTCCTCCTGGTCCTCCCAACTTCCTGGTAGCCCGACCATAAGCACCTTCCTCAAACATGTCACCCATAAGTGTGTCCGACACCAGGCGGAGCCAGACCCTCAGCACCTCCGAGAGCCAGGTAGAGCCTTCCTCCTGGTCCTCCCACCATCCTGGTAGCCCGGTCACAGGCACCTTCCTCAAACATGTCACCCATCACTGTGTCCGACACCAGGTGGAGTCAGACCCTCAGCATCTCCGACAGCCACTTAGCGCCTTCCTCCTGGTCCTCCCAATATCCTGGTAGCCCGGCCACAAATACCTTCCTCAAACATGTAACCTTCACTGTGTCCGACACCAGGCGGAGCCAGACCCTCAGCACCTTCGACAGACAGGTAGCGCCTTCCTCCTAGTCCTCCCAACATCCTGGTAGCCCGGCCACAAGCACCTTCCTCAAACATGTCACCCATCACTGTGTCCGACACCAGGCGGAGCCAGACCCTCAGCACCACCGACATCCAGGTAGCGCCTTCCTCCTGGTCCTCCCAACATCCTGGTAGCCCGGCCACAAGCACCTTTCTCAATCATGTCACCCATCACTGTGTCCGACACCAGGCGGAGCCAGACTTTCAGCACCTCCGACAGCCAGGTAGCGCCTTCCTTCTGGTCCTCCCAACATCCTGGTAGCCCGGCCACAAGCACCTTCCTCAAATATGTCACCCATCACTGTGTCCGACACTAGGCGAAGCCAGACCCTCAGCACCTCCGACAGCAAGGTAGAGCATTCCTCCTGGTCATCTCAAAATCCTGGTAGCACGGCCACAAGCACCTTTCCCTAACATGTCACCCATCACTGTGTCCGACACCAGGCGGAGCCAGACCCTCAGCACCTCCGACAGCCAGGTAGAGCCTTCCTCCTGGTCCTCCCACCATCCTGGTAGCCCGGTCACAAGCACCTTCCTCAAACATGTCACCCATCACTGTGTCCGACACCAGGTGGAGCCAGACCCTCAGCTCCTCCGTTAGCCAGGTAGCGCCTTCCTTCTGGTCCTCCCAACATCCTGGTAGCCCGGCCACAAGCACCTTCCTCAAACATGTCACCCATCACTGTGTCCGACACCAGGCGGATCCAGACCCTCAGCACCTCCGACAGCCAGGTAGCGCCTTCCTCCTGGTCCTCCCAACATCCTGGTAGCCCGGCCACAAGCACCTTCCTCAAACATGTCACCCATCACTGTGTCCGACACAAGCCGGAACCAGACACTCAGCACCTCCGTTAGCCAAATAGCGCCTTCTTCCTGGTCTTCCCAACATCCTGGTAGCCCGGTCACAAGAGCCTTCCTCAAACATGTCACCCATCACTGTGTCCGACACCAGCCGGAGCCAGACCCTCAGCACCTCCGTTAGCCAGGTAGCGCCTTCCTTCTGGTCCTCCCAACATCCTGGTAGCCCGGCCACAAGAACCTTCCTCAACAATGTCACCCATCACTGTGTCCGACACCAGGCGGAGCCAGACCCTCAGCACCTCCGACAGCCAGGTAGCGCCTTCCTTCTGGTCCTCCCACCATCCTGGTATTCCGGCCACAAGTACCTTCCTCAAACATGTCACCCATCACTGTGTCCGACACCAGGCGGAGCCAGACCCTCAGCACCTCCGACAGCCAGGTAGCGCCTTTCTCCTGGTCCTCCCACCATCCTGGTAGCCCGGCCACAAGCACCTTCCTCAAACATGTCACCCATCACTGTGTCCGACACCAGGCGGAGCCAGATCCTCAGCACCTCAGACAGCCAGGTAGCGCCTTCCTCCTGGTCCTCCCACCATCCTGGTAGCCTGGCCACAAGAACCTTCCTCAACCATGTCACCCATCACTGTGTCCGACACTAGGCGGAGCCAGACCCTCAGCACCTCCGACAGCCAGGTAGCGCATTCCTTCTGGTCCTGCCAATATCCTGGTAGCCCGGCCACAAGCACCTTTCTCAAACATGTCACCCATGTCTGTGTCCGACACCATGCGGAGCCAGACCTTCAGCACTTTCGACAGCCAGGTAGCGCCTTCCTCCTGGTCCTCCCAACATCCTGGTAGCCCGGCCACAAGCACCTTCCTCAAACATGTCACCCATCTTTGTGTCCGACACCAGGCGGAGCCAGACCCTAAGCACCTCCGTTAGCCAGGTAGCGCCCTCCTTCTGGTCCTCCTAACATCATGGTAGCCCGGTCACAAGCACCTTCTTCAAACATGTCACCCATCACTGTGTCCGACACCAGGCGGAGCCAGACACTCAGCACCTCCGACAGCCAGGTAAAGCCTTCCTCCTAGTCATCCCAACATCCTGGTAACCCGGCCACAAGCACCTGCCTCAAACATGTCACCCATCACTGTGTCTGACACCAGGCGGAGCCAGACCCTCAGCACCTCCGCCAGCCAGGTAGAGCCTTCCTCCTGGTCCTCCCACTATCCTGGTAGCCCGGTCACAAGCACCTTCCTCAAACATGTAACCTTCACTGTGTCCGACACTAGGCGAAGCCAGACCCTCAGCACCTTCGACAGACAGGTAGCGCCTTCCTCCTGGTCCTCCCAACATCCTGGTAGCCCGGCCACAAGCACCTTCCTCAAAAATGTCACCCATCACTGTGTCCGACACCAGGCGGATCCAGACCCTCAACACCTCCGACAGCTAGGTAGTGCCTTCCTGCTGGTCCTCCCAACATCCTGGTAGCCCGGCCACAAGCACCTTCCTCAAACATGTCACCCATCACTGTGTCCGACACCAGGCGGAGACAGACCCTCAGCACCTCCGACAGCCAGGTAGCGCCTTCCTCCTGGTCCTCCCAACATCCTGGTAGCCCGGCCTCAAGCACCTTTCTCAAACATGTCACCCATCACTGTGTCCGACACCAGGCGGAGCCAGACCCTCAGCACCTCCGACAGCCAGGTAGCGCCTTCCTTCTGGTCCTCCCAACATCCTGGTAGCCCGGCCACAAGCACCTTCCTCAAACATGTCACCCATCACTGTGTCCGACACCAGCCGGAGCCAGACCCTCAGCACCTCCGTTAGCCAGGTAGCGCCTTCCTCCTGGTCCTCCCAACATCCTGGTAGCCCGGTCACAAGAGCCTTCCTCAAACATGTCACCTATCACTGTGTCCGACACCAGCCGGAGCCAGACCCTCAGCACCTCCGTTAGCCAGGTAGCGCCTTCCTTCTGGTCCTCCCAACATCCTGGTAGCCTGGCCACAAGAACCTTCCTCAACAATGTCACCCATTACTGTGTCCGACACCAGGCGGAGCCAGACCCTCAGCACCTCCGACAGCCAGGTAGCGCCTTCCTCCTGGTCCTCCCACCATCCTGGTAGCCCGACCACAAGCACCTTCCTCAAACATGTCACCCATCACTGTGTCCGACACCAGGCGGAGCCAGATCCTCAGCACCTCCGACAGCCAGGTAGCGCCCTCCTTCTGGTCCTCCTAACATCATGGTAGCCCGGTCACAAGCACCTTCTTCAAACATGTCACCCATCACTGTGTCCGACACCAGGCGGAGCCAGACACTCAGCACCTTCGACAGCCAGGTAGAGCCTTCCTCCTAGTCATCCCAACATCCTGGTAACCCGGCCACAAGCACCTTCCTCAAACATGTCACCCATCACTGTGTCTGACACCAGGCGGAGCCAGACCCTTAGCACCTCCGCCAGCCAGGTAGAGCCTTCCTCCTGGTCCTCCCATTATCCTGGTAGCCCGGTCACAAGCACCTTCCTCATACATGTCACCCATCACTGTGTCCGACACCAGGCGGAGCCAGACCCTCAGCACCTCCGACAGCCAGGTAGCGCCTTCCTCCTGGTCATCCCAACATCCTGGTAGCCCGGCCACAAGCACCTTCCTCAAACATGTCACCCATCACTGTGTCCGACACCAGGCTGAGCCAGACCCTCAGCACCTCCGACAGCCAAATAGAGCCTTCCTCCTGGTCATCTTAACATCCTGGTAGCCCGGCCACATGCACCTTCCTCAAACATGTCACCCATCACTGTGTCCGACTCCAGGCGGAGCCAGACCCTCAGCACCTCCGACAGCCAGGTAGAGCCTTCCTCCTGGCTCTTCCCAACATCCTGGTAGCCCGGCCACAAGCACCTTCCTCAAACATGTCACCCATCACTGTGTCCAACACCAGGCGGAGCCAGACCCTCAGCACCTCCGCCAGCCAGGTAGAGCCTTCCTCCTGGTCCTCCCATTATATTGGTAGCCCGGTCACAAGCACCTTCCTCATACATGTCACCCATCACTGTGTCCGACACCAGGCGGAGCCAGACCCTCAGCACCTCCGACAGCCAGGTAGCGCCTTCCTCCTGGTCATCCCAACATCCTGGTAGCCCGGCCACAAGCACCTTCCTCAAACATGTCACCCATCACTGTGTCCGACACCAGGCTGAGCCAGACCCTCAGCACCTCCGACAGCCAAATAGAGCCTTCCTCCTGGTCATCTTAACATCCTGGTAGCCCGGCCACATGCACCTTCCTCAAACATGTCACCCATCACTGTGTCCGACACCAGGCGGAGCCAGACCCTCAGCACCTCCGACAGCCATGTAGAGCCTTCCTCCTGGCTCTTCCCAACATCCTGGTAGCCCGGCCACAAGCACCTTCCTCAAACATGTCACCCATCACTGTGTCCAACACCAGGCGGAGCCAGACCCTCAGCACCTCCGCCAGCCAGGTAGAGCCTTTCTCCTGGTCTTCCCACTATCCTGGTAGCCCGGTCACAAGCACCTTCCTCAAACATGTCACCCATCACTGTGTCCGACACCAGGTGGAGCCAGACCCTCAGCACCTCCGCCAGCCAGGTAGAGCCTTCCTCCTGGTCCTCCCACCATCTTGGTAGCCCGGTCACAAGCACCTTTCTCAAACATGTCACCCATCACTGTGTCCGACACCAGGCGGAGCTAGAGCCTCAGCACCTCCGACAGCCAGGTAGCGCCTTCCTCCTGGTCCTCCCAACATCCTGGTAGCCCGGCCACAAGCACCTTCCTCAAACATGTCACCCATCACTGTATCCGACACCAGGCGGAGCCAGACCCTCAGCACCTCCGACAGCCAGGTAGCGACTTCCTTCTGGTCTTTCTAACATCCTGGTAGCCCGGCCACAAGCACCTTCCTCAAACATGTCACCCATCACTGTGTCCGACACCAGGCGGAGCCAGATTCTCAGCAGCTCCGACAGCCAGGTAGCGCCTTCCTCCTGGTCCTCCCAACATCCTGGTAGCCCGGCCACAAGCACCTTCCTCAAACATGTCACCCATCACTGTGTCCGACACCAGGCGGAGCCAGAACCTTAGCACCTCCGACAGCCAGGTAGAGCCTTCCTCCTGGTCATCTTAACATCCTGGTAGCCCGGCCACAAGCACCTTCCTCAAACATGTCACCCATCACTGTGTCCGACACCAGGCGGAGCCAGACCCTCAGCACCTCCGACAGCCAGGTAGCGCCTTCCTTCTGGTCCTCCCAACATCCTGGTAGCCCGGCCACAAGCACCTTCCTCAAACATGTCACCCATCTCTGTGTCCGACACCAGGCGGAGCCAGACCCTCAGCACCTCCGACAGCCAGTTAGCGCCTTCCTCCTGGTCCTCCCAACATCCTGGTAGCCCGGCCACAAGCACCTTCCTCAAACATGTCACCCATCACTGTGTCCGATTCAGAGCAGAGCCAGACTCTCAGCATTTCTGACAGCCAGGTAAACCTGGCCTTCTGGTTCCTTTGTCAAACTGATAGCCAGGCCTTAATAGACCAGACAAACATGTTAACAATCACTGTGTAAATCACGGAGAGGGACCAAACCCTCAGAACCTCCGACAGCAAATTACATTGTACCTTCTTGTCCACCCAATAAGTTAACAATTACTATGTCTGACATGGAGCGTATTTAGACACTCAGCACATCAGAAAGCCAGGTATTGTCTGATTCATGGTTTACTATAAAACATGATAGCCCGTTCTTTAATATCTCTGACAATTATATTTAACCATTACTGTCAGACCCTCTGCAATTCCGTCAGCCAGGTTCAACCTACCTTTTGGCTTACCTGTCATCATGAAGTCCAAACATTTAATACTCTAAACAACAATATTTAGAACCAGTATGTCTGACATGGAGTGAAGCCAGATACTCAGAAGTTCCGACAGCCAGATACAGCCTAAAACCAGGTTTACTAGACACCCATATAGCCAGGATTTTATAATTATCAACATTCGTGTTAACAACTACTATATATATATATATATATATATATATATATATATCACAGAGCCAGACACTTAGCACATCTGACAGTCTGGTAAAACCTTCATCTTGGTTTATTTGACATCATGATAGCCAGGCCTCTAATATCTTTGACAACCATGTATACCAAAACTGAGATTATCCAGACCCTTACCACCTTCATTCTGCCTCCTAGTGCACATAACATGCTTATAGCCCGGCCTTCATTAACTAATACATCTATATTAACAATCTCTGTGTTGGTCACCGAGCGATGCCAACCTTCATCTCCTCTGATAGCTAGGTACAGTTTTTTTCCTGGTAGTCTTTCAATAACCCCGACGACCATATTAACAATCACTGTGTCTAATAGGAATAAATCCAATCCTTAAGAACGTTTCTTCAATCAAATATCTTCTATTGCTTTACTTACTAACATGCTGAAAACGAGACCCTCAATTATTGTGATGTCCATGTAAAGATTTCTTATAATAACGATTAATGCATTAGATCCCGTACATAGAGAAATCGAGTCCCAAATAATTTATTTTATCTACACATTCAACGGAATTTATGAAACAATTTTTTTTCCAACTAGTGACATGCATTTGATAATTTTAGTCAATCACTTGGAATATCAACATGTCCAATACAGAAAGGAATTATTCCATCAGAAGCTCTGATTTTCAAATACCATCTGTCATACATTTCGCTTGATGTATCAAAAGACATATTTTTTTTAAAACTCTGACAGTATTGTAAATGTTTCAAAAGTTCATTTTAAAGAGCGATGTGCTAAGTGCAAAGAGAAGCCAGTACCGCATGTCCCACAGACGCCTCCAACATTCAGGTACAATCTGCTTCACATATTTTATGATTTCTCGAACCATCCCTAGAAAAATATTTGGCAAAAGTATTCACATAAATGATTAAAGAGTTTTCTACTTCAATAAATATGTATTCTCTTCCCTTCGCGTACACAAACACAAATATTGTGCCGTCGTACAGGGGAATCATTTTCAAGATAAATATGTGTAACATGGACATAATCAATTTCCCAAGTACCTTTAATAGGCTTGTTTGAATTAACTAACATGGCCTCAGCCAATACGTCAAAACTGTGTCAGACACAAGGTATTGTTAAGCATCCACTTTAACCATTACTGTGTTTGATTCTTCTATGAACCAGTCTACCGGAACCTTTAGCAGCTAAAGTCAGGTAGTCTGCTTCATCGTTAACTTTACAAGTTAGGATGTATGACATGGAGAAGAGAACTTCTTTATTACTCTGAAAGTAAGGCAGAGTCTTCCACATCGGCTACCTTAAAATGCATTGTATATAGCACAGAAAACTAGTTATCTCTAAATACCTTTCAAATTTATATAGTTGGTGTATAAATTATCTTTATGTGTTATCATGTTCATTACTTGAAGGAGTCTATACATTAATCACATGAAAAATTCCATTTCTCAACACAACCAACAGTCAGGCATAATTCACATCTATAATTACCATCTTTTAAAGTCAAGAGTTTTCATACAGGCAAAAGACAGTCCATATTTCGTCAAAACCCCGACACAAACACAGTCAGTCCTAGCATTTACTTTGGATATCGACATGCTCGAAACTAGACGAGATTGTTCCCTCAGGAGCTGGAAAAATAACCAAGTTTTCCACCTCATTCCTTATGCTGTTCAGGGAGTGCTTTGTAGAGCAAAACCTAGCTGTTCGAATCCCCAAAATTTTATTTTAAACTTTACCCACATAGGCTCGTAAACACAAATAAGATAATGGTGCAATAAACATGTTAAGGTATTTAATTAATATTATTTCAGGGAAACATTTATTGAACACTTGACAAAAAGTTACCATCTTTTTCAGTGCGACTACTTATCTAATAAATATAATTATACTATCGCACTTAATCAGGCACTAACCCTATTAAGAACACTAATTGTTAACTAAATAATAGATTAAAAGTACATAATCAATGTAAACACAAGCAATGCTTAGACAGAATGCACTATTAGCTATATATTAATTTTAAGGCAAGTTGGATGCAAATCCAAGAATGTTAATTTCAAGACTCTTAAATAGATTTTCTTGTAATTATAAACGAGGTGAACATGGAAAATTCAATCATTTGTTTGATTTAAAATACAAGGAACAAAACATCATCAAAAATTATAGCACAATAATTGATTTGACTAAGCATTAATATTTTTTTAATCCAAACATAACTAAACTACAAACATTTGCCAGCAGGATTTCACAATTTCAGTTTATTCATTGAGGCTACTTAGATCAACACTTAGGCATGTATGTAAAGTATTACTTGGGGTATAAGTCTATGTTAAATTTAGTCTTTAGCAGCAATGACACACCATAAATAATACCAGCCAGATATTACCTTTTTAAACAAAGCTGAGAACACGAGTAGCGATCAACTATAGTATGTGTTTGTTTGAATTTGTGAAGCAGTAAATATGCTGCAATGTGCCGGCAGTGTGCATGTTGAGTGAGGCCTGGGGGCACTCAGGTGACGGTGCGGTCGAGCGGCACGGGGCAGCAGGTGGCCGTGTGCCGGCAGTGTGCATGTTGAGTGAGGCCTGGGGGCTCTCAGGTGACGGTGCGGTCGAGCGGCACGGGGCAGCAGGTCGCCGTGTGCCGGCAGTGTGCATGTTGAGTGAGGCCTGGGGGCTCTCAGGTGACGGTGCGGTCGAGCGGCACGGGGCAGCAGGTGGCCGTGTGCCAGCAGTGTGCATGTTAAGTGAGGCCTGGGGGCTCTCAGGTGACTGTGCGGTCGAGCGGCACGGGGCAGCAGGTGGCCGTGTGCCAGCAGTGTGCATGTTAAGTGAGTCCTGGGGGCTCTCAGGTGACGGTGCGGTCGAGCGACACGGGGCAGCAGGTGGCCGTGTGCTGGCAGTGTGCATGTTGAATGAGGCCTGGGGGCTCTCAGGTGACGGTGCGATCGAGTGGCACGGGGCAGCAAGTGGCGGTGTGCCAGCAGTGTGCATGTTGAATGATGCTTGGGGGCTCTCAGGTGACGGTGCGGTCGAGCGGCACGGGGCAGCAGGTGGCCGTGTGCCAGCAGTGTGCATGTTGAGTGAGGCCTGGGGGCTCTCAGGTGATGGTGCGGTCGAGCGACACGGGGAAGCAGGTGACCGTGTGCTGGCAGTGTGCATGTTGAATGAGGCCTGGGGGCTCTCAGGTGATGGTGCGATCGAGAGGCACGGGGCAGCAAGTGGCGGTGTGCCGGCAGTGTGCATGTTGAATGAGGCTTGGGGGCTCTCAGGTGACGGTGCGGTCGAGCGGCACGGGGCAGCAGGTGGCCGTGTGCCAGCAGTGTGCATGTTGAGTGAGGCCTGGGGGCTCTCAGGTGATGGTGCGGTCGAGCGGCACGGGGCAGCAGGTGGCCGTGTGCCTGCAGTGTGCATGTTGAGTGAGGCCTGGGGGCTCTCAGGTGACGGTGCGGTCGAGTGGCACGGGGCAGCAAGTGGCCGTGTGCCAGCAGTGTTCATGTAGAGTGAGGCCTGGGGGCTCTCAGGTGACGGTGCGGTCGAGCAGCACGGGGCAGCAGGTGGCCGTGTGCCAGCAGTGTGCATGTTGAGTGAGGCCTGGGGGCTCTCAGGTGATGGTGCGATCGAGCAGCACGGGGCAGCAAGTGGCCGTGTGCCGGCAGTGAGCATATTGAGTGAGGCCTGGGGGCTCTCAGGTGACGGTGCGGTCAAGCGGCACGGGGCAGCAAGTGGCCGTGTGCCAGCAGTGTGCATGTTGAGTGAGGCCTGGGGACTCTCAGGTGACGGTGCGGTCGAGCAGCACGGGGAAGCAGGTGGCGGTGTGCCGGCAGTGTGCATGTTGAGTGAGGCCTGGGGGCTCTCAGGTGACGGTGCGGTCGAGCGACACGGGGCAGCAGGTGGCCGTGTGCTGGCAGTGTGCATGTTGAATGAGGCCTGGGGGCTCTCAGGTGACGGTGCGATCGAGTGGCACGGGGCAGCAAGTGGCGGTGTGCCAGCAGTGTGCATGTTGAATGATGCTTTGGGGGCTCTCAGGTGACGGTGCGGTCGAGCGGCATGGGGCAGCAGGTGGCCGTGTGCCAGCAGTGTGCATGTTGAGTGAGGCCTGGGGGCTCTCAGGTGACGGTTCGGTCGAGCGGCACGGGGCAGCAGGTGGCCGTGTGCCAGCAGTGTGCATGTTGAGTGAGGCCTGGGGGCTCTCAGGTGACGGTGCGGTCGAGCGGCATGGGGCAGCAGGTGGCCGTGTGCCAGCAGTGTGCATGTTGAGTGTGGCCTGGGGGCTCTCAGGTGACGGTGCGGTCGAGCGTCACGGGGAAGCAGGTGGCCCTGTGCCGGCAGTGTGCATGTTGAGTGAGGCCTGGGGGCTCTCAGGTGACGGTGCGGTCGAGCGGCATGGGGCAGCAGGTGGCCGTGTGCCAGCAGTGTGCATGTTGAGTGTGGCCTGGGGGCTCTCAGGTGACGGTGCGGTCGAGCGTCACGGGGAAGCAGGTGGCCCTGTGCCGGCAGTGTGCATGTTGAGTGAGGCCTGGGGGCTCTCAGGTGACGGTGCGGTCGAGCGGCACGGGGAAGCAGGTGGCCCTGTGCCGGCAGTGTGCATGTTGAGTGAGGCCTGGGGGCTCTCAGGTGACGGTGCGGTCGAGCGGCACGGGGCAACAGGTGGCCGTGTGCCAGCAGTGCCACAAGACCTGCCTCTCCAGCAGCCCTTCAGCCCTCCACCCGGACCTGCTGGAGGACGAGCCTGACCTGGACGACAACTGGGGTCCGCTCATCCTCATGGGCATGTCGGCCCTCAAGGCTACCATCGGCCTGGGCGCCGACCCCTTCTCCCCCACCGAGGTGCCTCTCATCTCCGTCCTGCCTCCCACACCGGACACCCTGCCCAGGAGCTCCAGCTTCCAGTGGGAGGATGGCGACCTCACCATCACGCCGCCAACCCCAGAGCCCCCTACGCTGGTAAGCCTCGCTTTCTCGGCTCTTCTGCTCGAGACTTAGTCCTAGGTGTTCTCTGCATATTAACTGTACATTATATTAGAAATTTGATGATATTTCTAACCTAATGCTATCCTATAGGACCTATTCACCGTTTAGCATCACATCCTCAAACTATTCTTCTAGAGTATTGTGCCTAGGTGTATTTGTGACTATTCTCTGCTGTATGGCATGCCTATTAACTACATATTCTAGTATTAATATGATAAACATTCTATCTTACTGCTCTCTTTAGGGACCTTTTCACTGTTTAGCATCACTTTCCCGAGCTCTTCTTCTTGAGTCTTAGGCTTTGGTGAATTTTTGTGTTTTCTCTGTTAGATACCATGACTTTAAACTACATGTTATAGCAGGATTATTGTGATGTTTCTATTTTTCTGCCTTCCCAAGAACTTCTCCGCTGGTAAACGTCATTTCATTGTCCCTTTCTACTGGAGTCTTTAGACTAACAAAGAGAGGGCACGATATTCGGGTTGCCAAAATTGACACCCATTTACCATATCCCTGCAAAGGAGAGACCCCACTAACAATTCTTCTTGAGAAAAGGCCAGCCGCAAAAAAAAGAGGCATGACATATAAAAATTAACATTTAGTTCGGGGTGATCTGGGCAGAATAACTCAGTAGCTAGAGCGTCTATCGATTTTTCATTGATTGCATTAAATTTTGTGTTTATTTTTTGAAAATAATATATTTTTACTACAAACATTTAAATGCTAGGGAGGAGATAAAATTAAATAAGCAACACATTATTAAATGCGCAACATTATGTAATATTGAACCAGCAACAGGCGGTGTGCGCCCCGCCACTACTTTGAATAACCGCCAATCTCCTTTTCGGGTTCGCCTCCACGGCAGCCACCCCTTGCATCCAAGAGTTATATATTCCATCGTGGGTTCTTCGCGGTCCTCGGGAACGTAACAATCTCTGATAGTTGGGTCATCCATGCACTGAAATAAAATAAACGATTGTCAAATGCATTGTCTTACTGCATTATAGGAAAGAAGGAAATACATACATGTTAAAATAACTCTTCATCATCTAATTCATAGCCCAGAATTAGTTCCTCTTCCATGGAAAGAAAATAATCGTCGAGAAAAGCTCTCGTAGCCTTGCTGATCTCTTCTGCCATTGTTATTGAACCAGCACTGACCGTTGCGAGAGGATCATTTGTCAAAACATCATGCTCATTCACTGCGAGAAGCGCATTCGTAAATTCTTCTTTGAGTTTTTTTTTTCAGTGCTGTCATTTCTTCTCCATGATCAGTTGCTTTAATGGTCAAAGAATGTCCAGTGTCTGGTTTCATATTGTGTCTTTTTTTACACAATATCGCTTTATAAAAATTCACTCATGAATTTCGTGATTGAAAATTTGTTTTCACTGCTCGTATGAGCTAGCACAGACGATGGGTAACGTTGTACTGATGATTCGAAGTATTCCGACAAGTAGCAGTTAGCCGTTAATGGTCCCCATTTAGTTATCGGAAAAGAGCCGACTCCGCTCGGGACAAAATGATCTTCTTTAGAGAGCAGGGGGAGAAGGGGAAAATAGGCACTTCAGTTATACCAATTTTACAAACAGAGAACTTTGAGATATTTCATTTAAAATAACGCCAAGAAAAAAATTCAGTGCGTAAAATTTCATTTAGATGGTCGATAAGGTGGTAAATTAATTTTATACAGTTTTAAATTTTCAATAAATTAAATACCATTTCACATTATCGATGAAAAATTGATAAAAAAGGAAAGCATGTATGCCTTAACGGGGATCGAACCAAAGTCATCAGCATAGTATGGGTGTTTATAAAAGAATGTCCCAGATTCAATGGTCTATTATAACAGTTTAATTTAGACTTTTTACAACAAATCATTCATCAAATGGTAAACTTACCTAGTTCTTTTTTAAACAAATGTCAATAAGTTCATCTTTAGTTATATGGTACACATCCAACCTAAAGCCCAATTCTTTTCACCCTTTGGCAAACATGTATGTGACTTAACTCTGGCTATCATTGGGTAGTAGTGGAACATAGACACGATATTTTATGATGCCCCAAAGTGAGAAATTACATGACGTTATGTCAGGTGAACGAGGAGGCCAACTACAAAGATTTCTGTCTTCTGCCAATCCAACGGTAAGGGACTTTAACGTTCAATCACTCTCTCACAAAGAGATTCCAATGAGGATGGACGTCATCCTGTTGCCAAATATAGTTTACAGGTTCATCCTCTACTAATTGAATATAGAGCCATTCTTTCGCACTGCAAGCGAGAAAACAACAATGCAGTATTCGCGCTTGCACTTATCTAAAATTGTTTGATAATTCTTCAATTGTAACCTTGAACCAACACACTACAACACTTACAGTTGATACTATTAAATCTTATAACTAGGACCTTATTTTATGGAAACCTTGTACTCAGACGCTCTAACCCTGAACGGCGCTGCTTTGAGTCCATCCGCAATGTTACAAGTATATACAAGTATCTCGTTTTTCAATCGACTATTTCTCAAGATTAATTGAGGGTTGAGTTTTCTCCTTCACAGGATAGAATTATATTAGTAAGTATTATACTCTCGCAAAGGGATGTCAAAATCGGTGACCCAAGTTCGCACCCTCTCCTTGTAAGATCATTTTTATTCTCCTCTTCTTCAGTGGACCAGGAGCTCTGGCACGCAGCGACGTCATGATATTGATCGTCTTTTTATTAATGGTCACACTTTCATCACTATAAATACTCTGTTACACTACCACTGTTTATGAGCTTCTCGGCAAGAGTTTATGTGGGCATGTTAACAACTCTCTTGCTCCCCTCTTTCACACATTTTTTTTAGGAAGCCTTCTTTCTTTCTTTCTTCAAAGTAGCACATTATCCGACTGATAACTGCTATTCTGGTTTATCGGTGCCTTGAATTCGTACAGACAAGTTTCATCATTAAAGAAATGTGGAATTATAAATGAATACTATGGCATTTTTCTCCTTTTTTACGTTAATGGTAGTTCACTGATATTGTAACATTCAATGTGTCCAAATTGAGTTTTACTGTTACTTAGTTTCAGTGTTAGAGTAACTTGTAAATTAGTACCTTAACATTCAGTAAAATTGGAAACTAAAGAATTTGGCTTTATTCATGCCAATTAATTCACGGTTGATGATTAAAGTATATTCTTACAGTTTTCACAATTAATGAACCCCAACACTGTTCATTGCCTACAATTTTTTTATTGAATAGTAACTCTCACATTGCATTTGTGTCTATAACATTGGTTTCGTAGAGCATAAATAAATGCAGTGCCATTAACTGCTTCCAAATGTTTTGCTAAACGTATTAAGAGTATCCTAAAGCATTGCACGAAGCCAGAAGTTTTTTATATATTTTCACTCCTACTAGTCCCACTTAACAAAAATACACGCATTTAATTTTTCTTTAAGTGAATTAAGCCAAATAAAAACAAATGGTTTATTTAGTTTATCTATAAAAACGAAATTTAATTGAAATGATTTAGAATGTAATTAACCATCTTTTCGTTTGGCTAGCTCAAATAACAGTACATACTAGGTACTAAATAATATAAATAATGAATAAACATTTCTTAGAGCAAATGCATATTTAAGTATATTTCATCAAATACGGTTTAGAGGAGACACTTATTTCGTTAAGCTATTCAAAGTAAATTTATTTGTTAAACGTTTCTTAGGCCTTCAATTTAAATAAAATACAATTAAAAATCTTGGCAACCACGGGAGCACAATGTTTGCAATTTAAATTCTTGAATCTCCTTAATTTAATCGTAGATTATCAATGGTTCCCAGTCTAATCCGTCATGTTGCCAGTAAATGTGCATCAGGCATTGCAAACCTCAAGTCATATGGCTTATTCTGATTAAGTCTGATTTCTTCTGATTTATTAATTTGAAGCGAAAAACTTCTGGATATGTTCCCTTTTATATTGAATTAATTTTGTTTAAAACAAAACATTTCCGCAGCAAAAAAATGTTCAAATAATAATCATTTTAATTCTAATTTTTGTGTATGAGTTTGTGGCGACCTTTTCACGAATATAATTTTTTACATATATATATATATATATATATATATATATATATATCGGTGTCGAAAATTCCAAAAGGTTTTATAATTGTGATGTATAAATAAAATAACAGATATTTCATGAGTTTATTTTTTACTACTATAAATGGTTGGTAACATTGGATATCAACTGAAATCTAAAGTGAATTTTGCAGCTAATTATTCCGAATGTATACAATTGTTTCTGAAGTTTCATGAGCTATTCAATCAACAATTTAAATAATGATTGAAATAAGTATTGCATGTTAAACTTGTAGTTATCAGACTGTGTGTGCCAAGCATTGCGGGGATCGTCTTGTCTGCACCGGGGTGATGTGAGGTGATGAGGGCACTGGGAGGACTGATGGCGGGGAAACACGTGGCTCGACCTCGGTGGTCGCAGGCGCCCGAGTCACCCGAGGAGTCGCCCGAGTCGCCCGAGCGCGAGGAGGACGAGGACAGCGGGGAGGGCGAGGAGGGGGAGGAAGGGGAGGGGGACCCCCCCTACCGCAGCCTCTCCTCGCCGGGCATGCGGCGCTACGGCACCCTCGCCAGCCTCGACATGGTCGAGTCGGACGAGGAGGAGGGGGAGGCGGAGGAGGAGGAGGAGGAGGAGGAGGAGGAGGACATCGACTGGAAGTCCAGGGAGAACCCCTCGGACCCCGCCGCCGCCCAGTCAGGTGAGTCCCCATCACGGGACCATCCCATACAGGCATACAGCAGTCGACAATGCCTCAATAAATTGGAAATTCTAATTTAACGTATCTTTAATGGACACCATTGCAGCATTATGCTGATTGACATAAAACTCCTCATAAACCCCCAAGGATGTGCCTGATGTCAGAAGCAGATTACAGGTTCCTAAAAGTCACGTCCACGCTGTCGTCTTTGATGTGTCGTCCAGATTATTTGTTTAATATCATCCCTTGGTTCGCTGTGCAGTTCGTGGTGGTGGTTTTTTTTTTGCATGTCTCTTCGCAAATGTCTCGTTGTTATCAGCCTAATATGTTCGTCTGGGTGATCATTTATTTGCCGACTAAATGCCTCCCAAGTAATTCTGTGTTGTTTCCAAGAGCGTAACATTTGACTTCAACTTATACTTAAATATCCTAAAAGGAGTTAAATTTCCTTAAAAATTTTGATTGAAGTCTCTGAGCCATGACCTTCAATTTAACCTTTGACCTTGACATTAAAACAGTACACCATCTTGAATGGCCTTGACCCCAGCTTCCATATAGAATACTGTAATTTTTAATCATTAAGACACGTCTGCCATTTTGTTTTATAGAGCATTCCACTACCTTGATACCACAATTTTTAAATATTATGTCACATCCCAATATTATAATCCATAATTATTATCCAAAAAAATTTAATATTGGTTTAATTTATAAAAAAAAAATTAAAATTTAATGGAATGTTAATGAAAAAGTACTTACTTCAATGACCTTAGAGTCCTCTGTTTGAACCTAGTGAGGGAAAAAAATGGCAATTGGTCCTTCTCCTTGGAGAAAGCAGTCGTAATTTAGTGTGTGTCAAACGCTGCAAAATCAGTGTCCCACATTCATTGAATTATTAAAATAACCATTCACACACGCAATTAACCCTGGTGGATTGCCACCCGAGTGGTCCGTTCGTGACATTGCACTATGGTGTATTTGCACTGCACCGAACACGATTTTGCCACCCACCTAGCCGCGAACACGCTCCTGTGAGGGAGCGAGGTGTCATGACGGCCTGTGCGAGCAGATGTCGCCACAGTTGAGTTTAACACATCTAAAAACCATGTGTTACGTGGAGATTAAGTCCCCAAAAATACATACGTGTCAAAGAACAAAAAGTTATGGTATTTTTCCTTATAAATGCTTTATTATTAGGAGTTGTTTTAGTAAATAAATATGTACATACAGCTATTATGGTATATCTATATGTTATCTGATTAGGCTTTTTCTTCGTGTGTACATAATAAATGTTGAAAATTCCAAAGGTTTTTTTGTTTCTATGTCAACCAGCATAAACCAGAAATGGTGCATGCCCAAGAAAATATGCTAAATCCATATTCCCCAACGCAAGGGTCAGTCAAAACACGTAGTAGGTTTTTTTTTGTCTCAGTCATAATTCGAACATTAAAAAAGTTTGTATAATTCCAATAAATTTTATGCATTAATGAATCTGTTTTTGTAAATATATTTTGTATTACTCTTTTGAAAACATTGTGAATAATCACATGATGTGCAAGCTCGCACATTCACGTCCGTGAGGTGAAGCTGTGTGGCAACGCTGTGCTGTATCTAACAGTGTATGTGGCAAGTTGCAGTACAGCAGTAGTTAGAGGCAGTGTAACATTGATGTTTTGGATCTAACAGTGTGTGTGGCAATGTGTACCCTAGCAGCGGCTGAAGGCGGTGCAGCAATGCTGTGCTACATCTCACTGTCTTTGTGGCAAGGTGCAGTCCAGCAGCAGTTGGAGGCAGTGTGGCATTGCTTTATTGGATCTTAGTGTGTGGCATGGTGCAACCCAACTGGACTTAGAGGCGGTGTGGCAAAGCTGTGCTGTATCTAACACTGTGTGTGGCAAGGTGCGGCCCAGCAGCAGTTGGAGGCAGTGTCTCAGTCCTTAAGAGGCTGGACTGCGCGCGCTGGTTCCTACGTTGCTGAGAAGATGGCGCTGTTTGAGGAAACACGTGCAGCCGCCTTTCTAGACAGGTATGGCGAATACTTTGGGTGAATACTATACACTATGTTGGTATATTAAACTATAATTCACTTCACCATCATAGACTCTATTAGAAATACGTTTTGGCGCTTGCTTAACATTATTAAATTTCTGAACTTGACATTTACAGGTGCTAGCATTACACACTTGTTAAGTCAACAAGTAGTATATATTAGCTGGTCCTGCACATTGTTGCTGTGTATGATGTTATGTGGTGGTGTCCACTATCTTGGATTGTGACACAATATATGCCATCTTGCCCTTAAACCACGTGGCAGAGTGTACACCCAAATCGAAATTATTACTGTAAATGCCAGTGCCTTCAAAAATTATATTCTCTTAGGGGCCAAAGATGGTGTCGTCAGGCACAGAGGATGTCCGGGTGCAGTGACTGTTGTGGAGAGAGGGTGTAGTGCTAGTTAGTGCCATCACATGCAGGTACCTGAGAGGGACCACAGATGGGGTCGTCAGACACAGAGAATATCCGGGTGCAGTGAATGTTGTGGAAAGGGGGTGTAGCGCTAGTTAGTGCTGTCACGTGCAGGTACCTGAGAGGGACCACAGATGGGGTCGTCAGACACAGAGAATTACCGGATGCAGTGACTGTTGTGGAGAGAGGGTGTAGCGCTAGATAGTGGCGTCAAATGCAGGTAACTGAGAGGGGCCACAGATGGGGTCGTCAGGCACAGAGAATGTCCGGGTGCAGTTACTGTTGTGGAGAGAAGGTGTAGCGCTAGTTAGTGCCGTCACATGCAGGTACCTGAGAGGGACCACAGATGGGGTCGTCAGACACAGAGAATATCCGGATGCAGTGACTGTTGTGGAGAGAGGGTGTAGCGCTAGTTAGTGGCGTCACGTGCAGGTACCTGAGAGGGACCACAGATGGGGTCGTCAGACACAGAGAATGTCCGGGTGCAGTAACTGTTGTGAAAAGAGGATGTAGCTCTAGGGAGTGGTGTCACTTGCAGGTACCTGAGAGGGACCACAGATGGGGTCGTCAGGCACAGAGAATGTCTGGGTGCAGTTACTGTTGTGGAGAGAGGATGTAGCGCTAGTGAGTGGCGTCACGTGCAGGTACCTGAGAGGGACCACAGATGGGGTCGTCAGTCACAGAGAATGTACGGGTGCAGTGACTGTTGTGGAGAGAGGGTGTAGCGCTAGGGATTGGCGTCACGTGGCAGGTACCTGAGAGAGACCGCAGATGGGATCGTCAGACACAGAGAATGTCCGGGTGCAGTGACTGTTGTGGAGAGAGGGTGTAGCGCTAGGGAGTGGCGTCACATGGCAGGTACCTGAGAGGGACCGCAGATGGGATCGTCAGACACAGAGAATGTCCGGGTGCAGTGATTGTTGTGGAGAGAGGTCGTAGCGCTAGGGAGTGGCGTCACGTGGCAGGTACCTGAGAGGGACCGCAGATGGGATCGTCAGACACAGAGAATGTCCGGGTGCATTGACTGTTGTGGAGAGAGGGTGCAGCGCTAGGGAGTGGCGTCATGTGGCAGGTACCTGAGAGGGACCACAGATGGGGTCGTGAGGCACAGAGAATGTCCGGGTGCAGTTACTGTTGTGGAGAGAGGATGTAGGGCTAGTGAGTGGCGTCATGTGCAGGTACCTGAGAGGGACCACAGATGGGGTCGTTAACACATAGGATGTCCGGGTGCAGTGACTGTTGTGTAGAGAGGGTGTAGCGCTAGTGAGTGGCGTCACATGCAGGTACCTGAGAGGGACCACATATGGGGTCGTCAGGCACAGAGAATGTCCGGGTGCAGTGACTGATTGTGGAGAGAGGGTTTAGCGCTAGTGAGTGGCGTCACATGCAGGTACCTGAGAGGGACCACATATGGGGTCGTCAGGCACAGAGAATGTCCGGGTGCAGTGACTGATTGTGGAGAGAGGGTGTAGCGCTAGTGAGTGGCTTCACATGCAGGTACCTGAGAGGGACCACGGATGGGGTCGTCAGACACAAAGAATGTCCGGGTGCAGTGATTGTTGTGTAGAGAGGGTGTAGCACTAGTGAGTGGCATCACATGAAGGTACCTGAGAGGGACCACAGATGGGTCGTCAGAAACAGAGAATATCCGGATGCAGTGACTGTTGTGGAGAGATGGTGTAGCGCTAGTGAGTGGCGTCATGTGCAGGTACCTGAGAGGGACCACAGATGGGGTCGTCAGACACAGAGGATGTCCGGGTGCAGTGACTGTTGTGTAGAGAGGGTGTAGCTCTAGTGAGTGGCGTCACATGCAGGTACCTGAGAGGGACCACATATGGGGTCGTCAGGCACAGAGAATGTCCGGTTGCAGTGACTGATTGTGGAGAGATGGTGTAGTGCTAGGGAGTGGCGTCACATGCAGGTACCTGAGAGGGACCATAGATGGAGTCGTCAGACAAAGAGGATGTCCGGGTGCAGTGACTGTTGTGTAGAGAGGGTGTAGCACTAGTGAGTGGCATCACATGAAGGTACCTGAGAGGGACCACTGATGGGTCGTCAGACACAGAGGATGTCCGGGTGCAGTGACTGTTGTGGAGAGAGGGTGTAGCGCTAGTGAGTGTCATCATGTGGCAGGTACCTGAGAGGGACCACAGATGGAGTCGTCAGACACAGAGAATGTCCGGGTGCAGTGACTGTTGTGGAGAGAGGGTTTAGCGCTAGGGAGTGGCGTCATGTGGCAGGTACCTCAGAGGGACCACAGATGGAGTCGTCAGACGCAGAGACTGACCAGGTGCAGTGACTGTTGTGGAGAGAGGGTGTAGCGCTAGTGAGGGGCGTCACGTGCAGGTACCTGAGGCCGACCAGCGGCTCGCCGCCCGACCGGGGTGACTCACCTCCCGACCAGACGACGGCGTCGTCGGGCACGGAGGAGTGCGAGACCTCGGTGGCCACGTCGGCCGACGACGTGTGGGGCACGCCGACCAGCGGTGGCGAACTGGATGAGGAGCAGGCCTTCCCCGCCGGCGAGGTACCCGTCATCTCGGTCAGTCGAGTCCCATCGCCCCACCGCCCCATCATCCGTGCTGTGTCATCCATGCATTTCATGGGGATTTGTGCTGTTGGCTAACTACAGTCAACACATTACATACCATTGGATTTTATTGCCATTTATACTGAAACTCATGGTTCAAATAGGGTTTTCCGACGAATTTTTGCACCTTTATTAGTTCAATTTAAAATCATATCATGTTTATTTTGTATTATTTCTCTTTTTTATCAAATGTGTTTTGCTTTATTGGCAGTGATTTAACTTTTAATGTTTATTTCCAAGCTCTAATGATATTTTTGTATTATTATAACATAGTTTTGGAACAATCACTAACTTAACTCAAAAATTTTATTCTGATCTACTTGGTTTAAGGAAGCACGTTTATAATTCTAGTTTCACAGTTACAGCTTGGCTCGAGCAAGCGGAACACGACAGTGAGAGGCTTTTGAATTCCAGGGTGTGGGGGGTTATATTCCCGGGGTGTGTGGGTGTGATGTTCCAGGGTGTGGGAGTGTGATGTTCCAGGGTGTGGGGGTGTTATGTTCCATGGTGTGGGGGTGTGATGTTCTAGGGTATGGGGGTGTTATGTTCCATGGTGTGGGGGTGTGATGTTCCAGGGTGTGGGGGTATATATTCCAGGGTGTGGGGGTGTGATGTTCGCTCTGGGTGGACATGAACACCTCCTGATTCACGGATTAGGGCTCCATTGAACCCGGAAATGACACAATAATATGTTCTTGCGATGGAGTGATTCCTGTGTGCAGAGGTGAGGGAAAACTGGGATAGCCCGAGAAAACAACCTACCCCCATAAAATATACAAACTGAGTAATGTAACACTACTACAGGTCGGATACAACGGTGCTCAAAATAGACTTGACGTGTTCCAAGGTCACCTGGATGCTCGCAAGACGATCCAGTTCCCCAAGTGTTTGTTAACAGGTGATCTTTGTTTCGCCAATAAGCATAGTGTCTTTTACACTCAAGAATTTATTTGTGTAGCAATATACTTTTGTATTTTTCGATCTGGTTTTAATATAAAAAAGGGTAAAGGACAAGTCTACGACCTCGACAGATCGTCGACCACTTCCCCTGCACTGCTTTGACCTCCCTCCACGAGACCGCCTGCCAGCCTGTGTCCGCCCCACAGGTGTCACGGCAAAAGAAGGGACACCTAGAGATGTGGGTCTGGGGAGGCAATGGGCACGGCCTGCAGCAGGGACACCTGGAGAGGTTAGAGATGTGGGTCTGGAGGAGGCAATGGGCACGGCCGTTAGCAGGTACACCTGGAGAGGTTAGAGATGTGGGTCTGGAGGAGGCAATGGGTACGGCCTACAGCAGGGACACCTGGAGAGGTTAGAGATGTGGGTCTGGGGAGGCAATGGGCACGGCCTACAGCAGGGACACCTGGAGAGGTTAGAGATGTGGGTCTGGAGGAGGCAATGGGCACGGCCTGCAGCAGGGACACCTGAAGAGGTTAGAGATGTGGGTCTGGAGGAGGCAATGGGTACGGCCTACAGCAGGGACACCTGGAGAGGTTAGAGATGTGGGTCTGGGGAGGCAATGGGCACGGCCTACATCAGGGACACCTGGAGAGGTTAGAGATGTGGGTCTGGAGGAGGCAATGGTCACGGCCGTTAGCAGGGACACCGGGAGAGGTTAGAGATGTGGGTCTGGAGGAGGCAATGGGTACGGCCTACAGCAGGGACACCTGGAGAGGTTAGAGATGTGGGTCTGGGGAGGCAATGGGCACGGCCTGCAGCAGGGACACCTGGAGAGGTTAGAGATGTGAGTCTGGGGAGGCAATGGATCGGCCTACAGCAGGGACACCTGGAGAGGTTAGAGATGTGGGTCTGGGGAGGCAATGGGCACGGCCGTTAGCAGGGACACTTGGAGAGGTTAGAGATGTGGGTCTGAAGGAGGCAATGGGCACGGCCTGCAGCAGGGACACCTGGAGAGGCTAGAGATGTGGGTCTGAGGAGGCAATGGGCACGGCCGTTAGCAGGGACACTTGGAGAGGTTAGAGATGTGGGTCTGAAGGAGGCAATGGGCACGGCCGTTAGCAGGGACACTTGGAGAGGTTAGAGATGTGGGTCTGAAGGAGGCAATGGGCACGGCCTGCAGCAGGGACACCTGGAGAGGTTAGAGATGTGGGTCTGAGGAGGCAATGGGCACGGCCGTTACAGGGACACTTGGAGAGGTTAGAGATGTGGGTCTGAAGGAGGCAATGGGCACGGCCGTTAGCAGGGACACTTGGAGAGGTTAGAGATGTGGGTCTGAAGGAGGCAATGGGCACGGCCTGCAGCAGGGACACCTGGAGAGGTTAGAGATGTGGGTCTGAGGAGGCAATGGGCACGGCCTGCAGCAGGGACACCTGGAGAGGTTAGAGATGTGGGTCTGGGGATGCAATGGGCACGGCCGTTAGCAGGGACACTTGGAGAGGTTAGAGATGTGGGTCTGGAGGAGGCAAAGGGCACGGCCTGCAGCAGGGACACCTGGAGAGGTTAGAGATGTGGGTCTGGGGAGGCAATGGGCACGGCCTACAGAAGGGACACCTGGAGAGGTTAGAGATGGGGGTCTGGGGATGCAATGGGCACGGCCGTTAGTAGGGACACTTGGAGAGGTTAGAGATGTGGGTCTGGAGGAGGCAAAGGGCACGGCCTGCAGCAGGGACACCTGGAGAGGTTAGAGATGTGGGTCTGGGGAGGCAATGGGCATGGCCTACAGCAGGGACACCTGGAGAGGTTAGAGATGTGGGTCTGGAGGAGGCAATGGGCACGGCCTGCAGCAGGGACACCTGGAGAGGTTAGAGATGTAGGTCTGGGGAGGCAATGTGCACGGCCTACAGCAGGGACACCTGGAGAGGTTAGAGATGTGGGTCTGGGGAGGCAATGGGCACGGCCGTTAGCAGATACACCTGGAGAGGTTAGAGATGTGGGTCTGGAGGAGGCAATGGGCACGGCCTGCAGCAGGGACACCTGGATAGGTTAGAGATGTGGGTCTGGGGAGGCAATGGGCACGGCCTGCAGCAGGGACACCTGGAGAGGTTACAGATGTGAGTCTGGGGAGGCAATGGATCGGCCTACAGCAGGGACACCTGGAGAGGTTAGAGATGTGGGTCTGGGGAGGCAATGGGCACGGCCGTTAGCAGGGACACTTGGAGAGGTTAGAGATGTGGGTCTGAAGGAGGCAATGGGCACGGCCTGCAGCAGGGACACCTGGAGAGGCTAGAGATGTGGGTCTGAGGAGGCAATGGGCACGGCCGTTAGCAGGGACACTTGGAGAGGTTAGAGATGTGGGTCTGAAGGAGGCAATGGGCACGGCCGTTAGCAGGGACACTTGGAGAGGTTAGAGATGTGGGTCTGAAGGAGGCAATGGGCACGGCCTGCAGCAGGGACACCTGGAGAGGTTAGAGATGTGGGTCTGAGGAGGCAATGGGCACGGCCGTTACAGGGACACTTGGAGAGGTTAGAGATGTGGGTCTGAAGGAGGCAATGGGCACGGCCGTTAGCAGGGACACTTGGAGAGGTTAGAGATGTGGGTCTGAAGGAGGCAATGGGCACGGCCTGCAGCAGGGACACCTGGAGAGGTTAGAGAGGTGGGTCTGAGGAGGCAATGGGCACGGCCTGCAGCAGGGACACCTGGAGAGGTTAGAGATGTGGGTCTGGGGATGCAATGGGCACGGCCGTTAGCAGGGACACTTGGAGAGGTTAGAGATGTGGGTCTGGAGGAGGCAAAGGGCACGGCCCTGCAGCAGGGACACCTGGAGAGGTTAGAGATGTGGGTCTGGAAGAGACAATGGGTATGGCCTGCAGCAGGGACACCGGGAGAGGTTAGTCTGCAAGAGTCACGGCGCGCCTGTCGCAGGAGTCGTCGGCCGACTCCAGCTCGTCGCAGGGCCCGATGGACGAGCTGATGATGGAGGAGCTGCTGGCGGCGGCGCCGCTGCCGGGGGCGGGTGCGTGCGGCGGGGGGCGGGGCTTCGCGTCGCGCCGTCGCCTCGAGCCCTTGCCCGAGGAGGAGGACACGGACAGCCCGCCGCCCACGGCCGGCGACACGCCGTCCCCGGAGCAGGTGAGCTGCCTCACGGCCTCGTGCCATGTCCCTGGGGGATACGCCCTCTTTTGACCCTTCACTTGTTCTGTTGGCACTCTAGGTTAGTTACAACGTCACGAGCAGCTCTGAGGAGAAAGACTATTTTTATATTGTTTATTGGAATCGGAAGAGGATGAGAAAAAGGGACAAAGGCATATGTGGGTTAACTTTTTATTGGGAAAAGTGAAATATACGGTGTATTCCACTGCCTGTTTCCCGATTTACTTAAAGATCAGGTTCTTCCTACCTACGGCCGGCATTCTCACGGTCCCCTCCCACATGTGCGCCATATCAGGGTGGGGTGGGAGAAATTTCCAATACGATTTATTTTCATTCCAGAGCTATATATTTAAACAGAACTGTTAGGGAGCACTCCCTGTTGTTTGATCGGGAGGTTATTAGAGCTTCGGCAATGACCAGCGGCTGGGGCCACCAACCCAGCATAGTCACCTCCTCAGCCCCATATCTCACTTGAAGATCAGCGGAAGTTTTCCCAATACTCTCGAATGCCTACGGAAAAGTTCCTGTTCGACTTCCCCCAGGTGTTGCGGGCCAGGCACAGTACCTGGGCGGGCATGACTGGGCGCAGTGGTCAGCCGGGTTCCTCCTGGCGGCGCGCTGCATTGAGCTCTAGCGAGGTGCTAATGGGGCATTGGCGGAATGAACGAGAAAACCCTCCGGCTCAAGGCGACGTCCGTCACGTTTCCGTGGTTTGCTTGGTCGGAAATCGAACCCGGATCGCCTTGTTGGGAGCCGAGTGATCTGAATACTTAAAAATATATATATATTATTTTATTATATTAAGAAAAAAATTGTTTGGATTCCTGGTAGTTTTCATTAGGAACGACCAAAATTTAACCCATGATTGAATTGATAAACTCTAATTTCTTTCATTATTAAAGTGGTTTTGCCTTACGTCGTACCCGGGACTTGAACCCAGGACGCTCGCACCTAAAGCCGGCGTGAATCCACCGCGTCTCGTATGTCGTCGCTTTCAACCACCCCAATTAATGTGATTGCTCGAGCATGGCGAAAAGATGACTGTTTGTTCGGGTGAGAGTGGGGGCGTTCTTGGTGTTACTGTTGCGGTGCCGATTGTAAAAATATGAAAAATGAAATTAAATGGGTAAAGATAAATTAATTGTTTTGTATTATTTTTGAACAAAGGTTTTTTTAAAAAACTTTGAACGATAAATGATTCAAAAATACAATTACAACCTCTTTGTGTTATGAAAACACGCACACCTGCCGTTTTATGTATCACATATTAAAGTTCTGAGCACGTGAAAGAAAAAAATAACAAATTCACATTTACCAGTAAAAGAAAACCTGTATCAAATAAGAACACAACAGCATTTCCAAATTAAGTTATTACAATTATTAAAAACCTATTTTCTTCTTCAAACATACTTTTGAACAGGAGAATGTAAACCATGGTTGCAGAAGCTTTTGTTAAAGGTATATATATTGACGAAATACTAGGTACATACTGCAGTAGTTATCATCAGACGAAATCTGTTTTTCACAATTTTTTTTTTTTCAAATCCATACGCACAAAACCATCTTCAACTCAAAAGTTTATTATTATATTCCTGTATTTATTTATATCACTTTATATGGATACGATAATTGCTTTATTTTGCACAAATTATATACAGGTTAATACAAACTCTATGAAGATGGAAAATCACGTTTGTTTACGTTTAGGGGCAAAATCGGTTCAAGAGAGTGCAAATGTGGAAAATGTTTTGAAGAATCACTAACACTCCCTTAAAATGAATAAAATTGTATCCGTTTAAATATGTTATAACTCCTAAGTTTTTTTTAGAGGTTTGTTGATAACACTAATATATACCTGAAGGGATAGATAAAATAGATATGAAAAACAAAAATATTTATTACTCACTTAGTAGACGCAGCATAAAATCTTTTCGAAGTCATTGTAGGCATCATAAGATATAATCTAAAACTTCTCTTATTTATGTTCTGTGACCAAGAATTACTGCAGGAAGTGAACAAAATTAGTACGCAATAAAAAAAATCATACTCTGTTAGTAGAAACAATACCGAAAAAGTTCCAAAAAACCTTTGATAATTTTTTTTTTTTTAAATAACTGCAACCTTAAGAGGAAGGCGTGGATTTATTTGCTTATTATAATTTTACGTGAGTATGTAATATTTTTAAGGTATTTGTTACTAGCAGCACAGTTCAGACCCCACCGTCCTGCACCAGGCCAATGGCAAGCTGGTTCATGGCAGATTATGGATATTATTCTAGAAATCATACAAAAATCCTTAATGCAATGAACAGGAAATTTTCGAAACATTTTTGTATTGCAAAAATGTTTGATCGTTCTCGTCCTGGGTCTTCGTTTGCTTACAATTTTACATCCACCACAACTGACAAAATAAGCTGTTGCAAACATTAACATGTAATATTATTTGCAAATGATACTTCAGGATATCAATAAAATCATTTAAAAATAAGCATCAATATCCCGCGTAATACTTTTAAAAAATGTGGTGTTGTATGTACTGTTAGAACTTACAGTACTTACGGACTTAAAAACGAAGAATTCACCTGAAATAAATGAAGAGGTCTTCGTAATTTCCAACAACTGAATCTTCGTATAAACCACGCCATATTTCCACTACCGAGTTGTTGTCTTCACAAAGGTGGACAAAATAAGAGAGTTCTTGATATAGACTCATCAATTGGGGATTTGTTTTTAATTTTTAATAGCTTTGTATTCGTGTTTAAAGTAAGTTAACTCTGTGTCAGTGAGTTAACTCTGTGTCCGTGAGTTAACTGAAGTGTCCGTGAGTTAACTCAGTGTCCGTGAGTCAACCCTGTGTCCGCGAGTTAACTCAGTGTCCGTGAGTTAACTCAGTGTCCGTGAGTTAACTCAGTGTCCGTGAGTTAGCTCAGTGACCGCGAGTTGACGCAGCTAGCTCCCGGGATGGTGCGCGAGTCGGGGGTGAGAAGCGCCGCTGAGTGTTACCGATGGAGGTGCGTGGGTCTGCGGGCAGGACAGCGGGTCTGGCGGTGCTGCTGACAGCTGCCTTGCTCCAGCAGCCAGCGCAGCGCTGCGGCGGCCGGGACTGCTGCACCGCCTGCGCCTGCGCCGAGCCCGCGACCAGGCGCAGCAGGCCAGCAGCAGCAAGCTGTGAGTCTGCCCTCCTCCCCCTACCCCCCTCACAGGTCCACTGAGGGCTTTCAAGAAGCCTGCACTACATGTTCCATCGTTATTCTAAAAACACTGCGCTTCAGCAATGTCTTTTGACATGATAGCGTCTTATAAATCGATGAACACCGGCTGCACGCGCGAAAAATTGTCACGTTCCGCCCGAGCCGAACGTGCGAGAACCGGTCAACCACCGTGCGAGAAAATCTTCTATAATATCAAACAGGTTAAGGCGGGCTTTTTAAACTAATTGTTCGTGATTATATTTTTAAAAAAATTATTTAAATTAAATATACAAAACAACTGTAAATAATATTTAAAAATTAAAAAGCATTTTTCATCAATGTTTTCTTATGACGTTATCACGTAAAATTATTGTCCGTAAACCGACTTTACAGACGAACCCCCTTTTTTTTCTAAAAATAAAGTTTATGAACGAAATACGGAAACGTATCTACTGATCCGCCCTCAGCACATTCTTAAATGCTGTTCGTGAACTGACCCTCACTCGGACGTCTTGAGCAGTTTTTTAAATCGAGTAGTTTTTTTTCCCCCCCTGAATCTCTGGCCAGCGTGTGTGCACTCACACGCAGGTTGGTAGGCGTGTCGAGTGTGGATAGTCCGTCATTCTGGGTGAAGTTTCCAGCTAATATCTCGAGTGGTGATGTGCTAGTAAAGGCTGGTGATGATTTTACACCTACCTGGGCACGTAAATGGTTTGCAGAATTTCATAAGTTTTCATTCGACCAAAAAACTTCTTCAGATATCCGAGTGTGGTGTCTGTTTTACAAAATTAATTGTTGTATATGTTAACAACCATATGGTTGTTCTGATTACGGTTCTCATTTTAAGATGTATTTTTGTGGAATATTAATATGTCTAAAAGAAAAGTGTATTCACAATAAATTTTAAGTATGGAATTCTCATAACAGATTCTAGAAAATGCCTTAGGTACGGTTCAGCATCATTTATGTTGCCAGTTCAGAGCCTTGTGCTTAGAAGTGAAACCGCACTAGAAGTATCAGTGAGCGTCGCACTTATCATCCCGCTTCACTCAAACATGTACACCCCTGACAATGTAAGAGTCACATTTAAAAGTCTCGTATTTGCCCCATGGACGACGAGAACACTGTGCGCCAGCCTTGTGATTGTAGAAGATACCGCACTAGATGTTTCAGCGAGCGTCCTGCCATACTGACACTAATATACGCCTGGCTAGGTGGGTGCTACGTGCAAATCTCGAAGCCACTGGCACGGGAAGATGATCGAGGGTAGACCGGTCCAGGCAATTAACCACTGCAGTCCGACAGCGCCAGAACCATGTGGGAGCGAGATGGTGCAGCGGTCTTCAACTCCCAACTCCACAGGACCCTGGTTACAATCTCAAGGCCAGCTTTTCTGATTTGTGTTTCCCTTGGCATTGTCTACCCCTCCCCCCCCCCCCCACAAGAAGCTGCAGGATGGCTTCTTACAGTCCTCCTTTTGTTTCGTGTTGCATGCCAGTGGCCCTAATGCCTCTTCATCGACTAGATGTGAATCATTGTCACTTGGGCTTGTTTACGCCATGCTCTTGTGCTGGGAGGCTGATCCATATCTAATAAGTTATAACACACACATCCATGTAGTAACCGGGGGTTCCAAACCCACAACCCCGTGCAGATCCAGAAATGAAGTAAGGCAATGTTTCTTTTTTCTTATTCCCCTCGCCCACCGAATTTTCATTTTATTCTGTTTGAGTTTGATCACAATGATTCACTTCTGGCTCCAATTGCTGTTAGTTCACCTTTAATTTAACCTCTTTGGAAGCTATGCTTAAAATATGCATTTTTGACCCTCCACCTGATGGAAAATTCATCAATGATGTGGGCCTTTTGAAGTTTGCCTGCATGTACTTGTATGCATGCGTTGATCGAGTAAAACGACAAGATTTTAACAGAAAAATATTATGTTCTTTTTTCACATAATTTTGTTTTAATAACCATTAACGAGAAGAAATTTTCAATGGCCGGCTATTTTTTACATAGCTAGTCAGATAAGCCACTCCTTCATTTCCTGCTTACTTGGCAGGGTATAAACGTGGCTAAGGCTGTTTATGAGAACCTTTTTAAAGGAATGTTTAGCCTAAATTTTACTTTAAAAGTGCATCTTAAAGGATGTCAGCCATTTTTGTTAACCTTCCTTATAGAATCACCGATGCATCATTTCGTAAAGGACGAGTCTGTCGCTTCCTTTCGTGTATCCTGTTAGCCTTCGAAGGTTTGTGGCGCTACTTTTGAGTAACAATGCAACTATAGTATGTTGCTTAGTCAACCAACATCAGTCTACACCCTTTTATGTTTATCTACTACTGTCTGTCATCTTATTAACATGAACTCGCAAAAATTTTAAATTTTATGAAAAGTATGTGACATTTTTAAACTATAACAATATTAGCTGCCAAGAAAACATCCATTTATGTTGTACACCAGGTTGTGTTGACATCAAAAAAAATTGATATCCTTTCAAGGTTTATTTATTAATTATTAAAATCTTTAAACTTAAGGATCCTTTGGTTAAGGATTCATCGGTAAAGAACATATCCTTACGTGTCAAAACAATCTTAATACTCAACAACAACAACAACAACAACAACAACAAAACAACGGGGGCCATGTGATCAGGTATTCAGTCACTCGCAAAGGTGATATGGGTTTTATTCTCAGCGGGGTTAATCGAGAATTTTCCCAAGTAGGAAATGTGGTGGATGTTGCTGTAGCCGGACCGGTTTTTTTCTCAGGGTGATCCCATTTTCGTCACCCATGCAGTCAGACCTTTCTCCATTAGCATCTTGATCATCCTTCTTCGTCCCTAATGACCAATGTCGAGGAGACATTAAGGTGGCCGCCCGGCTCTGTGCTTGCGAGCTATAGAAGCGCGGGGGCACTAAGGGTGACATTGGCTTGCGCATCGCACACTCTTCGCCTCTACGCGCCAGGCAACTAACTGTCGCCCAGTCTGCACATCGTTAACGCGTCTTTGTGAAGCTTTAAGCTGTGACCCTATCATTTTACAGTTAGATATTGAAGATAAAGCCCTGTCATTCCTCATAACATTCACAATACTGTGTTTAGAACTTCTCATGCATATAAACGTCCGTGAAAACATATGTTTTAGCCTTTTCTACTGTCAAAAAATACACGTTAAAGATGAAATAATGGAATGAGTTGTATAGACAAGTGCAATGGCTCTTAAAGGCTGTTCGTAATCAGACACCTTTGACATAATTTGAGCTGTTTGTAAATGGTGCATTAAGGGGCTCGCCTAGTCAAGGGTGTATTTGTGTTCGGCTCGCTGGTGCTTCTAGCGCGGTGTATCCTTTAATCGCAAGGCTGTGGACTGGCGCGCTATCTTATCGTGCATAAGCAACTATGACATTTTAGCGATTACCATAACTTTTTATTGTTGAACTGGAGATATGGGTGAATTGCAATTCCCTTAAGTGCTTTCAAGAAAATGTACTGAATGTTACAGGCCTAAAATTTATTCTGAAAACACGCGTTTTAGCCATTTTCACTCTTCTAAAAACACAGTTTAGAATTTTATTACGGAAACATAACGACTCATTCGACCTAAGCATATTCTTAAAGGCTATTCGTAAAAAAACTCTTCTTGGATAACTTGAGCAGTTTTCAAATCACGTCGTTTTCCCTTCACATCTGCACACCTTAGACTGAATCACGTGGTGGTGCACCGTGTGTGGTGTGCGCAGGCTGGGGTTCCTGACGGCGAGGCGGGGCGGGCCGGAGGCGGCGCGCGGGGGCGGCTGTGCGGCTGGACGGCCGCTGCTCCGCCTCTTCAGCCGCGAGGCCGTCGACGACATCCCCACGTCGCTGCCAGCGCGGCTCACGCCCCGGCGCCAGAGTGTAAGGCTGCCTCTGCCTCGCCGTCATTCCCACGGACCCACCGTGTTCTCGCGCTCTTGAAGATGGCCGTAGCCATCATTCCCACGGACCCACGATGTTCTTGCACTTTTGAAGATGGCCATAGTCATTCCCACGGACCCACAATGTTCTCGGGCTCTTGAAGATAGCCTTAGCCGTCATTCCCATGGACCCACGATGTTCTTGCACTCTTGAAGATGGCTGTAGCCATCATTCCCATGGACCCACGATTTTCTTGTACTTTTGTAGATGGCCGTAGCCATCATTCCCACAGACCCACGATGTTCTCGCGCTCTTGAAGATGGCCGTAGCCATCATTCCCACGGACCCACGATGTTCTTGCACTCTTGAAGATGGCCGTAGCCATCATTCCCACGGACGTGGACCCAGAATCCAAGAAGTAGTTAGCGGCCCCCTGTCTGCCGGAAATCCTTCGGTCTCTACTTGCGCACGGGTCCAATATTTGCTTATGATCTGCTAACAGAATTACTGAATTCACCCAACGGGAATAATGTAATGAATTTATTTTTTAGAAATGGTACGGACTTATTCGTCGACAATTTTTAAATCGAACGCAGTAAGCTGAAGAATAAGTTATCTAAACACGTCAGGCACTGTACTGAAACTAGTAGAGAGAATTTATAATCTCAACAGAGCACCTGCTACGTTAGGCATGATAAAACTCTTTTTTTTTTTTACAGTTCTGTTAGTATTAAATTCGTTGAATGTTGGCGCCACGAACATATTACAGCGCAACTTGCGTGAGGAGTCTGTGACCATCATTAGTCTCTGGTTCTGGCCGAATAACTATGCTCGTGGCCATCCATGTTTGCAACATGAAGGCAACGTTCCAAGTCGTTAAACGACATGTAGATGAAGTTCACAATGTGAATTCCCTTTTCCGGCGTAAAGTTGTTTCATTTTTAAAATATAACTTCAAGTTTACTTTCAAAATATCTTATTTCCTTTAATTTTACATACCAAACCTATTTTAGGTTAAATTAATCACGGGCATAAACTTTTAAACCCATTCAAAAGATATAAATGTAAATAAATCCAAAACCTGTGCGTCATTTCTCTTGATCTTTAAGTTTGACGTCGTCCCAGGTGCTCCTGTGGCTCGCACAGGTCGTTATGCCACCTCGGTGTCTCACTGGTCGGCATTCGTGGTCGGTGGTAAGTGTCTCGAACGGGTGTAGGTCGATTTTCATGGAGAGCGAAGATCGACTCGAGCCCTAATGGGACCTGCCAGGACGTGCCAGTTGGCCTTCACCCCTCAGCGCAAGCAGTCGTGTGCGACTCGCGGAGTTCG
Organism: Bacillus rossius redtenbacheri; assembly: GCF_032445375.1. NCBI lineage: Eukaryota > Metazoa > Arthropoda > Insecta > Phasmatodea > Bacillidae > Bacillus > Bacillus rossius. The sequence continues at coordinate 46,123,311 of NC_086339.1, read as the reverse complement.
GTGATCGGCGTTCGTGTGCGGACCGGACAGTCGTGTGCGTACCGACAACATTTCAAGTTAGTCGTGTGTGTGGTCCAACCACTCCTGCCTGCCACGTGGCGATGTCATGACCACCGAGACAAAGGAGTGTCGTGCTGTGAACTAGCCCACAGCAGCCACCGCCATTAAAGGTTAGTTGGTGCCCTCAGACACCACCCAGCCATGCTTCAACATCGGCAGGACGACAAATGGCGCCCATCTAGGTGGCTCATCCAAATTGCAAACAATTAAGGCAAAGAAATCCCGTCAAATTTCCCGTCAAAATTACGGCAAAGTAGTCGAACTGCGAGCCAGGATAAAGGGGAGGAAAACGTGCGCGCAGGACGAAGGGCGCGTCCGACCAGCGCCGTTAACGGAGCCTGAAGGACAAACGAGGTCACCCCACCCCAACACCAGCAACATATGCGCTAGAAAGGAGCATCGGCCACCACTTCCCCCTCTCCAGGGTGCTGAGCGCGCACGTGCACCAAAGAAGCCAACTCCGGCCGGGCGGCACCCGAGCCTAACCGAGTGGAACCGAAGGCAGCCGAATCGGCACACTCGACCACAGACCGCGTTCACGGACACATCCCGTCTCCCGGGGCGGCCAGCCACATTCCACGAGGATGCAGAGAGATCCGGACATAGCCATCGACATGGAGGGATTGTGTGAGTGCTGTCATAAATCCTTTCCGGAGTCACTGGTAAATAACGAAAGTGCTCAGTGTCAGTGCGCGTGTGGCCACGTCCGCGTCAAAGCGGAGCAGCCAGGAAGCGCCGCAAGGGGTACAACAATCACACTGTGTGCAACCGCGCGCTGCCACGCGCAGCCAGGCGAAACGGCCCGATGCCAACAGTGCGGGGTCACAAAACACCGCGCGTGCACTGAAGTACGCGAGTTCGTGCATTTTCGTGATGGGTTGTTCCTCTGCGTTACCTGTGAGAGCACAATGATGCAAGCGTACCACGCACAGTTTACCCCCGCGCCGCGCGCCACGAGTGGACCGATCGTACTGCCGGAGTTCGCGGGTCACGCCGACGAGGTCCCAGCTATGTTCCTGCTGGTATGCAAGGAAAAATTAGCACGCCCTCACATCGCACCAGAGGAGTGGACAGAACGCGCCAGCAGCCAGTTGCGCGGCGACGCCCGAACCTAGTGGTCTCAGACGGGCGATTACGACTACGCGTGGACTGATTTTGCATTGATCCTGGAGGCACGCTTTGATGACTCGCGCGCACGGGCCTGTTGCATGAACGAGTTGTTCTGCCGAGCCCAGTCTAGCGGGGAGGGAGTAGAAGCATTTGTGCACGGGAAGCTGCGGCTCTACCGACGTCTAACACCCCGCGGTAGGATACAGAATGTGCTACCGAACATTGTCGAGCTCTTGATGCCCGAGGTACGGCCTTTCTTGCGCACTGCAGTGGAGAAGGGACTAGATGCTTTCCTCGCCCTCGCAAGGGAAGTAGAACAGGACCTCAAGGCAGCACGAGACATTCGGAGCATCACGACGCCCCAAGTCCCACAGGCGACGCCGATGGGACACCTGGAGGACACCCAGGCCGTGGTGCGATATGTGCAACACCCCCCCCCCCTCAAGGAAAGCCCATCCCCTGACCAACTTGCTACAGGAGGAGGGAGTGGCATCGCGTCTGAATCAGGGCGGCCAGGCGGCGCGACAAGCACGAGCAGGCAGCCACCGTGGCGGTCCTTCCAGTGAACCTGACAATCATCCGCCACGCTGCCAATACTGCCCGATGCCCGAACACCACTGGCATAGAGTGTGCCCGACCAGAGAGGCGCGGTGGATGGCGTCAAGGGGAGGATCCGCGCAGTTGGGAAACTGCAACCAGGGGGCGACGACGCAGTTGGCAGCCGTCCCCGGACCTCACGCCCTGTCTCTGCCGACACACCGTCTCACCTACCGCTCGCCAGTGGAGGCGGACCACCGCACCAGACGATGGACAGCCCCACGTCGCCAGCGAGCGACACCATTCACCAGGCATCGCCGGTGACCCGACCCACAGCTGGGGGTGCTAGAGACGCACCGTCTCACCTACCACTTGCCAGTGGAGGTGGACCACCGCACCCGACGACGGACAGCCCCACGTCGCCAGCGAGCGACACCATTCACCAGGCATCGCCGGTGACCCGACCCACAGCTGGGGACCCCAGCCAAGCACAACCACGCCTGGGGCGGATGGGACCGAAGGCTGGAAATCTGATCCGCATCCCTGTCTTGCTGGATGGGAGGCCGGTGGAGGCATTGGTGGACACCGTGGCGACTCACACCTATGTGGCGGCCCACCTTGTCCCTGATGCTAAAGTGACACCTGAGGCCGACACCATTCAGCTCGCAACAAAGGGATCTAGCACAGTCACGACTGGGCATGTGGAGGCGAGTGTCGGCATAAGGGAATATGTGACCAGGACGTGCGCACTCGTAGTGCAGGACCTCAGGGATGAGCTCATCCTAGGGTTACCCTGGCTAGTCCAGGAGGATGCTAACATAGAAGTCGGGGCAGGTAGGATGCATGTCGGGACCAAGGGGCACTGGACCGTGTATGGGTTGTCACATCGCCGCCCACCTATCTGGACGGACCCTACCCAGCTGGTAGACCTACGCCATGGCATACCACCAGACTATTGTTCCCTTCTAGACAGATCCCTCAGGCAGCAACCACAGGTGTTCGCATCAGCTGACTGGTTGTGCCTCACGAATATTACAGAACATTTTATACCCATGGTACCCCATGTTCCTCCATTCACCAAACCAGGGTGTTTTGGTCCCTGCGAGCTCACTGCCATCCAGGAACAAATCACAGAAATGCTGGGGGATGGAGTAATAGAGCCCAGCATGTCACCATACAACTGTCGCATAGTCATGGCCAGTAAGAAAGTCAGCTCCCTGCATTTCTGTATCAATTTTAAGCCAATTAATGACCTAACCATCCCAGCACCACCTCCACTCATAAATCTTACAGAAGCTCTCACCAGCATGGGCGATGCCCAGGTGTTTACGTCACTAGACCTGAAGTCCGGCTACTGGCAGGTGCCAGTTCGGCCTGAGGACCGCCCCAAGACAGCCTTCACTGCACCCGATGGGCGTAGGTTTCAGTTTTGTGCCATGCTGTTCGGGCTGATGGATGGCCCTGCGACCTTCCAGACCATGATGGTCCACATCTTGGATGGCTACATTGGCAAGTTTGCTGCGGCCTACGTGATCATATGGTCACGATCGTGGGAGGATCATGCACATCACCTCGCATTGGTCTTCGAACGGCTAGTCACGCACGGGCTGATGTGTGCACCGCGCAAGTGCCATGTCGGTGCGAAGGAACTGGAGTTCTTGGGGCACCTCGTGAGCGCGGACGGGTGTCGACCCCTACCAGAACAGCTGGCCCTGATAGAGGGGAAAGAGCCTCCCTGTACCAGAAAACAATTGCAGAAGCTAATGGGACTTTTAAACTGGCTCAGGTCATTAATCCCGAACTTCGCCACCTTCACCGCACCAATGACGGACCTCCTGTCACCCAAGAGCAGATTTCGATGGACGGACGCGGCACAGGCCCTTGCCTGTGTCAAGCAGCAGTTCAGGGATTGTCACACCCTGTCACGGCTAGTGCCCGATATTCCCCTATTTGTCCAGACAGACGCGAGCCAGGAGGGTATGGGGGCAGTAATCTACCAACAAGAAGCTGGAGAGGAGATGCGGGTGATCGAGTACGCCAGTGCCAAGTTTGGCCCTGCAGAGCGGCGGTACCACGTCAACGAGCAGTGGCCTATTTCAAAAAACTACAAGTCTACAAGTTACTAGTTACAAGTTACAAGGGAATTTCTTACAAGTGTGAATCTGAAGTGTTTCACAAAGAAAGTTGCTTGACTTGTAGAAGTTGGCGCACTTGTAACACATACCTACAAGTTTACGAGTCAGCTGTTTATTGTTCGTGTGTTGATTATGTAACGAATTTCTAGGTTATAGTTGCGAAGCATATGCTGATAAAAATGTAGGGAGACAAATATTTGTTACTTTGCAGATAACGATTTATTTCTTCGTGTAGGTTGATCCAATAGATGACCTATATCTTGTACTAGCTCCTCCAGTTTAACAGCACTCGTGCTAAACCCTTAGTTACACTCAAATACTGTGCCAAGTCCCATGTTCACTCTATCACTAAAATTGTGTGGTCGCCTCATAACCTCAATATCAATATCATCTTCATCAGAATCGGTAAATATAATAATATCCATTGTATTCTAAGATGTTATAATATCATTCTATGCACAAGCATAGGCTTATTAGTGATTTACAACTAATATAATTGGACTTACACAATATTCTACCTATGTATTGACACTAGTAGCAATTTCTTACAAGTTACAAATGCTTGCAAACTACAAGTTTGTTTATGAAACAAAAACATTTATTTACTTGTAAAATTAACTTGTAACTTGTAGCATTTCACTTGTAACTACAAATATTTACTTGTAGCTTTATGAAACAACATTATCAAAGTTTTTACAAGTTACTAGCAAAGTTACTTGTAACTTGTAGACTTGTAGATTTATGAAATAGGCCACAGGAGTGTCTCGTGGTGGTGTGGGCACTCAGGCGATACCAACACCACCTGGAGGGGAGACGCTTCACGCTCCACACTGACAGCCAGTGCCTGCAGTGGCTGAACTCTGCCCAGGGAGGCAAATCCAAGTTCACGCGGTGGGCACTGATGCTCAAGAACTTCGCTTTTCGCGTGGAGCACATCTCTGGGTGGGAGAACCAGCTGGAGGACGAGCTCTCCCGTCACCCGAATGCCAACACTGTGTTCAAGGACGATCAGGGATGGGACGACTTACTTCCCCCCTGCAACCCCCAGACAGGGTCTACAAGTGAGCCCCCGCCGGCAGCGCTATATGCCACCACGGCCGAGAGGCCCTGCGACCCTGCGCCAACGACCCTAGCCAACCTCATGGAGATCGTCTGTCTCGCACAGAGCCAGGACTTGGTCAGTCAAGCAGACCTCGCTAAATGCAGAGAACAGGAGCTTCCCCACCTACATAGTCTTGACGGGGTACCCCAGAACCGTGTGCCAGGAGACATGAGCTCGTGGCGCACTCACGTGCCGCCAGCCGGACGGAAGTCTGCCTTGCATTTTTATCATGATCACGACCTAGGGGGACACCCGGGGGCCGACCAGACCCAGCGGGTACTGCGGCAGTGGTTCCACTGGCCGGGCATTGCAGGTGACATCCGCGATTATGTGTGAGACTGCCAACAATGCCAATGCCTGTCGGCCTGACGGGGTAGAGCAACAGTGTCCCATGAGACCCCATGACACATTTCACACCGTGGCTCTCGACGTCATGGGCCCATACCCCCGCACATCCCGCGGGAAGCGATTGTTGGTTGTAATCACGGATACTTTCACACGCTGGGCAGAAGCTTTTGCCGTCACCAATGTATGAGCTGAGACCATCGCCACTCTCCTCGATGCCGAAGTATTCCCACGATATGGGTTTCCCCGAGTGCTACTCACAGATAATGTAACACAATTCAAAGGCCGGCGCTGGAAGGCCGATTGTAAGCGCTGGGAGGTGGAGTACCACACGACACCCACATAACACCCAAAAGCAAACCCGACAGAACACCGCAACCAGGACATCAAAGTCCAGTTGCGGCTACGTCTGGGGGACGACCACACCCAGTGGGATGTGCTCCTCCCCAAGATATTGTACTGCCTCCGTCGCCGCTGAAACGTGGTAACCGGCTACTCCCCTGCGGAGTTGCTTCAAGGACGGGATCTCGCCCTCCCAGGGGAACTCCGGGTAGCGGGCGCTGCTGAACGAGTGCTTCAAATGCCTGTTGCCGAAAGATGGGAGGATGCATGCTGGAATCAGGCACAGTTTTTAGCCACTCATACCCCTCAAACCACTAACCCACCCCTGCCATTGGAGCCGAGGCAACAGGTGTACGTCCAATGTCACCACCTTTCCGCCAGAGGCAAGAAGTTTTTCGCAAGCCTGGCCTCTAAATGGTCCGTACCCCATGAGGTAGTGAAGCGACTCGGGCCTACCACCTACGCGGTCACAACACGGAGTGGAAGAGCCGCCAAGGTTCACCTAGATGATCTCTGGTTAGTCCATCCTAAGGTTGGTGCGGGACACCTGCACAAAGATCCACAGAGGACAAGAAGGACATCAGACAAACATCAATTCCCCCCATCACCTCTCGCAGCAACATTGGACACAGATCATGCAACCATGGTATCACAGCCCAATGACACCAGCCACAGGTCAACCCCTGCTGTCACAGGCCAAGCAGATGGCGAATGCGCACCATACTTGCTCGTCGCCCGAGCCCCAGGCAAGCAGGGCCACGATGCACGAGCTGGAGCACATGATGAGACGCTTGGGTTACTGTGACTATCTGGGATTAATGACATCTGCCGTTACCCAGGGTATGTCCCCCCTAAATGACCAGCGGATGCGAGTCTGGAGAGATCGACGTTTTTGGTGCGGGTTGACGAGCCTGAGTCTACAGGGGCAGACCAGCGAGGCAACGGGCAACCCTACCAGGAGGACGGAGGAGTGACCATCGTCCCTCTCGATGAGGCCGACGAAACTGGGAAAGCACAGCCTGTACCCAACCGAGCTGAGCCAGACGCCACATCACAAACTCAGGTGGGGCGGCTATCGACCCGGCCTTATGTCCCCCCTGTCAGTTTCGGGGGGAATGAGGGGTACCAACCACCCCTAAGGGCCCGTGCTGGGGGCCTCACCAGCCCTAAACAGGACCTTTCCCCGGATGCACACCACTGCTCAGTGATGAGGCTGCTACCGCACATCGCCCGGCCCAACTCCACTACATCTAACAACACCTCTCAGACACAGTGCTCTCCAGAGAACTTACAGTGTACCCAGGGAGGAAATGCCCCGAGGCAATACGTGTGATGGGGGCTTCGAGGGGCATAACGGCCTCGGTGATGGTTGGGGGGGGGGGGAATTGAAGTCGTCCCAGGTGCTCCCGTGGCTCGCACAGGTCGTTATGGCACCTCGGTGCCTTACTGGTCGGCATTCGTGGTCGGTGGTAAGTGTCTCGAGCGGGTGTAGGTCGATTGTCATGGAGAGCGGAGATCGACTCGAGCCCTAATGGGACCTGCCAGGACGCGCCATTTGGCCTTCACCCCTCAGCACGAGCAGTCGTGTGCGACTCGCGGAGTTCGGCGATCGGCGTTCGTGTGCGGACCGGACAGTCGTGTGCGTACCGACAACATTTCAAGTTAGTCGTGTGTGTGGTCCAACCACTCCTGCCTGCCACGTGGTGACGTCACGACCACCGAGAGAAAGGAGTCTCGTGCTGTGAACTAGCCCACAGCAGCCACCACCATTAAAGGTTAGTTGGCGCCCTCAGACACCACCCAGCCATGCTTCAACATCGGCAGGACGACAAGTTTAATTCATTTTTGTTATAATCGTATTAATAGATAGTAATTAAATGGTGTTAAATGTTTCATTTTTTCTCATCGTGTGATGTAGGTACATCACAGAATAATTGGTTTGGTTACATCTTTCAGCGGTGGGCAGTAGAGATGTCAGAGTGGAATTAACCATTTCCGTCTGTTACCGCTTGGTTGCGCTTTGCGAATATGCCTAAGGACTAAGTTAAATTATTTTCAGCGTGGTTTAAACCAGTGGTAATGTAAAATACTAGAGCTAAATTAATTTTATTTCAAGAACGGTCAAACAGTGTGGATAAAAACAGTCCGTTCAAAGAATTTTAAAAAAAACGAATCATCAATAAAATTATTTCTAAATAAAATTTGTAAATAACTTACCAAATATGAAAAACTATTTCATGTGTAAATGCTATTCGAACAGACTGTTTCTATTCACATAGTGTTATTACATGTTATAAATTTTTCAAAGGTTTTATTGTTTTTCTTATTTATTTTTAATCATAAAAGTTAAGTTCAAGGCTAACAATTAAAGGTAAAAACCTCATTTTACCAGCCAAGGCTACGATGATATACGAAAACGGCCGAGATTTCTCGAAGTGGTCAGACACTAACCGCCAGCACCACGCCCAAATGCAATGTATTATTTCTGGATATGTCAACATAAAATTTATATATATTTTATATAGTTCGTTGGATGTTGATCATGTTTCTTTTTTATAACCACGTGCATACAATTCATACTTCACTATACTTTCTGAGTGCTACCATATTCCAAATTGTTATCCCTGTAAGAAATTTATTTCTAAATTCTTTTTTCTACAAAAATAAATTATAAACCCATAACCAAAGCACTTGTCGTGGGTGCAATCTCCAAAGATACAAAAGAATGAAGGCGTATTTTATTCCCACTCTTACTTCCAGAACCCATATCCTCGTCCAATGTCGAGAGCCTAAAACTGCTTGCATTTTCACTGACTCTTGGTTTGCCAGCAAGTAAAGGACATTATTTTGTCTGTTTCCTCTTGATCCTTGTGAATGGTTTTAATAAACTACATAATTGTGTACTTTCTTGAATGACCACGTGAATTATTCGCGTGTGCCTAGTATAGGTTATTCTTTCCCGGCTATCGATGCTTAGAAATTATTTTCTGCATAAATTTCAGTTACTCATCATGTTTCAAGTAACCATGTTCATTAATAATATCTCAATGATTCCTTATTTCGCTGCTTATTAATTTACAGCTTGACGGTGAGATTAAAGAGAAACATGCAGACATCCACAAAATTAAGTAAGTTCGTGCTTCCAAATAACATGTGGGTATATGTTGAAACTCGTTATTTTCTGCACTTATCTCCTGAATTGTTGGTTTTGGAACGCGTTAGAACTTCACTCATTCGACAAAGCTAACGTTCTGCATGACTCGTTACATATTTATGGATCTGCGAATTTCGTGCATTCCTTAGTGCCTTTGAAGGAAACTACAGCCTTGTCAATTGATTGTGCACGATTTGGTCACTATATAACTAACATGGTGCCATTATCTCGGAGTCTTACAGCCAGTTGCACCATTCTGATCTTCGATCCGCGTTCCAATGATCTTCGCCTAAGCATGATCTAAAGACCATTCCTTTGAACTTCGGCAAAATAAACTGGGACTACATCCTTCACTCGCGTGAACCAGGTCTGTACGTTTTCAGTCTGCAGCAGCCGGCGGTAACAGTGTTGAAGAAATGTTAAGTGCATTTAATTTCGTTGCCTGGAACTATATGAAGTCGCTACAATTGATTGTGCAAATGATTGATGTTGTCGCCACAATATAGCAGCTCATGTGGTCACTGCCTCGTCTCTTTTATTTTTTTTTACTAACTACTGAAAAACACATTAAAGTATTTAACAGCTGGTGCAAAACGAAACAATCCGGAATATGGATAGGTTTGTTTAAGAAATGCCTCTAATCAATATAAAAGTAATTATAAATAAAAAGCCTCATTAAAGCATCAAACTAAACTAACAAGCTTAATGTTCGCAGGCTTTCACGGCCATTGTCTGAAGTAGCTTGGCTTCTGGGTTGTAGCCGTGTCCTTGACAAATAATTCACCGATGTTTCGGTCGGACATTGCAGTCGCCATCATCAGGGAGCAGTTACCTACTGAGGTAGGTAACTGTAGGTACCTGATGATGGCGACTGCAATATCGACCGAAACGTCGGTGAATTATTTGCCAAGGACACGGCTACAACCCAGAAGCCAAGCTACTTTAAAACTAACGAGCGTTACAAAAACTTGATATATGGATATTACATTGAAATGTGGTTCTAAACAGGATGTTTGAATGCATTAGTTGTGTATTATCTGAAATGTAGTAATTTTCAAGTCAGATTGCAATAATAACCTCCATGAAGTCCGTGCAGATTCCTGACACGTCATCTCGCGCTGCGGATCCGAGATCAGTGTCCGTGCAGATGCCTGACACGTCATCTCGCGCTGCGGATCCATGCAGAGCCTGGCTCCGCCCCTTGTTGCAGGAGAAGCAGCTGGAGAGGAGGTTCTGGAAGCAGCTGAGGAGACGCAGGATGGCGACGGCCTCCCGCATCTCCGCATGACCGCCGCCCCCAGCGGCCCGCCCCGCCTGCCCCCGGGACGAGGGGCCGCGCTCCTGAGGAACTGCACTCTGTTCCGAGTGGCGGCGGGCCGGTCGCAAACTACATTTTTGGTGCTTCTTTGACTTTCATAACTGGCTAGGGAGGACTCTGCTGGCATCACATTGGAGACTGATCCCTAGTGACTGGCGTCCTGTCTGGTCCAGCTGCTCTGGTGTCCTGTTTCTCTGAGACGGCTGGCACCCGACAGCAGAGGAACACTTCTTGTGGACAGAGAACTGAGAAGTGTTCCCCCACAACCCAAGTGTTCTCCGATGCACGAGTGACGTTCCTGATCGAGTGTGGGGTGTGTACAACCTACTTACCAAACTCAAGACAAAATGAAGTGGAAAACAAGCATTTTCGATTAAAACTTAGTCGTGTTTCGAGGTTCATCAAGAGATTGTTTACTGCGACGGAAACGTGCGGAATAGAGAAATCAATTTAACATAGGTAGGGTGATACAAAGAGAACTAGTGTGTAAGAGAAACTAGGACATAATCTTACTCGCTGTGAAGATTGCTTTGTGATACACGCCTAAATATACGAAGGTTGTCTGAAAAATTTCCAACCTCAACATGAAGATGGCAGCACTCGTCAACAAAAATTGGGGAATGTGTTTGATTATGCTTTGGAATGTACTCTCTGAAATTTCAGCCATTTTGGACGAGCAATTGTTTTTTAACAATCAATTACGTGAGTCGATGCGTATGTTTTTTTATGAAAATGGAAAATTTAGTATCGAGTTGTCATTGAATATTTGTTTTTCAAAGGCAGTACGCCTACGCTTAATGAACGTAGATACTAGGACTCTGCGCGATCATGTAACACAGTACTATTTTGGGCAGCTGGATTCAAACATGGCCATATCAACTTGGGTGACGATGAACGTTTGCGACACCAAAAGCTGCGAAGGGGTAATCAGCTCCAAAAAAGGCAAAGTATGATCTTTTGGCCGGGAAAGCGCGGTTATTGTTTCATAGGTTTTAGATTTATTTACATTTATATCTTTTGAATGGGTTTAAAAGTTTATTCCCGTGATTAATTTAACCTAAAATAGGTTTGGTATGTAAAATTAAAGGAAATAAGATATCTTGAAAAAGGAAGAAAAAAACATGACAGGCGCATGCTACACATCATTACTTGACAAGATGAAGGCAGAAATTGCATAAAAAGGTCACATTTGCAGAAACAAAACATTTGTTTCACCAAGACAATTCACCAGCTCACACCTCAGCGGTTTCCATAAAGATAGTATATGAATTTCGGTCTCAACTGCTTGACCACCCATCCTTACTCACCAGAACTAAACCCATTTGACTTTTTTTTTTGTTTTCTAGACTAAAAGTTGCGCTCGGAGGACAGAGATTTGCGTTGCATGAGGAGGACATCACCTCCGCAAACAAATATTTTGCAGAGACTCACACAAACGATTGTTAAATAAGAACTGTGCGTCCAAAATTTCTGTAATTTCAGAGGGTATGTTTCACAGTATGAGCAAACACAATCTTCAATATTTGTTGACGAGTGCTGGCATCTTCATTTTGAGGTCGGAAACTTTACAGCCAACCTTCGTATATATGACCTTAAACGTTTAATTTGACTGAGTTTTATAAAGAGATCAATTTAATAGAAGTAACCTACAGGATGACACATTGCGTATGATATCTATTTTTACATTTTTGTTTTATGTTTTCATGAGCGGAATTGGTTAAATGTAAAATGTTCCTTATAATTTAAAAGTACATCGCTACAGTAATGTTATTACACACAGTACAAATTCACACAAGAACAGCCAAATTAATTTTTTAGTTCGTAATAATATTTCCCAATTCAGTTACTATTGAATATTGCAGCTTTAATCTCTGCCCGAAAAGAAATTGAAAATAAAATTATAAATTAAATGCAAATATGATTTCCCAAGTAGGCCTATGTAATTTTTCTGTTTGGCATAAAATAATTTTTATACATTTTTTATGCTTCTTTTTAAGTTTTTAACATATTTTTTTAAATATATTTCATGAGCAACTTCAAAGATATGTTTGAGTTACAAAATTAATGTAACTTCAGTTTTGTAATAAACCAAAATTTAGCAGTTATTATTTCTTAATTATGGAAGGACTGTGCAGCAAAAACAAAGAATATAATAGCCAAAAAGGCAGATATTTTTACTTAAATATGGCAGGAACCTTTGGCAGAGACAGTACATATAAAATATGAATTTAGCCACAAATGACATAAAGCGAGAGGTATATTGGTTGGTCATATCGCTTAAGTTTTGCATTAAAAACGTTAAACAATACAAGTATAGTGATAAAGAAATAATATTTCTGAGTCGTTTTACTTATATTTGTATTCACGCAAATAGACGTCTTTAGCTAAAACTCATGACAACAGTAGCCTGCTGTGTATCTGTTAGGTGAGGGTGATTTTGGAATTGGAATTAGCATTAGCCTTGAAAATATTTTTTAAAATAAATATAACACTGGTAGCCCCTAACCAGCTTTATTTGTTACTTTTTTTATTTTATTTTTACAACTATCCCAAAAGAACGAGTAAGATATGTCCAAGATTCTCTTAAGACACTCAAAAGAAGGGTAGAATGACGTTTATCCTGAAGCTTTCGTGAGATGGTGCGCTTTGGACGTACAACTGTTGATAAATCTACGTGTCTTTGCTATAATATAAAAACTTTCTTGTAGATGTCATTTACTCTTTTTAAAATCACGTCTTTTTAAAATTACAAGAAAGTTAATTATTTACATTTTACCTTAGAATATTTTGTATTTTGCAATATGCGTCAGTATCTGCTAAACCGGAGAAACGGAGTAAACAGATCAGGTGTTTCTGAGAGAGGAAATATATTATGTACGCAAATGATGGTGTCAGGGTATATGTTATTTTTCAAGCTATTTTGTTATGTCCTAGTACTGCCAAGGTAAATTTTCCGTCATTTCTATATTGATGTGTGTGTTTTTTAATGCATTATCATTTCCCCATACTTCACACATTTATGGTACCGTACCATAAACATGTATTGTTAATCATCGCATCGAAAATATTGAGCATTTTTAAAGTAAATATTACTAGAGAAAATTAACAGCAGAAAAAACTTACGTTTAACACTGTTCTATTTTCAATATATTTTATTCATTAATCCATAATTTAAAAGCCCAATTAAATTGAAATAACACAGTCGTAACTTTATTTTAATAAAATTCTGTGTATATTAAGCTTTTAAATATACTATTTTACTAACTTAGTTTATATAATTACAGTCACAGTAATAAGCTCTCTATATATTTCTATGGCTAGCATTAAGGGAGAATATGGGCAAGTCAGACTACCAATCGAAAAATAGTCTTATTTATCAACAGAATGCCTTATAATTGTTAGTAATTTAAGTTTTAATCCATCAGTTTAATAAAGTAAACAATAATATTTTAAGTTTTTATATTAATATGTAATATTCTAAGTTTTTACATGTAATCAAATAAATTGTCGTCTGGCCTTAACTAAACTGTAGGTCATGTATCATACACAGGGAGAAAAATCCACCCAAAACCAAACTCAAAAACCAAAATAAAAATCATTAAATCTGACAACCTCTGGGAATCCTGACACCATCGTAATGAGTTATTTTTGCAAATTTAGTAGAAGTTTTGAGCATCCAGTGGTTTATTATATTCTTAACAGCTATTACTTTTTCAAGTTATCAATTCAAAACAATTAGGTTTTTTATGTTTTTTCAAGAATTTTTATAGGTGTTTACAAATCTGCTGATCTGTTTGCGCGTTCACACAGTAAATCATCCAAAGCTTGTTGACGACACGTATTTTTGTCTCCAATAAAGTGTGCCCAGTTTCGATCATCAGCCTAACAAAACATTTTTATACCCCAGTGCCAAACCCTTTTAGGTATGCTCATTTTACACGAGTGAGAAGACTATTACAGTTTATATGGCCGCTGCCTGGTTTGTAAAACTCTCGTAACCAATCAGAGAGTTGCAGTGTCTCCATGGTGTTTCCTATATTAACATGTTGACTCTTGTTATTATTTATGTAAATAATCATAGAAAATAAATAAGTTGAACAGTTATTTAAGTTTTTTTTCGCATGATGTTTACTACCTTCATTCTTTTATTAGTGTAGTTAATATCACCGTATTCTATGTATACAGTTTTCCATTAAATACTGCAAAACAGAAGTAATGGTCTTATAAAAAAATTTATATAAAGGGTTACCAGGTGTAAAATGATATGTGTCCACCGGTCCTATAGGGGTTTTATTTATCAATCAGTGGCAGTTCCACCTTAAATCATGTTATGTTTTATTTTATCTAATAGTAATGTAGACCTTATGAGGGTTCCTTAAAATTTTTAGATAAGTTAGAAATACATATGAGGTGGGCGGATTTTAACCCATGGCCTTTGGCCTTTGGATTATCAACAAGTCAAGATTGTAGAATGGTGGGAATAATAGCCGTAATATTCTTTACAAACTATGAATATTTTTCGGCACCTTTAAAAAAATTTAACACGCCCATTTTTAAAGACATGTTATATATTGCAGGCCTACCTAATATATACATGTTTTATTGTGTTAATTTTACTAGACTGGGTTATCATTACATCACAAGCCTCAAGATGAAACATATTTAATGATTTAGGTCGGTAGTGGTCTTCGTAACAAACTTCCTAGTATGAACTAATGTAACATCACATTTTTGTTTTTAGCTATTCAGGCATAGCTAAAATGCCTCCTAAAGGATGTTACTGATTAAATAATTTTACTATTTTATTTACATAAATTGAAATCAATTTTGAAATATAATGGCAAAAGGAAAATATTACTGAAAATATGTTCCCAGTTTTGTACTGAACACTACCAAAGAGCACAAAGTTGAGCGAACCAGCCGCGCCTACAGCTCCAGCTTGACCGGGCATGTTCCAGCTCGCGCGGGCTTGTTTCAACTCGCACGGGCTTGTTCCAAATCGCACGTGCTTGTTCCAACTCACGCGTAATTGTTCCAACTCGCACGTAATTGTTCCAAATCGCACGAGCTTGTTCCAACTCGCACGTAATTGTTCCAACTCGCACGTGCTTATTCCAACTCGCACGTAATTGTTCCAAATCGCACGTGCTTGTTCCAACTCGCAAGTAATTGTTCCAACTCGCACGCGCTTGTTCCAACTCGCACGGGCTTGTTCCAACTCGCACGTAATTGTTACAACTCGCACGGGCCTGTTACAAAAAGCACGTGCTTGTTCCAACTCGCACGCGCTTGTTCCAACTCGCACGAGCCTGTTCCAACTCGCGCGCTCAGCCTCCCACGACCCGCGAGTCAGATAGCGGGTATACTAGTGAGAGAGCCCGCGCATCAGATCTCAGTCCAACCCATGAGATTGTTGCTACCAATTTCAAACTTCAAGTGGGCCGAAACAGACATCGACGTCGTGTCAGTACCTGATGATGGTCCAATATTCTACATCTTGGAGGTAGATACCTATTACCCGCCAGAACTCCATCGCGAGCACAAAGATCTACCGTTCCTGCCCGTGAACCAGTGTCGGCCAGGCTCGCGCCAGACCAAGCTACTGACGACACTGCAAGCCCAGAATACAAGAATAATTGCATCGTGCTTATCGAAACCTCAATCAGGCAGTAAAACATGGACTTAGAGTAAAGAAAATGCATCGAGAACTGGAATTTGATCAGACGTGTTGGCTAAAAACATTTATCGACCTGAACACCAATAAATGCCAGGCTGCTCAAAACGAACTTTGAGGAGAAATTTTTCAAACTTGCTAATAATGCGACCTTATGGAAAACTTTTAGAAGACCAACGTAAACGTCTGCGTATGGAGCTCGTATGTTCTGAACAAAGAATGAAAAAAAAAATAGCCAAACCTTTATTCCTGGATCGATCAGTCCACAATGAAAGTCTGGCTATTTTTCATATGGCTCATGGAAAAATCTTCCTTGATAAGCCCATATACATTGGTTTTAAGTTCTGGATGTATCAAAACTCTGATGTATCACTTTCAATATGATGTTATGAAACTAAATTACGGAGATAGCCTCGAAATAGCGTACACCGACACAGTCAGCTGTATTTACGAATTACATACCAGGTACTTTTACGAAGACATGACCAATGATGCGAGTTACTGGATAACTTAGACACATACAGCTATTCTGCCGACCAACCGTGCTATTCGCCCACCAACAAGAAAGTGGTGGGCAAAATTTAAGGACGCGTGTGATGGACGGATAATATCTGAGTTCATAGTCTTGTGATCCAACCACTACACCTACAGGTGCGGGAATGACGTCACCAAGAAGGCTAAAGGAATTCAGAAGTTCAGAAGTGTGTTGTAAAGAACCACATAAAATTCGAAGACTATGAAGCAGCCTTAGAACAACACCGTCTGATACATGTAAATGTAAATTCGATACGTTCTTGTAAGTTTGAACTGTTTACAGAGTGTAGTAACAAACTTGCTCTTACCTGGCAAAATGACAAGCCTATTATTTGCGAGGATGGAATTCATACAGTGTCTTATTAATTCATAGAATATAAATATCCTCCTTCGTTGTAAATTTAATAGTGCATATATTGTGTAATTTTTTTTATGATATTGTAACCTATATTTTTATATTGGGTGAAATACAACTAATATGATATTTGTTTTAGATGAATATGTCATCTATATGTTTTGTATATTTGAGGATTGGCAAATTATTATTGTATAAAATGGTTTTATGGCTGTGATTTAGTAATTTATATGTTCTACTGTTCAGACATATACGAAAAATCATATTAATATTTTTTTAATTGGATTTTTAATAGTTATATAAATGTAGACCATATTAATAGCATCAAAATAATATCCTACAAGTAACATGTTAGCTAGGCCTCCAGAGCTACTAACAAAAAATGTGATGTTACGTTAGTTCACACTAGGAAGTTTGGTACACAGACCACTACAAACCAATCCTTAAATATATTTCATGTTTATTCTTGTGATGTACTGATAGCCAAGTCTAGTAAAATTAACACAATAAAACAGATATATATATACATATTAAGGGGGATATATGGTCTCGCTGTATAACTGGACTTCTTAAAAATTAAAAAAAAAAAAAAAAGTGCTGGAAGAATATTTATTGCTTGTTTAATAACATTACGATTATTATTCACATACAAAAATATTATTCTCCAAATTTGACTCAGTAGCGGAGCAGTTAAAGGAACTGGGCTGATAATTCCAAGGACATTGGTCAAATCCGCTCACCTCAAATATATTTTTGAGTTATTAAAAGTTTAAAGGAAGCATCATAAAAACTAACATAAAGCGATTTTTACGATAGTAGTAGCCAATACCGAATATATATACGGGTGGCCATGAATATGTGTTACAAATTGATAGGGATGGTAGATGTAGATGTGTGGAAAACATTTTATTAAGAAACCCATGTCCGGAAATGCATCCTTATACCTGAAACTGCGCAATAAAGTAACAGGGGTAGGTAGGCAACTAGGCGACAACAAGCCAGTGAAAACATGTTGTGTTATCTTACCTACTACCCGATTTGACGATCAGTGACCGCACGAGTCACCGTGTATGTGTTACACTCGCTACTGTCGCAGTTGCAGAGGCGACATGGATGGCAACACACTGGCAGAGCTAGCCGATATGCATTTAGTGTATGGTGCAGCTGGCGGCAATGGAAGAGAGGCGGAGAGACAGTATCGTGAGAAGTTCCCTAACCGACGGCACCCTGCACACACAATGTTCGCACGCATTGACCGCCGTTTGCGGGAAACGGGTTCGCTGCGCGTCACGAAGCCAGCAAGTGGTTCGAGAAGGACAATACGGACACCTGGCTTTGAGGAAGAGGTGCTGGAACGAATTCAGTACACACCATCTACCAGCACACGGGCGATAGCACATGCCATGCACACCTCCCGTCAATCTGTTGCACTGGCATTAAAGGAACAACTTCTACGCCCGTATCATGTACAGAAGATACAGACCTTGCAAGAAGCTAATTTTCCTGCACGACATGCGTTTTGCCGATGGTTGCTGCAGTGCTGCGAAAACGTGCCACAGTTCCTACAGCATGTGCTGTTCACAGACGAGAGCTGCTTCACCAGGGATGGCATGTTCAATACCCGTAACACTCACGTTTGGGCCGAGCAACACAGCCACACGACGTATCCAACCCGCCACCAACAGCGATTTTCAGTGAATATCTGGGCTGGGATACTAAATGACAGTGTAGGCCTACTAGGGCCACACATTTTGCCACCACGCCTCAACGCTGCAGAGTATCTGCGGTTTCTGCGCGATGTTTTACCTGACATGTTGGATGACGTCAGTCTTGATATTCGCGCGTCATTGTGGTTCCAGTGTGATGGAGCACCAGCTCACTACACCCTCTGTGTTCGTGACCACCGGACAGCGGTGGATAGGACGGGGTGGTCCCATTGCCTGGCCACCGCGTTCCCCCGACCTCTCGCCTTTGGACTTCTACCTTTGGGGTCATGTGAAGTCCCTTGTGTACGCCACTCCTGTACATACCAGGGATAAACTGGTGGGCAGGATACATGCTGCGTTTCAGACCATAGGAAACACACCAGCTGTCTTCGCCGATGTGCGACGCAACCTGTAACGGCGCTGCACTGCATGTATCGGGTGTGGCGGAGGACATTTTGAGCAGCAAATGTAAAGCGTACATTAGTGAATAAACCTGCATTAATACAGATACACATGTGTCGTTATTGACATCTGACGTCACCGTCCCTGCCAGATTGCCTACCTACCCCTGTTACTTTGTTGCGCAGTTTTCAGGTATAAGGATGCATTTCCGGACATGGGTTTCTAAAAAAAAAAAATTCCGCACATCTACATCTACCATCCCTATCCATTTATAACACATATTCATGGCCACCCTGTATATATATATATATAATATTGCACCTGGAGACCACAGTGCAGCTTGTGGATGAAAAAAGTCGAATTTTACCGCAGTTGGTCGACGAGGTACCGATCATAGGCATCCAGCGATGGAAACGTCCGTACATGGCCGATTCCTCACGATTGGCAAGCCACCACAAGAATCCACCATAAAACCGTAGTCCTATAAGAAATACATTGCCCCCGTATGCCCTATTTTACTCTACTTGTAGGGTAACCAATTCGTTTCAAATTTATGTATATCATATCTTAATTTTAAAAATACGAAATGTCTACACTTTTATTAAAATGGGGGGGAAATATTTTTTTACTGTCATTAATGCATCATTAACAATACTAAATTTTCAAATGTTTCCTGTGTTGTTTAGCGGTTTAAAACATAAAAATAAACAAAGAGAAACATTATTTTTAAAATCATGGTAACGAAGTATAAGCAAAGCTTATGCAAATATATAAGCAAGGCTCTTTCATATCGTTAAACGTTTCATGTGTCTTTCTCAGCCGCTTAAAGAGATTCGGAAACCTTTGGTACATTTACAGGAAACTGAGTTGAGAAGTTCATCTGATTCAGCTTTCTCGGTCGTTAATATTAAAAGGCCAAATTTTTAAGAGTACTAGTAGGTGTATTTGGTATGTATGGGGGCACCGGTGGGTGGTGGGGGATCCGGGGATCCGCAGCGGCCATCTTGGATTACGTCACATCCGGCCGCCATCTTGGATTACGTCACTTCCGGCGGCCATCTTGGATTACGTCACTTCCGGCGGCCATCTTGGATTACGTCACTTCCGGCGGCCATCTTGGATTACGTCACTTCCGGCCGCCATCTTGAATTTGACTTTTACCTTTGACCCCGATGACCATTTTGTTTTCTAGAACATCCCGACATTTCGAGTTTCATCCGCCATCTTGAAAATCCTTATTTATTATCCGATTTTAATTAAAAAAATAAAAATTAATAATTTAATTTTAATTAAATGTTACAATTATCTAGCACCACACTCCTATACATTACGTTTACATCATCGAGCGCCCCACTCTTCTACATTACGATTACATCATCGAACACCCCACTCATCCCTGTCGCAATTTTTCGTAACACCACCATCTTTTTAAATAAATTTATTATAAAAACAATAATCTAAACCATTATCGTCTGCTGGAGGCAGCCATCCTGGATTCCGCCATATTGATTTCATCCGATGATGTCATCACCATCCTAAAGCACCTTAGTGTATGTAAGGCCGACTTTCTATCCCGTACCAATGTTGTTATGATCCTTATAGACCATAAAATCCTCAGTCATTTTGTTGTTGTGACAACCATTTATTCTTAAAGGCATAATCATTTACAGGTTTTAACTTACATATATGTTATTATTTCATTGCTGCAGATGCGATGGTTAAAGTAATTATAATTTTAAAAAAATATAAATTTATTACTCCATCTTAGCGGACCAGAAATTTTTCAGAGTCCGTGTTTGCTAACTCGTGTTTAAAAAGCTGCATGGGAGCAGATATTTAGGTGTTTATGTATAATTACATGACCATTTTACGATATCAAATTAAGTATAAGTACCTTGAGGAATAAAGGTTCTATATTTAAAATAATAAGCAGTATGTAGGTATTATCATATTTATTTAAATAACCTCGAACGCTACAAAAACAAATTCTGGATTAAAGAAAAATACATACACATCAAACGAATCTATACAACTAAAAATGAAACCATATAGCAAAAATGGAAACTATACAACGAAAATGGAAACTATAAAACAAAAAATGGAAACTATAAAACAAAAAATGGAAACTATAAAACAAAAAAACGGAAAATATACAACAGAAATGGAAACAATACAACAAAAATTGAGACTATACAAAAGATTGAAACTATACAACAAAAAAAACTGAAACTATACAACAAATTGAAACAGCAACACCCAAACTATTTGCAGAAAAAAATTATTCGTCGTCTCCTATATAGCCGTGGGGGATTGTGCGGATACCATCCTCGCAGATACGTCGCTTATCATCCTCCCACGTGATGGCCAGCTTATTACTATACTCACTATACAGCACATGCTGCCTCGACCGTATGGCTCTAACGCCTGCCCTCCTTGTGCGGTGGTCTTGCAGGGCATCCAGGTAGTCACCGAATGTGATGCGGTTTTTGACCACACAACGCTGGATGCCCTTGGCCTTTTTCTCGACCTTGCCACCGCACTTGTAGGCATAGAGTTAGGCCCGTAGACTGACAAACTCGCTCATTACTTCTCCTCCACACTCGTCCTTGAATTTGCCAACAACCTTTTTGTTGACTGGGGAGAAGCAAGGGTGGTCGGAAGGGTAGCAGCTTGTGTCGAACTTCGCCATTAATGTGAAGTCGGCTTTGAGGTCATGGTAGAAGTCCTGTGTATGGATCTCGTAGACAAAACTGTCGGTGTCCATGTATGCTAGATGAATATTATCATTGTATCGGGGTTTCATAGTATTGTAGTGGAAGTCGTACATGAGTGTTTTGGAAAGGTCGAGTACTGCTAGTCCTGGCATAGATCGGTTTGTCAAAAATGATGGTCTCATGGTTCAGGTGGACAAGCGTTAAATTCGGTTCATACATCGTGCGGTCCTTGAAGGATGGGCGACACACCAGTTTCTTAAATCTCTTCTCGGAGCACACCAGCTCCATTTTGAGCCTCCGCCTCTTGTTCTCCATAAGTTTCCCGAATGTGGAGTTCACAGCCAACTTAAAGAACTCCTTCTCGAACTCGTTGGCTGCTGCTTTGCGTTTGTTGGTGTTGAGCTGAATATACGGCTCCAACCATGCCGACTGCTCAAACTGAAGGACTCTGTGTATCTTAGTAACCATCAACCCGTGTGATACTGCTTGCTGGAGGTTTCTGTAGTGTACAATGTAATGTTCCTTATTTTCCAGCGTTGTCATGAGTTTCGATTGCTTTGAGCCAGGCGGACATTGATTCACGGGAAGAAACGGCAGGTCTTTGTGACTTTCATAGAGCTCGGGAGGGTACTCCACATCACACTCGATAATGTACCCGATAGGAGAATCATCCGGTACAGACATAACATCAATGGATGTGTCTGACCATTTGAAATGACGAATGGGGAGCGGCAGAGACATTGCCCACCCATACAAATTATTGGCATCAATGTACTCCAGATAGGTGGATGGCTTGGATGCATCATATGTCTCAGGCACGTAGGTGTTATTAGCCACACAATGCCTCTTGATGCTTTGCGCTACACCACCGCGAATACCTGCTTCCACAAACATGTACATGTCATAATCTGTCAGAAGCTCGAGTTTTACACCTGTGGTACGAAGCATCGCGTCGAAAGCGAATCCTGGACAAGAAATGTAGTGCGAGGGGTCTATACTGTACGTGTCCAAGCAAAGACTGCGAAAATTCTCGAACACATCCGTCAGGATCAGGACATCTGTCTTTAGGTACAAGTCAGCGTACTCCCCCAAAGTAGCACACTGAAACTTGTCCCAGACTTTCCCTGCATGAGCATACTCCATCTCTGAAATCCCTGAATCAGTCAGACTATTGTAGAAATCATCGATAGGTGGAAGACAAGTATCGTCTAGTCGAACAAAAGAATCTACAAAATCGTATGGGAATACTCCTTTGCGGGTAACCAATTCCAGCTCATCAGGAGCGAAAAACTCAGCAGTACTGACAAACTTGTCTGCAGGCAAGAACTCAGCGAGCGAAGCGAGACCACGACTCATGAAGCGGAACGTATCTACAAACTGAATGCTGAACTTATCATGTAACTTCTTAGAAAAAGTAATCAGCTTCTCCTCTGAATTCGGAATTATGAAAATTTCTTTAGTGTCGTACCCTAACTTCCTGATAATGAAGTTCTGGTCGTAGGCCAGGTTGTGGAAGAACACAATCAACTTTTTTGGTCTGCGCCTGAGAAGGTTGCAGTCATTACATGCAGGCCCAATAAATTCGCCGGTGAAGTGATTATGATCACGGACTTTCTTTGAATTTCCCCCGAACTTTCCTCCACAGTAGCAACAACATCTTGCTTGCAGAAAAGCGGTGTTTTGAGCATGCGTGAGCGGAGTCATTGGAACAGATGTGGAAAAGATTTTCTGGACATCATGTCCAATTTCCACAATGCGAGAAATGAACTTATCCTCTGCGTCACAACCACGATACACTTCAGGCTGTGAAGGAAGTGAAGAAGTGAGGTGTGCAGGGATGATGGTGTTATCCACTTTCATGTAAATGCAGTAGCTATATGCCTTATGCTTTTGATACTGCAGCGTGTATGGCTCATCAGGATTCGGGTGACATGTATGGATTTTCTCTAGAATAGCCTCAAAGTCGCAATATACCACGATAGGCATCTTATCAGCATGATGGAAGTTTTTGAACTTCAGAACAGGAGGCTGACCATTTTCATCAACTTGAGGTATTTCCATCCTAACAGCAGCATGCTGTTTGCAGAGCTCACTGTGTTTTTCCAAACACCGAAGACCCGTGAGTCCTGTAACCCTATCCCGATCATCGTAATGCTTAAAGCATCTTTTGCAAACATGAATAGCCTCAGTGTGTGTAGTGAGTTGGGAGCGAACCAGGGCAGAAAAATTTTTAATGAATGTGAAATGGGACGAATTGTCATTGACCAAGAGCAGCAGATCGAAATGATGTTCTTTCTCTTCAGGAGCGACTCGTGCAGGAACAACATTCAGGTTCTCGTCGATACTGTAAATGTTGATGGAGACTCCGGGGTTCTGTTTTTCAAACAGCGGTATTTGCTTGATTGGAGTAGGGAAGTCAATGTTGCTGAAGTTGAACTTCCCCTCCAGGTCACGGTAGCGCTGGTTGACACGTTCAGGATTCCATCCTTCCACGTACTTAACAAGAATTGACCACTTGAAGCACATGTGATCTTCGAGGTTTTGCGGATTTATCACTGCGAATTTGTCTTTGATGGAAGTAGGTAATTCTATGTAGGAACTGGCACGGAGTGGATCAAGCTTGTTTATTCGGAGTTGAAGTCGCTTAACGGCCGACAAAGTCCATCCGGACCCCTTTCCCATGTAGTCTTCCTCCTCCTTGCAGATCTTGGAGATGGACTCGGTAACTGCCTCATCCACCTCGTGAACTGCGTAGAGGGGTACATTAATGGTTTTGAAGGCCCTCTTGTCTTCACAGGCATCTACTGGTTTTTCGTAGTCGCACTCAAGAACGACATTAAACTTCAGCGGTCCATTCTCTTCAATCTCCTCTATGAGCTGGCTTATTATTTTGTTCTTGATGGAGTCCAGGTACGTACAAATGTCCTTGGCAGAACTTGACGTATTTACAGCAACGTAAGTCTTCAAGTTGCCCTTGAATCCCACTTCGGCGGTGATGAAGCCATGGGTATTGGCCAAACCCGCGCCGGTCACCACCTTTGTTCGGCTGGTCGATGGTTTAGGCAGTACTGCTGGCTTAACTGCTGCCATCCTCTGCTTCTTTGTTGGAGGCGGAGCAGGCCCCTTGCACACCTTAATGTGGTTGCGAAGAGTGTCAGCCCTGACGAACTCCTTAGCGCAGTTCGTGCAGGAATGCACTATGCGGTTAGGGTTGAGGCCACAAGCCGACTTCTCATGTAGTCTGGCGACATCGCACGGGCGAAGGCCTTATAGCAGAAACTGCACCGCACGCCTGATGTCGTGGTGACAGCACCAGTGCATGATACAAGGTGCTGCTGCATCTTGTCGCTGTGTGCGACCATCTTCCCACACAGGTGGCACTGCTGGAAGTCACGAAGCTGATTCTCAGCACACTGTCGCTCGTGCCGGTAGCGGTTGTTGCCTGCCGTGAAGGTAGCAGGACAGAAACGGCATTTCTGCATGGTAGACGACATCTCGACAATCGGTAGACTGGTCTCGACGTACGGAACACGCGAAGGAAGCTCGACGTACGGAGAACTGTAACAAAATAATTAAGAATACAATCTTGCTAGATGTTTACACGAAAACAAACATAACCTCAAAAACTCTAGCCCTCAAGCTTACTAACCTAAACTGATAGCGATGTTACTAAATAAAAAAAGTTTCAAACATAACCTCAAAACTCTAGCCGTCAAGCTTACTAACCTAAACTGATAGCAATGTAACTAAATAAAAAAAGTTGCAAACATACCCTCAAAACTCTAGTCCTCAAGCTTACTAGCCTAAACTGTTAGCAATTTTACTAAATAAAAAAGTTACAAACATAACCTCAAAGCTACTCCATCATGTACAATCCTAAAAAATGGTAGAATATTTAAAGTACTGATTAAAGTTAAAGCTGAAAAATTATTCAATGTTAACTAAACATATTCAAAACTAGTCTAATGCACAACCTAACAATGCTAGAATATTTAAAGTGCTGTTAAAAGTTTAAGCTAAACAATTCCTGGTTACCCACACATAAGTTTAAGTCCAAGTCCTGCTGACATACACTAAAGTTCAAGTACAGAGAAGTAGTTAGCTGAAAAATATTACTGATAGCTTATACAAAAGTTCAAGTACAGAGAAGTAGTTAGCTGAAAAATATTCCTGCTAGCTTATACAAAAGTTTAAGTACAGAGAAACAGTTAGTCGAAAATCCAAAGCTGAAAAAAATATTCCTGCTAGCATACATAAAAGTTAAAGTATACAGAAAAAATTAGCTAATAACCTAAAAGAAGTTTAAGCTGATAACCTACAAAAATGTTTAAGCTGAGAAACATATTGAAACATGTAGCATACCTCAGAAAATGGTGCAGTGGAGCTGTAGAAGGCGATGTAGCGTTGGCGGTAGGAATCGTGGTAGCAGCGAAACTCACACACGAACTAACTCACTCAAACTCCAAACTCACAATGAAGCTCCGACCCTCTAATCCTGTCCTTTTATAGTCGCGGACCTCCCAATACAGCCAATAGGAACAGAGTATTTTTACCGAACCTACCAATAGGAATGTAGTATGTGGAGGGGAAGTACCTTTGTCTTCGGAAAAACCCAGCATGACTCATGCGCAGGTCGTGGCAGGTCTATGAGAGGTGTGGAGCAGATACCCTACCACTGGTGAGTCGGGTAAAACCACTAATGACCTAGGTGATAAGGCGGCGAGGCACTGCATGCATCGTGACTCATCACTCAGGAATGTCGTCTCGCAGTGCTGAGGGGGGCCCGAACAATATACGTGACCGTGCATGTCGTAGCAGGTCCATTAGTCCGCGACTTTGTGGCGCCATGAGGAGCTCAGGAATGTCTGAGCCTGCCACAAACAGCTCGTCAACAGTCCAAGCACTCGAGCTGCAGTCATGACGCACATGCTACAAAAGGTCTGCGACTTTGTGGCGCCAGCTGACACTCGAGCAGCTAAATACTCATTATAGATATGTAAGGAAATAAATAAATCAGGTAAGTTTAATACATTTATTAAAAGTAAGAACACATTACAAAACTAAAACATTAAAAATTTATTCTACATTTATTATCTCCGACATACTTTTTAAAATCTTTTGCATTTCATTGCGTACAATCCGTTGAACATCCGCAGTATGCAGGGCTGCTGGTTCGAGACCGAAGAAAGTACTTGTAGTTTTCAAATTGTTTTTAGCAGGCTTGCGAGGATTTTTTTCTTTCTGGTACACTTTTCGCACGTTGGAAATTTGTTCTTTCGTGGTTTGAATACCAATTTCACTCGTAGTAATACAGTTTGTTGCAGGATTGTAGAATTGTATAGTAGCACATTCAGGTGAATGAAGAGGTAGTCTTTCTTGATTCTTGGCGAACTCAATTACTTGATCGATAGAACTCGGTAGTACAGTTTTTTCCCTCATGTAAAACACGGGGCACTGTCCGTAAATTTGACAGCTAACAATATTTTGACAATGTTCGTATGAATTCAAGTCATCGGAAACTATAGTATGAAATAGTCCGTCACATGTCTCCGTATAGCTTTTTAAGTCCCCGCCATTCCAGTAAGAGTAGCTTACCTGGGATAAAGCTTGTTTCACACTGACGTACGGATTAGCAGGATGAAACGTCTGCATTCTGAGGCTTCCAAACTCGTACTGACCGGCTTTTTACATATACTACCGATCGGCTTTTACATATAACCGGTTAAAACCTGTCTGTATGACTCATCGCTTAAAAATATATGCAAACAGTCGGCGAATGCATTCACAGAAACCATGATAGTGGTGATGACAGTTACAATCACAATTAATTTCTGTAGAACTTGTTTCTGTATTAGGTACATTATCTAAAGTATTAATATTAAAAACAGGACATTTTGAAGAATCACACGTTTTAGTTTCAAATATTTTTATTACCGATTTCTCTCCATGTAAATAACCAACATGACAACCATCTTTACACTGTTCGGAGAACACAACATATCCGTCCGAACTATAAGTAATGGTTTTATGACCCTTTAATAAAATCACATAATCCATGTCCTCACTGTAGCGCAACATTTTACGTACTGAGACATTATTATGTAATACACATTATTTTAAATAATTTCATGTAGTTTCTTGCACCATCCACGACTGTGCGGTGTTGAAGGTGTGTCTTGTTCAGGCCTGTCATTGTCGAAACACTCGGTGCACGGCAGGCAATCCACTATGTCCGGATCATTTTTCAAATTTGTAGACAAGTAGTCGAATACCCACTTTATTTGATTGGCTGCATACACCAGCAAAAATTCTTTAGGTAAGTAGGGTAGTTCTTCTGTCTTGTCGAGTTCAGTAAGCATACCACACTTTCCAAATGCTAGAATGGCAGACATTGTTTTTTCGTAGCACATTTTTTGTCGTTGCACAATCAGGTTAGTCTGACACATCCATGGAATTGTCGGAACTGGAATCGTCCTCGTTGTCAGAAACAGCCCAAGTCGGCTTATCGGCCAGCCATTCGTCCAAAGCTTTCGAGTTACACTCTGCACACTGCAACCTCTTTTTACGCCGTTGACATTCATGTAATTTATCGGCATATTTCACAACAAGGTATGCAAGTGGCGGGCAGCAAAACTCGCTTTGTAGGTCGACAATATTAACACTATTTACAGTACCTCGACAAATTTTCTGCAGCCAGAACTTCTGTTGACGGTCAGCCGCGTAGATCGTACCACTTAGTAGATTTCTTACAGTGTTACCGATCTTGCGGAATGGAAGTTCACCTTGACACCAGCGAAGCCCATGTTGAGTGCAGGATAGTCGAATGTTGGTTTTCTTGCATCGCTGATGAAGGTAGTTCCAGTCGTATGGTGGCTTAAATGTTTTTACTGTAGTCACACCATCTTTACCCGTAAATGCAAGTTCTTTAAGAACGAACCCGTTCTGTGAGTTCAGTCCTTGCACGTTACACGTCATTCTGATACTGACTCATCCGTTTTGAATTCGCTCTCTTATATAACCACGGAACACATTTTTTTTGGCACCATTTCCACAGAACCCATGTATTCATCCGCGAGCTTGTTTCAACCTGCCCACAGTATTCTTTTCGAAGTTGTGCAAGCGAGGGACAGTCATACTCCTTCTGA
The DNA here is from genome assembly GCF_032445375.1 of Bacillus rossius redtenbacheri. Taxonomy (NCBI): domain Eukaryota; kingdom Metazoa; phylum Arthropoda; class Insecta; order Phasmatodea; family Bacillidae; genus Bacillus; species Bacillus rossius. The sequence goes on along the minus strand of NC_086339.1, from coordinate 46,094,678 downwards.
ATATCTATTATGTTAATTTCCGGTTTACAGTACTTATTAAACAGGCGTTTTTGTTCGATCCCCGCCACATGTACATCACCAAATAAAATCTTATTGAAATAGTTTTTAATTTCTTCATGTGGAATACGCTTTCGTGCCTCTGAAAATATTCCTAGAGGCACGAAAGCTTAAGCTCTCATAATCCACGATCGTTTAGCCACAAATAACTCGAGGGATAAAATGGTTAAAATATTAGTGTAATTACATCAGTCGTGTCTAAACACCCGAGCGAGCATGTACTGTAACATACAAGCCTTCCAGTCCCAGTTTGGTATTGTAGTGAAAGAACTTAGTGTAACTTACAGCAACGGAAGTTAAATTACCTGTGTATTCAAATCTCCATTTGAATGGAACGACTTGGACAAAAAATCGAAGTCTACAAACCAATGGCTTACGAAACATTTTCATGGCCTCAGATGGGACGATGGCGATATTATACATGAAGAAATTAAAAACTATTTCAATAAGATTTTATTTGGTGATGTACATGTGGCGGGGATCGAACAAAAACGCCTGTTTAATAAGTACTGTAAACCGGAAATTAACATAATAGATATTCAGAAGGAGTATGACTGTCCCTCGCTTGCACAACTTCGAAAAGAATACTGTGGGCAGGTTGAAACAAGCTCGCGGATGAATACATGGGTTCTGTGGAAATGGTGCCAAAAAAAAAAAATAGTTCCGTGGTTATATAAGAGAGCGAATTCAAAACGGATGAGTCAGTATCAGAATGACGTGTAACGTGCAAGGACTGAACTCACAGAACGGGTTCGTTCTTAAAGAACTTGCATTTACGGGTAAAGATGGTGTGAAAACAGTAAAAACATTTAAGCCACCATACGACTGGAACTACCTTCATCAGCGATGCAAGAAAACCAACATTCGACTATCCTGCACTCAACATGGGCTTCGCTGGTGTCAAGGTGAACTTCCATTCCGCAAGATCGGTAACACTGTAAGAAATCTACTAAGTGGTACGATCTACGCGGCTGACCGTCAACAGAAGTTCTGGCTGCAGAAAATTTGTCGAGGTACTGTAAATAGTGTTAATATTGTCGACCTACAAAGCGAGTTTTGCTGCCCGCCACTTGCATACCTTGTTGTGAAATATGCCGATAAATTACATGAATGTCAACGGCGTAAAAAGAGGTTGCAGTGTGCAGAGTGTAACTCGAAAGCTTTGGACGAATGGCTGGCCGATAAGCCGACTTGGGCTGTTTCTGACAACGAGGACGATTCCAGTTCCGACAATTCCATGGATGTGTCAGACTAACCTGATTGTGCAACGACAAAAAATGTGCTACGAAAAAACAATGTCTGCCATTCTAGCATTTGGAAAGTGTGGTATGCTTACTGAACTCGACAAGACAGAAGAACTACCCTACTTACCTAAAGAATTTTTGCTGGTGTATGCAGCCAATCAAATAAAGTGGGTATTCGACTACTTGTCTACAAATTTGAAAAATGATCCGGACATAGTGGATTGCCTGCCGTGCACCGAGTGTTTCGACAATGACAGGCCTGAACAAGACACACCTTCAACACCGCACAGTCGTGGATGGTGCAAGAAACTACATGAAATTATTTAAAATAATGTGTATTACATAATAATGTCTCAGTACGTAAAATGTTGCGCTACAGTGAGGACATGGATTATGTGATTTTATTAAAGGGTCATAAAACCATTACTTATAGTTCGGACGGATATGTTGTGTTCTCCGAACAGTGTAAAGATGGTTGTCATGTTGGTTATTTACATGGAGAGAAATCGGTAATAAAAATATTTGAAACTAAAACGTGTGATTCTTCAAAATGTCCTGTTTTTAATATTAATACTTTAGATAATGTACCTAATACAGAAACAAGTTCTACAGAAATTAATTGTGATTGTAACTGTCATCACCAATATCATGGTTTCTGTGAATGCATTCGCCGACTGTTTGCATATATTTTTAAGCGATGAGTCATACAGACAGGTTTTAACCGGTTATATGTAAAAGCCGATCGGTAGTATATGTAAAAAGCCGGTCAGTACGAGTTTGGAAGCCTCAGAATGCAGACGTTTCATCCTGCTAATCCGTACGTCAGTGTGAAACAAGCTTTATCCCAGGTAAGCTACTCTTACTGGAATGGCGGGGACTTAAAAAGCTATACGGAGACATGTGACGGACTATTTCATACTATAGTTTCCGATGACTTGAATTCATACGAACATTGTCAAAATATTGTTAGCTGTCAAATTTACGGACAGTGCCCCGTGTTTTACATGAGGGAAAAAACTGTACTACCGAGTTCTATCGATCAAGTAATTGAGTTCGCCAAGAATCAAGAAAGACTACCTCTTCATTCACCTGAATGTGCTACTATACAATTCTACAATCCTGCAACAAACTGTATTACTACGAGTGAAATTGGTATTCAAACCACGAAAGAACAAATTTCCAACGTGCGAAAAGTGTACCAGAAAGAAAAAAATCCTCGCAAGCCTGCTAAAAACAATTTGAAAACTACAAGTACTTTCTTCGGTCTCGAACCAGCAGCCCTGTATACTGCGGATGTTCAACGGATTGTACGCAATGAAATGCAAAAGATTTTAAAAAGTATGTCGGAGATAATAAATGTAGAATAAATTTTTAATGTTTTAGTTTTGTAATGTGTTCTTACTTTTAATAAATGTATTAAACTTACCTGATTTATTTATTTCCTTACATATCTATAATGAGTATTTAGCTGCTCGAGTGTCAGCTGGCGCCACAAAGTCGCAGACCTTTTGTAGCATGTGCGTCATGACTGCAGCTCGAGTGCTTGGACTGTTGACGAGCTGTTTGTGGCAGGCTCAGACATTCCTGAGCACCTCATGGCGCCACAAAGTCGCGGACTAATGGACCTGCTACGACATGCACGGTCACGTATATTGTTCGGGCCCCCCTCAGCACTGCGAGACGACATTCCTGAGTGATGAGTCACGATGCATGCAGTGCCTCGCCGCCTTATCACCTAGGTCATTAGTGGTTTTACCCGACTCACCAGTGGTAGGGTATCTGCTCCACACCTCTCATAGACCTGCCACGACCTGCGCATGAGTCATGCTGGGTTTTTCCGAAGACAAAGGTACTTCCCCTCCACATACTACATTCCTATTGGTAGGTTCGGTAAAAATACTCTGTTCCTATTGGCTGTATTGGGAGGTCCGCGACTATAAAAGGACAGGATTAGAGGGTCGGAGCTTCATTGTGAGTTTGGAGTTTGAGTGAGTTAGTTCGTGTGTGAGTTTCGCTGCTACCACGATTCCTACCGCCAACGCTACATCGCCTTCTACAGCTCCACTGCACCATTTTCTGAGGTATGCTACATGTTTCAATATGTTTCTCAGCTTAAACTTTTTTGTAGGTTATCAGCTTAAACTTCTTTTAGGTTATTAGCTAATTTTTTCTGTATACTTTAACTTTTATGTATGCTAGCAGGAATATTTTTTTCAGCTTTGGATTTTCGACTAACTGTTTCTCTGTACTTAAACTTTTGTATAAGCTAGCAGGAATATTTTTCAGCTAACTACTTCTCTGTACTTGAACTTTTGTATAAGCTATCAGTAATATTTTTCAGCTAACTACTTCTCTGTACTTGAACTTTAGTGTATGTCAGCAGGACTTGGACTTAAACTTATGTGTGGGTAACCAGGAATTGTTTAGCTTAAACTTTTAACAGCACTTTAAATATTCTAGCATTGTTAGGTTGTGCATTAGACTAGTTTTGAATATGTTTAGTTAACATTGAATAATTTTTCAGCTTTAACTTTAATCAGTACTTTAAATATTCTACCATTTTTTAGGATTGTACATGATGGAGTAGCTTTGAGGTTATGTTTGTAACTTTTTTATTTAGTAAAATTGCTAACAGTTTAGGCTAGTAAGCTTGAGGACTAGAGTTTTGAGGGTATGTTTGCAACTTTTTTTATTTAGTTACATTGCTATCAGTTTAGGTTAGTAAGCTTGACGGCTAGAGTTTTGAGGTTATGTTTGAAACTTTTTTTATTTAGTAACATCGCTATCAGTTTAGGTTAGTAAGCTTGAGGGCTAGAGTTTTTGAGGTTATGTTTGTTTTCGTGTAAACATCTAGCAAGATTGTATTCTTAATTATTTTGTTACAGTTCTCCGTACGTCGAGCTTCCTTCGCGTGTTCCGTACGTCGAGACCAGTCTACCGATTGTCGAGATGTCGTCTACCATGCAGAAATGCCGTTTCTGTCCTGCTACCTTCACGGCAGGCAACAACCGCTACCGGCACGAGCGACAGTGTGCTGAGAATCAGCTTCGTGACTTCCAGCAGTGCCACCTGTGTGGGAAGATGGTCGCACACAGCGACAAGATGCAGCAGCACCTTGTATCATGCACTGGTGCTGTCACCACGACATCAGGCGTGCGGTGCAGTTTCTGCTATAAGGCCTTCGCCCGTGCTGATGTCACCAGACTACATGAGAAGTCGGCTTGTGGCCTCAACCCTAACCGCATAGTGCATTCCTGCACGAACTGCGCTAAGGAGTTCGTCAGGGCTGACACTCTTCGCAACCACATTAAGGTGTGCAAGGGGCCTGCTCCGCCTCCAACAAAGAAGCAGAGGATGGCAGCAGTTAAGCCAGCAGTACTGCCTAAACCATCGACCAGCCGAACAAAGGTGGTGACCGGCGCGGGTTTGGCCAATACCCATGGCTTCATCACCGCCGAAGTGGGATTCAAGGGCAACTTGAAGACTTACGTTGCTGTAAATACGTCAAGTTCTGCCAAGGACATTTGTACGTACCTGGACTCCATCAAGAACAAAATAATAAGCCAGCTCATAGAGGAGATTGAAGAGAATGGACCGCTGAAGTTTAATGTCGTTCTTGAGTGCGACTACGAAAAAACAGTAGATGCCTGTGAAGACAAGAGGGCCTTCAAAACCATTATTGTACCCCTCTACGCAGTTCACGAGGTGGATGAGGCAGTTACCGAGTCCATCTCCAAGATCTGCAAGGAGGAGGAAGACTACATGGGAAAGGGGTCCGGATGGACTTTGTCGGCCGTTAAGCGACTTCAACTCCGAATAAACAAGCTTGATCCACTCCGTGCCAGTTCCTACATAGAATTACCTACTTCCATCAAAGACAAATTCGCAGTGATAAATCCGCAAAACCTCGAAGATCACATGTGCTTCAAGTGGTCAATTCTTGTTAAGTACGTGGAAGGATGGAATCCTGAACGTGTCAACCAGCGCTACCGTGACCTGGAGGGGAAGTTCAACTTCAGCAACATTGACTTCCCTACTCCAATCAAGCAAATACCGCTGTTTGAAAAACAGAACCCCGGAGTCTCCATCAACATTTACAGTATCGACGAGAACCTGAATGTTGTTCCTGCACGAGTCGCTCCTGAAGAGAAAGAACATCATTTCGATCTGCTGCTCTTGGTCAATGACAATTCGTCCCATTTCACATTCATTAAAAATTTTTCTGCCCTGGTTCGCTCCCAACTCACTACACACACTGAGGCTATTCATGTTTGCAAAAGATGCTTTAAGCATTACGATGATCGGGATAGGGTTACAGGACTCACGGGTCTTCGGTGTTTGGAAAAACACAGTGAGCTCTGCAAACAGCATGCTGCTGTTAGGATGGAAATGCCTCAAGTTGATGAAAATGGTCAGCCTCCTGTTCTGAAGTTCAAAAACTTCCATCATGCTGATAAGATGCCTATCGTGGTATATTGCGACTTTGAGGCTATTCTAGAGAAAATCCATACATGTCACCCGAATCCTGATGAGCCATACACGCTGCAGTATCAAAAGCATAAGGCATATAGCTACTGCATTTACATGAAAGTGGATAACACCATCATCCCTGCACACCTCACTTCTTCACTTCCTTCACAGCCTGAAGTGTATCGTGGTTGTGACGCAGAGGATAAGTTCATTTCTCGCATTGTGGAAATTGGACATGATGTCCAGAAAATCTTTTCCACATCTGTTCCAATGACTCCGCTCACGCATGCTCAAAACACCGCTTTTCTGCAAGCAAGATGTTGTTGCTACTGTGGAGGAAAGTTCGGGGGAAATTCAAAGAAAGTCCGTGATCATAATCACTTCACCGGCGAATTTATTGGGCCTGCATGTAATGACTGCAACCTTCTCAGGCGCAGACCAAAAAAGTTGATTGTGTTCTTCCACAACCTGGCCTACGACCAGAACTTCATTATCAGGAAGTTAGGGTACGACACTAAAGAAATTTTCATAATTCCGAATTCAGAGGAGAAGCTGATTACTTTTTCTAAGAAGTTACATGATAAGTTCAGCATTCAGTTTGTAGATACGTTCCGCTTCATGAGTCGTGGTCTCGCTTCGCTCGCTGAGTTCTTGCCTGCAGACAAGTTTGTCAGTACTGCTGAGTTTTTCGCTCCTGATGAGCTGGAATTGGTTACCCGCAAAGGAGTATTCCCATACGATTTTGTAGATTCTTTTGTTCGACTAGACGATACTTGTCTTCCACCTATCGATGATTTCTACAATAGTCTGACTGATTCAGGGATTTCAGAGATGGAGTATGCTCATGCAGGGAAAGTCTGGGACAAGTTTCAGTGTGCTACTTTGGGGGAGTACGCTGACTTGTACCTAAAGACAGATGTCCTGATCCTGACGGATGTGTTCGAGAATTTTCGCAGTCTTTGCTTGGACACGTACAGTATAGACCCCTCGCACTACATTTCTTGTCCAGGATTCGCTTTCGACGCGATGCTTCGTACCACAGGTGTAAAACTCGAGCTTCTGACAGATTATGACATGTACATGTTTGTGGAAGCAGGTATTCGCGGTGGTGTAGCGCAAAGCATCAAGAGGCATTGTGTGGCTAATAACACCTACGTGCCTGAGACATATGATGCATCCAAGCCATCCACCTATCTGGAGTACATTGATGCCAATAATTTGTATGGGTGGGCAATGTCTCTGCCGCTCCCCATTCGTCATTTCAAATGGTCAGACACATCCATTGATGTTATGTCTGTACCGGATGATTCTCCTATCGGGTACATTATCGAGTGTGATGTGGAGTACCCTCCCGAGCTCTATGAAAGTCACAAAGACCTGCCGTTTCTTCCCGTGAATCAATGTCCGCCTGGCTCAAAGCAATCGAAACTCATGACAACGCTGGAAAATAAGGAACATTACATTGTACACTACAGAAACCTCCAGCAAGCAGTATCTCACGGGTTGATGGTTACTAAGATACACAGAGTCCTTCAGTTTGAGCAGTCGGCATGGTTGGAGCCGTATATTCAGCTCAACACCAACAAACGCAAAGCAGCAGCCAACGAGTTCGAGAAGGAGTTCTTTAAGTTGGCTGTGAACTCCACGTTCGGGAAACTTATGGAGAACAAGAGGCGGAGGCTCAAAATGGAGCTGGTGTGCTCCGAGAAGAGATTTAAGAAACTGGTGTGTCGCCCATCCTTCAAGGACCGCACGATGTATGAACCGAATTTAACGCTTGTCCACCTGAACCATGAGACCATCATTTTTGACAAACCGATCTATGCAGGACTAGCAGTACTCGACCTTTCCAAAACACTCATGTACGACTTCCACTACAATACTATGAAACCCCGATACAATGATAATATTCATCTAGCATACATGGACACCGACAGTTTTGTCTACGAGATCCATACACAGGACTTCTACCATGACCTCAAAGCCGACTTCACATTAATGGCGAAGTTCGACACACATGCTACCCTTCCGACCACCCTTGCTTCTCCCCAGTCAACAAAAAGGTTGTTGGCAAATTCAAGGACGAGTGTGGAGGAGAAGTAATGAGCGAGTTTGTCAGTCTACGGGCCAAACTCTATGCCTACAAGTGCGGTGGCAAGGTCGAGAAAAAGGCCAAGGGCATCCAGCGTTGTGTGGTCAAAAACCGCATCACATTCGGTGACTACCTGGATGCCCTGCAAGACCACCGCACAAGGAGGGCAGGCGTTAGAGCCATACGGTCGAGGCAGCATGTGCTGTATAGTGAGTATAGTAATAAGCTGGCCATCACGTGGGAGGATGATAAGCGACGTATCTGCGAGGATGGTATCCGCACAATCCCCCACGGCTATATAGGAGACGACGAATAATTTTTTTCTGCAAATAGTTTGGGTGTTGCTGTTTCAATTTGTTGTATAGTTTCAGTTTTTTTTGTTGTATAGTTTCAATCTTTTGTATAGTCTCAATTTTTGTTGTATTGTTTCCATTTCTGTTGTATATTTTCCGTTTTTTTTGTTTTATAGTTTCCATTTTTTGTTTTATAGTTTCCATTTTTTGTTTTATAGTTTCCATTTTCGTTGTATAGTTTCCATTTTTGCTATATGGTTTCATTTTTAGTTGTATAGATTCGTTTGATGTGTATGTATTTTTCTTTAATCCAGAATTTGTTTTTGTAGCGTTCGAGGTTATTTAAATAAATATGATAATACCTACATACTGCTTATTATTTTAAATATAGAACCTTTATTCCTCAAGGTACTTATACTTAATTTGATATCGTAAAATGGTCATGTAATTATACATAAACACCTAAATATCTGCTCCCATGCGGCTTTTTAAACACGAGTACGCAAACACGGACTCTGAAAAATTTCTGGTCCGCTAAGATGGAGTAATAAATTTATATTTTTTTAAAATTATAATTACTTTAACTATCGCATCTGCAGCAATGAAATAATAACATATATGTAAGTTAAAACCTGTAAATGATTATGCCTTTAAGAATAAATGGTTGTCACAACAACAAAATGACTGAGGATTTTATGGTCTATAAGGATCATAACAACATTGGTACGGGATAGAAACTCGGCCTTACATACACTAAGGTGCTTTAGGATGGTGATGACATCATCGGATGAAATCAATATGGCGGAATCCAGGATGGCTGCCTCCAGCAGATGATTATGGTTTAGATTATTGTTTTTATAATAAATTTATTTAAAAAGATGGTGGTGTTACGAAAAATTGCGACAGGGATGAGTGGGGTGTTCGATGATGTAATCGTAATGTAGAAGAGTGGGGCGCTCGATGATGTAAACGTAATGTATAGGAGTGTGGTGCTAGATAATTGTAACATTTAATTAAAATTAAATTATTAATTTTTATTTTTTTAATTAAAATCGGATAATAAATAAGGATTTTCAAGATGGCGGATGAAACTTGAAATGTCGGGATGTTCTAGAAAACAAAATGGTCGTCGGGGTCAAAGGTAAAAGTCAAATTCAAGATGGCGGCCGGAAGTGACGTAATCCAAGATGGCCGCCGGAAGTGACGTAATCCAAGATGGCCGCCGGAAGTGACGTAATCCAAGATGGCCGCCGGAAGTGACGTAATCCAAGATGGCGGCCGGATGTGACGTAATCCAAGATGGCCGCTGCGGATCCCCGGATCCCCCACCACCCACCGGTGCCCCCATACATACCAAATACACCTACTAGTACTAACTCTAATGTAGAAGTATGGTGGTGTATTCTATCCCTTGTTGAACTCAAAATATTCCCAAAATTAATACCGATGAGCAGTTTCCTCAGTAGTAGGCAGAGCGAAAAAAAAACATTCTTTGATCAAAGATCTAGCGAACATTTTAAACTTAACGCTGTTTAGTGATTAGACTTAACTAGCACCAAAGGAATTTCTGTTCTGCTTTAGCCACTTCAAGTACTTCAAAACAAATATAAATAAGGGGTGTGTTTATATTTATAATTAGGTAATTTTTTTCCATGAATCTATCCACTTGGGTTTTAAATCCACGCAGCATTTAATGCTCTTAATTTAACAAACAGAAAGTCGTTTCTACCTCAAACCTTATTTTAAAAACAAGCTGAAAAAATACGAATAATTTTATTTTTTGTAAATCACTGATAATGCAGACCTAGAAGATTAGGAAAATAAATTCTACGAATTTATTTTGGAATAAAAAAGTTATTGAAAGCTATTTCCAATGGTATTCCTTTAATTTCAAAATTTAGCCTTTGTTTGGGCTTATTTTCCTGGCCTAATATTATAAGGCCTTCTCTGCTGAATTAAAGGTACCTGCAACACCGTTATTCACTACTATCTCCACTTTCTAAACATGTTTCACCACCGAAAACAGTTTATTTAATTCCGTAAATAAATAATTCCAATCACAAGGACCAACAAATAAAGATAAGACAGTGTACACTACTAACTGGCGGTGTAGTTGCTGTAGTTGTGGTATATGTCGAACCAGAAGTCCATGCGCCTCTTCTCCAGGTCGCGCTTGAGCGCGAGGGTCGTGCTGACCTGCAGGTACGGGAAGCTGCCCTTGCTGACCGCCTGCCAGGCCACCTCGCCCTCCACGCTGGGCACCCCTGTCCTCGAGAAGCTGGTCCACAGTCCCCCCAGCAGCCGGGCCAGCCGCGCGTCCTCGGAGCTCTGCCCGTGTACCTGCCCGCCGTACAGCACCGAGGCCAGCTCCATGGTGTGGTAGGCGATGCCGTACACGAACTGGTAGTTGTAGGTGGCGCTGGTCGACAGTCTGGCATGGGCATGCGAGGTCTGCACCACGCCCGTCACGAACAACAGGTCCGTCTGGAGCGCCACCCACCGGCTCATTGTAGCTTCCGAGATGGACTCTCCACCGAAGTAGAATTCCTTGACTTTCCGCGAGACCTCCAAAGATTCATCAGAACCCTTGGTCAATCCGAGATCAACAGGGACCACCTGTTCCAGGTCGTTGTTGATTTGCTGCCAGTAGGAAGCCTGCATCTCGAACCGCTGCTGAACAAAGATCAGCGACTCGTTGGCGGTGACCCCGGTGATGTAGGGCACCTTGTTGAACAGACCGCGCTGCTCCATGTAGAGCGGCTCGTGGGGCAGGAAGGGAGTCTCCCCGCTCCTCGGGAACTCCAGGGAGGGGACGAAGGGAAACGCGAGCAGGCGCTCGTTTTCCTCGGCGGTCAGCACCTGGCCGAGAGCACCGCTCAGCTGGTCGGCCGGCGCCTCCCTCAGCGCCTGCAGCAGCTCCTGGGCGCTGCTGGTCGCGTGTCCCAGCAGCTCGCCCAGGCGGCGGGCGCGGGCTTCACTGTTCCTGACGAAGGCCCAGGGGTTCAGGGCCGAACCGCTCTCCGAGATCGCTCGGTGGAAGAGACCTGAAACTCGCGTGAGTTAGTGGCAGAAACTATTCATGTGCGACTGTGACTCATTCGAGTCGAGCATATCTATGGCAAACTCAACTTCGAGAGTTTAGAAATCCAGATTAAGTCTTAGGTTAATATTTATATTGACCCCAAATTATATTTGCAATGAACGTAGTATAGAAATGATGGAGCTGGCCCTAGTGCCGGTTCGAGGAGCGAGGAACCGACCACCATGATGTTACAGCATCCATCTTGATTTATCTTTGGCCTTGACCTTGACACTGACCCCCATTTTGGATCCGACATATTGGATTCCGCCATTTTCGATTCTAAAACTTTCCACCATTTTGTTTTGCCGCCATTTTGTGTTCTTTTGGAATTAAATGCCTCACTCTTATGCATTGCATTTTTTCGTACGAACACCTCCAATAAAATCTACATTTAATGTAAAACATTTAAGTAAAATTTTTATTAATAATAAAATTAAATATAATACAATTTTAATATAAAATCATTCCACCATTTTGGATTCTAGAATGTTGCACTTTCTGTTATGCTCGACATTTTTTTAATCCGTATTTGTTTTGTCAGAAAATCGGGTTGGGGGGGGGGGGGATTTTAAAAATTATAAAAAAAATTTTAATTACAATTTTAATGAAAAAATCTAACTTTTATTTTGGAGTCTTCGGTTCGAACCTGGTGAGCTCATTCGATTAAAAATGGCTATGGATCCTTCCTCAACTGAAGTCATAGGCCGACTGACCTCCCACCACTAATGCCAAGCAGTTTCCAGGTTCGCAGCAATCTAACAGCTGCTGAGTCGGTTAGTAGAATACAGGAAAGGGCAAAAACCGCCAGTGCTAAGCATCTCCATCCAGGTTTCCGTATATGTGAGCAGATATCTGGCATACCAGTAACTGTACTCGACACTGCTTAAGCTAGGTGTTATTCTTACATACCTGTTGGCAGGCTGAAACGGAAACATCTTCTTGGAAGTTGGACGACAACTGAAGGCGTGAACTGTGGGACGCCTTTAATATTTGCATACTCTACTTACACTGCGAGTGCTATTTCTGCATCAACTGCGAGTTTGTACAGGCACATACTCGTTTTAACTTGCAATGTGGCTGTTCGCCATACATTGCACTAAACTTGCGCAGGAAAGGACAGCAATAGTCGGTCTGCAGTTCTACAATTTCATTGACTCCATCGCAAAACTTGCTCTGCCATTTCTTATCAGGTCCGGTGACATAAATAATGACATGCGGATTCTAAAGTAGCAAATCGTCTAGAGTAATTTTCACTTGGTGGTACGGAATTTTATGTCCCACTCCAGGCCATGCAATTTATTTAAATGTTTACTTTTTTCTTCTGTAGTTTCCAAGGATACGGAGGTCGAAATATATGGGTTCGAGTCCTGTCATCATCCTCGTATGTGATGGTAATTTCCTTTAGAACGAATCCTTTTTGTATTTGAAAATCTCAGGTTGAAGTACTTCTTGACGTTAGCAGTGCTTGATCATTATTTTAATTAATCTCGCAAAATTCTTCGTTATTTATAAGAGAATTTTCACATACTTGTCTCGAAACTAAGATACCATGACAATATTAATCTGGTGTACATGGATACAGACAGTTTCGTCTACGAGATCCAGACACAGGACTTCTACCATGATCTCAAAGCCGACCCTAAGTTCATATCTGAATTCGACACCAGCTGCTACCCTTCCGACCAATCTTGCTTCTCCCCCGTCAACAAAAAGGTTGTTGGAAAGTTTAAGGATGATTGCTGGGGGATGTAATGCAGGAGTTTGTCAGTCTACGAGCCAAACTCTATGCCTACAATGCGGTGACAAAGTTGAGAAGAAGGCCAAGGGCATCCAGCGCTGTGTGGTCAAAAACCGTATAACATTCGGTGACTACCTGGATGTTCTGCAGGACCACCGCACAAGGAGGGCAGGTGTTAGAGCCATACGGTCGAGGAAGCATGTGCTGTATAGTGAATACAGCAATAAGCTGACCATAACGTGGGAGGACGACAAACGGTTAATCTGCGAAGACGGCATCCGCACGATCCCCCACAGCTATATCGGAGAAGATAAATAAATTCTTTTTCTGTAAATAGTTTGGATGTAAATAGTTTGCCAGTTTGGTTGTTGTTTCCATTTGTTGTATAGTTTCAGTTTTTTGTTGCATACTTGCAGTTTTCATTGTATAGTTTCCATTTTCTATTGTATAGGTTTCAGTTTTGTTTTATAGTTTCCATTTTTTGATGTATAGTTTCCATTTTTGTTGTATAGTTTCTGGTTTTGTTGTATAGTTTCAGTTTTTTGTTTTATAGTTTACATTTTTGTTGTATAGTTTCCGTTTTTGTTGTATAGTACCCGTTTTTGTTTTATAGTTTCCAGTTTTGTTGTATAGTTTCCGTTTTTGTTGTATAGTTTCCGTTTTTGTTGTATAGTTTCCGTTTTTGTTGTATAGTTTTCTTTGGTGTTTTATAGTTTCCATTTTTGTTGTATAGTTTCCGTTTTTGTTGTATAGTTTCCGTTTTTGCTGTATAGTTTCCGTTTTTGCTGTATAGTTTCCATTTTTGCTGTATAGTTTCAGTTTTTGTTGTATAGTTTTGTTTGATGTGTATGTATTTTTCTTTTCTTAAGAATTTTGTTTTTTTTAGCATCCGAGCTTATTTCAATAAATATGATTATACCTACATACTTATTATTTTTAATATAGAACCTTTATTCCTCAAGTTAATCATAATAAAAATAGGGAAATTATACGCAAACATTAAAATATCTGCTTCCATGCAGCTTTAAAACACGAGTACGCAAACACGGACTTGCGAAGACTCTGAAAAAATTTCTGATCCACTAAGATGGAGTAATAAAATTATCATTATTAAAACCATCGCATCCACGACGATAGTATTGATGACATATATTTTAGTTAAAAGCTATAAATGATTATGTCTTTAAGAAAAAATGGTGGTCACAGCAATTAAATGACTGTGGATTTTGTGGATTATGTAATTTATTTTAACAACATTTGTGAATTTTTTGGTCTATTAGGGTGCTAACAACACTGGTAGGAAACATAAACTCGGCCTTACATACACTAACATACTTTAGAAACGTACACCCGATGACGACATCCATCAGATGAAATCAAGATGGCGGTCTCCACTAAACAAGATGGCTGCCTCCAGCAGATTATAATGCATGGGTAGGAGTGGGTAGCTCGATGATGATGGCATCGTAATGAAAAGCGCAATGCACAGGAGTGAGGAGCTCGATTACGAAGTAATCAAGTTTTAAATTAAAATTTATATATTTTTTTATAATTTTTTTCCCGATTTCCTAAGTTAAAACATATTTGAGGATTTTCAAGATGATGGATGTGACGTCATAATTTGGTGGAATGTTCTAGAACACAAAATGGCAGAATCCAAGATGGCCGCCGGGGTCAAAGGTCAAATTCAAATCCAAGATGGCCGCCGGAAGTGACGTAATCCAAGATGGCCACCGGAAGTTGCGTATTCCAAGATGGCAGCCGCGGATCCCAGGATCCGGACCCCTCACCCCCTACCCCAGAACATACTATAATTACCCACTATCAAGCAATAAGTGTGTTTTCCTGTGCGCATTATGCAAGACGACAAAGCAAGTGCGCGAGAATTGCGCCATGGCTCATTATTGCCTCTACCATACGATGCCCGTCCAACTGCGGAAAAACATGCGCTCTACTGAGTTTGCTGGAAGAACAATACGGTCTTAGTTTCGAAAAAGTGTACCTCTATTCCAAGTCGTTGCAACAGCCAAAGTACGCCTAGCTACGATTCAACAATCGGTGGAAGGCCTGGAGTATTTTCCATTTACCTATAATGCATATGTGGTCCCTCCTAGCGAAGCAAGAGCCAATTCCGTGTTTGTTTTCGACGGCGTCGTGTGCGAGAAGCAAGGCTTGATTCAAGAGTACACAAAAGTATACTGCATTTACCTGTGTCAAACATTCAGCCGAATTCCAAAACATTTGATATGTGACAATGCGAATGTCATGTTGTTGCATGGACGAACTTTATTTATGCTTACGACGAACATGTAAACACACACATGACATTTTATTAAAACAAAGACTTGTGCTCCTTGAGCTAGAAAAACAAGCATGAATTTCAAGTTATCGTCAAGGAATAGCCTCTATATTAGGGCAGGTACAGACAAGGTTTCAATCAGTTTATCGTCAAACATCAGTCATAGCATTTCCAAATTCGGTTTTAGCAGTCGTGACTTGCATACTGTTCTCGAATCTCACTATGCCGATATCAGGAAATATAATTCGCTACTGTCTTAAAAAAGTATACAGTGTGATAAACTAATTAATAGAGTACCTGGTTGCCATATAAGAGCGAGTGGAGAACTTAAATTCTTGAATTCTCAATATTATCGAAGTATCGAATGCACAGAGAGGTGATGGTTTGAGAGCTTTTCAAGTAATCTGAATGCATCACTATCTCAATTGGCAACGAAACCAGATCTTGTTATTGTGCGCATCTCCAAACAGAAACGCATCTTCGAGGAAGGTTTTACTGCAAATTGGAGTCCCGTACTTTTCCGAGACCCACTGAGGCCGGTCCCACCGGGAAAAACACACCACTCAATGTCAGCTTCAACTCTGGTTACCAAGTTTACACACACAATTCCAAAGTTAACGAAATGTACCCAGATGGGGCCTAACCTGCATGTTAATAAATCAAAATCAAAGGAAAAATTAACCTAATGCATAGTTATTTACCAGGTGGCAGGAAAAACATCAACAAGAAAGAAGTAGGTTAACTATATTGGTACTATTATACTCTTCAAAAGGTAAAAACATTTATGACAGTAAAAAGATAATCAAACAAAATAATTATCATGTTTCTACTTATAGGTTGTTTGAATACCACACAATCCAAAATAGGCCAACTAGGCAAAAACATTTATGGCTATACTTTTCAACATTATTATAATTGCCAAAATTAATAAATAAATATAATTTAACTTAACACAGGTGATTGGAGAGCTAATGAAAAGAAAACTATTAGTTGAAAGAAATATGGCCGCCACAAGAGCATTCAACAAACTCTTTACCACTAATTGTAACCAGGAAAATATTGCAAGAAAAACAAACTAGGGACAAACAATGCCACATCAAACAAAGTTACAACTACCATTTAAATATTAAGTTCAACAACAACAACATTTAGAATTTTACTGCTGGCCATTACAAATACTTAACTCTCGAAACACCCATTCGGACTCGCTCCCTCTCTCAGCTGATGGTCCTGCTGCTCCATGACTAACTTCTCAAAACACGAGTATATATACCCTAAATATGCCTCCCTCCCCCTCAATTGCCTCTCAATTCTCCAGGAGAATATCGAGTTTAGAGAATGTTACCGAAAGTTCTGGAATGATCTTCACTACAGTCAAAACAATCGATACACAGACGAGTCTTGGTTAATTCTTCTTCTTCTTCTTCCTAGGAACTCGGTTGGTACCCCTGAGTTTTGAGCTGTTTCGGAAGGAACCCTGATGTTTTTGCTTGAAGTGCACAGTATTTTACTAGCACACAGCCGTACCTTATCTATGACTTGTGATGGTTATATGATGTAATACCCTCAGCAAGTAAAAAAGTAAGGTTAGTGTTTCTTTCGTGTCCTTAAATGTTTTTAAATGCAGAAAACGTCTTGTAGCCAAATACACACGGTCACGAATTGGAGCCTAGAACCTACTACCTCGAAGATTTGGAACACAAGCCTATTTGTGTCGGCTTCTATGCCGAAGAGATTCAGCCTACGATGTATCCCGGTACATACTTGGTGGAGACGTTCCTCAAACGAAGAAATGGATGATCCTATGTCAAGTTTTGAGGCTTCCCACCTCGCTTTAATTCGTGGGTACAAGATGCAGAATTCTAGAAACGCTAATGATTGGTTTGTTTTTGTTCTTGTAGTAGAATCGTTGTAATGCTGGTGTTTTATATCATAAACCTGGAATTTTTATGGTGTTCTAAATTAAATTACTTTTTGTTTTAATTAAGGATTGAACCCAGCACTGTAATCGATTTAATCAATCAGGAAATTAATGAGCGATTTGTTTAATGATTTTTGGAATTTTTTTCCAAATTTCTAGCTAAAAAAATTACAGATTTTCAAAGGTAGCGGCCAAGACGACTGACAAGATTGTGGCTGTCAAGGTGATAAATAATACCTGACTTAAGCGGGTATAAATTAAACTAATATGATGGCAGCCCCCTCTAGCAGACGAAATTGAGATGTTGACCTCCAGCAGATGGAAACAAGATGCCGGACCCAAGATGGCTGTCATGATGTCATACTGGCTGAGGTAATATCTACCTTGGCATTAGTGGTGGGAGGTCAGTCTGCCGGTGGCTTCCGCGGAGGAAGGATCCATCGCCATTTTTTTATCAACCCGAAGACTCAGTGACATAGGTACGATTTTTTATTAAAATTGTAATTAATTAATTTTTATAATTTATTATTAGAATTTCCCCCCATTTTTCTAGCATTATAAATACGGATTTTATAGATGGCGAAGATAACAAACAGTGCAACATTCTAGAATCTAAAATGGTGGAATGTTTTTATATTAAAATTTTATTAAATAAAATGTTATTATTAATTAAATTTTTACTCCGATTTTTTGCATTAAAATGTATTTTTTTTAATGGTGAACGTAACCAAAAGTGCAGCGCACAATAGTTGGTTATTTGATTCCAAGAGAACACCCAATAGCGGTGTAACATAATGGCGGAGAGTTTTAGAATCGAAAATAGCATAATCCAAGATATCGGATCCAAAATGGCCGTCGGTGTCTAGGTCATGGTCAAAGGTCAAGGTCAAGTCATCCAAGATGGCCACCGGAACGTTATGGTGGTCGGCTCCTTGCTTCTCGCACCGGCACCAGGGCCAGCTCCGTCATTCCTATACTACTAATGAAATGTATGTAGTATATTATCATGCACTCAAACTATAATTAATATTTAAATATATAATTTGTCTAACTTTATGGTAATGACAGACATCGCAACTGATGGAAAATTTGTTGAGCTCCTGAAATTACATATTACTAGAGACCTGCAAAATTCACGGTTTCGATGGCCTTCAGGATAGACTGCACATTCTCCTGTACATTTGGGCAAATAACGCAAGTTCATTGGTTGTTGACTTGTAAGTCGTCTCAGCTGGTTTGTCTGTGATTCGATCCTTCTTTGATTGAGGGTTTATAATTGGTTGAGATTCGCCAAGATGAACAGTAAGCCAATAGCAAAATTATCTAAGAGGTATATGTGTTTGAATTCTAGCCTATCACCGAATGAATCCGCGAATTTTGCAGGTCTCTACATATTACCATTGGAAACAGAATTTCTTTCGTTCACTTGATTCTCTATAAATTGTGCTCTAATGCAACCCAAAGTAATAATGGCTAGAAGACCAATGCAGTACCAACACGAATCTTGACATAGCCTACCTTTAGACATCGGGGAAAGAATGTTGTAGTGGACGCTGGCCCCTCCCGCACTCTCCCCGAAGATGGTGACGCTGCCCGGGTCTCCTCCGAACTGGGCTATGTTCTTCTGCACCCACCTCAAGGCGGCGGACTGGTCCTTCAGACCTGCATTCCCTGGGGCGTCGGTCCCGTTGATGCTCAGGAACCCTGTCGGAGCAAACACTGTGTGGCCCTTTCACCTCTTAGAGGTTCCACCGTGGAACACGTTTGAAGCATTCATTACTTCTCTAAGCCACCAGTATTTTCTCTGGATGTTTTTGGTGGCTAATAATAAAAGTAGTAGTAATTGGTTCTTCCGAAAACAGGATTGAGGAGGTAGAGCTGGTGCTAGGTCCACAATCCTCGATTTGTGATGTGATTACCGCCATATTGGATTAACTCGGCCTTCAAACTAACACTGACCTCGACTTAAAAGTCACTCATTGGTTATGGTTTCACCTAAAACATAAACTAAAAAAAAAGTCTAGATACCATCTTGGGATATAGAAAATTTACCTATTTTTAATTTAAGAAAATATATTTATTGGTGTCTAGAAAAAATCATGACACCATACTGGATATCATAAACTTTAAAATCTACTTTAGATCACTGCCATGGCATATCTCAGTGTAGGTATGAACATTTATTTCTTCGTTGATGAAACAGTACTCAACCGATTAAGCACTGGTGTTCTCGTTGGAAAACTGTATCGTTTTTGCTGCATCCAGAAAAAATTATATTTCGACCTGATTTTGAGCTACCTCTGAAAAAATCTAGATGAGGTTGTGGCCAGAATGCAGCGCACCCTCCAGGAGTCCCGTTAGCCCGGATCCCAAGGGGATTATCACCCCTCCTCCGCGCGGGCTAGCAGGCTGGCGAGAAGGAAAGGAGAGACAGTTCCAGTCTGTCTCTTAGACGAGTAGGCTGTTGTGAACTGTACACAGATGTAAATTTGCTAGCGCACTCTACGGCGCAAATTAATAGAGTGCAACAGTAGACCTATCTGTTTATTCTAGCATGACCTACCTGCCCCTCCCAAATAATCAGTAGCCTCCCGGCTACAGTGGTGACCCCGACGTGATAGGGGCAAGGCTAGTATGCGTTCCGATATAAGTGTCACGCGATATTCATGTTTTGCGTAATATAAGCGACCTGTCGCACCGCATGTTACGCGCGTCGCACGTCGCCCGCAAGACACATCGCTCGCGCCGTCCGTCATCCGCGTTGCACGTCATCCGCGTTGCACATCACCCGCGACGCACATCATCCGCAACGCACGTCATCCGCGTCGTACATCACCCGCGCCGCAAGTCGTCCGCGTGTCACGTCATCCGCGTCGTACATCACCCGCGCCGCAAGTCGTCCGCGTGTCACGTCATCCGCGTCGCACATCACCCACGCCGCAAGTCATCCGCGCCGCGTGTCATCCGCGCCGCATGTCACCCGCGCCGCACATCACCCGCGCCGCTCGACATCCGCACTGCCGTTAAGTAGAGGAAATGAACGAGTTCTATGACACTTCCAGCACATACTTCGGACTTCCGAGACTCGTTGTGATATGCAAGTAGGAGTCATGTTGGTGTTCGGCGACACAGTCCAGGCAGATGCATCGGGCTCCAGCACATAATCGCACCTCGTTTTTTTTTTAGTGTCATTATCACTCTATAACACTTCCTCAGTTATGGCTGAACCCCCATCATCAACCGTCTCCATCAAGCGTGTTGCGTGCTCCAGACCCGGAAATGTCGTTCGTTCAAGTGGAAAACCATTTTGCCCTAGCAGGTGTCAAATCCGACGAAACCAAATTCAACTATGTGGCAGGCCATTTGGACTGTAAATACGCGATCGAAGTGCGCGATATACTTGTCCATCCCTCGACCGAGGACAAGTATGGCCAACTCAAATCAGAACTTATAAAGAGGTTAAGTGCGTCACAGGAACGGAAGACGAAACAACTACTGGAACACGAGAAAGTCGCTGACCGAAGGCCTTCGCAGTTTCTACGGCACCTCCGCAGTTTGGCAGGAACAATTGTTCCAGATGACCTTCTGAAGTAATTGTGGCTGGGTCGTTTACCACCATCAACACAAGCGATCTTGGTGACACAAACAAATTCTTCGTTAGACTCATTAGCCGAGCTTGCAGACGCCATCGCGGATACAAATCCGAGACCACAGATGGCAGAAGCAGACTCATTGGAATCCATGTTCGAGAAAATGTCAATCCTCATGACTGCCAAAATAGGAGAGATGGCCACAACACTGCGACAGGATATCGCAGCTGTAGCATCCGCTACTCGTCTTGGCCAGCACGACAGTCGCCGCGACCGCTCCCCATCTGCATCACGCCAGCAACGTTCCTGCAGCAGGAGCTTGCAGGGGATCTGCTGGTACCATCGTTGCTTTGGCGATGGGGCGCGAAAGTGTGTTCAGCCCTGCGAATACAGCTCGGGAAACATGCAGGGGACTCGCTGATGGTGGCTAGTGATCCAACCCCAACTTCAGGCAGCCGCCTCTTCATCTCGGACAAGGTCACAAAGGTACAGTTTTTGGTTGACACGGGTGCTGACATTTGTGTGTTTCCTTGCGCTAGACTGCCTGGAAGGCGGCCCAAGTGTAATTATGTCTTGTTCGCAGCCAATGGCTCAAATATTTGGACTTAAAGCTTCCTCACCCTAACTTTAAACTTAGGACTCAGGCGTGATTTTGTCTGGCATTTTGTGGTGGCCGATGTTACCAAACCAATCATCGGTGCTGATTTCCTCCACCATTACGGCCTGTTGGTAGACATTCGGAATCAGCACCTAGTAGACAGCCTCTGTCTGCCACAAGGCTACAAGTGACATCAGTAGTGTCAGGACTCTGCCTCAATCATCTCACTACCTCGAACTCCTCCAAAAGTATGTGTCTTACCCGCCCATCTGGTACACCACATCTTGTCCAACATTCTGCAGTACACCATATCCGCACTACAGCTGGGCAGCCTGTGTTCAGCAAACCACGTCGTTTGGCACCGGACAAACTCACGATTGCAAAGAAGGAGTTTGAATCAATGCTCAAACTTGGCACTGCTCGCCCTTCTGACAGCTCCTGGTCTTCACCTCTGCACATGGTACTCAAAAAATGGGAGGAATGGAGGCCATGTGGGGACTATCGGTTGCTCAATGCACGCACAATTCCAGACAGATATCCTATTCCCCACATACAAGACTTCTCTCACACTCTTTGCGGAAAAACAATCTTCTCAACTATTGACCTTGTGAGAGCCTACAGTCAAATCCCAGTTGCACCAGCTGATATTCCAAAAACTGCCATTACAACTCCGTTTGGACTTTATGAATTCCCATTTATGTCTTTCGGCCTTCGTAATGCTGCTCAGATTTTTCAGAGTTTCATAGACGAAGTTCTCAGAGGACTTGAATTTTGCGTGTCTTACCTTGATGATATCTTGGTAGCTTCCATCAATGAGGTAGAACATAGACAACACCTCGAGGAACTCTTCCGACGCCTTGCTCAGTATGGGCTACTTATTAACCCATCCAAGTGCATATTTGGCAAACCACAAGTGACATTCTTAGGACATAATATCTCAGCAGATGGGACCACGCCCGTCCCAGAGAAGGTTGATGCTATACTCCACTACAAAAAACCAGTTACGGCGAAGCAGCTACGCCAGTTTACAGGAATGCTAAACTTCTACCGGCGCTTCATTCCCAAGGCTGCCCAGTTGCAGGCTCCCCTTCACGAACTTCTAAAGGATGATGTGAAAGGCAAAGCCCTGTTAACATGGACACCTGACAGCGACAGTGCCTTTGAGAAGTGCAAAACTAGCCTTGCTGAAGCCACCCTGCTCGCCCATCCAAGTTCGTCTGCACCCTTAGCAATAATGGCAGATGCTTCCGATTTTGCAATGGGAGCAGTTCTCCAACAGTTTGTACAAGGATCCTGGCAGCCGTTAGCATTCTTCTCCAAGAAATTCA
Source organism: Bacillus rossius redtenbacheri (assembly GCF_032445375.1). Taxonomy (NCBI): domain Eukaryota; kingdom Metazoa; phylum Arthropoda; class Insecta; order Phasmatodea; family Bacillidae; genus Bacillus; species Bacillus rossius. The sequence goes on along the minus strand of NC_086339.1, from coordinate 46,071,966 downwards.
ACCCTGCTCAGCAAAAATATGGTGCCTATGATCGGGAGCTACTAGCTATTTATTTAGGGATCCATCAATTTCGCCATATGGTCGAAGGCAGACATTTCTCTGTTTTTACCGACCACAAGCCTCTCGTTTATGCCTTCCAGCAAAACCCCGACAAGTGCACACCTCGGAGATCCCGACATATTGATTTTATTAGCCAGTTCACCACAGACATTAGGCATATCACGGGGTCCCATAACATCGTTACCGATGCCCTGTCTAGAGTGGATGCTGTCGCTGCAACCCTTGATTACCAAGCCCTTGCGGCCTTACAGGCTGAGGATGAAGAACTACAAAGGTTTCTACAACTAGATTCTGGCCTGCAGCTGCAGAAGATATGCTTGCCAGATTCCCCAACAGAGATCTACTGCGATGTCTCCACACCAACACCACGACCCTTCGTCACAGCCCGATTTCGCCAGGATGCATTCAACTTGGTACACCAGCTGGCTCACCCAGGCATTAATGCATCTGTACGGTTGGTCACCCAAAGATTTGTATGGCCCTCTGTCAAATCGGACTGTCGAAGATGGGCCCGTGCCTGTCTACGCTGCCAGCGCTCCAAGATTTCTCGCCAAGTTTCTTCCCCTGTTGGCTCCTTCATTCCACCATCCTCCCGCTTTGACCATGTCCACATCGACATTGTGGGACCCTTGCCTGTTTCACAAGGCTACTGTTATTGTGTGACCATCATAGACCGCTTCACCCGCTGGCCAGAGGTAGTTCCTGTGGATAACATTGAGGCTAATACCATAGCTCGAGCATTTTATGCCAACTGGGTTGTAGGCTTTGGAACTCCCCTACAAATCACTACCGACCAAGGGCGCCAGTTCGAGTCCTGCCTTTTCAGGGATCTCAGTAACCTGACGGGAATGACTCGCTTTCGGACCACTGCATTTCATCCTGCCTCCAATGGCATGGTGGAGCGAATGCACAGACAGCTCAAGGCCGCCATACGTTGCCATATGACAGAGCACTGGGTGGACATTTTACCAACCATACTCTTAGGCATCAGAGTAGCATGGCGCGAAGATCTCCGTGCTTCTGCAGCAGATTTGGTATATGGCCAACCACTACGCCTACCCGGCGAGTTTCTTGTCGCCCATCCTGATGCAAGACAACTGGAGGCCCCGGGCCTTATCCAAGAGCTTCGGCAGCACTTCCGTGAACTCCGACCAGTTGGTGGCACAAGACATGATAAGCCGAGAACATTCGTTTTCAAGGATCTTGCCACATCCACTGAGGTCTTTGTTCGCCACGATGGTTCAAAAGGGTGCTTGCAACCTCCTTATGAGGAACCTTTCCCTGTTGTTAGTCGCTCAGGAAAAACTGCGACTATCCAAATGCATGGTAGGCAGGCTACTGTTTCCATCGATCGCCTCAAACCTGCATACACCATCCGTGACATAATTCCAGAGGACCACGACATACCACGTTCTGCTGCTGGGATGGCCGCTCCAACGAATCATCTGGATGTCAACATTGTGCCTCCCCAAACTGCAACACGTCAATCTGGCCGCCAAGTCCGCTTCCAAGGTGGTTTCTCATAACTTGTGCGCAAGTCACTGGCAGGGGGGTACTGTGGCGGTACATCGTGAAGACGTCTACTGCACTACGCCAACCATGCGGCTGTCAGCACCGGCGATCCCGTCGGTGTTTGTACACCCCTGGGCCAGAATGCAGCGCACCCTCCAGGAGTCCCGTTAGCCCGGATCCCAAGGGGATTATCACCCCTCCTCCGCGCGGGCTAGCAGGCTGGCGAGAAGGAAAGGAGAGACAGTTCCAGTCTGTCTCTTAGACGAGTAGGCTGTTGTGAACTGTACACAGATGTAAATTTGCTAGCGCACTCTACGGCGCAAATAAATATTGTGCAACAGTAGGCCTATCTGTTTATTCTAGCATGGCCTACCTGCCCCTCCCGAATAATCAGTAGCCTCGCGGCTACAGAGGTAATAATTTTTATTCGCATCCGGAAAACAGTTTGCGCGATATCTGTAAGTTTCGCTTTGCGCAGGCACATACACAAACTTGTTGCAAACACACTACTGCCGGCCCTAATTGCCATACGCCGCTTGAGTAGGTGAGGACAACCATATTCAGCTTGCAAATCTGTAATTTAGGTGGCTTTATCTTAAAAATAGCTGAAAATTTTATTGCTCGAGCCCAGCGACATAAATTATGCCAGCCAGTTTTGAAGAAATAAAACGTCAATACTGTTTTTCATTTGATGGTATAGAATTTCTCGTTGTTTTCCAATAACAAGCCATGGTTGTACTTTGTTAGCTATTCATTGGCCCTCTTGCTCTATTCAATCATAAGTTTCCAGCGAAGGCAAGAAGGAAAATGTTTGATTCCTGCCATCATCTTCATAAGTTACAGCAGTTTCCTGCAGAATGAAACCATATTGGCTCTGAAAACCATGTAAATTGCAGTACGTCGTGATGTCTAAATTCTCTATACTATCGTTTTCGTATAATTTTTCTAGATAAGCATTTTTACGAGGATGGAACACTTATCATAATGAAGGATTTTGTTTTTTAGTTAAAGGTAGTTGGCTGTTGGGTTATCTGGGGTGTCTATTTTCTTAAAGATTTCATATGTTCAGTCTATAATAGCAATGCTTATAAATTCGTATTGTTTACTTACTACAAATACCAGAAGCAGCACCGTGGTTTTATATGTGTCTAGGCTCAAGTTGGGATATGATTTGCAACCATGATACGAAGTTTGGAACTGCAAATACATCTGGGAAGGCAGATATATGCCATCATTTTCAAAATCCATGTTCATGTCGTATGAGTAGCTGTCGCTGTTCAAAAACATTTTCACGTGTTCGAATAAACTGTGATGAAGGATGGATGTTTCAGCCTTCTAATTAGGTTTGCGCTAGATCTGCAAGGCCAAAATTAAGTAGGAGCTCATCTTATCCGAGCTGCAGGTCGAATTGACGTCCCAGTGATAATAACAGTTTGGTATCAGCCCATAAATCCAACTGATATTTATGTTTCTCTCTTGCAGGACAGACTGTCCCATGCTTCCTGTGGTAATGCTGACTGAGCTGGGTGTTGTTTCCGGGTGCTCTCACGACCGCCTCTCATCTTCTAGAATTTTTAGTTTTCTTTAGTATTTAAATTTTTTAAGGCCAAAATCATCAATTCAATTGAAATATTTTTAAAAGGAAATGAGTCTCGTAACAAAGGAAAATGGCCCACCTCTTAATTTAATTTCGGAGCATGGAAGGGAATTTCGGGATAGTTTGGCTAAAAAAATGAAATTTTGTAGGAAAATGTGAAGATCATACAAAATGGTTATCATTATGTCACAAATCAAAGTTGGAACTCAGCATCTTGACTTTTTAACCTGAAGCCTAAGCTCTGAACAACTAAATTATACTTCAGAGTATGTTCCATAAAATACGTCATTGCTGGTTCCTAGTGTAAATAAGAAAAACATACAAGCTAACAAGGTTTCTAAATTTTTTGTGAATGCTAACTTACCGAATACATTGAGACGATAGTTGATGGAGGCCACCACCACCCTGTAGTCCATCAGGTGTCCCGGGGAAATGTTTCCTGAGCCTTCCACAAACGCCCCGCCATGGATGTAAACCATGACTGGTAGAAGACAGGAGTTACTTCCAGTGGTTGCCAACTGAAAAATAAAACATCCTGTATGAATATGGCAGCCGGTTGCACGAGCGCTGGCACTCAGCCTGCAATGCTCCCAGCGTTGGCACAGTACAGTCACTGAGTGCTCGAGTTCCTCTGCTATGTTCCCCTGTGAGTAGTCTGATTATTCCCGAGCGCTCTACAATGGCACGGAAACGGAGACGGAACACGTAAATGGATATGGATTACGTAAACGTAGACGAATCTCTCGGAACATTTCACTATCGCATCTCTGCTACTTCCACAATGCCCGGAAACGTAACAAATGACAACCAATGATATTTCATTTCAAGGTCACGAAATTATAATTTAATTAATCTAATAATAAATATTATGCTTCAAGATTATAGCATGGACAGGATTGACATATATAATAAAAATAAACGACAAAGTAATAGCAGAAGACGAGATATTTTTGTACTTGAAACATTTTTTTTAAATACTTAGAACATAAAAAACATGGCTATACACCGCAGCCAAATACTCAGCTTCTATTGGTCGCACGGAGCAACGTAAATGGAACAGGCCGTACGGGTGCGTCTCCGTCTGTGTGCCATTGTATGAACTATGTTCCGTGAGATCCGTCTCCGTTTACGTGTAGTGTCGTTGTAGAACAGGCTTTAACACGGCTACACAGCGCATTAAAACTTCCTTCCTCCCCTTTCCGACGAGATGCTTTGGTCTTGCAGCGCGGTTATTGCACGGCCATCGTATGCGCTCTGTCGGCCAAAGCTAGAACTATTTGCCCTGCCCCACGCATACATTCATTTCAATATTTTATGAATTGCTTGACATTTACCACATATCAAAGTAAAATTTGCTAATGAATATTTAAAATGTAAATAAATTTTGTTAGTTGCCATGTTAACCCCCCCCCCCCCCTTTCACCCCGCCCCCCACGATACTTAGTAAAGGATGCTGTTTTGATAACAGTGAAATATGGAGAGTAATTTTCAACACTGATAACCTCGGAAGTTTACTACGTCAATTAGTTTTTCATGTCTATGCTCTTACCATTCCCCAAGATATTGTACTGTTAAAGTGTATTTATAAAAATTCAATTTCATTACATATTTAATCTGAAACTTAGTTTGTGAAACAACCATTAATAAAGTAGAATGTTTCAACGCCATTGTTACTATTTTTTTTAATTTAGTAAGCATTATTCTATTTTAAAAAATTTAACACTTTGATTCGGACTCAAGAGTACATTCGAGGTGCTCTCTGGGATTCATCTTCTAGATTTAAATTCGCGAAAATTGGGATTCGACCCATCACTAAGTAAGAGCTAAGTGAAAATTGCAGTGCCTTAAATACCAATCTACAATTGATGGAGTTGATGTCTTGACCTACCTGTGGCGTGAAGACATTGATGAAGAGGCAGTTCTCGGAGCCTCCTTCAGTCCCGACCTGACACGTCGGCCCGTGGACTGTAGCGTTCCTCACCCCAGACCAGGGCTCGGGGTCTTCAGGAGCCTGGAGCAAGGTTGAGGATTCTTACTTCGGTATCTGCTATTTTTCTCAGGTCACCATACCTTTAGTCCACTATGTGAGCTGAATAAAGAAACTCTCATCGAGGTCAAACACGAATTTCCACTTGTGCTCCATTCGCGGCGCTTGCATCCTCGTCTTCCATAATGAAGGTCGGCGAAATGTGAAGACACGATTAGTTTATGAATTGTACGGAAATATTTAACAGAATCTTTAGATGTACATGTGTTAAATAAAACATAGGGACGGGATCAGTCACGATCTGTAGTAAGAAAGCATACCAGTATATCCCGGAGTGATTTCGGGAAACTATGGGAAACTGAAACCAGGATGGACGGACCACGATACGTACCCGAGTACCCTGAAAAGCGAGTCTAGGGGCTATGGCACAACACTCGTTCCATAATGATTTCACAGGAAAACCAAAGATGATGATGGATACTGCTTCGGGTCGGAACAATGAGGTACCAACATGGTGCTCTCCAGTAATGCCCCAGCCTCAGATAGGGTTCATGAGATCCTCGCGCCGTAAGAGTTACGCCCTGAACCCTAGACAGAGCAACTGTTTTGTTGCCTATGTGTTAGTAGCCGATGCCACTGACAAGCATTCATTTACAACATGCAGCTGCTGAAGAATGCTGAAGGATGAAGATTTTGGCATTTTTGTTGAATATCATTTTTGACGTGACAACGTCTAATAAACCGATGAACGCCGGCTGTACGCACGAAAAAGTATCCCGTTAAGCACATTGTCCCGTTGCACTGTGTCCCGTTACGCTCATTGTACGCTTGCGCCACATCTATCTCTCTTCCACTATATTGGAACAACCATCGATTTGACTTTTTCGAGGCACATTAAACTTGAAACACTCCCATTCGTTTCCTACTTTTCCTATCATCGTCCTATCCTTAACAGAATAACACAGATTGGAAGAAGTTAAATAGCAAGAAATGTATAAAAGTTATAGTTAAAATAATCTCTTCGTTAAAGTAATAAACATACTTGAATTAATGAGTGCAAATAAAAGTAAATGTATCAATTAAATTGTAGATTTCATTTCACTCCTTCTTTTTATCCATACAAAATAGTGATAATTCAATAAAAATGATTCAATTTTATTCATAAAAGTATGCAATCATTTCATCAATGTTTTGTTATGACGTCACATTAAACTATCGTCCGTAAACCGACTTTACAGACAACCAATTTTTTTTTTCTTTGAAGCTACTGGACAGCCAGAAGTCCGGCAGTGCGAGCACAAGCAGGCTGATGTGATTTTTGAGCTACCACAGCACTGCCAGTAGGAAAGGTAGTGTGGCCTGTGCCAACTACACAAGGGCTTACCCGGAACCTTAGCTTCCCCAGCGGTGGCTTGGCGTACGGGATCCCCAGGAACTGGTAGTACCTGGTGCCGTCTGCCGTGGAGCTGGTGGAGCCCAGCAAGCTGCCCTGGGATATCTGCACCAGCTGCGTCAGCTGCGTCAGCCGCGTCGGCTGCTCGTCCTTCGCCGGAGGGCACTGGCGACCGGCAAGGACGACTTTTGTGGAACATACTCAGTTGTTCAGAGCATAGGCTTCAGGTTAAAAAAAGCCAAGAAGCTGAATCACAACTTAGATTTGTGACATGATGATAACCATTTTTGTACGATCTTCACATTTTCCTACAACATTTCCTTTCTTTTTACCAAAATATTCCGAAATTGGCTTTCAAGCCTCCAAAATTAAATTAAGAGGTGGGCCATTTCCCTTTGTTACGAGACTCATTTCCTTTAAAAAATATATTACAATTGAGTTAATGAATTTGGCCTTAAAAAATTTTTAAATACTAAAGAATACTAAAAATTCTAGAAGATGCCATTTTCAAGTCTTAAAAATAGTTATAGGTAGCAGTATTATACACCAATTAATATTGAAAAACAATTGATAGTTTAAAAATTTGAAATAATCTTAAAAAATGATAATTATTTTTTTTAATAAATAGATTCTTAGTAAAAAAATACATATTTAGGTTCCGAATACATGGTTTGAACCAGAAATGAGCAAAAACCTAGTAGGCTAAAGTTAAAAAATAACAAAAGCTATAACAAACTGTATAGAAATTCTTTTTGAAATAAAAATACGTATATAACTGATTTCGGAAAAAAATATGTGCGATTTTGTATGCCCTCATGAAAAATGGAGACACATACTTTTTCTACGATGTTCACCAGCAGACCGACCTCCCAACATATTACAAAAGCATACGTCACTCCTACCATTATGGCCACAATTTTGGATATATTTTTTTTTTAATCTTCTAGAATATGCTAGTGTTTATCTACATATTGCTTTACGTGTTAGCTAGTAAAGCATACTAATGACGATCACGAAATCGTCAGACGCCTAGCCATTCATAATATTTTTGATGAAGTCCACCTCCATCTTAATAAATAACCAAAAAAAATCAGGAAATGTAAACGATTTATTACTAATTTTTAACTTAATGATTTAACTGAAATTTTGTTCGATTTAGTCCGGTGCATGAAAGTAATTAGGGCATTTCTCTTTCAATAAGTATTGACTGTTACCGGAAAAAGCTAAGTTCATGGGTTCAACTTTATGTGAGATCAAAATAGAAGATTGCAGTCTTTTCTTACACTATCTCATCGCCGGTCCTAAAACGAACAAGGAATTTATACAAGATAGATTCTCGACTAAGTAACAATGGTGCCACCATAAGGCATGCCATATACACACTACTCTTTATACGAACCATGAAAATAATTACAAGCGTAGGGCCAAATAATTTCTACAATACATAGTTTTCGGATACGAAGCATGTCTCGCAGAATGGCATTCTAACCAAGAGTAAAATAGGAGTAACCTTACCATGCAAAATTTTCCACAACAAACACAATACAAAATAAAATAAAATAAGAAATAAAAATTATTTTTACATGAACAATTGTTATAAAAGTTCCAACGAGCCCTTGTCCGGAGCGCGGAGCATATTTTCCATTCCATCTGCTATATATTACGCTAGTTTGACAGCAATAATTTGTCACACACATATTCTATTATTTTTTACACATTTTAGTGCACTAGAATTGTGTATAACATGCGTTGTCTGCAAGTTGGTGCTACCATTTGTTTATTTTTAACTACTAAAGCAACAATAAAATCAATCACTTAAATCAAAACCAATTAAAAATCACCGCAAAAATTCGACAATCTAAAGTCGTATATAATTGTAGATCCGGGGTCAGGATTAGGAGTGAGTAGCCGAGGAGCCGATGACCACTATTTTGTATTGTGACATCATGGCGGCCGTCTTGGATGACCTTAAATTGATCTTGACCTTGACCTCAGCCGCCATTTTGAATCCGCCATCTTGGATTCCGTTATCTTAGATTCCGCCATTTCGAATTATAGTATCGTTGCAATTTTCATTATGGCCGAAATCTTGAAAATAAATTACCATTATCAGAAGAATTTGGGAAAAATGTAAAATTCATAAAAAAATATATAATAATAAATGTATTAAAATATTCTACCATTCTGTTTTCATCCTTTGTGGTGTATAATTTAACTGCTGAAAATTTCATTAAGGCCATCATCTTGAAATCCGTAGGTAATCATTATGCTATAAATTGGGAAAATATTTAAAATTTAAAAACTTTGTCATAATTATTTTAAAAATATTAATTTAAAAATGTCTTTATGTGATGGAGCTTGAGTCTTCGGATCGAACCCAGTGAAAGCAAAAAAAAATTGTGACGGATCCTGCCTCCACGGATGTCACCGACAGACTGACCTCCCGCCACTAATACCAATGTACATATAACTGCAGCTAGTATGAGATCACGTCAGCCATCTTGTTTTCGTCTTCTGGAGGCTGTCATTTTGGATTGACATCACATAGTCACCAATTTTTTTCATCTACTGGAGGCAGCCATCGTTATTAGCAATACTTGCTACCAGAAGTGCTAGTGTCACATCGTATGTCAGAGTGCACTACCGCAATATATATTTTCCCCAAGCTAGAGTTCATTATTATTTACTGCGAAGATGCCCGCCATCTTGTCGATCGTCTTAGTTGCCATCTTGTCGATCGTCTTAGTTGCCATCCTGGAAATTAGTAATTATTTAGCTAGAAATTGCGAAAATATTTCAAAATTCATCAAAAGAATCACTCATCAAAAACTAATTGATTTGAACTATTCATGTCCTTGGTTCGATACTTGATCGATGCAAAATATTAAATTTATTGTAAGAACTATTAATTCAAATAAATGTGGTGGAAATTCCTAAACGAAGCTTAAATTACTCTACTAACAGCCTCCAGTAAGCCGATGATGACATACTGGCTGCCATACTGAAATGTATTATTTATTTAGCTAGAAATTCGGGGAAAATTCCAAAATTCATCAATAAAATAATGCGTTAGTTTACTGATTAAATCGATAGATTCCTGTCCTTTCTTCAATCCTTATTCAATGCAAATAATTTTTTATTAAATATCACATATATTTACCATAAAATTGACAGGTTCAAGAATTACATTAGCACAAGTTTATTTACAGACAAAAAAAAATTTACATAATTTCTGCACTACCACAAGTAGAAAAACAAACAAATTACAAGCTTTTATCGAGTTCTACAGTCTCCTTACAGTGTAAAGTAAGTTTTTTGCATACCTTAGCATGTAATTTCAGGGCATATCCACATGACAGTTAATTACCACATACAGCACACAGAACAGAGTTATCCGTTTCGTTAAAAAAACAGTGACATATTTTATGATGCCTCGCACTGAACATGAGCGTAAAGGTCTTGCCACAGAAGATACAGTTTGATCCCGATGAATGCGCAACCAGTCCATCACAATTCCTGATGTGTCTTGTTAATCTTTCATTGCATAAATATAAACTTTCGTACAACACCTCTTGCACTGATATTCAATGTGTTCAGAGTTATTTTTATTGTCGCGTTCTATGGTATCATGAATTTTCAAGTTTTTGATATGATCACAATACGTACAGCTGGAGGATGGAACACCGTTAGTTTCTGCATCCTTTATTGATTATCGATTACACTGGCACCGCTGACAACAATTTTCCTGCTGCTGAAAACACTACAGGCATTATTATCTCCTGCTACGGTGGAACAGTTGGTGAAACTGTAGACGCCGTTGCTAGCAGATTATGCGTTGTCACCGTCGTCGTCGCCATAGAAATATCCGGAGGTGTCAGCAACGTTGCCCTCGAGGCCTGCACTGTTAACGATAAAGCTTCCATCGAGGTCGTCGTTAAAGGTGGTAAAGATGTCATCGAATTCCCGAGAATAGACAATTACGAGACTTATGCACCAGACTAGTCAAACAAGACTATCCGCAATAAACAAGAGCCAGAGTTATCCTGAGAATCGCATCACCCAGTCCTCATATACTCGCAGCGAATGGCATGAAACTCAGGTCAAAACAAAGACCAGTTTAACATTTGCAAAAAAGGTTCTTGTTTGCACTTAACTGACACAGGGTGGATATCATAAAATCGATTTAGACTATCTAGTCGAGAAATTACTTTACTACATTTGATGCACTGAAATAGTATTTTTTCTTGTGCATTATTCAGAAATCCGCTTGTTTCATGTCTGCGAATGTTTGAAGTGTTAGTGTATGACATGCCACAGTATTTGCACCGACGCGCGAAAAAGTCCATCATTCATTAAAAGCCTCCGAAGTTACTGGCGCAACATCCATAGTAGTATATAATAGCCGGACCGAGGACAGGCTTCAGGCTGAGGAGCGAGGCGCCGGGTCAATGACCGATTGCTCTGAAGTCACGGTGACCATCTTGGATGAGCATAACGGGACACAGCGTAACGGGACAAGTTTGACCTTGACCTTTGACCCTCAAAATCCGCCAAAATTGGGCAAAAATTGCCCAAAATTCCACAAAATTCGTCAAAATTTACATTTCTGTGAAAAACATTCCGCCAAAAATTCTCAAAAAATTCCACAATTTAAAAATCAGGGTTTCGAAAATCCTCAAAAGTCGTTTTGTCCTAGAAAGAACACAAATTCCTAAAAGCGGCTTAAAACTCCTAAGAGCTAACAGCTCTAAGCCGCAGAGGTCATGACCTTGAAAATTAGGATGCCATGACAGCCATTTTGAATGATGACGTCACCGTTGCATTTTTCGTTACGGCCGCCATCTATAAAATCTTGATTTATTATCCGATTTTAATGAAATTTTTTTTTAAATTTATAAAAAAATTCAATTAATAAAAATTTAATAAAAAATATTTAAAAATCATACATTAACGACACGAAACTCGGAGTCCTCAGTTCGAACCCGACGAGCGTAAAAAAAAAAAAATAAAAATGGCGACCGATCCTTCCCCCCGTGGTGACTTTTGGCAGACTGACTCCCACCACTTTTTTTCAAAGCATATATATCGTCACCTAGTATGACATCATGTCCGCCATCTTGTCTTCGTTGCTGGAGACCACCATCTTGTTTTCGTCGGCGAGAGTGCACTGACGCCATGTTAGTTTAGTTCTTATCCGCTAGAGTGCAGTAATCATTTAGTACTGTGACACCCACCATCTTGAAATTTGGCCGCCATCTTGAAAATCCGTAATTATTTAGCTAGAAATTCGGGAATAGTTCCAAAATTCATTAAATAAATCACTCATTAACTTACATATTGATTCGATCGATTACTGTCCTCGGTTCGATACCCGATCGATGCAATAATGTTTAATTTTATGTAAAAAATAATAATTTCAATAAACCATGTTCAACATTCGTAAAGAGACTTTAAATCATCTACTACCATCATCCTATCAGACAACAAGACCACCATATTGGAAATTCGTAATTGTAATGCTAGAGATTCGGGAAAAAGTTCAAAATTCATTAAATAAATTTGTAATCCATATAATGATTGATTGGATCGACCTAGGTCCTTGGTTCGATCCCTGGCCGATACAAAACAACTTTAATTTAAAAAAATACTAAAAAAGTGTTAGGTTTGAGAAAATAAAAACACCACAAGTTCTTTTAAAAAAATTTTATTACATAAATTCAATACACTACTACAAGTACAAAAAAAAACACTGACAAATTACTAAAGCCTTTTGGATTCCTCGATTCAAACAGTCTTCTTATTGTACGGACTAAGCCTTTTACATGACTTTAAATGTCTATCCGATCCGGTCATCACCGCAGCCAGAGACGGACTGAAGTTCATATCACTTATATAGTCTCATTAGCCGGTACAACACATGAGTCAAATCAATAACCATGTTCATTATACGTCTCGGAGCATTTTTTATAATGACGATGTAAGCTATCGAGACGTGAAATTAGTTTATTGCACTTATTGCACTGAAATTGTATTCTTTGAACATTATAAGAACAACCGCTTCTTTCATGTCTGCGAGCATTTGAGGTGATAGTAAATGATGCACCACAGTATTTGCACTGATGCGAAGTACGCTCTTCATTAATTGAAGTATTCAATGCTGATGAAACTTCAGCTAATGGTGGAACAGCACATATCGAAGTCTCCTCCAGTGTTGTCAGAGGCGTTGCCAACGGGATCTGCTCCAACATCGTCGGCGCCGACGTCATGGTTCCCGTAGTCGATGGTACATCCTCCATCGAGTACGACGTTAAAGTCGGCAAAGATGCCATCGAAGTCTCAAGAACAAGCAATTACACGTCTTATGCACCAGAAGAAACAAACTAGGTGATCCGTACACCGTCGACGTCAGTAACAAAACTGAGCGTCCTGCCGTCTAGGACTCGCTTATATACATGCACCGTATGGAATAATACGCTAGTCAAACCAAGAACATTTTACTAAAATACTAGAGTCAAAACAACATTAAAAAAATAGAAGCACCATCAAAAAAAAGGAAGCACACCTGGAAGCACCTTCAAAAAAGGAAAAAAAAATTGGAAGCACCGACTACGAAAAGGCAGCACACCTGGAAGCACCGACTACTTAAAGGCAACACATTTGGCAGCACCGACAACGAAAAGGCAGCACATTTGGAAGCACCGACTACTTAAAGGCAGCACATTTGGCAGCACCGACAACGAAAAGGCAGCACATTTGGCAGCACCGACAACGAAAAGGCAGCACATTTGGAAGCACCGACTACGAAAAGGCAGCACATTTGGAAGCACCGCCTACGAAAAGGCAGCACATTTGGAAGCACCGACTACGAAAAGGCAGCACATTTGGAAGCACCGACAACGAAAAGACAGCACATTTGGCAGCACCGACAACGAAAAGGCAGCACATTTGGAAGCACCGACTACGAAAAGGCAGCACATTTGGCAGCACCGACAACGAAAAGGCAGCACATTTGGCAGCACCGACAACGAAAAGGCAGCACATTTGGAAGCACCGACAACGCAAAGGCAGCACATTTGGAAGCACCGACTACGAAAAGGCAGCACATTTGGAAGCACCGCCTACGAAAAGGCAGCACATTTGGAAGCACCAACTACGAAAAGGCAGCACATTTGGAAGCACCGACAACGAAAAGACAGCACATTTGGAAGCTCCATCAACAAAAAAAAAGGCAACAAGGAAGCACAAGTTACGAGATCTAAGTCTTAGAAATCAGAATACAAGAAATAAAAACATTAAATTCTTATAATTTAAATTGTTTATTTTATTGCTTTACATTATACAAATGCAAGTAAAACAAGCCATTATTGTATGTAGCCAGCATTCCTCAGTTCCTTGAGTATGAAGGATATTTTTTTGATGCACGAATAGTTTCCTGCACAAAGCGAACCATGTAGAAGTCTTAGCCGGTCAACCAATATGTTTGGATCTTTCCATGATGTGTAATCAATCTCTTCTACCACCATCTTCCTTGCACCTTTATAAATATTATGATCTCTGGTGTCTTCCGTTTTACCACCAACCTCAGGGTAACCTTCATGTTTGAGACGGTGATCATCACAAGCTTGATCAGATTTATTTAATATATCACGTCGTTTCCACCGTTTCGGTCTCAGGACACCGTCACATTCTTCGATCTTGGCAGCTTTAGGTGCTTCATCATAGTCTATGTCTTTGTCAACAGCCTCAGAGTCACTGTAACAATCACCGTAGAAGGAATCGTCTTCACCCAATTTTCCGTAATATTTCGATGTTGATGATGTTGAAGTGTCTTCATCGTCTTCATGCTTCCTTTTTAGGAGTCCATCATTTTTACAAAGTAGGAAAGATCTGCTTGAATTCGGCTGGAATATATTCTCACTTTTCACGTTAAGGATTCTTCCATTGTCTTCATTCTTCCGTAAATCATCAACCTCCTTCAATTTAAGTTCTTTGTCGAGATCGGAAGAGCCAAGAAAATTATTGTGGTAATGCAGATCACTCTTCCTTAGGATGGTAGATTCATCGTTGTCCTCTAGCTTGTACGCAGGCTTGGCGCTACAAGTTCTGCCATGTCTTTTTAGGCTCTCTCTCCGCGTAAACGACTTGCTACATCGAACACAACTTATCATATTGCGCAGTGGATTTTTAACACAGTCATTCTTCTCGTGTTGTCTTTTATTCTTTCTCAAGATAAAATCTTTACTGCAAAACTTACACCTATGTTCTTTCGATACAGCGTCAGATCCCAAATCAGAATTCATATTAGTTACTGAGACTAATGCCAGATACCAATTGAGTGTTTTAAATTAGATCCAATACTTAAATAGAAATTTTTTCATATTTCATCAGCGAGAATTAATATATCTCCTGCAAAAGTACTTTATGCATGTAGTTCTGCTTTTCAACAACAGATGTCGCCACATGTTGCTTGCAGGTAAATAATATTTAGTTATTTTATGCGGGATGCGGGATGCTCACTAACGATCGCAAAAGAAGGATGGCTTCGCTAGACTCCAAGGAAAAGGAAGTTCGTCTTGCATGTTGGTGCTCCACAGATGTCTCATGGCATAATATTAATTTGACTGAGTAATGATATGTGTTAATTCCACCTTATAAAAATATTGCAAGTTTTGATTTAATAGCAGAAATTATCGAATTAAATGTAACTCCAAATAAAATGACATGTCTCATTAGACAAAAAAAATCCATGCAGAGAGCGGTTTCTCAGAATAGTCAGAAACACTTGAAGAAACCACAGGAATGATTGCAAGAACACGAGAAAACCATCAAAATATTTACAAGAATATTCAGGAGCACACGGAGAAAACCACCATAATATTGACAAGAATAATCGGAAGCACACGGAGAAAACCGCCACAAGTTTTCTTTGTTATCATAAAATTACAGAAAAAAATTAAAAATAAAAAAACACAACAAATTCAAAAACTGATTATGCTAGCTTGTGAACTTCTCATTGTTGAGCAAAGATAGAGTTCTAGTCCAAGCCAGAATCAGTTTTTGAATTTGTTGTGTTTTTTTATTTTTTATTTTTTTCTGTAATTTTATGATAACAAAGAAAACTTGTGGCGGTTTTCTCCGTGTGCTTCCGATTATTCTTGTCAATATTATGGTGGTTTTCTCCGTGTGCTCCTGAATATTCTTGTCAATATTTTGATGGTTTTCTCGTGTTCTTGCAATCATTCCTGTGGTTTCTTCAAGTGTTTCTGACTATTCTGAGAAACCGCTCTCTGCATGGATTTTTTTTGTCTAATGAGACATGTCATTTTATTTGGAGTTACATTTAATTCGATAATTTCTGCTACTAAATCAAAACTTGCAATATTTTTATAAGGTGGAATTAACACATATCATTACTCAGTCAAATTAATATTATGCCATGAGACATCTGTGGAGCACCAACATGCAAGACGAACTTCCTTTTCCTTGGAGTCCAGCGAAGCCATCCTTCTTTTGCGATCGTTAGTGAGCATCCCGCATCCCGCATAAAATAACTAAATATTATTTACCTGCAAGCAACATGTGGCGACATCTGTTGTTGAAAAGCAGAACTACATGCATAAAGTACTTTTGCAGGAGATATATTAATTCTCGCTGATGAAATATGAAAAAATTTCTATTTAAGTATTGGATCTAATTTAAAACACTCAATTGGTATCTGGCATTAGTCTCAGTAACTAATATGAATTCTGATTTGGGATCTGACGCTGTATCGAAAGAACATAGGTGTAAGTTTTGCAGTAAAGATTTTATCTTGAGAAAGAATAAAAGACAACACGAGAAGAATGACTGTGTTAAAAATCCACTGCGCAATATGATAAGTTGTGTTCGATGTAGCAAGTCGTTTACGCGGAGAGAGAGCCTAAAAAGACATGGCAGAACTTGTAGCGCCAAGCCTGCGTACAAGCTAGAGGACAACGATGAATCTACCATCCTAAGGAAGAGTGATCTGCATTACCACAATAATTTTCTTGGCTCTTCCGATCTCGACAAAGAACTTAAATTGAAGGAGGTTGATGATTTACGGAAGAATGAAGACAATGGAAGAATCCTTAACGTGAAAAGTGAGAATATATTCCAGCCGAATTCAAGTAGATCTTTCCTACTTTGTAAAAATGATGGACTCCTAAAAAGGAAGCATGAAGACGATGAAGACGCTTCAACATCATCAACATCGAAATATTACGGAAAATTGAGTGAAGACGATTCCTTCTACGGTGATTGTTACAGTGACTCTGAGGCTGTTGACAAAGACATAGACTATGATGAAGCACCTAAAGCTGCCAAGATCGAAGAATGTGACGGTGTCCTGAGACCGAAACGGTGGAAACGACGTGATATATTAAATAAATCTGATCAAGCTTGTGATGATCACCGTCTCAAACATGAAGGTTACCCTGAGGTTGGTGGTAAAACGGAAGACACCAGAGATCATAATATTTATAAAGGTGCAAGGAAGATGGTGGTAGAAGAGATTGATTACACATCATGGAAAGATCCAAACATATTGGTTGACCGGCTAAGACTTCTACATGGTTCGCTTTGTGCAGGAAACTATTCGTGCATCAAAGAAATATCCTTCATACTCAAGGAACTGAGGAATGCTTGCTACATACAATAATGGCTTGTTTTACTTGCATTTGTATAATGTAAAGCAATAAAATAAACAATTTAAATTATAAGAATTTAATGTTTTTATTTCTTGTATTCTGATTTCTAAGACTTAGATCTCGTAACTTGTGCTTCCTTGTTGCCTTTTTTTTGTTGATGGAGCTTCCAAATGTGCTGTCTTTTCGTTGTCGGTGCTTCCAAATGTGCTGCCTTTTCGTAGTCGGTGCTTCCAAATGTGCTGCCTTTGCGTTGTCGGTGCTTCCAAATGTGCTGCCTTTTCGTTGTCGGTGCTGCCAAATGTGCTGCCTTTTCGTTGTCGGTGCTGCCAAATGTGCTGCCTTTTCGTAGTCGGTGCTTCCAAATGTGCTGCCTTTTCGTTGTCGGTGCTGCCAAATGTGCTGTCTTTTCGTTGTCGGTGCTTCCAAATGTGCTGCCTTTTCGTAGTCGGTGCTTCCAAATGTGCTGCCTTTTCGTAGGCGGTGCTTCCAAATGTGCTGCCTTTTCGTAGTCGGTGCTTCCAAATGTGCTGCCTTTGCGTTGTCGGTGCTTCCAAATGTGCTGCCTTTTCGTTGTCGGTGCTGCCAAATGTGCTGCCTTTTCGTTGTCGGTGCTGCCAAATGTGCTGCCTTTAAGTAGTCGGTGCTTCCAAATGTGCTGCCTTTTCGTTGTCGGTGCTGCCAAATGTGCTGCCTTTAAGTAGTCGGTGCTTCCAGGTGTGCTGCCTTTTCGTAGTCGGTGCTTCCAATTTTTTTTTCCTTTTTTGAAGGTGCTTCCAGGTGTGCTTCCTTTTTTTTGATGGTGCTTCTATTTTTTTAATGTTGTTTTGACTCTAGTATTTTAGTAAAATGTTCTTGGTTTGACTAGCGTATTATTCCATACGGTGCATGTATATAAGCGAGTCCTAGACGGCAGGACGCTCAGTTTTGTTACTGACGTCGACGGTGTACGGATCACCTAGTTTGTTTCTTCTGGTGCATAAGACGTGTAATTGCTTGTTCTTGAGACTTCGATGGCATCTTTGCCGACTTTAACGTCGTACTCGATGGAGGATGTACCATCGACTACGGGAACCATGACGTCGGCGCCGACGATGTTGGAGCAGATCCCGTTGGCAACGCCTCTGACAACACTGGAGGAGACTTCGATATGTGCTGTTCCACCATTAGCTGAAGTTTCATCAGCATTGAATACTTCAATTAATGAAGAGCGTACTTCGCATCAGTGCAAATACTGTGGTGCATCATTTACTATCACCTCAAATGCTCGCAGACATGAAAGAAGCGGTTGTTCTTATAATGTTCAAAGAATACAATTTCAGTGCAATAAGTGCAATAAACTAATTTCACGTCTCGATAGCTTACATCGTCATTATAAAAAATGCTCCGAGACGTATAATGAACATGGTTATTGATTTGACTCATGTGTTGTACCGGCTAATGAGACTATATAAGTGATATGAACTTCAGTCCGTCTCTGGCTGCGGTGATGACCGGATCGGATAGACATTTAAAGTCATGTAAAAGGCTTAGTCCGTACAATAAGAAGACTGTTTGAATCGAGGAATCCAAAAGGCTTTAGTAATTTGTCAGTGTTTTTTTTTGTACTTGTAGTAGTGTATTGAATTTATGTAATAAAATTTTTTTAAAAGAACTTGTGGTGTTTTTATTTTCTCAAACCTAACACTTTTTTAGTATTTTTTTAAATTAAAGTTGTTTTGTATCGGCCAGGGATCGAACCAAGGACCTAGGTCGATCCAATCAATCATTATATGGATTACAAATTTATTTAATGAATTTTGAACTTTTTCCCGAATCTCTAGCATTACAATTACGAATTTCCAATATGGTGGTCTTGTTGTCTGATAGGATGATGGTAGTAGATGATTTAAAGTCTCTTTACGAATGTTGAACATGGTTTATTGAAATTATTATTTTTTACATAAAATTAAACATTATTGCATCGATCGGGTATCGAACCGAGGACAGTAATCGATCGAATCAATATGTAAGTTAATGAGTGATTTATTTAATGAATTTTGGAACTTTTCCCGAATTTCTAGCTAAATAATTACGGATTTTCAAGATGGCGGCCAAATTTCAAGATGGTGGGTGTCACAGTACTAAATGATTACTGCACTCTAGCGGATAAGAACTAAACTAACATGGCGTCAGTGCACTCTCGCCGACGAAAACAAGATGGTGGTCTCCAGCAACGAAGACAAGATGGCGGACATGATGTCATACTAGGTGACGATATATATGCTTTGAAAAAAAGTGGTGGGAGTCAGTCTGCCAAAAGTCACCACGGGGGGAAGGATCGGTCGCCATTTTTATTTTTTTTTTTTTTGCTCTCGTCGGGTTCGAACTGAGGACTCCGAGTTTCGTGTCGTTAATGTATGATTTTTAAATATTTTTTATTAAATTTTTATTAATTGAATTTTTTTATAAATTTTAAAAAAAAATTTCATTAAAATCGGATAATAAATCAAGATTTTATAGATGGCGGCCGTAACGAAAAATGCAACGGTGACGTCATCATTCAAAATGGCTGTCATGGCATCCTAATTTTCAAGGTCATGACCTCTGCGGCTTAGAGCGGCTAGCTCTTAGGAGTTTTAAGCCGCTTTTAGGAATTTGTGTTCTTTCTAGGACAAAACGACTTTTGAGGATTTTCGAAACCCTGATTTTTAAATTGTGGAATTTTTTGAGAATTTTTGGCGGAATGTTTTTCACAGAAATGTAAATTTTGACGAATTTTGTGGAATTTTGGGCAATTTTTGCCCAATTTTGGCGGATTTTGAGGGTCAAAGGTCAAGGTCAAACTTGTCCCGTTACGCTGTGTCCCGTTATGCTCATCCAAGATGGTCACCGTGACTTCAGAGCAATCGGTCATTGACCCGGCGCCTCGCTCCTCAGCCTGAAGCCTGTCCTCGGTCCGGCTATTATATACTACTATCCATAGATGGAACAGCACCTAATTAGTTCTCCTCTGCAGTCTGTATCACAGATGCCAACGGTATCTGTGTTGCCATCGGTGTTGCTGCTTCAAGGTCTCTGTTACCGTCACCATCGCAGCAATCTGTGTCCCCGATGATGATAATATACCTTCCACCAAGATATCTGCAGTTGTTGACATCGCTGCCCTCAAGGTCGTCATTGGAAAACCAACTAAATATCAGGAAACATACTGAAGAGAGCCGATCTACACTGAAACATGGTCAGAGATGGACTGAGGGTCCTGTCGTCTGGGACTTGCTTATACACATACAGCCGCAGGAAAAATACGTATGCTAGTCAATACACGATAAATTTACATTAATATGCGAGACAAAACAACATTAAAAAAGGAAACACATTTAGAAACACACTCAAAAAAGTAAGCACATTGGTAAGCACATTCGACAAAAAAGGAAGCACATTTGGCAGCAAATTCAACTCTGTAGGATACAGTAGGATTCGATCTCATCAGGCAGATACGATCTCGTCGGAGGAATACGGTCTCGTCAGAGAGATACGATATCATCAGAGAGATACGAACTCATTAGAGGGAAATGCTCTCATAAGAGAGTTACGATCTCGTCGTAGGGTTACTATCTCATCAGAAGGATATGATCTCTTCAGAGGTATACGTTCTTGTCAGAAAGATACGATCTCATCACATGGATACGATTCTGTCGGAGGGATATGTTCTTTTCACAGGTATATACTACTGTCGGAGGGATATGATATCACCAGAGGGATACAAAATCATCACAGGGAAACACTCTCTTAAGTTAGATATGACCCCGTCAGTAGGATACGATCCGTCACAGGATACGACTGCTCATTGAAATTTGGCTACAAGACTAACAGCCTACGAGGCTCTAAATGGCTACCATATATCCATAGTTAGTTTATATCATGCAAAAAAACTTCATGCAAGTAGTTCCGATTCTTGCAAACAGTTGCTGCCACATTCTGTGTTTTACAGGTAGTCGCTCTTTCATGTGGGATGCGGGATGCTCACTCACGATCGCAATAGAAGGAGGGCTTTGCTAGACATCACTAAGAAGGAACTTCCTCTTGCATGATAGCATTTCTCAGCTGTCTCAAGGCATAGTAATCGTCTGAGTAATTAATATTTTTTGCCTGAGTGAGTGCTGATTTGGTAATAGAACTCTCTGAATAAAATTGCTTGTCTCGTTATGAAAAAAAAATTACATGCAGAAATTGTTTTTCAGAAATAACTAGAAACACTCGGAGAATATCAGTATAAGTCTTTCCAGGAAAAACCAGTAGCACATGGAGGGAAATAAAACAGAAGTCTTACTAGAAAAGTACAGAAGCACTTGGAGAAACCGACAAAGTATTGACCGAAATAAACAGGAGCACATGGAAACAATTAAGGCATGTTTTCCTAAATCAAGATCAATTAATAACAAAAAAAATATTTAAAAAATTACAAAACAACTTCCTGCAGCTTGTGAACTCCTTTTTTGTTCATCAAGGGTAGCGTTCTAGCACAAGCCAAAAAAAATTTGTAAATTTTTTATTTACATTTTTCACATCATGATTCGGGGAAACTCGCATTCGTTTTCTCTGTGTGCTCCTCACTATTCCTACCAAAATTTTGTTGGTTTTATCCATGTGCTTCTGGCTATTCCTTGTGAGACTTTTGCTGATATTCTAGCTGTCCTAAGCCACCGAGGTCATGACTTTTATCTTTACTGTAAACTTTAAAGTCTTTAATTTTTGACTAAAATTTCCTAAATAATTCCTAAAAATATAAAAAAATTGCTTCAAATGTGTAGTTTCAAAATCCATTTCAATCTTTGTTTAGATTTCCGATGAGAGAAAACATATAGTTTATTAATACACATAATTAATATTCTAAATTACAATTTAAATAAAATTTTAGTAAAAATCTTGCATATGGATCCTAGAACCTACCATTTCCAATAGCAACGTTTCGTCCATCATCTTGAATATCCGTAATTTTCATCCAAAAAAAATTGGTTGTCTGTAAAGTCGGTTTACGGACGATAGTTTAACGTGACAACGTCATAACAAAACATTGATGAAATGATTGATCCAGAAGAAAAGGAAATATCATATTCGGCCTGAGACTGAGCCGTAATAGGTTTTTGCAACCAAACCATTTAGGCATTAAAAATATTATATTCTTTGAGGAAGAATTTTTTTTAAATTTTTCAATCTTTTGCATGATAAAATCTACCTCTGCATACTTTTATGAATAAAATTGAATCATTTTTATTGAATTATCACTATTTTGTATGAATACAAAGGAGTGAAATGAAATGTTCAATTGAATTAATAAATTTACTTTTATTTGCATTCATTAATTCAAATATATTTATTACTTTTGAAATGTTGCGTGCGCCATATTTATTTTTTACAAGTACAAAAAAAAACTTCGCAGCTGCCGGGTTTCGAACCGACAACCTTTAGTTTAAAAGTTAGGGACACTAACCACACGCACACGAGGCCATACTAAGGTAAGAAGGTTTCAAATGTCATATATATATATTTATAAAAACTTTGCTCGCGGTAGGGGTATAATATTAACACGATTTTATAACAAATACGCATCCCAAAACACCAAACTTATTTATAATGAGTTACAATATTTTTTAAAACATTGTGCAAAAGATCCCGGGTGTAATTTGAATTATTATGTGTAACTGTAAAACACCATTGTTGGTTCAAAACGTAGTCTATTTGAATTTTCAACATTACTTTTAAATAACCGTACCGATTGTGCTGAAAATCGGTGGACGATCGTTAAATTACATAATATTAATAATTCAAACGACGAAAATATGATTGAAAAGTCAAATCGATGGTTGTTCCAATCGAGTGGAAGAGAGATGCCACGCATGCGTACAATGAGCATGAAGAGAGATGCCACGCATGCGTACAATGAGCGAACAGAACACATCCGTAGTGGGACATCCGTAGTGGGACACTTTTTCGTGCGTGCAGCCGGCGTTCATCGATTTATTAGACGTTGTCACGTCAAAAAATATAATGTATTTTAAAAATTATAAAAAAAATTTAATTAATTACAATTTTGTTAAAAATCGTACTTATTAATGGAGTTTTCGGTTCAAACCTGATGAGGTCGTATGATAAAAAATACGATGGATCATTCCTCCAAAGAAGCCACCGGCAGACTCCCACCACTAATGACAAGGTAGATATTGCGTTCAGTCAGTATGACGTCATGACAACCATCTTAGGTCCGCCATTTTGTTTTCATTTGCTAGGAGACGCTACCGACATACTAGTTTACATTTTACCCGCTAGAGTGGAGTATCACCATACAGTCAACTGTCGTGACATCCGCCATCTGGTTGGTCGTCTTGGTCGCCATCTTTAAAATTCATAATAATTTACCTAGACATTCGGAGAATATTCTGAAAATAATAAAAAAATCACTTATTAATATAATGATTTACTCGGTAGATTTTTGTCCTTGGTTCGATCCTTGACTGATGCAAACAGATAATTTAATTTAAATTTAATTACCAAAAAAAATGACATGTTCGAAGAAAAAATTCCACATAAAAAATTAATACACAACTTCTACTCTATCACAAGAACAAAAACAAGGAATGACTGGCATATCTCGATTTCTACAGTTTTCTTAGAAGGTGAAGTTAGTCCTTTACATGCCTTAGCATGTGTTTTCAGGGCATTTCCACACAACAATCGATCAACCACAAACGACCATTTGGTGGTTAGGCACTTTCACATTGTGGTCAGGCTAACATGACCAGTTGGTGGTTAGACACATTTGTTTTTGGCTAGACACAACCAGGTGGTGGTTAGACATATCCATTCTGTAGCCAGGCATGTCTTGATGTAAGCTATTCATGTCAAGTTTCTGACCATGCACCTAAGTCAGTTGGCCAGTCACGCACCTCCAGTCGGTTGGTCAAGCTAACTTACCTAGTCGGTGGCCAGACACTTATATTCAGTGGACAGGAATGCATGTCCAGTAGATGGCAAGGCGCATCCAATTTTTGGTCATGCTACCACAACCAGTTGGTGTTCATACACGTCCAGTTGTTGGCCAGACACATCCAGGTGTTCAGATAGGTTTGACAAACACATCTAACAGGTTGGCCAAGCACAACTAGTAAATTGGTCAGACATTTCCATTTGGTGGTCAGGCACTTAAAGTCAGAAGCAAAAGGTCTAATTTTTCGATACTCGGCACATTTTAAACAGGTCATGTAAGATGTCAAACGTATAGACCAAGCATCTCCGAACCACGAGAACAATCATGATCTGACTACAGACATCCATGAAGTACATTCTACAAAAAGGCAGCACATTTGGAAGCAAACTCGAAAAAAAGAAAGCACAGTTGGCAGCACATTCGACAAAATGGAAGCTCGTTTCAAAGCACAATCAAAAAAAGGAAGCACATTGAAAGAAAATAAAAAAGAAATCACATTTTGAGGCACATTAAAAAAGGAAGTATATTTAACGAAATGGAAGCTCTTTCGATAAAACGGAAGCACATTTGAAAGCACATATGACAAAAAAGAAAGCACATTTGAAAGCAAATTCGACAAAAAGAAAGCACATTTGTTAGCACATTCGACAAAAAGAAAGAATATTTGAAAGCACTTTAAAAAAGGAAGCACATTTAACGAAAAGGAGGCATATCTGACAAAAATGGAAGCACATTTGAAAGAATATTCGACAAAAAGGAAGCAAATTTGGAAGCACATTAAAAGGAAGAACATTTGGACGAAAATTTAACTTGGTATGATACGATTTCATCAGAGGGATATGATCTCACCACAGGAATATGATCTCATTTCAGAGATACGATCTCGCACAGGACCCCATCAGTAGGATACGATACCATCAGCAGTAAACGATACTACAGACTTGACTACGCGCATGTAACGAAAAGGACAAACATTTACACGAACATTCAACTCAGTATGATTCGATCGTCAATTTACGGTAGGCTACAATGCCTGCAACTGTCTTTGACTCCAAAGGTCTTTGGCTACAATTGCATTTGGTCTAACTGCTCCAGCGGCATTTACTTACAAGGTTACTTGACTGTGAAGGTACAAATCTATAAGGTTACGAAGCTACGAGGCTCCGAGGCTACAAGGCTACAAGTATACAGGCTCCAGCTGCTCCAACGACATTTGGCTACAAGACTACAAGACTACCTACGAGGCAAAAGACTACAAGACTACGAGGCTAAAGGACTACGAGACTACGAGCTTAGGCGTGCGCATGGTAGGTGCCACAGGTGCCTTGGCACCACCATTAGGGTTAACGTTATTTTGTTTTTTACAAGCAGAAATAATACATACTTACAAAAAACCACATTATTTCCAAAAAAAAATGTTTTCCAATCGTGTCGAGTTACAGATATGTGCTCATAACACTATCAGTATATCAATTATCAATCGAACCAACTATACACACGGAAACAAGCCAGGTGCAATTACTTGTGTTTTACACGCGGGCCGCGGCTACGAAACTTCTGAAATGTAAATACTTCTCCTAGTTCTCCTCGAATTATATAGAATGCGCACTCGGTGTCCACTGTTCACTCCACTCGGCATGCGCACGGAATAATAGCCGCCGTCCGCCAGGTAGCACTAATGTGTAGTGTTTACTCTTACTGTTTACTCATCAGTTTACTGTTATAATGAGTACACGAGTACAGCCTGTGTTTGTTACGTGGATCACTCATTAATTAATCATCATTTTATTTTCACTAGTTGACAGTTGTTATGGTTCGTTAATTGCTGTATATATCTGTCTGTATGATGTATAAATGGGTGATTAAAATTAAAAAGCTGGATCCCGAAAAGGATTACTCGATGACTTATATGCAGTCGCCAACAAAACATTTTTGTTGTATTCCAAAAGTTAAAACTTTTGCCCACTCTTATTTGTGATTTTTATTGTTTTAATATTTTACATATTTGAGGTATGTTACAAAAACTTCCTTGTGTGTTGATTTTAAAATTTAACATTTGAGAATGTTTTTTCTGGCATTTATTTGGCGTCTTCAGAAAACATGCAAGTACGGTTTTTCTAAGCCACCAGCATGAATTCCGTGCAAACAATTTGTGCAATTTACTTTAAGGCTCAACAAAGCTTAAATCTGTAAATAGTTTAGTAGCTTTCCTGGCGATTAAAACGTTCAAAGCCATAATTTGTCATACAAAATGCTAAAATTTTTACATCTGTGTATTTAATGTTTTTGTTCGGAAACACCTTAAATAGCACCATTTTGCGCTTTCAAAACCAAATTTTTCCGGGGGAGAACCCCCGACCCCCCGCTTTAGGCTCGGGTCCGTGAATAATAGGGCTGTTGTGTTATCTGGCACCACCACTACTGAAGTCCTGCGCACGCCTATGACTACGAGGCTATAGGACTACAATACTACGTGACTACAGGTCTACGAGACTACGAGACTGCGAGGCTAGGAGACTACGAGACTACAGAACTATGAATCTACAAGTCTACTAGGCTACTTGGCTACGAAGCTACAAGGTTACGAGTCTACAAGGCTCCAACTGACTACGAGGCTGAGTTTACAAACTACGAGGCTACAACTGGCTCCAATAGCTATATTTAGCAGCATGAGTTAATTTATCTCGTTGAAAAGAACTTGTTGAAAGTTTTCCTGATTGTTGCCAATAGATGTTATGACACATTCTGTTGAGATAAATATTATTTATATTTCATGTGGGATGAAAGATATTCACTCACAATCGCAAGAGAATGAGAGCTTCGCTAGATATCAAGGAGAATGAAGTTCTTCCATGAAAGCGTTTCTCAGCTGTATCAAGGCAAAGTAATTGACTGAGTAATTAATAGTTTTTGTTTGAAGTCCACTCGATAGTGTTTCTCAGTTTTAAATAAAGTAATCGTCTGGTCATGAATCTTTTTTCTGTCTTAATTCCACCTGATAAAAAATTTTAAGTGCTGATTTAGTAACAGAAAATCACTAATTAAACGAAACAATGAATAAAATTGCTTGTCTCATTACAAAAAATACATGCAGGGATTATTTTCTCAAGAATAACCAGAATCACTTGGAGAATACCACCAGAGTAGTCTCGTCAGAAATAACCAGCAGCACACAGAGAAAACCAACAAAACATTGTCATGATTAATTAAGATCACTTGGTGAAATCACAGGAACAATCAGGAGCACCCTAAATTGTCTGAAGTTTTGAATAAACTCATAAACCACGCTCTACAGTACATACAATCCAAAACTGTATCATTTTAAAAATTTCCTGTTTAAATATATCAATTCACTATTTACAGTCAACTTTAGTGTATAGTATACATTTAAATGTTTAAATATATTTAATTTATGTATTAATAGTTTGATATTGTGAGAAAAAAAGAAAATGTAAAAAAGTACTAATGGATCTCGAACAAGACCCAGCAGATTGCCAGGTAATGCGTTTGACCACTTTTTTAAATATATTTATTTACAATAAAAAATGTAAACATATAAGTCAATTAGATGTTTGACTAAATACAACATGCTTTTCCTTG
The DNA here is from genome assembly GCF_032445375.1 of Bacillus rossius redtenbacheri. Classification (NCBI taxonomy): domain Eukaryota; kingdom Metazoa; phylum Arthropoda; class Insecta; order Phasmatodea; family Bacillidae; genus Bacillus; species Bacillus rossius. Next base: position 46,044,186 of record NC_086339.1, on the reverse strand, counting down.
TCCTAACAAAATTTATGATATTTCATGTGAGTTACTTCATAAAAAATAAATTATAAGAAAATGAACAAGATCCACAGAAATATAAAAACATTTTTTTTTTGTTCATTATGTAGTCAAGCCAGAATTAACTGAAATTTTCAAACTTAAATGAAGAATCTTCCAAAGCACACTTGGAGCATGCTCCACCAGACCGCATCTCCTGTAGCAGGACCTGCACGAAGTCTCTCAGTCACCGGCTCAGTGACGTCCTTCGAGGAGTTTATAGCCTGCAGGATGAACCGCGCCGCCGCTCTCCTCTTCACCGACGGGAACACGATGGAGTCGCAGTGAATTAGACGCTCGTAGCTGACGTCACCTTGACCATCGCTGATTTGTCGTCACACTCTTGTGCGACACCAGTGCCATATCGGCAGGGCCGCTGAGAGAATGTGTGGGCCCCTGGGCAGCTGGGGTGGTAGGCCCCTTCCTTTTTTTGCATACCACTACTACGTAGGCCTATACCATAAATATATATGGTATCGTAAAATTGCATACTTCATTTGAACATACATAACGATTTCCTAGTTATGCAAAAAAAAAAGAGCATTTGCATGTATTATCTCAGTGCACTTTTACATTGTTAATCCCATCAAAATAAAAATAATAATTAATTTTGATATATATGTTGCTAAAAAAAATCTTAAATGGTAATCAGAAATTGCATTATTATATGAGTGTTTAAAATACATAAGTATAATAATTTATTCTGAAAGTAAATATTATTAAAATAATGTAAAGTAATAATCAATTTTATTACTTCGAAAACATCAAACACACTGAACCACGTTCATTACATTCAAAAATGTGTAATACATATTAATTATTTATAACGTTCCAGGGACGTTGGAACGTTTTCATTAGTTGGGGGGGGGGGGGCCGAACAGCTGTATCACACTTACCTCAGTCATAGAGTGGGGGGTCCGGGGGTCCTCCCCCGAAAAAATTTGGAATTTTAGATGCAAAATTGTGCTATTTAATGAGTTTCCGAACCAAAATATTAAATATACCATTCCAAGAATTTGATGACGTAGTATGTATTAAATACTACTCAGACAGTAGATGTAATACAATTTAAATAAAATACCATCTAGGAATTTGCAATCATTTTACAGTAAATTGACAATCATAAATTTGATTTTCTAATCAATGTGATCACCAATGCAACATTTGTAACTACAGGTTGAGAAAAATACTACTACGACCAAACATTTATTCCGGGAAAAGGAGGGGGGCGAAATGCTACTCTCGTCCCCCCATGCATAACAGCACGGGGGCGACTCGCCCCTGCTGTCCCCCCTGTTCCGACGTCCCTGTAACGTTCCCATTTCTGCTACTAAGCAAGTATTTTGGTGTAAAACTGAATGTTACAAGTACCTACAGTAGGTAAATATAGTTCATATGGGGACACCGGTGGGTGGTGGGGGATCCGGGGATCCGCAGTGGCCATCTTGGATTACGTCACATCCGGCCGCCATCTTGGATTACGTCACTTCCGGTGGCCATTTTGGATTACGTCACTTCCGGCGGCCATCTTGGATTACGTCACTTCCGGCGGCCATCTTGGATTACGTCACTTCCGGCCGCCATCTTGAATTTGACTTTAACCTTTGACCCCGACGACCATTTTGTTTTCTAGAACATCCCGACATTTCGAGTTTCATCCGCCATCTTGTATTTCTAGAAATTTCCACCAACTTCGAATCGTGACGTCACCGTTGCACTTTTCGTCACGGCCGCCATCTTGGATTCGAATTTTTTTTCGAACTTTGAAATTCGATGTAATCATCAGCCGCCATCTTGTTTCGTCTGCTGGTGGCCGCCATCTTGTTTTCGTCTGCTGGTGGCAGCCATCTTGTGACGTCATATAGTTCTGTTGGTCGCCACCAGATAGCAGCAGGGATTATTTTATTTTAACTAAAATATTTTCAGTGCCGAGGCTGGGATTCGATCCATGGGACGTGAAAACGTCCAGGATGTCGTGGTTACGAGGCGGACACCTTGACCACTAGACCACGAGACCAATTGGAATATGGTGGAATAAATAATCTATATATGCTACGTACTGACGGCAAGTTTATGATAAATGGGGGAGGGTGTTTTTGCCTTCCTTAATGCATACCTAAGGCGCCACATTTGAAATTAAAATTATTATACAGCCGCCATCTTTAATTCCAGCACAGACTACCAGATGACGCCACCGTCGCCATCTTGGTTCTCAAGTTGGCTGGTAGATGTCGCTAGTATCGCGCGCCAAATTCAAAATTAGTTGCCAGAGGCGCCGCCATCTTGGTTCTCAAGTTGGCTGGTAGATGTCGCTAGTATCGCGCGCCAAATTCAAAATTAGTTGCCAGAGGCGCCGCCATCTTGGTTCTCAAGTTGGTTGGTAGATGGCGCCACCGTCGCCATATTTTCGTTAATATAATCGATACCAGTTGACGCCACCGTCGCCATCTTTAGTTCCTAGTGTTGCTACCAGAGTGTGCCACCATCGCCATCTTTAATTCTTAAAGTTACCGCCGGAGCGCGCCACCGTCGCCATCTTTTATTCTTAAAGTTACTGCCGGATGGCGCCAAGTGTTATGTAGTCAGTCTAGACAAGTCGGGATAAGTTTGGAACCTGTAGCCATATTATTATTAATTAATAATGTATGTTTATTAAATATGATAGAGTATTTATAAAATATTGGTGTTGTGTAGAGTCCCTCTCTCTTCTTCTCGTAGTGGCGGAAGACATCTCGAAGGTAGTGTTAGAATTTATGTATTAAAGCAATCACTCTAGCTGAGGAGGTTAATAACTTATAGTTACAACTTTTTAAAAATACCCTGAATTTAAAACAATTTTTAATAAGAGGGACCATTAAATGTTTTGAAATTAAAGCAAACAACTTAAATGTTAAACACATATTTATTTAAATCTTATTACAAACAGCAAGGGATAAGAAAAATCACTGATTTAAAATAATTAAATAATGAGTAATAAAAGTACATAATATTCACACACTGCACATCATAGTGACAAAGTAACATAACCTATTTACATAAACCAGAGACCCAATACATAAATTTTATCATAACTACAAGTTACATAGAGTAAAAACATACTCTGAAATACATAATGAAGAGAAAATTGATATAAATAACATTATACTTTGCTCAATAGTTCCAGAAGTAATGAACGTACAGCTACACGAGCAATCTCAACAGTTCTTTCATCACTAGTGTTTTCTGTGGAACATACTTGAGTGGTGTCTTCACTGATCGGACCTAGATGACTAAGATCTCAGGTTCGACTCTTGCGAGATGTAGGAAGGCGAAGCTGACGCCTGCGTTTAGGCTGGACTGCTACTGATGTAGTAGGTGCTGGCGATGTAGCACCCATCTGGGTACAGGCAGTTGATGTCTGGACTGACGAAGTCTGACCACATGCAGATGCTGGCGGTGACTGAATAGTTGGTAGGTTGAATGCATGTGCGAAAACCTCTTCAGGTGTTGCAGGGAGAACTGTATCGTCTCTCATCATATTCACACAACAATGTCCATAGCCCAGGGCTGAATGTCAGACTGGTTGTAACAACCTTTGGTGTCGTAGTACACACAAATTTATAATTCGTCTTAATCACTATCCCCCAAGCCACTATCCGTTCCTTCATCCACATCTTCATTCGCCTCTTGCGCTTCCTTTGCGGCCTCGATGCAGGTCATAACAGCCTGATATAAATAGGTAATAAATTCCTCTTCCTCAGGGAACTCAGCGAGAATGTTGAGGGTGGAGGATGTAAGGTGGTAATGTATATCATTAAAGTCCATACCTATGTAGCGACGTACTACCTCCATTACAAATTCCCGAACATCATCCATCGTAACACTGTTTAAATTACAATCGCAAACACTCCCCGCGTAAACACTGGTGGAAGCCATGATGATAGGAGCGTGGTTAGAAGCAGACTACCACGTTAGCATGGAGATGTCGTCAGAGCCCCCCACACCACTGGGTGGCAGTTACAGTGACTCCAGAACTCGCTCGAAATATCCTGCACAACACATTCCAAAAACATGAAGTAACCTATGGTTGACGGCACAAACACCCTGAGTGGCTCTGTGTGTTTCCTCCTGCCCGAACACGCGCTGCTGTGAAAGCCTCTTCCCAAGCACAGACGTCACTCCCGCAGCAGACAAAACAGGCGTATGCTACAGGAGCTAGAACAATTGAATAACCAAATATATTTAGACTACCCAACTACATAAATGACATGAGATAATTCCTGTGCGATAATCGTACTTTAAATGTTGTAATGTATGTATAAACATTTATCATTCCGAAGTACTTGAAAAAAAAAATGTAAGTGAGGTGTTATTCACCTTTAGCGCTTCTCGATTTCTGTATCTGCTACCCACGAATTAAATTGAGACGGGAAACCCCACCATTTCACAAAAGACCGACCATTTCTTCGTTTGAGAACTTTCTCCACCAAATATGTGTCCGGATACATCGTAGCCTGGATCTCTTCAGCATAGAAGCCACCACGAATAGGCTTGTGGTCCAAGTCTTCGAGGTAGTATGTCCTGGGTTCCGATTCACGAACGTGTGTCACACGGAAAAGTTCAGAACTCCAATTCGCCGTGAAACCTTTCTCAAAGACACCTTTCTGCTTGGAGATTCTCACAATGTCACCAACATTAGCTTTATGCTTGCGTGTATCTTTCTTCTTCGTGTTGGTGAATACAGTCCCAAGTAGACGATCATCCTTTACATCTTTGGGCTTCATTTTCGTGGTAGAATGCACTGTGGAATTATATTCACTTATAAGTTTCGGCAAAAGATCCAACCATTTGTAATTACCATTAACTGTGAACTGACGCCACATCCTGGTGCGCAATGTTCTGTTAAACCTTTCTACTACAGAAGCTTTAACATTACTAAATGTGGAGTAGTGATTAATAGCATTCTTTTTCATCAAAGCCTTGAAGGCTGCATTGTAAAATTCCTTGCCAAGATCTGTCTGTAGGTGTGACGGTATGCACCCATCACGTAGAATGTCTGCCATAGCCTTGGTTACATCAGCTGCATTCTTCGATTGTACAGGTCTAGCCCAGGCAAACTTGCTATACACATCGATGACTGTTAGCATGTACTTGAAGCCCTTGTTTATTCGTGAATATGGAATCATCTCAACAAGGTCTGCCTGAAATAAATCATTAAGACCATACACTATAACCTTACGACGTTTGTAGTTCCGTCTTGCAGGAGCATGAAGCTCTCGGGCAATCCCAGCTTTACTCATGATATGTAACCTGCTTCACGCAGTTCTTCCAGAATAGAGAGTATTTCGTTATTGTGACCACTATTTCCGGCTGATTGTGAAGCCAGTAACAAGCGAAGTCGAGAAACTAATTCATTTGGATCATCCCAGTAAATATAGTCTCTTTTGCGCTTCAAATCAAATGTTTTTTGCACTAGTCCACTACCTTTCCGCTGCGACCCGATACCTCCAAACATGTGGTATATAATGCCGAATTTTGGATGTTCCAATGTCTTATACTGTCCAGTCAAAGCATTATTATTTTTAAAATATCCATTCGTGATTTCAAGTAAATGTCTATACTGTTTTAAGGCCATGTCAGAGTATACAGATGGATCTCGTGTGAATAGTAGTTCGTATAAGCCAGGTGCAGCCCGAACAACTTCATCATTCACACTTACCTCACTTTTGGGGAGAAAGAATATTTCTGAATTTCCTATAAACCATCTGTTTTTGCGACGATATACTCCATATATGACATCATTTACTCTAGGGTTAAAATTACTTAGATATGTTTGTGCTTCATCGGTATTGGATTCATCTGATGTAGTAGGTTCAGAATTCTGATGTTTCCTATACCATAGACCAGTGGTAAATCATCATCGCTGCTACTAGATGTAGCCTTAGGTTGAGGGTTTTTAAAAGTAGATTGCAAGGGTTCTTGTTTCACAATGGGCGCAGGTGCTACCTTTTCAAGTCGGGAAGTAATTGGTTGAAAAATAGCTTCATTGATTTCATTACGCTCTAGGCGAGCCCGTTTTGCTAATAAATATTTAGCACGTACATTCTTAATGACGTGGTCTAGCTTATCTGCCTCGAGCGACATAACTGAAGACAAACGAGATAACTGAAGTCTTATATAGCTCTAAACCCGAACCGATAAAAGTGAGAGCAATCGCACTTGTGTACCCAGCTTTACATCCTACGATGTCTTAGGCTTAGTACGGGGAGCTATTGGTTTAGGAGTCGCAGGCTTCGGTAGAGCTATTGGTTTAGGAGCAGCAGGCTTCGAACCTGTATTGATGAGAGAAAGTAATTTATATATATCATTCTTCATGCTATCGATAGTGCGAGCCATTTGTGTAAACCGCTGAGTGTTATCTATGCTACTTACACTTATTGTCTGGAAAGCATCTGTTAAGTTTGATGTTAGCACATCTTTAACACTAGTCAAAATCGATTCACGCAACTTTCCTTCAAATGAAAAGAGCTTATTTTCCAACACCGAAGTAAACATGTCACTTAATTTTATTAGCATTTCAGAAAGATTTTTATTCAGTTGATCCACAGAGTGCTGCTTATTCGTTTCCATAGTATGCAAGTAGTTGGTAAGCTCTAATTGTACACTTCTCATGTTAGTGAGTGAGCTATTGAGTCCAGTAAACCATTGCTTCAACTCATCCGAAATGGTTCTTAAGGCATGAGTAATCAATCCGGAAATACCGTCAACATAGTTTTTATTAACAGCATCATCAGGATCTTTAGGTGTAGCCACGCGTTTCAAACGTTTACCATCCGCACTGCATTGTCCATCATATGTAGGAATCAAACACGACTCATACTGACGTTTAAGACTCCCACCACCAAACTTGGAGACGCTATTGTTCATTCTTCAATGATGCACAACTATGAAGTGGTCGAAACCGCAACGATATCGTCCTTTAAGTAGGGGACTGTCCTTTACAATCACCAGAAACCCATGCTCATGTTTCCAGCATAATGAGCACATATCTTTAAAAATATTAAATGTCATGTCTGTGTTTACATGATCATCATAAGCGTGACGTAAATTAAGTTCGTCCATGCGGAAAAGTACTATAAAATTCGCGTTATCGCGGAGCAAATGTTTGGGTATACAGCTATATGTCTGACACAGGTATATGCAGTCTACCTTGGCATGTCTGCCCATGGAAAAGTACTCTTTAATTATGCCTTGCTTCTCGCACGCAACATCGTCGAAAATAATCACCGAATTAGGCTTCGCTTCGTCAGGTGGCACCACATTGGTATTATCGCTAAATGGAAAATACTCCACTCCTTCCACCGAGCGTAGAACATTGGCTAAGCGCAAGTACTTTGGCTGTTGTAGTGATTTCGAGTATAGGTACACGTTTTCGAACCGAAGACCGTTTGGTTCCTCTAGTAAACTCAGTAGTACACACGTTTTTCCGCAGTTGGATGGGCCTGCGATTATGCATCGAACAGTTGAGGGTAATAAAGACCCATGTCGCGAATCACAAGCATCGACTTCATCATCATTAGTGATGCATACTGGTAACGACTCGCTCTGTGCTACGAGCTCCATGACACTGAGTGTAAACCTATAAAACAGGCATACTTATAAAGAATACTATCAGTTCGTTGTTATGACTCGAGCAAGAAGGAAGGTACAGAAAGGTGGAGGGTTAATAAATTCTGTTATTAACAAGCTACCAATTGAACTACACCTGCCAGGATATCAATACTGTGGTCCAGGGACGAAATTATCGAAACGACTAGCACGTGGTGACTCAGGCATAAATTCTCTAGACAAAGCATGCAAGCAGCATGATATTAGCTATTCGCAAAGCAATAATCTAAGTGACAGACACATAGCAGATGGTATATTAGCAGACACAGCTGCGCAAATTGCAAAGAATTCAGGGACGAAATTCGGGGAGAAAGTTGCGGCTTGGGGTGTAAATAAAATCATGCGTGTTAAACGTAAACTTGGATCGGGCATAAGACACAAACCTATGAAGAAAAAACAGAATAGGAAAGCACCCATAAAGAAGGGTGGACTGTTGCCCTTTATTTTCCCAGCATTGGCTGCGCTAGGTAGTTTGATTGGTGGAGCTGCAGGCATAGCCAAATCTGTTAACACTGCTAAGAACCAGGTGAAATTGCTAAGTCAAAATGCTCAGCATAATGCTAAAATGCAGGCACTAGCACACATTTCAAAAAACGGGTCCGGCCTCTTCTTGCAACCTTACCCAGTGATGGGAGGAGGAGGAAGGCAGAAACCAAGAAGCAAGAAGAAGGGAAACAAGAAACAATAATAAATAACTTACCGAAACGACCTCTTACCAATGTAGACTTAAAAATAGCAATAAAAAAATTAAAAATTCCCTACTTTAGAGATGTGTTTATGAGGAACAACCTACCAAGAAAACCATGGCATAACGAATGTGCTATTATTAGATTCCTCTGAAGGCCCTGGAAGTCATTGGGTTTCCTTTAGCAAGAAGGGTCTGAATGTTACATATTACGATAGTTTTGGAGATTTACCTCCACCCCTGGAACTAAGACAATATTTGAATCCATCAAATATAACCTACAACTATACTAGACAGCAGAGAATAAACTCATGGAACTGTGGTCATTTATGCATAAAGTTTCTGCTCTCTGTATATAAGAAACACAAGTGAGAGTTTAGGCTCACAGTTCAAAAACGAGGGAAAGTGGCACCGCATAGAGAGACGTAATCGTATAACCTGAAATGTCGATCACGTTAATACTAACGGGAAACAGTTCGGAACTATGTTCCACACACTTTCCTCTATTGGAACTTAGTGGTGGAGAGTGGGAAATGGCTCTTGTCGACTTTCACAGCTATAATAGCATTCCTAATGTACATGAAACAAACCATTATTTTCGTTATATCTTAAAGGGTGAAGAGCAGTCCCACGAGCTGATTCTACCAACAGGCAGTTATGAAATTGCGGACATTGAGATGTATGTGAAACAAAAGCTACCAGCTAACATCATCTTCACACTAAGAGGCAACCCCAATACCCTACAGTGTGCAATGTATAGTGATGCAGCAATAGATTTTCGTGCAAATGATACTCTACGAAGCATGCTTGGCTTTGAAGCTGGAATCTACAAGGAAGGAATAGTACATGAATCAACACTGGCTGTGAATATCCTTCCAGTGAACGTCATACGTATTACAACCAATATCGTCGGCAACAGTTTTCTCAACGGAAAGGTAAACAGCACGCTACATGAGTTTGCTCCACTTGTACCACCCGGATATAAAATAACGGAACTACCAAAAAGTCTCATTTATACTCCAGTCACCGTCAAGAGAATACAGGAACTGATTGTGCGGGTTGTTGACCAGGACGGTTACCTAATTAACTTTCGAAACGAACAAATCACTTTACGTCTACATCTGAGGAAATATGGGCGTGAAATACTTTAATCTGTATAAAGGTAGGGGAGTGACGAAACCTAGAGTCAGTGGATCACGAGACCTCAAGCGACTAACACGTGTAAACGTACGCTTACTTAAGAATTTGGGGTATAAAGTTAATCAAAATGGCCGATAGTATTTTAGAAATTGAACAGCCGATACAATACGATGATGACATTACCAAAAGTGAATCCATTCTTATAGGCCATTCCTACATGGTCCCTATGAAGCAAGCTCTGAGGTAAGAATTTCAATACAAAATGCTGATATCTACACTCTAATCTCCAAGAGCATTCTACGCATACGTGGCACTTTCACCAAGGCAGATGGTACAGCACCGGATAATGCAAAAATTATAAACAATGGAATAATGCATATGATGAGTCGGATAGCATATGAGCTGAATGGTGTTCAGATTGATGAGTGTCGAGATGTGGGGACTGTATCTACCGTGAAAAACTACTTGTCACGCACAAGTGATGAAAATGGACTTAGTGAAATGTCAGGGTGGAGTCTCGAAGAGAACTACAGCCTTCCTGTTACTGCAGCTGGACAGTTTGAGATTTGTGTGCCACTAAACCATCTGCTCGGATTCGCAGAAGACTATAAGCATATTATCATAAATGCAAAGCAAGAGCTAGTGATAGTGAAGTGTTTTCAGAATTTTCCCTTTTCTTCTTTTTCTTTTTCAGACAGCTCCAAGGATGAGTGACCAAAATTTCTAGAAGGGTGCGCCACCGTTGGGTGATCAGAATTACTCTATGGAGTATATTTCCTAAAATGCCAAAATCTCTGATGTAAAATGTGTTCTAGTTGGGCGCCTATAAAACTCTTTAAAATACTAGTGTTGTGATTGTGTATGTAGCACAACTACTAACCTCTACAGAATATTAAATAAAATATGTCTTGTTACGTTGGTAGTGAAAATAAATTATTCTCAGGTTGTATGTACTGGTGTAGTTTGACTCTGTGTGAATATCAGAAAATAAAATGTCGTATATTTTCTTAGCAATATGTCTCCTTCTCTTTGGTGTAAATATTCTGACCTTAAAATCAACAAATATAATGACTAAAACAATATTCTTTAACTGGTAGTGTGTTTAAAAGCATTAACTTCTCTATGACTGCTGATCTCAGTGTAATAAAAATTAATTATTCTTTCAAGACAGCCAAAGCTAAATAATTCTTTCTCTCTGGTTTAACATACACATGATATGCAAGTATGGTTATCAGTCGGAAAAATAAAAGATATAATGAAAATTTAACTTTTTACTAGGGTCAAAATTATGGTTGTATGGGTGACAATCCTCTTTTGCAACATATTCAAATGTAACATGAAAAGTGACAGAGTCAATGATTAGCGAGCAACATACAAACACCTTTGGGACAATTATTCATATTTAAATAGGTTTTTCATTAAACAAAATTTCAATATCAGTTATACTTAAATGTCTTTCAGAATTAATTACGTTTTACGTAATTGAATCACTGAATAATGGTTTGGTTATCAGTCAATATTTTAAATCTTATTGAAACACATTTTACCTGGCAAATTAGTCTTTTTTGTTACTATTAGCTCAGTCTCTTTCGGTAGATCAATCTATCTCAAGACTTCTGGACCTGGGGCTATTCTTTAAACATTCAAGACAATTAATGACTTTAACAGACTTTAACTTCGATCTAGTACATATTACTGCTCAAAGTATATTAACCAGGTCCAGTATGTACAAGCTACAAGTCTTTAAATAATTAAGTCGTATTAAGTTGGTTTTGCAATTTAAAATTAGGTCTTGATCGTAAACGTCATGGTTTAAGATATCTTGCCTTTAGAATAGGACAGGTAACTTCTCGCTGTTCTTGTTAATTCGGGATGGGGCAGACAAACCTCGTCGCGTCGTTACAAGACCAAGAGGCTGTGGAAAACCTCTCCGAACCCCTGTCTCTCCTCCGATGTTGCTGGTTAGATCTCAGTCTCTCCTCCGATGTCGCTGGTTGGGTCTCCGTCTCGATGCACCTCCTCTCGTGCTGCTGGTACTCCCGCAGGACTGGCGTCGGTCACCTGGAGTCGTCTAGAAAGCTGATGTCCTCCGGTACACCGTCTACGATGCCGTCTACAGCCATCGAACTCCTTCCATCTCGAAGATTGATAGTCGTTTCCTTTTTCTTCTTAATTAATCGTTGATCTAGTTCTATTTAGGCTATTAGTCAAAAACCTATCGTCGTCGTCGATTCTTTAGTAGAGCTCCGAACATCGGTAACTACCTCTTCTTCATTGCGTAGTTCCGGGCATTTCTTACAAAATCATCATTTTCACGTATATTCTAGCTATTCAGTCGTCGTTCCAATGTTTTACGTGATATTCTTATATTCATTTATGACTAAATCACGGAGCTCTCTCTCTCTCTCTAATCATTCTCCCATGATAGTAGAATAGAAACTAAAGTTCCAATTTTTTTAAACCGTTAAAGTTTTCTGTATTGAACACACTCCGAAATCTCACTGGAAATTACTAAATCGTTTAAATAAAGTACATGAGCAGTCAAGCGTCCAATCACATATCCTCTTTCCTCAGTCATGATCCAAAAACAATATTAAAATGTGCAAGCTCATTTCTTATTCGTCGCCGTTTAACAAATTTTTGCAAAGACATTTCATAAAATTATTACTTAGATAAAACAAGATAAAACATGAAAATATTAAAGAGTAAAACAAAATTGACCTGACCATAGAGAAACAATACTTGTAAATATAATTCATAACAGGGCTACGACAAAGTCATAGAGGTAAGAAGTAAAAATAATAAACATAAAATTCCATTCTATTGAGGGCTTCTCAAATACCTCTATAGAACAGTCCCCTTCAGAAATGTGACTAACGAGCTATACTCTGATATAGGTCTTAGGACCATTTCTCATCATACAAACATCTCATCTATATTCTAATTATTGGCAGAAAATTTACATTTCATATTATTGACCTTATTTACTTACTTACTTGCAAACATAGAGTATTGTCACCGATATATGTCTTCAAACGGACATATGTGTAACAGTGTATACTATTCTACAGGAGTGTAATATTTCCTCAACTGCGTTATATTATAGTGTCCTATTACTTGTTTCGTGTTAATGTCAGACAGTTCGTAACAGTTACTTCTAATAATCTTCGTGATCATATATGGTCCATCGAAGAGTATAAATAGCTTCTTAGTGACGTACTTCCAAAATTGGCTTACTGGATTCATCCTCTTGAGTACTAACTCTCCACAGTTAAAACTCATCTTGCTGGAATCTTTCTGGTATTTTCTCCGAAGATCCGCCGTGGATGTCAACTTGGCTGCGACCAACTCTTCAGTTTCCTTCTGTATCTCGACTAATTCTTTATCTTCTGCGGCCAGAGCTTCATCGTGATGTCTCGGTAGTAACGATGACGGTATTATCAATGATCTTTTTCCTGTCAACGCTTCATATGGAGTAACACTGGTAGAACTGTGTACAGTATTATTCAAAATGCATTTTTCCGAAACTTCCCAATTTTCAGTAGTTTTCGTATTTTCTGTGTCATCCATAGCAGTTACCATCCAACTTGCAAAATTCAAAATTATTTTATGGCTAGTTAGAAAGTCTACCCCGAAAATTACTGGTTTGGCCAATCCTTTTACGATTAATACATTAATGTACTTGGTGCTACCTAACCCTTCTACTTCCAATAAGGTCTGACGATTAATGATGGGACTAGCCCTTGATGTAACTCCTAGAATCTTTAAACTCGGTACTGGCATTCTCGGTAATGATATTCCGGTGCTCTCTATCATGGCTACGCAGTCTTCGCTGATGCAGGATATATCTGCGCCGCTGTCTAATAGTACAGGCACTTTAACTCCGTTTAAAGTTAACGATATCTCCGGGCATAGCGCTTGTTTCGCTTGAACTTCGGTTTCTGTGGGCTCGCTGAGTAAATATTCACGCTCGTTTTCTTTGAACATAATGGTGTGTATGCTTTGACAATTAGTCTTGTCATTTGCGTCGGGATCCAATTTTATACTAGCCCCGTCTAACTTACAATTAGGGACTGACGTGCGGAGCGGTTTTCGCCATCCCTAATTAGTTTACCGCACTGTCCTTAAATCCTCTAATTTGCTCTTGTGACAAATTAGCAAATCCATTATTTGCATTCGGTGAAATCAAAAATGTGTTACTACCTCCTTGGTTTGTGTCTGGGTTTCTGCTAGATTGCATGCGCGGCCATTCCGTGTTGCTTTGCTCGTGACTTGGCGCTATAGAATATGAATTTCTTTCTCCTTGTCGCGCGTCGAGAATGGTGGTGCTAAAGCTGTTCCCTTTTGCAGACGGTACAAACGTTTGTGCATTTATTCTGTACTGACCTCCGGAATGATTATTGTAATCTGCCGATCGTTCTTTCATTGTTCGATTTTCGCCTGAATTCTCTCTGAAATTAACTGTCCCCTCCTGACGTTTATTCTTCCACTGTGATTCATTTTCGCGTCGGTCTTGTCGCTTCTCGTTTCTACGACGATAGTACTGTGGTTTATCAAACCCGTTACCATATCGCTGACCTCGATATCCATTGTGATACCAATTACTTCCGCAGTTTGCAACGTTCAGTGTGTGAATTTGAGGTTGTTTGTGTCCGCTGTTCTGCCCTTCATTTCGGTTACGCCAGTTATTGTATAACGGTGTCTGTTGGTTCGTGTTCTTGCGCTCGTTAGTTTCTTTGTGCGTTACCGTTTTATCGAGCTTAACGAGTCGGTCATACGTTAACAGTTGTTCCTTGAAATCTACAATATTACTGTATTGCCGTCCACTAAGTTGTAATTGATAATTGAGTGGTAATTGCGAAATTATCATGGCAATAAACTCTTCGTCTTCCATACGGCAATCAAGATAACGAGTTCTCTCGTACATATCGCTGATATGCGCCTTTAAATTTTGAAATTTACGATTTTCGAACTTTTCAGAATGCAACTGTATTCGCAAATTGCTTTGGATACGAGTATTCCAAAATTGGGATATGAAAGCTTTCTGAAACGATTCGTATGCGTGTACAGAATCTTTCGCCAACTCCCACCAATAATATGCCGTGTTTTTCAAGCAGTGGCTAACGCATTTCAATTTTTCTGCGTCTGTTAACTTAAATGTGTGGCAATATTCTCCAAACTGATTTAAGAATCTTCGAGGGTTTTCATTACTTTTCCCTGAATATGTTGGAACGTCATCCAACCATTTCTTAGAAGGGTGGTGTAGTGTAAGTACCGGATCTGCTGACATAATTGCAGTACTAATATTCGCGGGATTTCGCTCGGCTTCTATCGTTATCGATTTGTTTACCGGCGTGTCTTCCTTGTCGGTATTACATTCGCTCGTGTGGTGAGTCGTTAGTTGGGGCGAGAATGTTGCGATGTGTCCGGATTCTTTTTCTATTTCCCCTATTTTCGCCTCTACCATATCTAACCTTCCTGTTAGACGCTCGCTTAAGTGTACTACTTTATCGTCAGTGCGTTTACTGAATATTTCTACACCTTCAATACGAGTGTGTACACTGGAAAACTTCTGTTGCATCTCGTGCTGTGTTTCAGTTAAGTCATGCCTGATTTCTGCTGTTTCATCTGCAATCCTGCCTAAAGTGTTATTTAGGACTTGCACTAAATTGTCTAGTCTTTCGGCGTTTTCTCGCTCCTTTTGTTCCCTTTCTAACTTCTCCTCCTGTTCTATTCGCTCCCGTTCCTGTTCTTTACGTTCCCGTTCTAGTTTCTCCTTATTCATGAACTGGAACAGTGCCTCTAGGGTGACAGTTGGTGTCGGCGGCGAATGACTCAACTCCATTTCCTGCTGTGACTCCATACCAGTAGTCTCGATGTGCTGTTCTGGTACTACTTCTCTAGTTTCTCGTTCAGGACTAGAGTCATAAGTGTCATTGCTACCTCTCAAAAAATATGACTTCCTGCCTGTGTCTGTCATCTTGACAAAATAAAATTACTGTCGGTATTTTCCAAAGTGTCTTGAGTTGTTCAAAAAAAAATCATAAAATAGTCCCTAACGTTTGCTTACACGTTGTGCGCCAAAATTCTGAAGTGTTTTCAGAATTTTCCCTTTTCTTCTTTTTCTTTTTCAGACAGCTCCAAGGATGAGTGACCAAAATTTCTAGAAGGGTGCGCCACCGTTGGGTGATCAGAATTACTCTATGGAGTATATTTCCTAAAATGCCAAAATCTCTGATGTAAAATATGTTCTAGTTGGGCGCCTATAAAACTCTATAAAATACTAGTGTTGTGATTGTGTATGTAGCACAACTACTAACCTCTACAGAATATTAAATAAAATATGTCTTGTTACATTGGTAGTGAAAATAAATTATTCTCAGGTTGTATGTACTGGTGTAGTTTGACTCTGTGTGAATATCAGAAAATAAAATGTCGTATATTTTCTTAGCAATATGTCTCCTTCTCTTTGGTGTAAATATTCTGACCTTAAAATCAACAAATATAATGACTAAAACAATATTCTTTAACTGGTAGTGTGTTTAAAAGCATTAACTTCTCTATGACTGCTGATCTCAGTGTAATAAAAATTAATTATTCTTTCAAGACAGCCAAAGCTAAATAATTCTTTCTCTCTGGTTTAACATACACATGATATGCAAGTATGGTTATCAGTCGGAAAAATAAAAGATATAATGAAAATTTAACTTTTTACTAGGGTCAAAATTATGGTTGTATGGGTGACAATCCTCTTTTGCAACATATTCAAATGTAACATGAAAAGTGACAGAGTCAATGATTAGCGAGCAACATACAAACACCTTTGGGACAATTATTCATATTTAAATAGGTTTTTCATTAAACAAAATTTCAATATCAGTTATACTTAAATGTCTTTCAGAATTAATTACGTTTTACGTAATTGAATCACTGAATAATGGTTTGGTTATCAGTCAATATTTTAAATCTTATTGAAACACATTTTACCTGGCAAATTAGTCTTTTTTGTTACTACTAGCTCAGTCTCTTTCGGTAGATCAATCTATCTCAAGACTTCTGGACCTGGGGCTATTCTTTAAACATTCAAGACAATTAATGACTTTAACAGACTTTAACTTCGATCTAGTACATATTACTGCTCAAAGTATATTAACCAGGTCCAGTATGTACAAGCTACAAGTCTTTAAATAGTTAAGTCGTATTGAGTTGGTTTTGCAAGTTTCAAATTAGGTCTTGATCGTAAACGTCATGGTTTAAGATATCTTGCCTTTAGAATAGGACAGGTAACTTCTCGCTGTTCTTGTTAGTTCGGGGATGGGGCAGACAAACCTCGTCGCGTCGTTACAAGACCAAGAGGCTGTGGAAAACCTCTCCGAACCCCTGTCTCTCCTCCGATGTTGCTGGTTAGATCTCAGTCTCTCCTCCGATGTCGCTGGTTGGGTCTCCGTCTCGATGCACCTCCTCTCGTGCTGCTGGTACTCCCGCAGGACTGGCGTCGGTCACCTGGAGTCGTCTAGAAAGCTGATGTCCTCCGGTACACCGTCTACGATGCCGTCTACAGCCATCGAACTCCTTCCATCTCGAAGATTGATAGTCGTTTCCTTTTTCTTCTTAATTAATCGTTGATCTAGTTCTATTTAGGCTATTAGTCAAAAACCTATCGTCGTCGTCGATTCTTTAGTAGAGCTCCGAACATCGGTAACTACCTCTTCTTCATTGCGTAGTTCCGGGCATTTCTTACAAAATCATCATTTTCACGTATATTCTAGCTATTCAGTCGTCGTTCCAATGTTTTACGTGATATTCTTATATTCATTTATGACTAAATCACGGAGCTCTCTCTCTCTCTCTAATCATTCTCCCATGATAGTAGAATAGAAACTAAAGTTCCAATTTTTTTAAACCGTTAAAGTTTTCTGTATTGAACACACTCCGAAATCTCACTGGAAATTACTAAATCGTTTAAATAAAGTACATGAGCAGTCAAGCGTCCAATCACATATCCTCTTTCCTCAGTCATGATCCAAAAACAATATTAAAATGTGCAAGCTCATTTCTTATTCGTCGCCGTTTAACAAATTTTTGCAAAGACATTTCATAAAATTATTACTTAGATAAAACAAGATAAAACATGAAATTATTAAAGAGTAAAACAAAATTGACCTGACCATAGAGAAACAATACTTGTAAATATAATTCATAACAGGGCTAAGACAAAGTCATAGAGGTAAGAAGTAAAAATAATAAACATAAAATTCCATTCTATTGAGGGCTTCTCAAATACCTCTATAATAGTATTGGCAAATACATTTACTAATGCCATTGTAGATGTAAGTGTCCAACCACAACAAGTGTCACTAACTCTAAATAGCTTCGAATGGCTTGTTCCACAGATCACTGTTTCACCATCCCAAAGAACACGGCTTCTTCGACTGGTGGAGAAGGGAAAAAATATCGACCTAGCTTTTAGATCGTGGAGCATAGAATCATATCCTAGTTTACCACATGCTCCATCAATTTCTTGGATTGTGAAATCGAGTTTTTCCACAGAGAAGCCACGGTATATAATCGTAGCATTTCAAACCGCTAGACAATACACCATTAATGCTGATAAATCGAGATTTGATCACTGCGACGTAAAGAATATCAAAGTATACCTCAACTCAGAAAGCTACCCCTACATTGATTTAGAAAACAATTTCACTAATGGATATTACTTACTTGCATATAACATGTATGCAAACTTCCAGTCGAGTTTCTATGGACGGCAATGTGCACCGCTTTTGACTCCTCAAAGTTTCAAAGACAGAGCAACTCTGTTTATGTTTGATGTATCTCGCCAGGATGAAAGGATTGCTTCAAATGTAATAGATTGCAAAATTGAAGTTACAACTTCAAGGAACATCCCTGCTTTAACTCAAGCCTTTGCGATTATACTACATGATAGACTTGTATCGTATAAGCCAAGAGACAAAACTGTTAAAATACTGACCTAGAAAGGATATTGGCTTAGTCTCGTCTCGACCGCCATGACGAAATGTGTAAACCTCCAAGGCTTCTCTAGTCAGTATGGGTTTATTATCAAGGAACTTAGCATTGCAGATGAAGAAGGAAATGTAATAACACGTAACTTTCAACCTCCATTTGAATGGCGATATCTCACCAGGAAGCATCAAAAAACAAATGCTTGGCTCACTGGAAATTTTCATGGTTTACATTGGGAACACGGACTCTTTCCTTATGCTTCAATACCCAACATATTGGCAAGTCATCTGACCGGACCTGTATTGGTTGTAGGAATAGAGCAGAAACGGTGGCTAGCTAGCCATTGTAAGCATCATGTGCTAATAATGGATGTGCAAGCAGAATATGAGTGTCCATCATTGAAAGAATTAAATAAATTGTACACGTGTAATAATAATAGATGTCCAGGTCCGATCTCAAGACACAATGCGAGCATGCTTAGGGCTTGGATGGTTGATCACCGCGTTGGAATGTTGGAGGCCGTCAGCAAGGCGGTGGGGACAACAACGGAAGCAACGGTACATGTGACTGGACTGTAGGGGGGTTCCTAACGGTATAAATTGACATCAACACCCTAGACACAGCAGTCAACTCATAGTCGAGTGGGTATAGTGCTGCTGCTACAAATACAAGCAAATGCCGTTCGATCCGTCCGCTGAGTATGCAGAGGTAACGTCTGGATTCCGTCGTGTGCACTACGTCACCGAGGATGGCTACTTCCAACTAGAGGTCTGCAACTTCGGTCATCACTGGACCAGTGATTGTGACGATGAGGCTCCGGACATCATCGAGACATCCTGCAACAAGGTAGATTGTGTCGTCCATTATCTAAGACCTGACAGTACATTCCCTACAACATTAGAAGCGCTTAAGGCTACATCAGCGACTGAAACTATAAGCTCGGAACCAGACTATTCCTCAGTAAGGTGCGAGTTGCGGCGCAACACCGATCCGGAGGCAGTTATTAGTTGGAAGGAACAGTGTGACGGGTTTATTCACAACACCACCTACGTTAACCATCATTGGTACACATCCTGCAGCTTTCTACTGTGTAGACTCTACCGCTTCACACCTTTCAGTTAAATTTGTAAGCTAAGAAGCAATTTGAAGGTTCGTGCGGTTGTTATTATGTCTTCACGCCATGACAATGATTTCAACAGCTTGTGGTGGAATACGTGTGAATGTATTAGGACCATACCCTTAGAGGACATACCAAGTGAAGCAGAGGATGAGGAAACATTTCTACACAATTGGTTTGAAATCGAGTACTGCAGACAACATGGGCGACGCTGGTCACGTGAAGAGCCGTGGGGACGATCCCCTGAGCGTGATCGTTCGCCAATAGAGTCCGCACATCAAGTTTTTAGAGATGTACCTACAATTCAACCTGCTCGTGAACCAATGTTACCACCAATCATCGTTAGTAACGATGCTGTCGAACCACTGCCAATTGCATCTCGTCAATCACCTCCTACATCAATCACAGAGAGACCGTCACCTCCATCAATTGTGGGGATACCAGCACGGACATCGCATCTCATGCTAGGAGCAAATCTAACGTCTAACTTTATAAACGTAAGTGAATCAGCAATTAACATCTCATAGAGTATAGTATACAACTGAAAATAATTTTAACAATGGACTGTTCTAATAAATGCTCTACTCTATGGAATTGCATAACAGACATATTTATCCAAGTGATACATATATTTTTAAATACGACCCTCGACTCGTGCGATGGCAGTCGAGCTGAAACTGTGGTGGTGTAAGGACCTACAGCAGAAGTAGTTAACCAAGATGTCTAACTTTCAACCGAACATGATATACTCCAGTGTAACGCCCGGTCTAGGTACTGTTGATTATAGTGAGTCTATCGACGGGGTTTTAAAAGATTTTTCGGAGAGTTGTGACGCTGTGTTTCACGTGAAACAGGTTTTAAACCCAGGACCTCAAGATACACCTCTAGAAGTTATCAACTGCCTGGGCTATGGACATTGTTGTGTGAATATGATGAGAGACGATACAGTTCTCCCTGCAACACCTGAAGAGGTTTTCGCACATGCATTCAACCTACCAACTATTCAGTCACCGCCAGCATCTGCATGTGGTCAGACTTCGTCAGTCCAGACATCAACTGCCTGTACCCAGATGGGTGCTACATCGCCAGCACCTACTACATCAGTAGCAGTCCAGCCTAAACGCAGGCGTCAGCTTCGCCTTCCTACATCTCGCAAGAGTCAAACCCGAGATCTCAGTCATCTAGGTCCGATCAGTGAAGACACCACTCAAGTATGTTCCACAGAAAACACTAGTGATGAAAGAACTGTTGAGATTGCTCGTGTAGCTGTACTTTCATTACTTCTGGAACTATTGAGCAAAGTATAGTGTTATTTATATCAATTTTCTCTTCATTATGTATTTCAGAGTATGTTTTTACTCTATGTAACTTGTAGTTATGATAAAATGTATGTATTGGGTCTCTGGTTTATGTAAATAGGTTATGTTACTTTGTCACTATGATGTGCAGTGTGTGAATATTATGTACTTTTATTACTCATTATTTAATTATTTTAAATCAGTGATTTTTCTTATCCCTTGCTGTTTGTAATAAGATTTAAATAAATATGTGTTTAACATTTAAGTTGTTTGCTTTAATTTCAAAAAACCATTTAATGGTCCCTCTTATTAAAAATTGTTTTAAATTCAGGGTATTTTTAAAAAGTTGTAACTATAAGTTATTAACCTCCTCAGCTAGAGTGATTGCTTTAATACATAAATTCTAACACTACCTTCGAGATGTCTTCCGCCACTACGAGAAGAAGAGAGAGAGACTCTACACAACACCAATATTTTATAAATACTCTATCATATTTAATAAACATACATTATTAATTAATAATAATATGGCTACAGGTTCCAAACTTATCCCGACTTGTCTAGACTGACTACATAACACTTGGCGCCATCCGGCAGTAACTTTAAGAATTAAAGATGGCGACGGTGGCGCGCTCCGGCGGTAACTTTAAGAATTAAAGATGGCGACGGTGGCACACTCTGGTAGCAACACTAGGAACTAAAGATGGCGACGGTGGCGTCATCTGGTATCGATTATATTAACTAAAATATGGCGACAGTGGCGCCATCTACCAACCAACTTGAGAACCAAGATGGCGGCGCCTTTAAAATTATAATTACTTTAACTATCGCATCCGCAGCAATGAAATAATAACATATATGTTAGTTAAAACCTGTAAATGATTATGCCTTTAAGAATAAATGGTTGTCACAACAACAAAATGACTGAGGATTTTATGGTCTATAAGGATCATAACAACATTGGTACGGGATAGAAAGTCGGCCTTACATACACTAAGGTGCTTTAGGATGGTGATGACATCATCGGATGAAATCAATATGGCGGAATCCAGGATGGCTGCCTCCAGCAGACGATAATGGTTTAGATTATTGTTTTTATAATAAATTTATTTTAAAAGATGGTGGTGTTACGAAAAATTGCGACAGGGATGAGTGGGGTGTTCGATGATGTAATCGTAATGTAGAAGAGTGGGGCGCTTGATGATGTAAACGTAATGTATAGGAGTGTGGTGCTAGATAATTGTAACATTTAATTAAAATTAAATTATTAATTTTTATTTTTTTTAATTAAAATCGGATAATAAATAAGGATTTTCAAGATGACGGATGAAACTCGAAATGTCGGGATGTTCTAGAAAACAAAATGGTCGTCGGGGTCAAAGGTTAAAGTCAAATTCAAGTTGGCGGCCGGAAGTGACGTAATCCAAGATGGCCGCCGGAAGTGACGTAATCCAAGATGGCCGCCGGAAGTGACGTAATCCAAGATGGCGGCCGGATGTGACGTAATCCAAGATGGCGACCGGATGTGACGTAATCCAAGATGGCCGCTGCGGATCCCCGGATCCCCCACCACCCACCGGTGTCCCCATATGAACTATATTTACCTACTACCTACTGCTCAGTTAGGTTATTGGTAATCGACTGTAGTTTTAGAAACACACAAAACAATTATATATATATATATATATATATATATATATATATATATATACATATATATAGGTATATATTGTACAATATGTTTTAATAGCAGGGGGAAAATGTTTTTCCAGCCATTTTTTTTCCACTTCCCAACCGGGCGCCCGGGCCCCTAAGGCTACCGGGCCCCTGGGCAATTGCCCCTTTTGCCCCCCCCCCTCCCCCCTCTCGGCGGCCCTGCATATCGGCACCGCAGACACTTATTCTGTGCAAGGATGTATCAATACTACCACATAGCGCGCATGTAGGGTCGTCTGTTAGATGAGTCCTGTACTTTCGCATTGCAATGGCTATTAGATTATTGTAGAAACTGTACACTGCAGATCGTAAATCTGAAAAAAAAAATATATATATATATTTATGTCAGCAATATTTCTCCAAGTCAGCAACCAGTGGATACTTGATGTGCCACTTAGCACGACTGGCACTGTCTCTCGAGATTGTTAAGTTCTGTGATACAGGTATTTTATTGAGGCAGTTGAGTCTTCAGACATCACTTGTACGACAGTAGCAAGCGCTTCTTGGGCTTTTCGACAGATGAGCGGCAGTCATCATGCTTCCACCCAGACTGTTTTTGGAGACGTCCGTCCGTCGAAAGACAATGGCGATAGCTGTTGCGTGATAAATTGCTTCGCATTTTGCACCATGATCGACAAGTCCCAGCCCCCCTTGGTTTGTAGGGAGGTAGAATTGTGGTCTGACTAACTTAAAAATATACGATTTCCACAGAAGACGACCGATTTACGATAAAACACAAACATTATAATCACTTTGTAGAGGAAAAATATGTGACACATACCACATATTTGCATGCAAAAAGGTATTTATTAGCGATACTCACTCCAATTTGTTCGTACGTCGGTAGCTTATATTTAACTAGTGCGCAATTTATTTGAGACTACATCCCAGTTATGTTACACAGTATGAGCTATATCTGCATGAAAATACACACCTAGAATTTTAATCTTATCCATGGATCGAAAAGGGCTTACATTTTCAAATATTTATGTGCAATACCACCGTTTTTTGTAGTATTTACTCTCAAATTTGATACACGATGGCAAAGATCTAGACAATTTACAACTGTTTTCATTTCATCTTCTGATCTATTAATGCATGCGGTATCATCGGCATATGCATTAAGTTTAAATTAAATGTAGTATACAGGAACGCCTTTCAATTTGGTTTCAAACATTCTACATAAAGGTTCTATGTCAATTGCAACTAAAACCATTGACAATGGACATCCTTGTCTGACAGCTCTCAATCGGTATAGGGTACGTAAGAAATCTTTTTACAATCAGCCGAGAGGATATTCCTGTGCAAATCATGTTTACCAAAGTTATTGTGAAGTCTGTGAATCCAAAGTGGATCATTATTTGAAATAAAATATTGTGATCAACCTGGTCGAAAGCTTTTTCCAAGTTTATGCTTAACAAAACAGTTGTATTGTGTTCTAAGGAAGAAAGTAATTGCACAATGCAAGTACTCCCTGTATAATGGATCTTCCTGGAACCGTACATGTCTGTCCAGGACCAATGACATCACTCAGTCCTAACTTTAAAGTTGTGTACATATCCGGGCTATTATTTTATAGTCCGAACAAAGGCGCGTTATTGGTTGATATTCTGTTGGCTTCACTGCATGTTGCTTTTTGAGAATTACAACAATGAGACATTCTTTGTGGGACATGCAGAGCTCCCCTCGTGCAAGAATTCCATGTACAACCTCATAGAATTCGGGGCCAATAATCTCCCAGAGGACCTTGTAGAATTCATAAGGAGTCCCATTAATACCTAACGACCATATTGTTGGCAATTGCTGTATTATTTTATTTATTTCCTAGTCCAAACATGTTACCTCCATTGCTTCCTTAACATTTTCACTGACTTTATTTTCACACTCCCGCAGCACCTCCGGAATTAAATCTGGTTCTGTCTCTTATTTCTTGTACAGCTGTGAAAAGTATTGTCTTAGTACATTCACTATCTCGAGCTGGTCGTGCATTGTTATTCCATCGTCATTCAGGATTCTGGTAACGGCTTTAGAATGTACTTTCTGTTGGACTTTAACTATGGAAAATAAACTTATTTTTTCGTTATCAAAAAGGCACATGATATGTAATAGTATGTGACGTTATCGGATTTTTTTGAGTGAATAAACCTAACAGTTTTCGTTTGGTGGTCTGATATTGTCCATTACATTTTCCCCTCTGTTTGCGTGTTGCTGTAATTCGTGCAGCATGGTTTCGCAAGAAGTGTGTGTTCCCGGTCGTTCCTGTGCTAGTCGATATGCATGCCTATTGAAAAACTCAGATCAAGTTCGGTTTTACACACTTCTCGCACCAAATTGCTACCTAAGGTATCTGCTGTTTCCGTACTCGCCATAGTTGCTGTTGTTCTGTGAAGTCAGCTGTTACTTCTGTATTTTGTAACAATTCCGTGTTGAGACCACACGTCCCTCGCCGATACTGTGTAACATCGGCAAATATTTAATACGTGATTATTACCGCACAATGGTCATTGATTGCTAATAACTAGCATCGATGCACTTTATTCAAATTCTGTGATCGGGTATGCGTCGAAAAAAAAAACGTAAATTGAGTGTCTATCCGGCCGGCAGTGATTTTGCTCATTTTCAGTTGAGTTATCAATGTGGAGAAAGCTGTGTTTGTTGGATACACGCCTCCCTGATGGTCATCTGCTTTAGTGATGCAACTGATATCTCAACCAAAAAACGATCTGGTTGCAAGCGGGGTTAAAGAAAGGTAACATATATATTTCAAAAATGTTTTTCTTTTCCGTCTCGCCTAAGTTCCAGAGAACGCATAAATGTTCAGAAGCAGGACATCGTAGATACGTCCTGTCATCACCCGGCCTGATGGACGGCAACGGAGGTCTTGAATTTCCAGTCCAGCGCGAGTTATTATCGCTGTTCCCCGCCCCCGATCGCCAAAATTTATATACATATTGAAAGTTATAAAGTCACAAAAATCATGTGTCACAACATCGTGTAAGAATGTAATATCGACTGCCTGTGTTATAAGAAATGTTTCTAGAACTGATATTCTTGCAGAAACTGAGACTGCACAAATATTAAACGTAACTATGGTTATTAATGTAATCATGAATAAATTTAAAAAACATAAAATCATAAACACACACAAAAAAACAGTAACTTAGGTAAACATTAACTATCCCGACAGATTTGAGGAAAGAGTTGTATTGTTTTGTTTATCTCCACAATTTTTGTTATTCAAGTCTGTTTGCGAGACAATGCGATCTTGTATTTATGAACTACATATTTTTCAATAACTGATTGGGCAAGTTCTAAACATTGTCAGTCCGTTTGAACAGGTTGTTCGGATTGGGACAGTGTCATCTTTGAATATATATACTGTATAGAAGTCGCCATTGACTGAATGTTATGTAAAATTTACCTTTAAAGTGATGACTTTTTAAAACTTCAATGGCTGGTGATTCAACAACTAACGGACATCGGTGTTGTTACTGTGACAAGATTTTCACAAACAACAGCAATGCTCGACGACACGAAAAGAGAGAATGTGTCAAGAACCTTTATCGTAAAATGATTGTTTGTGAGAATGCCATAAGCAGTTTGCCAGAAAAGATAATATGAAAACGCACATGAAGACATGCAAAGGTCCTGCTGTTCGGCAGAAAGTAAAGGTTTCTATTCAACAACGATGCATTGATGTTCATAAGAGTATGCCTGGAGATGGCGCAACTGCGGCAACGTCAGTATCTGGATCGGGTCTGAAAGGCTTGTCTTCATCAGCAAGGTATCCTTGCAGCTACTGCGATATGTCGTTCACTTTTTCTCATGAAGCACGAAGACATGAGAGGAGTAAATGCAAGAAGAATCCATCTCGCATAAAGTTCCGCTGTGATGAGTGTCATGAATGGTTTACACGTATTGATAGTTTGCGACGGCATGTGAAAAAATGCAACGGTAAAGTCCGTGTGTCTACTGAAGAACTACCTGTAGAAATTTCGACTCCTCGCTTTAGATTGGAGACTCGTAAGCGTACAAGCAAGAAAACCAATGTGCAGCAACCGATTGCTATAACGTCTGGACATGAAAATAAACCTAATACTGTGCTCGGTGCATTACAAGTGAATGATAATGGGTTCTACTTGGCGCAGTCTGCATTTCGTGGAACGTTGAAAGACTACTATTATCTAAATACGTTCGGTGAATTTAAGGACATTTGTACTTTTCTTGATGATATCAGAGAGGATATAATCAATCAGCTTACTGATGATGTAGCAACAAACGGTCCATCAAAATATAACTTGTGGTTGGACTGTATATATGGAAAGCCGTATCCATTCGAAGACGAAGTGAGGAAGTGTGCATTCAAGACATCGGCTGCAGTAATTTACAATTCTGACGATGTGAAGCAAACTGTTAAAAACGGTTTCCAGAAACTCTGTCAAGAAGAGGAGGACTATGTCTGTAAAGGTTCTGGTTGGACTCTATCTAGTATAAACCGATTGGAGCTGAGAATTAGTCATTTCACACCGATGCGGAACTAAATGATTGATTATAAATTTGCTAGCTTTCGTAAGTGATCGATCCTGTAGTAGAATAGAAATTATGTAATAAATATTATGTTTGTAAAAGAACTTGCGGTGTTTAATTCCTCGAACCTGCCACTATTATGTTGAATTGTTGTTATATTTAATATTTTTTTGCATCATCCTAAATCGTACCAAGGACCTTAGTCGATCTAATTAATCAGTATACTGATTGTATTTTATTTACTTAATTTTGAACTTTTTCACGAGTTATAGCTAAATAATTACGAATTTCCAAGACGGCGGACATGATGGTTTATAGGATTTAAAGTCTCTTTAAGAATGTTGAACATGGTTTATTGAAATTATTATTTTTTTACATAAAATTAAACTATATTGAATCGAATAAGTATCGAACCAGGGACAGCAACTGACCGAATCAATATGTAAATTGATGAGTGGTTTATTTAATGAATTTTGGAATTTTTCTAGCTAAATAATTACACAATTCCAAGATGGCGGCCAAATGACAAGATGGCGGGTGACACATCAATAATAAATGATAACTGCACTCTAGCGGGTGAGAATTCAACTAACATGGCGTCAGCGCACTCTAGCAGACGATAACAAGATGATGGCTTCCAGCAGACGAAGACAAGATGGCGGACATGACATCATACTAGTTGACCTTGTTATTGGTGGTGGTAGGTTAGTCTGTAGGTGACTTCCGTGGAGGAAGGATCGGTCGCCAATTTTTTTTTTGGCCCTCACCGGGTTCGAACAGAGGACTCCGAGCTCCGTGTCGTAAATGTATGTTTTTTTTAAATATCTTTTATTAAAATTTTATTAATTGAATTTAAAAAAAATTTATTAAAATCGGATAATAAATTTAAAGATGGCGACCGTAATGGAAATTGCAACGGTGACGTCATCATCCATGATGACGTCAGAGGCTTATCTGAGGCTGTAGACATGGATGCTTAAGCCTACATATGGACATTTCTAGCTGCTGGTATTTTTAAGGAATAAAACTGGAAATTTTCCCTCGAAACGGGAATTTTTCCCTCGAAAACGGGAATTTTTTTTCTTAAAACGGGAATTTTTGAGTCATTTTGAGTCATTTTTAAGGAATTTTAGGGAATTTTTGAGTCCAAGATGGTCGCCGATGACGTCATCCAAGATTCCCGCCGGATCCTGGATCCTGCGCCTGTCCCAGAAACGGCTATATCCTACTACTGTAACGGGACATTTTTTCGTGCGTACATGGCTGATGAACGTAACGGGACACTTTTTCGTGCGTGTATGGCCGGCGGAAGTGACGTAATCCAACATGGGTGATGAAGCGAAGCCTTAAGGTGGCTGGATCGGATCCCCGATCCCCAGCCCTCAGCCCCTGTCCTCATATGAACTATATACATCTACTGTTTACATTTTCACCTACGTCCATGCCATCCGCCCACAATCCAGTTTTTAATATGTTATCAATTTTTTAACCATCCTGTGTGTGTTTTTATTTTTCATTTCGCTTGGAGTGTGGGTATGTTGTTTCTCCCGCCTTCGCCTTACGCATGCACACAGCCCACACCTCGAGCTTGTGTGCGCCACTCCTAGACACAGACACTGCCCCGGTACCTGGCGCGCCACGTGCCCATCTCCCGCACTAACACCAACACTGTGTCTTTTAGCAGGGTTATTTTAATTATTTGGAAACACGGGACTCATAATAGTACTATGATCCTAACACTGAACAGTTTTAAAAAGTCATCACTTTAAAGGTAATTTTTACATAACATTCAGTCAATGGCGGATCAAGGATTGTTTTGTGGGGGGGGCCACGGGGGCATGTGCCCCAATTCAAACCCCCCCCCCCCCCCCCACCCTTCCTCTATCCACTCTACAATCAGTAATCAAACTCCTTCAATGGCGGATCCAGGAAGACCTCTCGGGCAGGGCTCTCACACACAGGAGGATGCAGTTAATAATCATGACATTGCCCTTGGGATATTCACAAAATATATGGTCTCAAATACTGAAATTTAGTATTTTCGTACAAATTTTCATTGAAAGAAGAGTTTAGCACATTAACGAAAGTATTTAAGTTAACATAAATATTCCCTACAGAGAAATAAGAAGTAAAATTTGGGCTTGGAAGGGGCTATCGCCCCCTGCGCCCTTCCTCTGGAGCAGCGCTTGAACTCCTAAGGCTTTACGTAGAGACTATTAAAATGTTTTAATTGTGTGCAGTTTCTTCCGAGAGTTCATTCTCAAATAACAAGGAACACAACTCGTAAGCACATTCAGGTATTTTCCTACCAAACTATTTCACGTACACTGTACACCCACCACTTACTGTTTA
The DNA here is from genome assembly GCF_032445375.1 of Bacillus rossius redtenbacheri. Taxonomy (NCBI): domain Eukaryota; kingdom Metazoa; phylum Arthropoda; class Insecta; order Phasmatodea; family Bacillidae; genus Bacillus; species Bacillus rossius. The sequence goes on along the minus strand of NC_086339.1, from coordinate 46,014,677 downwards.
GCTGCAGAGGCATAGCAATAACCCATGGCTTACCTGCTTTCCTGCACGGGTCGCGATGGCGCTCAGGCCAAGGATAACAAGCACTCGGAGAGCCATCCTGAGCTCGAGTGACGATGTGTCAACCGCTTCCCACTTTTAAACCTCTCGAAATATTTGAGGGCAGGCTTCAAGGTCGCGGTGGTGAGTTATGTGCTCGGGTGCGACGATAGCGAGAGCTCGCGGACAGAGATATGATCGCGACAGGAGGGAAGGGGGTGACCGGCGAGACGACGCGGTCATCCGGTGTTGCCAGCTCTGGCCCATGCAGGAGAGCAGGTGTTTCACTGTCAACAGCGCCGTCAGACGAGCTCACAGACACCAGAGTTTCAGCACTGGGACGGGAGCCTGGGACGGCCTGACTTTTTTTTTGTTTGCATCGTATAGAGCAGTAATCTTTTTTTTTTTTTTAGGAGATGCAGTCAGACAATACGATGTTGATGACCTAACTTTTTTTATAGCAATAACTCTACAACCAATGATGAATCGAACTGCTTCTCTTTCCTACATGTCTAAATGGATAAGAAGACAAGTTCATCTTGCTTATGCATCATGTCACGTTCAAGGATGACGTGCGCCTAAGCATCCCATCACAAAAACCCCGACTATCTGGCGTTTTTTTCTCGGTCGTGACGTGATCTCTTTTCAAAACGGTACCCTTTTTTAATTTATGCCCCAAAACATACTTTCCTAATTTTAAAATTTTGATAATTTTATCTAATTCACCTAATACATGCAAATATTACGTCTTAGTGACTAGAAGCTTGCATTATGTTAGATTTTTTTTTTCATCGTTTCAAGTTATAGAGCGTAACTAAGGTGGTAATATTAAACAATTTGGCATTACTTGAGAAATGAAACGGTAGCAGTATTAATTATATCAATAAATATTTCAAGACATAAATTTCGAAAGAAATAAGACAAGATATGCATGCATAGAATTGCAAGACAGAGACTACTTACTATAATGTAAAAAAAATGAGAACAATATACTCACATAGATGTACCTATTATTACTTAATTTTATAAAAAAAATTGCCAAGTACAAGTAGAATTGGCAAAGAAAAGGGCAGTTGGAGCCGATGACTGTTGGAGCCAATGACTTTTGGAGCCAAAAGACTGATGGAGCCAATGTCTATTGGAGCCAATGACGTTTGGAACTAAAAACTGTTGGATACATAAACTGTTGGAGACATTATATCCTAACTTATCATTGACGATCGCATCCTACCGAGTTGAATGAACGAGAGAATGCACCTCCTTTTCGTTAAATGAGCTTTCGTTTTGTAGAATTTCCGTCCAAACGTGCTTCGTTTTCATTAAATGCTTGTCCTGCGCGAACGATGCGTTGTCATTGTGTGTACATTGTGTATATTGCGTACATTGCGTACACTGCGTGTACTTTGCGTGTGCGTCAATTGCGAGAATATTACGTGTTCGTTCCGTTTACTGTGTGTATTATTTCTTCATTTCGTTTCCTGTGTGTACTGTGTGTTCATTACATGTATTGCGCGTAAATTGCGTGTATTTCGCGTACATTGCGTACATTGCGTGTTAGAGCTTTGGAGCTTTGGAGCTGTTGGAGCACTTGAAGCTGATGGTCAATTGGAGCATTGGAGCTAAATGTAGATGGATCTGATGGCGCGAATTGTAGCTCTTGAAGCCAAATGTAGACGGATATGATGGCACGATTTGAAGCTCTTGGAGCCTAGCGTATAGCCTATTCGTGAGATCGAATTCATGAGACGAGAACGTATCATACCTCATCGAATTTTTACGATCATATGATCCTCTTTTTTAAATGTCTTTTCACTCGTGCATTATAATAAATGGTTCTTGATTTGACTAGCGTATTATTCCATCGGGTGCATGTATATAAGCGTATCCTATACAGCAGACCATTCAGTTTGTTACTGACGTCGGCGGTGTAAGGATCACCTAGTTTGTTTCATCTGGTGCATAAGTAGCGTTATTACTTGTTCATACGAACTCGATGGTATCTTTACCGTCTTTAACGGCGAACTCGATTAAGGTTGTACCAACGACTACAGGAACCCTGACGTCAGCGGCGACGATTATGGAGCAGATCCCGTTGGCAACGACGACGCCAACACTGGAGGAGACTTCAACTGTCACGATACCACCAGCAGAAGAGAGCTTAATGACTACAGTGCTGGCTGCGCAGGAAACCACGATTAACGATGTTTCACCCTCGATGGAGACTTCAATGGCTGGTGATTCGACAACAACTAACGAACATCGGTCCCGTTACTGCGACAAGATTTTCTCAAACAACAGCAATGCTCGTCGACACGAGAAGAGAGAATGTGCCAAGAACCTTTATCGAAAAAAGTTTGGCTGTGAGAAATGTCGCAAGCAATTTACAAGAAATGCTAATTTGCAGCAACACTTGGAGACATGCAAAGGACCTGTTGCGCGGCAGAAAGTAAAGGTTTCTATATAACAGCGAATGATTGATGTGCATAAGAGTATGTTTGGAAATGGTACAACTGCAGCAACGTCAGTATCTGGATCGAGTCTGAAAGGCTCGTCTTCATCACCGCGGTATCCTTGCAGCTACTGCGATATGAAGTTTGCATTTGCTCATGATGTACGGAGACAAAGAGAGTAGTAAATGTACGAAGAATTCTTCTCGCATGAAGTTTCGCTGAGATGAGTGTAATGAATGGTTTAGCCCCTACTCGAATTGATAATTTGCGACGACATTCAAAAAACTGTAAAGGTGTAGTCCGTGCGCCTACTTCTGAACTACTTGCAGAAATTTCGACTCCTCGCTTTAGATTGGAGACCGAAAGCGTACCAGCAAAAAAAGATGTGCAGCAACCGATTGCTATGGCATCTGGACATGGAACTAAACCTAAGACTGATCGGTGCTCTACACGTGAATGATAATGGCTTCTACTTGGCGCAGTTTGCATTTCGTGGAACATTGAAAGACTACTATTATCTAAAACGCTTAGTGAGTCGAAAGACATTTGTAATTTTCTTGATGACATCAGACAGAACATAATCAATCAGCTTACTGATGACGTAGCAACAAACGGACCTTTGAAATATAACTTGTGGTTGGACTGTATATATGGAAAGCCATATCCGTTCGATGACAAAGTGAAGAAGTGTGCATTCAAGACATCGGCTGCAGTAATTTACAGTTCTAATGATGTGAAGCAAACTGTTAAACACGGTATCCCGAAACTCTGTCAAGAAGAGGAGGAATATGTCAGTAAAGGTTCTCGTTGGTCTCTGTCTAGTATAAACCGATTGGAGCTAAGAATTAGTCATTTCACGCCTATGCAGGCCTAAATGATAATAAAATTGATAGCTATCGCATATGTTCCTGTAGTAGAATATATATTATGTAATAAATATTATGTTTGTAAAATAACTTGCGGTGTTCTATTTCTCGAACCTGACACTTTTCTGGTATTTATATTAAATTTATTTTTAGCTTTGTACATAGATCAAACCAAATATCGATTCAATATGTAAAGTAATGTGTGATTTTTTCGGAGAATTTTGGAATTTTTCCCGAACGTATAAGTCAATAAATACAAATATCTAAGATGGCGGTCGTAATGGTTTATAGTATGATGGTAGGTAGTAGATGATTTTAAGTCTCTTTTAGGACTTGAATCATGATTTATTGAAATTATTTTTTTACATAAATTTTTTTTGCATCATCCAGGGATCGAACCAAGAACAGGAATCAATATAATTAATCATTTCTTTAATGAGTGAATTTTTTATGAATTTTGGATTTTTTCCGAATTTCTAGCTAAACAACTACGATTTTCCAAGATGGCAGACGTAAGTAAAAGTGCAACGAAGGTTTTAAATATTTTTTATAAAATTTTAAATTAATAATTTATTAATTAATTTTTAAAAATTTTCCCGATTTTCTAGAATCAAAATTACAGATTTTCAAGATGGCGGACATGACATCATACTAGGTGACGATATATATACTTTGACATAAGTTGTGGGGGGAGTCAGTCTGCCAGTGGCTTCCTTGGAGGAAGGTTCGGTCGCCATTTTTATTTTTTTGCCCTCACCTGGTTCGAACCGAGGACTCCGAGCTCCATGTCGTAAATGTATGTTTTCAAAATATTTTATTAAATTTTCATTAATTGAATTTTTTTATTAATTTCAAAAAAATAATTAAAATCGGATAATAAATAAATATTTTCAAGATGGCGGCCATAACGGAAATTGCAACGGTGATGTCATATGCCATGATGTCATAATCCATGATGACATAATCCATGATGACGTCAGAGTCTTATCGGAGGCAGTAGACATGGATGCTTAAGCCACTATATGGATATTGTGTTGTTCTAAGTCAACATGACTTTTAAGGTTCTTCGAAATCCTAATTTTTGAATTTTTGAGGCAGAAAACGAGAATTTTTCCCTCGAAAAGGGAAATTTTTAATGTTTCAAATTTTTTGAGAATTTTTGGCAGAATTTTTTTCCAAATAAAAAAATAGAAATTTTGGCTCATTTTGAAGGTCAAAGGTCAAGGTTAAAGGTCAAGGTCATGGTCATCCAAGATGGCCGCCGTGACGTCAGAGTAATCGGCCGGCTCCGCGGCTCCAGCTCCACACCCTGAACCCTGTCCCAGGAGGAACCAAACTATACTACTCTAGAACATTCTTTGAATAAGTCTTGCAAAGGTTAATATTGATTTTTAAAATGTTTTGGGACATAATCCATTGCAATTTTACACTGGTTATCATATAAAAACCTCAAGAATGGACTACAAAAAATAATATGTAAATACAGCGAAGAACAAGCCAGAATCAGCTCATGTCAAAATTTAATTCCTTAGACAGCAGAAAGGTAATTTATTCAGAACAAATTATAGCATAGACCAACACAGAGAGTTGAAAACGACGAGACAGTTGCAACAACATCAGTAACTGCAGGTAACTATGTTGACAACAAAGGGGTGGACAGACAGACAAAACCAACAACAAAACTTAACAGATACTCTAAAAAACACAACGACGTACATTCGAACTCAGCAAATAAACTCAACATGTTTACTGAACAACACAGTGTTGACCTCACAGACGATCACAGTAGGTATCTACGTCAAAACAGTATTGACGTTTCGGGAACTGACATCTTCTCCCATCATCAAACTACAAGAAACTTTTCTTGCTTAAAAATCTGGCCTTTTAGTGTATCATTATATCTATATTACTTAAAGAGAGAGTTTGTCTGTATGTCTAACCTTCCCCCTGTCTGTAGTTAGCGTAGCGCTGAGATTAAGAAGCTTGGAGTCGTGAAATTTGGTACGAGGATCCTCCAGGCGAGGTCTTTTTTCACCTCGGAGAGATTTTTTTCGAAATTGGTCTTAGTTATTTTTAATTTCTTTAGCGATTTTCGACCAGGTTTCCCAAATTCCATGGCAAGATCTGTTGTATTGTTGATGATACATTCTTCGTCTCCTAGCAACAGCTATTTTTTTATGATGCCAGGGGGTGTGTGAAGCTATTTTTTCTTCAGCTTACTGTAGCGCCAAATTGGTTAGACGCCCAAAACATTGGCGAAAGAGTAGTGTCGGTATTTGGAAACAGTTTTAAGTGACTTTTTTTATGGATCTGTATTAAGATGGGCACTGATGACTGACATTTTAATAAGTCATGAGAATATTTTATCTTTAAAATGGTTAATGATAAAGGAATGCTAAGTTGTAATTATTGTGTATAAATTTGCAAAGTATATTTATTTATTGGTTTGAGTGTTGCCACTGTGAAAGAATGTGTTTTAAGGTTTAGAAGCTCCATAATAATGCTAGTATATTTATATCTATGAAGTTAAATTTTTAATTATAGTAAATTGAAGACTTTGTGTATAATAATATAATCTATGAGTTATTTTTGTTCACATTCAATCCATCATGTTGGCATCCTGCCGGGTGGTGATTTCATGGTGGGTGATATGTTAGAGGGCACCAACTAAGATAAGTTTGTGAGTCCTGATGACTAGTTCACAGGCAGAGCAGAGACACTTCTCTGGATCGTGACATCGCCATGTGGCAGACAGGAATGAATGGTGTTTAACAGAGACCCCTGCTGTTACAGTCACCGGAGACGCTGATTTACTGAAAGGTGACTCGTTACTGAATCAATACAACACTAAGTCTGGTATGATAGTTTTTATTGAGGACGGCAATGTACATGGTGCTACCGTTAACATAGCCTGTCCCATGCCGGAACCATGGCCGTATCGCAGTTACACTCACGTAACACTTATTAGCGGCTGAAATGGAAAGTTCGAGGGTCCGCTAGCCTTGGAACAGAAGTTGGTTGCACCGGTGCGTATGACACGCTACCTTGAATGATCAATGGCCGTACACGCACGGCAATGTGGTGATGACGTTTCAACTATGTTCTACTGGTTGGACATTACCTTACAATTATGTTAAAACACAGCGACTGCTTTCCCAACAGTACACGACGCATACAGACAAACCCTACAAAGCGCAATCTCTGAACACTAAAGAATCACTTGCACTGTAGATAATATTTACATATTAATTATAATTAACCTGGTGGCTCTCGGCCCTAAATTAGGATGGATGCCACACTAGTACATACGTAGGTAGAATGTCCCGAAAGTTCTAGGACTGCTTAAAGAGGGGAAAAAAGTAAGTTCACAACACTGCTGATGTCTTAACTACTCAAGCACACCCGTGCCCAGGTTAAAAACTGATTATAAACGTATTACACTGAAATGCCCCATATGAGGCTATAAACAATAATGTAAAGCGGTCGGTGAGCTCAGTTCGACCTGGAGGGCTAGCCGTGTAGCCAGTAGGAAGAGATCAGTTAAACTTCCTTATTGCTGAAACTTGGACGGCGAACAACGAATGAAGGCCCAGCGGAGCAGCACGCACTGGCCTGGTTGACGGCAGAGGATGGACTGAGCGAGGATGTGGTCTCCTGCGCAAACCTGAAGTGTGCAAATGGATACTTCAGGCCATGTCTCGGATATGATCGCGCGAATTCATAAGTTGGTTAAATATTTTTAAATGCGGATTGCACTGAAATATTTTCTATTAATTAATGATCCCTTGAAATAACAAATAAAATTAACCACTTACTATTGAATCAATTGCCGCACGAGCGAAAACGGACTCATCGACCGTGGCGGTCGTTCGACTCTTAGCACTCGTCGCACCGTGATCGCCGATTGCGTGACCAAGCACACACGGGGTTGAAGGAATGGCAATGGGACATACAGAGCTGTGCGAGCCGGGTGAGCACTAGTGTATAAGGAGTGACTATCCTTCTCAATAACTCTCCTCCATGCCACTTACTTTGTTGTATCTCTTGGCAAAAGATAGGTCTTAAATGTTTTAACGAGGTAATGCTTTTTTTTATTTGTCCATTTAAAGCTATGTTTTATTGTTTGTTAGGGCATTTTAATATTTTGCAGGACCATTAATTTGAATTTTGCTTAAGCCTCAAGCCTGAGAGTTTTCTTCCTTACTGCTTTGAGACAACAGGCCACTTACCACACTCCTTTCCCATGCGGCGCTAGGCAGGTCTCTTCAGTACCTACGTATGACAGGTGGGCGTCAGCACTGCCAGCGCCATGCGCGGATATTGTCCCAGGCGCTGTCGCTGCGCTCATCGAGGCCTAAGTATGGCCGCGATTACCACCGCTCGTTTTCCTGTTGTTCTACCAACTCAGTGCTGCTCCTCCTCACTTCCTCCCTCATCGTCTTAGGCGAGCAACTGGTCTTCAATCCTCCCCCCTCTTCGGAGAAGGCCAAAGTTTAGCCCCTCTGTGCGACACCTGGTGAGCATGTTTGAACTGCACCCTCCCGACCTATGACTTCTACTGAGTCTGGGCAGCTCAGTAATTATTGATTTTGGGTCTCCTCACATGGAACGCCATCCCCGGCACCCTTGCGAAGGAGGTTCATGTTCGTAAGTCACTCTCTGGTCGAGAGGCGAGAGCAGGTTTGAGGTGCGAGTGGAAATGTCGCGACCAAGGCGCCGTGCTTGCAGTTTAGCGCTCAACTGCTCCAGGACTTTCGTTCTGACCGAAGTAGTTTCGACACCAAGGGATTTTTTACCCAACGTATTTTATTTTCTTTTGTTTTCTACTTCATGTCACCATGTAGAAAGCTATTTTTTTTTTTTTGTGATATGGTTCGGTTTCTGGTGTTGTTCTCCGTTTTCGGCCAAATGCGCTAATTTCGCTTCTCTACACACCACTAGGGTAAGTGACATCCTACTGTTCACTCTTAGATATAATTTTTCTGTTTTTGCGGTGCAAATTGTTCTCCTATTTTTTTTCCCGTATGCCCTTTTTTAATCTCCGGCCTCTCTTTTGCGTACTGGGTCCAGGTTTCTGGCCCAAAATTAAACTTCAGTCACCAGTCTCGTCCACCTCACCAGATGGGCTGGTCACCTCTTCACTTGTTTCCTCAGTTCCAAGTGCATCTTCCTGTCAGTGGCTGATTACCACAATCAACTGGCAGGGAGCAGCTAAGTCATGTCAAAATATAAAATTTAGTTGTCAGTACAACTATGTACAACATATTCGCAACTACTGAACATATTTACCCATAGATTAATAATAAAAGTCAAGATCTTCCATTGAACTATCACAACCTGTGTTGTAGCTAAAATAATTGGTTGTGTCAAAAATAATTACTAAGTTACCAAAGTTTTAATTTAAGTAATTTGGTTTACTTTGTATTTTATTGTTTTAAGTAATTAATATTAGCTGGCCAGTATTTTGTAACTCGCTATTACAAATTAGTCTTTAACTGAATCTTTATTTTTTTTAAAAAAAAAAGGGCAAAATGTTTAATTGAACTTCTTAAACTAATTGTCATTTTTTGTTAACTAAACATTCTGTTTTAAAAACTTGATACCTTCTATTAATGTTATTAAATAAATCAGGACAATATGAGGATAAACTGACAAATATTTCTCACTTCTTAATTTATCTTGAAATAGACTCTAATGTCTTAAGCCCGATATGAAATAAAACGCTAAACCATTTCATATACGAGCCACTTGTACAGATTATTAACATGTACCTATGTTCATAGCAAAATTTGGGTGACGCACACTGGCTCCAACTCTGGACAATCTTCTTTGAAAACGTTATTATTTAAATTAACCTAGCATTGGATTATGTCCTATAAGTTCCCTAATAGAAACCTAAGTGGTCACCTCTACTTTAAGAACTAATGTTTTTACCCCTGAAAATAGCCAAAAAAAAAAAGCGAAAACATGCATTATTTGAATTTATCTTTGCTCCTATGATTGATTACTTTCCCCCTGAGTTTCAGTACACTCATGGCCATAAATATATTGGATTTTCTAGTTAAGTTGATGTATTATTTATATTTTTCTTTACTTCAACTTTTTTAGTAATAGCTACCTCACACGTTGGCCGTAACAATATTCTGAAAATCAGCATTATCTCTACCTTTATCATCAGCCTCGAGGTCGTAATCATTGTCGTTATCACAGTTGTCACAATCACAACAACACTGCTCTACTCCTAGATAAACACAAGATTTCGACTTCTTTGATTTTAAAGCTTCATTGCCCTCTTCGAACATCCTTGATAAGTGTACATTATTTTTCCAATTTCGTGTATTCTTTTAAAAATTTGCCAGGATTAATAATTTTTTTTTTCCATTTTATGATGATGCTGATTCCATGTCTTTTTTTTTTTTTTTTATTCAAACACCATGAAGCTCATTATCGAGATTAGGAGAGCTAATCATATTTAAGACTATAAATATAATTTTCTTCTTACAGCATACTCTTATTTATATTGGCTTAATTGTTGCCATATATATCGTGAGTGACCATTGATCTACAAATCTACCATGCCTTACTAAATTATTTCCTCACATACCACTTGCACCCCTATCACAGCCTAGCATTTTGGTTAGTGGGCTTTTAACACAATATCTATTCTCTTGTCTTCGAACATTGTAGTTTTATCAAAATACTTCCTACATTAAGTATTTCGTCGGTCAGAAACATACTGAGGTGTGGTTTTCGTGCCTGAACTAGTCTCAGCTATAATATTTCAATTAACAATTGAAATGTTTTCCATCTTTAGGTAAGCAGTTGAAAATTTCATCAGAAAGAGTGGTGCAAAATAAATTTTTAAAAATTATAGTCCTAGTAGTTCTGATATTCACTGAGAAATTTCGCTACATGTCTTGACGCAGTTTATTATATTTTACTATGTATGTGGTTGTATACAGAACAAATATTTAAGAATTTTTATGTTTTAAAAGTAGTTATTATTAATGTGGGATGCATGATGCCCTCTCTGGGTCGTAAGAGAAGGAGGACTTTGCTAGTTCTCAAGGATGAGTGAACTTGACTTGTGTAGTCTCTCTCATATATGATATAATATTACATATTAATATCTGTGCAAATGAATATTAAATGACTGGTTAATTCAGTCTTTATTGCTACATTATTAAAATATTTTAAAAGTTTGCTAGTTACAGGAATTCACGAACCACCCGAAACTTTCATTTTATACATACGAAATATTGAGGATTGTGGACTCAGGAATAACTAGGAGCTCACAGAGAATAACAATGTCAATTTCACTATCCTATGGCTAGAAGAGAAGGTAAGACCAGAGTCTATTTATAAAGCTACAAGCTTTAAAATATCCTATCTTGATCTAGACACTGCCCTACGTGAGATTGTCAAAGTTACTAAGATTTACGGTGCATGTGGAGCCCTCAACAGGAACACACGCTGCAGAGTATGAGTCTGCTATAAGAAGGCACTTTGGCCCTTTTTGACAGAAATGCAAATGAAAAAGGATGACTATCCACAATATAGCAAGCGGTCTCCTGTAGATGGTGGTCTTGTCGCCAAAATTTTTGGAGATAATAGTAGTATATGATGGCTGGTCCAGCTCCTGGATTCTGGGTGCAGAGGTGGAGACACTATCCGCCATCATGGATTCTGACATAACGGTGGCCATCTTAGAAGATCTTGACCTAGAACCTTTACATTGGCCTTCAAAATTTGCCAAAAATGACTCAAAATTCCTCAAAATTAGCCCAAAATTCGTCACAATCTGCCAAAATGGCCATGTTTTCCAGGGGGAGGGGAATCTTCCAAAAAATTTCAAAATATCAGAAAAATAGACATTTCTCCATTTCGAGGAGGGAAAACCCGCAAAGTACATACACACACTGGCATTGCAATGAACACACAGTACACAAACTCGAAACACACACAGTACATGGGATGGACTCACAGTAGACACACACAGGACATGCAATAACACACCAAACACACAATGAACATGTAATAGAAACATTGATCATGAAGTCGCGAAAGCTCAGGCTTAACAAAACCAGATTTCCTGAAATAAAAACAATCCTTTTTAATGTCTTTTTTTTTAATTTTATACAAACGCAGGTAAAACAAGTCATTATTGTATGTAGCCAGCTTCTTTCAGATCTTTGACTATGAATGCTACGGTACTTTTTTGATGTGCGAATAGTTTCCTGCATAAAGCAAAGCATGTACAAGTCTTAACCTGTCGACCAACATGTTAGGATCTTCCCATGATGCGTAATCAATCTCTTCCGCTGCCATCTTCTTTGGATGTTTATTATAAATATTTTTAATATCAATATTGATATATCGTGGGAGGAGTACTTTGTGTGCATCATAATGGAACACTGTAATTATAACACACCACCCTCCACCTCACTACACCACGCGGCAGCATGCCGAGCCTTGGATGCAATATACTACCCCTCCTCGCCGAGCGCCGAGCAGTCATGAGCCGGAGCAAACACACTCGAACCCGAGCAGCCGAGCGTAGCCGAGCAGACTCTGCTCCACACCTGGCAAACAAAAACAGAACGCTCCAGCCACAACACACAACCACAGTGGCCGGCGAACCGGGATGATGCATTGCAGCCTAGATATGAGGGTGGAGATGGAATCTGCCTGCGACCTGTGACAAGAACCATGTGCAATAGACACCACAGATATCACACAACCCAACTATACTGTGCTTGCGCGACAACATGGTTCAAGCCTAGCTGGGAAATAATCACAGCAGCAATGCGGCCAAACATTACACGGCGTGCCATTGCATGGGATATCGAAGCAGTGAGATGGTAGATTCCAAAAACTGCTGCAATTTTAAGCATCGAGTGTGCACAGAGGTGTGGGAATTCCTCGCATTCAACGATGGACTTTTCATGTGTGAAGTATCTATGTGAGGACCTTACTAACAAACTGTATCACATCCATTAAAGTCTGCATACGCGTCTGGAGGGCCAATAGTTTGACCAGAGTTTGCCGGGCTAGCCTACGTGTACGCGGGTCTATTTACACTGGTATGTAATATAAATGTGATATGTATGTATAGGTATTAAGTATGTAAGATAAGTGTATGCACATACCCTGATGAACATGTATTCTTGGTGTATATAAATGCAGGGCCAACCAGACCTGACAGAGCTCCTCTCCCCAGTTCATTCTGAGGTAATAAACCTGAATTGGTATATTTGAGTTGCTACTTTCTTCTACCTTCCTTCACCCTCTTTCTCTCTCCCACCCCCTTTCCCCCTCCCCTGGAGCGGCTTCCGGGAGCTCGCTCTGGGATCCTCCCTATCTCCTGGAGCGGCCTTCGGGAGCGTGCTCTAGGATCCTCCCTATCCCCTGGAGCGGCCTCCGGGAGCACTCTCTAGGAACCTCCCTCCCCCCTGGAGCGGCCTTCGGGAGCTCGCTCTAGGATCCTCCTGCCCATGACCCCCTCTCTTGTGCTGCTCCTTTAATGCCGAGCAAGAGGGCTGGTGATCGACCCAGAGACCCACGGCCACAGCCCATCTCGGCCAGGTGCGTCGCATGGCTGCAGGAGATCTTCGACAGCGACACTTAGGCGTGTAGTACCCAGGGGGTTTTTTTACCCCCACCTGAGACTCACCACTGCCTTGTCCCGCAACCAGGGATAAGACAATTTGGCGCCCAATGTGGGGCACATTAGTCTAGAAAGACTGAAGGACCCATCACCTGCTACCAGAGCCATCTACTTCCAGAAGTGTAGTAAAGACCTGGTGGTGCCCAACCCAGCTGAAAGATGTCTTCTGGATCCTGTGCAGCACCTCGCTGCAGTGCACCAGATGGACCAAGTATTCCTTGTGTATGCTGCAATGCCTTGGTTTCATGGAACAAGTCATTGAACAGGCATATGCCAACCCTGCAGACAACTTCTGGTGGAGAAGAAGCCAACATTTCCAGCTCCCCGGCGCTGCTTTGTGTCGATCTGCCCTGGGACAGCCCTAGTTCTCTTCACCTGCCAGGCCTGCCATCGCGACTACCATCTCGCCTGTCTAGGCTGGGAGGATACACCACTGAACCTTGCTGGGATGTAATTTACCTGCACCCAGTGTAGAGTTAATCCCACTGCACCTTCAAGTACAAGATCTGCATGTGCACCTCAGCCCTTTAGAGGTCAGGATTATGAGGACCCTGTGTAATCCGTCCACCAATTGTCGCAAGCCCTACGGGCATATGCAATCCACCCCACCAAATGGATGGACCGGATAGGTCTATCACTACTTGGGGAAGCCTCTAGATGGTGGAATAACCATGAAGGGCTGTATGACACCTGGGAAGAGTTCACAGGGGGCTTCCTGAACCATTTTGAAAACCAGCCAAGACTGGCAAAACTTGCTGCCCAATTATATGGTACCAAGCAAAAGGAAGGAGAGGATGTCGAAAGTTGAAAGTTTCTTACTACAGAAAATGAAACTTTATGAGAGGCTACACCCAGGGAGAGACCCAAATGAATTTCTCCCAACCTTGTTGGAGTTAGAGCGGCCCAACCTATGGCCATTTCTGCGGCATCCACCTCCCGAGAATTTATCCGAACTTATGGTTCGAGCCAATGCCATGCAGCGAGACTGTCTCGAAACTAGGGGCACTGTAACAAGTAAACCTTGGTCACCACCAACCCCGGTACAAGAATATGCTACCCCCAAGAAAAGATTGCCGAAGTGTTGGCACTGTCCTGAACAACACTTTCACCAAGACTGCCCAGTGCTCCGCTGCAAACAGTCTGAAAGGAACAGCCTCAACACAGTAGGCCCCTGGGGGGAAAAAGTGGTGCCAACGAGCCCTACCCCTACACCGAAGGTAGAAGACCTCAACACCCAAGCTCGGCTCGAAAGTAGACCGACCCCGAGCATTGTGTGCATACAGCACCACTCACAACAAGAACTGCCAAGAGTCAAGGTACAACTGGACTCACAAACCATTCAGGCACTTATCGACTCGGCCACCACCACTAATTAAGGGCGAGAGAGTGTTGTGCAAATAACAGGGGCCCCTATTAAGTCCCAACCCCAAATGGCCCATCTTGCCACCCAGGGATCCACCATGACCTTACTGGGCAATGCTGTGGTGCCATGCTGCATAGCCTATGTGGAGATGGAGATCATATGACTAGTCGCAAAGGACCTTCAAGAAGAACTCGTGCTGGGCCAAGATTTGCTCACGCAGCAGCAGGCGACATTCGACTTCGAAGATAAAACTATACACTTCGGACGAACGTCCTGCCAGACTCTTAACTGGGTCACCAAAGTAATGTGTGACCCGAATGCCCCTAATCAAAGTGGTGTTAACCCCAATCCTGGAATCTGCACGGAACAACAAAGAGACCACCCGTTTGTTGTGTTGGCGCAAGGGGACCAGCGACCCCAAGATACTCCTTCCCCCTGCTCTGCCACAACCAAGCTGAGCCAAAATAACTCTGGCAGTGGTTTTCAGTGGTGCCGGAAAGGAGTAACCCCGAAGGGTAAATCGACCATGAAGTCGTGGAGACAGCCGCTGAGCGGTGCCTTCATAAAGGCAAGATGCAACCGGAATAAAAAATCCTTTCCAGACCGAGGAATATGGATTCCCCAGAACAGGATTCACCTGCAGCCATGGAGACAGAAAAAAGATCTGTCCAAAACCCCCGAACCCTAAGGAACCTACTAGCCCCTCTCCACCAGGGCATGGCCGTGCCCTAGTCCGGACCGGCACTGTACCGACTGACCTAAGGTCCAGTGCAGTGGCCTATGTAGAGGGGCCAGCCCTGGTACTGAAGACCAGTATGCTGACCCCAGGCAAGTGCAACAAAAAAAATTATATATAAATAACCAGCCATGGCCAAAGAAGGGGGGGGGGCGAATTGTCACATCCACCAATATGGCCTTAGCCGACACTCCAAGCCGACGACTAATTCCCCCCTCCCTACTTTGTTGCCTACCCCAACATGGCAGCATCCCGGAGCAACCATCAACGACATTACCATCTGATACTCTATGCAAACATTGCATAGCAAGTAGGATGGTAGTACTCCCTTTGTTCATAAATGGCAGGTCACGAAGAATGGGTATTAAGTGAAATCATACAAATGTCATGGGACATCCATACCCATGATAGACATAATAAATGTAGTAATAATGTGTAATATTATTGTTGATGTAAATGTGATATGTATATATAGGTATTAAGTATGTAGGATAAGTGTATGCACATACCCTGATGAACATGTATTCTTAGTGTATACAAATGCAGGGCCAACCAGACCTTAAAGAGCTCCTCTCCCCAGTTCATCCTGGGGTGATAAACCTGAATTGGTATATTTGAGTTGCTACTTTCTTCTACCTTCCTTCCTTCACTCTCTCTCTCTCTCTCCCGCTCCCCTTTTCCCTATCCCCTGGAGCGGCCTCCGGGAGCTCGCTCTAGGATCCTCCCTATCCCCTGGAGCGGCCTCCGGGAGCACGCTCTAGGATCCTCCCTATCCCCTGGAGCGGCCTCCGGGAGCACGCTCTAGGATCCTCCCTATCCCCTGGAGCGGCCTCCAGGAGTGTGCTCTAGGATCCTCCCTATCCCCTGGAGCGGCCTCTGGGAGCACGCTCTAGGATCCTCCCTATCCCCTGGAGCGGCCTCCGGGAGCTCGCTCTAGGATCCTCCCTATCCCCTGGAGCGGCCTCCGGGAGTGTGCTCTAGGATCCTCCCTATCCCCTGGAGCGGCCTCCGGGAGCACGCTCTAGGATCCTCCCTATCCCCTGGAGCGGCCTCCTGGAGTGTGCTCTAGGATCCTCCCTATCCCCTGGAGCGGCTTCTGGGAGCACGCTCTAGGATCCTCCCTATCCCCTGGAGCGGCCTCCGGGAGCACGCTCTATGATACTCCCTATCCCCTGGAGCGGCCTCCGGGAGTGTGCTCTAGGAACCTCCCTATCCCCTGGAGCGGCCTTCGGGAGCACGCTCTAGGAACCTCCCTTCCCCCCCCCCCCCCCGGAGCGGCCTTCGGGAGCTCGCTCTAGGATCCTCCTGCCCACGACCCCTTCTCTTGTGCTGCTCCTTACATGCCGAGCAAGAGGGCTGGTGATCGACCCAGAGACCCACGGCCACAGCCCGTCTCGGCCAGGTGTGTCGCACAGCTGCAGGAGATCTTCGACAGCGACACTTAGGCGTGTAGCACCCAGGGTTTTTTTTTGCCCCCACCTGAGACTCACCGCTGCCTTGTCCCGCAAACAGGGTTGAGACAGTCTTCCACATCCATTGTACTTGTTCTTTAATCGATATGTAAATAAATGGGTCTTGTTAGCACTTGAAAATATAACCACCAGTCACACCACAACACTACACTTGACGTCGTTCGACCGAAGGCCACCCTAAAGCCCGACCTGCAACCGCCAGTATCCGACCCCGCTAACGGAACGCACCCCTATCCATGGCCCACCCGAGTCAGGCGAGCACCGGAACAAAAGGTATAATTAAATACCATGCCCCAATCAAACAGACACCGTGGTTCCTGTACATTATAAATGAAACAATTAATGACAACATCACTTTTCATTTTAAAAAAAAAACTGTACAAGGGAAGTGCGACGTAGGAGTGCCCGGGTCACTCACGGGTGGATTTTTATTAATACATTTGTGAGTGTTCCCCTTGCGGTCTTCGGCCTAAGTTAAATAAAGTAGTGTGTGACTTAATTATAACCGCCCAATTTTTGTGTATCATTCGCCACTGGAGCAGTCAACAAGTGACAAACAGTCTCGTGTGAGTCACATTATTTAAACATAATTAATGTAAACTTGTTAAATCCAATCCTAAAACATATCTGTGTATTAGATTATTTTTTATTATTTAATGTGTGAATTTAGAGCCACATTTAATCTCTTGTTAATTGAATAATTTACGAATAAGGGAACTTTAGAAACCTTGGCACGAGAGGACGCTGAGCCCTCCCCTCGCCCCAGGGTCAGACGCCAGTACCGAGCGACTCGCGGACCGGGACGGATGTGCGTCCCACAGAGAGCCTTCAACCATTGTCTTCACCGATTTCATTCCTGGTAATTAGGTATAGTTACTCTCCAAACCCTTAACTCCCCGTGTGTGCCCGGTCCTTTTACGGTGTAGGGCCTATCCCAGCCGCTTAAACGTAAACTCCCCGCACGAGGCATTACGCGGGGCAGTGCAGCATACAGCGCAGGCCAACTCCCTCCATCACAGATGTTTGGTTAATCGCCGAAGTGCACAGGCACCGGCCACAGCGACTTAAAGACTCTTAACAAATTTCATAGCGAGCCGCAGTCCACACAGGTGGCCCGGCCGTCGCCGTTCGCAATTTAGGGGATTGGCCGACTCCAATCGAACTCCTCCCCTCAACCTCGACTGGCGTGAGGATTTAATATTAGTGACGGCACGTCAGAATGCCCAGTGTCAACATAGTGTACTTTGTGTAGGGAAAAATAGTAATGTCCGTCAAGTGGGCCCGGTCATATTTCGTCGGGAATAATTTTTTTTCAAAATTCGTTAGTGCTACGTTAGTGCTGGTAAGTGCCGAAATTTGGTCGTTAGTGCTCCAAAATTGCAACTTTTATGGCCGATTTAGTGATCCGGGCTGGCTTGACGTCAAGCTGGCCCGGAAACAAAAGAAAAAGGACAATATGGAAAATTCAATGAATGCATTCGTTAGTGATACGTTAGTGCTGGTTAGTGCCAAAATGTGGTCGTTGATGCTCCAAAATTGCAACTTTTATGGCCGATTTAGTGATCCGGGCTGGCTTGACGTCAAGCTGGCCCGGAAACATAGGAAAAAGCACAATATGAAAAATTCAATAAATGCATTCGTTAGTGCTACGTTAGTGCTGGTTAGTGCAAAAATTTGGTGGTTAGTGCTCCAAAATTGCGACTTTTATGGCCGATTTAGTGATCCGGGCTGGCTTGACGTCAAGCTGGCCCGGAAACATAGGAAAAGCACAATACGGATAATTCAATAAATGCATTCGTTAGTGCTACGTTAGTGCTGGTTAGTGCCGAAATGTGGTCGTTAATGCTCCAAAATTGCAACTTTTATGGCCGATTTAGTGATCCGGGCTGGCTTGACGTCAAGCTGGCCCGGAAACATAGGAAAAAGCACAATATGAAAAATTCAATAAATGCATTCGTTAGTGCTACGTTAGTGCTGGTTAGTGCAAAAATTTGGTGGTTAATGCTCCAAAATTGCGACTTTTATGGCCGATTTAGTGATCCGGGCTGGCTTGACGTCAAGCTAGCCCGGAAACATAGGAAAAAGCACAATACGGAAAATTCAATGAATGCATTCGTTAGTGCTACGTTAGTGCTGGTTAGTGCAAAAATTTGGTCGTTAGTGCTCCAAAATTTCAACTTTTATGGCCGATTTAGTGATCCGGGCTGGCTTGACATCAAGCTGGCCTGGAAACATAGGAAAAATCACAATATGAAAAATTCAATAATTGCTTTCGTTAGTGCTACGTTAGTGCTGGTTAGTCAATTTGGTGGTTAGTGCTCCAAAATTACGACTTTTATGGCCGATTTAGTGATCCGGGCTGGCTTGACGTCAAGGAAAAAGCACAATACGTAAACTTCAATGAATGCATTCGTTAGTGCTACGTTAGTGCTGGTTACTGCCGTTAATGGTAGTTAGTGTTCCAAAATTGCAACTTTTATGGCCGATTATGTTGTAATAAAAATGCGACCCAAAACTATCTAATATAATTACTGTAAATGAAAGAAAATATTGATTAGGGGCAACTGTTGTAACTTTGTATATTTATTTAAAGGTAATATATCAGTGTTGCCAGCTATAAGTACTTACCTTGTGTCAAAACTCCCTTGGATTCTTTTAAATAAAATTTTACGTGTATTAATTCAAACGTTTAACCGACTGTCGGACTCATACAGTCATTATATACATCCCAAACCATTAGTCGCAGAAGTTAGGAAATTAAGTTTTAACCATTCATTACTAGGTATTAAAATATAATATTAAGATTTTATGTTCGTAATTTACACGTTATAAATTTCTTTTTGAGCAAAAACATATGTATATACATACATATTCTTTTATACATAGAACAGCTTAGTTAAGGGAACGAAAATAAAAATAAATTCTATTTAAAATAAAAGAAATTGTCCAACATCAGGTCACAGAATTAACTTTAATATTTTTTTATTTTTTTATATCTATACACTATACTACTTCACAGAGGACACCACAGTTTCGATATCATAATTACAAATGTTGTTATTAAAATACAATTGTGTTATATAACTTCACATAAATACATTTGGTGTTTTAAGAGTATTGGGGTCCTAGAATTTTTAATAAACATCAGCACTTTCGGGAACGTTTTTTGACAGCAAAATGGCACACAGTGATATAATTTTCGAAAAATTTCAAGTATTCCCATATTTCCCTAGAAATATTCCTAATGTCCTTTTTTTAAAATAAGAGTCACAAAGCAATTACGTATCCTATTTTTTTTAATCCTGAAAAGCCACAGAAAAAGGCCAAAAAGAAGCCACAACTTCACGATAAAAACGCTCAGACGCAAAAAAAATCATCTGTTACCAGTATGCTTACACAGTTACGCCCTTTTGTTATTATTTCGCTTTATAATCATACCTATGATTAATTTTGTAACCAAAGGTCTTACGTCCTCCAAAATACACATTTATTGGCTGAACAAAATAAATATATGTGCAAATCATCCATTTTATAACAACATGCTTCATTTCGTAACTGAACGACTTACGCCCTTCAAATTTCCTACGCAGATGTCCATTACAAATACACCTACACAAAAATCGTCCATTTTAACACAAGTTGCTCTAAAAGCATACCCTATCCTAATTTCGTAACCAAAACATTTATGCCCTTTAAAAAATTAATATGCAAGGCCCAGTTACACATACACTCATGCATTAATAAACCATTTTTACACAACATGCTCTATAATCGTACACATGCATAATTTCTTAACCAAAACACTGAAGCCCTTCAAATTTAATACGCAGATGTTAATTACAAAAATGCTTACATATTTGTTTCTAAATACTTGTAAAGTTAAATAATAACCAAATAACTGATGGATAGATGGCTTTGAAGTTTAAAAAGCATGTGTTAATACAGATTGAATGAATTTATGGCTAATTTTTTAATTGTATCTTTTTGTGGATTTTCATGATGATTAAGTGATATTTAGATATATTTTTTAAAGGGTAATTAGGGAAATTTTTAGGAATATATGGAATAATCGTAAAACAGTACATAAAATTATGCAAAATTTCGGATATTTATAGGCATATATCATTAATAGATGTGCGAAATTCATTAATATTTGCTCACGATTAGTCTAATGTATGATGCGGATATGTATAATTTAGTGGCCATTTCTGCAATTCCAACACGACCACCAGCTGATTTCAATAATCCTCAGTCTCATGTTGCTCCGGAACATACTTTTCCTATTTGCTTAATTAAAATTTAAATAAAATCTTAACAACACTGCACAAATTTGGAAAGTCAACAATGTCTCACCACAGTTCATTCTACAAAATATAATTTATCCCATCTTCTCTATCGCCAGTAATTATACCTACATGTCACATATATGGGAAACAAGCCGTTACTCATTTTGTGACAAAAATTGATTCGATATATAAAATAAAATGAACGTACACAAATACATTTTATATATCCATTTTTAATTCAAAATATTTATTTATATGTATATACTTTAAATTACAAAAGTTGACATAAAGTAAAGTATATTAGGGCTACTGTTCTGAGAAAATATTAATTTTATTGCAGAAACATAGTAGATGAACATGGAACACAACAAGCCCGTGATTAAGTACCTCGATATCGCCTGAATATAATTTACAAATTTGGAGTTAGTCTGTGTGAAAGAACAATTCATAAAATGTTTCGACATATTTAAATGGCGTACACAGAATGTTCCAAGAGCGGTATGTCTAATCCTACATGATATTCTCAAAATGACATGAAGATAAAATCTTAAAATCACACACACACACACACACATATATATATATATATATATATATATATATATACACTTAGTAAAGCTTCTATTTCTAGGTAACCTTACTTATAACCCAATAGTGCCGAAATTTGGTCGTTAGTGCTCCAAAATTGCAACATGATTTCTACCCGTTAGAGATTGCAACCACCGAGTAATCTTTGGGAGCGGTCTTACCAGAGGCCGAACAACAGCTGCCTGGGAAGATGTTCAGAAAGCGCGAGGCAGATCACAAAGGCACTGCCAGTTTGAGACACATCAATCTGGAAGAGTCGGCTTCTACAGAAGTATCCAGACAGCAGATAGCGCCGGAGAAACTTTTCGAGGGGAGGCGCGGGGTGCATGTCGGTGACACTCAGCAGGTGCAGGGTATCAGCGCCGAGGTAGGTTGGATGAAGAGCAGGGGGAAGGCGGTTCGCTGGCTGTGATATGTGGAGACGCGCGGTCACGCCGCGCTACTGCAGACATGTATGTATATGGTTTCAAGTTTGAAAACCGAGAAACCGAGATTCTTTTAGTTCATTTTTTTCATCATCTTAGAGAGAGAGAGAGAGAGAGAGAGAGAGAGAGAGTGAGAGTGAGAGAGAGAGTGAGAGAGAGAGTGAGAGAGTGAGAGAGAGAGTGAGAGAGTGAGAGAGTGAGAGAGAGAGTGAGAACCTGTATTTTTGAATGTTTTAATGTTCCAGCATTATCTTCTAGAAACTTTACCTTTTTGGAGATAATTTTTCGGATACATTGCCCTTCTTTGAAAATACCGCAATAATATTTTTTTTTCCCTGGACAGATGTATCTTTGCTTTGAAGGCGGTCGGGGAAACATTTTATGCCATGTTGTAAAAGCGGTGCGTGCCGTTTTCAGCCGGTCAACAGGAAACGGGAAGGATCATAAGCGATTTTATGACCATCTTGCCCATCCTGCAGTCCTGCGTGAAGAGGTTTGGCGTCAGTAGTATATTTGAAGCAGTGACTGGTGAACGTATTAGCACTCCAGAAGAATTTTTCGACGAAAGTACATCAGTGAACATGTAACTTCTGCAAGGTAAGTGGATTTTATTTTACCTATATATTAGTGCATACAGCATAATTTTACATTGCCGTACAAATTGTTTTACGCATACCGGTAATTTATTTGTAGTATAATGAAAATAATAAACACCTGGGAGAAGAAGGATGTTGGTTTTAAGGAAACAATTGCGGTATGATTTTCGCTGGGCAGACAATCTTTTGAATGCCCCCAAAACTAGAAATCATTTTCGCGTAAGTTACACTTATTAGTATTTTCTTTGACGAAATAAATGGAATGTATATTCACACTATATGGAGAAATTACGTGTAAATAGACTTAGATTATGCAAGTAAATATAATCGAAAAAAATACAAAATGAAAGCAACATTTATTGTAATAAATAAATTATTTTTATCGTAATACGACTCACTTCACGTTTTTTAGGCGTTACCCTTGAATGGATAGGATAACACTGTACGGTATACATTTGTACTTCTGTGTGTTTATTTTTTGTTGTAGACCTCACTTTGAACTATTAAAACTTACATTGTAAATTTAAAATAAAATTTTATCGTCAAGGTTTTTCAAAAATTACCTTAACCCACATTAAATTAACATGACGTAAGGAGTATGCTGTACTAAATTCGTATTCATACAGTTATGAAAACGTATTACTAAGTAACTTAACAAGAGTCCTACATTACGCTTAAACGTTTCTTCCATTTCATTTCATGAAATTGTTTTCTAATTATGCGATAACCTTATAGATTTTTTAATATAAACTGTTTGTTATTATACTGTATAAGTTAACAGATAAATTATTATTTATTTACCAAATCCGTAAATAACAAATTACCGCGTATTCTTCCACTACCTGCAAATGAGTTATTTTAAATTTAAAGTAGAGTATGATAAAGATAGTTCTTTAATGTTAAAAATATGTAGTCCAATGCATTTGTTGCATTGACTATTTTAGACTTGTATTCTTTATATTTGTAGTCATACTTATTTATACAAATATCACGTATCAAGAAAAATGAACAAACAAATAAGGTACTCCGTATGGCCAGGA
Organism: Bacillus rossius redtenbacheri; assembly: GCF_032445375.1. Lineage (NCBI taxonomy): Eukaryota > Metazoa > Arthropoda > Insecta > Phasmatodea > Bacillidae > Bacillus > Bacillus rossius. The sequence continues at coordinate 45,991,152 of NC_086339.1, read as the reverse complement.
TCTTTATCAGTCATACAGTGCAGTTACGGCGACTAATTTTTAGGAAGAGTCACTACAGAAAGTAGTTTATATATGCCTATAAATGCTTTGTTTCTCTATGATCAGCATAAACAACTAACTGTTTTATAACAAAATAAGTGTTTATTTATTATTATGTAACGACGTGTTTATTCGTGATTTCAATATCGGTATTTCATATCACGAGTCATTGTTTTGTCTTAAACAAATAAAATACACTCTTGAAAGTGTTTTTACATCCGTAAATTACTTTCACTGAATATATTTTCACTACTGTGAGCCAGCAAATTAAATTTATTTGTTTATGTGAGACAAAATAAGTAATGAATCCCGTATTAAAATAATTACATAAGTTATTCGTAGTATAATTTGTCTTGGATTAGAACATCGGACTTACAGATTTATGTGCCAAGTCGCTAAATTTAAAACCCGAAATAATATTTCGAAACATACAAATTATTTCAGATAGCAGGACACTTCCGCGAAAATCCTTAAATACATGATTAAAAATTATTAAAAATGCTAGAACAGTGTATTATTCTCAACATACAGACACCGGGCAGATATACTACATAACTATTTGATTGTGTAACTAATGAATAGTGATTGTTTGACTGCGAATGGAAGTTGAAATTAAGGTCACACGCCCAAACACCTTTGCATGTAACTTAGTTACGGGTGTAAAATTAGTAACTAATGAATTTTTGTAATTAGTATATTAAATATTGTGTTTACACAGAGTAGTGAGCTTTTCACATGTTCCTTGCAGTTTTGGAATCTAATATTAACAATTTGCGTTACAAAGCGATACTAAGATAGACGGCATACAAGTACACACAATTTTCATGAATGTCACTGAAGCTTCGCTCGCCCGGCACTCGACCTACTGTTGTAGGAACCAATAGTAAACATACATCACTATCGTTGCTTCAATCAGTGTGACCGAGTGGAATACTAGAACAAGTTGTACATGTCATGGCCGTCAATAAACTAATTACCAGTGGTCAAGTATCTATGGGATTTTGAAGTCTAGCTTGAAACAATAAAATATCGCAAAATTATAGGGTATCTTAATATAATTATCGTTACCTAATTAATGGGCTGTAGAAAATAATTAATTAAATTAATATTTTACTGCCAGTTTTGCAAATTGAATCAGGTTGTGTTTCACTTGGTAACGAAATAATACCACTTTCAATGAAGTATATTCTTAGAACAAATATACCTTAAGGGGTGCCTCCCATTTCAGGTCAAGATTTTATATTTACATTAATAACAGATAAACTTGTAGACTTTTTCAATTGTTTAACTTTCACTAAATGAAAAATATATACAGCCCATACTTTTTGCATAATTAGCTGCCGAAGTTACATTTTTAACGTTTTTGGTTGTACAAATAAGGATAATTTAATTTCTTGCAGAATTGAAACTTTTTAGGTTTAACTGCAATGCCACTGGCTACTTCAAAAAATGGTTTGAATTTCCTTCAGAAAATATTAATTTATTTTACCTGGCATTTCAAAATTCTCAAATTTGTTACGATTTTGACAGCCAAGAAACATAAATGAGTTTTTGTGATGGAAATGCAAACCACATCATGAATTAGCCAGTGGTATTGCAGTTAAACCTAAAAAGTTTCAGTTCTGCAATAAATAAAATTCTCCTTATTTGTACAACTCAAAAACGTTAAAAATGTAACTTTGACAGCTAATTGCCTATGCAAAAAGTATGCGCTGTATGTATATTTTATTTCGTGAAAGTTAAACAATTGAACAAGTCTAACAGTTTATCAGTGATTAATATAAATATAAAATCATCACCTGAAATGGGAGGCACCCCCTTACAGATTTACAGACAAACGTATACCTATGTGGATTTTCTTTCATCAAAGCCACACTTGAAATTTTCTGATAATAATGATTTTTATTTTTTCTAAGAAATAAAAATGTTCGGCGTTATAAATTTGGTTTTTAATAATTTTTTTGAATGCAAACCGTTTCAAGAGGTTAAATTAATTAAAAATAACGTGTACATGATACATGTTACTTTTAGTTAGTCGACCTAACGTTAGTGATTAAACATTTACATTTTTTCACACTGATCATGTTTATTTTAGATAAAGAAGATTCTGATGCAACGTGATATATAATTAAAAATTTATATACCTACTAGCTTTAGTACCCGGCGTTGCCCGGGCTGAACACAGGGTGAAGGGGACCTTTTAGAAATCAGATGTAGACAGTAATTATTGTCTTCTTAATTTGAATGTCAAGTGTGCAAAATAATTTATATCACTTTCAGATCCCGACAGACGTTGTTCTGCCAGTGTATAGTTATTTACCTGTGTATATCTAAAAAAAAATTGGTGGTCTGTATGTAGTCTAGACTCTATAAATCACTATAGAAAAAAGCTTAAAAATAAGAGATTAATAATATTAAAAAGATTCCATTATCTAGCTAATACTCGGCATGCATTTCAATGCCTCATTCAGTTTTGTTTTTTTAATATGTTTGAAGCAGTTACACATATAAAAATCATCTAAATATATATTTATCTCTATCTACATCTATATATTTATATATGTATCTCTCTATCTCTATTTATCTCTTTATATCTACATAGATACATATATAACTCCCACTATCTCTATCTCTTCTATATATAAATCTCTATATAGCTCTATACATCTATATATCTCTTTATCAAACCCATTTAATTCTCTATACCTCGCTCTATCTCAACTTATATCACTGTCTCTCTCTATCTCACTCTATATATCACTCTATCTCAGCTTCTCTTTTATATTTAAATAAATTGTGTCATGCGTGCGCACTTATACATCAAAAACAGAAGACGTGCCGCTATATAATATGAAATAAACACATTTTTTGAAAAGATTTGTGCTCCAACTATTGCAAAATAGTAATACCGTCTCGAAACCTTCACGGGCATGCGCATAACCACTCACCAAAATTTCATCGCAATCGGATGAATGGTATAGGAACGCATACTGCACAAACAAACGAAAATTAAAGACATGACAAACGCATCAAACGATGGTGCGTTTGAAATTCAAGGCAAATAACTCTATCTATTGACGAAGTTAAGAACAAAACTGTTATTGGCGCCTTTATTTTGCTAGCCGCTGCGAGCTCCACTAAGCGGGCTGGTCTCACCAAGGAGAAAAAAACTGGGTGCGTGTACTTAAATACGCGCGTGAGAAGTTATATTTCTTTGGCATCATTAAAAAATAGTTTTTAATTGCATGCAAAAATAGTGCGTGGAGTCCCTCCGCGCGGAAGAAGTGAAACTTCATAATGTGGAAATGAAAATAGGAAGGGGTAGAAATTGATTTTTAGTGAAATTATATTGTATCAAATCAAACTAAAATAAATCATGAAATCATTCTACGATAAAAGCTGTTTATTTAACTAAGCGGACGGGTTCGCCCCAAGGAGAAAATTGACGAAAATTGGCGAGACCTCGTGGACATAGAGAAATGACACACACTCACTATTTATGTGTCTATGAAACATGATTTTTTTTCTGCAATATAAATTGTAATATACAAAAAGGGTATTGAAAATTGAAACAAATATGGCGATACCACAAACTGTCAGGATCTTTATTTTTTTCTTACTCTCTACTTAGTTCCTTACAATAGCACGTTCGAGTTGCACGCATTCACTCTCGCTCTCTCTCTTTCTATTACCCCTCCCCAGGAGCGTTAAACGTTTAACGTAACCTTGTTGGAAGTCGCAATAGAAGTATAACTTCAAAAATATGAATTTGCCAGACCTTACTATGTATATGATCGTGTGGCAGACATAGATAAATGACACTCACTCACTATTTGTATGTCTATGACCTATGATTTTTTCTGTTATAAAATGAAATTATCACTTTTTCACTCCTTTAGGGATGGAATTTCATGTTAATATGTGGTCTATGTGTTAATCCAGGTAATGAGCTCACTGTATGCGGGGAAGGTTGATCAAGTGTAATTGGTAAGCTATCGATCGGAGTTGAAAAATATAAAATTCTATTAAAAATTAAGGGTTAGTGATATAAGGGTGAAAATTTAGGGTTGTATATATTTTTTAATGCCACATTATAAAAAAATAAAAATTTTGTCCAAAAAATGTTAGGGGTGGACAACCCTTATCACTTAGCGGAATGAAATATAGATAGTAGCCTATTCTCAGACCTACTGAATATGCATACAAAATTTCATAAAAATCGGTCAAGCCGTTTCGGAGGAGTATGGTAACTAACACTGTGACACGAGAATTTTATATAAGATACTAGCTGCAGTACCCGGCTTCGCCCGGGCTGAACACCGGGTGATATATTATCCGCGAGCTACAGCAAAATGGATAGCGATATGTCCAGTGTGGTGGACATTAAGAAAAGACACACAATTACTGTTTGTGTATCTGTAACCTATGATTTTCTGTTTACCCATGGCGATCGGTTGAAAGGTTTAGAAGTTGTTGCGCTACAGCGCCATCTAGCGGCGAGTTACAAAAAAAATGGATAGCATAAAAACCTTTTCCATCATAAAAACACTTCGCTGTGCCAACTTTCATGGCGATCAGTCAAACAGTGTAAGAGTTTATCGACGTCATACATGCCAACATCCAATCATATATATTCTTATATTTAGAAATTTTGGGGCTTTTAGTTTTGAGAAGGAGGGGGGGGGGGGTGTATGGAGGTTCAGGACCTCGAATGGTTTGGAACACTCCATCTCGAAAGAAATATTTGAAATTCCTGAAATTTTCTAAATTTAGGGGCTTTGTCCCCAGAAGGGGAGGGGTGATTTTGAGGACCCTGAATGGCAGGGAAACACAAAAATCGAAAAAGAATGATTTTTTAAATTTTTTAAATTTCGGGGTTTTGACCCCTTTATTCATTCTGGGGGGGGGGGGGGGTGATGTTGAGGACCCCGAATTGCTCATGAACACTCTAAATCGAAATAAAATAGATTTTTGAAATTTTGGGAGATATTTTTAATTATTGGGTCTTTGACTCCTTGTGGGGGGAGGGTAGTTTGAGGACCCCGAATGGCTCGGAAACACTCCAAATATTAAAAATGTATTCTTAAATTTAAGAAATTTTTCGTAATTTTGGGGTTTTGCATTCCCCCCCCCCCCCCCCCCTCAAAATTGGGTGGGAAGTCGACTTTGGGTGAAAGTTCCACCATCCCCCGTACACTTTAGTTCGTAATGACTTAATTTTAATACAATTTTCTCCAATTATTCGAAATTTTGTAGCTTTCACTTTTGGGAAAAGGGGGGGGGGGGGGGGGGGTGGTGAAGGTTCAGGACCTCGAATGGTTCGGAACACTCCATATCAAAAGAAATGATATTTGAAATTCCTGAAATTTTCGAGATTTTGGGGCTATGTCCCCAGATGGGGAAGGGTTAATTTTGAGGACCCTGAATGGCAGGGAAACACTAAAAATCAAAAGAGAATGATTTTTGAAATTTTCTACATTTAGGGTTTTGACCCCTGAGAGGGGGGGGGGATTTTGAGGACCCCGAATGGCTCGTAAACACCCCAAATCGAAAGAAAATAGATTTTCGAAATTTTGGGAAATTTTTTAATTATTGGGTCTTTGACTCCTTGTGGGGGGAGGGTAGTTTGAGGACCCCGAATGGCTCGGAAACACTCCAAATAGTAAAAAAGTATACGTATATATTAAATTTTTTTTTAAATTTTTCGAAATTTTGGGGTTTTGCATTCCCCCCCCCCCCTCCCCCAAAATTTTATGGAGAAGTAGATTTTGGGTAAAAGTTCCACCATCCCCCGGACACTTTAGTTCGTAATGACTTAATTTTAATACAATTTCATCCAATTTTTCGAACTTTTGCGGCTTTTAATTTTTTGAAGGGTGGGGGGGGGGGGGGGGGGGTGATATGGTTGTTCAGGACCTGGAATGTTTCGGAACACTCCATCTCGAAATAAAAGATATTTGAAATTCCTGAAATTGTCGAAATTTTGGGGCTTTTTTCCCAGAGGGGGGCGGGGGGTTCGAAGACCCTGAATGGCTAGAAAACACTTAAAATCGAAAGAGAAAGATTTTAAAAAAAAATTTAAACTTTCAAATTTTGGGGCTTTGACCATCTTGGGGGGGGGGGGGGGGGTGATGAGGACACCGAATGGCTCGGAAACACTCCAAATCGAAAGAGATATAAAGGAATATAAGAATGTAGGCATTTACTGTACTCCTATCTACCATAATAATAATATTGACAAATAGAAAAACTTATTACCTACCTATGAATAATTTTCTAAATAAATTAATAAATAACTCTATGTTTAAGAATTTACGTACATACATAATATAAAACTTCAAACTATACACACCAAAAAAAATATAAGTATATTTGTGAAACTATTTTTTATTAAGTCATAATGTTTAAAACATTTGTAAGATTTGTTTATATGTAAAACTGTGGTGGCCATATTCCGCTTATCCAAAGTAGTATAGAAATTAATAGAGATATCACTCCCTGTACACACCACAAATATTTGAATTAGGTAAAAAAAAAAAAAAAAAAAAAAAACATAGTCCAAAATAAAACAAAAAGTATAAATAACAACTAATTTGAAAAAAATATTTATACAACTGGAATGACAACGTTAACATCCACCTGAAATTTAATAGAAGTAGGTAGATAAGAATATATATATAAGAAATTAAATGAAATTAAAACATACATAAATAAAATTATCTCACACTCAACCGAACATATTCCAAAATGAAACAAAGTATAAATAATGACCAATTTGACAAAAAAAAAAATTGTACAACTCGAATAACATTGAAAACATACACGTGAAATTTAAAAGAATTATGAGTGCCCTAGGTAGGGAGAAAAAATATATATAGAAGAAATTAAATTAAACAAATGGGTGCGTGTACATAGGTACGCGCATGAGAAGTTATACTTCTTTGGCATCATTAAAAAATAGTTTTTAATTGCATGCAAAAATATTGCGTGGAGTCCCTCCGCGTGGAAGAAGTGAAACTTCGTAATATGGAAATGAAAATAGGAATGGGTAGAAATTGATTTTTAGTGAAATCATATTGTATCAAATCAAACTAAAAAAAATAAAGGAAATAAATTTGTAACGATTCATAGATTGATCTTCAGAGAGAGCGAGACACCTATTGAATGTCTGTAAAACTAACTTTTTTATGAGAGCAGATTTTCATGAAATAAATCATGAAACCATTCAACGATAAAAGCTGTTTATTTAAGTAAGCGGACGGGTTCGCCCCAAGGAGAAAATTGACGCGGCGAGACCTCGTGGACATAGAGAAATGACACACACTCACTATTTATGTGTCTATGAAACATTATTTTTTTCTGCAATTTAAATTGTAATATACATAAACGGTATTGAAAATTGAAACAAATATGGCGACACTACAAACTGTCAAGATCTTTATTTTTTTCTTACTCTCTACTTAGTTCCTTACAATAGCAAAACGTAACGCAATGGCTTGAAAGCTATTGCTCGGCATACATAGAGGAATGACACTAACAGTGTGTATATCTATGACACACATTACATAAAATTAAGATATAATTTTTTTAACCCGTTTAAAATTTATATTTTTAGACAAAATATAGCCTATGTCCATCCCCAGGATATAATCTATCTCCTTACCAAATTTCATTACGATCCGTTCAGCCGTTCAGTCGGGAAAAGGTAACAAACAGACAGACAGAGTTACTTTCGCATTTATAATATTAGTAAGGATAAGGATGTCCCACTAGCTGGGCGACAAGTAATAGTATACATATGTAACAATTTATATATACCCATTTAATCTGTCAAGGTGAATGACACATGTGTATCTCGACGAAAACGAGTACTGGCCTCACTAGATGGGTGACCAAGAAAAGTATGTAGTATGTAATGTAACACTGCTTACTACCTTTAATTTGCTAGTGTGAATGCAAGGCGATAATACACGTGTCATAAAAAAATACGATGTAATACATCATATACCAAAACACTCGTCTTTAATAAAAACATAAATAACTCTGCTTTACATGGACATACAAGTGGCTTAATCACAACTTCACATTAAACCGACATCAGCTAGGAAATTACCTTAATCAAACTGACGTCTACTGGGCTGTCCCCTGATTGAACTGGCGTGGTTATTATGCCCGGTGAACTCTCAAGAGGAGGTTCCTGGCCTAGTGGCGGGAGATATCAGTAGTTAGGAATGAAAAATTTGCCTTGTTTGGCTTCGCGATTTATCACACGACCACTCGTACATGGTGCTGCCGTGCGGTCGAGCCCAGGCTTTGTCGGAGCCGAAGCTAGGCGAATCATATTTATTACTTGACGGATAAATTTCCGGATGGAGTGCGAGGTTAGGCGAACGCTGAACTTAAAAACACTAGGTCCAGACAGAGGTAAAGACAAAAACGTTTATGTCATAGGTTCACAAAGACAAAGGGCACTGTTGCCAACGACGTTCATGTTACGTGACAGTGACCCGAGTCACTACTTGATCGCATGGGCAGATGGGCCCGTAGCTCGCCCTCGCAGAGACTACCGAGGCTGAATGCAGAGTCCCATGTTGGATAATGAAGTAAAGTTTGTTTATAATGGTTGCACGTTTAGCCCGCAGGCAACCCGGTGTGGGTGAAACGACTTTACTCACAGTTGATGGACGGACTTCTAACCCGAGGATAAGCACACGCACGCGGCCAGTCGACTACAAAATCTAAAAGGTACCTATCTGAAAACTATATAAAACTACAAACTTTAGGTAAAGCGGCGAACCTGGTAGAGTTATGCCGGGATCGGGGATAGAACACGGGTTAGATGAAAAGGATTAAAGTAAACTTACGCTATTGCAGCTATATGGTGATGGTGATGCTCAAACGGTGAGGGAGGACCCCGTACTGTCAGGGACGACCACCCCCTTCGGCCGTCTGGACGACTGGCAACAGCCCACAGCTGCCGGCCGCGTTCATGCGCGAAATGTGATAAGCACCGAACACAGCTTGGGCTGGGCCTTACGGCATAGGCGCACAGTGAATAAAGGTTTAAAATTTTAAATAAAATAAATCATTACAATTGAATGAGAAAAGGGATTCAACAAGTACACGGTTACAATTAAAACGTAAATAATTAGAGTCTAAAAGAAACCTCGGCGGGGTGGGTTGGCACTCCTGCTCCTCAGCGTTCGTAGCGCTGCACTAAAATGCCACAGGGCACAGACTCACACGATCACCTGAACTGCGATGTCGGCGTAGCATAACGGTCTGCCCGAGCCGAGGCGACACTTGGGTCGACGTCAAAACAAATATTCAAGGCTCAGAAATGGCTATACTGCAAATATCTATTCTTTAGTTGTAAGATCAGAAACTTGTCTTAAAGTATCTCGGGGTTCTGAAATTAGTAGTTCTTTATAGTAAAATAAAATGATCTTAATTTTGCTAGTAGAACACAAGTCTTTACACAATTACACAACACTCATCTGGGTTGTCGTAGTCCTGGTTCATACAGACATGATGCTAAAAATAAAATCCATTTCTGTTTCTCACAAAAAAAATAGTCCAAAATTAGGTAGTTAACGAAAAAATGACTGCAAAAATACACATAAAAACTTTCTCTCAGTAGCAATCGACGAATGTCGATCGTCAGGAAAACACAAAAATACACTGATCAAGCAAGATTAACATAGTCTTACCCGGGAGTTTGTACCATCGGCTATAATTCCTTTCAAAATACGACGAATAATTACCAATTTTACTTATTTAAATTCCCAGTACATAGTCTCACCTACAATTTCATAGTATTCAGATTGCCAAAGTTCGCGCAGATATTACACAAATTTCGGCATCGCCCAAGAACTATTACCAAATGCCTCACATTTTATAACCTTCTCTGGTTTGAAGTTTTGTTGGCTCACGCAACATCCCTATTAAAGGAAGTAAAACAATGTGTGTACCGGTGACGGACACAAAACCAAAAATAAAAATTTAAATAATATAGTGTCAATATTTGAAACTAAAAATAAATAAAATAACGTAATTAAGTGTGAAGAGTGATTTGTACGTAATTAAATATGAAAAGCAAAAATATGTAAACATAATAAATAATTAAATAGGCGTTAATCTGAATTGTCACAAGATCGACCTATTTTGATCTCGTTTATGCTGATATCGGAGAAGGAATAACTGGTTCAGACAATAATGTATGATGAAGAGTAAAAAGTTCTAATACTAAGTAACTATCAACTGGAATTTATGACAGCTTAATGTTGTTTCTGTATAAAGTGACTCAATTCTTTTATGATTAAATGTTAATATCATATCAATTTGAAAGCAAAGATTTTCATAAATCTCAGTGATACCAAACATTGTAACAAATATATCCGAAATACACATATGCGCCTCCCAAATACATACACCGATGTAACAAATGTAGTTAGCACTTTGCGCAAAATAAACAAACAAATGTCTCAACTTTAATGCCATTATGCCTGTCCTATTATAAATAAGTGTAACAGCTATTTATTTGTTTCGTTTTAGTTAAAATGGTCATATTTCTTAAAATAACGATATTATAATACTTTTCTACATTTTCTGTGTGTTTACCAATGATATCGAATACAATATTTATTGTCCACAAATAATTTAATCTAAATTATTCTTTTTTTGAAAAATACATTTTCTGAACATAGTTGCTCAACTAATTAATTGGGGATATATTCGTTTGAATTTTTGTAACAAAAATATTAGTCTTTCATTTTTTCGTAATCCTAACATAAACAATTCTGCAATTTTTTTGTAAATATTATTTGTTAATTCACAAAACCTATAATATACATCGGACTTTTTAAAATCCCTTTCGCAACTTTTCTTCAAAAATCCAAATTACTTAATGGTATATTATTTATTTTAATATTATTTCTTTGAAAATGGTCAAATATTGTTTTTTTTTGTCTTATTAAAATCAAAATTTAATTTATTTTGCATGTCTAAATCACTTTTTTTTGCTCTTCTAATATAGCATCCTTTTTTCTTGTTTATCCATTAGATTTTTTTTTTTGTAATTGCAGCAGATCCAACTTCTCATTAACCGACAACTGCTATCACTGCAAATAATATTGGCATAAATCCACCTGCCGTCTCTTTAAACATGATATTTCATCATGTTTAATTTTATATCAAAACAATTTTGATTGGAAGATATAGTTGTTTATATAAATAAACACTCTTTTTAAATGTAATTTTTATCGTATCTTTATTGTGTTGAAGTTTAAAAAAAATTAAAATTATTTATTAATAACTTTAGTGTTATTATAATTAAAAGTTTTGTTTTTTTCCCCCTAATTTTTTTTACAATAAGTACTCAAATTCTGGAGTTATACAAAAAAAACCATATACCAGTTTTTTAAAATTATGTTATGGAAACGAGTAGTGGGAAATGAAGTCTGGCTCAGACTTCAGGCTATGGATTGTGAGATGACCTCGAACTTTGACCTTTGACCTTGACCGCCATTTTGGTGTCGAATTTAACTGAAATTCCTGGAAATTTCCGAAACATTCAGAAAAAATCGGAAAAATTACAGATATCAAAAAAAAAAAATCCCTTTTCATGAGAAAATTTTCCCATTTCAATCCCCAAAAATTCTTATGGCTGAAAAATTCCCCAAAATGGCTTAAGTGATCCAACAAAAACCTTTTCAGCAAAAATTAATAAATAATCATGTTAATAAAATACAGTAGTTAAAAAAAATCTAAATAGTCAAATTAATTTTTAATAATATTAATTTGTAAAATTTTTTTTGTAATAAAATTTTTAATCTTTACTTTTTAATTTATAATTTTACAAACTAATTAATGCACATATTTTATGGCACAAAACTCTGACAATCCATTCCAAAGTAGATGTATCTCCACATATGTTTATGTAAGAGTAAATAATGTTGATATATATAATTTCATGTTTCAGGAAAGATGCCACGCATAGCAGCTGTACGTGACTCTGAGCTTCTGCAAGCTCTAGAAGCTCGAAGTAGTTCCATTGTCGTGAATGATGAAGTCTCAGCGCCATCCGCGAGAGTATGGCAGGAAGTTAGTGAGAGTCTTGACCAACGGATGACACCGAAAGCAGTGTACACAGCTGTGCTAGCAAACAGGTGTGGTATATTATCAAAACTGCGAGGAAATGAGAACTACAATTATCACAGCTGTGATGATGTTTGTGATATAGTGCAACCAGAGCCACCAACTACAGATCGAAACGAAAACTGCCAAAAGGAATATTTCATAGTATCTCTTCCAGAGGAGACATGGAATATTTTGAAGCCAAGAAACGTTTTTTACAAGAACAGGAATTCAAGAGGTGTTAAGCAGTACAATGTCCTACCAAAAGGTGTTTGGTCATACGAAATTTCTAAAATAGTTTGGGACAAAACTAGGAAACCTTGCTTGTGGGTGTTCAAGAGGGCGGCTGTTAGCCTTACAAAAGAAGATGTTATAAGCTGTATTGGTTACTGCAAGCAGTGTAATGCTGAGCTGCATGTAAATGCCACTTATCAAGATATTTCGGAAGGGACATGTAAATTACATGTGACAATTTCAGGGTTTGACTCGTCATTTAAACACACTAGAGGAATGAAGAGGAAAGTGTGCGGTAAACTTAGAGAACATGTTGCGGAAGAACTTAAGTACAAATCAGCATTTCTTTACAGAAATGAGAAGGCCGGGGAGTTGATGAAATATGGTGACAAAGAACCGGCTCATTTACCTAAGTTAAATGTTCTCAGGCAGATTAAACACGAGTGCAGTGTCAAGGGACAGATACACAGCAATCCAATAATCTCCCTCAGCAAAGCCAAATATATGCTGCCATATCAAGGCAGTATACACAACATTGGACTAGACCCTTTTTTTGTGTACTATGTCACTCCTCTGCAGTTATGCCTCTATAAACAGTACTGCTCAGCCGAGCATTCTAGTGCTGTTATTGATTCAACTGGAGGGTTATGTAATCCTCCAACATGCACTATGGTAAAGAAAAGTGCGCGCAAAAAGAAACCAGTATTCTTATATCAGATAGTGGCAGGAAGAATTTCCAGCAGTTCTAGTCAGTCAGAGCATGAAAGCCAATCGTTTCCTGTGTGCCAAATGCTTTCGCAGCAGCACACAGGAATGGCAGTGGAAGTTTGGTTGCGAGAGTGGGTACGACTAGGTGCACCTGTTCCTAAAGAAACTGTCACAGATTCGTCACTTGCTCTACTAAATGGAATTTCAAGAGCATGGAATGATTGCGAAAATGTCAAAATTTACTTGTTTAAATGCTACAAGGTTATTGATGGATTCGTAGACTCTCTTCCAAGAGTTTTCCAAAGACTTGATATAGCTCATTTTATGAAAATGATTTCTAAGAAAAAGTTTTGGGGAAAATGTGACAAAAGAGCAAAATGTTTATATATGTGTTGTTTTGGACAGCTGGCAAAATGTGAGAATATCAGTGAAGCGACCAACATTGTTTGTTTAATGGTTACTTTAGCAAGCAGCATGAATGATGGCTGGACAGAAAATGGGGAAATGTGTGCTGCGGAAAAAGCCAGGGAGAAACTTGCCGAGAAAGTCATTCAAAACAGCATGTTTGATGGCCATCAAGAAGTTGATGAACCTGAATCTAGTAACACTGAGAATGACACTTATTTCCAAAACATTCTAAATATGGCATCTGAAGTCTCTTGCAACTGGATCTCTGAAGCTCTAGAAATTTCCCAAAGGGAAAATTGTGTGGAAGGCAATAGACCTAACATATTTTATCTCCCTGATTTAGTGAAGTTTATGGCTGAAATATGTCCTTCTATACCTTTGTGGTCTGGAATAATGCGGTCATATTTTGGGTTCGGAAATCTGACAGCTTCGAGTGCTTGTGTGGAAAGTTATTTCAAGACATTAAAGAGAGGTATTTTGGGAAAGGAAAGTACCCCGATGCGAGTAGATTCGTTTGTTATGAAACATGTAAGCTCACTTGATGGAACCATTAAAATAGCTGCTGGAAATTTCGAAAGTACAAAAAACATGCCTCCAGAGACAGTATCATCAGAAAACAGGCATGAATCTAGCCAAATTTCAGGAGGCCTATGGCAACCATGGAATGAGGATATGCCCCAAAATAACCATCGCAGAAATGAGGAGTTTCCAAAACCATGTAACAAGCAGTGTTCTTTCAATGAAACTATCAGTCATGAAAAGAGAAATGATGGGGAAACCTTAAGTAATGGTACAGAAAACATATCATTTACTGCCAAGTGCCCAGCATGTGAGAATGGAGATAATCCAAGTGGAGCACACAAATGCTCGAAATGCCAAAAAGCTGTTCATGCATTGGTGGAATGTTCCCTGCCAGTTGGAGAAGAGGGTTATGGCCAACGAAGAATCTGTGTTCTATGCTATAGGAAACCCGAAGTAATGACTGTTGAAGCAGATGAGCCAGAAGACTTACAGGTACCTTCTTCTCCAGAGGAAAACTGGAAAGGAAAGAATCCTCAGAAGAAGAAGATCCGGCAATATTCATATTTGTATCCAAGCCCAGATTGGATCAAAGACAGAGCTGCAGTGGGTACAAGTCCAGCCAATGTTTTATTACGAAACGGAAATCTCCTTTCTGCAGTTAGAATTAAAGAGAGAACTTACAGTGTAACAAACACCTGTGCTTTCGACAGTATTGTTCAAGCACTCTATTGTTGTTATTATGCGAGTGATGCAATAAGATGCATAGTAAATAGGAAAAAAATATCCAAAATTTGTGAGTTGCTGAGATCAATTGCAAATAAAGGCGTGACAACAGAGACATATCGACTGAGAACCATAATACTGAAGGATGTGTTTGAACCTTTGGCAGGCAAGCACAATATCAGTATTTTGAAATGTGACACAACATGTAGTCATATTGTGCGAAAGGTTTTCATGCATGATTTTCCAAGCTGCACAGAAGAAAGGGTTTGTTCTTCTGTGTACTGTCCCAATGCACGCAGGATCAAACATTCACCATTCGTACCCATGCAAAACGACATTCTTTTGAGTAAAGGGATATCCTTTTTACAAATTTCAGCAGAAGCTGCTGTAACAACCACACACGGCAAATGCTACTCCATATTACCCAACCACGTTGATGTGCCAGAAACACACAAGCAGTACAACCCCTTAATGTCGAAACATTTCCTTTGTAATGGAGACACAACAATACAGTGCAATGTGAATGACAAGATAATATTTTTGGAATACTACCATGAAAATGACAGATCACCTTCAATGTGCAATCTTCAGGACATTCCTTCAACTTTAAAATTACAAAATAAAACCTTCAAATTGAAAGCAGTTGTGGAATTCATTCCCCCTCCAACAGAACTATTCATAGGCCACTACAGAGTCCATTGCAAAGGGTTAAATGATGTATGGGAATGCTATGACGATTTGAAAAATGCGAAGTTCATGTCAGCCAACAATGTTTTTCCACAAATTTTTGTTTATATTGGATTTTAAGTTAGTTTTTTAGGAATAGAAGCTTTACTAATTATGTATATATATTTTTAAGAATTTTTCTTCATGTCATGAGAATATCAAGCAGGATGAGACATGCCACTTTGGAAACATTCTGTGTACGCCATTTAAATATGTCGAAACATTTCATGAATTGTTATTTCCTACATACTAACCCCTAATTTGTAAATTATAATCAGGTTATATCGAGGTATTTAATCACAGGCATGTTATGTTCCATGTTCATGTACTATGTTTCTGTAATAAAATTAATGTTTTTCTCAGAACAGTAGCCCTAATAAACTTTACTTTATGTCATATTTTGTATTTAAAGTATATACATGTATATATGAATTATTTTGAATTTATAATGGTTATGTTAAATGTATTTGTGTATGTTATTTTTATTTTATATGTCGCATGAATTTTTATCACGAAATGAGTAACTGCTTGTTTCCAATATATGTGACATGTATAACAGCAGGTGATAGAGAAGACGGGAAAAATTATATTTTGTAGAATGAGCTGTGGTGAGACATTGTTGACTTTCCAAATGTGTGCAGTGTTGCAAAGATTTTATTTAAATTTTATTTAAGCAAATAGGAAAAGTATGTCCCGGAGCAACATGAATAGTGAAGATTATTGAAATCAGCTGGTGGTCGTGTTGGAATTGCAAAAATGGCCACTAAATTGCATATATCAGCATCATATATTAACCTAATCGTGGGCAAATATTAATTAATTTCACGCATATATTAATGCTGTATATACATATATAGCGTAAATTTTGCATAATTTCACGAACTATTGTACGATTATCAGATATATTTTAAAAAAACCTAATTGCCCATTTTTAAAGAAAACAAACAAAAAGAAACATCAAATTATCACTTAATCACCCTGAAAAGCCACAAAAGATACAACAAATCCAAAAATAAGCCACAAATTCATTCAAACAATATTAACAGTATGTTTTTGAAACCTCAAAGCCACCTGTCCATCAGTAATTTTGTTATTATTTCACTTTACAGAATTTCTAAACAAATAAAGTTTTTGTAATTAACATCTGCGTATTAAATTTGAAGGGTTTAAGTGTTTTGGTTAATTAATTATACATGTGTATGATTATAGAGAATGTTATGTTAAAATGGTTTATTTATAATGAGTGTATTTTGACTGGGCCTTGCGATTAATTTTAAAGGGAAAAAAATGTTTTGGTTACGAAATTA
This sequence comes from Bacillus rossius redtenbacheri, assembly GCF_032445375.1. Classification (NCBI taxonomy): domain Eukaryota; kingdom Metazoa; phylum Arthropoda; class Insecta; order Phasmatodea; family Bacillidae; genus Bacillus; species Bacillus rossius. The sequence continues at coordinate 45,974,350 of NC_086339.1, read as the reverse complement.
GGCTAAGGTATGCTTTTAGAGAAACTTGCGTTAAAATGCACGATTATTTAAGTTGCATTTATAATGAACATCTGCATTTGAAATTTGAATAGCGTAAGTCGTTTAGTTACGAAATGAAGCATGTTGTTTTAAAACGGATGATTTGTGCACATATGTATGTTGTTCAGCCAATAAATATGAATTTATAAGGACGTAAGATCTTTGCTTTCGAAATCAGTCATAGGCATGATTATAAAGCGATATAATAACAGAAGGGTAACTGTGTAAGCATACTGGTAACAAATGAAAAAGGGTTTTTTGGCGTCTGAACGCTTTTTTCGGGAAATGTGGCTTCTTTTTGAATTTTTTTTGAGGAAATAATGAGTATCGTGGCTTCTTTTTGACTCTTATTTATAAAAAGGGACAAAAAGGAAAATTTTTACGGAAATTATACAATTGTGTGCCATTTTGCGGTCAAATAACGTTCGCGAAAGATCTGATGTTCATTAAAAATCTCTAGGACCTCAATACTCTTAAAAAACAAAATGTATTTATGTGAAGTTATATTACACAATTGTATTTTAATAAAAACATTTTTAATTATGATATCGAAACTGTGGTGTCCTCTGTGAAGTTGTATAGATATAAACTATAAATATTAAAGTTAATTCTGTGACCTAATGTGGGACAATTTATTTTATTTTAAATAGAATTTATTTTTAATTTCGTTCCCGGAACTATGCTGTTCTATAGTAGCATATAATAGTTCCTAAAGCGCCAGGGCCAGGGTGAGGTGCTGAGGTGCCGACCGCCATCTTGGATTCTGATGTCACGTCGGCCATCATGGATGACCTTAACCTTTGACCTAGACTTTGACCTTTTGACCTTCAAAATTGGCCAAAATCAGCCAAAGATTTTATTTTCAGAAAAAAATCCCGTCAAATAACCCAAAAAATCTGAATAAAAAAATTCACTATTTCGAGGGAAAATTACCAGTTATGTGGGAAAATGTCCCGATTTAGTTCTCAAAAATGCCAGCAACTAAAATAATTCACTTTGAGGCTTACAATCTACACAAGCATCCGATTAGCCACAGACGTCATCGTGGATTATGACATCACTGTTGCAATTTCCGTTACGGCCGCCATCTTAGAAATCCGTTTTTTATATTAGAAAACGGGGAAAAAATTTAAAATTTACATAAAAAAATAAATAATCATATTGAATAAAAATTTTGTTTAAAAACGCACTTACGTCATGGAGCTCGGAGTCCTTGGTTCGAACATGACGAGGTCAAAAAAAGATGGCGAAAGGTCGTTCCTCCACAGAGGCTACTGGCAGACTGACCTCCCTCCACTAATGCCAATACATATATCTAGGGATAGGAAAAATTCGCGGGTTCAATGACCTGCAGGATGAACTCCATAGTTCTACGTACACTCGGTCAAATGCCACACACCCATTGGCTGCCGTCTTGTGAGACGTCCCAACGTAGCAGCCTGTGATTCGATAAAGCTTTGGTCGGGCGTTTCTAATTGGCCCAGAGTCATCCAGGTGAGTTGTGAGCCAGTAGCAGATGCAGCACTGAGGTGTAACTATTTGTATTTTAGCCTGTCGCGAAATGAACCCGCGAATTTTTCCTATCCCTACATATATCGTCATCTAATATGACGTCATGACCGCCATCTATTTTCGTCTGCTGGAGGAAGCCATCTTGTTTCGTCTGTATAAGTGTGCCACCACAATGTAAGTTTATTTATGACTATTAGAGTACAGTAATTATTTATTATTACTGCGATACCCACCATTTTGAAATTTGGGCACCATCTTGTATATCCGTAATTATTTAGCTAAAAATTTTTGGAAAATTCCAAAAATAAAAAAAAAATCTGCAATTAATATACCGATCGATGCTATCGATTCCTGTCCTTGGTTCGAACCCTGGATGATGCAAATGTTTTAGTTTTATGTAAAAAAATTATTAATTACATTTAATCCTGAAATAAACTTAGTTTCCTAGCCTACCAACCACCTATAAGCCATTATGACCGCCATTTTGGAAATTTATATTTATTGCCCTGGAAACTCGGGAAAAATTTTAAAAATCATGGATACATTAACAAATTAATTAACTTATACTAGTGGTAGATTTACATCCTTGGTTCGATACTCGGTCACGGAAAAGAGTTACTAAACATAAAATAAATTTCACATTCAGTTTCGTATTACACATATGTTTCATTTTAATTTTTTTAAGGTTTATTAATTAGCATCTACACGAAAAACGACTCGATACAAAATACTTGCTGATAAAAATTAAAATGTTGTTGAAATAACATCCAGACCAGGTATAAAGTTGGTCGTATATACCAGACATCTCTAAACCACAAAGCTAAACGAGTCCTGATACATCCTTAGAATTACACAATAGGAAGCACAGGCAACACAATTTGGAAGCACAGGCAGCACAATTTGGAAGCACAGGCAGCACAATAAGAAGCACAAGCAGCACAATAGGAAGCATATTAATCGTAAGAACAATCAGCGAAAAGGAAGCACAATATTAAAAACTCAATGGAAAAAAAGGAAGCTTAATAACGAGAACTAAGTATTAGTTTGAAATCAGATTACAAGAAATAAGACCTAAGATTTTTAAATTTAAATTATTTATTTCTCAATTTTATTGACATACAAGTTAAACAAGACGTGATTATTCTATGTAGCCAGTCACCCTCAGTTATTTAAGTATGGAGGCTACTTTGTCATATATGTTATTATTGAGATCACTATTGTCATCATAAACCTAATCTGAATTATTTATTTTATCACGATGTTTCCAGCGTTTCGGAATCACAACTTCACCAAAGCTTTCGAACTTGCTAGCTTTAGGTGCTTTATCACAGTCTTTAATTTGGTCACCAGCCACAGAGTCACTGACGCCATCATAGTAGAAGTCAGCATCTTTACAAAGATTATTGTTAGATTTCGAAATTGTTGACGTCGAAGCTTCTTCGTCGAATTCAAGCTTCCTTTTTAAGTAGTCATCATTGTTCCAAAGTATGGTGGACGTACTTTATATGGGCTTGAATGTATTTTCATTTTTCATATTAACGATTCTTCCATTGTTTTCATACTTCCACAAGTCATCTTCATCCTTCAATTTAAGCTCTTTGCCGAGATCGGAAGAGTCGTGATCATAATCTCGTTCAAGACAAGTAAAAGTGTTGACATAATACAGATTACTCTCCTTTAGATTAGTAGATCCATCGTTGTCCTTTAGCTTGTAAGCAGGCATGACGCTACAAGTTCTTTCATGTCTTGTTAAGCTCTCTCTTCGCGTAAACGACTTGCTACATCAAACACAAATTTTCATATTCCGTAGAGGATTTTTAGCACAGTTATTCTTCTCGTGTTGTCTACCATTCTTTCTCACGATAAATTCATTGCTGCAAAACATACACCTGTATCCTTTCGCTACAAAATCAGACAACGAATCACGATACATGTTAGCTTTCTACGTTTAATGACAGATGCAGATTGAGAGTTTTCAATTGCTACAGTTACTTAAATAGAATATTTTTAATACTTCATCAGCGAGATGTAGGTTCTCTCATGCAAAGGAACTTGTTGTAAGTAGTTCTGATTTATGTCAACGGATGACGTTACGTGTTTTGGTAGGTAAAAAAATTATTTATTTCGTTTATGTGGGATGCGGGATGCGCACTATCGATCGCTTGACACCAAGACGAAGGAAGTTCATCCTTCATGTTAGTACTTTTCAGCAGTCTCAAGGCTCATCATTCGACTGAGTAATAGGTGTTATTTGTTTTAAAATCCACCAGATTAAAAAAAACTCATTTTATCGATAATTTAGTAGCAGAAATTCATTATTTAAAAACAACTCTAAATAAATTGCATGATTCATTAAGTAAAAATTAATTTCCGGGTACAGATTAATTTATTAGATATTCCAGAAGCACTCGGAGAACATCAGCAGAAGTCTCTAAATGAAAAACCAGGATTACCCTACATGGAGAAAACCTTCAAAGTAGAGACAGGAATAACCAGGAGCAACCGGAGAAAACCAACACACTTTTACCAGATATGAATAAATCACATAAAAAAGAATTTAAAAAAAATAACAAAAAATATTGAAAATAAAATAATTTATTCAAAAAATTCAAAACAAATTCTGACTTGTGCAAGAACTCTATTTTTGTTCATGAAAAGAGAATTTACCAATTTCGTAACTGTTTTCTGGGAAATTAATCTGAACTTTACTAAAATGAAACCGTAGTTACAATGCTGTTGTAATTCTGAACAGGTGTATAGGAAAATTATTTCTAAAATTAAAAAAAAATAGCGATCATCACTTAAATTCGTAACTTAGGCATTAGAACAATATTAAATATTTTTTTGTCATTTTGACCCCCTGAACACATGAACTAAATATACTACAGTCTAACGTGGTTGCACTTTAATGGAGAAAACTTTCTCCTAGACTCCGTAAACCGAGGGCAAATAATCTACCAAACAAGTAAAATTCACGGCTGAGAATCAAGGTAAAGTCGAATCTAAATTTCCTAACTTCTGCGACTAATGGTTTGGGATGTATATAATGACTGTATGAGTCCGACAGTCGGTTAAACGTTTGAATTAATACACATAAATTGTTATTTAAAAAAATCCAAGGGAGTTTTGACACAAGGTAAGTACTTATAGCTGGCAACACTGATATATTACCTTTAAATCAATATTCAAAGTTACAACAGTTGCCCCTAATCAATATTTTCTTTCATATACAGTAATTACATTAGATAGTTTTGGGTCGCATTTTTATTACAACAAAATCGGCCATAAAACTTGCAATTTTGGAACACTAACTACCATATTTCGGCAGTAACCAGCACTAACATAGCACTAACAAATGCATTTATTGAAATTATCATATTGAGCTTTTTCCTATGTTTCCGGGCCAGCTTGACGTCAAGCCAACCCGGATCACTAAATCGGCCATAAAAGTTGCAATTTTGGAGCACTAACGACCACATTTTTGCACTAACCAGCACTAACGTAGCACTAACGAATGCATTCATTGAATTTTCCGTATTGTGCTTTTTCCTATGTTTCCGGGCCAGCTTGACGTCAAGCCAGCCCGGATCACTAAATCGGCCATAAAAGTTGCAATTTTGGAGCACTAACAACCAAATTTCGGCACTTACCAGCACTAACGTAGCACTAACGAATGCATTCATTGAATTTTTCATATTGTGCTTTTTCCTATGTTTCCGGGCCAGCTTGACGTCAAGCCAGCCCGGATCACTAAATCGGCCATAAAAGTTGCAATTTTGGAGCACTAACGACCACATTTTGGCACTAACCAGCACTAACGTAGCACTAACGAATGCATTCATTGAATTTTTCATATTGTGCTTTTTCCTATGTTTCCGGGCCAGCTTGACGTCAAGTCAGCCCGGATCACTAAATCGGCCATTAAAGTTGCAATTTTGGAGCACTAACGACCAAATTTCGGCACTAACCAGCACTAACGTAGCACTAACGAATGCATTTATTAAATTTTTCATATTGTGCTTTGTCCTATGTTTCCGGGCCAGCTTGACGTCAAGCCAGCCCGGATCACTAAATCGGCCATAAAAGTTGCAATTTTGGAGCACTAACGACCACATTTTGGCACTAACCAGCACTAACGTAGCACTAACGAATGCATTCATTGAATTTTTCATATTGTGCTTTTTCCTATGTTTCCGGGCCAGCTTGACGTCAAGCCAGCCCGGATCACTAATTCGGCCATAAAAGTTGCAATTTTGGAGCACTAACGACCACATTTTGGCACTAACCAGCACTAACGTAGCACTAACGAATGCATTCATTGAATTTTCCGTATTGTGCTTTTCCTATGTTTCCGGGCCAGCTTGACGTCAAGCCAGCCCGGATCACTAAATCGGCCATAAAAGTTGCAATTTTGGAGCACTAACGACCAAATTTCGGCACTAACCAGCACTAACGTAGCACTAACGAATTTTGAAAAAAAATTATTCCCGACGAAATGTGACCGGGCCCACTTGACGGACATAAAATAGTGTAACTGTAACTGCAAGTGTAACTGCCAATTTCAATTAAACGTCCATTCCGCACACTCCGTGCGCGACGTGTATACGACAGTGCAGACCAGACTTATGTATGTTATTCTGTGAACTTTCCCAATCCAGTTAGAGATCAGCGTGCTATGCTGTGTAGGGCCAGTAGTGTATCAATAACGAGGGATCCCTCACACCACGATCACCGCCGCCGTTCATAGTGGGCCATGCAGGGACATTCGCACCCAACGACCCACCTTGTGGTTAGCCACAGAGCTAGCCTGGCGCCCTCCCGGACACATTTTCAGTAAAAAACCAGCCTTCCCGCTAGTAACTACACCGGATCTCGAACACGAGAACCCGGACGATGGTACACTAAATTATTTTAAAACACATACCATATTAAATGATTTCAGCACTTCATATAGTATTTATATGAGTTTAAAAATACGAGGTTCACAAGAATCAGCCATTTTATACACTGCGATCTGAACAAGCAGTTGCTTGAGACATGTCTCCAGTGGTCTTGGCAAAGACGATCTTATTCGTGTTCTTAAGCAAAGCCTCAGCGACTATGAAATATGCCTATGCGATGGTGTTCTCAAGGAACGACTATGATACATGATAATACCCTCTCAGAAATAAGAAATATGGGACTATCATAAGATGGTCTTCATCAAGACTGTCTTGTTTGCGATCTCTTGAGACAATCTCAATCAACGTCTATGGCACCCAAATATTTAAATAAGAATGTATATAAGAATTTTTTGACGATGGAATTGTTCAAGACATAAATATGAATACCACCCTGATTTTACAATTTCCTTATTCTCTATTGATTGAATATTATACAAAAAAGGATGCATTCTTGCTAGTTGCTGACAGTAAAAAATGAAGTTTGGCTTCATTGCTTAAGTTTTAAATGTGTTTTGAAAATTATTTCGCTTATAAATATTCTAAACCAAAGTACGCTGTTTATATGTGTTTCAAAATATTTTTAATAGTATCATTTTAAAGAGTTAGCAATATCAAATTTCGATTGTTTCTTGTCTTGTTGCATGTATCACGTATGGCTGCTGCTAAAAGCTATGTGAACGGAAGTATTTATGCTGTGTGCGTGAATGTATTTGCATGATAATTTACTAAGTTAGTTTATTTACTTAAGGTAGAAAAAAAATATTATAAATGCCACCGAAAAAGAATAAAGGGACCAAGAAAGGGGAAGACGACTTTGATGAGAAAGCAAAAAATGTCCCGGAAACTAATGAAGGGAAGAAGATAACCTCTAAAACAGCTGGTAAAAAGAAGGTTAAAGGAAATAAGGATTTAAGTGATGAAGATGATCAAAAGTTTGAAGGGAAAGTAAAAGAGCTTATTAGAAATTCTGATGATCAAGACAATGTACCACCTGTGACCAGGAAGAAAGCAAATGTAAAGGAGAAAAAAGAGTTGGTCGGAAGCGATCAACTTGATGGTCAGGAAAATGACGCGAAAACTCAAAACTCGAAGGCAGGGGCAAAGAAAAAGTCTAAAACCAAAAGTAAACAAGATGATTGGAGCGACGAAGATAAATCTGTTAAATTAGAAAACATGACGTCTGTAGAGGATTTTACTGCTAAACCCTTAAAGAAAGGTAAAAAGAAAGCTAAAGGAAGGAAAGATACAAGCAGTGATGATGAAACTACCGTAAATATTTTGGATGGTAATAAGTCAGATGATGACGATGTAGTTGTTAAACCTGTAAAGAAAGTTAAAAAGAAACCTAAAAGTAAGAAAGATGATTGGAGCGATGGAGACAAACCTGGGAAGTCATTGGCCGATGACCAGTCAGATGAGGAGGCAGCTGAGCAGCCAGTTAAACGGGGAAAGAAGAAACCTAAAGGCAAAAAGAAAGCTGTGAGTGATGATGAAGAGGGTTATCAAACTGATAACTCGGATGAGCTGATCATAAAGAGCAAGAATGTTTCGAAGAGAGTTAAAGGGAAAAAATTAAAAAGTGAAGATGAAGATTTATCAGATGATGAATTAATTATGCAAACTAAACCTGTGAAGAAAAATAAAACTAAATATAAACAAGAAAGTGAAGATGAAGATTTGTCAGATGAGGAATTAATTATACCAACTAAACCTGAGAAGAAAAGTAAAACTAAAAACAAACAAGAAAGTAAAGATGAAGATTTGTCAGATGATATAATTGAACCAACTAAACCTATGAAGAAAGATAAAAAGAAAACTAAAAATAAAAAAGAAAGTGAAGATGAAATTGAGTCTTCAGAAACTGATGTTCTCAACAAAACGTTTGTTGTTAAAGATCAACCACCAAATATTGAGAAAAATTTGTCACTTGAAGCTGTAAAACGTCCAGAACCTCAAACGGAAGAAGAATGTATTGTAAACACAAAAGAAGCAAATGGAGACAAACAAGTAGAAGCAATCACAGATTTACTACACAAAGCAGTTTTAGAAAATAGTGTGTCTGTGACAGAGGTAGATGGACTGGCAGAAAAAGTGGAAAACATAAAAGTAAAATCAAAAAGTAAAACGAAGAAACAAACCAGCAGTAAAATTGAAGTTAGTAGTAAATACAAAAAAGATGAGGAGAAAGATGAGGCTGAAAGTGATCCACAAGAAGAGGACTCTAATGAAGTGGAGGTTTCAGGTCAGTATCCTGAGAGTTCCAAATTTTTGAAATAAAAATCTCTGTTAAAACCTGATTTTACAATATTATAAATCTAGCTAACCTAACATGTTTAACAGTATTTTAAATGTTGCTAACGTAACCAATTATTCCAAATGTTTAACTTCTTGAAATATAACAATTCTGGTTAACACAATCATCAATTTTGTTAAGTGGATCAATAAGTGGTAAAAATTTTATATCGTAGTTTCTCTGGGAATAAAATAAATGGACTGTTTTCGTAAATTCCTACTGGTTTCTGAGAAACTTCTATTTATTTTCAGTACAAAACCTGTGCATTGATGCGGATATTGCTATTTTTTGCTTTTTTAATTGTGTTGCTCATCTTATGGTTCTCTGTATATAAGAACAGGCAGAATTGTTTATAAAATATATATAAATTTATTTGTATATAAAATATATATAATATGTATTGACAATTCCTTTTTTTTTAAATCAGGTAACGTGCTATCAAGTCAGTGCTTTATGCCTCCTTATTGCTAAAAAAAAATGTCCCTGTCAAGTGTTCATGCTTGGGTTTTGATGCACAGTAAAGACTTTTTTTTTTTTAAGACTTATTTGCCTCCCATTGCATCACAAAATCCAAACACAAAATAATACCTGTACTGTTATATTGAGAGCCACAGGGTGAAGATGCTACGCTGAAGCACGATGGTGGTGGCTGCACCACTGCACAGGCTACCTTATGTATCCTGTAAATGGAAATTTGCAGAAACCAGTAGGAAACAGTATTAACTCTGTTTCCAAAGTTAATACAGGAACATCTTTACCATGTGTTTTGCAAAAAAAAAAATCCGAAATTTTATTATTTAGGTAGGTACTTTAGGTACGAAAAAGCAGCTACGTAAAAACACGGAGGGTACCTGTGGAGGCTGAGATGTCTGAGGTAGAAAGTGTTAGTCATGGGTGCCGCAGGGCAGTATGGTACTGCTCTCACCTCCGTGGGGAGTGGTAAAGGGGAGGCCATGAAAGGATACACAAGACTCTTTGTGGACGACTGTGGTATGTGGAGATGCAGAGAGTCCGAACGCTACAAACACCTAGGAGTAGTGCTGCAAGGAAACCTGGGGGGGGGGGGGGGGGGGGGGCAGCTGGAGAGGGTAGATAAGAGCAGACAGGCCCTGGGTATGCTGGCTGGGACAGTTGCTTAGAGGTGAAGCAACATTATAAAGGAAACGTCTTATAGCACCATGGTATGCCCCATGCTGAACGCCTGTCACTGCTTGTGCCCAATTACATCAGTCTTCAATTTATTACTAATTATTATTATAACTCAAAAATAGCAATTTCAGAATTTTTTTTTTTATTTTTCCAGAAGAGGCTTTCTCTAGAAAATTACCATAATGAACCTGGACAGATTTCTGAGGCATTCATTTTAAATAATACGCACATTGTAAAGGCGTTAAGAGGATAACACTGTTCTCATCCTTACTGCATGAATTTGTCAGATTGATGTGTTAGTAGCAGTGAACTATTTGATATCACAAATGTTTGTTTCAAACGTGTTTGAAGTAGTGTAGCTTCTAGCATGGTGCTAGTTTTAACACTTGGCATGAACTAAAATTTGTCAAGATACACCTGTGGTCGCAACCACACTAGGATTAACACTGGCAAGCGTTTGTCGCAACATAGAGTAGGGCATTGATTTTGTGCAGTCTGCCTCCGACAAATTCCTCGAAACTTTTGAACTGTGTGCACACAGTACAATGCATGGCACATGACATTTTGTCTGATAGAAGTTTACTTCCATGTATTTATATAAGAGTATTGCACACAAAATCAGACACGTCACAACACACAAAATGATGTGTGTGATCTAATGAGGCTATAACTTCAAAGTACTCCACCTTCATCGTGAGCAGACCACCTGATTGCTGCAGAGTTCTGCGCATGCGCGAGTACAAAAAAAATTTGTTAAAAAAAGGCATGCTGTAGTGTGTTTATAGCTGACTAGCTAATAGACTGTTTTTATATTTGAGTAAATATTCATTAGTAAAGTGTTTATTTTAGTGGTTTATTCCTCGCAATGGAGCTGGAAGCTGATGGATTAGTGTTTTTAGTACTAGAACGGCCACTATTATATAATCCATCTTTGAAGAAGTATCACGACAACCATAAATTGATTTGAAGAATGAGGGTAGAAATAACAAAAACATGTTGTTAAATACGGTGCTGAACGGTGATGAGAAGATGGGGTAGAGCTGCCGCGTCTTGTCTGAGTGTGTGCGCGCCCGGCCATCGAAGCTAAGACAGGTGCCGCATGTCCCTGTGTACTTTGAAATACTCTCACTCGCCTTCGTTCCAAGCCGAGTAGACCCAGATTTTTCATGAGATGAAAATGTGGCGGACGTCACCATGGGCCACCATTTCATTCCATGACTACTCCACCTTGTTTCCACCTGTCTGACCAAAACCAAATCTGTGCCGTGCCTACTCCGGCACACATACAGTGTGCAGAGTTTCAGAAGAAACCACACAATTTGAAAACTGCTATAGATATCCAAAAAGCCGGCAAGAATATGGCAAGGGGAGATGAGTAGTCTTTCTGTATTTCATTTTAAATCGTATTTTTAGAATATTGAAAATGACTAAAACTAGTGTTTATAGATTAATTTTTGGGCATGAAACATCTGATCTTTATTCTTGAAAGCACTACAGGGACTTGTAGTAAGTACAACTTAACCTTAATTTCTGCACCATATAATGTTATGTTCACCACTCTAATGTAATAGTTGTTCTGTGCATGACGAGAAGACTTGTGTTTAGAGGCGATATAGTGCTAGTTGCACCAGCAAACATCACATTTATCATCCTGTCTTACCAAATTAAATATTCCCTTTCTAGGCCCCTTAAATACAATACTTTTATTCGAAAAATGTTGATTTCTCTCTGCGTGTGATATTAATTAGCATTTTTATTTTGAACCTTAACCAATTTCCTTTCAAAAAAATTTATTCATTATTTTAAAGCATCCAGTAGTTAGGAATTAAAACTATAATAAATAAAAATAATTTCTATTTATTTAAAAATATTCCTGTCACAACTAATAATTTCAAAAAATATGCAAAATATGATTTATGTTTCATATCATGAATTACATCATTTTATTGTTATCAACTTGAACAGTTGTTGAAAGAAATAATAAAATGAGCTGAAAATAACAAAGTTTTTTTTATATATAAGTAACTAGCTGAGGATAACCCGTTTTGCTGGTTTCTTTTTAGTACATTTGTGCATTTAATTCCAAATGTACAACAAATAATAATGACGTAATAACATCTAACTAAATTCGAAAGTAATCTACTTTTGACGAATGAAATAAACAAAACAATAACCCAACTAAAGAAAAAAAAATTTAATAACTTAAATCAAAAACTTAAATTTATTTGTATTTCACAAAGAACATTAATAAATAAAAATAAATTGTGTAAGCAAATCAAATTGTAATCAATTTGCAGTGAATAATAATGTATTTGCAGCAGTTTCACATTTTGTAATGACTCCGTAAATGTTACATCACAATAGCTCTAATATTTTATCTCTTGTCGCAAACTTATAAAACATTCACATAAACCTTACATATTTCCATACAACTTTCATCCCCTATTCCCTATTGTTATTTTACACCCTTGCGGGTAAAACATTTACAAACTTTGAATATCATATTTATTTATATCGAATCAACAGCCTAAAAAATAAGTTTCAAGCTTCTAGCTCTAAAAATTACAATACTTCCATCAAACTTTTCATCCCCCCCCCCCCCCCTTTCAACCCCTTACAACCCTTTTTTCGCATTAAAACTTAGCCTATGTCCTTTCTCAGGCTCTAGACTATCTGTGTACCAAATTTCATTTAAATCGGTTCAGTAGTTTTGGTGTGAAAGCGTGACAGACAGAGTTACTTTCGCATTTATAATATTAGTAAGGATTTGTATGTAACTTACTAGTCATATCTTCTGAGCTAATAATATTAATCTTTTACTTGTGTTATTTCCAGACATTCCTCAGAAGAAACTCACTCACAAAGAGAAGAAAAAATTAAAGAAACAGGTAAAATTTATTTTTTCTTTTCAAAATTTAGTGTTATTGTTGCATGAGTCAAGGTGTGCTTAGCAAGTTACAAGTTGATGCAAATTGGTGAAAAAAGTTGGAGCATTCAAGGTGTAGCCATTTTATAACTGGCCTGTTTTAAATTATTTACTCAATAGAAATTTTAACAAGATATTGTTTTTTTAATTAGTGGACTTCTTCCATCTTTATTTGTTTTAATATCCTTAATGGAGAGTATAAATGTTTGTAAATTGCAAGTGTTTTGAAAAAATTTAGCAAAATAGCAAGTTTTTCCCTTTGCAGTAAAATATAATATCATTATTAGGTGTCTCAACTAGAAGAAAAAATTTTTTGTTGTGATTTGTGCATTTTTGACCTCTTAAAATAGACCTATAATCTCTTTTAAGAGTGCATTTAAATTCATTTATATACTTTTTTCTATGAAAGTGGATCTAATAATTAATGTTGACATCAGAAAATAGTTTTTATTGATTAAACTTATTGGGCTTCTGCCCGTTGGCAAGGAGCCCCACCCCCCCCCCCCCCCCCTCCCGGCCATCCCAATTTCTGAAGCCTCTTCCTCAAGTCCTTTCATCTTCTCACATCCAGTATCTTTCCCTCAATCCTGTTCCATTCCCTCCCCGTCCTCACCAGGAATACTTACCTTCCTCTTTCCGTTCTTCTGCACTCTCTCTGAATCTTCCACCCATGATCCCTCCTCCCCCTATACACCCCTTTGTTCAACCTGTCTCCAGCCCCCCTCACCCATAGTCACCCTAAAAAACTTTACCAATCTCTCTACTTTTATACTCCATCATCACAGATGTCCTATACGTCTCACTCTTCACCCCTTCCCCCCTCCACATACCCATCGCCCATCTAGCTGCTTTATGTTTCACTCTTTCCAGTTCCTTAATTTCTATCCCTGAGTATAGGTCCCAAATTGCCACTACATATTCAAGCATTGTCCTCACCAACATTGAATACGCCTTCTCCTTGACTCTTCGTCCTGTCCCCTTCAGTGTCCTAGCAATCAGCCCCAGCCATCTCCTCCCCTTCTTTACCACCCACTGCACCAGCATTTGTATTCCCTACCTCCTGAATCTCTGGCCCCTTCCAACTTTACAACCTTTCTTCTCCTTGTGACTCTAACCACCTTCGTTTTGTTGATATTTATCCCGATTCCATTTGTCCGTGTCCAAACTTCCAGCTTCTTTAAGTCTACCAGCAGGCGTGCCGCTTCCCCCACAGTTTCATAGATCATGCAGTCATCAGTAAACAGTCTCAGTTTGCTATCCAATTCCTCCCAAACATCATTCATCATGATGAGGAACAGCAGAGACCCCATAACTCTCCCCTTCGATTTTATTATTTACAAATTTTTTTTTAAATTGTTGCCTATTTGAGTGGTCATAAAGTCATCTTAGATATCCAAAAAATAATAATTTAAACAACTTAATTTGGGCTTCAGGGAAAATAAGCATGAATGAGACTGGGTGGTTAAGAAATTTTCTCTAATCAAAATATATTTTTTTTATTAAAATGTGCAAGAATAAAAGTAAACATATAATGTATGCACATCAGGTTATAATGATCTTAAGTATAGTTTAAAAGTGTTAGGTGATATTAGTTTGTTTTCAAAGTAATTAGTATAGTGAATGGTTTAATAATGACAAAATTATTTTTCTAAAGACTTCCCAGTGTGTCCACCTTAAGGCCCATGCCAGAGTGTAGTTTAAGGACATGGAATGAGCTGAGAGCACTGTGGCTCGGACGAGGTGTACTCTCGGCTGTGGTGTAATGGGGCGGGGCAGAGCAAGTGGGGCCAGGCTGGGAGCACCTGGAGTGGTAGCTCACGGAAACCTTGCACCGTGGTCGAGTCAAACCCACGTCCACATCGGTCACATGCCCTTAAGGCCCGTCCTCTTGAGGCTTTGCCATTTATTGTTTTCACCAAAATTCAGAATTTTACAAATTAATAAATTGGATTAGCAAAAACTGTGAATTAGTTTTAATATAAGTTTTATAGCCATTATATGTTGATCAATGTTTGAAGCAAATGTTGTAGAAAATCTTGGTTGGCAGTATTGCAGAAAGGTCACAACGTGTCTATAAAACTGGGAAATTTCATGTAATTTGAAGAGCATCTGGGAAATCAGGGATACGTTCTAGGAATTTCATTTTGTGTCGGAAATTTTTGAATATGAGTTTTGCAACTGTTTGTCATGTATGTTTATCAGAGACCCGCATGCAGTAGCGTGGTCAACTTGAAGCTGATATTTTTCTTATAGTGCTGGGTATGCTTATTAATGCACACTGCTCCCTAAAAAAACATTCTAGTTAAAGTTGTCTGGAGTGCTCTAGTGGCATGTTGAAGGGCAAGAAGACACAAATGGGGCAGTGGGGAGGGGTCAACGTGAAGCGGATATGTGTTCTTATAGTGCAACATTAAAAATTGTCTGAGGAAACCTGAAAATATTAGAGAATTTCTAAAAATTTTTAAATAAGTAGTGGCAACCTTGTGCAGGTATTTTATTTTGGCATGTTTTGTGAATAACAGTAACTATACCGATAGTAAAATTGTTAAGTGCTTGTTTTTTAATGGTCATTTGAAATATAATTAATATTCCTTACCATTTTGTTTCCAAAAAAATTATGTTTTGATGTGATGGATGTTTTGCAAGCTTTTTCTTTGAGAATTAAGAATGATTTGCACACTCAGGTAAGAAAATCAAAGCAAAAACATTGCAGGTTAATGAAATGGATTAATGTTTCCCATGTCTCGAAGTCACGACTGTGCAAGCGAACCTTAGACTTAACGAGCAGAGAATGAAAACATTTTAATGGTATCTTTGAATAAGCCTGTCCAAAGAAATTAAACTTATATTTAGTAACACTAATGGCAGGTTTCGTGTATTAAAATTGTTTTATTTTACTATATTGTTACATTTTGACTTATTTATGATGTACTAGAGCATTCTGAAATCACTGAAACTAGCACCATTTGCCTCTGTGCAGAGATATCACATTTCCTCTTCAGTTATTGATTTAAATAATTAATTTTGTTTTTTTATTTCCAAGAAATTTTTTATAAAAATTAAAGTTTTTTAAAGTTAAGAAATATATATGTATTTATTAGTATTTTATTTTAATTTTTGATTACTTAGGCATAAGCCCATCAACACATCTAATTTAAAACTTACATTTATGGAATGATGTAATATTATTTACTCTGTTATTTTATTTCGGAACAATGTAATTACATTTGAGTTGAGATATTGGGAACATGCAAAATCTGCGTAATTATTTGGCAGCATCCACACAGCAGACCCCTGTCATGGGATCACACCCTGAGTAAGTAGAAGCCAGTAACAACATTGTGACCCAGTCATGTCCAACCAGCGCTGAAGGGCCAGTGTGGGAGCAGTCCTGAGTGTGTGTAGGCATGTTGGTGATGGTGCTTGCCTGCTCACAGCTCACGGGGTGTGCGGGTGGTTGCAGCAAGAGTACAAGAAGCAGGTGGAGACGCTGACCAAGAAGGGCGGGCAGGGCCACAGCGAGCGTGTAGGCGTGTTGGCGATGGTGCTTGCCTGCTCGCAGCTCATGGGGTGTGCGGGTGGTTGCAGCAAGAGTACGAGAAGCAGGTGGAGACGCTGACCAAGAAGGGCGGGCAGGGCCACAGCGAGCGTGTAGGCGTGTTGGCGATGGTGCTTGCCTGCTCACAGCTCACGGGGTGTGCGGGTGGTTGCAGCAAGAGTACGAGAAGCAGGTGGAGACGCTGACCAAGAAGGGCGGGCAGGGCCACAGCGAGCGTGTAGGCGTGTTGGCGATGGTGCTTGCCTGCTCGCAGCTCATGGGGTGTGCGGGTGGTTGCAGCAAGAGTACGAGAAGCAGGTGGAGACGCTGACCAAGAAGGGCGGGCAGGGCCACAGCGAGCGTGTAGGCGTGTTGGCGATGGTGCTTGCCTGCTCGCAGCTCATGGGGTGTGCGGGTGGTTGCAGCAAGAGTACGAGAAGCAGGTGGAGACGCTGACCAAGAAGGGCGGGCAGGGCCACAGCGAGCGTGTAGGCGTGTTGGCGATGGTGCTTGCCTGCTCGCAGCTCATGGGGTGTGCGGGTGGTTGCAGTAAGAGTACGAGAAGCAGGTGGAGACGCTGACCAAGAAGGGCGGGCAGGGCCACAGCGAGCGTGTAGGCGTGTTGGCGATGGTGCTTGCCTGCTCGCAGCTCATGGGGTGTGCGGGTGGTTGCAGCAAGAGTACGAGAAGCAGGTGGAGACGCTGACCAAGAAGGGCGGGCAGGGCCACAGCGAGCGTGTAGGCGTGTTGGCGATGGTGCTTGCCTGCTCGCAGCTCATGGGGTGTGCGGGTGGTTGCAGCAAGAGTACGAGAAGCAGGTGGAGACGCTGACCAAGAAGGGCGGGCAGGGCCACAGCGAGCGTGTAGGCGTGTTAGCGATGGTGCTTGCCTGCTCGCAGCTCATGGGGTGTGCGGGTGGTTGCAGCAAGAGTACGAGAAGCAGGTGGAGACGCTGACCAAGAAGGGCGGGCAGGGCCACAGCGAGCGTGTAGGCGTGTTGGCGATGGTGCTTGCCTGCTCGCAGCTCATGGGGTGTGCGGGTGGTTGCAGCAAGAGTACGAGAAGCAGGTGGAGACGCTGACCAAGAAGGGCGGGCAGGGCCACAGCGAGCTGGGAGAGAACTTCACCGTGTCGCAAGTGCAGAAGTCGGCCGGCCAGATGCTGGCGCTGGAGAACGCGGTCGACATCAAGGTGGAGAACTTCAGCATCTCCGCCAAGGGCAACGACTTGTTCGTCAACGCCACCCTGCTCATCGCCAGCGGGCGACGATACGGCCTCGTCGGTCCCAACGGGTATGGCCTTGCTAACGAGTAGGCACAGTATCGTTCCACTCCGTGTGATCATTAATTTTTAAGTGAAACTTAACAACTGGTAGGGTAATGATGTCATCATTACTTATTGAAACGTAGTGTAACGCTCGGAGCATTGAAGAAAGTGTAGCGATGACAAAGAGAGTGGTGATACTGCATTGCTATTGGGTGCCATGTTTGTTCCACTTGCGCTTCTTTGGCAACTCCGAGCGATTGGGTGTGACGTGGCTTTGTGACTGCGGATACATCAATTGCACATTACACTCATTATTTTAAGGCCTCTTGGTACTTAAAAACTGAAATATTTAGGTTTATAAAAAATTTAAAACACGCAAATCCGTATCATTTATAATTGTACTTAGTAGCTTTAACACTAAAGCCTTGTCGTATCAGGAATTAACGTATCATATATAAGATATAAGATGTAAGATTATTTGCTTAAACCACAGATGGCAGTAGCAGCAGCACTGCCTGCAGTGTCATTAGTGAACTCACGTAGAACTATAACTAGTCTGTGAAGTTACGCTTCTAACGTGTGTACTAGCTAAACACTCATAATGCTTTTCCAAATAGTAAAGGAATTCTTGCCATTCCTTTTTTGTTTGATTTATTTTTAAAACTGGAGAACATATTCTTAAAAATATGTTTTTTTTAATGCTGTACTTGTCATATTTATTAATAAACTTCCATTACCTTGGCAGTCATCTAATAGTGTTCATGCACATCCACATCAGCCAGATTAACGCATGTATTTATTTAGTCTTATGTTTGCTTGTGCATTCACCGGCCAACCAGTTGTGCGGTGAGTGCAAGCATCTGAGTGCAGTGCTTGTGCTTGAGGACCTCATGCAGACAGCGTGCAAGCGCGGACAAAGTAATCAAAAGTTATAAAAAATGGATAGCATAAAAACCTTCTCCATGAAAAAACACTTCAAGGTGCCAACTTCATGGTGATCGGTCAAACGGTGTCGGAGTTCATAGACACACGCACACAAACACACACTCACGCACGCACACGCACACAGGAAAACAAATCAAAATATCTGATTAAAATCTTCTTAGGTTCATTCGTGTCCATTTTTTTTCTGGATGAGGTTTACTAGCTGTATCTATATGTATGGAATATTAAAAAAAAAAAAAAAAAAATTGTTTTAATTTGAAATGTCAATTTAAATATCATGTTATTCATTAATATTAAATATTTTTTGAATACTTGCAATGTCCCTGTAACAGTTTTTAGTAACAAAATTTCAGGTAAGTGATGGGCAATACATTAAAACCGAAACTGATACACCCATTTATTGATTCATTTCTTTAACAGATCTGATAACCGATACAACACCGTTTCAATAATTTTTGTTAAAAAAATGTAAATACTAAGTCAGTACCGTAATAAAATTCTTTAATAAAAGGTATTTTGGTAGGTGACAAAAAAAAGTATTTTACTGCATAAAATTTATGCATACCACAATACAAATTATGTTGTTGACTAATTAACAACTAAAACATTCAAGTATAGCCTTATGTTACAGAAAGTTGGGAGTGAAAGATTCCGGTGGAACTATAAACAGGTGGATGAAACTACTTTTTCCATGGGCAAAATTAATTTTAATATTTAGTTTGTTTTCACAGAATTGCATTTGCAGTCTTATCAAATAAAAGCTCTGAAAGATAAATATTTTGCATTCTTGAGTAGAACGTACAGTAATGCTGTTTTTTTTTTTTTTTTGAAGATGTAATTTTGGCTGAACTGTGCATTATTTTTTTTTGTGTTCACACTGCTGGTAGGTGCTAGCGATAAACTGTAGTGTTGTGCAAATTGAATTGCACGCAGTAGAATTCCGATTCTACGTACAGCTTTTTTATGTTTTCTCTTTTTTTTTTTTTTGCATATTTTTATTATAATCTGACGTGACACAGTGCAATAAATTGTTTTCGAGTATCTGAATAGACAATTCCATTGTTAATCCCTGAGTGGGGCGATGTCGGGTGACGGCAGGCACGGCAAGACGACGCTGCTGCGCCACGTGGCGTCCCGGGCCTTCGACATCCCGCCCGGCATCGAGGTCCTGCTGTGCGAGCAGGAGGTGGTGGCGGACGACACTCCGGCGGTGGAGGTGGTGCTGCGCGCCGACGTGAGGCGCACGGCGCTGCTGGGGGAGCTGGCCGCGCTGGAGGCCCGGCAGGAGCGGGGCGACATGTCCGTGCAGGACCCGCTCAAGCAGGTGCTGTGTTCTCCGTTCACTCAAACCCTCTCGTAAACAAACATTCTCATTGGCTGCCGGCCGCCGCGCACATTATTCCTGCGCAAGAAATAGTCCCTTTGGTTACGTACCATTTGTAAGTATTTTTACACATTGTTGTTATATAGCATTATAGCGTTTCACCATTAATATCCAATACAGTTTAATGTGTCAGCAAGTAATTACTTACAATTACAGCGAAACCCCTTATTTACGTTACCGTTATTTACGTTTTCCCGTTATTTGCACTATATTCTTCAGGTCCCGTTTAGTTCCCATTTAGTCCAATACAATACCTTCACGCAAATTACGTCTCAAAATTCGAATCCATCCCGCTATTTACGTCACGTAACAAACATAAACAACTTGGTGCAATCGCCATAGATGATGAAACTGTAAAAGAATTGTCCGAAAATAAACATGTGAAACGCGTCAAAGATTTCGTTCGTATCGAAAACCACAACACACTACAAGATGGCGATGAAGTTGTGCGGGCTCTATTTGCGCTGCGAGCGCTGTCGATTTTCTGGACGATATTTTAATCACATACACAACTGCATGTTTACATTCTGTGAACATTATGGTAAAGGAAAGTCAACATCCGGTAACGGTAAATAGAATGCTAGAATAACGTGGTAGAAAATATTGTGTAAAAAAGTTTCCTTTTATTTTGAATTTTTTTTTATCAGTGAAGTCTGTCTTTTATGGTTAAGTAATGGAGAAAAGGCAGCGTCATACGTTTTCAGTGGCGGAAAAATTAAAAATAATTGAAAAATCAGACGAATTTGTGGGAACACGAGTTGATTTGGCAAAAGAACTTTCAATTCCCATCAGCACACTCAATACGATTTTGAAGAATCGTAATAGCATTGCAGAAAATGCAGCAAAATGCGGGCCAAGTGCAAAAAAAAACGAAAATACTGTAAAGAATCAAAATTTAAAGAAGTTGAAGATATTCTTGTGGAGTGGTTTGTGGGTGCACGTTCTGCGAATCTGCCAATCAGCGGGTCCATTTTGCGAGAAAAAGCTCGTGTGATTGCATCCCGGCTTGGCATTTAAGATTTTACAGCTTCCAATGGATGGCTAGACAGGTTCAAACAACGCCATAATGTTGTTTACAAAGTTGTATGCGGTGAAAGCAAGAGTGTGAATGAAGAGACAGTGGAACACTGGAAGGAAACTCAGCTTAAGGAGAAGATTGCCAGCTATTCTCCGAAAAATATATTTAATGCTGATGAAACTGGATTGTTTTATAGTGTTCTGCCTGACAAAACCTTCACTTTTAAAGGGGAGAAGTGCCATGGAGGAAAGTTAAGTAAGCAACGAATCACTGTACTTCTGTGTACAAATGCTGATGGAAGTGAAAAGTTGCCTCTCTATGTTATTGGCAAGGTTATGAAACCCAGGTGTTTCAAAAACGTACGCACCCTTCCTACCAAGTACACAGCAAACAAAAAGTCATGGATGACGAGTGCACTGTTCCAGAGCCAACTTCATGCACTTGATGCCAAAATGGGTGTTCAAAACAGGAAAATTGTTTTGTTTATTGACTAGTGCCCTGCACACATGGGCAACATACAGCTTCGTAATACAGAAGTTGTTTTTTTCCCTGCGAACTGCACGAGTGAACTACAGCCACTGGACCTAGGTATTATACAGTCATTCAAGTTCCTGTACCGAAAATACCTGGTCACAAGAGCGGTGACCATGCTTGACACCGGTAAGGATCCCTCGACAATGAAGATTGATGTATTGACAGCCTTACACTTCACAGCTAGAGCATGGAAAGAAGTCACAGTTACAACGATTCAAAATTGTTTTGCGAAGGCAGGCTTTTTTTTTCCAGAGGCAGGTTGTAGTGCCAGTGAAGATGATGGTGTCACCATCATAGAGGATGTGCCTGAGTATTGCCAACTGTCTCAAAAGGAGTCTTTTAAGGACTATGTGGCAATTGACCAGCAGGTAGTTACCTCACAAGTCCAGTGTGTGGAGGACATTATTATCAATAGTGGCATCACCAACTCGCAAGAAGATGATGATGAAGAAGAAGAAGAGGGGCAAGAAGAACCAGTTCCTACTACAAGAGACGTGCTCGCAGCTCTTCAAACATTGCGCAGCTATATATCAAGTTCTGAAGGCAGTGCTAGTTCATTTGATAACTTTTATAATTTGGAGAGGCAAATAATCTCCTTGAACAGCCAAAAAAGCAAGCAGAAAAAAATTTCAGATTTTTTTGTTAGGAAGTAATCAGAAAAACTTTTTGGCTTTCATTATTTTTTTATTTTTGTCAAATGTGGTAAAATAAATGATTAAATACTAGAGTAAAATTTGTTGTTAGTGTGTTTGTACCTGCATTATAGTATGTGCTATTAAACAAAAGGAAAAAAATACTGAATAAGGTAAGCTGTACTCCTTTTCATACTTTTCCCTTTATTTACACTTTACCGCTTTTTACACTTTTTTACTTTGTCCCCATGAAAAGTGCAAATAAGGGGTTTTGCTGTATGTTAGCAGACGTGTGTAATGTACAGTTGATGCCCGGCGCAACAGTTGTATTTCGGATTCGCGCGCGCACAGTTTGTTATGGCTGACGCCGGACCGAGTTTTGTAAAGCACAGAACGGGAAAGCCTTTGAAAAGTGCACAGAAAACTATTGTATTGAATGTTTTTAAAACATTTTCAGACAAATATCCGGATTGTCGTGTGAAAGATATCGCGAATTTAACTGCGGAATTTACGGGTGTTTCGAAGAGCGGTGTGCTTCGTGCAACAAGTAAAGAATTACAGGACACTGGGACATTAACAACTCCCGGGAAGAAAAGGAAACGTGAGTATCCTGTTATCAAAACTTGTGATGATTTTGTGAAGACGGCTATTAGGCGTAAAGTGCATAGTTTTTTCTTCGCAAATGAACCATCTACGCTGAACAAAGTGTTACGGTGCTTCCTGTTATATTACTTCATTATTTTATTAGCACCGACTGTACTGAAGTGTGTGTGTTGCAACTAGTGCTTGGCGCGCAAAATGAATTCAGCCTATCACTTGCTAACATGGCGCAGTGATACGATGGTGTTTGTTTATTTCAAAACTCAGCTAAGAGTGAACGGAGAATAGTCGTCTTACTTCTTCAGGCCCGTTACGAAAAAAATATGAGAGTGAATTTTTACTATTTGTGCTTTTAAATCTTATAATTTAGTGATTGATATTGAATACTGGTCAATATCATTGAAAACATTTATTTATTGTTAATATATGGGTGATATAAATTTAGTTTATAAACTTTTTCAAGTGTATTTTCAAGTATTGATGTAACTGGGTTTTTGTTCCCATATGTGTAACGATGTCAGGGTGCTTGTAAGCACCAATTGATTGTAAACTATACTCTATGACATACATTTTTCATGCATTATAACATTACGAGACATTGGTCACATTGAAAGATTTACCATTCCCGCATGATAAACGTATTGCTACGTGAGGTAACAGAAACGTACAAAAAATACCTGGAACCAAAACTGAAGATTTTAAAAGTCTGTTTCAGGTCAGATAGTCGAAAGAAACCTGAACCAAAAAATTGGGAAATTGTGCAAGCCCATTATTTACAATGACAAACAAATCTTCCATGGCCACACACAATAAGAATAACATACACTAATAAACATCTCAATGCTAACTTTCAACTTTTAGTGATCCGTTGATCCGTTGATCCGTCTAAACCTTTTTCGGAAGGTTTGAAATCATGGACAGCGGTATTGCTATGTAATTTGTGAGAAATGCCTTCGCATGAAGCAGGACTGCTGCAGGGATAATGATGGTGCAAGTATACTGGGGTATGAGGATCTACCGTGCGTGGTGGAGGAACTGGGTGACAGGCGACCATGTGGCCAGGTGTACGAGGAGTTGAAGGCGATCGGCGCGGACTCGGCGGAGCCGCGAGCGCGCCGGATCCTGGCCGGGCTGGGCTTCTCGCGGCCCATGCAGGACCGCGCCACCAAGAACTTCTCCGGCGGCTGGAGGATGAGGGTGTCCCTGGCCCGGGCCCTCTTCATCGAGCCCACGCTGCTGCTGCTGGACGAGCCGACCAACCACCTGGACCTCAACGCCGTCATCTGGCTCGACAAGTGAGGCTGAGGGATGTGACACGAGTGTTTAGCAAATACAGTAAAAGTCCGTTATAACGTAAATTTATAAAGGCGCCAAAAGTTTATGTTATAGCAAATTTTCGCTATAGCCAAAATTTAAAAAAAAATCTTATTTTTGTAGCATTTTTTAAATATATTATTTTCTCGCTTGTTTTTACTGTGGAAATTCCCAACAAAATTAAAGGAAATATACATAAAACTTACTAAAATAACATTTTTAAGCTATATCAGCACTTGCCGACTGCGAAATATGAGACCGCGTGGCCGTGATAAGGCCGTCACGCACATCGTGGCTAAGCGCACAGCTGTTTGTTTACATGGCGACGGGCGGGCAGGGTCACGCAAGGTCATGCCGGCCGCTTCCTGTCGCTTTGACCGCAGCTGGTTTGCTGGAGACGTGCGCTAAGCTGATGATATCGGGTGCATATTTGCGGAGTTTTGAATACAAAAAAAAATTTTTAAAAATCTTTAATTACATTGGACAACCATACAAAGTATATAAAATAATTTTTCCGACAATTGTCTAGTAACACAAAAATAATCACTCGTACAGACCCTTGGAAAATAACACAAAATCAAAAATCACTTTTTAAAAAAACGAATCAATTTTCGTTTGCCTTGATTTCACAAGACTTTCGGACAAAATAAACGACTGCACCTCTTGGAAGTTCATCAAATCTTTCGTCGAAGCATTTTTATGCTGATAAAAACGACTGATTGTGTCAAGTGCCTCCATCATTGACGTTTTCGATGGAATAGATACAACGTCACTTGGTTTGTCGTCATTATTGTCATCATCTTCAGACGCCGCTTCGTTTTGATTAGAAGAGACGAGCTCGACAAGTACCGTGTTTGTCAACTCCCCGCACGCTCACGATGCAAGTGTGAGACGAGTTATACTCATTTACGGGCTACAGTCTGCGTGATTGCAAAACCCCTTATTTGCACTTTTCATGGGGACAAAGTAAAAAAGTGTAAAAAGCGGGAAAGTGTAAATAAAGGGAAAAGTAAGAAATACGTTAAAAGTAATTAAAATACAGTCGCATTCTGCAGCATTCATAACAAATACGGGGTACATTACACATACGCATTGCACCACAGTAAAAAAATTTAAAATCAAGGGCCGCAAATTGGAAATTTACCGTCTATAGCGCGCCGTGCGCGGAGAAAGGTCATTATACTCAATCAGCTGTTGCTATGGCGCGGTGTAGCCGCCGGCTGGCTCTCTCTGTTCTCTGAGCTGCGCATGCGCAGTATAACTCACTCAACGCTCCGCCCAGACTCGTGACCTTCCATCAGCAGCCAGCCAATAGATGCGAGCTTAGCGGAAAAAAATATAAGCTCCACCTCCCGTGTACCAGTTTTGTCCAGTTCTAATACCAGTTTATTGGTATACGCACCAGTTTTCTCGCTGCCATGACACGTTCAAGTTTACGTTCATCTTGATGTCTTCATACCAATAATTAATTATTTACGATCCCCAGAAATAAATGGTTGGTTAAAAAAATATGCGTCAACTGTACGATACTTCCGAAATTATAAAATACGTATAAAACAGTTACCAAGACTCCGCTCATTTTATCTTGTGAAGTTTATGTCTCGTACCAGTATTTAGGCTAAGTTGTGACATAAATATAGTATCAGAACGTTTATACATTCGTGAGTTTACGTTTTTTCCTAGTACATTTTAGATTGTCTCCTGCTATAATTACTCGGACTTTTACAGGCCTAGGCTTAAATTATTATATGTTTAGAATAGGGATGGGTCGGTACCGGTTCTCGGTTCTCGGTTCCTACGGTTCTCAGCATTTTAACCGGCACCGAGAACCGCAGCTAAAATGTCGGTGCCGGTACCGGTACCGGCAGTATAGCAAAACCCTTTACGAAAATAGTCCTTCACTATAACTTAACTGCAGCATGAAATGGCTCAACTCACGTCCAATCCACATATGAATTATTTTTTTGGACTTCCGTGGAATAATATTCATCTCTAACTATAAAATAAATAACACGTGAAAATATTTAATGTTCTCGCCACATCTGTAAACAAAGTACGTTTTACAATCAAAAGATAACAGTTGAAGGTGCCATAGATGTAGTTCATAGAGGTGTGCAACTCTATGACGTGCCTCAGCAGAGATGTAAGAACAGAAAGACGCCATGTTTGTTTCAATTTGTTTTTAAAAATAGGCAGTTAATTGAGTCGTTGACACTTAAGTAAGGGTGACTGGTGTATTGCAAATTCCACAGAATATTTGTTTAATAGAATTAATGATAGATTAAATATTTTCCGTAATAATTTTCGGCATTATAAAATTTTATACATTTGTTTGTGCAGTGCTTTGGAATGTATGTCACTGCATCTGCAGCCATCTAGTGTAATGGCTAGTAACTTTCTCTTTTAGACAAACGGGATTTTTGTAGGGGGAAGTTACAAAATGCTTGTTGACATTTGTAAAGTATAATTATTCTGGCCAAATAAAGCAAATTGTGTAAGAAATGGCATCAGAAGTGTGGCAGTAATTTACTGTTGATTGTGCAAACAAACTGAATTCAATGTAGGCAATAAGTTTGATGGACAATTTAATATTTTAATTCTTTGAAAGTTCACCATCACTGTATTTATTTCCATTATTGTAACATTTTCTTTTTATTCCTATGTTTTAAAGGAGGGTTTAATTAATATAGTAAATTTTAGTTTTATTAAAGTTGGTGTGTTTACTGTAGCTTGAAAACTATACTAAACCTTTTAATTTGCTTTGATAGCCTCTTTAAAGACTGAATCATTATGCCAATGCATTTCTTTGTAAGCATACAATAAAAAACATTGAGGACAGAACAATACAAACAAATTATTATTTTCAGTGTTATAAATAAATAGTAAATTGTTGAAGATGTAAGTCTGGACACATGCTTTTTAGTGCTTTTTTGTAGCCAAAACAATAAATAGTTTATTACTTAAAACACCTTATAAATAATGTGTGAATAATATTTATTTTATTTTTTTAAGTCAGAACCGAGGAACTGAGAACCGAGAACCGATTTTTAAGAACCGGTACCGAACCGAGAACCGGGAAAAAACAGGAATTGACCCATCACTAGTTTAGAACTAAAAGCAACTTTTCATGTTATAAAATATGTATGTATATTTTGCGATTTAAAATGTTCACTACCGACTATAAAAGTTACGTTTTTCACAATGTTTTTAGGCCTACTATGGTTGTTACGTGACGTAAATAGCGGGAGGGATTCGATTTTTGAGACGTAATTGGTGTGAAAGTATTGTATTGGATTAAATGGGAACAAACGGGACCTGAAAAATATAGTGCAAATAACGGGAAACCGTAAATAACGGTTACGTAAATAAGGGGTTTCGCGTAAGTAATGCGCCGCGAAGCAAGCTATGCTCACTGTGGGGCCCCACCTAGTGCAGTGTTGCCAAGACGGCCACATCATGATCATGCGCGTTGTTTCATTTGCTAGACGCATGGAATTTTGCGAAGCTGTTTTTCATTTATTAAGGAAATTGTAGATGTTTTCTCATTGTTTTAGAGCAAAATTACAGGTGTGTAATCTATCGCTATAGCGATAATGAGCCCACGCTGCATTCGTTATTTCCGAAATTTTTATCCTACGCAGCATATGCAAAACTGACGGTGCCGATGGCAATTATCGTTATAGCGGACTTTACGTTATAGACCGTATTCGCTACAACGGACTTTTACTGTATGTTTATTTATTTTTTTTTATGTAGGAAACACAAATTTGTTACCTTGCACTCTCTTCCATAAACTCGTAATACTGTAAATAGATCAATATTTTAACTACATCAGTTTAAATGGTAATTTGAGTCTGAAAATTGCAAGAAAACCTCAAACTATCTGCAGTCTTGTTGTTGTTGTTGTTGTTGTTGTTGTTGTTGTTGTTGTTGTTGTTGTTGTTGTTGTTATTTTATTAGGTGTTGATACGGTCAACTTTAGAGGTAAAGTATTTTTATTTCTGCACCTACCTCTCTTTCAAGGTTAGTTCTACCTTTAAGTAAAGGCAGCACATGTTGTTTGGGCACATATCTTAATTGTGTGCTAGTTCCCCGAAATACGATGGATAGATGTTTTACTTGTACACTAAGTATCCAGTTAAAAGATAAATGATTTTATCTGAATAACATTCTAAAAACTTTAAAACTGTTTTTAATATATAGTTGGTTCTCACAGAAATGCATTTGCTGTCTATTATTTAGTAGAACGTACAGTAATGCTATTTTTTTAAATGTCATTTTGCTGAGCTGTGCATTTCTTTGTGTTTACACTGCTAGTACTAGCGATAAACGTAGTGCTGAGTAAATTAAATTGCATACAATAGAACCCCGATTTTACATACAGCTTTTTATGTTTTCCCGTTTTGCACCATTTTAGTTTGGTCCCATTTTAACCTGATTAGACACAATGCAATAAATTATTGTTGACAATAACAATAACATGCCTGATGCCTACAATATTATATCTCAATAAGCATAAAATTTTGTCTTTTTTTGTGAGTAATTAACTAAATTTTTATATGTACATATTTTATCAAGATGGCAGCTTGTAAAAGATGGAAAACATTTTCAACTGATGAAAAACTAAATATTTTAAAGTGCTTGGACGAGCACAAATGTACTCATATTTCACTCGCTAGAGGTTGGCATGCCTGTTTCAACTCTGAATGCAATTGCGAAAAATCGCGAAATCATTGAAGGAAATGCATCCCAGTGTGTTGATAAAGTACTGTATATTTATTATTGTTCTTGACCTTTAAATGTCTAATATTACTATGAATTGCTAATTTAAGAATTAAAGTACATATGTACATATACTATATGTATGTTTACCTATACTCTATTCTATACAGAAAGTAAGTAAAGGACTTAAATGTTAATTATTCTAATTAATATGCTTCAGACACAATTAATAATTATGTGTATATCAAAGTATAGTAGGCTATGTTAAGGTCATATATCACTATTCTCCGAGCAAAAAGAATATTTTTCATACACTTCCTTTGTTTTGCACTTTTCTGCATTTTACCACATTTTCAGACACCCCCTTGAATAGTGTAAAAAAAGAGGTTCTAATGAAATTCTATTGGTATTTTGTAAAGGAAGATGCAAATGTTTGGGCATGTATATAATAATGAGATGCAGCTTTGTTAGAATTTTTGAATGTAACGTAGTTATTTCAGGCAGAACATATTAAAATGCTCCAATAATGAATTATCAGATATGTATACTCTTGTGTTAGAACTTTGAACATACAAAGTACTTCGACACTTTAAAAACTTAACATCTGCAGTTATGACATTAATTTGACAGCTCTGGTGGCAAAACATTATTAAAGGCAATTCTTTCCTCCACACTCTGTGTGTGTTGAAAGAAGTTGGATAACCTAAGCAGGCATGAACTGTATGCTCTCTCACCCCACTCTGAGACAAGTCAAGGTAGTTGAAATTGTTTAGGGGAAGTCGGAATTTACTTTAAAATCTGGGAAAGTCATGAAAACTCCAGTATGCCATCACTAGGGGTAGTCAAATTTCGTTAATGACAAAATCGCAAAATTTTAAAAAAAATCACTTGCACATGATGTGTAATACAAATAACCTTACTTGGTAGTGATAAGACGTTAATATACTGCATTTCGTTTTAACGAAATTTGCTGTGATGCGCGAAATCCGTAGTTTTTCACGAAATATGACGAAATCGCGATATTTGCGTGAAATTAACCTTTTTTATAGCAAAAAATCACATTGAATCATTCTGGAACCTGCACAAAACGTTTATTATTCCAAGAGGTAATATGTGAGACGCCATATTGGCTTTTGTTTTTCTCTAGCAACCATAGACAGGGTGGCCAGCGACCGGAAAAACCGGGAAAAGTCAGGGAATTCCAGGAAACCTGGAAAAGTCATGGAAAAGTCAGGGAATTTTTTTAGCTGTCAGGGAAATTTTTTTGTAGGTGATTCAGTCTGCGTTTATGTACTTTTATAAAAAATGTCATGTGTTAAGCGATTTAAAATCTTTTCTAAACATAAATCTTCATTCCAGATTTGAAAAGCACGTGTGTATTTATTAAATGTATCGTGATGTTCAACTAGTAACACGTCAGACTACGTCTTCGAGAGCAGTCGAATTTTTCGTAATCGATTGTAATGCGTGACTGCGAGATATTGAGATTGGTACCCAATGCAGTCGAAAATATCGTAATCGAATGTAAAATGCGCAACTGCGAGAAACGTGAGCGTCGCTATGCACTTATTCGTTATGTAATACGTTGTTAATGTGATTGATATGCGGAACTGCGAATGACGAAGTGGAAAGTCGCCGCAGTGTTTTTTTATCACATAAGTATTCTCCACATTTTAATGTGTATCTACACAGATTTTGTGGTGAGGCTGTACCCCAAAATGGCGGTTTGCTAGTTTTTGTTTTTGTGTTCAGTATTTTTAAAATCAAACACTAGGCGCTTGGTATTATCATTTCTCTGACACTTCAAAATGCAGAAGTGATATTTAGGTTTTTATCTTAAACTTCATGTAAACTGCTGTCTAACTCAGTAAGGTTTTTCGGTAAATGCTGAAAGTTTGATAGTGAATATGAAAGAAGAATCATTAACCACGTTTCCATGTCGGGTTTAAAACGTTTCGGGTATCCAATTTTGTTTGTGTACGATAACCGTTTCCATGCAATAATTAGATCCAGTTAAAAACGACTTCAATTCGCTCGATATATTTGCTTGTTATAAGGGTGGCGACATTGAAATTTATGTTGGCTCACATGAAATAAATAAAGACGTAAGTAAATAAACACAAACAGGTGATTTGTCATTCTACTACGTCCGAAATACTTTCCGTACGAAAATAGAATGGATAAGCAAAACTAAAACTTCTGTTGTCTACACATTCCTACTAACACTCGTCATTTTTAAACAACACCACACTTTAAAGTATTATAACAACTGCCGTTGGTAACAAATGCTGTGCATATTTACTTTCTATCCGTTTCCAATACGATAACCGTTTCCATGCCATTTTTCCCTCTGCTCAATCCCATTCCATCCTACAATTTTGGTGTATCGACCTTGAAACTCATAACGTTTTGGAACCCGTTTTCATGGACGTTTTCGAATCGGTAAGTGTTCTTAAAACGTTTTGAACCCGACATGGAAACGTAGTAATTGATTGCAAGGAGAGTCGTGTATAATGCTGTCACCAACGTTGGAGGTTTGAAAAAGTTGATCACCAATCCTCTGATTTATTCTGTAAAAAATGCCCATGCTCACTACAAAGAAGCGAATGAAAAGAAACAGGAAGCAGAATATGCGTTATCAAAGGAAATGTTGAAGAAGAGGAAAGCTGCCGCTCTGGTAAAGGAGCTCGAGGCAAAAAAAGCTGCACTTATGTTAAATGCACAGAGGGAAGTTGAACTAATTGAAAAAGAAATTTTGTCTTTGAATTAGTGATATGTTGTTGTTCGCAGCTACAAAAGTAAACAAGTGTGTATACATCTATGTTTCAAGTTTTTTCAGCTAGTAATTTCTTTACAATTTAGGATGGCTGTGTGGGAAACTTATGGCTAACAAACATGAGAAGTGAGATTTTGGATAGTTTTCACGTTTTCAGTAATTATACCTGTGTCTTCAGCATTTTTATTTATTTATTAACAATACCAACTTTATTCAGATTTAGAACATTGTGCAACACACTATTAAAGTGTAATTTATTTTATGTGAACTGCTGTGAAGAGTTTGAAGCCGCCAGGGTGAATAATCATATTTTTGTCAATTTTTCCATTGAATAAATTGATTACATGTTGCTTATTACTCACGTATAATTTAAAATTTTCAGTAATTCTGTGTTAGCATAGTTGCCACATTGTTATTTTTGTATCTTTGCTGAGAAATTAATGCATTTTAAGTAGCTGCATTGATAGGCCTACACTATATCGTGTAAAATTTTTGTATTTTATAGTGGTCAGGGAATTTTCTTTAAGACCTGGAAAAGTCAGGGAATTTTTTTATACTGACTTGCTGGCCACCCTGATAGAGTAGAGAGTGGCAATAAACATCATCACTTTAGCTACTGGTGGACAAATCACAGATGGCGTTGGTAGTTACGAGTGTCGAAATGTTCTACGATTTTTTTTTCACGAGTGTGTGTGTGTCGAGTTTAAGTTCTTTATTTCCGAGTGGATGCAATATGTATCTCTTCCGCATTCTATGATCGTTTTCCGTTAAAGTTTTTGTGGCGTGTTGGTCATATTACCGTGGTCACTATGGATAAACGTATAAAATGCCGAAAGTTGTGTTTACGAAAGAGCTAAAGAATATGATGACGAAGGATTTTACGTGTTCAGTAAAGAAAAAGGCAAGTCGACTGGAAAAGAAAAGACACGTGTGAAAAACACTGTAAATTTCGAGCATCGCGCAAGGTGAACAGAGATAGGTGTCAAGCATCGGGTTCTGGAACTAAGCGGCATGTTACTCTAGAAACATATATTTCACTAATGAAAATTATTACATCCAGACGTACTCCTACTCAGTCTCCGTCGTCGCACACGTTCCTACGGGACGTAAAAGGCCATAAAACGACAAAAATCACATTATTTTGCCAACCACAAATGCATCTGGTGACGCCATCGTCGATAGGCCTTAACTCATTCTTTGTTCCTTTCTCTGAATAGGCCAAAAGCAGTCCAGAAAAATAGTGTCACTTCCATATTAGCTAATCAAATCATAACTTTCAAAATGCTACTTGTTGTATTTGGCCGTCCTAGCCGAGGCGACTGTTTATTTTCGTTGTTGTCACGGCAACGCACGAAATTTAATGCCGGCCAAGAGTGCCAACATATACATGAACAAATACCGCACACGCAGTTGAGGTGATGAAAAACGTAAACAAATAAAAAAAACAATACTCAGTACTGTTAAATAAGTATGTACAGTGTTTTGGTGGGGACTAGTTTGCAGGAAATATATAATAACTAACTGATCAATTTCCGATTTTTTTTTTGTATGTAATCTTGAGAATTTTAATTACAAATATGCAGCATGATAAATTTTAGATGTACATGTTGTACTTTAAAACATTGTTTTTGATACATTTTGA
Source organism: Bacillus rossius redtenbacheri (assembly GCF_032445375.1). Lineage (NCBI taxonomy): Eukaryota > Metazoa > Arthropoda > Insecta > Phasmatodea > Bacillidae > Bacillus > Bacillus rossius. The sequence continues at coordinate 45,941,117 of NC_086339.1, read as the reverse complement.
CCAAATAAAACAATAATTCCATCAAACATATATATTAAGGATGGGACAATTCCAAAATTTTCGATTCCGATACCCGATTATCGATTCCTTAAAAAATCCTTCGATTCTCGATACTCGATACTCACCTAGTTAACTTAATATTAAATAATTCAAATTCTATTTGCAACATTTTTTTTTTTTTTCAGCTTTCAATACATATATGATGTAGCATACATCATAAATTCATATTTATCAAATTTGAGTACACAACTAAGTTATTAACATTAACTCATATAAATGTTTACATCATTAGAAGTTAATGGCTCATATGTCAAAGGGGTCAAAACTAATATAAAATTTATTTTGTAATACGTAATAAACTATAAAAAAAAATTTTAAGCTTTCCTTGAGCAGTATAAATTATTTTCGTTCATACAACTTGCCTAACTTAGAGAAGGGTACAAAACAAATTAACTAAAAAATTTGTAAAATGAAACAGTAACAAAATTAAGCAACAACTAGAGAACTAGCAAATGAAAGTGTTGTACTTGATTGTGGTATTTCGGCGTTAAGTTACATTTAAGAAACACACATTCATTCTTTATTTCGGCATTGTGGTAACGACCCAACAAAATCTATAAAACACTGACCAACTAATCATCATCGTCACACCATTCGAAAATGAATGTTAGTTTACATTTTTCCGCTTTTTGGCGCGATTTAAAATGCTTGTGCTGCCCCGTACGGCTGGGTGACGAAGTAGAATGGTTCGCCCGATAATCTGCTTGATACTACGACGCTGTTCCAACTATATGCCAGCGCCCCCGGCTGACGTGGTATGGCCACTCACGTAAGGCTGTTCCAAACACCGTTCGCCCAATCATCTGCTTGCTTTTGTATTTAGTATTTGGTGTCGCTGTTCCAAGCTGACGCCAGTGCCCCAAGCGGTGTGGGTGGACTTTAAAACTTCGCCTGTTTGTCTTATATATCCAAACATTATGCCGGAAAGGAAAATAAATGCCATATTTTTGCGTATTTTTACAGTATATTTTTGGGTTTAACATTATAACGTGAGCGTGTGTAAGCTTTTGTTTGCTTTAGTGCATTTATGATTAATGTTCAGTGGCGGCCATGTTGCGGTGTTTGTTTACCAGTGACCAGACAAATCTTTTACCCAGTATTTAAATTTCCCGTAAAAACATTGTGATTTCGCGTTTTAATACTAAATTTCGTGGAAAAACGCTGTGTTGTGGCGATTTCGGGTAAAAACTGTATTTTATGGTGATTTCGCGTTTGTCATTTAATCGCGATCGCGAAAAACACAGGCCCCTTCTAATACGCAGTGATAATTTTTTTATAAATAATTTTTGTACTTTGACTTGTGTATAACATCGACCCAAGTTTTAGATATTGTTTATTTGGGGAAATATGACTGTTATATATGCGTTTAGTCAGTCATAACTCCACTCAAAGAGTCGTTTAATAACTGTATCTGACAGATTTGCAATGTTGTGAAATGATTTTTTTTGCTACATGCGGGAATCGACTTTTATCATCGATTCTCGATTATTTAAGTAGAATCGGTAGGTATCGATGAAATTGGGAATCGGTTTTCCCATCCCTAATATATATGTGTATAAAATTATAATGACGAAATAGTTATTTTTTCTAACTAAACAATTTTTTTTTTTGCCGAAATTTTGCACCGAAATATCGCTTTTTATTCACCGAAACGGGCCTTTTTTATTTACCATTTTTCATTGGCCCTAGCCATCACCCAGACTTTGAACACATTTTGTTTATCCAGATGGTGTTTTTGTGCATAGTCACACACACTGTATAATGGCGTATTCAAGGTTATTTTGAACTAGTACAGCTATAAGGATTGTTTTTATTTCTTTCAGAAAATTGCAAAATAAGTAAATTATTTAAAATATTTGTCAGGTAAGTTTGTAATTTTGGTCACGGAAAGTCATGTAAAGGTGAGGGAAATCTTTCTACAGGTTTGCGGGGACTGCCGGGTGGAGCTCAAGTGGGCACGAGTCAAACGCTCTCTTTAACTGGCTCGTCTAGGTAGCGCATGCGCTGCTCTTGGGCAGCCACAAATGGGTTACCGCTCTTCTCACCTGCCTTGTTTCCTCGCCTTACGCCAGACAGATATGAAGGCGATGGACGTCTGCACGGCTCCAGACACAGCACAGGGTGACAACCCGACCCAATGAATAGCTAGCCAGGCCATAGCCGCAGGAACCCTCAATGTCGTTGCAGTGCGGCTCAGTCACGCTGCAATGTGTAAAGAAGCAATGGCTGAAGTATTTCTAGTATTGTACTGTAATCTTTTAAATTATGGTTTTTTTTTTTTTTTCCAGTTACTTGCAAGGCTGGAAGAAGACTTTGCTGATAGTGTCTCACGACCAGAGTTTCTTGGACAACGTGTGTAATGAGATCATCCACCTCGACCAACAGAAGTTGTATTACTACAAGGGAAACTACAGCATGTTCAAGAAAATGTTTGTGCAGAAGAGGAAGGAGATGATAAAGGATTATGAGAAGCAAGAGAAGAAGATAAAAGAAATGAAGGCTCATGGCCAGTCCAAGAAACAGGCGGTAAAGTAGTGTCTTGTATTCAGTTTTTGTCCGTGGTATAGTTGTACGTGTGTCATTTCCTTTGTCTGGAAACATAAAATTACAAGAATCTACTTAAGTCCTTTCTACGCTCGGATATTTTTAATTTGTGTTAATTTAATTCACTATATAATTGTTCTATGTAATTTGCAAGTACTGTAATAGTTTCCTCTTGGGATCCCGTCCACCTCCAAAAAATACCATTGTCTCGATTTGCCTATGTCAATGAACTCGAATTTCGAGCTGAGTCAAGTTGTAGGTACTACTTCAACTTGGCTCTTTTTTCAAATCTTTGCCTCTATTACATTTAGTGCAGTCCTGCTAATCTGAACTTTTTTATTACTATTAGGCCTGTGCAGATACATCTTAAACAAGTTTTTAATTACTGTATTTTCCTATTTTATCCACCACAATGCCAGACAGCATTTAAAAAAAAATATGTTGTCTGTAAAGTCGGTTTACGGACGATAGTTTAACGTGACAACGTCATAACAAAACATTGATGAAATGATTGATCCAGAAGAAAAGGAAATATCATATTCGGCCTGAGACTGAGCCGTAATAGTTTTTTGCAACCAAACCATTTAGGCATTAAAAATATTATATTCTTTGAGGAAGAATTTTTTTTTTATTTTTCTATCTGTTGTATGATAAAATCTACCTCTGCATACTTTTATGAATAAAATTGAATCATTTTTATTGAATTATCACTATTTTGTATGGATACAAAGGAGTGAAATAAAATTTACAATTTAATTCATAAATTTAGTTTTATTTGCATTCATTATAAAAATATATTTATTACTTTTGAAATGTTACGTGTGCCGTATTTATTTTTACAAGTTCAAAAAACAAAACTTGCACCTGCCGGGATTCGAACCAACAACCTTACGATTATAAACTAGCACCGCTGACCGCTAAGCCACGAGGCCACTTTTGATAATTGATAGTTTCAGATGTTATATATACTTTATAAAAATTTTGTTCACGGTAGGGGAATAATATTATTTCGTTTTAATAGCTCCATTTTATAACAAATACGCATCCCAAATACACCAAACTTATTTATAAGGAATTACAATATTTTTTAAAACATTGTGCAAAAGATCCCGGGTGTAATTTGAATTATTATGTGTAACTGTAAAACACCATTGTTGGTTCAAAACGTATTTGAATATTCAACATTACTTTTAATTAACCGTACCGATTGTGCAGAAAATCGGTGGACGATCATTAAATTACATAATATTAATAATTCAAACGATGAAAATATAATTGAAAAGTCAAATCGATCGTCGTTCCAATCGAGTAGAAGGGAGATGCAGCGCATGCGTACAATGAGCATGAAGAGAGATGCCACGCATGCGTACAATGAGCAAACAGGAACATCCGTAGTGGGACACTTTTTCGTGCGTGCAGCCGGCGTTCATCAATTTATTAGACGTTGTCACGTCAAAAAAAAAGATTGCTGTTGCATGGTGCTTTGTCCCGTGATCTTTGGCAAGGTCTTGTTTACTATACCTACTACTATCTAACAGCGAGACCAAAAATGTCATGCAATTGTTATGGGAGTGCGATAAAACATGTCAATCAGCAGTTAATATTGGCCCATTAAATTTTTTTTATAAGTTTCCAAGTACTGCATACTGATATTTTTCATTTAATAATCAATTAGTTGAAGGTAGGAAGATTTCTGTCTCTGATACAGATGTTGTGTGGATGAATGTACACCTGTGTGCAGGAGAAGAAGCAGAAGGAAGCGCTGACGAGGAAGCAGGAGAAGAACAGGACGAAGGTCCAGAAGGTGGAGGATGACAACGCCCCAGCGGAGTTGCTGCAGAAGCCCAAAGACTACATCGTGAAGTTCTCGTTCCCCGACCCCCCGCCGCTCCAGCCACCCATCCTCGGCTTGCACAGTAAGTGCTTCCTTCCTCCGTGTCGTTGGGCCTGTGGGCCCTATGTATCTGAACTTCAGACACAGCTTTATTACTGCTTCTTCTACTAAAAATGAATGTGACCTGTTTTTGTCTGCTATAAAATTGGAACAGTAGTTTTGTATAGTACTTTGAAAAATAGGTTACGGCTGTGACTTTGTTCAGTTCATTGTTACTCTCAGTTTTTATTTCAGTAGGGTGTTTTAGCTGGTTACTTTTCACATTTCACAGCTAGTAATTATAAAGCAAAAATTACTTATGTGATACCAAGAGTAACTTATGAAGGTCATTTAAAATTAGAGTAGTACAGGTTCCCGAAAATGGGGATAAAATTGGTAAAGAGACCATTCCTGAACTTCAGGAAAATAATTTTTCTCCTCTGGATAATACTTCGGGGGGGGCAACAATTTTTTTAAAACTTTCGGGCAATCTAAATTTTATATTATAAAAACATATGCTTACGTTTTCATTACAAACTACGTCACGTAACAAACCACAACTTTGCACATGTATTGACAGACAAAGCACAAAGATATCATAAAAACACACATACAGTCAAACCTCTATCTATCGAACTCGCATGTATCGATTGTCCGTGTTTATCGTATACTTTCTACGGTCCCGGCAAAATTGCCATACAACTAAGGTTAAAAAAGTCCGCTTGTACCGATGTTCGAATTATCGTTTTGTCCGCATTGATCGTACAAAATATGTGGTCCCGTCACTATAAATTATATAAGATGATCGTTTAACCATAAAGATTTTGCAGAAATAACCATTTCTTAGAAAGAAACCGTCATAAAAACAGTAACGATAGTATACAGTAGTAAAAATCACCTTAAATCTGCAGTCAAGTAATGGAGCACGTAAATATGAAGAAAAGACAAATGAACGACAACTTACGAAGAAATATGGATGACGTACCATAACTACAGTACAAACCCAATTGTTATCCTAAGATAATTACCATAAAAAGAACTAAAGATTCTTTGTCAATACCATAATTACTACAGAAGCACGATAGCTACCACATTTGCACTATAGTTACCGTAACAACCGAGATGTATATTTACCGTGACGGTAATGTATTTATTTATGACATATTAAAATTAAAGAACATTATTGAAAAAAAGGATGTTAAATTTTTATATGTACGTTTGGCAAATGTTGCGAAGAAATAATGCGATCTGAAAGACTGCAGTACTACTACGAAAAGTGAAAAGGGTAATCGTGGATTTTTAGGTTATGGCAGTCTCTCTCGTTTTTCAGTAATATCGGCCTAAAATTAACAAGCGTATCGGAAGTCGGCAGAAATGCTAATTCAACTAAATATTGGCAAAATCGGCTTCTTCAGTACAGCTCTACATTTGATGACATGAGTAAACATATTTCAGACTTCAGGATATTGAAAAAGACTTTAATTTCCATGTAGATTTATTGTGCGTATGTTTTTTTTTTTTTTGCAAGTGTAAATTGAATTAAGTAAAATACTTCCATTTTTATTTATTTTTCAACTGATTAACTTTAATGACAAGTAACTGATATATTTCTGACACTAATTTTGAGGTTGAAATATTTTTTAAAAATTCTTAGAGTGAAGTCCACATCTATTGAATGTCCGCATCTACTGAATTTTTTTTGTTGGTCCCCTGAAAAACGATAGATAGAGGTTTGACTGTATCTGTGAAAGGTAATTCAACCTTGTTCATATATTCTGTATAAAAAAAAAAAAAAAAAACTCCAACTAAATAAAGTACTCAAATGTGATCAAACGTATTTGTAATAATATATTTTTACTTTTGATGAACGTAAACATTTTTTACCATATCATTACATTATGTTTGAAAATTAACTTTACGAGAGGAGCAGTGAACTATGTTGCCAAATTTATCACATTTGAAACAACACAAAACTCCATTTTTAACAAAGAAATTGTCAGATGCCATCTGGGTTTCAAATATTTAAGCCATAAGTTTCTGTGTCTTTCAGAAACATTGGAGCGGTTTTAAGTTTTTTTTTTTTAAGTTTTTGCAGTTGATCAAGTATGATCAAAAGTAAATTGTGGTAAATGAGTTGGAAATAAGATGGTTTTTTTTTTTTTTTTTTTTTTTAACTTGAAATAATTTGGACTACTAATGGTTTATGTTTATGGGATGAATGAGATGTTTTTATGAGACACATAAATGGTAAATATTTTTTTCTGGATACCAAGTTAAGTGACAATTTGAATGCTGTTGTTCCTGATCCCAAAAATCCAATACTATTCTCGGCTGAATCCCTTCCCGAAGCAAAAATGCCATTCCCATCCACCTCTACAAATAACCAAAGATATAATAAACAAGATGAATAACTGGCGTTGTAGGTACAGCACAAAGAGCATGGACAAAGGCCAAAGTATCGTGTTTGAGACATTCATAAATAATATCGATATGCGCTGTGGGAGAAAAACAAATACTATGTTCAAGATGTCCAAATACTCTGCTATTGTTATTTGTTTCCTGTGTTACATTTTATATGACCAACGGCGTGACATTTTCAGAAATGGTGTCGATCTCGTGAAAACCGCTTTATTTTGCGCCAAACTTTGTGTTTCATCAAAACTGTTTAAATTTCACGAAAAACTTTGGAGACTGGCAAATTTTATGTCATTTCACGAATTTCGTGGTTCACAAAATTTTGGGGTCCCTAGGTATTGCATTTAACTACGCATGCTAATGTGTAAATTTTGTAACAGTATGTCAGGAATTTTTTTTTCTGTTAAATGTATAGATATACAACACCCAACAAAAAATTAAGTCTTCAAATTTGTTATGACGAATCTTGCTGCCTCTTTCACACTCAATGAATTTACAGCTGGAATAAATCAAACAATTTACCATTTACATGCACTTAGCGTGGGTTCCTCTTCTATACCAATATTGTGCAACTGCAATTTTATTTTAACAAATCCTTAGTATTATGAACAAAATAGTTTTAGTTCAAGGATTTCCTTTGTTAATATTGCTCTATTTCCCTGAGAAGCAAATACGTACATACAAGTTTCAAGGTAGGTGATGAAATGATGAAGGTAAGCGCGAGACAAAAGCAAAGTTACGGGTTTTCAGAACTCTGTGTAAGTGTAAGAGCTGTAAACAGATTCCCTTGGAATCAAATCCCAGGCATTGTCCGGCATGTCCTGCCTTCTATATTCTTTCATAAACATGGATATTTTCGTAATATTTTAATTAAGTTTTTCATCTACTTGACAATTCAAAACACTATACTGAGAGAAATTAAACTTTATACCGTCAAACCTCTCTGAAACGACCCCTCACGGTTCCCAGGAATAGTGTCGAAATAGAGGGGGGGTTGTAATAGATGTTTTCCGAAATTTTCAGTTCATTTCAACACCCCCCTCCCCTTCTTTAAACCACTACTCGCTAAGAAACCAGCCGTACAATGGCAGGATGCTGTCACTCGCAATGCTAGACGGCTTTGCTTTAAACCCACTTCAACCTTCATGACAAGTCCGTGGCCCTACAGGCCACCTCTAAAGAAAATATGTCAAAAGACAGTTTATTTTTACTGGTTAGTTTACATGTACGTTTTCTGCTTGCCGTAGTTAAATACACTAGAACCCCGATGTCACAAACCCCGGATTTAACGAAGCAGTGATTTTACGAATACATTCTCGGGAACCATATAAATGGGACATTTTGACCAAAATGTGAAAATCAGAAAAAAAAATTTAAAAAAAAACAAAATGAAAGATCATTACAATCTGTTAATTTTAACACACAGCGTATTTTTGTGTCTGCTTTAATACTTCCAATAATGTTCATGTAAGAATAATACAAAAATAATTGGACATTTCCTTTAAAAATATGGCAGCTGTAGGTTCGGCTGGCTGGCAGCAGTGGCTTAATGATGCATAAGCTCACCCCTCCCTCCCCTCGGTAACATTCTTCAAGGCTAGCTCATCCCTCCCAGACACACAAACCATCTAGTGTCCTCCCTTATAACACCCCAACTTCGCTCCCCTTTGAAAAACCTTCAGTGAGAAAATGCTCTTGTCACCATCCCTTCTCCCGTAAAATTGGGCTATTATGAATGGGGCACTAAAGCGGTGAGGGAGGGGTAAGATCGTTGTAAATATTTTCGGACCCCTCCCTTCCCTCCAAACACGCCCAAAAAAAAGTCTGTCAAAATATGTCACTTTTCACACCAAGTTCGAGTTCAGTCATCTCTGGCAAGGAATTTACAAGCTTTCAAACTTAAATATAAATGTATTTTAATAGCAAGGGTCCTATGAAAAGAAATATACCGAATAAAATCAAGCTGCTGTCACCAAACAAAGCATAAAACAGCCCAATGCGTAGTCGCTTCGTTATTGCTCGCGCGAGAGGCGAGATGTGGAATGTTAGAAGAAAGATAAATGGGGGGGAGACAGACGGCAGCCAATGTGTTTCCTGCTTGGGGAATTAGTGGCGTAGCCTTTTTTTTTTTTTTTATGCTGGGTGAAGCGACCTTTTTCTGTCAACCCACGGGAAAAGATAATTGCTTGAGCTGTCAAAATAAACATTGCTGCGGCAGTTAAAACATGTCGAGGCGGGCGTGCATCCAGTCGGTCGCTGTGTATTTCTACTCGAAAAACATAACATCCTAATTCATAACAAGATTCCTTATAACCTACACGTATTGCCAGATGTTTTCAGCCTGATCCATGCAAGTTCTTTAGCCACGTTTTGAATGAAAACAACTGGCGGGCCAGTGTTGTGCCCTGTTTTGCAGACACACAAAGCTTTTATCAATTTGCTGACAGTTTTAATATATTTTTACTCTCGTTAAAATGAAGCAGATAACGTGCATCCGAGATCAGCCGCACACGGTATGGGGAGAGGGTGTGCAAGGGTGAGGGAGCGGCTGACTACCATGTTCACATGCTGTGGCCGGAGGGTTTTTCATGCATTGTATTAATAGTAATTAATATTTAATGGTATTTTATTTATTAAGTCATAATACACAAAATCGTGGGAGGGGGGGGGGGGGGTGAAGAAAAAAAACCTGCATAAGTCATCAACAATAGTTCACAAATTCAAGCCAGAAAATATACCAAATAGGACTTCAAAAACTAAGCAAACATTGTCAACTGATAGTAATCAAAATCAAGAGAAATCCAGCAGGTAGCTTTGCCTTAACTGCATACCACACTAGACACTCGCAAAAAGCTAAACGTAAACACGTTGCCACAAAAACCTTTAGCAAAGGGACGTGGAATGGGGGTTGTCAAGCGCTGACAGCGGTCGACAGGAAGTGGTATCTATTTTTAGATATGCGCTTCATACGGCAGTACAGCACTCGGCAAGAGAAACGCAGTAACACGCTACTCACCACAAGAAACTTATTTTCTGTCCGATTTTCTTCGGATTTTAGGCAATTATTTCACGGTTGAAATTGGGTTGTAATAGAGAGGTAGTCGCAATAAATGGGTTCGCAACAAAAAGGTTTTACTGTAATTAGCAAATGCATAAGTACAGCACATTTACGCTTGAAAACAGATGTTTTTGTTTGTCTGCCCATGCACAAAGTAAGCGTAGTTTTAGAAAAATATCTGAACCAAACACTTGGTGATGTCGCCAACACAGTGTACATGCCGAACACAGCTTGTTGTGGCCAGTAACACCTGAGATGCAGCATAGTTTACTTGCGTAGCAAACATCGTAAACATAGCAAGCATAGAGCTCTGTGTGGCCATAGCTTAAGTCACACAAGAATTTTATTACAAGCATAATTAGCAATTTATCATTTGGTAATATGATTGTAGCAAATTTTATTTTATAAACCATATTTTGAGTTAAATTGGTTTAGGCTAGTGTATGAATCACAATTCATTGCTATACACTTATAGAACTTTTGCAAAAAAAAATATCTGCATCCTTGATGCACTAAACTTTTACCACATTGCTTAATACAAATTCAAATTTTTACCTTGAAAGTTTCTACAAATATTTTGGCACATTACTCAAAAATGTTATGTTAATTATATACATAATTACAAATATTTGTTCATATGTATGGAAATATCCCAAATCTTTTTTGTTGGACAATGTATGGTTATGTTGTGGTAAGGTGAAAATATCTTTTGAAGCAAGCACCGCACTTTCATCCACGTATGATCATGCATGCGATTAAACTGCACCATTTATAGCACTTAAAACTCAAAACAAATAACGATGGCATGAAAATATTCATAAGCATGATCAACAATAATTTAAATTCCTTTTTAAACATACAATTAATGAAAGTTATTTCACTACTATCTCAAGAAAAAGGTAGCTGAAAAAATTGTGTTGACTATTATTAAAACGGATCATTTTTGACTTTTGAAATGGAAAACAAGCAATTATTTAGGTATTGTGTTGATTTAATGTAAAGAGTTTGACTTGTTTTTTGTAATTTGTTTATGACTATGGACTTCTACAGTTTTTTTTAAAATACTTTTACACTATGGTTATAAGTGGTAGTTCTTCATCCAATAAATTGTTTCTCATTTTAAATCTATGTGGGATGAACTTCTAGTTATTGGGAAAGTAAAACATGTTGTCATTGCACTTTTTTGTTTTGCAGATGTGACATTTGCCTACCCTGGGCAGAAGCCGTTGTTCGTAAACTGTGATTTTGGCATTGACCTGAGCTCTCGGGTGGCCATCGTTGGTCCCAATGGTGTCGGGAAAACCACATTCCTCAAGTTACTGACGGCAGATCTGCAGCCACAGCAGGGTGATGTCAGGAAAAATTATCGTTTGGTAAGTAATAAATTTTCAGCTTTTTAGAAGCCACTAATTTGTCTGATTATGAGGGTTATCTCAAGTGCTCATGTAGGAAAAAATTATTATAGTATGTACCCGTACACATGGGTTACACATTTTGTGCCGATTTTTAGTTTAAAAAGTTTAGTGCGGTGGCTATTTGAATTTTATGCTTTCAGTTTAAATATTAGCAACAATAATAATGCACGTGTAGTTGAATATGTGCATAAATAACTGACCTATGTTGGTTTTAAATATATATAACCCCACCAGTAAGTATAATTTATATATTCTAAATATCTTGGCAGTCCTGTGAAGCTAATTGAACAAGTGACGTGTCTGCTGCACTGCTGTTCGGGGAGAGGAGGGGATAATCTACAAAAAACCAGCCAGAGATAGAGAGCAAGTGTGTGCGAGGCCATGTGGCCGTGTTGACGGTTCTCCCTCCCTCTCATCGTTGTAAATGTCCCGTGAACTGACACCCTACCATGGTTGCTACAGGACTAGAAAACCGGGAAAACCGGGAATGTCAGGGAAATTAAAATGGTCAGGGAATTCCGGGAAATGTCAGGGAAAATTCTACGAATTCTGGAAATTTTAAAGTTTTGTATAATTCAAACAAAGCTTTGTTTTGATGCGCTCGTACCACTACCGAACGACTTCGCTAAAAGGCTACTCCTTACGGCACACGGCAACTGCAACTTTTTTTTTTACTTGGTCTACGATTGTCCGTTGCAATAGGCTGTTACAACCACCCATCATAACTTCTGGCCAATCCAGGCACTCGTTAGTTCACTAGCGAACCCAGGCCTTCATTTGTTCGTGTTTTGCTCCGTCTCTGTATTTAATTTGCCCTTGAGACTTTGTATTATGTTCCGTTCCATGCAGTGAATTACAGAACGGGCATGGCTTCGTTTATCTTTTGAAGACTATTTTCACATGGAATAAGATGAGTACAAAGCTTATTACGTGAATTTAAAGGCTTTGTTTCAGGTCAAGTTAGTTTTTGATGCGAACATAAGAAAATAAAGTGCATTTTGATAAAGAGGCAATACCAATTCTCATTTTGAAAACTACCAAGCTGATACGAAAACATGTGGCTTTTGTGTGCGGTTATGTTTTTGTATTTTTTTTACCAATTTGTTTGATTACTTTTTTTTCAACCGTTATAATCCGTGAGTTCTTTTGCGTGACACTTACATTGTGTATAAAAAAATATGCATAACTGAACATGTTTTTCCCCAGAATCGTTAGTTAAAATTGTAAGAGTATTGCATGTTGTAATGCTGCTATTGTAATTCTCTAAGTAGGCCCGTTATATTGCTAGGTGTGAATTTGTAATAGTTTTTGTATTTGTGTAGTTATATTTTTAAAAATTCATAAACAATGTTTTAACCTAACCTGAAAATATTAATAGGCTATGTACTTTTTTTTTAGCTTAGAGATGTCGAAGAAAACTACTTTTAAGGAAAATTGGCTCAAGGAGCCACAGTTTCAGCATATAAAACCCTCTGCTAAAAACATAAATTCTGCGTACTGCACTTTGTGCTACAAAAGTATTCAACTAAGCAATATGGGTCGAAGAGCTCTCACCAGCCATGTCGAAATAAAAAAACACATTCGCAATTCTGCCGTCAAAATAACACAAAAAAAACCTTATTTTACCTCATGTTGAAATTTGTATATTACATTTAATCATATGAATGTTAATATTTATGGTATGTACTTCAAAAGAAAGACAGGGAATTTTTCTCTTAAATTTCTGGAAAACAGGGAAAAGTCAGGGAATTCTAAGATTCTATTTCTGTAGCAACCATGCCTACACAATGTGTCTATCGACCGGTTTTTATGATGGAACTGTGCCCAGTCGTTATTGTTTTTGCATGAGATTTCCCGTTCTTTTAACGGAACATTCTTTGACAAAACTGCAGCCATCGTTGGGTGTTTATAAGTGTAACTTTTATACATATTCCTCCAGCACTCTCGGTAACGTAAGTGCAATTTTTTATAGAACGAACTGACAAAGAGTAGTTTGCAGCCTCTTCTCTCTCCGCGGCAAAGAGATGTGTAAGAAAATAAAATAAAACATATGGAAAGGAAAGAATGTTATATAAAATAGACTGTGTTTTCCTTTATTTTTGTTAGGTAGTGCAGGGAACAGCGGAAACGCAGGTACGAGCTCTCACAGCTCGATCACAAAATTGCAATTTAAAACAAACAGCCAATCATGGCGCATGGCAACAGTGGCCTGACGAACACTAGTGTCTCTTCCCACTGTCTCTGGGCCGCCTGCTACACTATTGCATCAGCTTTCAAACAAAGGATCATGATGTAAACCAAATTTCAAAAGAAAGAAATACGTTGGTATTCTCATTTGAGTACACAAAAACACAAAAAATACAATCAGCAAGTCGTTAAAATAAATTGAAAAGCATGAAATAATGTAAATTCTGATTATAACACAACTAGTGAACACACAAATACTGCTTGGAAAAAATAACAACTGTCACTTACATTATACCATAGAAAACTAACCTTAGCATCTATTACAAGATAACATAAAAAACTGTTAATTAAACGGTTTAACACGTGGGAAGGGCAGTAACCTGGGTTGCTACATTACTAGGGCCACGATTATATGGTAAATCGCGAAATTTTCCGCGAATTTATATGGAAAATGCGAAAAAAGCTATTTTTAAGAAAAACTGCTAAATAACACCGAAATTACACAATACAAGTCTCTTATATTTTAATGTGAAAAGTCATGAAGCGAAAACTACATACACTAGAACCCCGATTTTACGTATGCTCACGGTTCCACGGATTGCATTCGTAAAATCGGGGGTTGCCCATTTTGACCCCCCACCAACCAGAAGAAAAAGATTGGTTTATGTTTGTATTAAATTTTTCTAGTATTATTCGTGTGTATTTGGTCATAAAAATAATATACTTTTAAATATTATTCCTTTTAACGCAACAAAAAGAAAACCCCCGATGGAAGCGTGTGAATATGGAATGTGTGCTGACCCGCCGTGCCAGCCGGCCGCCGGCGCCACGCAGACGGGCGACCGCTCACTCACTCGCCTGCCCGCCGCCTGCCTTCCCTTCCCAACCCAGCGCTGGGCTTCCGTCTGTCGCGTAGCAAACATTAAATAATCTTTAATCTTAAAGATTATTTAATGTTTGCTACGCGACAGGATACCACGTTATTTAAACCTGCCCGCCTTATACAAAATGTTATTTCTACGATTGCGTGAATAGTCACATCTTCCAGTTGTGAACAGTGTGGAATATTAATGCTAATAGCAACAGAAGCTTGATAGTCAAGACTTGCCCGAGTCCTGGTTGATAAGCTGGAAGAATTTCCTGCCTTGCATTTCTACGTGCTTCCACTAATCAGCTTTAGGGCGCCGTCTGGTCAGCGTGTGAGTGAAGCGGGATGATAAGAGCGACGCTCAATGGTAGTTCTAGCGCGGTAAAACCTCTAAGTGCAAGGCTCTAAACTAGCGCGCAGTCATCTCGTTCCCGTCAGATAACTGTGAAATTTGAGCGGTGACTGTAACATTATATGGCGGAAAAATAAAGATAAATGTGTAATGCATTTCCCTCTGATGCTTTAAAGAAATTTGTAACGGTTTTTTTTACACATAAAACTTCGAAAACATGCCTTTTAGCCATTTTATCTCCTCTAAATGTCTTGATCCGATTATCAAAAGAACCGGTTGGGCATTAACAAATTCCTAAATGCTTTTCGTAAACAGACTCCAGTCGGATATCTAGTGTAGTTTGGAAATCGCGTAGGTTTTTCGTGGCTGTGTGCGGCACACGACTGTAGTTGCCATGCGTCACGCGCCGAGAATGTTGTCCGGCAGGAAGGGCGAGTATAGTTCATTTGCGGTAAAAATGAATTCTTTTACGGCCCTGCTAAATTTTTCCATTAAAGAAATTTTGAAGTTTCAGTGATTTTCCAGCAGAAATAATGTTGTGTAACTAACAAACAAATTGCATCAAAACAATTAACGGTAAATGGCTGTCGCGGGGGCACTTAAAAACTTTTCATTTTACCAGAAATGGACTATACAAACCTGGCTTTCGTCGCACGCAGTTTGGAGAAGGGGAGGAAGGATGTTGACAGTTTCACATGCCAAAGGACGTTTAAGCCGTATGACGTCATGCTGCCGCCGGCCTGTCTAGACAAAATGGACAAGCTACTGCTGCTGTATTTTTAAGCAGAATGTCCCATTTTCTTTCTCTTCTTATACAAACATTAGTACGATTATTATAAACCCACACAAAATATATGCTGTGTGTTAAATAATGTCTTTTTATAAGCTTTTTTTGTGAGTTTTACCATTTTTTCACAAATTATTTTTGTTCTGGTGCCAATATATCAGATTTTTTTGACGGTTCCTGAGAATGGTAGCATTTTCGTAATTTTTGTGTAAAAATGTACATAGTAAAACTTTCTGCGGTTTCTTATTTTAATGTGTCATTAAAAAAATTGGAACTGTGATGACTTGATGAGCGATGGTACTTTTTAAGAGAAAATGTTTAACCAGAACATTAAAATGTTGATAACATGTGATTCTAAACAACATAATAGGGCCCAGCTAATATTTTTTATGTCACAATAGTGAAATATATTGTGTAAGTACCATGAATAGCTTAAAAAACCCATATTTTTTTTAAAGACGAAATAACGACTAAATGTGTGGTTTTAAATGACGAAATCAGGTTCAAAATAAAACCATATAATCTTGGCTCTATACATTACCCTCCAACTTTTCAATTAAATTATTAAAGGTGCTAACCATAAGCAGGGGCAGCATTTGTGCGGGTAAATACGTTATTCGTAGAACATAGTGTTACCAGTGTCTATGTTTGATAAAGATTCTGCATTAAGAATCCAAGTTGTGCAGATTGTTAATATCAGCTTACATGTAGCTTCTAAATAACAACTTGTAAATTTTCATCAATGAGTGAAATATTTTTAGTATATACTTTTGTGGAAAAATAAATAATGCATTTAGACTAGGTAGAACAGATAAATATTATAAAAATATTTTTGCTTGTATTTTGTTAAGGCTTCTTATTTTAGTGAGTAATTAAGAAATAATGGAGCATGTTTGGAGGAAAATAATTTGGTTTTAACCTCAGTACAGTGTGATAGTGCGACATCATGACTTTTGCGCCAAAACGTGTTTGGTGATTTAGTTGTACCATTGTGGTGTATTATTTAGACGTAACAAATGATCGAACTTCTGAAAAATGTAAACTTTACTTTTTACATAATATTTTTTGTATTTATGATTTTTGTGTATTTATTATAACAAATTTAAATGGTGAATTGCCATAAAACCTAATTATTATGAATCAGCACAATATGTAACACCGAAAAGAAAGTTAATGCAGAGCTTATCACTGATATGCAATTCAAACAAAACTTTACTCATCATTGAAATTTCATTCATCATTCAAAATCCAATTCATTATATTGTGTAAATTATTTCGATTTTATTATTTATATTATATGTCTTTATAATTTACTGACACCGATATAAACTTTAAAAAAAAAACTTATTTTAATTAGCTTCATATATTTTAATTACAGGGGGTTTAGTTGAATTAATGGTATGTATAGTATAAGTGATTATTAAAATTACTATTTTTGGAGAAATATTATAGAATGATAATATTATATAGGTATATATAAATAGTATTTTTTGAACTAACAATATTTAAGTATTTTATTTTTAAATTGTAATTTAGCTAAACTAAAATCTTAGTCTTTTCTCTGTGTTTGAAACACATACCTTGTTTGAGTAGTAAAAAAATGTTAAGGCAGATTTTGTGATTTTGATTGTTAGCAATGAAATAAAAGGCAGTTTCCTGCTTTGATGCTCTTTTGGCATGGATATTACTGCTTTTATAAATAGGTATATGAATACATTTAAGTTAGAGGAGTCTGATTTGCTGTTAAGTGAAACTGGACTTGTTATCAACAAGAAAATTAGACGACTTGGTCCTAAAATAATTGGGAGGTAATTTTTCATCAGTAAAATTCTCATTTTTTTGGGGCACTTATAACTTTTTATGTTTTTATCAATAATAATATTTTTTTAGTGTTATTTTAATTTTTTCATCATATTCATTTAAATTATCTGTACGTTATTCTACTTCATTATTGACTTAAGTGTTTTATTGAAAAAATTTTCAGGGACATACAAAATCATTTACCGTATTAAAATTTTTACTAGAAATATTAAGTAATTAAAGTGTTAATGGTAATGAGTAGAAAGCAGTATACAGCTTTGAAATAATTTTATTGGCCCAACTCTTTAACATAAGTATATATAATATTATTAATAATACAGAAAAACTGTTAATTGTTTCTGGAGGGACTTAAAAAATGTTTCAACTTTTTAATTAGGAATTCTCAAAAAAATTAAAATAGATTGTGTTTATAAGTTAATATCAAACTTCTCAAGTTGGGACTTCTTTAAACACTTGTACTAGTGATACAGACAAACTGTTATTAAGCCTTGGGCAAAATATTTTTTTCTGTGCATTTAGAGAAAAACACTTCTGATAAATAAACACAAAATTTGGGATATCATAACTGCAATATTTGGCCCCTATGTAACATTTCGTGAATATAGTTATCTTTTACGTGAAGCATTTGGGACAGCTTTAGAGATCCAGTTGATGTAAAGAATAAGTGTGTTTGTGAGTTCATAGCATTTTCAAAACTACACGTGGCCATGTAATTGTCTTGCAGAGGATCGGGCGGTTCGACCAACATTCAGGCGAGCACCTGACGGCAGAAGAGACGCCGTCGGAGTACCTGATGAGGTTGTTTGACCTGCCGTACGAGAAAGCCCGCAAGCAGCTGGGGACATTCGGACTGTCGAGCCACGCCCACACCATCAAGATGAAAGACCTCTCAGGGGGGCAGAAGGCACGCGTGGCCTTGGCGGAGCTCTGCCTCAATGCTCCCGACGTCGTGATTCTGGTAGGTTAACACAAACGTGTTTATACCATACAAACTATTGCAAATTCGGGTTAATCACAAAACTTATAATAATTCTATAAATATGTATAGCAGATAAAAAAATTTTAAATTTTCTCAGTTACTGCATGTATAACACTCCTTATATGGTAAAATGTGCTTTAAAAATACTTGTATACACCAATGCCTCACTTAGCACGCCTAATGCGTTCCTAAAAATGTACGTATTTTTTTTAAATTGCGTATTCTGAAGCATTAGTCTCCATATACAGCAAGGCTAAATTACTTAATGTGTTCCAAAATGTGTAGGGAAATAGTCTTTAGGTAATATAAATGTGTAGAATAACATTTAATGATAAATATGTCACATCATGTATCTCCATAAGCCTACCATTGAATACTTTGTATTGCAATATGACACCGTGTTATGGATGGTTATTTACTATCGTCAGTCGGCTGGTTGGCTTGCGTGCTCAGGAGTGACCTCCGTACATTTACACAAAATTTTTAAACCATCCTTTACTAGCAGCGAAACCAATATTTCTGTCTGGATATTTACATTTTCATTTTTCAAAATTAAAGTTCTTGTTTGTGTATCACCACTTGGTTCACACCAATCCTGTCAGCCCCGTGATTTTTTTTTTCATTGCACCATTCATTTAACATCTTTTTACAACTGAATCATCTGTTCATTTCTGTTCTGGTATCTAATGTCAAATATATTCTCGCCAGTACAACCAATAGCAACATTTGCTAGAGTCCTTATTTCGTACGATTGTGCGCTCAGTGGACTTGCTTAAATCTAAAATGCGACCAACTTAAATGTAGCCTTCCTGTCATTCTGCTTGCCATAATACTTCCAGTTTTGTATCAAAACTTGAACACAATTCAATACGCTCTCACTTGGAAGTAATGATTCCAATATGATTCCAACTGCAGGGCAATGGGCAGACGTATGTGCGAGTTCCCTGCCACAGGCTAGAGTGAAGTTCATCATGGTCCAGTCTGTGGCCGGGCAACAACGGTACGGCACGGCGACATACGCGCAGATGTGTAAACATTTGGTCCTTTACACTCCATAGCTGATGTTTGTAAAACAGACATAGCGTAGTCAGACCTGCGCGCGCATCTCTTCCCACCCTTGTATAGCTAACTACAGTATATGCCACGGCACAACTGTTGTTTTCCGAGTTGAAGCTGACTTTGTGCCAGGTTTTTATGATGTAACTGTCCCCAGTCATTATTGTGTTTGAATTTTTGTATTTGTTACATTTATACATTGGTACTTGAATTTCTTAAATCATAATTATTGTTTGTATGATGTTTTGGAAAATAGTTTTGAATTAAATATTCAACTATCCTTGAAATGCTGCTTCCCCACTGGCCAGAAGGAAAGAAAGAGACTGGTTGGTCAACTTGGCTGGGACCGCAAGCTTCGGCGGGGCGTCTCTTGTCCCTTGGCACTGCTTCTTTACTCCACCCAGCTTTAGTACAGGGTTTTAAATACTGAATATTTAAAATGAGATCTTTAACTAAAATTTTATGATGAATTCACAAATATCTTAAAGACATTTGTAATAAGTAAAATAAATGAACTGGACCTATTACAGTGTCTTTAGCTGATGCTGAAATATAATTTTTGATTACTTCAAATGTGGTTTGAAAAAAAAATGTGTTCTTTCGAGCTCTTCGCAAGCTTTAACAATAACAGATTGCAACAAGTTCCGGAAATTACTTAGAAGTGCACTTGCCTTCATTAAACTGTTTTTCCCTGGCATACATTAAACCAAGGAAATTGCATTTGTATTATTTTCATTTAAACTTTACATTGTTTCTAGTTTCTTTTCATTCTGTAATGTTTATTTTAACCAAAGATGGGCTGATACGGGCAAATTCGAGCCAAGTCAAGCGAGTAGGTTAAGATGACTCAGCTCAGTAAAGTTCACTGCACTCAACCAGATAAAACTCAAGTGTTTTTCTTAAAATTAAACTTTAAATAAAGTACCACTTTATTGCAAACACTTTATAGTTAAAACATTGCATTTATATTCTTACTATTTATGTTTTCCTGCAATTTTCAAAGTTTTTTAAAGTATGATGTATTTTACATTATTTATGTTATTTTTCCCCTTATTTTCCAAAAGCCACGCTTCTGCAGTAGATAGATTCCTAAATAAGGCAAACCACATACATATTAGTACTAAACATAAAATGCTGATAAATTTTTTTTCGTTTGTACTTTCAAAATGTATCAAAATATTGTCTGTACTAGTACCTAATTTTCTGCATCCATTATTTATTTTGAAAATGATTACTGTAGCATAATCCATTCTAATACACTTTAACTATAAAAAAAAATCTAGTACTTGAGCTTAACTTTTTTAAGGTCTCCAATCTCCACTGACTTGATTAAGTCTCGACTTGTCTTGAAGGTTTAGGTACTGAACTCAACTGGACTCAAATTTGCAGACTTGTCCATTTCTAGTATTACTAATTTTTTAATTAATGTAATATATTTCCATGTGGAAAATAAAACTTTATATTCATATTAACCGTGTTTGTAATTAAAAACACTGCTTAGCCTTGTATAACTTCTATTTTGTTGATGGGGACTGTGAAAACACGTATTAATGAGTTTTGTATTAACAGGGGTTTTATTAAAAATGTTTAGCTGTAAATGTATTTATTGGACTACATATTTATATGAGTAAGGCCAACCTTGATTGCAAGCTGACCCTGAACATTTTGATGTCTCTTCATTAAAATCAGAAATTTATTTATTTATTTCCTTCTACATCAGCATCACTTTCACCCCCAATGAAGCTCGTTTTCATACATCTTTCATCCGCTGCACATTCTTCTCTCAGAGCTTATATTTGCATGCTGCAGCAGGTGTGTGTGTGTTCAGCACAGGCTACAACTTTGAGGTTGTAGTGATATCACAAGGGTTTCTTTATTGTAGAACCTGTGAGGCTGGTGTGATATGTAAGTTTGCAATCCCAGGTCGGCCTATGTTTTTGTGAGTGGTTTTTAAGATTTAGAACATCCACCTCTCTTCTGGTTAATAACTGGTCAATACACAGGCACATGCATCACACAGGATTCAAATAAGGACTATACATATCTAAAAAGTTGGCTGGTGTTAGTTTTGTTGGATGCAGTTTTGCTATGATGCTATGAGAAACCTGCTGCCATTTCTGAACTTTTAATGCTTGAAAAAATTATAACATGATGTCCACACAAATCCTCAATTTTTCCTGAACAAAAATTTCAAATTTCTTACAGAATTAGAATTGGTTTTTAAATAATTTATGTTGTGATTATCTGATAAATATAAAGAAAATTCGGCTTTCATCGTCCAAGTAACTGGCTAAGTTCTCTCGCCACTTTCTGTATTGAAAACAGTGCCTTGCATACACCATTTATAGTGTGCTTGACTGTGCACTAAAACATATCTGGAAAAAAAAATGCTTTCACAGTCTGAGATTGCAGAATAGAGCAAGACATTTTCCTAAACTTCCCATAAAATATGTATCCCACTGTTTACTTTTCCAGAATTTCGAGTGAAATCCCTGCCTTTACTTATCAATTCCAACTTCCCTGATTTTCTAGAATGTGGACTCACTGTATTAATACTTGTCAATTAGAACTTTGAAAATCAATCACCATGAAGTTCCATTTACCTTTATCAAGCATAAAAGGTCAGATTTTCACATTTTTGGTTGACTTCTTTTCAGTACGGCATATTTTTCTCTTTATCTTGAACTGCCCAACATCAAACTCACAACTATAAAAGTTAATTTGGGGTGTACATTTCTCAGATCATTAATTAAAGTTGCTAGAGCACTAAAAGGTATTTGAAATTGAAGTTGTCTTAGAAATAAAAATCAAAACCATTTATTAGTAACCTCAAAAACCACATGTCTCAGATCTGCCACTTCTTTGTTTGCCCAATTTGTAGGAGAAGATGTGGGTTCAATTCCTCTTGAAGGAATACAATTTTCAAAGCTAATTTTGGCCTGATTAAGATAAATTTTATGAGAAAGGTTTCTTCACAAATCTCCAACATAACATTTGTTATGAAGTGTTTATTTAATTTGAATGAATTTCAAAAATCGTGTATTAAACTAAAGTTACAATCACTTTCTAAAAGTTTGAGTTACTCAGGAAATAAATTAAGTTTGAGAAAGAAAAATCAAGGAATGTTATTTTTAGCCACCATAGAACTGGACACCCAGACATGCACTTTAGACGTTCTCTCGCATCCTCTCATTTTATCACTCTTTCTTCTTTATCGTTTCATCCTTGACTGTTTTTTTTTTTAGTGATACATGTTGCTGAAATAACCAGTAATTACTGGAATATCTGAGCATTTGCTCTTATATATTTGTAAAAAAAATTGAGAGCTCCCGTTATTTTTATAGTATATTCTGCCATTTCACAAAAATAAGCATTTTTCAGTTGTGCTAAAATGTGCACTGCAATGGATTTTCTTTTAATTGCTGTATAAATTCATGGTTTTATTTAATTTATTTTATATAAAAAAAAATTAATTGTTAACAACTAAATAACTAACATTTTTTAAAACAATATGGTTGCAATTTTTTACCAATTTCTCATTTCAAAGTCAAATATAGAAAAACTAAAAAAATATTGGGATCATTTTAATTGATTTTGCTTACTTGAATGAAATTATAGTGTTTACAGAAAAGTTAATGAGTAATTTTTTTTATGTGCTTCTTGACTGTGATAACGTTGTGCTTCCATTCAACAAATTTTCTGTTTCCATTCCAGGATGAACCTACCAATAATTTGGATATTGAATCTATTGATGCCCTAGCAGATGCCATCAATGGCTACAAAGGAGGTGAGTTTGGCATATATTTATTTTTAGCTAATTGCTGACGGAGTGATGACATAATGAAACCAGTTCTGCCTTTTCCCCAAATCTTCCTGTTTTTTTCCCCCTCATTATTTCTCACCTTCTTTTTTCACTTTCTTTCACATTTGTATGTTTACAGATATACGTACATAGAAAAGTTGTATATATGCACTTTTTCTTGCAGTTTATACAAAGTATGCTTTATTTTACATTCAAATCAATGTTTTTCATTCCTTGGGAAACATTTTTTCCCACTATTTACGTTTAAAAATGACACCACCTTGTAATGAAATGCCAAAGATACGTCATAGATTTGTAACACAGCAAACAATATTTTGATGCACATCTCTAATGAACTTTTTTTTCTGCTACACCAGTATTTAGTATCAGTGATCCGCACAAACATGATTTACTGGTTTTTGCTATATGCATGGTAATGAAATAATACATTTTGTTTGTTTTTTTCACTTATTCTTTATAATCTAGTTACAAATGTGATATGGCCTTCATTTTTGTTTATGGAAGATGCTATGTATTATGCATTTTGCATTTAGTTTGTGCAGTTTGTTTTTAAAAAAAAATTGACAAAAGATGTTTAAAAATATTTAGTATTGACATTTTTGAAGTGAGAATATTGTTACTAGCAACTAGCCAGTAAGTTACTGAAGTAAAGGGGAAAAAATTCCCATGTTAACATTTCTCCCAGTTTACTATTTGTGTTTCAGTTATTTTAGTTTGTACACAGTTTTTCAACATGTCCATTGAAATGGATTCAGTAAATTCTCTACTAGGTTATTTAAACAGTACAGATGTTAAATAAAATATCTAAATGTTTGTGTGTATTATAATATCACACATAGTTTCCGCAACCTCCATTAAAATTCGCTACCGGAGCAGCTACATCAATGATGGAATCAAGTCCATTGTTCACTATTAGAGCTCGGTTCGACAATTGCTCTCTACTATTTCTCTCTCACCATGCACCTCTGTCCCAATACACTACCAGCTCATCCACCATGCCTTGACTGTAATCTTCGCCACGAAGCCCATTGCTATCACTTGCCACGGGGTTACTCACCCTCTTCATTTTACTGCTCGCTCGCAGGTTGGCCTGCCCTTTTATATGCATCTCAAATCCCACCCTTCGAAGTGTGGCATCATCAAAGACGACTAAAACTGGAAGTTGCGAGCACAGTGGGGTTCTAGTTGGGCCACTTCACAAGACTGTGCTCTCTGGATCGCAGGATGAGTAAGGTGCGTCAGATTCTGCGGACAGGGATGTGATTGTCAGAAAGCACCTAATAATGGAGGTGCTTGTAAGAAAAGAGGTAAGGAGGACGGGTCTCACCTGTGTCGGGGGGGTGGAGCTTCCCTGGACCGCCGGACCATACCAGCAGCCTCGCAACACTAGCATGTTCCCGACGTGGGTGTTCCGTGTTTCAGGCGTGATCATAGTTTCCCATGACGAGAGGCTGATCCGGGAGACGGAGTGTACGCTGTGGGTGATAGAAGACCAGACCATCAACGAAGTGGACGGTGACTTCGACGACTACAGGAAAGAGTTGTTGGATAGTTTAGGGGAAGTGATCAACAGCCCCAGCATCATAGCGAATGCAGCTGTGAGTCAGTAGCAACGGTGTCTTCCTATGGAAGGATATTGTAAAAGTGAACTGTAAAAATAACTGTTTTGAAGTTGTGTTTTCATCTGATTTAATTTTAGCTAACATGTATTTGTAAGTAAAAAGTTGAGTTGTGAATAAAAGTGGAAATTTTTTTAACTGTATCATGTAATTTTTGTAATCTGTACAGTAATTAAAATGCATTTTATAAATAGCATTTTTTCAATAATATACAGTTTTAAAAAATCAATAAAGTGTTTAGAGATTGATGATATTTTACTTTTGTCTATTTATTTTGTGTATATGGATGAAAAATGAATACCGTATATACTCGTGTATAGCGCGCCCTTTTTTCCCCTCAAGTAAAGGAAAAAAAATAAGGATTTAAACAAATTCTTGTACAGACTTTCGTAAATGGCAATAGGTATTTCACATAATGGTTGAATATATTACAATGCAATTTAAAAATGGGTTTTATTTCTCATTTTTAGGGATTTATTTGCAATGATTGAAAACTGCTTATTGTTAGCTTGTTTTTAACTGAAAAAAAAATTTCCAAATTGCTGTCATCCTGTTGACTGAACTTTTTCGTCTTTCTGTGTTTCACTGTGCATATATGTAAATAAGTTATGGCAATTTACAAACAGGCCCAGTAATGTATTCAAATGCGTGTGAACACTTTTTTTCATGTACAATAATATTCTTAACCTCAATGTTATTACGTAGTTACAAGACGTGCAATGTAACAGTTCCAGTGTACTTGCCATCACACATGGTTTCACGGCTGAAACCCAGGGTGAGCCTAGTGAGATTTCTGGTGCTGGGTTGTTGATTCTATTGTGGAGGGCGCCAAGCTAGCTTGGAACTAATGGTCAGCCCCAGCATGGTCTACTAGAAGGCCCTTTTGCTTGAATGCTGCTGAGTGAAAGTGGCTAGTTATGAAACAAGGTGCACAGCATAGGTTGCTGATTTCTGACTGTGTTAGATTGCAAACTAATAAATAAAAGTAAACATCTTGTAAAGATGTGGTTTAATCACACATTGTGTTCGTTATAGTTATGTGACTTACTCTGGCAAATTTCAATCACAATTAAACACTTGGTGCATTATGCTAGTTACTGTATTATGTAAGGTAATTGAACCTAGAGGCAGTCTTGCTGAAAGGCAGTTTTTGCTGTTGGAGTTGGTCAATCCTGTAAGTTTGCATGTTAACTGTGACTCGAAACATAGCTACGCGAGCATCAACGAACTGTTAGTTCCGCATCACGGGTCATAAACGTAACATGCAGGCTTACAAGAGCACAGAGCTGTGCTCCAGCACCAAAAGGCAAATGGGCTGAATGCTGCGATCGCACCATGTTTGAGTGACTTTTATGTAATAAATCCACACTGTTCTACATTCTATCCTGTTGAACCCTCCTTGAGATCTCACTAAGCACTGAATTCACTTTTCTTTATCACGAGACAGCCCAAACAAAGTCAAATGGGGCCCAACAAGTATGGCTAACAAACCTGCAAACTACAAACTTTAAAAAATTTAGTGGCATAAAACTAAAAATATCCTTAAATTTTCTAAGTCTCGAAAACCGCGCATACTCAGGTGCAGTGAGAAGGCGGAAATCGATGTGCCAGGATAGCGTATGATTACCTTGCCACGCCAGATAAGAGTGTGTCTAGGTATGAGGAGTCGCACATGGATTAGCTTTCATTTTCACGCCACGGGAACAGTGTCCCCCCATCTTCACCATGAGTGCAGCCGAGCTCGAATGAAGACATCTTCGGCCAAGCCAAACTCACCCGAATGACTTCACTCCACGATACCGCGCGTCTGCGAGCAAGAGGCGAGCAGGCACGGGGTTCGTCATCCTGCCTGTCTGCATCTTGCCATCGACATCCCGACCCGCTGCTCAGGCTGGATAGCCCCCAGGGAAGGAAATGTTGTACGCCATGCAGATAACCATTAAAATGAAGAACAGTTGTGCGAAGTGCTTATTGCTATGCGGGCAGAGTGGGTCGTTTGAGGAAGATGCAGCAATATGCTGAGCGGCATGCTGATGTAAAACGCCTGTTCTGAGAGTGCCATACATTAGCTCGGCTGAACCCCGAGGATCCCATAGAGTATTCCAGTGCGAAGTTCGAACCTGCTGAATGCAGATATCACATAAATGAACAAGAGTTTTTGACAATAGTGTGGGCGGTATGGAAGTACCAGCATCACCTTGAAGGCTGCAAAATGACAGTCAGAGCATTGAGTGGCTAAGACTCCATGCAAGGGTGCAAGTCCAAATTTACAAGGCAGAGCCTCACATTACAAAACTTCGATTTTCATGTAGAACATGTTCCTGGGTGAGAAAATCAATTGGTAGATGATTTATCACATCACCTGGACCCCGAGGCTATCTTCCAGTACAATGGTAGTTGGGAGGACCTGCTTCCACCATCGGGAGGCTCAAGCCCTGCAGGAAGGACACCATGGCCACACTGCATGCTACTGCCCAATCCACTATAATACCAGGCCCAGATCCCCTCGACACTGGCCAGCCTCCTCAAGGTCATTCCAGCAAGCACAACAGACATGCCACTGCGCGAGCACGAGTGGCTGCCTGCAGAAACAGCAACATGCCCATCAGAGGTGCCTGGAGGGGTAATTACAGACAAGGCCCCAGGGGATATGGAGGCCTGGCCCTCGTGGGCACCTCAGCATGGAGCAGACACAGATGGAGCTTTGCTGGATGTTCCACTCGCGTGTTGTGGCCCATGACATGAGGAATTATATAAGGGACTGCCAATAGTGCCAACAGCGCAAAGCGCGTCGATCGGACGGTGTGGAGCAGCAACAACCCTCCCGATCAGGCGAGCCCTTTCACATAGTAGTGGTGGACATAATAGGACCTTATCCACGCAAGACCCAGAGCAAATGCTTCCTTGTGATCACAGACATCTTCACTTAATGGGTTGAGGTGTTCCCCATTTCCAGTATCTGGACCAGGGCAATTGGGGCCTTAACTAGAGGGCCGAAATCTTTCCCTGTTACCTATGGGTTTCCCTGGGTTTTACTTACGGACAATGGGTGTCAGTTCTGGGGGAGGAGCTGGTACGCCGACTCCCGTCGATGGGGTTTCACCCAACATACCATGCCCACTTACCACCTCTTACAGCACTGCTCATAAATCAAACCAAAGCAGGAAGAAAGTTAATCACGCTAAATGCTACCATTTTTGTTACTTTGTGGCAGTGTCGGTAAAAAAGAATAAATACATAAATATTTTCATTGACAGTACACATTGCTGTAACAGTGGATCTTTTAGTTTCAAAAGGACATGAGGAATGAACAGAAACAAGGTGTGATTCCTTCTGAATATAATTACTCCGTATTTATTTAAATGTTGAAACTTATAACAGTAGAATGAGAGTCAAAGGTATAAGAGGTATAAAATGCATTAAAGTATAATTCCAATTACATAATTAAAAGAGCTCTCGCATATGTTAAAAATACGGGCCGACCCTAAATTAATTATTAAAGGTTTCACTTAATATTGCCGTCACCCGACCTCATTAAGGCCCGGGAGGTACCTGATGGGCGCTACGGGCGTCGTGGTGCTGCTGATGTCCGGGGGGGCGCCAGGCTATTGCGATACTAGGCCGTTGATGGTGGGTCGTGGGTACTCTACCCCCACATGCCCCACCAGGTACGCGGCTTGAAATCTATCCTGAGTTGCGGCGCTTGGCTTTGTGGAGGACGGAAGGGTGCAGAATGATGGTAGACGACACAATTTATATTAAACGATGTTTAATTCACGTACTATCTGGTGGTACGCGTGGGTACTTTGTACGCCCTACACATACACTACGCGGTACAAAGTCGCTACACAAACCGCGCTAATGTGCTGTGCGGCATCTACGCCGTATTACATTTACACTTTAAAACAAAACACAACACTACAACAACCTTTGGATTTTACCGCGGCAGTCTCGCGGGAACGTGATTCATGTTTGTTGGAAACGGCCAGCGCCGAGAGTTAACGAGTCTGGGAGGGTTCGACGAGCGTGACCCTAAATTAACTGTAACATTTACGTGGCGTTGGAGCTGGCAGGTGTATGCGCTGCGAATTAACTAAAAAACACTGTGGCTGGAGTCGGCCAGTACCGTAAGTGGCGTGATCCGCGACGTGGTGCTGAAACTAAAAATACGGTCGGGATAGGCCCGGTTCCGCGGAATACATGCCGAGTCGACGTGAGCAGCAGCGAATTAGAAGGTTACATGATTACATTACTTACAGAAGGAGCGAACAGTGATCACAAAGGTGAAGGCTGCTCACGGACGAACACGTCTTGACCCAGCGCGTAGTGGTTCGAGACTGCCGAACATGGATGCTTCGCAAGTTGCGTTTGGGTGGGGGGGGGGGGGGGAACTTTCATTTCCCTTGTGAGACGGCGCCAAAAACTTATATTATATTAATTGGTTGAATTATAACAAAAAACACATTCCAGGAGCTTAAATAAAATCTAGCACCTGGTAATTGGGTGCTTAAGGCTTAACACCTGTTTTTTATTATTTAATGATTTGAAATGTCGCACCAACTTGGCGACTGTCAATATAGTGACAAATTGTCTCCGTGTAAATTGTTTAGGTTGGATTTCTCCTAACCTGACTTGAAAAGGTTCACGGGCAATGTAATTAAGGCCAGTGGCCGCGGTGACTGGTAATGAGGTTCGTTGCCCACTCCGTGCGTGCGGTGCTCGCACAGATTACCTAGGACGCACTTGCTTTATGCTTATGAATAATTACTATGGTTCTATTGTCTCATTCATTAATTGTTTTATGAAATCGAGTCCCTGGGGTCTCGTGTCCTGAAGTTTATTCGAGTTAATTGAGGTCATGCCCGGGGCGCTCGATTGACTCATTCAGGCTGGGCTAGGGATGCGCTCCGAAAACGGGATCCGGTACTGGCGGTGCGGTGCACGGGCTTAGAGGCCATGGTCGGTACGACGCCAATATAAACAAACTCAATTAAATTTGAAAAAAAATACAAAGTAGCATAAACAATCCCAATTCAGATGGTGAAAGTCCATAACGAAAGTTTATATAGTTCTTATTTCTTCGAACGTAATAATTTAAATGTTGTTCCAAAAGGTTTATTAATACTCTAGGACCGGAGGTCTGATGTTCGCTGGCCGGAGTCCAGCAGTCAACATGGTGTCAGGGTGCCTGTTTATTGGAGAGGCAGTGTGCGAAAATGTGGCTAGTTCCGCATCCGGCTCTTGGACCCTGTGAACAGTCCGAATCAAACATGATCAGAACTGGTACACAGACAGTTAGCAAACTGGGCAGAAAATTCCCGCAAAAAGATAAGGGGAGGTCGGGGAATAAAGCTGATAGTAACTCACCAGACAGGGAAGGTAGCTTCTAGGGTCTGAAGCGTAGCACGTCCGGATCTGAAGATCGCGGATATGCGGGAGTCGCGGTGTGTCCATAATAAATTTCAAAAAAAAAAAATTTAAAAAAATTACTACTATGCTGTGTACTGTACAGACGGACTAAACTACTTAGGGCCGATATTATGACCTCCGGCTAAATCCTCAGGTTAGCTAGCCTCCAGGTAAGGCTAGCCTCCGGTTAACGAACGAG
Organism: Bacillus rossius redtenbacheri; assembly: GCF_032445375.1. Taxonomy (NCBI): domain Eukaryota; kingdom Metazoa; phylum Arthropoda; class Insecta; order Phasmatodea; family Bacillidae; genus Bacillus; species Bacillus rossius. The sequence continues at coordinate 45,910,652 of NC_086339.1, read as the reverse complement.
GGGTGTATTATGACCCATACTTAGCCTGCGGTTGGCTAACCAGAACCTGACGAAGCGTGTGGTGTAATAATGGTTGTGTTGGTAATGAAATAAAACAGAATTTGGTAACTTTTGTTGCAAGACAGTTATTTTTTCTGGTAGAATGTTAGTCAGCTGTTTGTTTGTATTGTGATTCGGAATGTTTACAGCTGCAGTAAAGAAGTATGCCGCGAACTTTATCTTGCAACAGATATAATTAAATTAACCAAAAATTACTTTGACGTCAAACCTGCTTTGTATTAAACCATAAAATTACAATTTACGATTCAAAACCGTGTGTTTTCAACTTTACTCTTGTATTGAAACACATGATTTTGTTAGGTTATATATTAAGCCAAAACTAACGAAGTAATTCTATACCAACAAATAAATATGGATGACATTTTTGCTAGAGAACACTTATTTCTTTCATAAATTTATTTCATAATCAAATAATATAGACCCCGTTTCGGGAAAATACTTGTCGATTTTCATTTCACTGGTGTAGGTTTCATTTTTGTACTAATAGTTTCGTATCACATATCCAAATTAATCCGAACCTGATGGAATTAGTTTGTGGTATAGGATGCTTGCTGTTTTAATTTAGTAGGTCAAGAGATCCTAGATATATTCACTGGGGAAATAATTATGATTGTAAAATGTATACGAATGAAATATATTTTTACAAGACCTGACATAATTTGTTTGCATCGTGATATGTTAGGTATTTTGTGTTATGTACAGGATTTTTCAACATTCTAAATTAAAACAGCAAGTATAATGTAAAACAAGACCAACATATAAAGGGTCATGCAGATAGGATCAAGGGATAAACTTGGATACGGTAAACAGAATAATTCCAGTGCTGTTTTCGTTTTGCACTTGCGTGGCAGGTAGATAATAAGTACCTAATGGTTTGTAAGATAGGGAAGGGATAATTGGGTAACATTTATTTTCACATTCAATTGTATTCATTGAATTAGAACCACGTCTGAAGTCGTATGAAGTGCATTTCATTCCCGGCATATGTCCACTGTATTACGAATAAAAATTCACAGATACAACTTCCACGAAAACACGCATTTTATAGATAATAATAACCCTCGTTTTGCAATTATAAAATTCACTTATTTACACATATTCTTAAGCAGGAACATTTAAGTTTATATACATAGCATACGTTTATGTACTTCGTGATCAATTAAAGTCAAATAATAATACGCGACTCGACGAAAATAGAAAAGCGTGACTATACTTTCATGCCATGTAATTTTTAATAAAACTTTGACGAATACGGCGAAGCATTTTACATTTAGTAATAAATGATTCCATCGCATCCTGTAAATATTCAATAGAATTCCTCAAATAGTCATCATCACTATCAACAACTAACCTCGCCTGATACATCGCCATTTTATTTTCTGTTGCTTAGCCTCCGGTTAAGCAGCTAGCGGCCGGTTCATCCACCCGCTAGGTTAGCCGGAACTTTAGCTGGAAGGTAGACGTTAACAGGGCCCTTAGGGCCGGTTTTATGACCTCCGGCTAAAGTTCTGGCTAAAATTTAACCGCAGGCTAGCTCTTATTTCGGTTTTATGACTCCCTGTTAACGTCTACCTTCCAGCTAAAGTTCCGGCTAACCTAGCGGGTGGATGAACCGGCCGCTAGCTGCTTAACCGGAGGCTAAGCAACAGAAAATAAAATGGTGATGTATCAGGCGAGGTTAGTTGTTGACAGTGATGATGACTATTTGAGGAATTCTATTGAATATTTACAGGATGCAATGGAATAATTTATTACTAAATGTAAAATGCTTCGCTTTCGTCAAAGTTTTATTAAAAATTACATGGCATGAAAGTGTAGTCACGCTTTTCTATTCTCGTCGAGTCGTGTATTATTATTTGACTTTAATTGATCACGAAGTACATAAACGTATGCTATGTATATAAACTTAAATGTTCCTGCTTAAGAATATGTGTAAATAAGTGAATTTTAAAATTGCAAAACGAGGGTTATTATTACCGGTAGGTACCTATAAAATGCGTGTTTTCGTGGAAGTTGTATCTGTGAATTTTTATTCGTAATACAGTGGACATATGCCGGGAATGAAATGCACTTCATACGACTTCAGACGTGGTTATAATTCAATAAATACAATTGAATGTGAAAATAAATGTTACCCAATTATCCCTTCCCTATTTTACAAACCATTAGGTACTTATTATCTACCTGCCACGCAAGTGAAAAACGAAAACAGCACTGGAATTATTCTGTTTACCGTATCCAAGTTTATCTCTTGATCCTATCGGCATGACCCTTTATATGTTGGTCTTGTTTTACATTATACTTGCTGTTTTAATTTAGAATGTTGAAAAATCCTGTACACAACACAAAATACCTAACATATCACGATGCAAACAAATTATGTCAGGTCTTGTAAAAATATATTTCTTTCGTATACATTTTACAATCATAATTATTTCCCCAGTGAATATATCTAGGATCTCTCGACCTACTAAATTAAAACAGCAAACATCCTATACCACAAACTAATTCCATCAGGATCGGATTCATTTGGATACGTGATACGAAACTATTAGTACAAAAATGAAACCTACACCAGTGAAATGAAAATTGACAAGTATTTTCCCGAAACGGGGTCTATATTATTTGATTATGAAATAAATTTATGAAAGAAATAAGTGTTCTCTAGCAAAAATGTCATCCCTATTTATTTGTTGGTATAGAATTACTTCGTTAGTTTTGGCTTAATATATAACCTAACAAAATCATGAGTTCCAATACAAGAGTAAAGTTGAAAACACACGGTTTTGAATCGTAAATTGTAATTTTATGGTTTAATACAAAGCAGGTTTGACGTCAAAGTAGTTTTTGGTTAATTTAATTATATCTGTTGCAAGATAAAGTTCGCGGCATATTTCTTTACTGCAGCTGTAAATATTCCGAATCACAATACAAACAAACAGCTGACTAACATTCTACCAGAAAAAATAACTGTCTTGCAACAAAAGTTACCAAATTCTGTTTTATTTCATTACCAACACACCCATTATTACACCACACGCTTCGTCAGGTTACGGTTAGCTAGAGGTGGGTAGAAAAGTATCAACCTGATACTTTGGCACTGATACGCGCCTGTATCAGGAACGGCAAACGAGTACACTTGAAAAGTATCAGAGACTTTAGTATCAGTTCAGAATTCAGCTGGAACAACACCACGGCCAATGAATACAGTACCCGATCGCAGATGACGGTCACTTGGGCGGAGCTTGTGAAAGGGGAGGGAGCAGGAACGACGAATAAGGGATAAAGAAGGGAAAGAATGTAGGGGAGGAAGCGCAGGGGAAGGCGTTGAAGCCTTGAAGGAGAGGCGCAAAGCGATATTGTTACAAGCAGGGCTGCCACTCATGGGTTTTTCCACCCAGATCTGGGTTTTTCCAATGGTGTTTGGGTTTCTGGGTTTTTAAATAATGAATTCCAACAATTCTAGGTTTTTTATAATTTTAATTATTTTTATACCTAAAACAATAATAAAGGTAGTAGCTACTGTATCTGTTGCAATATCTGTTTGATAAATGCAAACAAGTCTATGTGTTTCACACACAAAAATACATATAAACACAAAACTAGTTTTCAAGAAGCTAAGTCGAATATTAAATTAGACACATTCTTCAAAGAGGCTTGCAGAACACAAAACCAATGCAACAATTAACCTTCAAACCAATCTTGTAGAATCAGACTCTGAATAAAGACTAACGTACATGATGCAGTTTTATAAAAACAATTACCGGTTTAAAGGATGCAGTGATGGTGTTTGTTTTGTCATGTATATATTTGTAGGTTTTTTTATGATATGTACTGGTCCAAGAATTACTTATACAGCCATTTTGCTGCAGTGTAATTTTCTTGTATTGGTTGTATTTAACCGTTTTCAGTCTTGTAAGGTAATTAATTGTTTTATATTAAAACCAGTTATGTTTATATTTTTGAATTAGTACGCAAACATTTTCAACGATAGCATTTTAGACGCATCTGGGTTTTTTACCCATGTGTCTGGGTTTTTTTGTAGGTTATCTAGGTTTTTCATGAATATCAGAGTGGCAGCCCTGGTTACAAGTCGTTTTGTTTATTCTCCTACTTCAAAGTACGCTCAGTGCGCAGTGCGTGCACTGTCTCGTTCAATAATAAAACTAATGAAAATTTAATATTAAAAAGTACATTAATACAAGATATAATATTTATATTTGTGCACCTAACAGCTATGAAAATGCAAATAAATTCTCAGTTGACACTAATAACAGATGTAATCAACATAATTATGGACTTTCTTTTTTCGAAAACAATTAGTAACTAGTGTTTTTATACATTAAAAATGCACGATTTTATCAAAAATAAAAAATAAAAAACAGATAGGTACATTAGTGAGCATACTATATCAATGTTTAGGTTTCAAATGTTTCTTCAGATTAGTTGATGATTTATAACTCAGTTTTTGTTTACACAAATTACAATTAGCAAACTCATTATTTTCCGTGAAAAAATTCCACACAAATGAAGTCTTTTTCGTGCACTTATCAATTCCTTATTTCACTATAATGATACTAACTACAAAGCATGACAGCCCGCAACATGGTGATACACGGCCAGGACGAACTGCAGTGAATGTTGAACTGATTGATACTGGTTGTATCAGGCGGTCATGAGAGTATCAGAGGTAGAGAATTACCGGGCGTGATAAATAATGTATTAGATTCTCCCTCCGGTCGCACGGTCTGCGTACGCGGAGCTTTGTTGCCTCCTGGGACCGTCTGATACAGAAGTATCAGAGACTTGTACCTAGGTACATTACTGTATCAGTATCAGGTTGGGACTGATACCGAAAATTGCTGTCCCAACCCACCTCTACGGTTAGCCAACCGCAGGCTAAGTATGGGTCATAATACACCCCTCGTTCGTTAACCGGAGGCTAGCCTTACCTGGAGGCTAGCTAACCTGAGGATTTAGCCGGAGGTCATAATATCGGCCCTTAAAGAATTTATAGGGATAGCATTCCTTGTCTAATTGACTAAATTTTCGGTTAAGGCTGGACAGAAGTCTTGTTGTGCATCTCGCCGATCCTCTGATAACCTAACACAGTCCGTCTGGAATCGCGACACGAAGTGTGCCTGGAGGGGCCGCGTCTCGTAATTAAGAAGAATAACTCAATCAAAAGGTGGGGCGGGGGAGAGTTAGCCTTCCAGACCGAAAGGTTCCGAAGTTCTCCGAGTGGGAATAACAAAAAAACTTTGACTTCGATATCTTGAAGTTGGTAGCACTGGCCGACTTTAGCGCTACCTGTACAGGGGTGTCAAAAACAAAAAGGGATCGACTCGCCCGAGACGTTTGCTACAGCCTGGGGCTAATGGCGCAGTTGGTGCTGCTCTCTGGCGGCCTACAGGGGAAAGAAAGAGGAAGGTTAGCAGTGTCGCCGCCAGGTGTCGCGGGCGTTAGCTCCACTAGCTGGTGACAAGTGAAGAAGTTACTATTTCTCCTGCTAGATGTCATGTGTTGTCCATATTTGCACATATTTTTTCTGTGGCAAATAGTTCTTGAAGTAGGCCACTGCCTGGCGAGTTCACATCAGGGCAATGATCCTGGGCTAAATTCTGAGAACCAAAGGGTTAAGAGGGGGAATGGGGGTGAGGGTGGACAAAAAATGCAACGAGGCTGGGAAAACGCGTTCTACGTGACTTTCTATGAGTGAACCTAAGACGTATGCGTGACGGGAAGAGCTATTGTAAGCTCGTCTCTGAGAAATGGTAACAACTCGTCCAGAACTGTTGTGTGAAAATTTATTCATGCAGGGAAATAACGTTACAGACCCCGGGTGTGACTGCAAGCGGGAGAAATGTCATCCGGGCTACTACGTCGTCTTAGACTTGCAAAAGATCAGATTGGCCCCTGAGAAAAGGTACCTCGGGCCACTGCAGCAAAGTTTAACTAAGTAGAGTACAACAGCCTAACAAAGTGTAAATCAATCTTTTGTAACCAAATTATATAGAAAATAAAATTTCCAAAAATAATTTAAAATTATAATGAAAATTTTAAAAAAATGTGCCCAAATAACCTATTTCCGGCATACAAACATGCCAACCATACAAAGTGAAGAAATCAGCATATAAAAATTCAGCTATAAATGGAATGACCACATCCACAAACTGCTCTACTGTCTAAGGAGGTGCATAAACACCCTCACTGGCCGAGTTGCTGCAGGGACAGAACTTTGCCCTTCAAGGGGAGTGCCGGGTAGCTGCAGTCGCTACCTAGAACATACGTGGAGAAGAAATATGTCATGAACTTGCAGTCGTCCTGGTTCTCGGGTTCTCGGTCCAGCGTGGTTCCTAGCGGGGAGGTTGGTTTTTTACTTGCCGTCGTCCGGGGTCTCGGGCTCGAGTCCCGGTGCGGTTCCTAGTGAGAGTGGCTGTTGCAAATGTAATGAGTCCGGGTGGGCGCCAGACTAGCTCTGGTGCTAGTCGGTAGTTGGGTCGTGGGGTCGATTGCCCTGCGTGGCCCACTAGGACCGTCGGCGGTGTTGCGTGGGTTTAAGGAATTCCCTACTCGGCGTTGGTTGGGAATAGCAGGTTTAAAGAAGCGTACGCTGAAGTGAGGTAACAAATGATGTGCGTCATTTATTCAGTCGACGGTGGCTCTGGTGTAACGTTGTTGGTTACACGCCACGTCGTACAATAGGTGATGTCACAAGATACAAATTACACAATTACACGCAACTGAGTCTGAGAGTTACTGAATTACCGTAGCACAAGTTTACCAAAGGAATGTTACACGAGGTTGCGTTATACAAGTTTACGAATGTTACGTGGAGAGATGCGTCGCACAAGTTTACAAAAGAAATGTTACACGAGGTTGCGTTGCACAAGTTTACAAAAGAAAATGTTACACGAGGGTGCGTTGCACAAGGTTACAAAGAAATGTTACAAAGTCACTAATTATTCCGTATTATCGTGTCTCTAGGCGTTTCTGAGCCTGGCTGCTCAACGAGGGGTGAGGGTGATTGGAGGCGGCCAATCCCGTAAATCTGCGTATCGAGGCGGTGCTCGCGTCCACGGCAGTGGAGCGCGGACCGCAGCTAAATTCGCTCAAAAGTTCCCTTACGGGGAGTGTCAGTGCCGGAGCGACTGAGTTTAACCAAATTTCTGTCCTCGGGAGACGGCCCGTACCGGATACTGAACCTACCTCGCGGACCAAGTGTGGTGCAGGGGGGGGTTTGATATTTATGCGGCCGGATTAGGTCCTGGACCGAAAAACTGGACCGGGTACACACGGAGAGATTATTAAAAAGGGGTTTGAAGAATGGCTATATTTACCAGAAGTGAACTCGGTGTGGACAAAGGATGATGTCTCTCCGTGGGACGTGCGTCCGCCCCGGTCCACGAGTCGCGTTGTACTGGCGTCATGTCATGGCGTCCGGCCGAGGCTCGGTGGCCCTCGCGCCAGGGTTGACCTCATTACGTTAGTTTCTGATCTGATAAGTTAATAAGATAATTTAATGATGTTAAATTCTTATATTAATTATAAAGGCTGAATCAAGGTCATTCGTCCCTTCTACGAATTGAAAGTTATTATATTTAAAAATTATTATGTTTGAATTTTTACGTCACACCAGCGACTGTTCGTCTCTTCTCAGATTGCTCTGGTGGGGTTAATGACGCAACACAAGGTTTGAATAATTATGTCATAAGGTCTGATTGATTGATTCAGGCAGAAGGCCGCCAGGGGAACACTCACACGCGTATTTATGTAGTTACACACGTGAGTGCCCGAGCACTCCTACGTCGCACTTTCGTTGACCAACTTCAATTAAATACGTAACACTGTTTAATAATTTATGTTTGTTTTTTAACGTGGTTGGTTTTAATGACGGTCTGTTTATTTTGGGGGGGGGTCGGGTTCTACCTTGGTTGCTGGTGGCTCGCCTGACTCGGGTGGGCCATGGCTAGGGGCGCGTTCCGTTAGCAGGGTTGCATACTGGCGGTTGCAGGTCGGGCTTTAGGGTGGCCTTCGGTCGGACGACGTCATACTGAAAATGTGTCCGGGAGGGCGCTAGGCTAGCTCTGTGGCTAACCACGAGGTGGGTCGTTGGGTGCGAATGCCCCTGCATGGCACGCTAGGATCGGCGGCGGTGGTCGTAGTGGGAGGGATCCCTGGTTATTGATACACTACTGGCCCTACACAGCATAGCACGCTGATCTTTAACTGGATTGGGGAAGTTCACAAAATAACATACACGAGTCTGGTTTTGGCACTGTCGCATACACGTCGCGCACGGAGTGTGCGGAGTGGACGTTTAATCGCAATCGGTAGTTACACTTGCAGTTACAGTTACACTATGCACACGAATTCTCCCTACACAAATTACACTAAGTTGACACTGGGTGCTCTGATGCACCATCACTAATACTAAGACCTCCCGCCAGTCGAGGATGAGAAAGGGGGAGTTCGATTGGAGTCGGCCAATCCCGTAAATTGCGAACGGCGACGCCCGGGCCCACCTGTGTGCACCGTGGCTCGCTATGAAATTCGTTAAAAGTTCTTAAGTCGCTGTGCCCGGTGCCTGTGCACTTCGGTGATTACCCGAAAGTCTGTGATTGCGGGAGTTGGCCCACGCCGTATGCTACACTGCCCCGCGTAATGCTTTGTGTGGGGAGTTTGCGTTTAAGCGGCTGGGATAGGCCCTACACCGTAAAAGTACCGGGCGCACACGGGGTGTTAATTACAAAAAGGTTTTTGGAGAGTGACTATAATTACCTGGAATGAAATCGTCGAAGACAAAGGTTGAAGGCTCACCGTGGGACGCACGTCCGTCCCAGTCCGCGAGTCGCTCGGTACTGGCGTCTGGCCCTGGCGCGAGGGGAGGGCTTGGCGTCCTCTTGCGCCAAAGTTTCTAAAGTTCCGTTATTCGGAAATTATTAAATTAATGAGAGATTGTATTTGCTCTAAATTCACACATTAAATAATAAAAATTAACCTAATACACAGATAAATTTTGGGAATTGGATTCAACAAGTTTACATTAATTAAATTTGAATAATGTGAGTTACACTGGAGACTGTTCGTCATTTGTTGACTACTCCAGTGGCGATGATATACAAAAATTTTGGAGGTTATAATTAAGTCACACACTATTTAATTTAGGCTGAAGGCCGCAAGGGAAACAGTTACAAATGTATTAATTAAAATCCACACGTGAGTGACCCGGGCACTCCTACGTCACACTACCCTTGTACGGTGTTTTTAATTAAAAGTGATGTTACCATTAATTTACGTTTAATTTATAACGTACAGGAACCCTGGTGTCTGTTTGATTGGGGCATTGTCTTTTAATTCTACCTTTCGTTCCGGTGCTCGCCTGACTCGGGTGGGCCATGGCTAGGGGTGCGTTCTGTTAGTGGGGTCGGATACTGGCGGTTGCAGGTCGGGCTTTAGGGTGGCCTTCGGTCGGACGACGTCAAACTTGAGGCCATGTGGGAGTAGGCTAGGAAGCAACAGGAACAGTTCCTCCAAGCTAAAACACACCAGACCACCCATCAGCCCAACTCCATCACATCAGGCCAATGGGTGTACATGCGGCAGCACCACCTTTGGTGGGTGCTCGCAATTTCTGCACCAGGCTAGCCCCCTAGTGGTCGGAGCCCTGCCAAATCCTGTTGAAAACTGGATGCTCTTTGTATGCCATGTGCACACCTAGCGGCCGCATAGCCAAGGTGCACATGGATGACCTGCACCTGGTGGCCGCAAAGGGGGTGCAGGATCCAACACCAGCTGGTTTGAACCCCAGCGACTCTAATCCACATCCTGCAGAGACCGCACCCATTGAGGTCATGGGTTGTCAGCCATGCCCGAGGAACCAACCCAGTTCTGTATTCGAGCTCCCCACTCACCGCACCTGTGAATGCAGAAACAGATGAGTGTGTTGTTGACATTCCTGAATCAACCCTGGCGAGTCCTTTGGACACCACACTCGCCCCACATGCCAACACAGAGACAGATTAGAGGGACCACGAAACCACCGAATTGACACCACCAATTCCAACCATCATCCCTATCAGCCCTTCATAGAAGGTCCAGGGAGGGCAGCCCATCATTTGGCAACCAGATGACAAGGCCACTCCAGCCAGATGAGCCCTGGTAGTCGTTGGACATTAGTTGAAGAAATGTGACATTCTCTGTGTCAGTGGAGAACCCAGATTCGGGAGGGAAGGAATCAGAGCCTGATGGGTGGTACCTCTACCATAAATGCAGTGTCCCAAATGTTGCCAGAAGTACAAGGAGTTAGGAGCGACTGAAATGGTGAAGTCGCAGGAGTGCGACAGCCTGAAAGAACCAATAGCCAGTCCATATGCCAAGCAGCCCTCAATACCACCAACCGATGACTCGAGCAGGGAACACACTGGTCCTCCTATACTAGTTCGCCCGACCCAGATGCACATGCTTCCAGCCTGCTTGCACGACTACTAGCTGGACCCTCCCATGTCACCACCGCCGACAACATGCCGGTGGTGATAGCAGTCACACCTTCATTAGTAAGCTCAGCCCAAACCCATAGAGCACCCAGTTACTTGCAAGATTACAAGTAGGGTCACACACAATGAAAGGCCACATTGTAGCAGGATGCTGTCCTTCCCATACTTCATGTGGTCACACCACTCAGCCCACAGTTCACAAGAGAACCTATGCTTCGGTTTAATGCTGCAGTACAACCCACTACTACTGCGAAAAAATTTTCTTCATGAATAAATTTAAATCACAATAATACTTTGACGTCCTTTCGGCCCTATGTCCCTTGGTCCCCGTCGAAGATTGCCCTGAGAACTTGTTCAATTGCCCGCGTAGCTCCAGCCAGAGAGTGGCGAGTTCAGGCCTACGTGGCCGGGACCGGAATAAGTGGGACAGGGAAAGGATTTCGGGGAAATTGGAGGTACTGGCGAAGGCGGTAGGAAGAAGTACGTCTTATCTGTTTCCGTGAGCGGGGTTTATTAACGGAAGCCCTATCACAGCATGGCCGAACACGTTGCGAGACGAACGTTTCTCCCTCGCCGCGACCCGGACTTTCGAATTACGAAAAATATGAAGATGCGATCTTGTGGGGCGGCTGAAGGCGTGCCTGTGATGTGCTCAGCTAATCACGAAACTCGACTGTACTTGACGTGTTACTTCTAGCAGAGCAGAGCGAAGCAGGTCTGCTCTGTGTGGCAGCTCGTCGGCGAGTTACACTCCGCCCGCCCGTGCGCTGCTGCGTGCGGGCTTCTGAGGAGGGGAAGGGGAAGCAGGCCGGCGCAGTAGAACACGAGCTCGCGGCTAACCAGGCTGCGGATCTACATACTACCACAGGCACTGAAAAAACATTATATACATAAAATATAAATACAAATGAATTACAAAATAAAATACAAAATATATTACAAATGCGTGGTCGTCCGTGAGCGGTCCAGGGCGCACGCGGGTGCGTCCCTGATCGAAACACTACACTGAGCTGCACCACTAAAGCAAGAGAGGGCGTTGACGAGGCATAACGGCCTGAATGAGCCGGGGAGACACTTGGGTCGACGTCAAATTGTTGCATAATAATTCAATTTTCAGAGATTTTTTTAAAGTTTTAAAAACATACCAATTTTATTTTAATGCTTTAAATGTTTTCGTGTCCGACATTCACAATAACATTATTTTAGTTATTTAATTATTTTAACCTCGTTAATCGGCAATGTGCTTTTCGTCATTTTAAAGAATCGTTCAAGCGGAAACAGATGTCATTTTAGTTTTCGCTGGACACGGTTTTGATTGACCAATTGCATCCAACGTTCAACCAAAGTTAAACTTATTTTCGAAACTGTCCTATATGCGAAATATTTGATGGAAACTCAAGCCACCCAACATGTCAAACATGTATATTTAGGATAAGTTGGCGAAAATGGCCATTTATATTTATATGGGGGCGACTGAATTGTTTCGACCCGGCGTAGTGACTATTCCGGATTCCCTAAGTAGAAGAACGGATTTTCATCGAACGGAATAGTGACTATTCCGTCTACGAAATAAATTCTGAAAGGTGGCCCGGATTTGTACCGACACGGAATAGTATATATTCCGCACAATCGTAGGAATGACGGAATTGTGTCGAAACGGCGTAGTGACTATTCTGTTTGTTATTAGCATCTACAAATAGCACACGGAAAAGTGTCGAAATATTTTAGGTGAAATTCTAGTGACTAACCTGCACGCCAGAACCATGCCGATCCGGAATTCTGTCGAATCTGATATTTTAAAACTAGTTCATATAAAATGACGGTAGATTGCAGGCTTATCCTGTTTGAGCAATGCTGCCACCTGGCAGTGAAGCTAAAAGCTATGAGTTTGACTGAAGTTGAAATACTATCCACGGAGTTTCGCAAGGGTCGCAGAGTTCATCAAAATCAACGTTTTCATAATAGGATTATAAATGAATTTAAATACAAAAAAGTCACATACCTATAGATGAAATAATAATTGGTTCATAAATAATAAATTGACAGTTAATGTTAAAAAAAACCTGCTATACATGATAATATTAAAATATATTTATACATCAGCAAATCTGGATATAAGTTTGAACTTTTATTAAATCCAAAAAGTACGCTTACAGCAAAGAAATTGGGCTTAAATATTGACTGTACTTTATTTAAATCATGGTTCTGTACATGTTGTATACAAAAATCTAAAATAGTCCCTGTACCCGTACTTATATTTTAAAACATATTTTTTTTTTTTTTTAGTTAAATTCATATTTTTTTAATTTTGAAATGCACTTTCATTGGTTGCCATTTGTAACGTTTCCGTGCATTGTGGAAGCAGCAGATGCGACAATGAAATGTCAGGGAGATCCTTCTCCGTTTACGTTTTCGATGTCTGGGATGTCTCCGTTTCCGTGCCATTGTAGAACGGGCCTGAGAGTGCATTTCAAGATTAATAAATAATAAAAACAAATTATTATTTTTTAAAATCTAATTACGGGCAGAATTTGCAAATATATAAAATTAACGACAAATTAATAAAGAACACTAAAAATGTAGTATTTCAAACAAATGTTAACGTATTTAGAACATAAACAAACATGACTACCACCAAATCCAAATACTCTGCGTCTATTGGTCGCACGGAGCAACGTAAACGGAAGAGCTCAGCATTGCCGAGCTAATCCGTGCGGGTCTGTCTCCATCTGCGTGCTATTGTGGAAACTCTGTTCCGTGAGATCCGTCTCCGTTTACGTGATCCGTCTCCGTTTCCGTGCCATTGTAGAACGGGCCTTAAAAAGAACCGTATCATTATGTTTTTTACAACTGACTTTCTGAATTATGAACATGACTTTTGTAGCCTTATTTTGGATGTCAGGTGCCACAGGAATGAAATTTATTAGGAAATGAGAATTGCAATCGTTAGAGTTAATACATTTTTCGCAGTTGGAGCTTTGTTTGCATTAACATTATTTCTTAAATCACGCCTTATTTGAGCCGTGAGCCGGCTGGTGTAAGCAATTTAGCCTTGCGTAGGCTACATCTTGGATACAACTGTTTCTTAGAACATGCTAGGATTCAAAAACTGTATTTGACACTTCATCGTCGCGTTTAATAGCTCCCTTATATTTTCTGAAAAAAAGTATCCCCTCGAGCCATCAATAACAAGATGCCGGTGTCATCTGTGCAGACTGAAGACGCACCACACGCCGGGTTTATAAGAATAACTAGACCACTTTGTTAAGCAAATCAGTTTGAAAAAATTTTGATATTTCTGTAGCTAAAAACTTAGGTGCGCGAATGGAAAAGCATGGTAAATAAATTTTGGCGTGATAGACCCGGTGCAGGGAGATACCCATGACACACAACTTTGTTAGAATTAGAGGTGATGATTAGGTCAAGCCACTAACAACCCAGATAGTAAAATAGACTTGAATCGAGCTTGAATCAAGCTTGCCATGAGTCATGACAATCCTACAAGCTTGAATCAAGTTTGCCATGACAAGTGAGTTAGCTTGAATCAAGCTTGATTCAAGCTAACTAGTTTACATTTGACAAGCTTGCAGCAGCAAGCCTGCCATGATAAGCTTGCAGCAAGCTTGCCATAATGTGATTGAATCAAGCTTGCAGCAGGCTTGCCGCGACAAGCTTGCAGCTGGTTGCCATGACAAGCTTGCAGCAGGCTTGCCTTGACAAAATTGCAGCTGGCTTATCGTGAAAAGCTTGCAGCAAGCTTGCCGCGACAAGCTTGTAGCTGGTTTGCCATTACATTTTTGGTGCTGGTTTGCCATGACAAGCTTGCAGCTGGTTTACCGTGACAAGCTTGCATTAGGTTTGCCATGACAAGCTTGCAGCTGGCTTGCCGCGACAAGCTTGCAGCAGGCTTGCCGCGACAAGCTTGCAGCTGGTTTGCCATGACATGTTTGCTGCTGGTTTGCCTTGAAAAGCTTGCAGCTGGTTTGCCGTGACAAGCTTGCAGCTGGTTTGCCGTGACAAGCTTGCAGCAGGCTTGCCTTGACAAGCTTGCAGCTGGTTTGCCATGACAAGCTTGCAGCAGGCTTATTGCCTTGACAAGCTCGCAGCTGGTTTGCCATGACCAGCTTGCAGCAAACTTACCATGCCAAGCTGTCAGTGGCTTGCCACTAGATGTCATGAGATGCTTGCTATGCAGCAAGCTAGTAGTGAAGTGCTTGCAACAAGCTTATAACAAGTGTGCTTTCATATGCTTGTAGTAAGTCTGATTGAAATTATTATACTATCAAATTGGTTTTGCAGCAAATTTGCAGAAAATTTCAAGACTGCCATTAGTTGTCTGAAGAGTAAAATAAATTTTGTACAATCAGTGCAACACTGCTGCTGATACAGGCGGAAGAACACGTAATGCTTATATTGTTCTGTCAATAATCATTATTGTACATCATTCTACAAAAAGCCAGCTACAGGTAGGTAGAGTTGACTATGCTTAATAAAATAACATACCGAAAGTTTACCGCTGTATACCTTGTGCGTATCACCGAAAATTTGCATTTAAGTCCTTGATGACAGCGACTTACATCAGTCCATTAAAATGCTACCCATTTGTACAGTTTTTAATTTAGACTGTCCATAAAATTACCAAAATAATCTTGAGACTCTAATGCAGCAATTAATGTTGTAAAAAGCATAAATTATTAATATTAAAGATATGATATTAAGCGATTAATTCATGACTTTTTTTTTATCTTTGCCACCCAGATAAAAATACGATATACACCAATTTGAAGAGCCCAATGCGTAAAATGTCCAAATAAATGTTTATGGTTATACCTTTAGCTTTAAGACAGTATATTTATAAAGAGTCTAACGTAATTAGTTGGCTCATTAAAGCGGCCCGAGCGTTGCAGTGTACTGCGGCCGTACTGATCTCTCACGGCCACCGCCGTTCCGGCGCGGCATTGCGATACACTGCGTACTGCGACACTCATTCAACTGGGTCTTGTTTAGGGATTACTTAAAACATAGCTAATTCATATGATAGGGTGTATTTATGTTACATGTATTGAGATTATGCATTTTTTTCTTATATGAATTTTTTTGATACAATAAAATTAACAATAAACGATTTCTGCTTGGAACTTGTAAATGAAAAACTCTAAAGGACCTCTGGTTTTATATATGCATGGATTTATTCTGTTACAACAATTTTATTATTAAAAATTATTTTTTTAATTTTTTATTTCTGATATATAGTTTTATTTTCGATCAGAACAATGCAAAATTTTAATGTAGTCTGTATTCGAAAATATTAAAAATTATATATTTACTTCTTTAAAATCAGTTTTCTACATAAAAATTTAATAAAACGATACATAGTAAATGTACTCTGAGTTTTTTTTTCATTTTTATAACATAATTCCTATAATAATAGGTATTACTTTTTTTTTTCAGAAAATAAATAAAACACGAGTTGTGTTGTAAAATGTACAGGTAGCATTACATATTTAGTTTTTTTTTATAAGTTAATGTATTTGAGTGCTGCGCCTAGCTGACGTCGTTGGATTGCTAGTGGCAAAGAGCGGTGGTGGATGTTTTTGCAAGAGTTTGACCTTATTTTATGACCCTAGCTGTGAGAGGGTGTTCGTCCCAGAAATCCTAACGGTTAAGGAAACTAGTCATTCTCTGTCACGTACGGGTGTGCTACTCGCGCAATATAGTCAAATATCGTCAAATATCACAACTTTCCGGGACGCTCGGTCATTTCTCGGTTAGCTCTGGTTTCACCACAGTAAACGGAACAAAATATTGTTTGTAGTGATTTCATATTCCTATTACCGTAGCAGTATGGCGTTTGAAGAAAAACCAAGTTTGCTGTATACTGAGAGCCTACTTAAAAAAAGTATTTATGGAGTTATTAAATTATTTACGAAACACAATTTTGTGGATCGTTTGGGAAATTATCATTTAGGACTTAAATGCTCGTTATTGGTGTGATCACAGGGGTTACATCGGTAAACTTTTTACATGTTACTAAGAAACGGTCATTCTACAACTGTACAAAGTTTCTTCTTTGGGATAATTTTCCATGTATTTAAAACCTTTGTTTCTTAACAGCGAAATTCGTCCCGACCCGAGCCATCTTCGGCAACCTCGCAGTAGTACACACTACGCGGCTCGGATCGCTTCGGCGGTCAGACAAATTGTACCAGACTCTCAACAAATAAACTAATGTAAAGCTTAAGAACTCTGCAACTACTTTTATTTAATGTTTTCACATCGGGATTTTCATGCGTATTTCCATTTGTGCCATTTTTTTGCATAACACCTCTCTCCTAATATTATTGAATTCATAGCATATTTAGTCAAACGTAGTGATAGGTTTTTAAATTTAATCATAGAGATTAATGTTTTGAGTTAGTTTTGGTTTGCTATTATGAAGGTCTACTATAGTAATTACGTTTAAGGAGTGCTATATTGTTAAATTGCCAATAAAGTATTATTTAGTACTTAATTACATGTTTTCGGTGTTACGCGCAAGGTTTGCGGAGGTAAACATTTCACATGTTGCTAGAAAACGTGTATGTTACTACTGTTTCAAATTTCAGTTTGGAGCAAATTTTACAAAGATTAAAACTCTTCGATTTCGTGGGAGTGGAAGTGGCCCCAGCGCTTGCGGATGTGGCTCTGTCGCAGTGCGTAGACGACATTGATACGCTCGGAAGGCTCTAGTGATCCAATAAATTAAGCTAGACCTTTAAGAGATATGTCGCTGTTAAGCTTAAGAATTATACAACAACTTTTGTTCAAGAAATATTTTCGTTAAACCCTTTATTTTTAAGTGAATAATATTTTTATTTCCTTGACTGATGTAAAAAAACTTATTTCATTAATGAAACAATTTTTTTCTTACCTTTTATATTAACACTTAGAACTTTATTCATTATAAATGTGTGTAGTAGTGTTTTAAGATTATTTTCATAAAGCTATCGAGAGTCTACGGTAAAGAGTGCGTAAATGGAAAGCATTTTAATGAACTGCTGTCAGTCGCTGTCATCTAGGGCTTAACTGCAAATTTTCGGTGATACGCACGAGGTCTACAGCGGCAAACTTTCGGTATGTTATTAAGCATAGTCGACTCTACCACTGTGCTATCATATTATTTATCTTGTTTGGTATCCTTCCGCCCAGCGGTCAAATTAACGTTGTCAAGGGCCTAAAACTCGTGCCCAAGCGTCTATTACGGGAAATGTGAACATATTACAACTTTTAAAAATTATCTACACAACAATTCTTACGCAAACTTCACTGTACGTAGTCACATACAATTTTACCTGTAACTATTTTTAAATGGAGTTTAAATATAATATAATTAATGTCCATATGGTTTATATATAATACTAGCTGCAGTACCCAACGTTTGCCAGGCTGAACCCAGGGTGATATATTGTCCGCGAGTAAGGCCGGGCTTCAACCAAATTCACTCCGGCCGCGGGATAGGCATTTACATGCAAAACAAATTATTGCGCGATTTCCACAATTTTTGTGATAATAGCGTCAAACAAAAACATTGTTGTAGATTTTGAAGACCTTTAACAGTGCTATGGCTTCAAAAGTTTTAATTTTTTATTTCAAGATGGTGATATCATGTGATATAATATTCAAAGTATCATAGTTTTCAGGCTATTAATTAAATCGCTTAAACAGCTGTACTGCACCCTTGACTGAGTTGAATTCTTAAAAAAAAAAAAAGTCAGCGGGACTGATACTCTATCTCTAAAAACAAAGACACAGCATGCAGGGGCGCAACAACTAAATTTCCAAAGGGTGGGCAATATACCTTTTTATAAAGAATCATCTATCCCCCTATTGAAACAAGGGGGGGGGGGGGTGTCCGGGGGTCCTCCCCCGGGAAATTTTTTATTTGAAGGTGGAAAATGGTGCTATTTAAGCAGTTTTATTATCTAAAAATTGATTACACAGCACTTTCTTTGCCCCCATTTGCCCCCACTTCAAGATTTCAGAGGGGGGGGAGGCAAAATACCCTTCCCCCCCTGTTGTTGCGCCCCTGACAGCATGGCAAGGGCGCCCATACCCGGGGGCAGGAGGGGTTGTGCCCCCCCCCCCCCCCCTAGCTTTCAGGGAAGGATAAAAATATATAGTGTAGTCAGGTGTTTTACTTTAAAGAAAATTATTTAAATTCGGTATTATGTAGAAGTGGTTCAACACGAATCTATTATTTTATATCGTTTTTTACATGTCTACTTCACTTTTTATGTTAGTTCAAGCATTAGTTCTGCTGCTGCGATATAAGGTGTTGTGTACAGGGAGAAAATGTGGGCAAGCTCAACGCCCGTGGCGAGTCATTCCCCTTCGTAATCCTGCCCAAGCTCACGTGATAACACAACACAACAGATTTAGACCAGCCAGAGTTAGACGACGCGACAGTTGACATGTGCTTGCAGACGGCGAAATGTTTTGCTACTTTTTCGTCATAATAATGTGTATGTTCACAAATAACATCTCAAAACAGTAGATGTATTTGGTTCATTCTGGGGCAGGGGCTGGGGGCTGGGGATCGGGGATCCGATCATGCCACCTTACGGCTTCGCTTCATCACCCATGTTGGATTACGTCACTTCCTTCGACCATACACGCACGAAAAAGTGTCCCGTTACGTTCATCAGGCATGTACGCACGAAAAAATGTCCCGTTACGTAACGAACGAACGGAGGAGGACGGACAGACCAGCTCGCCAGGACGTCTCGCTATGAAAAGTATTAGGCGGTAATAAACAGCCAGGAGGTAACGAATATAAGCCTACTTCTACACGTGTTATGAACGCCGGATACATACGGCCAGGCAACCGTGTGTTTTGGCGCGCTCTACTTCCACGACGCGCAACGGCACCGGCAAGTTTTTATTACTACCTCCTCTCAAGTTCTGATCTCCTAATACTTCACAGCAGAGAAGCGCTGTTGGTCGGAGCCCGTAGGTACTTCCTTCGCACGCCTAACCTAACCTAACCTAAACTACCCTCACCTAACCTAATCCATATGCTAATCTATGCTAACCTAACCTAACCTAAACTAAACTAAACTAAACTAAAATAAACTAACCACACCTAACCTAATACATATGCTAATCTATGCTAACCTAACCTAACCTAACCTAATCCATATGCTAATCTATGCAAACCTAACCTAACCTAACCTAAACTAAACTAAACTAACCTTAACCTAATCCATATGCTAATCTATGCTAACCTAACCTAAACTAAACTAAACTAAACTAAACCAAACCAAACCTAACCTAACCTAACCTAACCTACCCTAACCTAAACTAAACTAAACTAAACTAACCTAACCTAATCCATATGCTAATCTATGCTAACCTAACCTAACCTAACCTAAACTAAACTAAACTAACCACACCTAACCTAATACATATGCTAATCTATGCTAACCTAACCTAACCTAACCTAATCCATATGCTAATCTATGCAAACCTAACCTAACCTAAACTAAACTAAACTAAACTAACCTTAACCTAATCCATATGCTAATCTATGCTAACCTAACCTAAACTAAACTAAACTAAACTAAACCAAACCAAACCTAACCTAACCTAACCTAACCTAACCTAACCTACCCTAACCTAAACTAAACTAAACTAAACTAACCTAACCTAATCCATATGCTAATCTATGCTAACCTAACCTAACCTAACCTAAACTAAACTAAACTAAACCTAACCTAACCTAACCTAACCTAACCTACCCAAACCTAACCTAACCTAACCTAATCCATATGCTAATCTATGCTAACCTAACCTAACCTAACCTAATCCATATGCTAATCTATGCTAACCTAACCTAATCCATGCCAATCTATGCTAATCCATATGCTAATCTATGCTAACCTAACCTAACCTAACCTAATCCATATGCTAATCTATGCTAACCTAACCTAACCTAAACTAAACTAAACTAAACCTAACCTAACCTAACCTAACCTAACCTACCCAAACCTAACCTAACCTAACCTAACCTAATCCATATGCTAATCTATGCTAACCTAACCTAACCTAACCT
This sequence comes from Bacillus rossius redtenbacheri, assembly GCF_032445375.1. Classification (NCBI taxonomy): domain Eukaryota; kingdom Metazoa; phylum Arthropoda; class Insecta; order Phasmatodea; family Bacillidae; genus Bacillus; species Bacillus rossius. The sequence goes on along the minus strand of NC_086339.1, from coordinate 45,890,006 downwards.
AATCCATATGCTAATCTATGCTAACCTAACCTAATCCATGCCAATCTATGCTAATCCATATGCTAATCTATGCTAACCTAACCTAACCTAACCTAATCCATATGCTAATCTATGCTAACCTAACCTAATCCATGCCAATCTATGCTAATCCATGTCAATCTATGCCAATCCGTATGCCAATCTATGCTAATTCGTATACCAATCTATGCTAACCTGTATGCCAATCTATGCTAATCCGTATGCCAATCTATGCTAATCCATATGTTAATCCATGCTAATCCATTTGCCATTTTGTATTTCTAGTAATTTCCACCAACTTCGAATCGTGACGTCACCGTTGCAATTTTCGTTACGGTCGCCATCTTGAAAATCCGCAATTTTTTATGTTAGAAAATCGGGAAAAATTTTAAAAATCATTAAAAAAATTAAATAATCGAATTAAATAAAAATCTTAAAAACCACTGTTGCAGTTATTGTTACGGTCGACATCTTGGATTATATAAATGTTGCATATTTCGTTACACCCGCCATCTTGGTTGAGTACCATATCATTCTTACACTTTTCGTTAAGACCGCCATATTGGGTCCTATTAATGTTACAATTATCGTTATGGTCGCCATCTTTAAATTTAGACGCCATCTTGTAAATATTTATTTATTATCCGATTTTAATGAAAAAAAAGTTCAAAATTCATCAAAAAATTAACTTAATAGAATTCTGTTTATATCGATTCCCGTCCTTGATTCGAAACCGGCGAGGGCAAAAAATATAAAATCAACAGATCCTTCCTCCACAGAAGCCACCTTCAGACTGACCTACCTCCACCAATAACAAGGTATTTACCATCAGCTGGTATGACGTCACCACACTTTTGACCTTGACATTGACCTTTGACATTAACCTTGAAATTTGACCTTGACCTTGAAATTTAACCTTAACCTTGAAATTTGACCTCGACATTGATCTTTGACTTTGACCTTGATGTCCATCACGGATCCGTCATTTTATGTTCAGTACATGCTAGTGGTCATTGCCACCATCATGTTTTCGTCTGCTGGAGGTCACCATATTGTGTGTACTTGTCTTACCATCATGCAAATTCTATTCTAACATGCTACAGTGCAGTAATAATTTATTATTGCTGAGGTGCCCACCATCTTGAAATTTGACCGCCATGTTGAAATCATGTAATTATTTAGTTAGAAATGCGGGAAAAATTCCAATAGTCTCCGAAAAAATCAATTCATAATTTACAAATTGAATCGATGGATCCATGTCCACGGTTCGATTCTTGACCAGTGACAGTTGTAACTAATTATTAAATAAATTTTAAATTCTTTTTTCCGTTACCTTTCGCGGAGTTTATTAATCATAAGTCAATATACCTAACCAAAGAATTAATACAGTGACGATAAGCCTATCATGAAAGTCTAATTTTTGAATAATCTGAATAACCTATAAGCCGTTCATGTACAAAACCGCACATAAAGAACAATTGTCTTCAGTCCATGAGACCGAGTCATGTCATTATCAGACGTATAGGCTAGTCATTTCAGGACCACATGACCTTCGTCGTTAGCTAATTATATTTAATTAATCCATCGTGACATTTTTATACATTCTAAAGGAGCAAGTAACCTTGAAAAATATTTTAGTAACACCAAGAGGTGATAAACTAGTAAATATTCAATCACTACATTTTGTACTACGCGCAATCAACAAAAAGGAAGCACCATCAACGAAAAGACAGCACCACCAACGAAAAGGCAGCTCCGCCAACGAAAAGGCAGCACATTTGGAAGCAACGACAACGAAAAGGCAGCACAGCCAACGAAAATACAGCACATTTGGAAGCACCGACAACGAAAAGACAGAACATTTGGAAGCACCGACAACGAAAAGGCACCACATTTTGGAAGCACCGACCACGAAAAGTCAGCACCGCCAACGAAAAGGCAGCTCATTTGGAAGCACCGCTTTCGAAAAGACAGCACATTTGGAAGCACCGTCAACGAAAAGGCACGGACCGCAAGACCGGGCCATGAACAATGTCAGTCATATAGTCCATGAACACAGTACACACAGAAAAACGAAATGTACACCCAGTACACACAGGAAAACGTAATTTACACACAGGAAAACAGAATATACACACAGTACACACAGGAAAACGGAATGAACACACAGTACACACAGGAAAACGGAATGTACACACAGTAAAACAAGAAAACGGAATGTACACACAGTAAACACAAGAAAACGGAATGTACACACAGTACACACAGAAAACGGAACGTACACACAGTACACACAGGAAACGGTACGTACACACAGTACACACAAGAAACGGAACGTACACACAGTACACACAGGAAACGGAACGTATACACACAGTACACACAGGAAACGGAACGTACACGCAGTACACACAGGAAACGGAACGTACACACAGTACACACAGAAAACGGAACGTATACACACAGTACACAAAGGAAACGGAACGTACACACAGTACACACAGGAAACGGAACGTACACACAGTACACACAGGAAACTAAACGTACACACAGTACACACAGGAAACGGAACGTATACACACAGTACACACAGAAAACGGAACGTACACACAGTACACACAGGAAACGGAACGTACACACAGTACACACAGGAAACTAAACGTACACACAGTACACACAGGAAACGAAACGTATACACAGTACACACAGGAAACGGAACGTACACACAGTACACACAGGAAACGAAACGTATACACAGTACACACAGGAAAAGGAACGTACACACAGTACACACAGGAAACAGAACGTACACACAGTACACACAGGAAACGAAACGTACACACAGTACACACTGGAAACGTATACACACAGTACACACAGGAAACGGAATGATCACACATACAGTAGCGGAAACACACAGGCTTAGTTGGAAATCAGAATACAAGAAATAAAAACATTAAATTTTTACTTTCAATATTTAATTACTTCTCAACATTACACAAATACAAGTAAAAGAAGCCATTATTGTATGTAGCCTGCTTTCCTCAGTTCTTTGAGTATGAAGGATATTTCTTTGATGCACGAATAGTTTCCTTCACAAAGCGAGCCATGTAGAAGTCTTAGCCGGTCAACCATTATGTTTGGATCTTTCCATGATGTGTAATCAATCTCTTCTACCACCATCTTACTTGCTTGTTTATTATAAATACTGTCAATATCACAATCATCCCAGTGATCATAATAAGCATTATCAGATTTATTTATTATAACACTACGTTTCCAACGTTTCGGTCTCAGGACATCGCCACATTCTTCGATCTTGTCAGCTCTAGGTGCTTCATCACAGTCTATACCTTTGTCAACAGCCTCAGAGTCACTGTAACAATCACTGTAGAAGACATCCTCTTCACCCAGATTACCGTATGAATTCGCTATCGATGATGTCGAAGTGTCTTCATCGTCTTCATGCTTCCTTTTTAGGAGTCCATCATTTTTACAAAGAATGGAGGATCTACTGAATATAGGCTTGAATGTATTCTCACTTTTCACGGTGTTGATACTGCCATTAGTTTCAGTCTTCCCGAAGCCATTAGCATCCTTCAATTTATGTTCTTTCTCACGATCGGGTGAGCTAATACCATCACGCTCAGGACAAGGAAAATTATTGTCGTAATGCAGATCACTCTTCTTTAGTCTAGTGGATCCATCAGTGTCCTCTATGCCGTAAGTAGTCTTGACTTTACATGTTCTACCATGTCTTTTTAAGCTGTCAATTCGTGTTAACAACCTGCTACAACGATTACAGCTTAACATGTTGCGTAGTGGGTTTCTAGCACAATCATTCTTCCCATGACGTCTAGCATTCCTTCTCATGGCAAAATCCTTGCCACAGTAACTACAGCGGCTTCCTTCCGATTCAGCTGCAGATAACAAACCACGATCCATGGTAGCTTCTGTGACTAATGCCAGATGCAAACTAAGAGTTTTAAATTAGATCCAATACTTAAATAGAAATTTTTTCATATTTCATCAGCGAGAGTTAATTTATCTCATACAAAAGTACTTGCTGCAACTAGTTCTGCTTTTCAACAACTGATGACGTCACGTATTGCTTGCAGGTAAATAATATTTAGTTATTTAATGCAGGATGCGGGATGCTCACTAACGATCGCAAAAGAAAGATGGCTTCGCTAGACTCCAAGGAAAAGGAAGTTCGTCTTGCATGTTGGTGCTCCACAGATGTCTCATGGAGTAATATTAATTTGACTGAGTAATGATATTTTTTAATTCCACCTGATAAAAATATTGCAAGTTTTGATTTAGTAGCAGAAATTATCGAATTAAATGTAACTCCAAATAAAATGACATGTCTCATTAAGAGTAAAACTCCTTCATGGAGAGATCGGTTTCTCAGAATAGTCAGATACACTTGAAGAAACCACAGGAATGATTGCAAGAACACGGGAAAAACCATCAAAATATTGATAAGAATAATCAGGAGTACACGGAGAAAAACCATCATAATATTGACAAGAATTATCGGGAGCACACGGAGAAAAACCATCATAATATTGACAAGAATTATCGGGAGCACACGGAGAAAACCGACATAATATTGACAAAAATTATCGGGAGCACACGGAGAAAACCACCACACATTTTCTTGGATATCATTAAATTTAAAAAAAAAATTAAAAAAAAAAAAATTAATAAAAAATTTAAAACAAAAAAAAATCAACAAAAAAAATACACAAAATTCTGGCTTGTACTAAAACTCTATCATTGATGAGCAAAGATAGAGTTTTAGTACAAGCCAGAATTTTGTGTATTTTTTTTTGTTGATTTTTTTTTGTTTTAAATTTTTTATTAATTTTTTTTTTTTTTAATTTTTTTTTTAAATTTAATGATATCCAAGAAAATGTGTGGTGGTTTTCTCCATGTGCTCCCGATAATTTTTGTCAATATTATGTCGGTTTTCTCCGTGTGCTCCCGATAATTCTTGTCAATATTATGATGGTTTTTCTCCGTGTGCTCCCGATAATTCTTGTCAATATTATGATGGTTTTTCTCCGTGTGCTCCTGATTATTCTTATCAATATTTTGATGGTTTTTCCCGTGTTCTTGCAATCATTCCTGTGGTTTCTTCAAGTGTATCTGACTATTCTGAGAAACCGATCTCTCCATGAAGGAGTTTTACTCTTAATGAGACATGTCATTTTATTTGGAGTTACATTTAATTCGATAATTTCTGCTACTAAATCAAAACTTGCAATATTTTTATCAGGTGGAATTAAAAAATATCATTACTCAGTCAAATTAATATTACTCCATGAGACATCTGTGGAGCACCAACATGCAAGACGAACTTCCTTTTCCTTGGAGTCTAGCGAAGCCATCTTTCTTTTGCGATCGTTAGTGAGCATCCCGCATCCTGCATTAAATAACTAAATATTATTTACCTGCAAGCAATACGTGACGTCATCAGTTGTTGAAAAGCAGAACTAGTTGCAGCAAGTACTTTTGTATGAGATAAATTAACTCTCGCTGATGAAATATGAAAAAATTTCTATTTAAGTATTGGATCTAATTTAAAACTCTTAGTTTGCATCTGGCATTAGTCACAGAAGCTACCATGGATCGTGGTTTGTTATCTGCAGCTGAATCGGAAGGAAGCCGCTGTAGTTACTGTGGCAAGGATTTTGCCATGAGAAGGAATGCTAGACGTCATGGGAAGAATGATTGTGCTAGAAACCCACTACGCAACATGTTAAGCTGTAATCGTTGTAGCAGGTTGTTAACACGAATTGACAGCTTAAAAAGACATGGTAGAACATGTAAAGTCAAGACTACTTACGGCATAGAGGACACTGATGGATCCACTAGACTAAAGAAGAGTGATCTGCATTACGACAATAATTTTCCTTGTCCTGAGCGTGATGGTATTAGCTCACCCGATCGTGAGAAAGAACATAAATTGAAGGATGCTAATGGCTTCGGGAAGACTGAAACTAATGGCAGTATCAACACCGTGAAAAGTGAGAATACATTCAAGCCTATATTCAGTAGATCCTCCATTCTTTGTAAAAATGATGGACTCCTAAAAAGGAAGCATGAAGACGATGAAGACACTTCGACATCATCGATAGCGAATTCATACGGTAATCTGGGTGAAGAGGATGTCTTCTACAGTGATTGTTACAGTGACTCTGAGGCTGTTGACAAAGGTATAGACTGTGATGAAGCACCTAGAGCTGACAAGATCGAAGAATGTGGCGATGTCCTGAGACCGAAACGTTGGAAACGTCGTGTTATAATAAATAAATCTGATAATGCTTATTATGATCACTGGGATGATTGTGATATTGACAGTATTTATAATAAACAAGCAAGTAAGATGGTGGTAGAAGAGATTGATTACACATCATGGAAAGATCCAAACATAATGGTTGACCGGCTAAGACTTCTACATGGCTCGCTTTGTGAAGGAAACTATTCGTGCATCAAAGAAATATCCTTCATACTCAAAGAACTGAGGAAAGCAGGCTACATACAATAATGGCTTCTTTTACTTGTATTTGTGTAATGTTGAGAAGTAATTAAATATTGAAAGTAAAAATTTAATGTTTTTATTTCTTGTATTCTGATTTCCAACTAAGCCTGTGTGTTTCCGCTACTGTATGTGTGATCATTCCGTTTCCTGTGTGTACTGTGTGTATACGTTTCCAGTGTGTACTGTGTGTACGTTTCGTTTCCTGTGTGTACTGTGTGTACGTTCTGTTTCCTGTGTGTACTGTGTGTACGTTCCTTTTCCTGTGTGTACTGTGTATACGTTTCGTTTCCTGTGTGTACTGTGTGTACGTTCCGTTTCCTGTGTGTACTGTGTATACGTTTCGTTTCCTGTGTGTACTGTGTGTACGTTTAGTTTCCTGTGTGTACTGTGTGTACGTTCCGTTTCCTGTGTGTACTGTGTGTACGTTCCGTTTTCTGTGTGTACTGTGTGTATACGTTCCGTTTCCTGTGTGTACTGTGTGTACGTTTAGTTTCCTGTGTGTACTGTGTGTACGTTCCGTTTCCTGTGTGTACTGTGTGTACGTTCCGTTTCCTTTGTGTACTGTGTGTATACGTTCCGTTTTCTGTGTGTACTGTGTGTACGTTCCGTTTCCTGTGTGTACTGCGTGTACGTTCCGTTTCCTGTGTGTACTGTGTGTATACGTTCCGTTTCCTGTGTGTACTGTGTGTACGTTCCGTTTCTTGTGTGTACTGTGTGTACGTACCGTTTCCTGTGTGTACTGTGTGTACGTTCCGTTTTCTGTGTGTACTGTGTGTACATTCCGTTTTCTTGTGTTTACTGTGTGTACATTCCGTTTTCTTGTTTTACTGTGTGTACATTCCGTTTTCCTGTGTGTACTGTGTGTTCATTCCGTTTTCCTGTGTGTACTGTGTGTATATTCTGTTTTCCTGTGTGTAAATTACGTTTTCCTGTGTGTACTGGGTGTACATTTCGTTTTTCTGTGTGTACTGTGTTCATGGACTATATGACTGACATTGTTCATGGCCCGGTCTTGCGGTCCGTGCCTTTTCGTTGACGGTGCTTCCAAATGTGCTGTCTTTTCGAAAGCGGTGCTTCCAAATGAGCTGCCTTTTCGTTGGCGGTGCTGACTTTTCGTGGTCGGTGCTTCCAAAATGTGGTGCCTTTTCGTTGTCGGTGCTTCCAAATGTTCTGTCTTTTCGTTGTCGGTGCTTCCAAATGTGCTGTATTTTCGTTGGCTGTGCTGCCTTTTCGTTGTCGTTGCTTCCAAATGTGCTGCCTTTTCGTTGGCGGAGCTGCCTTTTCGTTGGTGGTGCTGTCTTTTCGTTGATGGTGCTTCCTTTTTGTTGATTGCGCGTAGTACAAAATGTAGTGATTGAATATTTACTAGTTTATCACCTCTTGGTGTTACTAAAATATTTTTCAAGGTTACTTGCTCCTTTAGAATGTATAAAAATGTCACGATGGATTAATTAAATATAATTAGCTAACGACGAAGGTCATGTGGTCCTGAAATGACTAGCCTATACGTCTGATAATGACATGACTCGGTCTCATGGACTGAAGACAATTGTTCTTTATGTGCGGTTTTGTACATGAACGGCTTATAGGTTATTCAGATTATTCAAAAATTAGACTTTCATGATAGGCTTATCGTCACTGTATTAATTCTTTGGTTAGGTATATTGACTTATGATTAATAAACTCCGCGAAAGGTAACGGAAAAAAGAATTTAAAATTTATTTAATAATTAGTTACAACTGTCACTGGTCAAGAATCGAACCGTGGACATGGATCCATCGATTCAATTTGTAAATTATGAATTGATTTTTTCGGAGACTATTGGAATTTTTCCCGCATTTCTAACTAAATAATTACATGATTTCAACATGGCGGTCAAATTTCAAGATGGTGGGCACCTCAGCAATAATAAATTATTACTGCACTGTAGCATGTTAGAATAGAATTTGCATGATGGTAAGACAAGTACACACAATATGGTGACCTCCAGCAGACGAAAACATGATGGTGGCAATGACCACTAGCATGTACTGAACATAAAATGACGGATCCGTGATGGACATCAAGGTCAAAGTCAAAGATCAATGTCGAGGTCAAATTTCAAGGTTAAGGTTAAATTTCAAGGTCAAGGTCAAATTTCAAGGTTAATGTCAAAGGTCAATGTCAAGGTCAAAAGTGTGGTGACGTCATACCAGCTGATGGTAAATACCTTGTTATTGGTGGAGGTAGGTCAGTCTGAAGGTGGCTTCTGTGGAGGAAGGATCTGTTGATTTTATATTTTTTGCCCTCGCCGGTTTCGAATCAAGGACGGGAATCGATATAAACAGAATTCTATTAAGTTAATTTTTTGATGAATTTTGAACTTTTTTTTCATTAAAATCGGATAATAAATAAATATTTACAAGATGGCGTCTAAATTTAAAGATGGCGACCATAACGATAATTGTAACATTAATAGGACCCAATATGGCGGTCTTAACGAAAAGTGTAAGAATGATATGGTACTCAACCAAGATGGCGGGTGTAACGAAATATGCAACATTTATATAATCCAAGATGTCGACCGTAACAATAACTGCAACAGTGGTTTTTAAGATTTTTATTTAATTCGATTATTTAATTTTTTTAATGATTTTTAAAATTTTTCCCGATTTTCTAACATAAAAAATTGCGGATTTTCAAGATGGCGACCGTAACGAAAATTGCAACGGTGACGTCACGATTCGAAGTTGGTGGAAATTACTAGAAATACAAAATGGCAAATGGATTAGCATGGATTAACATATGGATTAGCATAGATTGGCATACGGATTAGCATAGATTGGCATACAGGTTAGCATAGATTGGTATACGAATTAGCATAGATTGGCATACGGATTGGCATAGATTGACATGGATTAGCATAGATTGGCATGGATTAGGTTAGGTTAGCATAGATTAGCATATGGATTAGGTTAGGTTAGGTTAGGTTAGCATAGATTAGCATATGGATTAGCATAGATTGGCATGGATTAGGTTAGGTTAGCATAGATTAGCATATGGATTAGGTTAGGTTAGGTTAGGTTAGCATAGATTAGCATATGGATTAGGTTAGGTTAGGTTAGGTTAGGTTTGGGTAGGTTAGGTTAGGTTAGGTTAGGTTAGGTTTAGTTTAGTTTAGTTTAGGTTAGGTTAGGTTAGCATAGATTAGCATATGGATTAGGTTAGGTTAGGTTAGGTTAGCATAGATTAGCATATGGATTAGCATAGATTGGCATGGATTAGGTTAGGTTAGCATAGATTAGCATATGGATTAGGTTAGGTTAGGTTAGGTTAGCATAGATTAGCATATGGATTAGGTTAGGTTAGGTTAGGTTTGGGTAGGTTAGGTTAGGTTAGGTTAGGTTAGGTTAGGTTTAGTTTAGTTTAGTTTAGGTTAGGTTAGGTTAGGTTAGCATAGATTAGCATATGGATTAGGTTAGGTTAGTTTAGTTTAGTTTAGTTTAGGTTAGGGTAGGTTAGGTTAGGTTAGGTTAGGTTAGGTTAGGTTTGGTTTGGTTTAGTTTAGTTTAGTTTAGTTTAGGTTAGGTTAGCATAGATTAGCATATGGATTAGGTTAAGGTTAGTTTAGTTTAGTTTAGTTTAGGTTAGGTTAGGTTTGCATAGATTAGCATATGGATTAGGTTAGGTTAGGTTAGCATAGATTAGCATATGTATTAGGTTAGGTGTGGTTAGTTTAGTTTAGTTTAGGTTAGGTTAGGTTAGGTTAGCATAGATTAGCATATGGATTAGGTTAGGTTAGTTTAGTTTAGTTTAGTTTAGGTTAGGGTAGGTTAGGTTAGGTTAGGTTAGGTTTGGTTTGGTTTAGTTTAGTTTAGTTTAGTTTAGGTTAGGTTAGCATAGATTAGCATATGGATTAGGTTAAGGTTAGTTTAGTTTAGTTTAGGTTAGGTTAGGTTAGGTTTGCATAGATTAGCATATGGATTAGGTTAGGTTAGGTTAGGTTAGCATAGATTAGCATATGTATTAGGTTAGGTGTGGTTAGTTTATTTTAGTTTAGTTTAGTTTAGTTTAGGTTAGGTTAGGTTAGCATAGATTAGCATATGGATTAGGTTAGGTGAGGGTAGTTTAGGTTAGGTTAGGTTAGGCGTGCGAAGGAAGTACCTACGGGCTCCGACCAACAGCGCTTCTCTGCTGTGAAGTATTAGGAGATCAGAACTTGAGAGGAGGTAGTAATAAAAACTTGCCGGTGCCATTGCGCGTCGTGGAAGTAGAGCGCGCCAAAACACACGGTTGCCTGGCCGTATGTATCCGGCGTTCATAACACGTGTAGAAGTAGGCTTATATTCGTTACCTCCTGGCTGTTTATTACCGCCTAATACTTTTCATAGCGAGACGTCCTGGCGAGCTGGTCTGTCCGTCCTCCTCCGTTCGTTCGTTACGTAACGGGACATTTTTTCGTGCGTACATGCCTGATGAACGTAACGGGACACTTTTTCGTGCGTGTATGGTCGAAGGAAGTGACGTAATCCAACATGGGTGATGAAGCGAAGCCGTAAGGTGGCATGATCGGATCCCCGATCCCCAGCCCCCAGCCCCTGCCCCAGAATGAACCAAATACATCTACTCAAAACAGAGATTTTTCAATAGTCTTTAGATCTACAGTTTTATGCATCTGGTCTAGATTTAGTTTAGTGTATTCAGTCAGTATAAATAACTTAAGTGTAAATAAATCAGTGAAAAGTGTAAAGATAAAAACCATTGTTATTATGTAGTGCTTCTTAGTTTTCCTCATTCATCACATCCGCTCAGAATATATACAATAATTTTTAAGGTAAGCTTACACCATTAAAGTTACTCAAATAAGAATTATTGTTCAGAAAAGTCTACAACGTAAAATTTATGTTGGAATTTTGAACTTAGAGGAAAACTTTATTTTTTCCTTCAAAAGTGTTTAAAAGGATAAGGATTCCGCTACTTTCAGTAGACTCTGAAGCAATTCACACTGGAATCCCGATTTTACGTACGCTCACGGTCGCTTGGATTGCATTCGTAAAAACGTTATCTTCATAAAATTTTAAATACCCCACCCCCTGAAGATACATGTTATAATTTATTGAACGGAATATATATAATATTAAATAGTAAAAACAATGACTGCCGTCTGCCCTCTGCCCTCCCCTGCGTTCCCCTTATTTATTATTTTTTTAACATTCCATAACTTGCCTCATTGCACGAGTGATATAAAGTGACCTCACAGCGACTAACCACAGCTGCACCACGCACTGCATCATGTTAACTTTTGTGTGGTGACAGATACATCAATACTGACCTGCTAGAAAAATTTCAAAAGCAGAGAGAAAGCAATGACGAATTCAAAACCATTTTCGAGGCAGTAAAAGAAGATTGTAATGAGCTTGACATAGATATAAAAATCCCAATATTGGCTGGAAGGCAGATCCACAGATGTAACGTGAATGTCCAGTGCTCATCACCTGAAGACTATTTCAAAGTTGCAATTTACAATCCGTACATGGATTCTATAATTATGTCACAGTAGTTGGAAATAGGGGGTTCAAGCACAGGCGCAGGAGCCAGGAGCCCGCCATTTTGGATGACGTCATCGGCGGCCATCTTGGATGACGTCATCTGCGGCCATCTTGGATGACGTCATCATGACCTTTGACCTTGACCTTTGACCTTGCTAATCTATGCTAATCTATGCTAATCTATGCCAATCTATGCCAATCTATGCCAATCTATGCTCATCTATGCCAATCTATGCTAATCCGTATGCTAATCTATGCTAATCTGTATGCTAATCCATGCTAATCTGTATGCCAATCCATGCTAATCCATCCGCCATTTTGTATTTCTAGAAATTTCCACCAACTTTGAATCGTGACGTCACCGTTGCACTTTGTGTCACGGACGCCATCTTGGATTTGAATTTTTTTTTTTCGAACTTTGAAATTCGATGTAAACATCAACCACCATCTTGTTTTCGTCTGCTGGTGGCCGCCATATTGTTTTCGTCTGCTGGTGGCCGCCATCTTGTTTCGTCTGCTGCAGGCCGCCATCTTGTTTCCGTCTGCTGGAGGCAGCCATCTTGCAACGTCATATAGTTCTGTTGGTCGCCACCAGATAGCAGCAGGGATTATTTTATTTTTTTCTTTAACTAAAATATTTTCAGTGCCGAGGCTGGGATTCGATCCATGGGATGTGAAAACGTCCAGGATGTCGTGGTTACGAGGCGGACACCTTGACCACTAGACCACGAGACCAATTGGGATATGATGGAATAAATAATCTATATATGCCACGTACTGACGTCAAGTTTTATGATAAAAGGGGGGAGGGTGTCTTTGCCTTCCCAAATGCATGAAATTCAAATTATTATTATACCATCGCCATCTTTAATTCCAGCACAGACTACCAGATGGCGCCAAATTCAAATATTAGTTAGGGAGTCGGCAGGCAGGTGTCGCATGCCGCCATCTTGGTTCTCAAGTTGGCTGGTAGATGTCGCTAGTATCGCGCGCCAAATTCAAAAATTAGTTGCCAGAGGCGCCGCCATCTTGGTTCTCAAGTTGGCTGGTAGATGTCGCTAGTATCGCGCGCCAAATTCAAAAATTAGTTGCCAAAGGCGTCGCCATCTTGGTTCTCAAGTTGGCTGGTAGATGTCGCTAGTATCGCGCGCCAAATTCAAAAATTAGTTGCCAGAGGCACCGCCATCTTGGTTCTCAAGTTGGCTGGTAGATGGCGCCACCGTCGCCATATTTTAGTTCATACAATCGATACCAGATGACGCCACCATCGCCATCTTTAGTTCCTAGTGTTGCTACCAGAGTGTGCCACCGTCGCCATCTTTAATTCTTAAAGTTACCGCCGGAGCGCGCCACCATCGCCATCTTTAATTCATAAAGTCGCTACCGGATGGCACCACTGTCGGCCATCTTTAATTCAAGGTATTGTCGCCGGATGGTGCCAAGTTTGAATTTAAAAACCTACAAGTGTTATGCAATGTGTAACCAGTCGAGATAAGTTTGGAACCTGTAGCCATATTATTATTATTATTTATTAATGTATGTTTATTAAATATGATAGAGTATTTATAAAATATTGGTGTTGTGTAGAGTCTCTCTCTCTTCTTCTCGTAGTGGCAGACAGTTGTAGCAATTGTAGTCAGTTTGGAACCACTATACTACATCTCGACACTACTTAGAAATTATGCCTCCACTATTTTACCCGGACTTGGCACCGGGCAAGCATGGAACCAGAGGAGTAATGCAAGGGAATGGCTTTTCATTTGTTTGTAACATACAAACCATCCATCCGATTACATTATCCCAAGTGCCATGCCTGGCTGTGTTACCCCCCCACGAAGCTGAAAAATGAAAACAATTCCCATAAGAACACAAGGGGAGGGTAAATATGTGCAAACATTGAGGGAAAAATAACCATCGCTGAAACATACTTCCCAGCATTAATTACAACAACAAAAGATGACAGCAAAGAGGACGGGGAAGAGAAGGCCTAAATAAAAAAAGTATAAATACATGTGATAAGCCTCCATTACCCAACGTAGCCATGGGGTAGCGTATGTATACCATCATCCTGGATAACTCTTTTGTTATCTGTCCAAGTAAGTGCTAGTTTGTTGGTGCACTCGGAATAGATATCATGGTGGTAGGAGCGTATAGATCGCACTTTTACACGCAATGTAGACTCCTGGTGTAGTGTACGCAGGTAGTCCTCAAAAGTGATTCGGTTTTTAATCACAGACCTTTGCACACCTTTGGCCTTCTTGGTTACGCATGGAACCAGAGGAGTAATGCAAGGGAATGGCTTTTCATTTGTTTGTAACAAACAAACCATCCATCCGATTACATTATCCCAAGTGCCATGCCTGGCTGTGTTACCCCCCCACGAAGCTGAAAAATGAAAACAATTCCCATAAGAACACAAGGGGAGGGTAAATATGTGCAAACATTGAGGGAAAAATAACCATCGCTGAAACATACTTCCCAGCATTAATTACAACAACAAAAGATGACAGCAAAGAGGACGGGGAAGAGAAGGCCTAAATAAAAAATGTATAAATACATGTGATAAGCCTCCATTACCCAACGTAGCCATGGGGTAGCGTATGTATACCATCATCCTGGATAACTCTTTTGTTATCTGTCCAAGTAAGTGCTAGTTTGTTGGTGCACTCGGAATAGATATCATGGTGGTAGGAGCGTATAGATCGCACTTTTACACGCAATGTAGACTCCTGGTGTAGTGTACGCAGGTAGTCCTCAAAAGTGATTCGGTTTTTAATCACAGACCTTTGCACACCTTTGGCCTTCTTGGTTACAATGTCACTGCACTTTAGGGCGTACAGCTTAGCCCTCAAGCCGATAAATTCTGTCATGGGTCGGCCACAGCACTCATCTTTGAATTTCCCGATTACTTTAGAATTGGTCGCAGAGTGCAGGACATGGTTGGTAGGGTAACCACTCATGTCAAAGTGGTCTAACAGTGCATGGTCAGACTGCAAATCAGAGTAGAAATCATGAGTATCAATCTGATAAATAAAGCTGTCTGTATCCATGTAGGCTAGCTCAAGCCTATCATTATACCTGGGTTTCATCACATCATAATGGAAGTGGTACATCAAAGTCTTGGAGAGGTCAAGAACGGCAAATCCAACATATATTGGCTTGTCGAACATTATTTTCTCGTGCTGAAGGTGCACCAGTGCCAGACTCTGATCATAGACTGTGTAGTCCTTGAAGGTGGGGCGAGCCACAAGCTTGCGGAGGCGCTCTTCACAGCACACCAGCTCCATTGCTTGCCTCTTACGTTTCGCCTCCATCAATTTCCCAAAAGTAGCATTATTAGCTAGTTTGAAAAAGTCTTTCTCAAAGTCGTTCTGTGCGGCTTGTCGTTTTCCAGTGTTCAATGCTATGTATGGCTGCAACCATGCTGACTGACGAAAATGTAGGACTCTATGGATATGAGTTAGGCGGAGACCGTGGGAAATTGCTTGTTTGAGGTTAATGTAATGGATAACGTAGTGGGATTTGTTGGAGAGAGTGGTGAGAAGTTTAGATTGGGTAGAATTGGGAGGACACTCATTCCTAGGAAGGAAGGGTAGATCCCGGTGGGACGGATGTAATTCTACTGGATACTCGACGTCACACTCCACAATGTAGCCAATATCACTATCATCAGGTATGCTGGTAAAATCAATGTTCGTATCATTGCTCCACTGAAAGTCACTGTGTGGTAGAGGGCAAGATATGGCCCAACCGTACAAATTGTTGGCATCTAGGTATGCAAGAGACGATGAAGGTTTGGTGGGGTTGTGTGTCTCAGGTGCATAGGCATTGTTTGCCACGCAGTGCCTTTTCATGCACTGTGCCACCCCACCTCGGATGCCTGACTCAACAAATAAATGCATGTCATAATCTGTGAGCAGGTCCAACCGAACTTGGGTAGTCTTGAGCATGGCATCAAAAGTAAATCCTGGTGCACTGACGTAATGCGCACAATCTAGACCATACGTGTCAAGACAAAGGCTGCGGAAGCTCTCGAAAACATCACATAAGATCAAAACATCTGACTTTAGGTATACATCGCTATACTCCCCCAATGTCGAGCAATGAAAGGCATCCCAGACGGTGTGTGCATGAACATAATCCTCATCGCTAATGGTAGAGTCGGTGAGAATGTTAAAGAAAGCCTCCTTGGGCGGTAGCTGTTGTTCGTCCAGACGTTCCCAGGAATCAATGTGATCATATGGGAATACTCCCTTCCGCATGACGAGCGACACACAGGTGGGATCGAAAAACTTCATGGTGGTGACAAACTGTGCTGGTGGTAGGTTATGTGCTAGTGTAGACAGGGAGCATGCCATGAATCTAAGTGTGTCAATGAACTGGACTGAGAACCTATCACCAAGCTTCTTCGAGAATGTTATCATTTTCTCTTCACTGTGTGGTATGATGAAGATCTCCTTAGTGTCATACCCAAGCTGCTTGACAATAAAGTGCTGGTCGTAGCCGAGATTATGGAAGAAGACTACTAGCTTCTTTGGTCTACGACGCAACATGTTACAGCCATTACAGGAAGGTCCAATGTAATTTCCTGTAAAATGATCATGATCCTTCACCCTATAGTTTGATGCAGTGAAGGGTTTGTGGCAGTAGCAGCATTGTGCTGCATGGTTGAAGGTAATGTACTGGGCCCGTGTCAGAGGTGTCATTGGGATGGAGGTAGCATATATATCCTTCACTTTGTTCCCAATTTCAACTATATCCTCCATGAACCTACTCGCAGCATCCACACCTCGGTATATAATCGGTTCCTGTGGCAGGTTTGCTGTAAGGTGTGTGGGTATACGAGCATTGTCCACCTTGATGTATATACCATAGCTATATGGCTCATGCTTCTGGTACTTCTCTGTGTATGCTATATTGGGGTCATGCTGACATGAGTCCACCTTGGTTAGCATGGCCTCGAAGTCTGCATACACAACTATAGGCAGTTTACCCATGTGGTGGAAGTTGGTGAATTCCAACCTGGGTGGGTTTCCATCCTTGTCTGGAAGCGGCATTTCAACACGCACAGGTGCATGAGGAACACAGTACCTCCTATGTTGTTCCAGGCACTGTTGTCCCATCATTCCAGTCACTCGGAGTTGATCATCAAATGATTTGAAGCATCTCTTACATATATATATTCTTTCATTGTGATTGGTTACCTGAGACCTTATCAGCCGTGAAAAGTCCGTAATGAGGCAGTAGTGCTTGTGATCGACATCAGATATTAGCAGAAGATCGAAATGCTGCTGCTTCTCTTCATCAACAACCCGAATTGGGACCACCTTATTCTCTTCACCGAGAGTATAGACATTAACTGACACGGTTGGGTTGTGTCGCTCAAAGACATTAATCTGTTTGACTGGTGTAGGGAAATCAAGTCCGTCAAAGTTAAATTGTGTCTCCAGGTTCAGGTATCGTTGGTCAACTCGACACACATTAAATCCCCCAACAAACTTGGAGATAATGGCCCACTTGAAACATTCTTGATCTTCGTTCTGGGGATTAAGTACAGCATGTTTGATAGCAATCGATGGTGGCAGAGGCAGATAGGAAGATGCACGCAGTGGGTCGAGCTTGCTGACACGAAGTTGTATGCACTTCACTGACGTCAGCGACCAGCCAGAACCTTTGCTCATGTACTCGTCCTCCTCCTTACAGATGTTCAAAATACTATTTCGAACAGCTATAGCAACATCATCTACATTGTATAGAGGGATGTTGGGGGTCTTGAAGGCACGCAGGTCTGCACTGTCGTCGAATGGTGCTGGTTTTGCATAATTGCACTCGAGCCACATATTAAATTTTACGGCCCCAGTTGCCTCTACAATCTCAGTTAGCTGCGCAACTATTCTATCCTCCATCGTCTCAAGATATGTACATATATCCAATGAACGGTCGAAATTGTTCCCGGCTACGAAGGTGCGCAAACTACCACTGAATGCACGAGCCACTTCAACGAAATCATTATTATTATTAATATCTTCTGGCTCAATGGTTGATGTGGCCTGGGATGTTGAGGTATTAGGCAACACCATGGGTTGAACTGCTCTAGAAGTAGAGGCTTGCTGCTCATCACTCACAAGCATTGTGCACCGAGTCGGGAGAGCTGGAGTCGTCGCCGCAGACCCACGACATACCAAGCGGTGTGCTGCTAAATTGTCGCGCCGGGCAAAAACATTTCCGCACTTATCACAAAGAGCATTAACTGCTCGAGCCTGGTTTCCAGTACAGGAATCCTCATGCCTACGAGCATCGAAGGTCCTCGTAAACTGCCTGTAGCAGTACCAACAATGCTTGCTGCGAGATGTATGTGTGCCGGTACAGATCTTCAAATGGCACTGTAGGTTACCCCAACGAGCAAATGTAGTGCCGCATTTCTCGCAGAGGTGCATTTCTAGGTTAGGTGCGTCTGCACACTGTCGTTCATGACGTAAGGCATTTTTCCAGGCCGTAAATAACTTCTTGCAAAAGCGACAACTAGGACCCATCGCGCCTACCCCTGAACTAACTGAAATATCAGCAGACGTGGATGATGATGATGATGATGATGATGATGCTATATATCTTGCTATCAGCTCCGGATCCTGCAGAGAAGCCTCGATGCGGTTCGACGGAGAAGTAGATACCTACCAACGAAATACTGGTTAAAATACTATTTCGAAGAATAACCAGCAGTCACTTGCATAAAAACAGATGAAAGTGTATAAGCAGGACCACCAACTTGTTAAAAAAAATTTTATGTATTACTGAGAACTTGACAAAAAAAAAAATGTGTCAACAGTTTGAAGCTGTAATATTTCCTGTGTAAACATAAGTGTGCTGCCAACTATGCGTCCTTTTTCTGTATGTGGCCAGACACTTTAGGATATATGATTTCAGCATAAGTACAACAAGAAAAATATTACTTCCTAATGTGGTCCCTACATTGTTCCCAGGGTATCGTAAATGGTTTCATGGCTACAACTGCATGTGACACTACATAAAATAACAATCACAAGTGTAATACTTTTTACAAGTATGTGTAGGCTTCTGACTGTGGCGGACTGAAGGCTCGTGCCTGCAGTAGGACGTTAACACAGACTACGTATTCATCAGTTGAGACGTGATAAAATTACAGGTTACATCAGCTGAGGCGAGGTCAAAGACTTGTCCGTACCCTATAGCATAGGACCGATGCCTGAGAGCAGCGGTATATATGTAAGCCGCTAGGATATTACAGTACATTATGTAGACGTCAACTACCACTCAAGTCAAAAATGTGTTTAATAAATACGAAAATAACTATTCTATGGTCAAAAATGTGTTTAATAAATACGAAAATAACTATTCTATGTGAAAATACACTAGTATGAAAAATCCATATTACTCATGCTAGAGAATAAAACTGTGTAAGGACATGCACAATAAATTATAAAACTAATAATGAGCCTACTAGTGTTACATTGGAAATAATTATTTAAAATAAATACATCTTAATTTGTGGCTTGTCAGAATAAATAAAGTCATCGGTCCCCCCGAGCATGTCTGGCATTTGGTTCAGTCAGGGAAAGAGGACTGAGCATGGTTGCTTACGAGATTATGGCTCGCAGACAATAATGCATGCGATACTAGAATTGCACTTGGACGTAACGTATACAGTAAATGTGACTATGAAAGATTTCAATATATAGACATAGTGAACAACTTTTTTTTGTAATAACATAAAACTGGACGAGATGGGTATCGAACCGCGCACTCCAGACTATGGAGCGCCATGTCTACCAGATAGGAGCACAACACTGTAGCTACGAGTTGCAGAGGGGATCAATGTAAACAGTTTACAACTAACCTACAGACGTGTTAGGAATAAAGCATAAGCGTGCACGATAAGTGCAACGGTGACGTCACGATTCAAAGTTGGTGGAAATTTCTAGAAATACAAAATGGCGGATGGATTAGCATGGATTGGCATACAGATTAGCATGGATTAGCATACAGATTAGCATAGATTAGCATACGGATTAGCATAGATTGGCATAGATTAGCATAGATTGGCATAGATTAGCGTAGATTGGCATAGATTGGCATAGATTAGCATAGATTAGCATAGATTAGCAAGGTCAAAGGTCAAGGTCAAAGGTCATGATGACGTCATCCAAGATGGCCGCCGATGACGTCATCCAAGATGGCCGCCGATGACGTCATCCAAGATGGCGGGCTCCTGGCTCCTGCGCCTGTGCTTGAACCCCCTATTTCCAACTACTTGTCACCTACTACAAGATTTGAAAGAGATAAAGGCATACCTTTCAAAGGTGGAATTCTTCAACCACATTTGATGAAAAAGGAGACAAAAGATTTCATGAGAGACATAAAAAGTTTGCAAAAGTTTTATCAAATCGACAACTTGGAAGCAGAAGCCAGAGTATGGTATGACGTCTGGACGAATACGGAATGTTTGGAAAAAACATAAAAAGTTTGCAAAAGTTTTATCAAATCGACAACTTGGAAGCAGAAGCCAGAGTATGGTATGACGTCTGGACGAATACGGAATGTTTGGAAAAAACAAAGCTCCATGATATACTTTCAGAAACAATGTTTTACCCATCAGTACCTAAGGAGACTGCTTATATTCTACCAAACCATACCCCCACAACTTGCACAATAGAGCGTTCTTTCAGCACACTGCGTAAAGTGAAGACGTGGCTGAGAAGTACTACTGGCGAGGACCGTCTGTCCAGCTTGTGACTTCTAAGTGTCCACAGGAAAAGAGTGAAAAACCCTGGTTTCGAGGACAAAGTGCTTGACTTATTCGGCAAGAAGAAAATAAATTTACAGTTTGCTTTTTCAGATAAATTTTATAGTCAAATCCGTAATCAAACTTATGCATATTAATTTATCTTAAAATTTGCTTTTTATGTCAATACTAGTGAAAAATTGTGTGATGTGTGCATTTTTAATTTGTTTTCTGTATTAAATTATGAAGGTAGAGAAGCATAAGATACTGAAATTTAAATTCTTATACTTTATTCATACTTAACAATTCTGTTAACTTAAATTAGGTTAATCCTCTATGATTGTGTTTAGACACTGATATGAAATTCCTCTTTTTTATCTTTGCTTGTTTCATAAAATGTTCATATTTTATAAATAACCCATTGAAATTCATGTGTTGAACAATAAATTTAATTATTATAAGAAGATGAACTTGTAAGAAAGTTAATGATTGGCTAGCATATCCAGCGAATAGCGATAGCTAGGACATTCAGCTTATGTTTTGTGTTTTGACATCTGAAAGTCGTTTAAATAGCAAAGGAAAAGTACATTCTTTAGAACAAAGGAGTATTCGTTCTACCACGGTTTTGAAGAGACATCGTTATTACCTACTTTTGATTATCCACGAGATATCAATTTTGCACGATTTTATTATAGTTTCGACTGACATTCAAGTTTTTACTAATAAAGCTATGTGGCAGAAGTAGTATTAATGAATTATATTATTGTGACATCAAATTTGAATCATCGTAGGCGATAAACTGCAACCACGATAGGGTTACTTCACGATCTATTGCTTGCTTTGAAACGAACTATCAAATTTTCACGACGGAAACGAATGAAACCAGTCAACTAAGTTTACAGCCTGCAAGACTGATTCCTGACGCTGTTCAACGTGCTGTAATGCCAGCGATCAACATTTTTGGCTGAAGAGAATCGAGCTGAGGAGAATAATTTCTGCAAGTTCATATCAAAACCGCTCCAGCCGGAAGGAAGGAAGGCCAACGATTGACCGGCAGGGGCGATATAGAAGCAGTTGAGGGCGCTGTGTTTCACACAGAACTTCGAAATCGACCATTGGTGCGTACCGAACAAGACCTTTCCCACTGCGAGGAAGGAAGCAGCGGCAGTGAGCAGCCATATTTCCCGGACCACGCACAGCTCTGTTTCAGAGCCAGGGGTCATCTGTGTCGTCATACTTTCGCATGTACTGACGGAGGTTGGTTGCCGTCGTATTGAATAGCATTTGAACAATTTTCGGGAGTCCCTTGAACTATCGATTATCAAGTACCTAAATCAATTTATTTTCATATGATCTTAGATCACACTAATTTTCCAGAAGTTCATCTTCAATTTAATTTTATTGTGAATAATTTTTGGTATGAACTAAATTTTAATTTGTTCTAACTATAATGTTGATTTTGTGTCTGATCAGATGGAATTAGAAGTTGCTGTTTGATTAATAACTTAACTTTGCAATTTACTTTTGAGAATTTACCTTGTCCCTTAAGTGTAATTCATATCCAGTGGTCCAATTTGCTGACACCATTGAGCAAAAATAGCCGTAAGCACTGTTTAAAGGCACTCATTGATAACATGATCTGAGCTGATAATATTAAATTGAGTTTGAAGTTACATGATTTGAAACAATTCCTTTTTTAGTAACTTATATCTTATTTGAATATTGTAAACAGATTTCACATTTGTAATTTGAAGCTTTACTATCACTAAATAAACTTATATTCCTCGACTACTGAATCCATCTGTGCTAATTCTAAATGATAAGCAATTATGATTTATATCGAAACATACTAATATTCATTTAACTGTGAACGAGGGAATATTTTGTGTGATACAATATCGCCGTGGTAAAGGTAAACAACAGTTGAAAAAAAATTGACTATAATTATAAGCATAGTTCAGGCGTTACATTTAAAAACAACTATTTTCTTACTGTGATAACATATTTAAATCGTTTCTCTCCCAAAGTTAAATCTTTTGACCAACACGTTTAATCTTTATAATTATTTTAATTTAATTTGTACGCGACATTTATTTAGGGGTAAAGAGAGCAATGAGTTGAAGGACTGTATTCTTGATATTCGTGTTCCCGAGACGCTGCAAAAATATAAGGACTGTATTCCTGCATTTGTGTTGCTAAAAATTCACTTGTTAGAATAAAATAGTTATTATTTAATTAATAAAGTAGCCAATAAAGTTTTTTTTTTATGGCGAATGAGTACTGTGGTCTAGTATTTTAGTAACAGGACAAAAATTTTTAACAGGGTCAGAACTGGAACTATTTTATGGCTAGTAACAGGCCGCAGTTAGTCTTCCAAAATATTAAAAATACTTCATACCCCTAAGTCTGGCCCCCCCCCCCTACAAATTATCATATGGGCGCCCTTGCAGCATGGTTATTTGTAATGGAAACATTGAGGCCGAGAGGCCCAGCCAACACCCTGTGGACACAAGGCCTGCTTTCAAGCGCGTGACGTCATCAAGAGTGGTCCCTCACTCCGCTCTACGGCGCGCCTGTTTCACAGCGTTTTAGCTGCTTTTCGCTGTTATTTTATTACTTTTATATTCTTATAATTCTGTCTCACTGTATGGACATCACATATAACATTAATTAAAAGTAATTGTGGATTAAAATTTAACTAGTTAAGTCATGCGATTTAAATCCGGAGTACAAAATCAGTAATTTCTCAAAGAGGAAATCTTCGACACACATAATCTTAGCTTGTCTAATATAGTATTAGACACATTTCATTAAAGCGTATTCGTCAATCATTTAAAATTTAAACGTATAATGTTATTAAAACTGATATTTTACATGCTTTATATTAGCTTCACCTGTATGTTTGTCTGTCCGTCTGTAACTCTTTTGACTAAGAGTGAGTGACTCATGACTGTAAAATGTCCCATCCATTTCATTACATTCGTTAGCCGAGCGGTCTAAGGCGCGCAATTTCTGTGACGTCAGCTTTCGGATTCAGAGATCGTGGGTTCTACTCCCGGCCACGCCGAAATAAAAAATGTTTTTTTTCCCCGGTAAATTCTAATATTATATCCATACATCTAACTGCAAATGATTCGTGGAGACTTTACCATTTATTTGTGACGTTGCAACTCCAAATAGTTATCTCAGATGGTAAAAGGTAGTGTCGGTAACTCATTTCCCTATGATAGTTATACATAAATATAGTTTAAAAAACTAAAAAAACATGCTTTTAAAGAATATCAAACTAAAAAGTTAAAAATAAATATAGTTTAAAAACTAAAAAACATGCTTTTAAAGAATATCAAACTAAAAAGTTAAAAATAAATATAGTTTAAAAAACTAAAGAAACATGCTTTTAAAGATTATCAAACTAAAAAGTAAAAAATAATTTTAAAATTAAATTTATGACAATAGTATATAAGCAATACTAGTATAAATGAGAAAAAAGCATGGGGCGCTTAATATTCAAAAAATATGGCACAAAGCGCCTCAAGCTTTTTTCTCATTTATACTATTGTCATAAATTTAATTTTAAAATTATTTTTTACTTTTTAGTTTGATAATCTTTAAAAGCATGTTTCTTTAGTTTTTTAAACTATATTTATTTAAGAATGAAAATGTGTGGCTAAGATAACCATTACAAAAACGTATCAGAGTGTTATAATACGGTTTTAAGAAATTGACTAAAGTTTATAGACATAGTCATTTTTTTATTTATTACATTTTCTAACGTGCGCTTTTAAAATATACTTTGGATGTTTTGTAAAAACGTTTCTACTCACAGCAGTGCTAGTTTCGTTAATAAACACAGTTATAGACTGTTTTATCACGACTGTTGTGTTTGTTTTCGTCTCGTTTTGACTCTTGTGCTGAATTTTTTGGGTTCAATATTTTTTGTGCTGTCATCATTTGTGGGGGTTTATTCGTTTCTCTCTTTTTTTTTTAAACTATTGTGTTTGTTTCGTCTTTTCGTGTTGCTGTGTTTTTTTGTCTCGTTTCAACTTTTGTGTTAAATTTTTTTTTGTTCGGAATTTTTGTGCTGTCATCATTTGTGGTTTTTTTTTTCGTTCTGTTAGTCCATTTTTCTTTGTTTTTTCCTTGTTTGTTGACCATATTCCTGTTGTGGAATATTGTGTGGCGTTAAATCCTGACAACAGCAATTTTTGCTTAATTTGTGTTTTTTGTAGTTTTCTTCTGCAGACATACATGTGCTAAGCAATGGCGTATGTCCAAAAGCCTACATCAAGTCAGTATTTTTAAAGAATTCATAATTTAACATTCATGCATAACACATTTAAATATTACCTTCTCCAATATATATGGTAGTTTAAATATCAATAGCATTATAAATTTGAAAGTGGATGTATATGTATGTATGTAAGTATACATGTTTATATATATAGCGTGAGTATTAGTGACTTGTAAATTTAATGCTTCTTGCAGGAAATTTCAAATATAATTCTAATAGGCCTTTGCTTTACTGTATTTATTTTTTCTCTTTGGTTATAAATGCTTTTGTTTTATAGTTCGTTACATTCGGTAACACAACAGCGATACGGCATGTTAACTGATCTCTCAGTTCCAAATCACATAAGAAACCCACATCCCGACACAACGACTATACGGAATGTTAAGTGATAGCTCGGTTCGAATTGCAGCAAAATCCGACATCGAGTAACAAAGCAGTGAACCAGCATGTGAACTGACCGTTCAGCACGAAATCTGTACAAAAACTGACCTCTGGCAAGCAGGGATGTTAGACAGTGGCTCAACGAACCTGGTACAGATGTCACTAAAAGCTGGTATCTGAAGAAAAAAAACTGGTACACTCCAAGATCTTACACTGACAAAGATCCTGTAGGTTTTGTTTCATAGATTTTATATATATATATATATATATATATATATATATATATATATAATGATATTTATATAAACTGCTTTAATACGATATATACTATGGAAACATAAAAGGTTACACAATTGTCAACAAATAAAGTATGATAAGGTTGGTAACCTATTTTTTATTCAATCCGCACGCCATGACGGCAATACGGCATGGCGCTGTGATCAATTTCTACAGAACTAGCTTCTGAAATTATAAGATGGCCATAAAAACTTTAGCACCTAGTATGCATGGTTTCAATTAAATTAGCACTTAAAAATTTCTCTTAAAATGCAGTTTTATTAAACGTATACATATGGAATTATTAGAACGCAACTATTCGAATTATTCGTCCACGCCTAATGTTAATTGTTAATGCATGGCGCATCGCGTATGGTCGATGTTCAAAGTTGGTATTTCTGCATACCAGCACAATTTATACTTGGTACATGGTACAAGACCCTGAAAAATGGTATGTGTACCAACAAGTTGGTACGTCTAACATCCCTGCTGGCAAGCTACAGAAGGGAAGGAACACGTGCGCGCGCTAGGCTCGACACTTGCCGGCCGGGGCAGGCTAGGACCACTCCTGCTGACGTCACACGCCTCCCTCCGTTTCGAAAGCAGGCCTTTTATGTTGTATCCAGAGGGTGTTGGCCCAGCACATGGTTGCTGACGAGGGGTGGCAGGGGGGAGAGGTTTGCCCGCGAGGTGGCGGAGACAGGCTGCCGTGTTGCCAGCTCCTTCCTGGAAGGTCACCCACCCCTCGCGACTGTGGACCAGGGAGACGGACACGCCTTGCGCGCGGGGTAGTGACAGTTCTGCATTTACAACTTCACTGGTTAGTGTTTAACTCTTTACAGGACAGCATATAAAAACAAAAACTGATAGCATGATGGTCATGCATTAAAAATAATAAAAATTGTGCTTACGCAGTTCGTCTTCACAAATTAAATTTGTACATTACTTTAAATAGTTTTTTTTCTGTGGTCGTTTTTTCATATATAATTTAGGAGGATTTTATGTCACACTGTTATGCACACCGAGGCTTCTTCGAAACAATCCTGTCTAAACCAAGTGCTTATTAATTTTTTTAACTTCACATTTATTATGACAAGAGATCTAAAATTCCTATCTGAATATCTACACACACTTGATAAAATTTTATTTTAATAGCGAGTCTTAAAAATAACACAGAATAGTTTTTGCTATCTTTAGATTTAGGCTGCTCCTGAAAATTCAAATGTTTCTGAAGACGCACAAACGATTACATTTGTTTCAAACTTTGATATTTTTGTTAGAGCCGTGTAGATAAAAAAAATTTAGCGACACTCACATTCTGTCAATTAGACTTTTTTTAAGAAAAAGATTTGATGTCATCGAGGCCCGTGGCTAGCTGCGCCCTCGGCTACCGAGCATGATGGGAAGGGATGGGGAAAGGTGTGTGACGCCAGCGTCTCACCGAGGTCACTCATTCTCTCTTGTGTAGTATTAGTGTTCGGAACGCTCGACTACGTGTGACTTATTCAACGAAGTTTTATCAAGTCTTGGTACGCAGTGTGCGATTATGGGCAGCACAAAATTCCTCAACAAACGGCCACAATAAATTGTCAAAGCGAAAGAAATCCGCAAAAAAGAAAATGCTTCTGGCACGTATGCTAAAAATAAAAAATGTACCTATGTACATTGAGTGTTATATTTATTATTATGCATACACGGATATGAGACATTTATGTGTGACCTACTGTAAAACTTTTAAAATAAGGTTGAAAACTGACTGTCCTGGAAATTCATTTTTAACATTATTAACAGTTGAAAAAAAAAAAAATATTTGTTCTAAACACATTTCAAACAGATTTAAGGTTTTATTTTATGCTTAAAAATAATTTCTATATGCCTATATATTGAAAATTTATTAATGATACATTACACTTGTGTGCTAGTGACAATGTTAACCGTAAAAGTGCGGATGCATACGGGACAATTTTGATTTTTATATGCAGCTATAAATACCATTTTTATTAGGATGCAATTTTATGTCTATAAATTTTTTTGTAATCTTTACTGTCAATTTCACGTGCTGGCACTTATTTTCCAGCGACAATAGATTATAAAACAGAAACTGAGAAAACAATCCAGAAATATTTCTGCAAAATATTCTTTATGTTATTCCATTTTAAAATTTTACCATGTGTATATATTTTTTTAGACGTATACGTAAAACAAACTTTTTATTAAAAATTCACTTAATGTAAGAATCTATTTACATTAAAAGTAGTACTAAATTAGATTTTCTGAGTTTTGGTGACGACTTTGCCCACTCACCGATGGACTGCCATTGTGATTATACAAACGTCTTATATTTGCTACAATGTGACTGAAAAACGTCATATAATTAACGTTTATATAGTTTTATTTAACAGTAATGAATAGTATCAAAATGTATATTATTAATGTCATGTTATAATTGCATGTCTAACATCTAACAGGTGCACAATGTTAGTATATTTAGGAGTATCATTTCTGTGACAAAACAACTTATGTAATTAATGTTGATTGCATCCCATCACTGCAAGTCACTTTGGAAGAAAGAAATAATATCGTAGAACGAACAAAAATGCAAGCTGATTGTGAGCTATGGCACAAAATGAGACGTGTGCGGTTAAAAGCCAGTCATTTTGGCATTGTTTGTCGCCGGAAAGAATCTACGTCCTGTTCAAATCTTGTTAAACAGTTACCTACTTAACAAGCCCCCGTTTTCGACACTGGCAATGGAATACGGTCGTCACAATGAGCATATTGCCATTCAGAGGTTTCAAGCACAAACCGGATTAGTCGTACAGAAATGTGATTTATTTTTGGATCTATAATAGGGATATTTGAGTGCTAGCCCCGACGGACTTGTGGTCGAAGAAAATGCGATTGTTGAAATCAAGTGTGTGCCTTTTGTAGTTGACCAAGGGCTCCAAGAATCTGCAATAAGAAAAAGAAAGTTATTTCTACGTGTGAATGACGATGGAAGTTTAATTCTTAAACGTTCACACCTTTATTTTTATCAGCTGCAAAGGACTTTAACAAAGCGCGAATATTGTTACTTCATAGTAATGTCTGGCGTTCGTCAGAATTTACACGTAGAAAGAGCAGAAAGAGATAAGCTCATGTGGAAAACAGAAATGTTGCCGAAACTGACTAGATTTTATCGTAGGTGTTTACTGCCTGAGGCAGTGGTACCAAATCAAAGCATAGGCAGAGCCATTAGAGAACCAGACTACATTTTGGAAGCTGAAAAAGCTTGGTAGAGAAACAGCAATCAAGACGTTAAAAACTGAGCTGGAAACAGCAAGGGATAAATGAATGTAAATATAATTGAAGTAAGATATTTTTGTTCTTTGAAACTCTGGACGATTAGCCATAAAATGTTCTGTTGTGTTCAAATTTGTTCTAACATCGAAAACATTAAGTTAAACGAGAGAAAAAATTATTTTTGGAAGTAACTGTTCATGAGTTTTATATAAGGTTCTAATTTTATTTGAAGTTTATATTTTATGTTCTGTGGAGACATACCTTTTAAAATATTGTTTACAGTGAATTTCGAAGAACTGTTATATGTAGTTGTTTATTTTGTGTATACTATGATGTAAAAAAAAACGAAAATTGATTTATTTATTGAAATGGATGTTCTAGTAATATAGTTACATGTATTTTGGTCTCTATGTTGATGTAAACTGCGTTTCTACTATCAGTGATATGGTTTTTCTTTTCAATATTAGTATGTTTCTTATTTTTCAGCTTTTTGTCTATAGAGCTTTATAGAGTCTAGATTACATACAGACTACCAATTTTGAGATATATACAGGTAAATAACTATGCACTGGCAAAACGTCTGTCGGGATCTGAAAGTGATATAAATTATTTTGCACACTTGATATTCAAATTAAGAAGACAATTACTATCTACATCTTATTTCGAAAAAGGTCCCATTCACCCTGTGTTCAGCCCGGGAAACGCCGGGTACTGCAGCTTGTCTATATATATATATATATATATATATATATATATATATATACATATATACACACACACACACACACATATATATATATATATATATATATATATATATATATATATATATATATATATATAATTATTTTTCATGCATTAAGCACAATTTTTACTCAATTGAAAATCTCTGTATTTATAAATAAATGCTGATATATCATTATTTCCTTGTTAATAGGAAACAAAAAGGAAATATATATATAGGTTATATATATATACATATATATTACTTCAGTTTATAAGTTTGCAAGTTAAGAACAAATATCCATGAACGATACGGGGCTCTTGGTTTGCCTATTGTACTTGCACTTGGCAATTGTTTTATAAACTTAAGTTTTAATACGTCAATGTATTAGGTCCTCATTTTTTACATTTCGTTAAATTGTCAATGTGTAGCAAGTATATGTATGTACATGGTGTTTTATTTCTTACGAAATATTTGTGTCTTGACTCATCTCGACTACTGTTAAATTATTCAGTATTTTACAAATTGTTTAATATTTCAAAAATAGTCCTGCCCTATAACTCGAATCTATATATATATATATATATATGTATATATATATAACATAATTCAAACATTTGGTCACAAGCGTAATATTCGCATACATTATGTGGAGAAGTTAAAATATTCTAAATAAAAAAAAATAGGTTTGCTCATAAAATTAAATGTGTGTTTCTAGGAAAACCCACCAGAGTGTCGGGGCTTATGTTACGGTGTTACGGGACGTGTAAGTGCACGTAATCCTTGAACATGACATGTGATAGAGTCCAGTTTAACTGACCATTGGTTGTAGAATTATAACTAAAAAAATATATTAAAAATACGTTATTAATTTAGTATCTGAATTCATCTCCAAAAAACCCTGCTCTATACGATGCCCAATGAAGATTCCTGCTGTCCCGGGCTAGTGCTGAAACACTGCTGAGTGAGTGTGCCTCGCCGAAAGTCCGCCCCTAGCTAGACACGCGGCTGTTCTCCTCAGTGGGACACAGAACTGGCAACACCGGATGAACACGTGATCCCGCCAGCGCACCCCTTCCACCCTTCAGCCTACTCGCTGCCACAGTCATATCTCTGTCTGCGATCTCTCGCTCTCATCTCCACCCCAGCACTACCTGGTGACCATGATTCACAACCGCGACCTTGAAGCTTGCTCTTAAAACGAAATGTATAGCACTATATGAGAGTGTGGTGGTCATAGAGAAATAACACACAATTGCTGTTTGTATGTCTATGAGCCTTTGTCCTATAAAAAAACTTTTCATTTGAAAAAAAACAAATATTTAGGTCATTAATTGAGATAAAAACTATCCTACCCCTCAAGTTGGACTAAGTTACGTATATGTGCAAAATTTCATTAAAATCGGTTAAGTAGTTTCGGAGATTAGCGTGGACGAACATCGTGACACGGGATTTTTATGTATAAAGATATATCAATAAAAATATACAGCATTTCAGCTAAGTTACCTATATATTTATATTCAAAATCATAACGACTAAAATTATGTTATTTAAAAAATTCTGCTGTCTGAATATGCTTACTCATATCAGCCTCAAGGGCAATAAAATATTTTATAGTTATTAAAAATCAAAATAACTATATAATTATGTAACTAAAGACCAGAATTTTCAAACAGCTTTCAATCGATCTTAAAAGTTATATTTTAAATGTAGTGCAATAAAATGTCTCACAGAAAACTCATTTATTAAATTAACAAGTTATTGTCATCTTATTTTTCTGAGACATTTGCCCAAAATTTACTTACGTTTGCATGTGGAGCCATAAATATAATTTAATTAAGTACTACAACCATTTTCTTATTGCTTACATGAAATAACCTTTGGCAGACCACGGCCATCGCTGTTTTCAAACCACGTTATTGCGCACTGCTTCACAAGAAAAAGTCGGCTAGAACTCTGCCACATTAACAAAGGCAGCGCGCTGGAAGTGTGACCCCACCCAATCAATAGTTACAAGAACAATATAATATTCAGAAATAAACTCTTAAGTAAGTTTTTTTTTTACGAATGTGAACTGATTTATTTTTATTTATGGAAGGGCCACGGTGTGTTGCGCTTCGTCCCGGAAGCCATAGCCTGGCTTTAGCAGATGTTTAAGGTGAATTTTTGGATTTGTAGGCATCGTCTGCAGTTTGAAGTGCATTTCGGTTTGGAATCGCTGTAGACAGATAATTTTAAATAAAAATTTTTATTCTTGGTAAAATATATATGCACCTATTTGAGATACCAGACGTTTGGGATAAGTTACAATTGAACCTTAAATGTGCAACATTGCAGCTCGTAACCTATAATTCGTACTCAAATCAGAAACGAAGATATTTAACTTAAATATAAAATATAAACTAGTTTTGAAATAATATCATCTAATCCAGGCCATCATAAAATGGCTTTACAGTTAAAATTATATATAATTATATTTATGAAAGCATGAAAGACAAGCGAACTTAATCAGAAACACATAAGAATAATCAATATCCAAAATTTAAAACAAAATATTTTTCCGAAAAATTGGTTGTCTGTAAAGTCGGTTTACGGACGATAGTTTAACGTGACAACGTCATAACAAAACATTGATGAAATGATTGCATACTTTTATGAATAAAATTGAATCATTTTTATTGAATTATCGCTATTTTGTATGGATACAAAGAAGGAGTGAAATGAAATCTACAATTTAATTGATAAATTTACTTTTATTTGCACTCATTAATTCAAATATGTTTATTACTTTAACGAAGAGATTATTTTAACTATAACTTTTATACATGTTTGCTATTTAACTTCTTCCAATCTGTCCGTGCAGCCGGCGTTCATCGATTTATTAGATGTTGTCACGCCAAAAGTGTCCCGTAACGCACGTTGTCCCGTTACACTGTGTCCCGTTACGCTCATTGTACGCTTCCACTCGATTGGAACAACCATCGATTTGACTTTTTCGAGGCACATTAAACTTGAAACACTCCCATTCGTTTCCTACTTTTCCTATCACCGTCGTATCCTTAACAGAATAACACAGTTTGGAAGAAGTTAAATAGCAAACATGTATAAAAGTTATAGTTAAAATAATCTCTTCGCTAAAGTAATAAACATATTTGAATTAATGAGTGCAAATAAAAGTAAATTTATCAATTAAATTGTAGATTTCATTTCACTCCTTCTTTGTATCCATACAAAATAGTGATAATTCAATAAAAATGATTCAATTTTATTTATAAAAGTATGCAATCATTTCATCAATGTTTTGTTATGACGTTGCCACGTTAAACTATCGTAGGTAAACCGACCTTACAGACAACCAATTTTTTTTTCTGAGATGGTGTATTTGTATTTGTTGTAGCTTAAGAATTTACGAAATTATTAGAGATTTTTAAGAATTTTTTTTGCAAATAACTTTAGATAAAGGCAGTTAACACACATTGAGCCTACCCCACACAAAACCATCAGGAGAAACCTGAATGTTAGACACTGCAACTGAAACAAATGTTTTCATCATATTAACATAGTAGGCTATTTGTTTGTACTATTTTCGAGTCCCCCAAAATTGAGAAAATCTTCTCTTCCAACGATGGTCTTTGTAAATAAATAAAAAAAAAAAAACCCTCGCTTTATATATTAGACAGAAAATAAATAACTATAAACACACATATACCTAACTATAATTTTATCGTGTTGCAAAAATAATGTTTTGAATTGATAGTAATTAAGTAAGCATCAAACAAATAACAATAAAAATTTCTCCTAAAAACCGACTTTCTGCCTTATTTTCAACTCATTAAAACATCAAGAAACGAACGAAAAAGATTAACAAAACTTGCTGCCTACTCTTGCAAATTAGTTTTAAAATCTGCGTTTTTCAACCAAAAAGTGTATATTGGCAACTTCAAAATTACACAATTATTTTAAAATCGTACTTTAAAAATTAATTAAATAAATGTGTGGCAACATCAAAATTGCATGCATTTAAATATCTTTCTTAAAATTGTTTAAAAGGAAGTTGAATTATAAAATATTTATGCTATATAAGATGCAAGAGAATCGGCAAATTAATTTAAATTTTAAATATAAATCTATCAACATAAATTTCACATAAGTTAGCTAACTTTTGAATTCGTTAAAATTTCAGTAATGATGTGGTAACACGTTTTATAATTATTTTAGCAGAATTCAAAAAAGCTGAACCTGCAATCGGCTTAATGTTACAATAATAGCATTACTGTATGAATTCTACTCAACTTGTTAGTAAATATAATACAATATATTTAATGAAACAGGGCTCACGCGTCTACCACTAAGTCAGTTTTATAATTATCACATCACCATGTGCGGGACACTACAAATATGTACAACATATTGTTATACAACATAATACATGCCGTACGTGATCTAGAACTCCTGTCGAGCTGTGTCAACCGATTATAATTCAAGTTTTTGGTCTGGTATTGTGAAACAGGAGATTGGCAGTTTTGATGTTTCAGAGACATTTATTTTTTATATTTAACAGTAAAAAAATTATTCTGTATTGCACAGAAAATAAAGAAACATAGTCAGTGTATGAATTGACAACTTATGCACTTAAAAAGTACAGGCATAAAATAAATCATGTGTGCAAATAGAAACCGAGATACACAATAAATTATAAAATTATAAATGGAAAAGGGTATACTGGCGCACCCTGCTCAGTGATAATTCGCAATGAGCTTCAACAATTAGTTATGAGTAACTTGACAGATAGCGTTGCTAAACCACGCGAACACTGCACTCTAACGTCGTTATGTAGGTACTACTTGAAAAATTCATATTCGAATAAAATCCGGATCGGACCATGTTTGACCAAACTACATGAATTCCATCGAAAAAAATTCGAAACTTTTCCGCATACAACTAACCCGACTTCCACCATACCCGGAATCTTCACTACACGGAAATGTGTCGAACCGGAATAGTGACTATTCCGGGTCGGCACTAGTCCGTGCCAACTTGTGAGATTTAAATCTTGTATGGAATAGTGACTATTCCGATTCGACACAAATCCGTTTTTTGCCATTGCTTAGGCGGAATAGTCACTATTCTTTTCGACACAAATCCGCGTCCCCTTTATATGTCGATGGTGCTGAAGCCCAATTCCCCCCTATGATTTGTGTTTCATATCTTTAATAAAAAATAAATAAATAATTGTATGCTCGTTGGTTGTATCTATGGAACTAACTGTTGTTATTGATTGTATTGATTGTGATTGTTTTGAAATGTTCAGGGGATTAATCTTAAGTAGTTGAATGGAATTGAATGATGAATTTAGTTTAATGTCAAAGATGGAATTTGTTAAAATACCAGTTAAGGTAATATATCATTTTATTAGTGTTTATCTGTATTTTCAGTAATTATTAAGGGTCCTACTTTTCTGAGAAGTTTTTTTTAGTTACAAAAATAATTTTTTTAAAGTTTCATTTCTACTTGATTTTGAATAATTGGTAATATTTTAACGTCGCGGTTGCACCGCCTACTTATTCCTTATCACTAAACAACTCATGATACTACAATTACCTGGAAAAGTACTGGTCAGTAGTTAACAAAATGAAAGTAAACCAAAGGTGGAACCTCAAAGAGGAGCATTCAGATTTTTTTTTTGAACACTCAAAGAATTAGTTGGGTGTATGGTTGATAGTTTTAGGGAAACTTATGAATAAAATTCAACACTGGAATCTGGTTACTGATTGGTCATTGCTTTAATTTTTGTTTTGTTTTTCTTTTTGAGATACCAGTAGGTATTTTTCTTTGGGTTATAATTTGTATATATTAACATGAGCTTTGTAGAACAATAATTAGACCAATGATAAATTATGATAAGCTATACGGTGGCTGGCCAAACATCTTGCGTAGGTAGGATATTTATCTTTAATTTAACATTTAATTAAATTTAAGTTAAACTGTGACATTTTGATAATCGCTATAATTATGGTTAATATTTTTAATTAGAATAAAGATTACATTTTATGTTTTCTTTTGTTTATAGTTGCTCAAATACAGTTTTCTTTTTGTGTATTTTTGTAGTAAGTCTTTGCATACGGTACAGAGATCTGGAGCGCGCACAATTTTAGATAAACTTCTTGCATTTTAAGATTGCAAACTTATCAGACAGAGCACCAAGTGGAGGCAGATGTGACGCTCCTGAAGCTACAGTGGCTTGATGGAGATGCTCCCCGAGAGATAGAGCTCGTAATCAGTGCTCAGTGTGGGGGTCCTGGTTGCTACCCGTCACTGTGATCTCACTGTGAAACAAACAGTGATGATAAAAGGTTGGGGTAAAAAGGTAGAAGCTAGAGGCCAAAAACGTTCAAAAAGAACAGAGTTGTAGGTAGGTACTGTTAACCAGCATGTGGGGTGGTTTGGTGGTTTTTAATCCATCGCAGTAACGGGCCGTGGGGGCGTAGACGCGGAAGCACAAGACTGAACAAGAAACTAACACACTACGAAAAGAAGAGAAGAGAGAATAATTCCTTTATTCAGTGATTACATTTCCGTAACAGAAGGGATGTTTCTTAAGACACGTGGTAGAACGTAGAAGAGCAGGTGGCGGTTTTCCCGTTGTCACCTCAAATGCAGACAGACACACCACTCCAGATGTGCTTCCAAAGCACTAAAACATCAGCTACGCACCTTACCAAAATCACATAGCCCAGCTGATACTCAACCACTGTCCTTGACAAGACGCACTGAGGTTGGCTGTAGCCCCGAGACAGGCAGTTAGACAAAGACACTGTGGTTGGGGGAAATTACACGCCGGTTCATGCAAAGAAGCGAGAGAAAGGAGAATCAGACAGCTAACTCTGCGTGGGACCATAGCGCAGCGGGCCGAAGTGCTGAGATGCAGTCTAAACCAGACTGGAAAAAGTTAAAGTCGAGAGGGTACAGTAGGAGGAAAAATATTTTTTTTCTGGCCCTTTAAATACAATCAAAATCAATAAAATAAAAATAATAAAATTGTGTTGAGAAAGCACTGATTGGCGGCACATGACTTTTCCATAAATAAAATAATATCATTCTGTTAATGTTGTTTTTTCTTTTCAGTATGATAAATAACTGGTAAAATACCTACTTGATATTTTACAGTGCCCTCTAAGGAATTGATTGAAAAACATGTTAGGAATTTAAAAAAAAGTATTTTTGGATTTCTAATATTTAGTTTCAGGAAAGTGGCTCTCCTTCAGAATTAGAGTATATTAACATTTGAAAGCCTTTTTTAAAAGTTAATTATTTGATGAATGCTGACTGGCTATACCTACTTGCCAACAGGAATTTCATAAAACAGGGGAGGTTATTCTGTTACTTACATGAACACACTTGAAAAAAGTTATTTTGGCCGTTAAAAAAATGTTTTATTCCAAACGAAAGTACTCTCAAAATTTTATGGCAAAAACTGAAACAGAAATTAATTAGGAACGTAATGTGTTTTATGACCGAGGTGAATAATTTAATGAAGAAAATGAATAAAATTTGAGTAGTAACTAGGAGAAAATATAGGATAAAATGGAGAGTAACCAGAGGAGATGAAGAATAAAAGGATAGTGACCACGGGGACATGTAAAAATGAAATGATTGAAATAAGTTACAGCCAAGAAGAGGGGAAGAACACCTTGAAAAGTGAAAAGGACAAAATGAAGGGGCAAGAAGACATGCGAAATGAGTTAGTGACTGCACTGCTGAGTGAACTAGTGGCTATGTAAGATGAAATGAAACCTGCAGTTATCTCAAAGCTGCTCATCAGCTGGGTCAGCTTGGGCAGGCCTTCGAACAGCATGTTGTATCTGTAACTGAAGAATGCTGATGCAAGCAAGCTCAAAGTGCATTCGGGTGTGTCACGGTGGAGGTCACTTCCTACAGCCGCTCAAAATTCCAGCCAACCACCCACCTTCATGTGGAGTCTGCAGGCAACAGTTTGAGGCAGCTGCGGCAGTAAGAGCCTCAGCACTCGTCTTGACCCCGTGAGGATGTCCCCTGGAGCTGCTGCAGACCATAGGTACTAGTTCCAGACGATTGGGAACATTCATTGTTAGTGGAAGACTTAGAATCAAGGTATTTAGCACAGTATGGATTAGTAGTATGAAATTTTACGATTTGTATTTTTTTCTTGTAACAGAAAATTTTCTAAGTTGTTTGTACATCAATGCCCTTACTCTATTACAAGAAAAAAAAGAAAATAGCATCACAGAAAGATGTCACCAAAATACAATCATTAGTTTTTCACCAATTGAACGCTCCAAAGTTGACTGCTAACGTGTTAAAATATGCTTGGTATGCTGCTTAACTGATAGAACCACGAGTCACATTTCAAAAAATTAACAATATCTCCTTCCTTATATCTTTGTTAAAAGAAATGTTCATGCAACCTGTCACACTTATACAATGCACTTGGTTTCGAACAAAAACATAGGATTTACATGTTTAAGTTTGAACCAAATCTGTAGAAAGTGATCGTGACCGATGTGTAAATATTGTCACACCTGGTATTGATGTCAGGGTAAGTGTATGTGTTTAATGGAGGGCGTCATTAACTTGTGCGCCACCTCATGGATGGCTGCAGACTACCACAGGGCTGTGGGTGCTAGGCTCTATTCCCCCTAGTTGTTGCTCACACACAACACCAGCCCGCTCACTGCCTGGACAGTACACACAACACTTGCTACACAAACAACATTCAAGTCAAGTCAAATATTAAAACATATGATTACATAAATAGTAACCTAACAAAAAAGGTGAAAACCATTAAAAACATAGTTTATTGGCTTTTCTAAATATTGTTACGAACGCGAGAGACCAGACCGCGATGCCACGTGCGGCCCGCTGATGTAAGGCAACCACGCGCTCTTGGACGAATTACAAGGGTCGTCGCTACCCCCTCCCCCTCCATTCCCAACGCATCATCCTGCCTCGGCGCCGGAATCTATCGCTAATGCGTTCTGTGATGATGTGCTCTTAATGTGCTAATACTCTGATGATTGGCTCTGCAGTCTCTGTATTGCCACTGCAGTTTGGTTGGCAGAGGATGTGTTAGAAATGCCTGGTGTAACGAACAGGTTGTTTACTGATCGTTATGTTTGTTGCAGGAGGAGATGGAACAGAAGCCAGTGGTTGAGATGGAGTTTGTCAAGGTGGACAGCATCAAGGTACAGTAGCCTGCAAGTGTGTGTAGCTGCTGTCTCCTTGTACCAGAGCAGTCTTCTCCACTGTGGTTGTGTTGCAGGAGGAGGTCGAGGAAGAGACTCCACTGGCTGGCGTCCAACCAGCTGCTGTGTGGCAGGTGAGTCGTGGTTTCACTCTGTCTCGGTCACAATGCCAGGCTGTCTCTCTTCGTAGCAGCCACAGTGAATACTGGTAGACAATATACCAATCCTTTCAACTCCTGGTTCAAGCCAGACTTTCCATCTTGTTTCACTGTTCTATGCAACATGCTTCAAAGGATCGGACAGCCATACTCAACAATGGGTTTAAATAGGAAATTAAAAAATGGCAAACTCTGTTGATATAAGAGTTCAAAGGGTTAAGAACTTAAGATTATATAAAGTGATTTACATACTCACATATCATGTCAAGCTGTTGTTCTTTTCTCTTCTCTTTTAAGAGTACGTATGTGCTTCAGCAGTCAGAACAAAGCAAAAGCAGTGATGATTATCACATGTTG
This sequence comes from Bacillus rossius redtenbacheri, assembly GCF_032445375.1. Lineage (NCBI taxonomy): Eukaryota > Metazoa > Arthropoda > Insecta > Phasmatodea > Bacillidae > Bacillus > Bacillus rossius. Next base: position 45,850,462 of record NC_086339.1, on the reverse strand, counting down.
TTACTTCTGGTACAAGCATGTGGAAGTACAGTATGTACTTTGGAAGGGTTTGGAGTGAATAGGTGATTCTGTGCCTGGCTGTATGAAACAGGTATTTTAATGACATCCTCAATGTTGGCTTCCAGATATAGTGAATATTTTCAAAACTACACCAAATGATCATTTCTGACAACTGCAAAAAAATGGCCATAACCAAACATTGTCACATGTCACAGACTCCATATTAAAAATAATTGGATTATATTCATCCTTAATTTCCTTAAAAAGTCCTTAATTTAATTTTTTATTTTTAATGGCTTGAAAAGTCCTTAAATATCACCAACGTTACTATAAAATGCCTTAGTAAACTTGTTATTCAAGTCATACAAATATAAAAAAAAAGTTATAGTTTGTGTATTTTTATTATTTCATTTCGAACAGTCAGCAAAGCAATGTTCCGCACTTGAATTTTTGTTAGTGTGTAACAATGCTGTTTAGCTCTTATCATACTCGTGTCTGGTTTTTTTTGTCAATGGTGAAGCCGAGAATTGTTATTAATTTGATTTTCTGATTATAAAAATGGTTGAACTTGACGTCCAGGGCTAGTCCTCCCTTAAGCCCGATGTGCCTCGCCACTTCAGATCCCTTCTCCTCCCACCATCACCCTCTGTTCAAACCGCCAATATGTACACAGATGTGTGTGACTCCCGCAAGATGGTGCTATAGCATCAGTGCTCTGTCCCTTTTTAAGTAATCATAAGTTATATTGTAAACCTCTAATAATTGCCCCAAGGGTCTGTGCCACGGCAGATCGGCCAGGAGGGTTTTGTTTATTAATTTTTAGATATAATTCCACTCAAAATAAAGACGGCACCGAACTCTCCTAAGGCGGACCCGAGTCCAGCCGAAGCCAGAATTTATTTTAATCCTAAGTTTTAAATTACTATATGTTATTAAGCGATCTAGCCGCGAGAAGAGGAGTGCAGTATGTTTACTAGTGTTTTATGTGTCTTTACCTTCATTAACCCTCGGCACGTAATCGTGATAACGTAACGGTGATCTCGTTTGGTGTGAAAGACGCCATGTTTCCCGCGGAGAGCATCGTCACGACCGGCCGAGAGCAAACATGCGAGCACCTAAGGGACATCATCTCTTACTTGCACTGCTGAGTAGCTTCGTTTATGTTGACCCTCGAGGCTACTGTAGGGTGGAGGACTGTTTAAATAATTACTATATCAACTCTTGACGAGTCTTTGATCACCGTTTACGTAATGGCTCTGTGTGGCCACTGTGGATCTCACCGCAACTTTAACTGGTTCGTGCCTTGGAGCTTTTTACTTGTATTGGAGTGTGTAAGTTCTAAATAAATCTGGGCATGCAAGTTAAATTGATTCCTTGGTTTTTTTTGTCCACGTGTGTAACACCTGTGGAACGGCGGCGTGTGGGATGCCCTAACAGCCCATTGCGTTCCATTACTATAGCGTGCCCGATGCTGAGAGTGGCCAGGTCTTGGCAAGTGGCACTTTAGCGCCGCCGTGTCGCCGCATGTTTTTCTTTCTATCAGACCCTTTGCCCGATGATCTAAACATGTCACTATCACATTATGAACCACATAGGTAATCAAATTAATATTTTTAAAGAGACTATATAAAGAAGATTAAGATTAAAATCCACACTTGCATAAACAGTAATGCAGCCAACCAAGTGAAAGCCAGTAAAATTATAGTAAAGAGGATGTTTTGAATCAAATAATTAAATATCAAAATGAATTACAAGACAATTACTTGTATTAAAATACAAGTATAAAAAACTATGTCACTATTACCCTGAAGCTATATATTCAGCTGATATATTGCAGTACTGAGGAAACGTAATAATTATTTCTTGAACGAACATTCCTAAAGGCTGGGGAGGGCAGAGTCTTGCAGCGTTACAACCTGCAGCCACGGAAAAAACATTTTTGAGTAGTTCCCTCTATCACTCATGTGTTTTATCGTTGCAAATATTTGCAGTTCTGGAGCAACACATAATGCCGGGGTATGGTCCTTCCTGATTGGCTGTGGAAAATAGCATGCTGCATGTATGCCACTTGACATAATTTTCTAGGTTCGCGGGATTTTCCCTTAAATGACAATGAAAAAAAATTATTTCTCTCGGGCAGGTGCCTGATTGTAATGCTTCTCGTCTTTCTTTCCAAGACTGGAAAACTACCCTACTCCGCTAGAAACAATTATTGATACTAACGTGGAACTTCACTTGTTAATATAAAACTCAAGTGTAGTAATTTATGTGTAGTCATTGATAACCCAAAATCACATTTAAATTGCAAGTATAAATTGTATATACTACAAAATGCAATGTTGTTCTGCCAGATCTCTCTACTGGCATGGGGTATTGTTTACTGCTTGTAACTGGTGTTGTTTGTTGCAGGAGGAGATGGAACAGAAGCCAGTGGTTAAGATGGAGTTTGTGAAGGTGGACAGCATCAAGGTACAGTAGCCTGCAAGTGTGTGTAGCTGCTGTCTCCTTGTACCAGAGCAGTCTTCTCCACTGTGGTTGTGTTGCAGGAGGAGGTCGAGGAAGAGACTCCACTGGCTGGCGTCCAACCAGCTGCTGTGTGGCAGGTGAGTCGTGGTTTCACTCTGTCTCGGTCACAATGCCAGGCTGTCTGTCTTTGTAGCAGCTACAGTACATTTTACTAGTCGACCTCTCAATAGTGTAATTAACTAATGTTGAAAAACTTGACTAAGTAATTATCATCAAGTTTCTTATAATTATTTTAAGTGTGAAGTGACCTGTATTTTTAAGTTTTGTAAGAGGTGACCATTTTGTTTCTCCCAGTCCGGCGAAGATGATAATGGCCCAAGCTGTTTCTTAACCATCAATGGCACAGTTACTGTGTGATTGAGTGAGGCTTAGCATCCTTTCGGTTGCTAGTGTTTATCGAGCACAGTGTATTGCCATATCAAGATAACCCAGTCCTTATTTATTAGTTTATGGCTTAATGTTTTATGCCAGATCTATAGAAGTTTATTTATTTGCCCAATTTTGAACTAATTCTTAATATTGGGCCCTATAATGCTATATTTCTCCTCTCTCAAATGTAAGTCCTGCGTTGTGCAATGGTATCAGTTTACTGACAGTTGTATATATTTCAGAAAAGGGTAAATGTGTTTGCTGATAGTGCAGTCTTCTTTATTTCCCCTCACCATAGAGCCCGAACAGGAGAGATGAGGCATGGCCTCAGGACGGATGTAAACCCCCCTCCCCCCACCTTCTGCCCTGGGTAATAAAGTAGGACTGGAAGCAGACAGAGAAGGACTGCGGTGCACCATGCCATATTGTTTACGTGCCAATAACCTTATACACTGTAGCCTACAAACAAAAACTTCAAAAGTATCTTCCAAGCATCTTCAAATTTTTGTAACCTATACCATCTTTTTTATCCCCTGATAGTCTATCATCGGAAAGAATACTGATAACTGTTATCAGACGTAGGGTCATCACTAAGATAGGTATATAATTTATGTGTTTATAGTCCCCAAGTAGGAACATATAAACAATACATACTGTTTTTTAATAACATTTGGTTAAATACTAGACTTGTGTAGTTCGCGAACGAACTAGTTCGGAAGAGCGCTCCCACATACGAACTACGCGAACTAGTTCCCAGATCCCTCGCTCCTCAGTTCATTAGTTCGTTCTTTTTCAGATCTCCTTCTTTTAGTTCTGTGCACATGATCTGGCTCTTATCAAAAGTCGTCACTCGTTCTCCCTTTCGGGTATTAATTACGGCTTTGTCGCTGATCTTTTTGGCTGGCTATCGTTATCGCTCGGGTCGGATAGCTGAAATTTCATACGTCTAATGGATACTGTCTTTACAAAAATGTTGACTCTTGATCGCTGCAAATGTTTACTGCAATGAAACATTTCTAGATGATAGCTTTATACTCGTGTCCGAGCACGGTAACTTCGCGGTGGGAAACCGTGGTGTATACTGAGAACAAGTCAGACATAATTACATTAGGTAGTTGTATCAGTGTTTACAAAATGATTTCAATAATCATAAAATAATTTTGACAGCTGATGAGAACTTTAACATAAAAATTTTGACTTATATAAAACCATTAATAAATAAACTTATTTTTGATGTGACGTCTTATAAATCGATGAACGCCAGGCCAGATTCACGCACGAAAAAGTGTCCCGTTACGCACATTGTCACATTACGCTGGGTCCCGTTACGCTCATTGTACGCTTGTGCCGCATCTATCTCTCTTCCACTCGATTGGAACAACCATCGATTTTGACTTTTTCGAGGCATATTAAACTTGAAACACTCCCATTAGGTTCCTACTTTTCCTATCATCGTCCTATCCTTAAAAGAATAACACAGATTGAAAGAAGTTAAATAGCAAACATGTATAAAAGTTATAGTTAAACTAATCTCTTCGTTAAGGTAATAAACATATTTTAATTAATGAGTGCAAGTAAAAGTAAATTTATCAATTAAATTGTAGATTTCATTTCACTCCTTCTTTGTATAAATACAAAATAGTGATAATTCAATAACAATGATTAAATTTTATTAATAGAAGTATGCTATCATTTCATCAAAGTTTTGTTATGACGTCACGTTAAACTTTCGTCCGTAAACGACTTTACGGACAAACAATTTTTTGTTGATTATTTCTAAAACTTAAAAAAAATTAAAATTTGTATTTTTATAGGTTAAAATGGTACTTTACTCACTAAAATAAACACATTTCATAAATAATATTTCTTAAACTAGCTAATAAATAAATTCTTTTAGAAACTAAAATTTTTCGATTATAGTGTATGTTAGGTGTTGATGAACTTGCTAAATTTAGTGAATTATATTTAGGTCCAACATACACATTCTTAAGCAATATTAGCATACAATCTTACCTAAGAGTTTTTATTAGTTTTTCTATGACTAATTGTAAGGTAACAAATTAGAAGAGTAATGGGTCTTTTTTCTTAATAATTTACGTAATTTTGTAGCCTGTACATAATAACACATTTTTTGTTGATTATTTCTTTAAAAAAATATAATTTGTATATTCTAAAAACGGTATTTTATTCACTAAAATGAACACATTTCATAAATAATATTTCTTAAACTAGCTATAAAATAAATCCTTTTATAAATTAAAATTTTTTCGATAATAGTGTATGTTAAGTGAAGAATAAAAACAGAACTGTTATATACGCTATTTTACCCAATTATGTAAATTATTGTTTTATTTACTCATTTGATGTAAAATAACCCAAAAAAGGATAATAATCTAGGCGTTCACAACACTGATCATTATAAAAAATAACTATTATAACATACAAAGAAGATCGCCTGCAGTAGCGGTAGCAAAGCGAACAAACTATCTGTGACCTGTCTTCTTTGAATTCGTGATGGGAGCGGACGAACTAAAAGAGCGACCTAGTTCGCCAAGGAGCTGCGAACTAAAAGGAGCGCTCCCGGTCGCGAACTATTATGCGCAATTATATTAAATACTTGACTTAGTTTTAGAAGGAAAATATTATAATAGATACACAATAAACTATTTCAAATAAGATTAGTATTTTTTTTTTAAGTGAAACTTCTTTGCAAGGGGGTAACAGTTTTTGAGTATTATGAAAATTCCGATCACTTGAGGGGAATAGCTAGGTATGTGGTGGGGGAACTGATAGAAGAGACGGCAGGGACAGGTAGAAATGATGCAGCAGACTTGCGCTCTTACTATCTTGCGTACTTTCATGTTTCTTGGGGGTGGACGTCGAGCTATCCCCACTCCGGGGCCGTTGGTGCGGGCGATGATCACTGGAGCAGCCTTGAGCGGGCTCCACGTGGTGGCGTGCCATGCTGCAGGGATAGGCGGGTCATGGCGGTAGGGACCCGCCACCCCGACGTTAGGGAGTATTTGGGCAGAGGGCAACACAGCGGGGTTTGAGCTTATTGTTGTGCACCGCGCCACGGGCCATATTCACAAGAAAATATTGATTTTTCTTGTATATATTATTAATTTAATTACTTGTGTAAGTTAATATTACTAAACAGTGTTATATGAGTATTGTTTTAGCTGTGTGTAATTAAATATTTCTGCTGGTATAATGCTTTTCACGCTTTAGTTTGATATGGGTAATTATAATTATTTGTCACAAATTATTATTTGATTAACTAAATCACACACCCTATTATAGTTATGAGCCTACGAGTGTGTAAATTTGTTAAGTTTAAGTAAGAGGCATGAATTTTTCTCGATCGGAGTGTAGCTGTGGGTGACTGTGGCTCAACAAAGTAGCATTGAGCTAGGTCCTATTCGTATGCCATGTTGTCACTTTCACATGCCAGATATCGACCTCAGATTACACATGTCAATTTGGACAATTAGATAAGCTGCATAAACTACCTAATTATCAGCAATTTTTAAGTTTAAGAATTATTTAAATTTAAAGTTTGTTTTAAATGTAGGTGAGAAAAATATTTTAGTGTTTTTTTTTATTCAAAGAATCTACAAATTCTTAATTGGTTTGGAAAAATTTATTTTACTTGAGAACATACCCACGTTCTTACAATTCTCGATTATGATCTCTTGTTCTATTAAAAAAAGTTAGTAATTTATCTCTAAAACTAATAGGCAAGAAGTTTCACAAGGACTACATGCACACATTTTTTTAAATTTGAATCCAGAGATGGATAACCATGCAACTACTCTAAATATATACTGTTTGTCTACCATCCGTGATAATTGGGGAAAAGCTATGAATTCGTAGATAATTTCAGGACTGTTTTGTTGTGTTGGTAATGCTTTCCTCTTTAAGACAATCAAGACTTGGCAGTTTTTTTTCCCCTGTTCCATGTAACAAGGCAGACAGTTAACGTCTGTGTGAGCAAACGCTTGTTGCTGGTGTCATACTGCGTGACATAGGATCTGATGAAACAGAAAAAATATGTGGCATCACACCTGCACCTTCTACGTTCTACCTTATCACTTTTAACTTACCCTGGCAGATCTTATCAGGACAGCTCAGGCAATTTTGTATCACCTTGTGTTGACATCCCTCGTGAGTTAAAAAAAATGAATGCTTTATAGAACAAAAAAAAATTCCTCCTTTTACTTCAGCACGGCACACACTGCACACTCTTCTCCCTGTGTTCCCTTCACCTCCCTTCACCACCCTTCTTGCCGTTCCACGACAAATACACTGTGTATATGCTCGTTTTAATGACCTTTGGTGGTCCATTATGCTTTTTTGGGTATCTCTCCTTTTTTGAGTATGTCTGCTATTAAAATAAATCTATATTTGTATTTAAAACTTGTCTTATTTTGTGCCAGATACAACTGAGCACAATCTTTGTGTAAAATATGGCACATATATGCTGGGGATGGGTTACTTGGTCACCTTTTTTTGACACAATCATAAATAGCAGATAGAAAATTGTAAATCCTAGGGAAAACTAAAACATAAAATTTCATTTTATGCAAAGTAACTAACATAAGATTGAGGTTAATGTTAGAAGGAAAATATTTTGGAGTGCAAACAAGCGCATCAACATTAGAAATAAAAATTAATAGGTTGCATTCCTTTAGCTAACATAGAGAAAAATTTGTAGGTACTGTTCTTTCAATTTCAGACTTGCAGGCAGTTATAAGCAGTGGAACACACTGTACTATCTTTTATATGTAGGTTGGTTATTCTGAAACCAAATATACTGTTTACAATAAAGGTCATTAAGACATATGGTAACACGATGTACGATTATTATAAAGCTGTTTTATGGTCGATAAAGTACATATATTTACCCTATTGTGCTTTATTTTGTTTTGTATTTATGTCTCCTTGAATTTTTCTTGGGGTCTGATTTCAGGCCGACCCCTGTTTTCATAAGCAGTTTTGTGAATAAATATCTTGGCCGTTTCGGGTTTATATGGTATGTTTCTACCTACTCATGGTAGGAAAAAATAATTTTTTCTGCAGTACCTTTGCTTGTGTGTAAATATGACCTCTTCAAAATATAGTATCTTAAGTTTTGCCCACACCAGCGAAAGCTCCTTTCAGGCAGCCGAGAAAGTGTAAAATTTGTTAAGGTTTTCCAACTGTGATCGTAAACTATCATACAAGTGAGAAGCTGCGACAGAAAACTTGGTAAAAAGATCAAAGCATTTTTATCATCCCAGTTGTTCACTGCCACAGCTCTCTTAAAATTCTTAACATTCACTGACACATCCTCACAACCTTTTCCAAAGGAAAATCCAGGATCTATGGAATATCTGCTGACTCCATTCTGTCATTCAAAAACTGAGATCCACAAGCGTGGAGTTCAACCTTCAACTACTTTCAGCTTTGTTTAACTCATCATTATTAGATTTCTACTTGAAACAGCTATTTGTAAATTAACAGTAAGTAGGTTTCTTAACTCGAAAGTACAGTGCATTTCTGCATTTCAACTGTTGTTTTACTACTCCCAAGACAAGAAAGAAAAAGCATCGCCTAATCCTACAACGTACCACAACACAGAAATCGCATTAAAAATACTTAATCTCTGGTCCGTCACCTCACTACTGCTCTGGCAAGCGTGGCCAGTGAACAACAGTAATAATAATATTAATAATTATAAAATATTATTATCGTCAAGAACCATGCCGAACTCCTCGCAAAGCAGAACCCGAGTGCCTGCACCAAATTTTGTGCGATCTCTTATGGCTTTAACCTGCAAATAACTATTCAGATGCCTTCACCAGGTAGCTTTAACGCAAACCACCAAATGTCTATATGGGTTCATAGCGAAACATGGTAAAGCATCTCACAGCGAGAGAATCTGGTCAGGAGGAGGGAAGTGCTTGTGTTTGTGGACAGAGCCAATGGACGGTCCTGACTACCCATAGCTGAAGCTAACAGGCAGGTCCGACAGTAGTGCGGTTGGTGGTGTTTCGTATGAACCTAAATAACCTAAATAAATGTAATTAAACATTTCTCAACTCCAACAGACTACCTCAGGTCGCAATAACCTTTACTGGTTACTTAAAAGAAAAATAAAGAAAAAAAGACTAAGTTAAGAGAAAAAAAACCTTAACACATTTAATGGCATTATCAAAACCACAAGAAAATCAAACAATAATAAAGCTGTAAGATCTACTTTAACAAAAACATGAAAAAGCACATAGCTGTGACAGGCCTACCAACATTTGAAGTTATATTTGTGCACCCACTGTACAAGAAACACTATAAGAGAAACAACATGACTTCAACACAAATAAAACTGACATTGTGAACGAGCATTGATGTTGAGACATCGGAACTCTGGATGCTAACAGAAAACAAGATCCAACAGCTTTAACTTTCAAAACTGTGGTCTAAGAAATGTATTTAAACACAAACAACTTTGCAAAACATCATTATAATACATATATAAAAGAATTGAAACAAGAAGAATGATCAATTAAATTAGAAAACTAAAATAATCTTCAACACTTCTGTCGGGCGAGCATTGGTCTTTTACTTGCCACCGTCATAGTGACGACGTTATGATGGCCGTGTGAAAATGCGAGCACGGATCTCATCGCCATAACTCTCCCGCTATTACTAAGGTGTCTTACCTATGACGGCTCGGGATTCAGTAGTATGCAGAGGTTGGTAGTGAATTTAGCGAGGTACATGTTGAATTTTGCTGTTGGCGACTCTATTAGCTGTTTTCAACCAGTAGAAAACAGCCGCGAAATATATTTTAAATCCAATGAGTAGATGGTCAAAAGAGTGTAGTATCGGTCTATACGGAAAATTCGGCGTTTAACTCAAGGTAAGTGATTTATGTTTATACGTATCTTGCTTAAAATGTAAAATGTACTTATTGGAATGTTGCTAGGGATTAAAAATAAATGTTATTTTTTCATCACATATTAAGTTTATTGTTTTTATTATTGTTATTATTATTATGTGGCATAAAACAATAAACTACATGATGCGTACTTTCTCCACAAGATGAAACGTTATTTTGGTACACAGATAAATACGTAGTTGTATGACGTGGAGGAATGAAGCTACAATTTGAACTACAAATTTTGATATATACCTATGCATTTAGAGTTGCTAAGGTATTCATTATAGCTACAGCAATGTTTTGATGTCTGAAATATGACAATTTTCAAATTATGACCTAAGTTTGGCTTTGCATTACTGTTTTAAAAAATATTTTTAAAGGTGGCAAAAATTATTTTAATATTTCAAAGAGACTAGATGCAAATTAAAGGGTATAAAATTTAAGAAAAGACTGAGCACAATCTTTGTTCGAAAAATGGCATATTTTGACGTATATATGCCGGGAATGGGTTGCTTGGTCAATGTGTTTATTATGACCCCCTCTCTATTATGATCCTATTCCTGGTAACTGTTAGGGGTTGTAACAATGGGTTTTGTATATATTAGTTTGCTGTGTAACTATCAGAATAATTTTAGTTATTATCCTAAACTTAAGTTCAGTGACAATTTTTTTTTTTTTTAGAATAGGTGTGCTGGTTTGTGAATCTCTTTTCGTATAAGAATATTTTATTGAAACTAAAAAAAAATTGACTTATACTTTCTGAAACTTCACATTTTGATCACTTTTGATAACAAATGATTCAAGAAAAAGGAAATAATTACTCATTTTTGTGTTTTTCTTAGCATTGTTATTTGGTAAAAGTACACGCAAATGTAATGGAAGAATGAGAAATTTACTACTGAGAAAGTTCCAGCATAATAGAAATGAAAGGAATTCTTCACAAGAAAACCTGATGAAGCTTAATTCTGAAAGTAACGCTGAACAACCTGGGCCTGCACATTCACTGCATTGGCTGCAGGTTCTTTAACATCACCTTCATTAATTTACATATGTTCATCAACTATCTCAACTGGTTCCAAAATTTTATAATGCCTCATCGTAGTGTTCAATATAGCACAAGATACTGTTATGTGCCCTGCAGTCAGTGGGCAGTAATGCTTAATGCGGTCCTTCAGGAGACATCGCCATTCTGTCTTCATCACGCCGAACAAACGTTCAACACAGTTGTGGGTGCTGCAGTGGGTCTGTGTGTACCGCTCCTCCGCAGATCCAGCCTCAGCATTCCTTATTGGAGTCGCAATCGCCAAGAAACTAACAATTGCGAAATAAATTCACAATCATCCTAATATTAAACACAATAATTCAGAACTGGTCAAGTACAAACATTTATGATTGGCAACTTTGAATAGCGATACCGAATATTTCAATTAATTAAAAATTATATCATAAAGACACTATCAAAAGACTTGAAAAGTTATGATTTAAAAAAAATTATTTAACGAGAAAAATGAGAATCATGAGATACAGTTAGAAAAATTAGTGTTTTATATTTAGTAGCTATGAGCAGTATTCAGTATTTTTTAATGTAGCTAACCAACCGTTTCCACGATGATCATAGCTAGCCAATTTTATGCTTAACTTTCATCAGCTCAAAATTAGTAACACTAAGCTAAGAAACCAAAGAAAACTAAGTACCATGTTTTCTCGCATAATCGTCGCACTTTTTATTCTAAAATCAAGTTTGAAAAGTAGGGGTGTGAGGATTATGCGGAAATTTTTTTTTTTGTTACATAAAGTAATTCAAAACACAAAACCAATTCATGGTATTACGTTTATTTAAAACGTGAAGTATCAAAGAGCACGCTAAACAATTTAAATTAATAAGTCGTGCAACAAAAACCTTTCGCTTTAAATAGAAAAACAAAATCTGTGATCCAAATGCAAGCCAAATGAACGCGTAACTATCGCCATAGTAAGTACACACTCCACGAAAGAGAGCGGGCCATCAGATGTAGTTAACTTGGCACTCGACAGAGAGCGCGCATTGTATGCACTCGGAGAGATATCTATATTAGCTACATGTGCGCGCTCTATACGGGACGCAACATAAACAAACATTAATGATTGACATGAGCACTGGCTACATTTTTGTAAGCGGTACACCGCGGCGACGCAGACGAAAAGGTATCATTATAAAGTTTAAAAACGTTTTTAAAAGAAAATTTACACATCAGACAACTACGTAATTCCGTTAATTAAATAAGTAAGAGGGAATGTCCAAATAAATATTAGATTTCTATTTTAAAATACATTGTTTTATAAGGAAAAAATACCCATACAAAGCGCTCAAAATCTAATAGCGGAACCAAAAACATCATGCGACGTTTACGCGAGAGGTTTTATTTTATCCAAGTTTTTACGCTCAAAAATATGGGTGCGACTATTACGCGAGTGCGACGATTATGCGATTAAAGAGGGTAAGAATGCAAATTGATTGCCCTCAAAGACTGCTTTCTGACTGAACTAGATATTAATCTAAATCAGATTTGTACAAAATAAACATTAAAGAAACAGAACAAAACCTGGTAATGTTATGAAAATACAAGGAGTGCAACAATCTTTAATATTTTTAGAGCAGACATTTCAATGTTTTCAATATTTAAATAAAATATCTATATTAATGTAATAAAGCTTATATATTATTCAAGTTGAACTCTTGGAATACAATTGTGTTAAAATTCTCAATAGTAATCTGAATATTAACAAAGATATTGGGTTTCAACAAGGTAGTCAAATGAAGGACATTACAGTTATCTCACCCAACAACCAGCAGTTCCTAAGCCCTCTGGCATACTGTTGCTCCGTTGCTTTCCTCAGGTTACCACTCCTGAAGACAAACTGATCCTGCAAATAGCCGGGCATTCTTGGGTCAATGTGCAGTATTCTGAGGTCTTAACTGGAAACCTGCACAAAGAGGAAGCAATTTGGTATTGTGCAGCATGAAAGTTAAATTTTCCCGTGGAAATGTTTTTTTTTTATACCAGATCAAAGAGGCCTATTTTCCTCGCAGGTTTAAAAATAGTACTGTCTCAGGCAGTATTTTACAGTAGTTTTAATGTTGGTAACCTAACTTACCGTCCTCATAATTTTATAGTATTTAATATAATGTAGTTAACCTAACCTAGCCAACTTAAGTGGCTTTTTGTAGGGAACTTAAAAATGTAAATCAGTTTTTTATTTGATTTTATCGGATGCACCCTACTCCTTGAAAATTACAGTCGAATGTATTTACAATGAGCACAAAATGAAAATAAATGTTACGAATATTCTTACTGTGTCCGCACTCTCTCGCGTTCTTCGAAGGTCTGTTGGAATTAATTCCCCTGGCTCTGAGTCTACACTTAGCAGCTGGCTGACCTCTCACACACATTTCCCGCTGCATCTGACATACTGCCAGCACAATATCTAGAGCTACAGCTCACTGGTAACTTATACCTGTAACTAACACCTGTAATAAATGAATTAATTAATTTTTATCATATAGTTTATTGGCAGTCAAAGCAATAAACTTAGTGAAACTAATATAAACACAAATATTACCAAAATACAGTAGTTTATTCCCAGAAATCAAAGAGTAAGCATTGGCTCCCAAAAGGATGAATAATAACTGAAGCAAAGGTTTTAATTAGGGTATTTAAATGTTTTAAAGAATATTTTACATACCTGACCTAAACTGATTAACCATTCGCATAAGTTATTATTTGTTATTTTTCCACTACTTAAAAAATTCACCAAACTATTTAAAAATCCTTAAATCCTAAAGGAAAAAAAAATTGTAATTTCGGGAATTTGTTTAGGCCTATGTAGTTTTACTTACTTGAATGTGCACTGGTAAACTATGGCTTTGCTGATCTTCGAGATGTGGTCTCAGTATTTCACACAGCTCGAATGTCATTCTAATACCCTTTCGAAAATGAGTACTGATTTCCACCTCCTGCAGCTCAAAAGGGTTCAAGCTGTCCCGTTACTGTCGACAATACATCCTAAGCTCCTTCAAATTTTTTGTTAGATGAAATACATTACACCCCAACCTTCAAGATCCATTGTGCCTAAAACAAGTTAACTATAACTGATTTTAAATATGATACATCTTCGTACATTGCACATATTAATTTTACATCTTAAACAATACAAGGCAAAAGTAGGTTTGTCACAATAGTTTGATATGCCTAATTAGTTCATGATCACAATCCCTATACTTGCTAATACATGTGTGTATATAAAATAATATGATTGTTTTAACATGAATAATGTTATTAAATATATCCTGTATCATTATAACAATTATTTTAAAAAGCATGTTTAATCATTTATAGGTTAGTTTATGGTTGTTGACATTTATTGAAGTAAGTAACTTAATTGCATGATTATAAAATAAGCAAACAAACTGAATTCCATAGGCAATAATTAAAAGAATGTATATAACCTAAACAACTTTAAACATAATAAATAAGACAGGCGATAGCATAATCATACCTTGTTTTCTTGTTCTCTTCCAACCTCTTTGGGGAAAAAGTTTGCTGATGATGGCTATGACAGGCGGATGGAGGCAAACCATTCCACCTTAAATATGATGCTCCTGTCTTGGCTAAGGCGTCTTGGTCTTGTTAGAAGGCGAAATAAGATCCATGCTCGCTTTTAGTGCCGAAGCACCATACCGATGATGCATCGCCCCTGTAACAGGCGATAAAGAGAAACAGACTTTCCCTGCTGATAAACTATAACATGGCATTATGACATAAGACATAGAAGTTCCAATCAAAACTACTATTATGCGAGAAATGCAGCACAACTTACGCTGTCATTCATACCCATTTAAAGAAACATTGAAGAAGAAAAAGCACCTCTGGGCTATGTAGAACAGTCTTCTTCACATGTAGGTATTACTACCTTTACTTCCTCAGAGCGGAATATCATTTTTTCCAGAAAATCACCAATAAATGCCTCCTACATCGTCAAGAGTCTGCATCCGAATCATGCATCAACCACGCCACGAAACTGCTACTTCACTCTTCTGCAACCCTCGCTCCCATTAAACTGCTCGGCCTTGCATTATCCGCTCCCAGCTAATACCAACTTCACTGCAACAACTGCTACTCTCACTTCACCTGCTGACTGCCTCGAACGCAGCGACTCAGCTAACACCCGCTGGCAGCCTGCTTACCAACCAACCACATGAGACACCCACGAGACTACGTCCGGCCGAGAACAATAACGGGCCACGCACACGGAAGCTAAACTGATACAGAATCAAAAGAAAAGCAACACATCACACTTATAATAACATAAAAGCAGGGTTGGGCTACAATTTATAATAAGATGTAAAAACTGTCTCTCAATGTAATGTAGTTTTTCAGAGCTTCATACTATTAGTTTAACGACGCTTCATGTCGACGAGATGACTACATAGGCCTCTGGATCTAGTGTGTTTTCTCTTAGGGTATGCTCATGCTGCTGGGTTGAGAATGAAAGTGTAGCAAGAAGAACTGGGAAATGTTGTGACATGTTGAAAAAAAGCTCTGTTAAAGCCACAGCTAAGGAACCAACTTGATGCAATTTTTTAACAGTTTCAAAGGCAATTCAAGGTAAACTTCTGGCTGATGATGTGGAGGAATACTTAAATGAAATCCATTGTAATGCTGCAGTGGCACCATTCCTATAAGATGCTTTTAACAGTACGTATTATTGAACTTTGCTATGACAAAGTTTATCTAGGGACCGTTGTTAGAATACTGTTCCGCGTAACAAAATAATAGCAATTCATTCATCTATCTTAAAGAAATTAAAAATTTTACCTTTGCCATGGTATACGACTTGCTCTGGGAAAATGCAAGAATACCTCTAAAAAGGACATTTTACTTGTTCAAAAATATTGTTAGGAGTGGGAAATAAGGTTCCGAAAGGATATTAAAGTTAATTAAAAACACTTTTATTTATTAACTAATATTTACACTATTAATTCATAACAGTTAAAATGTCTGTCCATAAAATATTTTTTTAATTCCACAATCGTCTCCCAACTGAAGCTCAGCTTGACAGTAACTCTCACGACTGCTCATCTCTTACCACTCACCTCTGTCCCAACACATTGCCTCGCATTACTCACTTATCTGTCGCTAACTCACCAGATTCCCGAATGTTTCTGTCCCCGATACACCAATTTTCGCAGAGAAGCCCATCACTAGTCGTCCACTTTTGCTCACAAGGGGTCACTCACCCTCAGAGGTTGGCGTCGCCATTTTTACACCCCTCCTCCTCTTCTGGAATGGTCTCGCACCTCTTTGAAGTGTCGTGTCATCTGGGTCAACTTGACACTTGCTCCCAGTGCAATGGCGTCCTAGTTACGCCACTCTACACTGCGTGCTCCAGGAGCCTACAGAATCATCCAGAAGGACAGAGAGTTGAATGAAAAAGCACTTAGGAAAGGTTAAATTGGGGGGAGAGATGTACTGAGGTGTCGTTGCTAATCAGGATAGGCTTTGTAACTGTAA
This sequence comes from Bacillus rossius redtenbacheri, assembly GCF_032445375.1. NCBI lineage: Eukaryota > Metazoa > Arthropoda > Insecta > Phasmatodea > Bacillidae > Bacillus > Bacillus rossius. The sequence continues at coordinate 45,834,094 of NC_086339.1, read as the reverse complement.
TATACCAAGTCTCATGTGCAGACAAGCACACAGGCTGGCTGGCAAGCTGGCCTGCCTTGTTGCCTCACATCTGCTATCCTCGCAACTTTGCCCTCTCCTGAAACCTGCTCGTCCTGAACAGTGTCACATCTCTTACCGCTCACCTCTGTCTAGACACACTGCCTCGCACTACTCACTCGTTCGCCGCACACCCAACCACAGTTCCAGATACTTCCGTCTCCGATGCACCAGTTTTCACACATGAAGCCTATAGCACGCCAAGGGGTTACTGGCCCTCTTCACCTCAATGCCTCGGAGGTTGGCATCGCCATTTTTATTTTCCTCAGCACCCTTCTGGAATGGTCTCTCAGCCCTTTGAAGGGTCAACTGGACTCTCGAAGCACCTAGTTACACCACTCCACACAGCGGGCTCTGGGAGCCCACAGAAATCTAGAGGGATGGAGAGTTCAACGAGGAAATGCTGTGGATAGCACAGAGGGGGGTAGCGAGGCACTGTTGCTAATCAGATAAGCCACTGTAACATTAACAGACTGCACCCCACCTACAGGATCATGCAGGAGTGCAATTGTCACAGAATTTATATTTACTTTAATTCTGATATTTACATAGAACTCTAATAAAGTCCTGGGAATAGGGTTGGGAGTGAGGGGAAAATCAAAATCTTTTAATTGATATGTTGCAGCTGTAGCACATGTTGGACCGATTGACGTCCAACCCCTATACGTCAAATTATGCTATTTTTTTGCACCAAGTCCCAGTTCAGTCATGTCTGGCACGAAGTCAATAAGTTTTCAAAATGAAATATTGATTTATTTTGATAGTATATTTGTCCCGAAAAAAGATACTAAAGAAAAGCATAATGTCACCAAAACGAGCATAAACATGGTGCGCGGTGCAACTGTATCTTTTAATGAACTTTTAAGTCTGTTTGACACTGATTTCATTAGGAAAATGAAATGAGTATTCCTTAAAATGTTAGTTTATGAGACTTGGGCCGTAAGTACATGCCACTCCATCGAGGTCAAGAAGGTTAATGCAGTGATATTGCTTTCTTATCGCTCGCATGAGCGAACTAGTCGTGAAGTGTTATGAAGGGTGCACACTGTACAGTGTTTGCAGTGTTGACGAACTTTTTTTTCCGCTGTGAAGCGAACCTTTTTTGTTAGCCCAGGGGAAAAGATAACTGCCTCAGCTATCAAGATAACCATCGCCTACGGCTGTTAAATTTCTAAGGGGGTATGGCCGGGCCATGAGCACGCATCCAGATATTTTTCTGTTGCGTTGCATCCTACGTGTCGCATGTGATCCTAACAATGTGTGTTCACTCACCAAGATGTTCATTGGTGGCATGGAACTGGAAAAAAAAAGTTAAGAGATTAAGGCTGGTATTCATAATCGTGTCTTGAGGCAGTATTGTTTCTCAAGATTGCCATTTCCAGCACCATGTTTCATAGTCCATAAGCAAGACGAGCTTCATAAAGCCTGCATGCTCAAACACGTGCTCTAGATGATTTGAAAGACACAAGCATACACCAAAACAACAGTAAAGATGCGATCTTACACAAACCTTGCCAATTGGATTCGTTCGTTAAATATTGTGCTTCTTTTCACACTGAGCACCGAGGCCAAAGAAACAGCTAGTGTTTTTAATGACATATTATGACTTTTGTGGTTATATTTTGTCCATTGTGGTTAGGAAGTATTTGTCTTGGGTAGTTTTAGTGCCCTTGAATCATACCTAGAAACTCATTCATATTAGCGACCACAAAAAATTCACTTTTTCTAGTAGACCTCAAATAGAGTCTCTTGAGTCGAATGAAAGCAAGAACTGATAGTCTTTCCTGTGCAATTTGAAAGTTATTAGTGCTATCATTCGCTAATAGTAATATGTAGCTTAACATTCGCTAAAAGATTATTTTCAAAATAATATGATAAAATATGCAAAATTGTTTGTTAAATTAGTTCAGCTACATTGTTAAAAATTACTTATGCTAATAGACATTGTTTAAACTATTTTACCATATTATTGATGTTGCAATTCTAAAGTAACAAATCATTATCACAATTCTTTTTTTTTTTAAGTAGCTTATGTAACATAACTTGCCATGAACCTTTTTTTATCATTTTTAAAGTGTAGCTACCTTAATATATAGTTTCTACAGAACGGATAATACTGAACTGCTTGTTGAAATTCAACGTTCCTGTACAAAATGATCAAAAACTTTCAAAAAGTGAAAAACTTATTTTTTTTGTGGTGACTTCACTCTGCTTAAAAATAAGATCTTGTAAATATTAATTTAATAATAATTTCAGATTAAACTATAAGTTAAAAGCATATTAAAAAATTAAAGTAATAACATTTATGGTTAGGTTACAATAAGTTTGAAAAAAATTGATAGTGTGAATAGTAAGGAATTTTTTAATTTTTTTAAAAACTATTTTATGTTATTTTATTCCCTCACAATAATAGTTTGTCTCATAATAAATTGTTTGACACATAATTTTAAGTTAATATTCAAGATTTTTACAATAAATTGTAATAGATTTGATAGTAAAGCCACTGAAAGAGTTTAGGCTTGTTTTGTCCTTCGACCCTTATTTCTACCTGTTGCAAAAATGGTTTGTCATATCAAAATTTATTATGAACCTAATTTTACAAAATATTTTAAAAGATAAATGTAAATAAGAACGTATTCGATAGTGTACATGGTACCGAATTTTTTTTTTCTATTTTTAACCCTGTTTTTCAAAAGTTGGAGTAATCAATATTTACAAAAATTAACATAGTTGATTGTGTACCTAATAAGGGAGGTATGAATTTTTTTTGCCCTTTTTTTTCCACCCATTGCAATATTTGTCCTATTAGGGGTGTTATAGTGAGTTATCTGAATTTTTTCCAAAAAACTTTCCCCTCTGGTTTTTGCACCATGGTAACAGGCATAATAGATACATATTTTTTCTCTGAACTCTACCTTAAACCTTATGTTTGAAATTATTTGTTGTTCCAAACTGAACCCTTGACAAATGTTTTCATAACTAGTGCACTTTACCTGAAATGACCCTGTGATAGGTAATATATCTCAGACAAACAAGTAGTTGGGTCAATGGAGGCACAAGAAGTTCTCGATTGCTGTGTAGGTACTTCTCAAGTCTATGCACAATTTTTTGGTAGAACTACATTGATTAAGCCCACCCTAAATGATGCCAAATTTCTGTCATACCTTGGTGGGCATGACAATATATCATGAAGAGAAGAAAGAATTTGTTTCTCCATACATGCTGTATACCTTAAGTGCTTACAGAAAACCAGTTGGTGCAAATTGCTGACCAAAGCAAGTATTTTTGGGTAGGATAAACATGCTATCCGTTTATTAAAGACTCAAAATGTTCCAAATTATATAATATGGTGAATGATTTTTGATATTTTATCTTCAACACGTCACTTGCTAAAAAATATAAGTAATTTGTCTTAATATTGTAAAAAAAAAATTCATTGGAATTTTAGACTAACAAGATTGAATTTGAAACTCTAGTAATGTAAAATTAAAAGGATACAAGGGAATTTAGGTTTGAATTAATGTAGTGCATTTATGATATATTCATAATATTACATTATTAAGACATCTCATTGAGCCAATTCACAGTAGTAATAATAATTGTGCTCATTTCATCCTAAGAGTTCAAAATACTACCGATTCAATTTTTTAAAAATATGTTAATTTACTACGAAGAAATTGTAAGCAATAATGTTTTTGTTTTCTTTGCAAATGAGACCGAATTGTAACAGATGTCAGATGTGCTCGTAATGAACTTAATTCCTATATGAAAGAAAACCATCTCATATTTTCATTTATGCCAATAGTGTGCAATTCCTATGAAGTGTTAGTTTATTCATCCATAACATGGACATTCATTTGCTTATAGAAAAGAGAATAATATTTTTTTGTTTAAGTAACTTGTTAGAAAATTTATTTGTATTTTAATTTTTAAAAAAACGAATGGTCTAGCTAGAATGAAATAACCAAACCATTGGATAGAGCTATATATTTAATAAAGTTTTTTTAGCAATAGTATAAAAAATAAAAATTATTAATACATTGTTGCCCAAAGTACAGTTCGTATTATTGAGTAATTTATTATTAAAAGAATTTAAAAGGTTTGCCAGTGAATTGATTTGAACCACGTCAAAAAGTTACTTTGCGTGTTAGCACCGCGGTTTTGCCACCCTGCTACCAAGACACTATAAATTATGGTGGAGAGTACAAACTATCAATAGTGTCATGCCAGTTTTATTACATACTGAAATGGATCCTGGGCATTGCGAATGTAAATGTTCATTTTTCTAAGGTTGATGTTTACATCAACCACGTCCACATAAACACATCGTCTTCAATATCCATTGTACTCATTCTGTGATAGCTATGCAAACAAACAGGACTGTTTAGCAGTGTAAAATGTAACTGCTGGTCACAAACAAGGACTAAAATGGATTAAAACTTGTAGGTATCCAATTGCTTATACACGTCATACAGCATCATAAACACAGCAACTATGGATTATATTAAACTGTCTTCATATAGACCGTCTTGTTTGCAAATACTTGAGACAATCTCATGCTATATCTCTGGTACACTAACATTAAATAAAAATGCATATAATGATTCCTGATGAAACTAGTGCTCAAGACATGAATATTAATACCACCCTAAGTCTCACCTGCTGTGAAAAGGGAAGCATTACTAACATTTTTACACACTTTATATTACCTTCACCTGTATGTTTGTAACCGACTCCTTTGCACTCGATTTTGACCCACTTTAAATGGACAGATTGAATCTAAACTTCGTACATTTATCGAGGACCGGTGACGATACACTAATTTAATAAGTTTATCTCATTATTCTGATTAGGATCGACAGGATTAAATAATTTCCTCACCCAGCCTCTGTGTGAGAGCAAGTGAGACAACCGTGCAGTCGGCGCATGCGTACCTTCTACCTACTTTCCAGCTCGAGCACTCGGGGTATTAGTATCATTACAATATATCCTCGACAGTTGGTTTGTTGGCCGAGCGGATTAAGGCGCGGGTCTTCGATGACGTCAACCCACGGATTTACCGGTCGTGGGTTCTAATCCGGTCCACGGCTGAAAAAAAAAATTTGTTTTCTTTTCAACAAATTTTGGGATTGGTGCCGTAAATCCAACTGTAATTCATCTGGGACTTTGCCAATCCTTCTATTCAAACTAAAAAGTGAAAAATAATTTTTAAAATAAGCTTAAAACAATAATAAATGAAAAATACTAGTATTATTGTGAAAAAAGTGTAGGGCACTTTGTTCCATATTTATCGTACATCGAGCGCCTGATGGTAAAGCAGCCGACATGTCATTGGAATGCTCTGGGTTCGAATCCCAGTCCGGGCTATCCAAATTTTTTTCACATATTCTATACAGTCTCATTGAGAAGGTCCTTTCCTCATCCTTCCTCAATCCTTATCCTTCCCAAAATTCCTGTTATGTAAATGTGGAACCCTTCACGTAATAATTAATCTGTAACTCCCATCCTTTCCTGCTTCACAGCATTAATTTTGTACAGTATGTAAGACTGGTCAATATCACTTGTTCGTTAATAACCTCATACCATTAAGTCTCACATTATATATATTGATAACGTTAAAATCTTTGAATGGCTTCTGAAATCGAGATGTGACTATCAATACAGCTGTACACATTAATAATTTGGAAAAATAATTACAGTTACTTATAGTTATCACTGAATTAATAGTAGATTAGAACAAATAACAGTTTAAATAAATTTTAAAAATACGCTTTTATAAATAAACCAAACAAAAGTACAAGATAAATAATAGTTTAAAAAACTAAAAAACATGCTTTTATAGAAAATCCAACTAAAAATTAGAAAATAAATTTTAATAAATTTGAATTAAAAATAGTGTAAAATAAAAAAATGTATTTTATTTAAAAAAAACATGGGGTGCTTTTTAAGATATTATCAAAATGATAATCCTTCTACTCATATCTGTCAATAAAATAATTATAACTATTGACACCATGCACCCCATGCTTTTTTTTTAAATAAAATACTTTTTTATTTTACACAATTTTTAATTAAAATTTATTAAAAAAAATTCTAATTTTTAGTTGGATTTTATATAAAAGCGTGTTTTTTAGTTTTTTATACTATTATTTATTTACATTTCTGGAATAATGTATAAATACATGGTTTTTTCCCAATTAGTTCCTGGCCATGTCAAATCCCTGTCATTTTCCCATTTTTCCTGGTTTTTACAGTTAGTAGACATCCTCTATTTAATATGAAATTATTCTTCAACTTGCTGTATTACCTGCATTACCTAAGCAAGAGGTACTTTAAAAAAAAAAAAAAAAAAACAGTGTGTGGTGTGTCTGACTAGCCAAAATTTAAACAAGTGTGTAGAGGTGTGTTCTGGTGGTGTGCAATTACAGTGCAGTGACTTTTCATTCCAACATTATATATTGGAATATTTCCTCTAAGGGGCATTGGAAAACTATGTTTAAATCAACAACCTAGTGATTGAGAAACATATGAATGCTTTAATATGAAGCTGGTTGTGGCAAAAGCAAAATTTAAGATAGCGGAATCTTTTTTTCTGGATGTTATTAGTTGGGAATTTGACAAAAGTAAAGAGATTAAAAAATTATATTTTTATCATTCTTAAGTTAATAGAATTAGATAGTGTTTGCATAATGTGATGTAATGCTTATAACTTGTAGGTAGAAATATATATAATGTAGATTTATTACAGTATTGTGTTGTGTCGGTACAAGTACAGTAAACTCCCGGTATATCGCGCCCCGATTGATCGCGGAATCGGGTATATCGCGGGTCAAACCATGTCCCCCAGTCAGAAATGAATAATAATAATGGAATAAATGGTTGACAGCCGATTAGGATAATTTTGCGTTGTAACTAACAAACTAAGCATCGGGCAGAAAAAAGCCTAGGCGTAGAAAATGTCCGCAGTAAAATTCTAAACAAGATATCTCCGTACATTATTCCTCTATCTTGTAGGGTTTTCAAATTATGGTCCAATCCAGCCCAGTGATATTTTCTGAAACACTAGTTCTTAACGTCGCTTTATCTCACAAATGAAGCATCGGACAGGGGACCTGATAAAGCCCACCTTCCAGCGACATTGTCCAGCGTGACTCGGCTGGGGATTGATGTTGGATAGGCTTGGTTGTCGGCAAGCGCTGGGTAGGGAGAGGCGAGCCGAGAATATGGAGAGAGGTAGAGATTAGAGCGGGCAGAAACTTGTCGAGGGGGAGTGGGGGAGGGAATGTGTTCACGCAGCACACAGGCAGAGCATGAGTCACTTGACTGAGCAGCGTCCCTGCGTACAAGGCAAAATCAGGTAGTCCGGTGTTTAAAATTCCACTCCAGAATCTTAATTGGTACTTTACTGGACATCTGTATATAAATGTTTTGTTACAACTTAAACCTACAGACGTAATATTATTGGGTAATTCATTGTATTATACAAGTTCATCTTTTTACTTTGGTATAATGTTTTAACATTAAATAGTAAAGTAAATCGGCTAGCGTATTTTTAATCTTTGCCCAGGAATTCCCAGTGGTCCAATATTTACTTGAACCATACTGTACCACTTTTGCCGTGAGGTAGTAAACAAGTCCCGGAAATGTTTATGTGTAGCGGTCTCCCGACCTTTAAACAGAGGCTGGGGAATATAACACTTGCCGATCCGAGCCACACACACTCAGCAACTCGACACAGCTTTTGGTGAAATAAGTAAAGACAAAGTTTAACACGGTTTTTAATACGGTGTCACTGATTGCGCTAAAATTAAATTGGCGCAATTTTTGTTTCCCACATGTGACCATTTATAATTTACTGTAAGCATGGGTAATAAAGTTTAACCACTTGACACGAAAGACGATTCTTTATTTTTTATTGTACGAATGCTAGAATCGTTTTTTTCCTGTATCTGCGGCCTGCTTCTACAAAAGACAAGCTATCTGTAAGTAAATCTAGAATTTTTATTTTGTCAATCAAACTCGGTACTTTGCGATTCATATTCGGTTTGAAGTATCACTACGGCCTTTCTTTTTAGAAGACTTTGACCACAGAATCGTGTGTAACCGCACACACTGCGCTTACTTTGTTACGGACACTGACGAAGCAGATACTGTGGCTAACACCACGAGACTGGCAGCAGCAGCTTGTGTGCCGCACATGTGTATGGCGGCGTGTGGCGCGCTCGTAGGCCGTGCGACAAACTGTGCGCGGCACGCGGAAAAATAAAAACAATTCAACATTTAATATTTATCTTTAAAATTTATTATTTTTATTTTTTCACCCATGTTTAGTGGAAACTGCGGATGCAAAGTCCGCACAAAGGCGGGCCGTCTATACTGTGCGTGCTTGCCGACCTATTAGAACACAGGCGGTGTTTTATGCCTTTTGACCTTGGTCACATCGAAACATCGCGGTTATGCAACAACGCGGGTAAAAGTTATGTCCCCCGACAACCGCGTTAAATAGGGAGTGTACTGTATATGAAAACTAAAATAGTCCATAAAATTGTGTCGCATACTAAAAAAATAGCTTTGAGTCCAAGATCATAATTACCAGGAATATCATTTTTGTTGCATTCAACAATATAACAATATAAAATTTGATTTATGAATGGAATTATATAAATTCTGGCACCTTCTATAAGTTCTGTGTCTCCATAAATTACATGTAATTTTGAATTATCTTTCAAAGATTGAGTTTTGACTCTTAATTAATTTTAGAGAAACTTCATAGTTCAAAACACCATAAAAAATTACACCCAGGAGGGGGAAGAAAATGGGCCTTCATCCGTCAAGAGTGCTAGCATTTTAAATGCTTCTTGGTCAAACTTGTTTTTTTTTCTATTGGCCAGCCAGCAGTATGTCGGAGTAGAATAGACCTGAACCTTATATTTAAACAATTCCTCAGTGTTGAGAAGTAGGAATTCCTCTCTGGATCATGAAAGCATGTGCCACCTGGGTGGTCTGTGTGGAGAACACATCTCTACAGCTGTTCACCGGCCAGAGCTGGGAGCCCGGGAGGGGGAGGAGATATTTATTTATTATTTAATGAGTGAGGTGGTGCGGTGGTGAGCCTGAATCCTAGTCCAGCCTTTCTCATTGGGGTTTCCATGGTTTCCCTGAATCACTTCAGCCAGTGCTGGGAGACCCAACCCCTGTTATTGGTTGTGTGAGCTACCGTTTCTATTGTTCTTGCCCTTATTACCTAAATAAACAATAATCAAATAATCATCATGATCAAAGCAGACTGGCAGTAACATGTGAGGCTTCGTAAAACCAAACTTAAAAATATTCTTTAACAACATCCACCATGTCCATGCTTCTCCAAAGCCATCAGTCATTCCTAACGAGGATACCAGTGCAATATACTGGACACTGGTGCCGAGACAGACATATTTGAGTCTTAAAATGTGAGAGAATAACTAGTATAATAAATTTTTTATGTTAACTACTTGAACGCCAAAAATAGGGTTTAGACCATTTCCCAACCACTATACCATGACGCGCTAGTGTGCTGCGAAGTCTCTGAAAGTGTGCTGCAAAGGCTTGTTAACATAATCAGTTTTCTATATTACCACAGAATGATTTATTTAATATATTTTTATTAAAATAAATATAATAGAAAAATTTTAAAATTTTTATTTTCTAAAATAGCATGAAAATTATAGTTAGCATGAGGCAAATACAATCTATTTGAAATCATAGTTATGTACCTTGAAGTTTCTAATTAATTAACATTAATTGAAACTTAAATACATTTTGTTAATTTTTATTCAGAATGATAACCTTTAAAGTGTTCCCAATAAACACCTATATCCTTACTTAATGCAATATTACATAACATTTTGCTACAATCAAATTAAATCTTAACACATTAATTAATAAACTATTTTTTTGGTTGCAGGCTGTAAATAATCCTGCTGTGGAGACTAGACATCTAGCTGGACTATTCAGGACAAGAGCTGACCATATCAGTGAACATAATTCATGTCTCAAGACTAAATGTGTAACAGAAAATGATACAGTGGCAGAATATGCTACCTGTGGGTGTGTAATGGTGTCTAAAGTTTGCATCAAGGATTCAACCGATTGCAAGTGCCTTCAACACCATCAGCAGTTTTATTTGTCAGACAAACAAGACAGTGGTGCTCTAGTTACAAGACAAGAGTCACTGGTGGTTCCCTCATCTCACACAAGTGATAACTGCGAAGAATCACTTGCACAGAAAACCAACCACGCATTTGATAATGTACAGCAGCAATTCACTAATAGCGTAAAACATAAAGTTGTTAATACCTTCACGTGCAATATATGCAGCAGAACATTCAATAGAAAAAGTAAACTATTCGAACACAACCGATCTCATACAGGGGAGCGTCCCTTCAAGTGTGATCTTTGTAGTAAATCATTTACCAGGAAACAAGTACTTGAAACACACAACAGAATACATACAGGGGAGCGTCCCTTCAAGTGTGAATTATGTAGTGCAACATATCGTCATAAAAACCAGCTGTATGTGCACAAACGGTTACATACAGGGGAGCGTCCCTTCAAGTGTGAATTATGTAGCAAGTCATTTCGTTGTAAAAATTATCTGTTTGTACACATCAGATTACATAAAGGAGAGCGTCCCTTCAAGTGTGAGTTATGTAGTAAGTTATTTCATTGTAAAAGTAATCTGTTTGTACACATCAGGTTACATACAGGGGAGCGTCCCTTCAAGTGTGATCAGTGCAGTAAATCATTTACTAGAAAAGAAGATCTTACTGCACACAACCGATTACATACGGGGGAGCTTCCCTATAACTGTGAAATATGTAGTAAGTCTTTTAATTTGAAATATCAACTGATTGAACATATAAGATTACATACAGGGGAGCGTCCTTACAAGTGTGAAGTGTGTAACAAATCGTTTACTTGGAAAACAACTCTTAATAGACACAACAGGTTACATAAAGGAGAGCGTCCCATCAAGTGTGAGTTGTGTAGTAAGTCATTTCGTTGTAAAAGTGATCTGTTAGTACACAGCAGGTTGCATACAGGAGAGCGTCCCTTCAAATGTGATGAGTGTGACAAATCGTTTACTAGGAAAACTACACTTACAGCACACAACAGATTACATGCAGGGGAGCTTCCATTCAAGTGTGAATTATGTAGTAAGTCATTTCCTCGTAAAAGGGATCTGATTGAACACAGCAAGTTACATTCGGGGGAGCATCCTTTCAAGTGTGATCTGTGTAATAAATCATTTACTAGGAAAACATCACTTACCAAACACTTAATGTTACACACAGGGGAGCGTCCCTTCAAGTGTGAATTATGTAGCAAGTCATTTACTCGCAATGATCTTCTTATCAAGCACACCAGAGTGCATGGTGCAAAGAATTTCTCTTCACTTTAAATAATTTAAACAGATTCCCTGGAAAGACATCAAGGGTACCTAGCTCAGATATAATGTAATGTGGTGCAGGTTGTTAGTATAAGAAAGAAGTGATGAAGAATCCTGGTGTACATCTATCCTCACCTTCCTTGTTTTATTCTTTTTTTTTGTTTAGTTTATTTTACCAATTTTATATCTTCAGTGTAAGTTTTATTTGTCAAAGTAATAAATTTTTAATAATTATGTTGTAGCGGGATGAGGTGGTGTCCTGCTGGAGCGGATCCCCTCCCTGCGTCCAATCTCTACTGTGCTGCCTGAATAAGAAGGGGAGGCCCCACGTTGGGCGCCACTAATTGTCGCATGCCCTTAGCATGTCCGGCATGCTTACAACCATTGTTATGCTGCCTAGGCTTCTAGTGTAGTCCCCTCGGTGGGGTCGGCGGGAAGGGCCTGATGAGCTCCGGTGGCTTGCTCCACCGGGGAACACCCTGCAGGTGGCCGTCGCCCCTTTCCTTGTTGATGGGGGTGGGGGTCCTTATCGCCTGCCTTCTCTCGGCCGCTGCGCGATCTCAGGCCTTTTCGTAGATCCAAGGGGCTGCGTCTCTCGAGTCTCCCTCCACAGGGATGGGTCGAGGTCTGCTGGGCCTGAGAGGGCTTCTTCCCTGTGCCTCTGCAGGAGTAAGGCATCGGCTACAGGTCCCAGGTGGTTGTGGGCGCTGCTGGTCTGGCTGAGGCTGTGGCGACGCACCCTGGTAGCCGTTGGCGCTGCGTGTCTCGCTGGAGCAACGCGCTCTAGGACTCCCTCTCCCGAAAGGAAACACTTGAATCGGTATAACTTCGTTAATTCACTGAATAACCAACTAGTGACATTAGTAGGGAAAATAATACTTCACACCTCTCCTACGGCCTGGAGTAAGGCAGATCCTATGTCTAGTCCTCTCAGACTCTCACTCGGACAGCCGCGATTCCCGTCGTCCGTCACAGCACTCGGGCGGTGGCGTTGGCTCGGCTGTCCAAAAGGGTGCGGTGAGCGAAGGAGACGCGGTGAGCAAGGGCTCGGCTGCCTCTGTGTCTCTAGGACACCGACTGACTCGCTAGATTTTTTTTTCTTAACCTAACTAAAAACTAAGTGTTTGGGAGGGGTCCGGGTTAGAGAGGGATCTAAGTGCGTCTCAGGCCGAAGCCTATCACGCCTTAGTAATGCTGGGATTAGCCATGCAGGAAGAGGGTCACATGCATCATGTGCTAGGAGGGGATTGGCCAGCCATGGCAGCGATTGTTGCCATGACTAACTCCCCTCACTCTTATCTCTAGTCTAATCTACTAGTTAAGTTGGGCCCAGGTAAAACCTGCATAGACACAGGGAAAACCCTGGGCACTTTCATGCGGGATGCAAGTTTGCATGCATTAAATGTAGGAAAGTACAGGAGACAGAGGAGGGGATGGTGCACGCGCACCCAGCTGGCCTGGCATGAGAGGGGTAGGGGAGGGGTGGCCATGATGTAAAGAAGGGGAGGTGAAACCGTGCGCAGGTTTTCCCCCTCCACGTGCTTCCTTGCTACGTCACCTTGGTTGTAGCCAGCGCTCTTCTTCCAGGCGCTTCCCATCCATTTCATCTGCGTCTCGTGCGAACGTAGTTTTATGTAGTTGAAATGCCAAATTGTGCAGTGTTCGGATGTCACAATCATTTTAAAAAGACTCGAGATTCTTGCATAAAATATTTTTATTTTCCAATACTTGAAGATCTTTGCAATAGTGGGTGAACGTATGCAAAAGGAAGGACACATTCTGTGTTAGCAGAGGTAAGTTTAAACAAACGTGATTTTAAGTAAAAATTCACTTGTTTTATAATACGAGTATTTATTTTTAATTTTTTTATATGATTAACTGTAGGTTAATATTAGGTCAAGGAATATATTTCGTGCAAAATACTGAGTTATTATCTATAATAATAAAGTCTTTCGTGGTAAAAAGGTTATTTATTGAATTAATTTATTAAAAATGAAATTTCAACGTATTAATAAAAACTCAAATCAATTGTTTTTAAAATGTTTGTGTGTTAGGGCATCAGCGAGAACTACAAAATTTATTTAAATCAAACTTTTTTTCTTGTTTTTAATAGAACTAACCTAAACACTAGGTTGTGTAGTATTAATAAAGGGGGAAAATATTTTTTATTATTATATTATATATTATATATAACATATAATATATATTAATTACTATCACATTATATAATGTGTTAAGTTGATATTAGTCAGTTTAAAAACATTTGACTAATATATTTGTACCTAAAAATTTTGTAAAGCCTGCAAGCTGTTTTTTGTTGAAGATTGTAGAGCTATTTGGTTTAATAATATGTTTTAAATATATTTTTAAATATACTTTCTATCATTATTTATCCTTTTGTTTATTGTTTGTAACTAAATAAAATTAAAATTTGTAAATAAATCAAAAGCGCTTATGTTTATGTAAATTACAAATATGTATTTATAGAAACTTTTCTTTGTGTCAGATGCTTTTTTTGTAATATGTTTGTATTATTCTTTGACGCCTGCATCCTGAATGTTTATTATATCTATTTTATTAATATTCATAATAAATATTTTTGAAGTATATTCATTCCAATTCTCATTACCATTCTGTGTTTACAAGACCCAATCAACATTTTGAAGTGATGAAACAGCAGAAAAATATTGCTTCGTTGATTTTATTATTAATATAAACCACGTGTTTGGATGCTAATATATTTATTTAAACTGTATGTTCTAAATGCATGCTATGCTGTGCACATAGCAAATTATTTTGACTCTTACTATTCAAACGATTGTAAATGCACTGTCTGTGCGTGGTATTCCCGTAAGCGCGCTGCGTGTAGACCGGGCGGTGCGACCAAGGTGACGCAGTGCGCAGTGGAGGACGAGTTTGGGCGGCCGGACGGTTTCACCTCCTCTTCTTTACATCATGGGGGTGGCGGTCGACAGGAGGAGGGTGCGCACACACTTGCCTGGTTACCATGGCAACCCAGACGCGGGGCGGTCGCCTTGGCAACGGGCGACACGGTTGTGGCCGGACGGTGACAGCTGTCACGGCCGGCGGCGGGCTGCACACGTGGTTAGGAAGGAAGGGGCTGACGGCTTCGTGATTATAGACATGCGCATCAATGTATTCCTAAATCTACTCAAAAATGTAGCAATTACTTTAATGGATTGTCACGAGGTAAAAATTACAAACATATAGGGTGTGCAATGGCTTTTTTTTTTTCAATTAAAATCTGAGTTAAATTTTATGTTTTTCAACCCCCCCCCCCCTTCCCCCCTCCCGCAATCCTATTTCTACCCCTTTGGTCGGATGTTGCCCATTGATGAATTTGGCCAAGTTTTTCCACTACTATATTTTATGTATCAGTTTGGAAGTGATTTGTGAAATATTGTGGCAGTTATCATGTCCATAAAATTGTGATAATATCACATATTATATGTGTGTGTATATATATATATACACAGTAGAACCCCGATTATCCGTGTTAATGAAGGGGACGAGTGAGTCGGATAATCAAAAATCGCGGTTAGCCGAGTCATGCTTGCCTCAAAGGTCATTAGCCCACAGACAGCCATCTGTGGACATTCGGAGATTACATATATACACATGCTTTGTGTACGTGTGCGTTGTTGACATAGAAGCGGACTGCTTAGTGCTGGGCAGGTGTGCGGAGACGTGGGCACGCGAGTCGTTGTTGCACCGAGGTGTGTGGCTAGCCGCCCTCCAGTCCGAGGGCCCAAGACAGCTGATAGCTGCCAAGGTCACGCATTATTTTCATCGCCCGTAAGCGACGCTGCCACACTTAGTTCATTGCTCTGTTGTCAGTAACACCATCGGGCTGGTTATTGTTTTACAGAACGACTGCCTTCAAAATTCTTTTCGAGATAAGATTTTTCATACCAGTGCATTGAGACTTGATTTGATGGTTTTGAAACGGTGTCTCTGTCTCGTATAATTCACGGTGTTTTCATCCCCCTTTATTTATATGAATTTTAAATGTTAGATTTTTTATTTTTAGCTTGCTGAACGTGGAATTAGTGCAAAAACGGCCTATTATGACTTAGTGTTGCAGATGGGTCGGAAATCTTATAACGACCACCTCTCTATAACGACCCTAATCTCGGGAACCGTGAGGAGTTGTTATATCTATTCTCCGTTCACTCTTAGCTGAGTTTTGATAAACAAACACCGTCGTATCACTGCGCCACGTCAGCAAGTGATAGGCTGAATTTATCTTGCGTGCCAAGCACTAGTTGCAACACACACACTTCCGTACAGTCGGTGCTCATAAAATAACGGAGAAGTAATATAAGAGGAAAATGGTTCTTCTGTCAAGCCTAGTTTTTTTAAAAAAATTACGTCTGCTGTGATAAAATTACGCCACTTAATGGTACACCCTCCGACCTTTTCTGTTGAAACCATTCAAACAAACAAGTGTCCAAGCCAAGGGCGCCCATACCCGGGGGCAGGGGGGGGGGGGGCCGTGGCCCCCCCAAGCTTTCAGGGAAGGAAAAAAATATAGTGTAGTCAGGTGTTTTACTTTAAAGAAAATTATTTAAATTCGGTATTATGTAGAAGTGGTTCAACACGAAGATATTATTGTATATCGTTTTTTACATGTCTATTTCATTTGTTATGTTAGTTCAAGCATTAGTTTCTGCTGCTGCGATATAAGGTGTTGTGTACAGGGAGAAAACGCTGTTCAAGCGCAACGCCCGTGGCGAGTCATTCCCCTTCGTATTCCTACCCAAGCTCGCGCGATAACACAACACAACAGATTTAGACCAGTCAGAGTTAGACGACGCGACAGTTGACATGTGCTTGTAGACGGCGAAATGTTTTGCTACTTTTTCGTCATAATAATGTGTATGTTCACAAATAACATCTCAAAACAGAGATTTTTCAATAGTCTTTAGGTCTACCTACAGTTTTATGCATCTGGTCTAGATTTAGTTTAGTGTATTCAGTCAGTATAAATAACTTAAGTGCAAATAAATAAGTGAAAAGTGTAAAGATAAAAACCATTGTTATTATGTAGTGTTTCTTAGTTTTCCTCATTCGTCACATCCGCTCAGAATATTCACAATTTTTAAGGTAAGTTAACACCTTTAAAGTTACTCAAATAAGAATTATTGTTCAGAAAAGTCTACAACGTAAAATTTATGTTGGAATTTTTAATTTAGAGGAAAACCACTTTTTCCCTTCAAAAGTGTTTAAAGGGATAAGGATTCCGCTACCTTCAGTAGACTCGGAAGCAATTTACACTGGAATCTCGATTTTACGTATGTTCACAGTCGCTTGGATTGCATTCGTAAAATCGTTATCTTCATAAAATTTCAAACACCCCACCCCGTGAAGATACATGTTATAATTTATTGAACGGAATATATATAATATTAAATAGTAAAAACAATGACTGCTGTCTGCCCTCTGCCCTCCCCTGCGTTCCCCTTATTTTTTTTTAACATTCCACAACTTGCTTCATTGCACGAGTAATATAAAAGCGACATCACAGCGACTAAACACAGTTGCACCACGCATTGCATCATGTTAACTTTTGTGTGGTGACAGTAGGTTGTCCGACATGCCTTTCTTGGATATCTTTCCTTTTCGTAAGACGCGTGTTACTAAAATAAATTTATATTTGAGTTTGCAAACTTGTCCACTCCTTGCCAGAGACGACTGAACACAGACGAGACTTTCCAGGGTCGGGTTGATGAGCTGGAAGAATTCCCTGCCTTGCATTTTTATGGACTTCACCTTATCATATTTATCAGTTAATCTTTAACAGATCAGCTTAAAAATATTAATGAACGCACTTTTAGTAACATAATCGAGGAGAATAAGCACACAGTTCAGTGTACACCTGTACTGTTTCATAAAAGTGATCATAGGTAGGGACTGGAAAAATTCGCGGTTTAAATGACCACTAGGATAGACTAAACGATTCTCCTATGTACTCTGGCAACTATCACCTGGTCATTGGCTACCGACTCGGGGAAACTGTTTAGGCCCGGTCCACACGAACGGCCAGTGTGCGGGACGGGAGCCGCGCGGCGCCCGCATAGCAGTTGCGTGGTGCAGTCCACACGAGCGGTCAGTGTGCGGCTGATGTCTGCGGGCATTACCATTTTGGAGTTCAGTCATTAGATGCAATGGATGCACGCCATAGTGCAGTACTTGTGTACGTAGGTATTCAGGTGTTAAAAATAAGAAAGTCGAATCTTAAGTACCTATTGGGTACATCCCATAGTGAGCAGTCGTTTGTTACAAGGAACTTTTTATTGCAAGAAGACGAAATGAAATTTTTTAATTACTTCAGAATGTCGTCTGCAAGCTTTCATGAACTGCATGAGACTGTGAAGACTGCAAAAGCAAGATACAAACATGAGGCTGGCTATACCTACAATGGAAATGATGGCTTTAACGCTTAGTTAAGCGTGTTTCCTTTTCCTTGTACTAACTTGTACTAAATAAGTTGACAAGGCCATTTACATATCGCAATAACTTTCTTAGACAATACAGGTTTGTTTTAAATATGAGAAAGTTAAAAATATAATTGTATTGTAGGTGTATTTATACAATTCTATTAATATTGTTATGTACAGTACGCACTGGAAAACAAATATGTCCTTAAGTCTGAAAAAATTCTTTCGCACAGTTATTCACGTACAATAAAAAATTAAAGATAATAAATATGAAACTTGATATTCAAAGTGTTTATTTATGGTATGCACATTAGGAGTCATCCGAGAATGCAGACAGTTCGGTGTCAGATGGTGACACGATGGAACTACATGAAGTGAAAAGCCGATTTTCTGTAAGCTCGCTGTTTTGGCTTCCTTGTATTTGTGACAGATGATGGGTATACATAGGTTTTGCACTTTGTACCTGGAGGTGTCCATACATAGGTGTTGGAGGTGGGTGGTACACACTTGTAAGTGGTGTCTGGAAAGCAGAAATGTGGTTTGGGTGTGCGGAAGTACTTTGCAGTGGCTACATAGGAGCTGTATTTAGGGAATCAATTATTTGACCTGGTTGCAATGTTGCCCGTCTAATTTTTTGGAGTGAACCAGTTTCTGGTCTGTATACACTTCAACATCAACTTTTTCTACATCAGTATCATTCATGGTGGAAACCAATTCTTACTAACTTGACAGCACACAGAAGACAATGATATCGCTACGGTTCCCCCGCAAGACTGGTGCGACCGCTCGTGTGGACGACTCGATATCTCACATCAGCCCGTAACAAAGTTGCGGCTGCCGCGCGGTGCCCGTCGCGCTATGGGCAGTGCGGGTGGCAGCTACAGCCGCACGGCTGCCGCACCGCTGCCGCGCAGTGCCCGCCCTGTGTGGGCTGCTCTACCTATCTTACTGTCCGTAACAAACCGTGCGGGCGCCGCGCGGCTCCCGTCCCGCACACTGCCCGTTCGTGTGGACCGGGCCTTACTGCGATTCTTATGATTCGATACTTCTTTTGTTGAGTGTTTGCCATTGGCTCAGAGTCCTTCAGGTAAATTGCGGTCCAATCACTGACGCAGCATTAAGCTAAACGAGTTTGGATTCCAGCCTGTCTCGAAAGGAATCCGCGAATTTTTACGGTCTCTAATCATAGGCTTATTTGGTGAAGAAAAACGCTGCTCTTTAACGACAGACATTCATTAAAAACACAGTACATTTTAGTGCGAGAAGCCCTTGAATTTGTGATAGCCATAGGGAATTATTTGTTTGTATAGTAAGTTAAAAAAAAAGCGAAGTTGAAAATCCGCTCGTCACGTCTACTTGCTGCGTCACTTATACCATTTTTGAGCGTTTTTTTACTGGGAAACCGATGCAGCGAAGGTAATTAATGCGACAATTGTCAAGATAATGCCTAATGGCTTGGGTTGCTGGATATTAGCGGAAAGGAGAGGAAGTAGCTACTCAATATCGTTTCTTTCTCTCACGCTTCACAAGGTTTCAAGCTCAGTTGCTATGCTCACGAGCTGGAAATGTTGGAATGGGTAAGGAATGTTGAGTATAGTTCATTTGCGGTAAAATAAATATTTTTACAGCCTTGGCATAATTTTTCAATCTAAGAAATTTCGAACTTTGCGACAAATAAAGTGTACCTAGTCCATTTTTTCTTTTCGATTTTGAGTTTGATGCCGCAATAACTTATACAATATTCACTAACGGTAAATGGCTGTTGTATTAGCTTTAAAATATGAATACGCTGTGCATTAAAAATTAATATTTTTATATGTTTTCATAGTGTTTTTTTAATTTTTTTAAAATATATTTTGGTGTCAAATTTTCCGAATTTTAGATGGTTCCTGAAAAAAATATATTCGTAAAATCGCGGCTTCGTTCAGTCCGGGCTCCGTAAAATCGAGGTTCTAATGTACTCTTAATTCTGAAGTTAAGTACTGAACATGTTATTTAAGGGTTTATCAATGCCGTATTTACGCGCAGGCTATCTAGGCTGTAGCCTATGGGCCCGCACCACAAATGGGGGCCCGCACCACACGACACGAAAAAAAAAATTATACTGCGATGTGGATCTTCTTATATTCTTAAAATACGCGTCAACATAGTATGTCCAGTTGTTTTGTGTGGATTAATTGCGCCGAACTAAACTCTTCTGTGGAAAGCTGATATATGAGTTATGTCAGCATTTAGAAATTTTCGATTATTTTCATTGGTTTTGGTATCACTTAATTCCTTAACATCTAAATACTGTTTGGTTAAATAGTCTAGTTTAATAATAAACTTATTTTTTCTGCGCTTTACTACTGAATTCATCTGTGCTAATTTTAAATGATAAGCAATTATGATTCATATCGAAACATAGTAATATTCATTTAATTGTGAAACAATTTTTGACTGTAATTATAAGCGTAGTTCAGGTGTTACATTTAAAAACAACTGTTTTCTAACTGTGATAACATACTCAAATCTTTTCTCTCCCAAAGTTGAATCTTTTGATCAACACGTTTTAAACTTTATAATTATTTTAATTTAATTTGTACGCGACATTTAATTAGGGGTAAAGAGAGCAATTAGTTGAAGGACTGTATTCTTGATATCCGTGTACCCGAGACGCTTCAAAAGTATAAGGACTCTATTCCTGCATTTGTGTTTCTAAAAATTCATTTGTTTCAATAAAATAGTTAATATTTAATTAATAAAGTAGCCAATAAAGATTTTTTTATGGCGAATGAGTACTGTGGTCTATTATTTTAGTAACAGGACAAAAAATTTTAACAGGGTCAGAACTGGAACTATTTTATGGCTAGTAACAAGCCGCAGTCTTCCAAAATATTAAAAATACTTCATACCCCTAAGTCTGGCCCCCCCCTACAAATTATCATATGGGCGCCCTTGGTCCAAGCTGCTAAATGTGGATTCTTTCATCGTCTTGCGTTTATTTAATCCACTTGAAGTGTCAGCCTGTGAAGCAAACTGAAGGATTTTTTCGCGATTTTTTATGATGTCGCGCACTATTGTGTTACCGACATTAAACTCAGTCGCAAGTTAGCAATCGTTTCTCCACTCTGAAATCTTTCTATAATTTTTGTTTTGCTGTCGATGGACAGTACCACTCGCTTTCTTTTCTGTTCATTTGATGACATGATGAAATGTTGCGCTCAACACTTCTGCACAACACAACGGTATAATCCGTCGGAATGCAGATCACTGTTACAATACATAAAATTATCACCACCTTCACGCTTCAACAACGTACACTAATGGAATGGACTGTCTCCATGCGCCGGGTAATCTCTGTGGCACGGCGCCGTGCTGCGCGCGGGAGTGTACAGTCCGGTCATGCGGACGTGGAATCGCGCACCAGTGTATAATCTATTCACGTAACATGGAACACAAAAATATTATGTACATACGTATGTATATACTAGTATTTTTTTAAAAACTTTCTGTGTATATAAACATAACTGAGTCAAAGTACTTTGACCAACATACATTTTGCAAAGTATTTTAACATTTACATACATTTTGAATCATTGGTTATATGTAACTAAAAAATTTGACTTGATGGACATAAATCACGGTTAATCAGCGAATCGGATGATCGAGTCGCGGATAATCGGGGTTCTACTGTGTGTGTGTGTGTGTGTGTATATATATATATATATATATATATATATATATATAAGTTGATGATAGTTTTGGGGTCTGTAGACCATGAAACAGTAAACTATATAAAAATTTTCCGGAAGTCGCACTATGGTTACAGCTACAATATGTAGTATTTCTTTGAAATATGCCTAAAAATGTGTTTGTTAGTATTAGTTGTGAGTAGTTCTCAGGAAAGAACAAATTGTAAACTAAAAGATCATGTTGTAAAACCATGATTCATATTCCCTAACTGACCGAATGTATATTATTATTATTATTTACTTTTCAAAGATTATTATTTGTTTCAATGTTAACGGTAATAATTATCAACCATGCATTTTGCCTAGTGGCCTAAAACTCACAAACTGAATTGAAATTTAGTGTCTGTAGACATATAAAAAATAATTAAGATAAAGTTTTACATTTAATTGAGCAAGATGTTTGTTGTGTAAACTGTTTAGGATTTATTGTTAGACCATATTATGTTCTGTAGCCTCTTCCTTCTGTAAATCATGTGTAGGTTCATAGATTAAATTGTTAGCATATGATGACAAACTTGACTGTAAATTTCCCTTGTTTTGTGCTCAACGTAGATAATCTTTTGTTCCTACAAATGTTCTTGAAATGAAATACAGTGTTTCACTTTTTCACAATACCTGACTGGTTTTTTGCATATAGTTTAACGATTGTTAAAAAAAAAAAAAACTGTGCGTCCAAATGGCTGAATTTTCAGAGAGTATGTTCCAAAGCATGCGCAAACACATTTCACAATTTTTGTTAACGAGTGCTGGCATCTTCATGTTGAAGTCGGAAACTTTACAGACAACCCTCGTATATACCTGGAATGCCATGGGAGAGGGAGGCAGGAAAGTAAAGGTGCAAATCGTTGAGACCCTAACATTGAGATAGATTGGACCCTTGTACTGGTAGGGCACCACAATTTTAAACACTTCTTGGTCGAACTGGTTTGTTCTGATCTGCGAGCCAGCAGTATGACATAATAGATACTGAAAGCGAACAATAAAATACTCATAACAAACTACCTATATAACAAACCATCTGAAGTAAATTGCCACATGATGGAATTCCTCTCTGGAGTATGACTGCATGTGCCACCAGGGCTGGATTACATGTGCTACCCACACATCTCCACAGCTGGGAGCCCGCGAGGGGGGGAGTTATTTATTTATTATTTAATGAGTGAGGTGGTGCGGTGGTGAGCCTGAATCCTAGTCCAGCCTTTCTCATTGGGGTTTCCTTGGTTTCCCTGAATCACTTCAGCCAGTGCTGGGAGACCCAACCCCTGTTATTGGTTATGTGAGCTATCGTTTCTAATGTTCTTGCCCTTATTACCTAAATAAACAATAATCAAATAATCATCATGATCAAAGCAGACTGGCACTAACTTGTGAGGCTTCGTAAAACCAAACTTAAAAATATTCTTAAACAGTAACCACTATGAAGGAAGAATTTTTAAATATCCAGTACTTCACCAAAGACATCAGGCATTCTTAAATAGCATGCCAGTGCAGTCAGTATACTGGACAGTGGTGTCTAGACAGATGTACTTGTAGTCCTCAACCATGAGAGAACAATTAGTATTGTTAATTTTTTTTGTTAACTACTTGAACAGCAAAAATAGTGTTTACACCATTTTCCAACCACTGTACCATGGCACGCTTTGTGCTGAGGAGCCTTTGCCTTTCGAGCTTTTGCTAGTTCCTCACAGATGGCAGGTCACGGAGCAAGCGCAAGCCACGCCCTCCACGTGTGAAGACTATCTCGCCACTGAGCTCCTGACCTCCCTACAGATGCATCTAGACACTTTAGTGATCAACTGATCCAAAATCCATTGTTTTCTGAGCTGTGGCCATTTTTACTGTGCACCAATCTCCTTAAAGATGCACTGTAGAAGAGTGGAGAGCAGCCTTTTATAATAAAATTTGGATTGCCATCCAGACCTGCGGACAAAGTTTATTTTAAGGTTTGAATACCCCAGAGAACAAGACTGTGATATTGGCCATAGGGATGAAATACTAACAAGTAATGTTAGAAGTTGCAGGTTGGGGTTACATAGACACGAGAGTTAGCAATAAGTAACAGATTTGCAACAGAATCAGTGGCCTTAAGGGACAGTTGTGTTTTTAAACATTCCTCATGATTCAGACATAATTCCACAATTTTTTGGGATTCTGCATAATTTTGTTGTTAATATTTTGAAGCCATTATTTTTTATCTCGAAATATGTGTGACTTATTCTCTTAACGAGATTGAGAAAAAAAGGATTAATATATTTGGATTCATATTGCATTTATATAAGGAATGATTAATTTCAGTTTCAATGACTGAATGAGTTGTTTGAATACAAATGGGGATACTTAGAAGATATAGTTTTCACAATATTATTTATATAGGCTATATCAAAATTTAAAAAATCATTCATTGTCTATGTTAAACAATCCACCATAATATTTTAATCTCAAGTTTTATAAATGTCTGGCCTATCTCGATCTTTCAGAATGAAGTAGAAACACGGTCATTTCTGGTTACTCTGTCATTATGTGGTAAGTGTTCTTTGACTATGAAATTGAGAATGTTACTAACTGAATAGAGTACAAGATTAGAAGAAGGTTTTACGTATACAGTTCTGCACAGCTGCTTAACATGATTGGACCTTCAAGATTATAATGGGCTCTGAGAAAACCCTGCCCACAAGTGTGTACGTTAGTGATTCCTCATTATTCAGTTAATTTATACCGGTGCGTATTGCTCTCACTGCCCACTGATTGCAAGATATGTTAAAAATACATTTTCCTTTTCAAAATACTATCTCAAACCATTACTTTTTTAAGCAAGTGAATAACACAAAGTATCATGAAGAATACTGCCACAGTACCTAAAATAGTAACTTCAATTCAAGAGTTTGTATTAATTACCTTACCACTTTTATTTGGTTGCTGACCCAAATAGGTCCAGCAGTTAATTGGAAAGTTGGGGGTAATTAAACTGTGATACACCCATTGCTGATATAAAGTTGATTAAAGCACGTGCTTTAGTTTTTATACTAGACTGTAATATACTTAGTCAACTAGAATGTTAAAAAAACACCAATTACAGATTGTCTTGAGTATTCACAAATTTATCTCTTATATATCTTCAAATAAGATTCACGTGTTGAGGGTGTTGTTTGTGAAGGAATATAAATGTTATCAAGAGTTAAGTATCAATTTTGTTAGATTTTTGATTGTATGTAGGCAGCTTCGATTCCAAGATGATCAAATTCAGGAGTTGGTTTTACATTTTTTAATTTATGTTTTTAACTGTAATCAAAATGCTACCTCCTCTTTCCATCAAAGTTTGTGAAAGGTCTGTGTTCTAAATATGGTAGTTATTTAAATATTGAAGATTTAATTTTATTGTTGGTAAACCATTTTTTTGTAAGACATGTATTATCATGATTAGTTTGAGATATATTTTCAGAAGATTCAATGGCTTTGATATTTTATCTTCTTATGTTTTGATGAAATATTTCTCACTCACAAAACCCAGGCACAGTCATGTGAGGCGTGGGTTAAGATGATCCTCCCAGCACCTTGTTGGCAGACGTTTAATTATGATTCAGAGCAGTACAACTTGTGTGCTGGTGTTGGGAATTAAATTTTGGTTTTCCTTTAAAAGCTATTTCGAGACTCAATCCTGTTTCAAGTTTGTTTAACCTAAAATATTGCAAAAAGGTTCTAGGTGAAACTAGTAAAAAGACTTATGTTTTCTGAAAAAAATACAGAGATGGTTGAAAGAATAATCATCTAACCATTACAATATTTCGATACTATTCGTCATAACAACATTGACTGTAATTACCATAAATTATTGTATTTTACTTCCTTGTCTGCCTAAAATTTATTGTTTAAGCATCACTTGAACTATGATATGAGAAATGCAACACAGAAGTGGAGTAGAATCAAGAAAAGTATTACAATCAGTAACCTTCACCCAGGTTCTTGGTGTGATAACGTACAGATATAGAAAACAGTAGACTGAACCAGTTTGTCTGTTGTCACAAGGCCATGAACATTTTGAACGTCAAATTGATACTCGCATGCGTAATAAAAGTGTTTGTGATAATCTTGAAAATCTCCTCTTTTTATGTTTATCTCATTTCACTCAGCCACAACAATGAGAATGATTCTGAATGCTTCAGCAGTCTTTGTGAAGTGCCATTCGTCTACACTACTCAAGTCTGCAACAATTTCACAGTCTGCATTGATTAGTGTAACTCAAGAAGGAATCTAACTGAGCAAAGCATTAAAATGAGCATGTGCGTGAAACTTTCGATGCTATGTTATTGTACAGCCATCTGGAGTACCCACGTTGTCACCTATTTGTGGTGAAAGTGGGTAGCACATGGTTTTTTTTTTCCTGATTAAGACATAAAATTATAAGCAAAGCAGTTTAATAGACAAGCAGCGTAGTGCAAGAAGGTTGTTACTCGCTCTTGAGAGAGACGGGCAAGACTGTAGCAGTAGACATCTCAACCTAGTCTGAGTCGAAGTGACTCTCATCTCGTAGCATCTCCACAGGCTTGCATGCGGTGTCCGTAGACAGGAACAGAAGCAAGGGACGCTTGCTGCTGAAGTGCCTGTATGTATTGCCAGCAATAATGGAGGGAGACGTCTGGTTCGAACTGACTTTGGGTATTGACCATTCATAATTAACAGCATGACGAAGTGTAGGACGACTTAGCGTCTGCAGGACGTGCTAACGGGAATGGCAGTGTGGTAATGTCACGGCAAGATGCCAAAATGGTAGTGAATTGTTAGCATGCTGGTACAGTTTGCAGATAGAGTAAAATATTGCAAGCACATAGGCTTGTAATCCCCCTAATGAGTAGGCGGAGTGGTGATGCAGTGATTGTGCCAATACAGATGTTTATAAAATAGCATGAAAATAATAGTTAGCACGTTACCAATATAAGCACTTTATGATCATAGATACCTTGATGTTTGAAATTTGGTAACAGAAATCGGAACATAATAACATTGTATTAAACATTTTTTTAGAATGGTAACCTTTAAATTTTTTAAAATATAGACCTCTTACTCTTAATGCTATCATTAATTTTCCTAGTGCAATTTGAAGCACGTGCTTGATACAAACTTTACACAGTGCAATACTACATAAGATTTAGCTACAAATCATTTAAATCCATGTTAATAAATAAATTAACTTTTTTTGTTGCAGGCTGTGAATAATCCTGCTGTGGAGACTAGACATCTAGCTGGAGTTTTCAGGACCATAACTAACTATAGCACTGAAGGTAGTGGGTATCTCAAGCCTGAATGTAAACCAGACAATTATATACGAGCAGAAACTGCTACCTGTAGGTGTGTACTGATGTCTGATGCTTGCATCAAGGTTTCAGCAGATTGCAAGTGCCTTCAACACCATCAACAGTTATATTCTTCAGACAAACAAGACAATGGTGCTCTAGTTATAAGACAAGAGTCACTGGTGGTTCCCTCGTCTCACACAAGTGATAACTGCGAAGAATCACTTGCACAGAAAACCAACCAGGCATTTGATAATGTACAGCAGCAAGTCACTAATAGCATAAAACATAAAGTTGCTTATACCTTCACGTGCAATATATGCAGCAGAACATTCAATAGAAAAAGTAAACTATTTGAACACAACCGATCTCATACAGGGGAGCGTCCCTTCAAGTGTGATCTGTGTAGTAAATCATTTACCAAGAAACAAGTACTTGAAATACACAAAAGAATACATACAGGGGAGCGTCCCTTCAAGTGTGAATTTTGTAGTAAGAAATTTAATTTAAAAAATAGATTTATTGAACATACCAGATTACATACAGGGGTGTATCCCTTCACGTGTGATGTGTGTAACAAATCATTTACTAGCAAAACAATACTTGCTAAACATATTGTGTTTCATCAAGAGGAGCGTCCATTTAAGTGTGAATTATGTAGTAAGTCATTTCATTTTAAAAGTGATCTTTTTGTACACAACGCGTTACATACAGGAGAGCGTCCTTTCAAGTGTGATTTGTGTAACAAATCATTTAAAAGAAAAACATTACTTACTGCACACAACAGATTACATACAGGGGAGCATCCCTTCAAGTGTGATGTGTGTAACAAATCATTTACTAGAAAAAATATACTTGCTAGACATATAATGAAACATCAAGAGGAGCGTCCATTTAAGTGTGAATTATGTAGTAAATCATTTCATTTTAAAAGTGATCTTCTTGTACACAACACGTTACATACAGGAGAGCATCCTTTCAAGTGTGAATTATGTAGTAAATCATTTCGTTGTAAAAACTATCTGGCTGTACACACCAAGTTACACACCGAGGAGCATCCCTTCAAGTGTGATTTGTGTAACAAATCATTTAAAAGAAAAACATTACTTACTGCACACAACAGATTACATTCAGGGGTGGCTTCCCTCCAAGTGTGAGCTGTGCAGTAAATCATTTAATCACAATGATCTTATCAAGCATACCATAATGCATACTGTGAGGAATTTCTCTTTACCTCTAAATAACTTAAACCCATTCCTTCAAACACATACATGTTACCTAGTGCAGATATAATTTACTGCACTTCAGATGCAGAGTCAGTATTTTGCAAGTGGTCAATCTCAAGTAACAACCCTAGAGGAGCTGTATCAGTTTATTTTGTGGTTATAGTTTGAGAAAGAATGGGGAAGAAATGCTGTACTACATATCTACCCGTACCTTTCTTAATACACACTTCTTTTTGTTTTTTAACTTTTTTTTGCCACTTTGATTTAGTTATTTAAAGTCAGTTTTGTCTGACTGCTTGTGACCAACATATATGTTGTTTGCGCGCTGTCTGTTTTTCTATGTGTATTGTTACAATTATTAGATTATAAAAAACAATAATAATAGTCGTGGGAAAACTACTAGGTTCGTAAATGGATAGCACAATTAAAGTTTTTACAACACAGTTATTGATTACCAATATTTACATCACTAAAAATAATATTCTGAAAATGCCTTATAATGAATTACACTTAAAAAATGTTTATTCCCCAGTCACTCGGTTTTTACACACAGCTCACCTTGTGGACCTCCGCCGCCGCCGTCGCACTTCCCTTCGCCGAGGATCCGCTCGACGCTTCTCTCGGAACACTGCTCGGGACTCTCGCCGGACCTGCAGCACTATTGCTGCGGGAAAACTCCCGAATGCCGGCATCCTGGGCTTACATAGGCGCCACTTCTAGAATTCAAGAACGTGGCTGGGGCTAGTCGCGTCATTCCGTGCCGACCCAACACCAGAATTATAGAGACAGGCGTCGGCAGCTCGCGCGACGCCCGTGGAACTCCCCAGCTGCAAGGTGTCAGGTTAACAGCGCCGAGGCAGAGCGCCG
Organism: Bacillus rossius redtenbacheri; assembly: GCF_032445375.1. Classification (NCBI taxonomy): domain Eukaryota; kingdom Metazoa; phylum Arthropoda; class Insecta; order Phasmatodea; family Bacillidae; genus Bacillus; species Bacillus rossius. Next base: position 45,805,033 of record NC_086339.1, on the reverse strand, counting down.
CGCGGGGAGTGGAGGGGGGGAAGCGACGACCCTTGCAATCCACCAGGCGCGCGGCACGTCTCACGTCAGCGGCCGTGCGGGGCCCCCTATCAGCTCCGAACCCACGCGCGCCACGGCCATGGTGTAAGGAAGGGGAGGTGAAACCGTGCGCTTTTTCCCCCCTCCACCCACTCTCTTGCTTCGTCACCTTGGTTGTAGCCAGCGCTCTTCTTCCAGGCGCTTCCCATCCATTTCATCTGCGTCTCGTGCGACCCTTCTTTATTGTTAGTGCTTACATGATCCTGAGTGCTCTTATGTAGCTGTGCAGTGTTCGGATGTCACAATCATTTCTAAAAGACTCAGATTCTGGCATAAAATATATTTCTTTTCCAAAAAATGAAGATCTTTGCAATAAAGTGGGTGAACGTATGCAAAAGGAAGGACAAATTCTGTGTTAGCAGAGTTAAGTTTAAACAATCATGATTTTAAGTAAAAATGTCACTTGTTTTATAATACAAGTATTTTTTTTGTATGATTAACTATAGGTTAATATTAGGTCAAGGAATATATTTCGTGCAAAATACTGAGTTATTACGTATCTATAATAATAAATCTTTTCGCTGTAAAAAGGTTATTTATTGAATGAATTTATTAAAAATGAAATGTAAACGTATATATACACATTAATAAAAAGTCAAATCAATTGATTTTATAATGTTTGTGTGTTCGGACATCAGCGAGAACTACAGAATTTATTTCAATTTAACTTTTTTTCTTGTGTGTTATAGAACTAACCTAAACACTAGGTTGTGTAGCATTAATAAAGGGGGCAAAATATTTCATCAATGCATGTAAACAAATCAAATGAAATAGGAATGTGAACCCCCTATACATCAAAAAGAAATGTGCGCATTTCTTCTATTGTTCAAAATGTTCTCTTTAATGGAGTGGGGAGGACATATGATGTCATTACATTTAAATATATTTAAGTATACACGCAAAACCGTGAGATAAGAATTCTAAAATATACAAAAAAGAAACAGGCTACACAGTAGCGTAACCAGGATTTGTAAAAGTTTGGATTTTAAGGTGTAAAATAGTGCTATTTAAGCAGTTTTCAGTACTTAACTTTAAATATTGTAATGGTAAAAGTATTATTAATTTTTTAATAAAAAAATTGTTTTAGTGATGAAGTAAGAAATTAATTAAAGATATTTTAATCAATCCAAGTGCCTTGTCCACGTCCACTCAAAATCATAAATCATGCTCGAAGCATGACTATACAAAATAAAAAAGGAATAAAAATGGTTGGGTTTTGGCAGAACTGGGCTATTCCTGGAAACAATTAGCTTTAGCTTGAAGAGTTACCCAGTCACCACCTGCTTATAATTACCGCGCTGGTTAAATACAATAGGTGTAAGATATTTGAAAACTTGGGACCTGTCACGGCGCCACAACCTTATAGCTTCTGCTCGCGACAGGGGTAGGGGAAGGGAAGGAGAATCGCCAGGGCTCGCTTACTCTTCCCCTCCAGTGCAGTGGCCGGTGATAGCAGTAAGACACCCAGGCTTTTAGCTAACCTGCTTTCAGATAAGAAAAAAAAATGGCTAAGGGGGAGGGGGGGGGGTTAAAACCCCTAAAACCCCCATCCCCTGGCTACGCCCCTGGGCTTACATACAACCGCTTTTGAAATTTGAGGCCTAATATATATTTTTTAATGAATTCGTATAGGCTTTGGAAGAATTTAATTTTTATTTCATTACAATATGTATTTAACATATTAATGTTAATGCAAAATACCGCTCAAAATGTGGTGCGTTAAAGTGAATTACTTTTCTAGTTACATATGATGATACTGATTTTAATAATATGTTAGTTTCCTAAAGGTATTTTAAGATTTCAGCATTACAATCTGCTTGTGTTGTTTGTGTTATGTTGTTGGTTTATACACAATAATGAAAATTAACGTACATGAATTCATTGTTATCTAATTTTGTCTTTGCCAATTTTTCCATTTAAGCATTTAGATAATGGTACAATTTTGTTTCGTCTCTCCGTGTAAGAGTTTGTTTATTTACGTCTTAAATAGCATTTAACGCGTTAAAAAAAACTGACTTTTTAAATACTTAAAAATTACTATCACATTATATTATATGTAAAGTTGATAATAGTCAGTTTAAAAACATTGGACTAATGAATTTGTACTTAAAAAATTTGTAATGCCTGCAAGCTGTTTTTTGCTGAATAAGGTAGAGCTATTTGGTTTAATAATAAATGTTTTAAATATTTTTTTAAATATACCTATTTTCTATCATTATTTATCCTTTTGTTTATTGTTTGTAACTAAATAAAATTAAAATTTGTAAATAAATGGAAAGCGCTTATGTTTATGTAAAGTACAAATAAGTATTTATAGAAACTTTGTTTTGTGTCAGATGCGTTTTTGTTGTTGTAATGTGTGTGTATATTATTCTTTGTCGCCTGCATCCTGAATGTTTATTATCTCTATTTTATTAATATTCATAATAAATATTGTCGAAGTATATTAATTCCAAAATTCATTACCATTCTGTGTCGTTTTATGTAAAATAATTTTTTTTTTTCAACAGTGCTGACATTTATGGCCATTGCGGTATCTAGATAAATACAATACCCAGTCAACATTTTGAAGTGATGAAACAGCCGAAAAATATTGCTTCGTTAATTTTATTATTAATATAAACCCTGTGTTTTGATACTAATATATTTATTTAAACTGTATGTTCTAAATGCATGCTATGCTGTGCACATAGCAAATTATTTTGACTCTTACTATTCAAACGATTGTAAATGCACTGTCTGTGCGTGGTATTCCCGTAAGCGCGCTGCGTGTAGACCGGGCGGTGCGACCAAGGTGACGCAGTGCGCAGTGGAGGACGAGTTTGGGCGGCTGGACGGTTTCACCTCCCCTTCATTCCACCATGGCCGCGGCCCTGCTTACGTTCGTAACATTGTGTACATTTATGATATCTTTTAAAAATTTATACAAAATGTATACTATTTAAATAAATATATTAATTACATAGAATTTAGCATTACATTAAAGATTGAAATTAACAAGTTGACATAGGTTTTTTAACAGAGAAATTATAGTCTTTTAAGCACTTTGACTGCTACGATACACGTAATATAATTTTAGTAAAAGAGATGTCTTATAAATTTATAAGTTTGTATTTAATTTACAAATAAACATAAAATATGTGCTTGATAACCCAAATTCTTAAAATATAATAATAGTCGTATTGCTTTTACGATCAAAATATGATTATATTATCAACACTGTTATATTAGGACTATGTCAAAAACAGAAGAACAAATGCGTAACATTTAGGAAACCATAACTGAAGTAATCTGTTTTATGTTTTTCTTTAGTGATTCTTGAGCTTCTTTTACAAAGTTAGGCTCTCGCGCCTTTAGTCTTCGTGTAATTAATGGATCTGCTATCTCTGGAAGCAAGCACTCTGCAAGAAATGGTTGTAGCTTTGAAAGCATGAATTTTTCCCAAATTTCTTTGTCAAACAAGATTTTTTCATCATGGAAGTAATTTTTCGTATAAACTACAAAGTCGTAATATTTCCTACTGCAGACTCCTAGTTGTCCTTGAATCTGGTAATAAAAAAAATTGGTGGGTTTTCTTTAAACGCAAACCTCCAAGTTTTTCTTACATGTTGCCATCACCCGGCCTCTGTAGAGGGCCCGGAAAGTACCTGACGGGTGCTACGGGCATCGCGGTGCTGCTGTTGTCCGGGGAGGCGCCAGGCTAGTGAAACACTAGGCCGTTGATGGTGGGTCGTGGGTACTCTGTCCCCGCGTGCCCCGCCAGGTATGCGGCTTGAAGTCTACCCTGAAATCCCCTGAGGCCGCTCGGCCGTGTGGAGGACAAGGTGGCGCTAAATAATTGTAAGCGACACTGGTTATGTTGATTTATGTTTAATTAACAGACTTTTCCGGTGGTACGCATGGGTACGCGGTACTCCCTATGCGTACTCTACACAGTGGCAGAACCGCTACAAACACTACGCGAATGTGCTATGCGGCGTCTGAGCCGTTGTACAGTTACATGAACGTAAGTTACTTACAGAACAAAACACGACACTAATATCACACAATGAACTCACCGCGGCAGTCTCGCGGGGCGCGGTTACGAGTGTTCTGGAGGCGGCCAGTACCGAAAGTTAACTGTTTTAGGGTGGCTCAGTGAGCGTGACCTTAAATTACACCTTACACTTACTTATGGTTGCAGCCGGCAGGCGTATGCGCGGTGGTTTATCGAAAGCGTGTTGGCTGGAGACGGCCACTGCCGTACGTGGCGGGGTTCGCGACGCGGTGCAGAACCACTAACGAAGGCGGTCAGGATGTGTCCCTGCCCCCAAAATACACGCCGAGTCGACGTGAGCTGCTATGAAATAAAAGAAAAGGTTTAGGTATTAAAATTATTGCAGAATGAACGATCTGTGAAACAAAAGTGAAAGGCTGCTCACGGACACACGTCTTGAACCGGCGCGGAGTGGTCGGAGACTGCCCAACATGGCTTCCTCGCAAGGGAGGGGAAATTTCACCTCCTTTGTGAGTCGGCGCCAAAAACTTGCATTAACTTAATTTCCTCTAAAATAAGCTAAAAACACGTTCCAGGTGCCCAATTATAAGGTAGCACCTGGTAATTGGGTGCTTAAGGCTTAACAATTGTTTTAGAGTATTTAATAATTTGAATTGTGGCATCAAGTTGGCGACTGTAAATTTATTAACATATTGTCTCCCTGTGAACTGTATTAGTGGGATTTCTCCTAATCCAACTTGATCATTGTCACGGGCACTTTAATTAAGGCCAGTGGCCGCGGTGACTGTTAATGAGGTTCGTTGTCTGCTCCGTGCGTGCAGTGCTCGCACGGAGAGGCTACGACGCACTTGTTTAATGTCTGGGAATAGTAATTTTGTCCTAATGTCTTTTCCCTTAATTGTTTTATGGGTTCGAGCCCCCGGGGTTCTGTGCCCTTAAGTTTATTTACATCTATTGGGGTTACGCCCGAGGCGCTCGCCTGACTCATTCCCGCTGGGCTATGGGTGCGCTCCGAAAATGGGATCGGGTACTAGCGGTGCAGAGCACGGGCATAGAGGCCATGGTCGGTACGACGTCAACGTATTTTTTTTTTGAATCATAGTCCTTTAATTTATCGTCCTCGGCTGAAAATAAGCATTTCACTTCCAGAAATCCATCGTTTGCCGCTAGTACATCTGGAGATATCCCGAGAAATGAAAAGCGTGGTTGTAAAAAAATGCCACGATCTTCGACTTACACATTTTCTTAGTTTGGAATAGGTACCTACATATTCTCAGTCACATTTTTGTTTATTTGTCCAAACTGAACGGCCTTAAAATTCATCTCCCAGTGATACAAAATTGTTTTTTCTAGACAGTGGCAGAATGTTTGTGTTCTTTTTACCACACAACCGAAATTAGATGCCGCAAGTCTGTTCGTAGGAACATCCCTCCATTTAGTGTTCTCGTGTTGACCAACAGTACTTATTTCCAACTCATGAATATGTTGTAATGTTGTTGCATCCCGGTTCAGGTTTTCAAGGATAAACTTCATCTTTGTATCAAGTTCTTCAGGGCTTAACAAGTCTTCAGGACACAAAATATCTTCAGCACTTGAGCCATACACCAAATCAGGACCAGGAGTGTTGTTTGGTCGTCTCGTTTTATTTGGAGGGCCATCTTCATACTGGAGACAGCGTTTATCTCTATTTTTTAAAACTGTTTTGAAGTACTTTCCTGGGCTTGTTTTTCCAAGGGCTGAAGTGCCAGCTAGGACCACTGACATGGGCCAGTCCAGCTCCCATACAACGAGCTTGATAACAGCCTCTTTTATCAAAGTTTACCCATTTTCCACCTGAAAACTTAGCTACCATACTCATATATCGCTCAGCCTGATTTGTAGTTTTCTTAAGTAAGCTTTCACCACGATAGGATCAAGAGCATTTTCAATGGCTTCCATAATCCCCGACTCTTTTATCAATGTCACAAAATTTTTGTCGTTGGTATTTTTTTCTTTTTCAGTATTCTGCACTGCAGTTTTCGTGGCATCCGAATACATGGTGAGGACCATTTTTTATGTCAAGCTTCGATTGCATGACAGATGTACCAACAAGAGATGTTCCAGCACTTTCGATTGCTTTTCTAGCATCGGGTTTTAATATTACTATTCTTGATTCAAGCAAATGCGCAAGAGGTGGAAATGGCATATTTCTAGAAATTTTGTGCAAATGGTTTTTTTACAATGGCTGTATCCGAATACATAGGGATGCGTCCTTAGCACACACATCCCTACATCCCTTAGCAAATGCAGCCACAATGTAGAGGACGCATTTCTAATGGATGGATAGTATCCGAATACTTTTACTACTAGCACCACCTGTTGACTGTCAGTCGTACTAATGTTCACGCAGCCATTTTGTGTAGGGATATCTACGAATATTCAGCAAAACGTAAATAATAAATACCTACCAATTAAAAAAATAATGTAACGTGTATGTTATATATTTTAGCGATCCAAATAAAATACATTTTATAAATTGTAAACTTTAAAAATACTTATGAGTTTTGAATTATCCTTTAAGTTTAAATTCGTATTTTTATTATATTTATTAACGTCTTAATTTGTCTCTGTTTAAGTTATCACTTTCGCTTATAATGTTTTAAACAAATATTTTGCTGAAAATCTGAAGTAATATTATACACAAACAAAATAAAACCCAATTCCGAAGCTAATGGATGTAGGGACGCGTTAGTGGATGCGAGTGTCGCATCCCTAGAAATCTCGAATTAGTGGATGCGTGAAGGGATACATCGGCATCCCTTGTGAGAATTCGGATTCAACACAAAGATGGCCGCGTCCACTACGATGCACTTTTAGTGGATCCCTTAGCTAAGGGATCCATTAGGCCAGTATTCGGATACAGCCAATGTGTTTTGCACACTCATTTTTTATGACTTCCCTTCTGTGAGGAACTCGCTGCTTTATTCTAGAGTAAACACTCGAATCTCCGTCACCAATGTAAGTATTTTAACACGTGCTGCTCAATACTCATGCACAACTAGCCTACAATTATAGTTTCTTCCATTCCAGTGCTTGGACCACTATAATTTTTAAAGCAAATATGTTCCTTCGCCTTTTTGTCTTTGAGTCTTGCAAATTCGCATGCGGAGCAATACTTCCCTTTCACTCCTAGGTACAAGAGTTGGTTTGTTTCGGCTCCGATAATGCAACCGTTCAAAAACAAAAATATTGTTTGTCTGTAAAGTCGGTTTATGGACGATAGGTTAACGTGACATCGTCATAACAAAACATTGATGAAATGATTGCATACTTTTATGAATAAAAATGAATCATTTTTATTTTAATAATAAAAGAATAAATACTTGAAATTATACTAGTAATCAAATTTTTAAAATGCAAGAATAATTAACCTTTATTGCCGAAATAGTTGTTGTTATAAGCAATGCAAACCACATTAACTTTTCACTTCACTTTAAAAACAGTCGACGAAACAGTTCACGTGTACACTGCCCGCAGGATAACTTGATGCTTGGGTGACGTCACGAACGTTCAGAAAGCTTGTAGGGGGAAGGGAAGCAAGCTGGCGTAGTATACACAAACCAAAAACATTCAGTCTATATTATAGGTTAATAAAATCACTTTTAAAAAAACTGAGAAATTCCAAGTTCTTCGATTGAAAAAAAAAAGAGTAGTGTACACAACCAAAAAATATTAACTTACAGTCTATTATTGATTAATAATAATAAAGTCACCAATTTACTCGCTCTTCTCAAGAATTCCAATTCCTTCCATTTCATCTTCAGTAGAGTTCGAATCTTCACTGCTACTGTCTACACCGCCAAGTGTAATTATTATTTTGTCGATTTCAATGTCAAAACGAACATCCCGGCTGTAATACTCCTTCTCTAATTTTTCAACATGATTACAAAATGGAACCCAATCTTCTTTTCCCATGCTCTCAAATTGTTCTTCGCAAAGTCTTTTCACATCATCTATTTTGAAGGACACATTTTTTGATGCAACAATACCCTTAACTTTACCCCATATACCTTCAATGGGATTCAAGTCGGGATGGTAGGGTGGAAGTCGGAGCGGTGTATGACCGAAACTTTCAAGAATCTGGTCGACGGAATACACTATGTGCCGTGGCTTATTTATCTTAATAAGTTCGTACAATGTTGGCTTCAGCATGTCTTCAGTAAATGAAATTTTGTTTTCTCGCAGCCATTTTTTCATATCATCTTTTGTTGACGAAGATGTTGGCGGTTTGTTTACGCGGACATTGTGATAGGGTGCATTATCCAATACCACGACACTGTTTGTTGGCATGTTTGGTACGAGTTTTTCCCTAATCCACTTCTCATAATTGGCCTGGTTCATTTGGTTGTGGTAGTCACCAGTAGCTTGATGTGATTTCCACATAACGAGGGAATTTGGCACGAATCCATCTTTACCGCCAGCATGTATCATAATAAGGCGTTGCCCTTTCGCTACTGGCCGAAGGACACCGTTTAATGTTTCATCTGCCCAGCTTTTTTGTTGCATATGCGAGGATAACACATACGATTCATCTACATAAATTATATTCCTGTTTTCATTTCTGAAACGCATAATGCTCTGTATATAATTAATTATTTTCTGCCTGATATCATGCTTTTCGATAAGAACGAGGCGGTGAGATTTCGTTTTACGCCACTGGAAGCCTAACCTTTTCAGAATTTTACGAAGGGTGCTATCGCAACCTTGAAACCCTATCTCCATCTTCAACTTCTCCCTAAGCTTTGGCACTGTTGGCGCACATTTTTCTGTGATATAAAAGTTATAAATTATCCTACGAACTACTCCTTCGTCAAACCCATCCAGTTCGTATTTTGAAGACTTTTTTCTTTTCTTGTTAGGCGTCTCGAACAATCCTTCACCATCTTCGTTAATGTGTTGACCTTCTTTCTTTATACGTTGTACAGTAGCACGAGAAACTCCCGTTGCTTGCGCCGTGCGCAGTTGCACACGTTCAAGAGGAATAGATAACGACATCACACCATTCCGAGCTTCATTTTCCATAAAATTTACCACATTAAACACTACCTCTCGCGCCTGCGAATGAAGTTTTTTCTGTTTAATTTTAGATAACGTAGGCGGCATTTTTATATTCAGCACGTGGGGTAAAAAACGTTGCGAGAGAACACTTTACAAACAATTACTAATATTTTATACATTACAACAAAGAACCACTACTGCGAACTTGTTGATAGCTTACGTTTAATACGTTTCAGTTTACTATTCTCTCTTTAGCTATAAACATGAAACACGTCACGATAGCACGTAGCGGACTGGTCAATGTTTTCATTCAGGGTGGTATGCGAAGTGAAAGTCTCGGAATACGTTCTCTGCGCATGCGCGCTGGGCCTCCCTCCCCTATACACCCCTACCCGCCCCTCCCAGGCAAGGCTACCGTAACGGTCACTCAGCATCATCTTATTCTGCGGGCAGTGTAGTTGACTTGTAATTAATTTTAAAAACTGGTGTTTAGCTATAAAGTTTAAATATAATTATGAACAAGTTTTCATATAAATAAACTGTAATCAAATATCTACCATCAATTATATGAATTGACGTCGTACCGCCGAAGGCCACAAAGCCCGGCCTCCACCCGCCAGTATTGGCCCCCGCTGGTGGAACGCACCCCTCACCGAACCAACACGAGTCAAAGGAAGCACCCTCCCGCAAGTAGCCCTAACGCCCTGTAACTTAAACATACTCACCTAGCAAGGACGCTAGATAATTAAGCCCCATTAAACTCATCAGGTATAATTACCCAAAGTTAAGTGCCGGGAATGGTGTGTCTTAGTGTGTGTGTGTTGGCCCCCTAAGGGCATCCTAATTCGCTAACGCAAATTCTTTCCCGTGCAGCCTGGGGCCTTAATTATAGCGGAAAACCGCGTGAGTGCATCATAGTCGTAATTAATTATAAAATGCGCAGTGAGGGGAGTGTTAGAATAATAAGCGAACAGTCGCGAACTTGAGCCCCACTTTTGAATGTTTTATCGGCTAATTGTGTGGCCACAAATTCAATAGACACAGAACCAGTTGAGAGTAGCCTTAAAACTAATTAAAACAAGAGTGACATGTAATTAGCACTTAGGTTTTCCAGTTTATATTGTATAATGGTAAATTCGAGATTTTGGCGCGAGGGAACAATGACTCCCTCCCTGGCGCCATGTTCCCCCGGCAGTTCTTCGCGGCTCGCGGTCTAGGGCGGATGTGTTTGTCCCGCGGAGTGTCATCACCTTTGTCTCACTGATCGTCATACTGGTAATTATTTAATTCTTCAAAACCCTTTTCAGTCACCCTCCGCGAGTCCCTAGACCATTTACGGTGCAGGGCTTAACCCGGCCGCTTATCATTTCACTCCCATGACGCGTTCATGTCGCCACGCGAGTAACAGCATAACGGACCTGGCCGACTCCAGACCACAGAACTTTTGCTAAGACAACCGCGCAAACGCCTGCCGGTCACAAACTTTAGTAAATAGCGAACACGTGAAGTGTCAATTTAATTATAATTTACGGGGCTGGCAGACTCCAGCCGAGACACAACATATAACTGCCGCTAGGGAGCGTAGACAATTAGCGTAAGCAGAGTAGGTACTCTGCCTTGTACTTTATTTTAATTAACGTGTCAGTGTAAAGTGTTAGTGCAACGTGTCGAATATAATTGTGTACTTTGTAAACAGTGTTTGCTGCATCGCAAAATTAAGTGACACGCACAGAGCGTAATAAAATCCACCAATCGGATCTTGCCGTCAATTATTTCACTCAATCCAGTAATCACCTCAACCGACCCTCCGCATATGGTGTGTTGCAAACCAACTCACAGCCTACAGACCTAGTTAACACGCTGGGGCTAACGAACCACACCCTGCTCTACCACCCCTTGTCTTAAACAACGGCCAGACACACGGGCTAGCCTGGCGCCCACCTGGTAAATTCGGCATAGAAACAACTCACTACGCACTAGGTCCTCTCCGGGTTGCGACCACAAAAACCCGGGTGATGGCAGAATCACCATAATTTTTTAGTCAATTGTAACATAACCTATTATTACTGCACTCGCCGAAAGATGCTACTTTTTTTAATAATGAAAGAATAAATACTTGAAATTATACTAGTAATCAGATTCATTTTCGTACGTACATTTGACGTAGAAATTATTTCATATTACACATTTATAAACAAAGTCCTAAGTTTTCACTTCTGTCGGTGCGGCGCAAGCGTACAGTGAGCGTAACGGCATTCATTCATTTATTAGACGTCACGTCAAAAAGTTAATTTGCACTTTTGACTGGATGTTATAAGTACTGAAATATTTTTGATGAACAACAGACTACAGAGCAAGCAATGGTGTAAACATGGAGATAACTCACCACTCCACTTGTTGAATTGTAACTATGTCCGTAAGTCCTCTTATTCCAGCCGCCGTCCCCTACGATACAAACAAATGGTGTATCATTTTCTACGTTCCTTATGGCAATAGATAGCGTAGTTTTTATTTTTTTCCATTCTCTATAATTTCCTTCGAAAGTTGTTTTTGTAAAAACTAAATTAAAAAACTATCATTAATAGCATTAAGAAAACTTATGCAAATTAAATGTACACATATTTCACCACACAAAAGCTATCACATTACTGGGTTGTGCGAATATTGGATTTTGGTGGTAAATAATTTTGAATGGAACAGGAATTTTTTTTTTTATGTATTGCGAATAATTTCGAATGTCGAAGACAAAGTGAAAATTGTACCATGTTTATTAACTACTGAAGTAATGTTAACATTCTTAATATTCAGGGGCGCAACAACTACATTTCCAAAGGGGGGGCAATATACCTTTTTATAAAGAATCATCGATCCCCTCTGTTGAAGCGGGTTGCCCGGATTCCTCCCCCGGGAAAATTTGTATTTCAAGGTGGAAAATGGTGCTATTTAAGCAGTTTTACTATCTAAAAATTGATTACACAGCACTTTCTTTGCCCCTGTTTGCCCCCACTTCAAGGTTTCAGAGAGGGGCAAAATACCGTTGCCCCCCCCCAACCCCTGTTGTTGCACCCCTGTTAATATTCACATTTCTCAGATTGAAATAATAAATAGTGTAGTGCTGTACTTTATAAAATTAATATCCAAGTTCCATTACTGCAAGGAATAACGGACCTTGCCAAGTAATGACACGACCGGGTGGGGGGGGGGGGGGGGGGGGGGTGAAGGGCGGAAGAACGAGAGAGAGAGTTGAGAATCTGTAAAATTTGAAGGACGTAGACTGAAATATAACTTGTTGCATAAAATAATTTGTTGTACTCATGGGTGCCGTGTGTTGAGATCCTCTTCGTGAGAACTATACTACCAGCCAGCGTATGTTATCTACCCAAGGTCGACGGTCCACTGAAGAGTAGCTGGAATTTGAGTTCAGCGCTTCGTTTCGTGTTGTCACTGGGCGTTCTCACACGTACATACCCACACCACTTGGAGGCAGACATTCCTCCAGTTGCCCGAAAGTAGCTGCAATCTCTTGATAGTTCTGTTGATCTCTTCCCAGGAGTGTCACGCGAAGGTGCCAGGCAAAGCTGACATTTCATGTGTTGAAGAATGTGGTAGCGAATACCATTAAGGTCTCGGCCGACATTCAAGGCGGAGAATCAATTTTGATACCTTTATGGCTGCCTCCCCAAAGCAAGCAGTGTCCCACAGGCTTCTCTACGCAAGCCTTGTGGTCTAGGCAATGATTGGTACCACAACCAAACCTAGATGGCACCAATCGTTATTGCCATTTGTTACAGTGTGTATATATTGTATAGTGGATGTACAATGTTAAATGCTTGACAGTGCTATGTAGTTAAAATTGTTAAATAGTGACCTTGGTTGCTGGGTGACAGATGATCTGTTTTTGTAATGTGTCCCTCTTGTATCAGTAATCATTGTATGGAGGAATTGTATATCAGCTTGGTATAAACTTACCTAGCGAGAGCTCCTCACCAAGTGAAATAGGTTAATAAACTTGGAAAGCAATACTGCAGTGGAAAAGTTATTGTGCTCTCATCCTTTCACTCTCTCTCTCTCTTCTTCCTTCCTCTGGAGCAGCCTTTAGGGCTCGCTCCAGAATCCTTTCCCCCTTCCTCTGGGGCGGCCTTTGGGAGCTCGCTCTAGAATTCCTACCTTCCCCCCCCCCTTGGTGCTGCCTTCGGGAGCTCGCTCTAGAATCCTTTCCCCCCTTCCTCTGGGGCGGCCTTTGGGAGCTCGCTCTAGGATTCCTACCTTCCCCCCCCCTTGGTGCTGCCTTTGGGAGCTCGCTCTAGAATCCTTTCCCCCCTTCCTCTGGGGCGGCCTTTGGGAGCTCGCTCTAGAATTCCTACCTTCCCCCCCCCCCTTGGTGCTGCCTTCGGGAGCTCGCTCTAGAATCCTTTCCCCCCTTCCTCTGGGGCGGCCTTTGGGAGCTCGCTCTAGGATTCCTACCTTCCCCCCCCCCTTGGTGCTGCCTTCGGGAGCTTGCTCTAGAATCCTTTCCCCCCTTCCTCTGGGGCGGCCTTTGGGAGCTCGCTCTAGGATTCCTACCTTCCCCCCCCCCCTTGGTGCTGCCTTTGGGAGCTCGCTCTAGAATCCTTTCCCCCCTTCCTCTGGGGCGGCCTTTGGGAGCTCGCTCTAGGATTCCTACCTTCCCCCCCCTTGGTGCTGCCTTTGGGAGCTCGCTCTAGAATCCTTTCCCCCCTTCCTCTGGGGCGGCCTTTGGGAGCTCGCTCTAGGATTCCTACCTTCCCCCCCCCTTGGTGCTGCCTTTGGGAGCTCGCTCTAGAATCCTTTCCCCCCTTCCTCTGGGGCGGCCTTTGGGAGCTCGCTCTAGGATTCCTACCTTCCCCCCCCCCTTGGTGCTGCCTTCGGGAGCTTGCTCTAGAATCCTTTCCCTCCTTCCTCTGGGGCGGCCTTTGGGAGCTCGCTCTAGGATTCCTACCTTCCCCCCCCCTTGGTGCTGCCTTTGGGAGCTCGCTCTAGAATCCTTTCCCCCCTTCCTCTGGGGCGGCCTTTGGGAGCTCGCTCTAGGATTCCTACCTTCCCCCCCCCTTGGTGCTGCCTTTGGGAGCTCGCTCTAGAATCCTTTCCCCCCTTCCTCTGGGGCGGCCTTTGGGAGCTCGCTCTAGGATTCCTACCTTCCCCCCCCCTTGGTGCTGCCTTTGGGAGCTCGCTCTAGAATCCTTTCCCCCCTTCCTCTGGGGCGGCCTTTGGGAGCTCGCTCTAGGATTCCTACCTTCCCCCCCCCCTTGGTGTCTGCCTTTGGGAGCTCGCTCTAGAATCCATTCCCCCCTTCCTCTGGGGCGGCCTTTGGGAGCTCGCTCTAGGATTCCTACCTTCCCCCCCCCTTGGTGCTGCCTTTGGGAGCTCGCTCTAGTATTCCTACCTTCCCCCCCTTGGTGCTGCCTGTGGGAGCTCGCTCTAGAATCCTTTCCCCCCCTTCCTCTGGGGCGGCCTTTGGGAGCTCGCTCTAGGATTCCTACCTTCCCCCCCCCCTTGGTGCTGCCTTTGGGAGCTCGCTCTAGGATTCCTACCTTCCCCCCCCTTGGTGCTGCCTTTGGGAGCTCGCTCTAGAATCCTTTCCTCCCTTCCTCTGGGGCGGCCTTTGGGAGCTCGCTCTAGGATTCCTACCTTCCCCCCCCTTGGTGCTGCCTTTGGGAGCTCGCTCTAGAATCCTTTCCTCCCTTCCTCTGGGGCGGCCTTTGGGAGCTCGCTCTAGGATTCCTACCTTCCCCCCCCTTGGTGCTGCCTTTGGGAGCTCGCTCTAGAATCCTTTCCTCCCTTCCTCTGGGGCGGCCTTTGGGAGCTCGCTCTAGGATTCCTACCTTCCCCCCCCCCTTGGTGCTGCCTTTGGGAGCTCGCTCTAGGATTCCTACCTTCCCCCCCCTTGGTGCTGCCTTTGGGAGCTCGCTCTAGAATCCTTTCCTCCCTTCCTCTGGGGCGGCCTTTGGGAGCTCGCTCTAGGATTCCTACCTTCCCCCCCCTTGGTGCTGCCTTTGGGAGCTCGCTCTAGAATTCCTACCTTCCCCCCCCTTGGTGCTGCCTTCGGGAGCTCGCTCTAGAATCCTTTCCCCCCTTCCTCTGGGGCGGCCTTTGGGAGCTCGCTCTAGGATTCCTACCTTCCCCCCCCCCTTGGTGCTGCCTTTGGGAGCTCGCTCTAGGATTCCTACCTTCCCCCCCTTGGTGCTGCCTTTGGGAGCTCGCTCTAGGATTCCTACCTTCCCCCCCCCTTGGTGCTGCCTGTGGGAGCTCGCTCTAGAATCCTTTCCCCCTTCCTCTGGGGCGGCCTTTGGGAGCTCGCTCTAGGATTCCTACCTTCCCCCCCCCCCTTGGTGCTGCCTGTGGGAGCTCGCTCTAGAATCCCTAACTTCCCCCCCCCCCCTTGGTGCTGCCTTTGGGAGCTCGCTCTAGAATCCTTTCCCCCCTTCCTCTGGGGCGGCCTTTGGGAGCTCGCTCTAGGATTCCTACCTTCCCCCCCCCTTGGTGCTGCCTTTGGGAGCTCGCTCTAGGATTCCTACCTTCCCCCCCCCTTGGTGCTGCCTTTGGGAGCTCGCTCTAGGATTCCTACCTTCCCCCCCCCTTGGTGCTGCCTGTGGGAGCTCGCTCTAGAATCCTTTCCCCCCCTTCCTCTGGGGCGGCCTTTGGGAGCTCGCTCTGGGATTCCTACCTTCCCCCCCCCTTGGTGCTGCCTTTGGGAGCTCGCTCTAGGATCCCTAACTTCCCCCCCCCTTGGTGCTGCCTTTGGGAGCTCGCTCTAGAATCCTTTCCCCCCTTCCTCTGGGGCGGCCTTTGGTAGCTCGCTCTAGGATTCCTACCTTCCCCCCCCCCTTGGTGCTGCCTGTGGGAGCTCGCTCTAGGATTCCTACCTTCCCCCCCCCCTTGGTGCTGCCTTTGGGAGCTCGCTCTAGAATCCTTTCCCCCCTTCCTCTGGGGCGGCCTTTGGGAGCTCGCTCTAGGATTCCTACCTTCCCCCCCCCCTTGGTGCTGCCTTTGGGAGCTCGCTCTAGAATCCTTTCCCCCCTTCCTCTGGGGCGGCCTTTGGGAGCTCGCTCTAGGATTCCTACCTTCCCCCCCCCCCTTGGTGCTGCCTTTGGGAGCTCGCTCTAGAATCCTTTCCCCCCTTCCTCTGGGGCGGCCTTTGGGAGCTCGCTCTGGGATTCCTACCTTCCCCCCCCCCCTTGGTGCTGCCTTTGGGAGCTCGCTCTAAGATCCCTAACTTCCCCCCCCCCTTGGTGCTGCCTTTGGGAGCTCGCTCTAGAATCCTTTCCTCCCTTCCTCTGGGGCGGCCTTTGGGAGCTCGCTCTAGAATCCTTTCCCCCTTCCTCTGGGGCGGCCTTTGGGAGCTCGCTCTAGGATTCCTACCTTCCCCCCCCCCCTTGGTGCTGCCTTTGGGAGCTCGCTCTAGAATCCTTTCCCCCCTTCCTCTGGGGCGGCCTTTGGGAGCTCGCTCTAGGATTCCTACCTTCCCCCCCCCCCCTTGGTGCTGCCTTTGGGAGCTCGCTCTAGAATCCTTTCCCCCCTTCCTCTGGGGCGGCCTTTGGGAGCTCGCTCTAGGATTCCTACCTTCCCCCCCCCTTGGTGCTGCCTTTGGGAGCTCGCTCTAGAATCCTTTCCCCCCTTCCTCTGGGGCGGCCTTTGGGAGCTCGCTCTAGGATCCCTAACTTCCCCCCCCCCCTTGGTGCTGCCGTTGGGAGCTCGCCCTAGGGCTCCGGCTGACTCCCCTTCCTCGTACTTTACCTGACCCCTCCCCTCCACAGCCCCTCTCAACCAGGTGCGCTGCCCGCCTGCAAGAGCTGTTCGGCAACGACGTGTGAGCACTCTACGCCCAGGGGGGGTGTTCACCCCACCTCAAGCCACTCCAGCACCGGACGCTGTTGCCGGAACACGTCACTGTATATCGGCAAATAAGCAATGACGACTATAATATCTGATGAAAAACAGAGAAGTTGGGCTCCACCTGAGTAACAACAAACAACTGTAGATGTGCATGTAAATATTCTCAATTTTAATCTTTGATATTCGACCCGAATGTGAATATTTTATAAATAACTGCGCAACTATTCGTACTTTCGAATATCTGCACACCTCAATACATTTTCCATTTTGTTTGTGACTAATATTGATATACTAAAATTAAAAAAAAAAAAAATAAACTCCGTTTTTGTCAACAAATAAGATTTTCAAACCTTTGTCTCATTGCTATGTGGATTCATACGATGTAGCTACCTATGTAAAAACAAAATAATGCCTAATAAAGGGATTTATCTATAAGTTACATTTAGATAGCCATCTAAACATTACAATAAATTCTGCTTTCTCTTTCAAACAACAGAATATCTTAAAATGTTATGTAATAGTACAATGGCATATGTACTTATTGGCTGCTTAATCTACTGAGCTTTTTTTTATGTAATCCTTAGCATGCGAGTATGAAATCCGTTATCCTGAAACTTTTAGCACAGGGGATCTAAGCTGTTCCAAAATATGTAGGGGAGGGTGGGCCAGAGTGAGACACAAAATTTTTTATTTGAAATCACTGTTTACTTTTCTACATTTAAAGACATCTTCTTATGCCAAAAAATAGCCTGATTAATGCTCTTTATTTTTGCAAACTATAAATTCTGTAATATATGAGACCTTTTCTTAGAAAATGCAATTCTTCATTACATATCAAACGTCTCACTGTACCCCACAGATGTTCCACAGTGAGACAGACAGTGGTCCACAGTGAGACAAACTGAATACGCTATACAACAATCAGATTTACCTAACAACAATCACTGCACTTCAACATAAATGCCAGGAAAAATTTATAGAACATTCAGCCGTCCAAAATCTACACAAAATTTGAGGTACGACTTTTTTGTCTTTTGGTTTTTCCATGTTCAGAAGGAACAGGCAATAATGCTCTAATATCTTTTGTAGCAACTGATGCAATATCTGGAACATATGGGTAAAAAAACTTCCTCCACATTTTTTCACTTTTTCTCAGGAACTTGACTTCATAATCCTCAATGTCTATTTCTCGTAGCACCTCCCCAATGTAAAATTTTGTGTTTTTTCCTGAAAACTCTACCAGGACAAAGTCAACTTCTTTAGGCTTCCTCGCAAGTTGGTCGTATGATTGAAGTTGTATTACTTCATTGTCTGAAGAAACATCAGATTCAGAAAACTCTTCATCTTCATTTGAAATCTCAGTGAATTTTATTTTTATAGGGTCACACTTCTTGAACAGACCTCTCTTGCTGTTCATTTTATGTTGGTATTGAAGAGCAAGTTGGTTTTTTTCTGGTGTGTCAGTTGGAATGAAAGATCTTCCCTTTTTCCTTTTATTAGCAGACTCCAATCTCTTTCCTGCTTTGGGATAGTTACGTATGTTTACTGGGCTTATGTAACTAGGTGTCAAGCTATTTTCTTCAGAATGTCCATCTCCAGTCGTCACCATTGAATTGTGGATTGGAATGTCTTTACTACTGCACGGTCTCGTAGCTTCTGGTGTAGGACTAATTTCCCTGTCAGTCACAGCACTTGCCAAAAAATCTTGCTCTGAAAACACATTCCTGTTAAAAGGAAAAATTCCTGTTTTGCGGAATCCAGATGTGATGTTTGCGGGTGTCATTGCTTTTTCGTGTGCTTCACAAATTAAACTTGCCACATCATATATCGAAACTGTTTTTCCAGGGTTTCTCATCATCCACGAGTCAACCGAAGCATTATAGAAAGACTTGAAGGCCGCAAACACTGATACATCAAGTGGTTGAAGGCGATTACTGCAGTGAGGAGGAATTGTTAAAATGGTTACCCCATTTTCCTTGGCTAACTCGATAGCCTCTATCCTTAAGTGGCTCTCGTGATTGTCCAGTATCAAAACAGCGGGATTTTCTAGCGAGGAAAATGAGTGCTTCACAAAATGGTGCAAAACTTCAACAAAGAGTTCACCATTCATCCATCCTGACTGTGTTGCGAGGCCAAGACTTCCAGTGGGGGCACCATGAAGCATATGTTCCTTAAAATGCATTCTTGGGAAGATGATGACTGGAGGAAGAGTATTCCCTGCTGCGTTGACAATATAACATGATGTGACGAGGCTGCCTTTCTCGCCACTTGTTACTTTTGCAACTTGCTTCACTCCTTTTCCTGCAATGATTTTGGTTGGTTTTTGACCAGTGCTGCAACCAGTTTCATCAAAATTGAAAATACGCAATCCATTGGAGAAGTGGTCAGATCGTTTAAGCACAGTCTCAAGTTTATCGAAAAACAGCCCCACGTGTTTATTAAATGATGTAGCATGTGACAAACTGCAAGCTTCTGGCTGCCTTAGGGATAAGTCTGGATGCCTCTTCAAAAAACCCCGGACCCACTCTATTCCAGCTTTCTTTTGGATTTTCCATGTTTCGGGACAATCAATACCATTTCTTGATGCAATTTCAAATGCTAATTCTCTGCAGTTCATCAAACTCAGGCCATAACACATAGCTGAACAAGTTAACAGATAATCTTTCAACTCGCTTTCTTGTTCAGTGTTAAACACTTGGCGACTGTTGTACTTGGGACACATCCTCATGTTAGCCATTTAGGGATTATTCACCTTTTTTCTCACATACCTAAAACACGAAACAATTTTGTTGAGAAAGACATATTTTATAAACCATAAGTAGGCCTGAATCTCATAGCACTAAGCCTCACCTGTGAAGTGTCTGAAAAGCTAAACCTTTAGTTTTTGCAGCTTTTCGCACTGACAAGCCTTCCTCCACAAGTTTTACAGCTGCTCTCATGTCATCTTCTTTAAATGTTCCAATAGTTGTTTTTCTCTTCCTGTTGTGTGTCATGACTGAAAAACAATTTTTTTTTTTTAACCTTTTTAAAAATAAAATGGGTTAAATGGATATGTAAGTTTGATAATTAATGTAACTTGAAATTAAGTATCAAGTAATATTGGATGTTAATTTTGCTTTGTTATTTTATAGAATATATATGCCTATCTAACAAAAAAAAGAACATTTTTGTGTGACAATAAATATTTAACAGTTAAAATTGCATAACGTAACCAAGAACTTTTTTTTCATATAGTCATCTAAAAATTAGCAAAATCTAATGTGGGGCTGGATGTTCCCGAAACGGAAGCTAGCTATTAAATTTACAAGCATGGGGTACAGTGAGACATGTCTCACTGTGCCCCATTCTGTTGTGTCTCATTGTGCCCCACACTACTACACACATATCTATGAATTAAAAATCCTAACCTATAATAACCAGCATGTCTGTGACTCCATTAATTATTCCTCAATATGTGCACATTAAGTTAATGTCTTAATAAGTAACATATAACAACAAATATAAGTATGAAAAATAATAAACTAAGGAAAGAAAATATTTCTTTTCTTACCTGAAAACCAACACTTTAAAATATGTGGTTAATATCAGATGTCATCAACATTAAAACATAATAAAAATGGAGGTCATGAAGGGTATCAACATGGAAAATATTGAAAGAAATTTCCATTAAATAATAGTTGGAGTTAAAAGACATGTCTCACTGTACCCCATGTCTCACTCTGGCCCACTCTCCCCTAAACAATATTTAACCTATCTAAGGTATAAGTTTCAAGTTTCCACTTTTGGTTCACATTGTCTTGAACGCCAACCAAAAAAAGTGGGGGGGGGGGGGGGGGGGAACTTTCTCACAGCTAGTGCACTGAGGTTCTCACGGTAGACAAATTAAGTAAAAAAATATTTCCAGAGTAACGAATGGTGCTAAAATATTAAGTTTGCTGCTGAATATGGGTTCAATTCCCCAACGTAGTCATGTTAATTTTTTTAAATCTTACTCATAGGCACTGAAAATATTTATATTAAATTTTAGGGCACAATATTTATTATAAGCCGCAATTCGTTTAAAAGTTAGCTAATTGTAACTAACAATTTGGCTTTGGCAGCTTAATACTCATGTGAATGAAAACAATACAACCTAATTGAGAACCTCCTTTTTTTAAGTCGGTTAGAAATTAACTGGTTTTCATGCTTACCAAATTTAATTTTCTACATAGAACTGTTTGTTTGCTCGTACTTTTAAGATGAGGATTTTTTTTTTTTACCTAAATTATACTACATTAAAATTAATGCATTTCTTGAATCAGGATAGTTTAGTTTACAAAGCGTCACTTGATCAAAAATCAAATATAAAAATTGGAAGTTTTTGAAAAGCACTTATGTCACAATATTGTTTTTTGCCCAAACACACACTGCAGTAAATGGAAAAATTAAAGATATAAAAAATTTGGTTTCACCTTCTTTCAAACCTATCGCTTTTCGCAGCACAGCCATGCATATCTGCATTGACAGTACTGTTCTTAGCTTTCTTCATCTAGTTCTCACAGTACTCCGCAACATTCGAAATATTTTCTGGCATGGAGGAGATAGGGTCATAATTCCGCCGTAGCCGTTGGATGCAAGTGAACTTACTCGCGGCCAGAAGAAATAGCTGATAATGCAAAATACAAAATATTTCTTTTTCTAATAAATTAAGCAAAATGCCGCTGCTGACTTTTTTTTTATCTTCACTTTAAAAGGAAAAATAGTACAGGCTCTAAATATCTTGATATCTAACAGCCTGTTTTTTTTTAGATAACTTTTTAGGTTTTCCTGAATATTAAAAATGCAAAATAAAATTCTCATCGATATTTTTTCTACAATATTAATCTGTACGATAATTCCTGTTGTAAAACTGCAGCAAACAAGCCAAGTACGAAATTTTTATCTGAAAATTGGTAGAATATGTAGAAAACAGTTTGTAATTTACAATTCCCTATCAAGTCGCCGGACCAGGGACGGCCTTAAAACAATTATTAATTCAATGGATCCTGTCCTCGGGTCAATCCTTGACAGATGAAATAATCATCATTTAATGTAAACACCACTTATTTAATATAACATTGTGAAAAAAATGTTAAAAGAGGCATAAATTCCTCATCTACCAGGCTCCAGTAATCTAATGATGACATTATGGTTGCCATATCGGAAATACATGATTATTCCGAAAAAATTCCAAAAATAATAAAAAATCAGCAATTAATTTACTGATTCATTCGAAATATTCCTGTTTGCGGTTAGATACCAGGCAAGAAAGAGTTCATTAAATTGAGACAATAACTAAAAAAAAAAAAACATATTACATGAATCAACAGGACAGAAGAGTTACCACACACCAAGTACCCGTCACTTGTGTGGTATTACGTTGTGGCCGTGTAGGTAAATAAGATTAAATACATAAATACCATTGACGTAACACACTGCTGTAACAGTGTATCTTTTAGTTTCACAAGGACATGAGGAATGAACAGAAACAAGGTGTGATTCCGTCTGAATATAATGATCTATATTTATTTAAATAATGAAACTTATAACAGTTGACTGAGAGACAAAGGTATAACAGATATTAAATTTGTTAAAATACAATTTCAATTACATAATCAAAAGAGCTATCGGATATGTTAAAAATATATGGGCCGGCCCTAATTAGATTATTAAAGGTTTCATTTAATATAAATAAATAACATCAATTAAAAAAGATACAAAGCGGCACAAACAATCCCAATGTAAGCTCTTAGGGCCATGTTCCAAGACACAAAAATAAGGGTTTAGGTGTTGAATATGCAATACCTGTACCCCAGGGGCGCAACAACGAGGGGGGGGGGCAAGGGTATT
Source organism: Bacillus rossius redtenbacheri (assembly GCF_032445375.1). Classification (NCBI taxonomy): domain Eukaryota; kingdom Metazoa; phylum Arthropoda; class Insecta; order Phasmatodea; family Bacillidae; genus Bacillus; species Bacillus rossius. The sequence continues at coordinate 45,782,202 of NC_086339.1, read as the reverse complement.
TTGCCCCCCCCCCCCCTCTCTGAAACCTTGAAGTGGGGGCAAACGAGGGCAATGAAAGTGCTGTGTAATCAATTTTTAGATAATAAAACTGCTTAAAGAGCACCATTTTCCACCTTGAAATACAAATTTTCCCGGGGGATTGATAATTCTTTATAAAAAAAAAAGTATATTGCCCCCCCCCCCCCTTTGGAAATTTAGTTGTTGCGCCCCTGCTGTACCCTAACCATATTCCAAGTGCACGATAGGATGCGCCCAATCCCTTATTTTTAGGGCACTGATTTTTGGTGTCCTATCTGTTGCCGATTTGATCCATAACTATATATATATATATATATTCCTTTTTAATGAACTTTAACGGAACTTTTACGATTACAATCTCCCCCCCCCCCCAATATCTTAAAAAACAGCAAACATAAATACGGCCAAAAATTCATCATTTATTCTTGTACAACCAAAATTAAATATTTTATTTCAATTATAATTCCATAGTTTTAAAAAGTAAGCTAAAATTACGATGGATTCCACGAAGTACAACTGTTTATAGCCTCGCACAAGTACTCGTTTATTAAAATGGCTGCCGATCCTGATACCTTACAGGGGTTCAGTTAGGACACGTTTTGGAATATGACCCGAGAGTTAGGGTAGGTACGGCAGTTGCCCAACAAGGCAGTGCATATTCGCTACCTTACTCAAAAGTCTAAGAATACCGCCCTTAAAGTCCAGAACGAAAGTTTTATATAGTTCTTATCTCTTCAAACGTAGTAATTTAAATGTTATTCCAAAAGGTTCATAAATATTGTAGGACCGGAGGTCGGATGCTCGCTGGCCGGAATCCAGCAGTCAACATGGCGTCAGGGTGCCTGTTTGTTGGAGAGGGAGTGTGCGAAAATGCGGCTAGTTCCGCATTCGGCTCTTGGACCTGTCTGTAAACAGTCCGAATTAAACATGATCAGAACTGGTACACAGACAGTTAGCAAACTGGGCAGAAAATGCCAGCAAAAGATAAGGGGATATCGGGGAATAAAACTGACAGGAACTCACCAGACAGGGAAGGTAGCTTCTAGAGCCCGAAGCGTAGCACGTCCGGATCTGAAAGTTGCGGGTGTTTCCATAATTTCAAAAAAAAAAAAATATATATATATATTAAAAAATTAACTACTATGCTGTGTACAGACAGACTAAACTACTTAAAAGAATTTATAGGGATAGCATCCCTTGTCTAACTGACTACATCTTCGGTTACGGCCGGACAGAAGTCTTGATGTGCGTCTTGCCGATCCGCCGATAACCTAATGCAGTCCGTCAGAAATCGCGACGCGAAGTGTCCCTGGAAGGGCCGCGTCTCTTAATTAAAAGGAATGACTCAATCAAAAAGGGCGGGGGGGGGGGGGGGGACTTTGGCATCCGGACCGAAAGGTTCCAAAGTTATCCGAGTGGGAATTACAAAAAACTGTGACTTCGATATCTCGAAGTTGGTAGCACTGGCCGATTTTAGCGCTACCTGTTGAGGGGTGTCCGAAAAAAAAGGGATCGACTCGCCCGAGGCGTCTGCTACAGCCTGGGGCTAATGGAGAGACAGGAGAGAACTCTGGTGGCTGGCAAAAAGGCTACAGAGGAAAGTAGCTGGGAGGTTAGCAATGTCGCGGGCGTTAGCTCCACTCGCTGGTGACAAGTGCAGAAGTTACTATTTCTGCCACTAATGTTGTGTGTGGTCCATATTTTCACATATTTTTTTCTGTGGCAAATCGTCCTTGAAGTAGGCCACTGCCTGGCGAGTTCACGTCAGGGCAATGATCCTGGGCTAAATTCTGAGAACCAAATGGTGTGGGGGGGGGGGGGGGGGGGGCTGGGGGGTGAGGGTGGACAAAAAACATGAGGCTAGGAAAGAGTGTCATAACGTGACTTTCTATGAGTGAACCTAAGACGTATGCGTGACGGGAAGAGCTGTTGTAAGTTGGTCTCTGAGAAGTGGTAACAAATCGTCCAGAGCTGTTGTGTGAATTTAGTCATACAGGGAAATAATGTTACAGACCACGGACGTGCCTGCAAGCGGGAGAAATGTCATCCGGGCTTCTAACGACGTCTTTAGACGTGCAAAAGATCAGTTTGGCCCCTGAGAAAATGTGCCTCGGGCCACTGCAGCAAAGTTTAACTAAGTAGAGTACACCAGCCTAACAAAGTGTAAATCACCCTTTTCTAACTAAATTATATAGAAAATAAAACTTCCAAAAATAATTTAAAATTTTGATAATTAAAAAAAAAAGAGCTGAAATACCTAATTTCCGGCACAGTGGTAAGGACAGCATGTTCGATACCCACTCACCAACTTTGAATTTATTTAAGCCTTGCATGAAAAAAATTCAATACATGTGAAATTTAAAATTAATCAAGTATGACTAGTGAAGTACCTCAATTCGAGCATGTTAACCACGAAGTTTTAAAGGTTATCAAGGCTAGAGACAGGCGATGGCCGTACGAGGCCTGTCTGTCACTGCGTCAAAGACTTGGAACTCGAGTGCGTGGAAGGAATTCGCATGATTGCAGAAGCGTTTGGTGACCATCTAGCTACTCGCTCGAACCACACAGGCCTTTCCTTCACGGTCATCATGCCAGTATGTAAAAACATGGTCTAAATTATAACCTAGTACATAAAAAGTATGTACTAGTTGAAATTGCTTCAAAGTACGAACAATTGAACGAGAGTAGAACACTAGACTACCAAGGTGACAAAGGCGACCTGCAAATTTTTGTAGTACATATACCAGATTCGAACCCAGGTCATGTGCCACAAAAAGGCGTCGTCACGAATAATAAGAATCAACAATGTGAACTATTGGGGTTCTTGTGGGGTTTTACGGTGTAGATATTGTGAAAGTCTACACTGCCAATAATTATTATCATAAAATATGAATATTCTCAGGGTTTTGTCGCCTATTCTCTCCGCAGTAGATCTCAGGAACGCTGCTGCTGGAGTGACTATCCAGACTGCTAATCCAGCTAGCACATCACTGAATTGTATTACTGTCAAGAGAGTAATTATTAAAAAGAAATTTGGTAGTGTTGTGTGACGAGTGAAAATTTGCATTACCTAAGACCAGGTCTGTTTTAGATGTAATTGACATTTACCATAAATAAAATAGGAATAGCTGGAAAACATGCGATTTTAATGTGTTCTTAGATATTGATGTGAAGTTACTGTCAACATGCAATTCAGCGAGAGGAACAACCAAAATCATTTACAGTGTATGTTAGCATTTTTGTCAGACCTATGTGTCAGCTTTGAATATATATACTGTATAGAAGTCGCGAGTGGATAGGATTTACTCTACGTTTTTCAAAAGCGTTTGATGAGCAGCTTGGGAACTTCACCGCTGCAGTGCGCTGCCGTAACGCCCTGTATCGTCTTAGTAGTTATTTACACGTTAGAGCGCAGCGCTGTCGCCCGCTGTCATTCCCCGCACCCCTCATCCATCATTCACTGCAGCTCAACGTCGTTCAACAGGAGGGGGAAGGGGTGTTTGAAGAGTTAGACACTTGTCCGCTAGGGACCACCACAAGTCGATGCCCTAGAGATGGTGGCGATTGCGGCGGTGAATTAACCAACTACCTCAAAACCGTATTAGAAATTATAACCTGGGCTGGCGACTTCTATACAGTATATATATTCAAAGGTGTCAGTAAGTAAGTGTAAATGAGGTCACAGGAACACATCGACTACCATGCCGGGTCTAGCTAGAAGCCGTCGGAGGCTTGAGGCTCTCTTCTTAGGACCTCCAGGTGGTCTACCGCGACGCTGGAACACTGGACGCTGGAAGCTGAAATTGGCGAGCTACCGGAGACCTGATATCGCCGGATGTCTGGCAGAAGAATCGGCTTCCCTCTCGTCCTAAAAAGTCTGTTTTAATTTGGATCGGTCTCACCAAACGTCGTGGCCGATCGTAGCTGGCGCTGACATCAGTCGTCCGGAACCACTACGGGGACGAACGGGACCGACGCGGAAGTTGGCACTAGATGTCGCCGATACTCCCTATCTGAGACTTATTCAGTCCAGAACTATTCTCGCAAATCATAGTATGGAGAATTCTGTATAACACCTGACCGCGGATGACGCGATTCTTTAATTACTCGGGCGGCAACCAAGGCTTTGGTTCGCCCTAGCCCGAGAAACGTCTTCCCGCTGCAAGATGGCGATGGCGTCTCCCTCTTCTTCCTTATCACTATTTATTTTCCGTCCCTAGAAACCAAGGAGTCATAGGGCCATCAGCAGACCAAATTAACTGCATAGTGAAATAAAACTTGGATATTAGTGTGTAAGAGTGCTGAACTAAGGCAAATGAATAAAGTTTCCAAAGAATAGTGCTTAGAGAACCCTGAAGTTAAAAAGTGTGTTGTCTCTGGCAATTAGATGTGTTATATATGTTAAACTTTGGTTGTCCTCTTTACAATAAAATTATTAAATACATAAGATCGGCTCATGAAATATACAATTAATGTTACAATAATAATCAAAATAATAATAATATGTCTGTAAACAGTTGGACTGGTTACAGAGCCACGTCAATGTTTGTTGTGATCTTTTCTTCCAGAAAAATCAAAATAAACTTTCGAAATATACATTGAATTAACATGACTACGTTTTTCTTGAATAACAAATCTTAAATTTCTCACTTCTCTTCGTTGAAAGTCTATCAGAGTCTGTGTGTGAGATAAATTTCTCGAAGTTACATTTAACATATTATAAAAGCAATAATTATTAACATAATATTCAAGATAATATAATTAAACATATCCCTTGTCTTAATCTAACATGTAACAGGTTGTTATCTTTTCAATCAACATCATCACTTATTTACAACAAATCAAATTATCATAATATATACACACAATATCACATATCATCAGTATCTAGTCCTGAATAAAGTGACTCAGTGTTTCTTTCTTTTGTCGATAAGGATTAATAAAAATTTTAGCTCAGAATAAACATGTACATAGGCACAAGTACGTTGAAATGTTATTGACAAATTCGTAGATCGTTGACAAAATAACTGACAATGTTTTCAGTTCAGATAATGAACGAAGTTACAAATCACAAACAAAACTTTACGTAAGTATCACATATACACACTCGTTCGTCTGACAAAAATATGTGAAATAAATGGTTGTCCTCTGCTTACACAAAATTGCTTATAATTGTATAGGAATGTCTTTCTTACAAGCTCAATAATAATGGTTGAGTATTATAATCCTCAAAACTAGCTCATAAGGCAAGCTTTTTCTTTTGTAAGAAGCATGTGTCAAATGACCAATTTAGTTAAATGAAATCTCATCAGATACATATAATTTGACGCCGTCCCCGCTGCCTGTCCTGAAATTATGTTAATTAAAATGATACAAAGGGAATTTGGTCTCAAGGGCGGGGTTCCTGGCCTCGTGGCTGCAAGCAGGGACGTGTCGACAAAGGGCCCCCCGGGCTGTTATGGCCTCCCAGGACGCCGTATTAGTGAAATACACACGTAACTTTAAGTGTTTTATTCCGGTAGCACACGTTACAGAACGTCACACAAGGTACTGACACGTGACTGGCCGTATCGTCGTCAACCTTCACTCCGCCTACACGGCCCTCGAATGGCGGCACTGATTACGTCTCATGTGTTCCGAGGACTACTCCAACGAGGGGTACAGGCTAGCCTGAGCTGCGGTGATGACGGCTCGTGGCGCGGCAAGTTTGGTGCGCGGCACGTGATAGTTCGTGATACACTTACTACGTGAATATACTACTTTCTGTGCGGGTTTACAATTAATACTGATTTATACATGGACGTGATGATGACGACACACACTAATTTAGACACGGCAATTGACACTAAATAATTACGAGTACGTCCCGGACTCGAAGTGGGTTCGGTACCCTGACTTCTAAGGATCACGTGATGCGAAACTGATTCTCACGGTGGCGTGAGCCATGTTTATACTGGGAACGAGCACGACGGGACCCAACGTTATCTCTCGTTCATGTCCGTTGCACGTCCCAGGGGTTGAAGCGTTCGTAAGTTCAGTTACGCATTCGGCGCAATGCCGCCCTGCGTGGGCAAAGTTCTGATTCTCCGTGGGGAGGTTTTATAGCGTGAGGTGCAGGCGCCTTGGCGGGCTGCCTTAAAACACAAGATTACGTATTACGTTGAAAGACCCGTAGTCGGGTTGCACACTTTATCTAAGGACCGCACGACATGTCGTACGGCCGGTTAGGGCCGACCGGGGAGCTGTAGAAAGTGGTTTCGGAGATAATTACCTATTGATGCTAAACATGGAAACTGGCGCGAAAACTGGATGTCCCCTGTACGCGGGGCTGCCGGCCCTGGTGAGTGCTGGATGGCGACTGACGACTCTCCCTGGCAACCGGGCCAGGGAGGGGAGGAAATGCGCGGAAAAACGACAGAGCGCTGGAAGGCGATGCCGGCCAGTTTTGTGAGCGGAAATATTTGACACTGCTATTTCTTATTTAGAGACAATTTTTATACATATTAAAAGTTTTAGTTTCTGTCTGTTAAATGAATAGATATCTGATGTGCATTACCACACCCGGTCGGGCGCTTTGAGCGTTTAGATGGCCGTGACTGACGTCACTCCGTTCGAGGCGCTGCACTACGGCACACGCGCGGGCGTGTTCGTTGCACTAGCACTGACTCAGGTGTTGAGGACACATAGCGGCCTGTGCTCTCAGAGGGAGCACCGACGGCGGCGTCAATTTATAACAAGAGTAATGAAATACTGGCTGCTTTGTTTAACTTAGCGTGTAGACTAGGAACAATTCCTAAATAGAAAAGAATATGAATGTCGAAGCTAGGAGAAATTAAACGAAGTAGTGTATGGGTAAGTGCGATAAGGACGGAGCTGTGTTCAGATATGCACGTAGGTTGAAGGACGGACGGTAATGTGAACTATACCTCAAAAGACTCTCAGGTATTAATAATTGTGATAGTGACGTGTTTCGCCTGACTAACAGCTAGCTCTTCTCTCATGGATGAAGCCTCTCGACGAACGCTACTGGATCTTAACGAGCTATCTTCATGATCTTCAAATCTTCCATGACGTAGACATACAGCAGATATCAAATTCTTCAATAATTTCATTGATCAAATAATTATGTGGCATGGTTTAAATCTTACGCACTGGCTAATAAAAATTCACACCACCTATAGGTGTGACAAACATCGACGACGAAAATCGCAAATCAGCGACAAATGTCCGCACTGGCCTACATGCTCAGTGGACAAAAGGAATCGTCAATAAGTGCTCTACGCACAGAAATGTCTTCACTGGTACTCTGACACAGTGGACACTAAATTAGCCTCAAGCATGAGTGCTTGTTTTAGCGATGCAACATAGTGCTCCCTTACTGTTCAGATAAACATTAATTAGAGCCAAACAATAATTCTGCTTCATGTCGAATGTCACTGATGACTTGACCAAACATCAACTATTACATATATGTCATAGATTAGCGTATCTAGGCCTTAGGTTGCTTATAAAACCTTAGCTGCATTAAATTAAATCTTCCGATGACCTTGTCGCTGTCAGTTTCCTTGAGAGTGTAACAGTTCTCATTTATTCGTTCACAAACTTGAAATGGTCCTTCGTATAATAAAAACAGCTTCTTCGTCACCTGTCTCCACATGTCACTAACAGGATTAGTTCGTTTAAGCACTTGGTCTCCTATATTTAACTTAGTTATTCGTTTCGGCTTCTGTAGCTTACTTCGACGTTCTGCAGCTAGATGTAGACGAGCTCTAACAAACTTCTCTATTTGTTCCCTCATACCTTCGCTTATCGATTCTTGTTCTTTCGAGTCTTTATCATGGTCGGGTAATATGGTGATCGGTAACGCCTCTGATCGTTCCGCAGTAATAATCTCATGGGGTGTTAATCCTGTCGTACTGTTAACGATCGGTGCTCGGGACATACCATCACCGATCACTTCTAGTTTAACTTTCTATTTTCCTGGCTACTACCGGCGCTAAAAGTCACGGTATTGGATGTAGACTTCGCCAGTATCGGTTCTATGCCCTGGGGATTTGCATAGTAGGTTGAAATAGGTGGGGGCCTATTAGGAATTGAAGGAAGACCAGAGCCTGGCTAGGACTGCGGATTACGTGTTTGGAGCAGTTGGGTAAGCAAGGTAAAAGGTTTCAGGTACACAGACATTTTTATTCAAACAATTAAATCAAAACAATAAATTACTGATGTTGTTAAGTCGATACAATTTTAGGCAAAGTTTAAATACAATAATCAAAGAACAATTATATAGGACAAAACGGGCTTCAATGGTAAGCCGGCTACACCGTGTAACGATCCCATTAAACAATGCAGATGACGTGAAGTAAGAGCAGTGTCTAGTATTACAATTCAAACATTTTACATTTTTCAAACTACTGCAAAGTGCAGTTAAAAGCGTTACGATGACAAAGCTACTGCAAGGCGCAGTTACATTTAAAGATTTACATAATTAAATAAAAGATAAAAACAGATGCGACGACGACTCAGGGGAAGAAAATCACCAAAAAAAACAAAACTAAGTTTCCAAATTAAATTATGTAAAGTCACGTTAAAACATTAATCCCAACTTATAATTTTCCAGGTGGCGGCCGAAAGGGAATTTAGACAAACAAATTACAAATATATGACTACATTAAAGCAAGGGCCACCGCCTCACACATAACTCAATTCCAACTTACATGTTTCCCCTGAGGTCGCACACACACGTAGGTCTAAGTTGACCTAAACGACTACATGCTCGTAGACTACAACCGCTGACAACCGAGCCTGACAGAAATCAAGGAAGAAAGAGGCCTCCTGACCAACAAACACAGCTTTTATAACATCGCGCCGCAGCGCGCGCATGCGCCAATCAACGAGAGGAGGGGGTGAATGAGTAGACATAGAAACACTAGGGAGGGGGAGAAAGGAGGGAGAAGGAGCAGGGGAGCGGAGTGCCGGAAGCCGATGCGACGCGCACAGTTCAAATCGCTACAACTCCCCTGCCCTTAAGCCACGGTACCCGCCGCCTTCTCCATCTTCTCCATCTTCATAACATTACTGTTTATTCTCAAGACGAACACAAATTTCAACTGTCAGTTTAAAGTTATTAACATACAAGGTTTATACGCCGTATATAATGGCCAAAGATTCTTGAAAGATTACAAAGGTCAAATACAAAGACCAATAGGAGCATCCTCAGCGCTGAGGACTTTTCTTGATCTTGAGGGACGTCCCAGGAAAGTTCATTTTTACAATTTGTAGCAACGAGCTCCAAAGCTCGTATGTCGACACACAGACGCAAGTTCGGACGTAACCGCTGCAGGCGTCCCCACAACCGCTGACGCCGATGGTGCCTGGCAGGGTCGACTCTTCACCTCGCACCCCTGTCGAGCGGGTAGCATGCTCACAGGGGACGAGGGCTTTCAGATGCCAATGCGTGCATCTTGCAGGCTCGCATGAGGCGTGCATCACAGCTCGCAACTGGCGGAACGGAATCTCACGCCAGCACGCCGGCACGCCAGCACGCCAAAGCAGCCGGTCGCTCGCTCACCCAGGGACAGCATCCATCAACCACGGCGACTCAAGTAGGCATCTCAGGGCGAGCCAGGGCGGAGCCGCACAGCAGCATGCTGATGCGGAACTCCGAATGACGGAGTCGCATGGACGCATCCACGGACTCGAACAGCGAAAGAGGCGGGCGGCCTCGTAGACGCAGCGCATAGCGGGCGGGCACCAGTGACCACGACGGAGCGGGCAGGCGGAGGAGCCTCAGGTCCGTGGCTGCGCAGATCCTCTTGAGGGCACCGGCATCCGCGACGTGGAAGGAGGGGGAAGGAACAATAACTAAACCAAACTCAAAAACACATGTCTTTGAACAGTACAGAGCGGAAATAACGTACGTTATCACACGTGATCATGGCTGGAGCACCAAAAAATTTACATACCTGATCTCTTAAGGCTTTAACAATACTGTTAGCTTTCATGTTCTTTAAGGGGATTAGCAACACAAATTTCGAAAAAATGTCCAGAATAACCAAAATACAATTGTTACCTACCTTTTTTAAAACGTGTTAAGGGACCAAAAATGTCAATGTGAAGCACATGCCAGGGGGCAACAGGAGCATCAGCACAATACAAGCCGACTTTGGCACACTGCGGCGGTTTTGAGACTTGACAGTCTCGACAAGTTCGCACGTGTTTTTGTACATCAGCTCGCAATTCAGGCCAAGCTAAATGTGCACTAATTTGACGGAACGTTTTGTCGATGCCCAAATGTGCACCCAATAAAGAATCGTGAAAATACTTTAGAACCATAGGGCATAGGGCTGCAGGAACAACAGCCTTCCTTTGTCTACCGGTTTTCCCGGTATAATAAACAACACCCTGTTCCTCAACATATGGCACGGCTTTACCGGCACTCAAATCCTTCCTGATTTGAACACACAAAGGATCCTCCTGTTGACACTGACGAATGCTAAGGAATGATTCCGGAAATATTTTGCAAACAGCTGCACAAATCGGCGGTGTTTCATCCGCGGACGAAACACGAGTCGCATTTTCATCGGGCGAAAACATTCGCGAAAGCGCATCTGCCACAACGTTGTCACAACCCTTAATATGATGCAGTTTGAATTTGAAGCGGGACAGTCTTAACACCCAGCGCCCTAGTTTACCGAGCTGATTCGGATGGTTAAACAGCCAACTGAGCGCTTGATTGTCCGTAAAAAGATCGAACTCGTGACAATCGAGATATGACGCGAATTTCTCGACGCCAAACAGACATGCTAAGGCCTCCTTTTCATAGGTACCCAGACGTCGTTCCCCGTCAGTAAGTGTTTTACTGGCATATGCAATAGGGCGCAGCCTATCATTTTCAATATGCCCCAATACAGCACCTACCGCGATGCTTGACGCATCTACCTGGAGGGCGAACTTGCGTTGAAAATCAGGTAGAACTAAGACAGGGGGAGAAGAGATCAAGGCCTTAAGACTGTCAAAGGCCTTCTGTTGAGCGTCGCCCCACTCAAAAACAACATTCTTTTTACGTAAATTACTAAGCGGACCACATACTGCGGCGTAATCGGGGATGAAACGAGAATAATATCCCGTCATACCGAGAAATCTCTGAACTCCTCTGACATTCCTAGGAGGAGGAAAGTTCACGATGGGAGAAACTTTATCGGGATCCATTATGAGTTTGCCTTGTGAAGTAATGTAGCCTAAAAATTTTACGTAATCTTTTCCCAGATGATTTTTGTCGGGATTAACTGTCAAGTTAGCGGCTCTGAGACGATCAAACACCTGACACAAATGTTGTTTGTGCTGTTCCAGGTTATCACTGTAGACGATAATATCGTCAATGTAATTGAAGACTGATTTAAATTTTAAGTCGCCTAGAATATGATCTAGCACTCGGCTCATAGCCTGGCTACCAAAAGACACACCCATAGGCACACGATTAAATTGAAATTGCCCCCACGGGGTAGAAAATGCAGTATATTTACGACAATCAGGATGCAACAAACATTGGTGAAAGCTAGCATTTAAATAATGACGGAAAATATTGCGGCGTTCCCTAAATGTTGAAGGGCGCTCTCTACGGTCGGTAACTCGTAGCTGTCCTCCTTAATTTTGTCATTCAATTCCTTGTAATTGTGTACCAGCCGGAATTCCTTTTTTTTTTGTTTAAACACCTCAATTTTTCTGCGTCCGAAAGATTGAATCTCGCTGCCTAGCAGGGTGATTTAAAGATGATGTATCTACTACTATTACAGGTTGTCCGGTCGAAGTGTTAGCAATCACGTGTTGCGAACTGGAAGTAGGCGTAGCCTGGTGAGACGGCAAGGACGTGTCTCGCTGTGTTGACGTCATCGTTTCCACCGTATGCGCGCTTGGTGTTTCAATGTTTATCGGTGTTTGCTCTGCCGCTCCAGACAATGACAAACGCTGTACGCAGTCCTCGAGCTGAATCAATTTCCTGTTCATGGTTCGAATATCGTCTGCACTATTCGCTTCATGTCGTTGTAGCACGGTATTTACATTCGCGAATTGTGTCTCGCTAATCTGAATGTAATTGTTGACCTGCTCCTCTGCAGTACGTTTCGCAACCTCTATGCACGTAGTTTCTGTGTTAATTATGTGTTGTTGTAGCTCGGTTACTTGCGCGTCAATTTCCTCAAATCTATTCATTACTGTTTCACGAATGTTATGAACTTCCTCCTGCGTATCGCGAATTTGTGTAGCTAGTTGTCTAGTTACGTCACCAATTTTAGCTTCAAATTTGTCTACCAAACCAAGGTGTTGTCGCGCTAGCTCTTCTGACAAAAATTTTGATTGTTCCGCCGCTTCGGACCTCTGCCTAATCATTTCGTTAGAAAATGCTTCCGCCTGTTCTGCCGCTTCCGACCTCTGCCTAGCCATTTCGTTTGTCATATGCTCGATTACTTCTATACGCTGAGATTCTAATGCAGTATTTATTTGTTTGGTAACCAAGTTCAAGGCTTGCATCAAATCCTCCATAGAAATATTGTTCGTGTTTTCTTTAGCTGCATGTACAACTGGTTCGGAAGCGTTCCATTCCTCTATGTGTGCGGGTTCGGGAGCAAAGCTAATTTCCTGATCTGCCTCAATGCTTAGTGCGGGTGTGTACTCTTTGTTTTCGTTTCTAACAGAGCCTAGCATTTCTTTCTGACCATCGCCGGACGTTTCCTCCTTGTCAGAACTGGTATTTTTGTGCCTCAGGAAATACATACCTTCGTCGGCCATCTTGTTGTGCTTCCAACGTACTGATATGCTACGCTACAGCAAACTACACAAATGCACTTTAGGTAGCTCGTCCAGTGCGCGTAGACCCTCGTCGTGGCTTCAACGTTGGGTCGCCACTGTGAACTATTGGGGTTCTTGCGGGGTTTTACGGTGTAGATATTGTGAAAGTCTACACTGCCAATAATTATTATCATAAAATATGAATGTTCTCAGGGTTTTGTCGCCTATTCTCTCCACAGTAGATCTCAGGAACGCTGCTGCTGGAGTGACTATCCAGACTGCTAATCCAGCTAGCACGTCACTGAATTGTATTACTGTCAAGAGAGTAATTATTAAAAAGAAATTTGGTAGTGTTGTGTGACGAGTGAAAATTTGCATTACCTAAGACCAGGTCTGTTTTAGACGTAATTGACATTTACCATAAATAAAATAGGAATAGCTGGAAAGCATGCGATTTTAATGTGTTCTTAGATATTGATGTGAAGTTACTGTCAACATGCAATTCAGCGAGTGGAACAACCAAAATCATTTACAGTGTATGTTAGCATTTTTGTCAGACCTATGTGTCAGAAAGTAAATATAAATGAGGTCACAGGAACACATCGACTACCATGCCGGGTCTAGCTAGAAGCTGTCGGAGGCTTGAGACTCTCTTCCTAGGACCTCCAGGAGTTCTACCGCGACGCTGGAACACTGGACGCTGCAAGCTGAAATTGGCGATCTACCGGAGACCTGATATCGCCGGATGTCTAGCAGAAGAATCGGCTTCCCTCTCGTCCTAAAAAGTCTGTTTTAATTTGGATCGGTCTCACCAAACGTCGTGGCCGATCGTAGCTGGCGCTGACATCAATCGTCCGGAAGCACTACAGGGATGAACGGGACCGACGCGGAAGTTGGCACTAGATATCGCCGATACTCCCTATCTGAGACTTATTCAGTCCAGAACTATTCTCGCAAATCATAGTATGGAGAATTCTGTATAGCACACGACCGTGGATGACGCGATTCTTCAATTACTCGGGCGGCAACCAAGGCTTTGGTTCGCCCCAGCCCGAGAAACGTCTTCCCGCTGCAAGATGGCGATGGCGTCTCTCTCTTCTTCCTTCTCACTATTTATTTTCCGTCCCTAGAAACCAAGGAGTCATAGGGCCATCAGCAGACCAAATTAACTGCATAGTGAAATAAAACTTGGATATTAGTGTGTAAGAGTGCTGAACTAAGGCAAATGAATAAAGTTTCCAAAGAATAGTGCTTAGAGAACCCTGAAGTTAAAAAGTGTGTTGTCCCTGGCAATTAGATGTGTTATATTATTGTTACGATTTCCCTGCGGGTTCGTAAAGGATAGCCCAATTAATAGATTTTATTTCACACACACAGTTTTATTTATTACCACTACTTGTCACTTACAATTAATCTTCTAAGATGGCAAATAATTAACTACACTTAAAGAAATGTCTAGTCCCCAGTCACTCGTTCCACACACCTCGCTGGGCCGCACCTCTGGCGCAACTCTCGCCGCAGCACCCCTCGTGGGTCTCCGCCGCGGGACTCCGTCGCCGCACTCCGCCGCCGCCGTCACACCCTTCGCCGAGATCCCACACGACGACTCGCTCGCAACTTCACTCGGGACTCCGCCGCGCCCGCGACTCTATCGCCCGGAAACTCCCGACTCCACTGAACTCACTCACTCCCTGCCCTGGAACCTTCGTCCAAGGACTTCGCCACTCTGCCGCACCCGCGGCACTATCGCCCGGAAACTCCGCTGCAGGAGAACTCCCGACTCCACTCACTCACTCAGACTCTCTGCCCTGGAACCTTCGTCCAAGGACTTCGCCACTCTGCCGCACCCGCGGCACTATCGCTCGGAAACTCCGCTGCGGGAGAACTCCCCACTGAACTCCTCTCTGACTGACTCGAAGGTCGGCCCAACCTCCTTAAATAGCCCTTGGGTTCCCATCCAGAACAATCGGGCATGTCTCCGAGATATCGCGCGAACTTCGCCGTCGAAATGCCCAGAAACGCATCGTGAGTCCTCGAAGGACGCGGTGGCTGCTCTAAGAACGCCGATAAAGGCGTCTGAGTCATTTTATTCCGCAGTGCGGCCTCTTTTAAGTAACCCGATCTGAGGCAGGTGCGCGCTGCGACGGTCAGGATGTTGCGAGACAGTATGACACGAGATACCAGGGAGAGGATGCGGGTGGAAGGGGCGCGCAGACAGGCCGAACGAGCACAGCGATGCCAAGCACTGCAGCCAAGCGCGATCGTAACATTGCCCCCTCCTTAAACCTGTTCGTCCCGAACAGGTAATGCATCTCCTCCTGGAGGTCCCCATGCTACTCGAAGTTTAGGCCTCCTGCCTTTCCTCCATCGCGGGCTGTACAGTCTCACCAGATAACCCTCTCTCTCATTAGATGTAGCTTCTCTTGTCACCCGGCGACACTTCTGCGTCGCAGATGCCCCATGTCGTTCAGCCAGCTGCCCGAGACGGGCTGACCGATGCCTTGGACGGACCCGATACTCTTGAGTGCATTGCTTATTGCCTTCCAACAGTTTCCTTGTTCCTTCCCTTTTTCTCTCCATTTCTTCTCTCGCAGCTACTTGTTCGTACAGCATTTCTTCCCGGCTCTTCTTCGTCTCTTCTTGTTTACTCGTGCCCTCTTGGTTCTTCTGTGTCTCACCTGGACTGCACTTAGTTTCTCCTTGTACCCTCTTCATGACTCCTTGTGTTCTCATTTTCTCTTCTCGGTCTTTCTTCCCCTGTTCTTGGTCTTTCTTCAACTCTTCTTGGTCTTCCAGAGTCTCTTCTTGGTCTTTCTTCGTTTCTTCTTTGCACTTCTCTATCTCTTCTTGACTCTCTTCTCGGCTTTTCTTCAGCTTTTCTTGGCATTTTCCTCTCTCTCTTTCGTTTATCTTCATTTCTTCTTTTTCAATGTTCCTTACTTTGTAACTCATCTCCACTACTTCTGTTCTTTTCTTCAGCTCTTCTTTCATCTTCATGTCCTGGCTAATTTCCTCTTCGCTGGTCTTCTCTTCGCTGGTCTTCTCTTCACTGGTCTTCTCTTCACTGGTCTTCTCTTCGCTGGTCTTCTCTTCGCTGGTCTTCTCTTCGCTGGTCTTCTCGTCGCTGGTCTTCTCGTCGCTGGTCTTCTCTTGGCTGGTCTCCTCTCCGCTGGTCTTCTCTTCGCTGGTCTTCTCTTCGCTGGTCTTCTCTTCGCTGGTCTTCTCTTCGCTGGTCTCCTCTTGGATGGTATCCTCTTGGCTGTTCTTCTCATGGCTGTTCTCTTCCAGGTTTATCTTCATTTCGGTCTTCTTTTCATTCTTCATTTCTTCCTGGCCATTCTTCATTTCATTCTGATCCTTCTTCATTTCCTCTAGGCTATTGTTTGACCCGCTCTTCGTTTCTTCATGATGGTCCTTACCCACATTATTTTCACTCTTCACTTCTTTCGCAGAGTTCTTCATACTGGTTATCCATGCCCTCATGTCATTCACCATTTCTTCCAGGATAACCCTTATCTTCCTGATATCTTCTACATTTAACTCTTCAGCAGCCATCTCTTTCTAAAGCATTTACTAATTAATCAACCTAAATAATTTCTTTTTCTAATACTGTTCTTAATTTTAAATGACCTATCTGTACCTTCTAATTAAACTAACAATAACTCTATTACATTCAAAACTATCACTGGCTACAGTAAACTCAAACTAACTCTAGAAAAATCCAAATTCACTAAATTTCTAAACACTAACTATATTCTGGTAAACTAAATTCTATTCTTAACTTTTATTCTAATAATGTAACTGAATCCTAAATCTATTAATTAGGGCTATCCCACTTCTGACACCAAAATGTTACGATTTCCCTGCGGGTTCGTAAAGGATAGCCCAATTAATAGATTTTATTTCACACACACAGTTTTATTTATTACCACTACTTGTCACTTACAATTAATCTTCTAAGATGGCAAATAATTAACTACACTTAAAGAAATGTCTATTCTCCAGTCACTCGTTCCACACACCTCGCTGGGCCGCACCTCTGGCGCAACTCTCGCCGCAGCACCCCTCGTGGGTCTCCGCCGCGGGACTCCGTCGCCGCACTCCGCCGCCGCCGTCACACCCTTCGCCGAGATCCCACACGACGACTCGCTCGCAACTTCACTCGGGACTCCGCCGCGCCCGCGACTCTATCGCCCGGAAACTCCCGACTCCACTGAACTCACTCACTCCCTGCCCTGGAACCTTCGTCCAAGGACTTCGCCACTCTGCCGCACCCGCGGCACTATCGCCCGGAAACTCCGCTGCAGGAGAACTCCCGACTCCACTCACTCACTCAGACTCTCTGCCCTGGAACCTTCGTCCAAGGACTTCGCCACTCTGCCGCACCCGCGGCACTATCGCCCGGAAACTCCGCTGCAGGAGAACTCCCGACTCCACTCACTCACTCAGACTCTCTGCCCTGGAACCTTCGTCCAAGGACTTCGCCACTCTGCCGCACCCGCGGCACTATCGCCCGGAAACTCCGCCGCGGGAGAACTCCCCACTGAACTCCTCTCTGACTGACTCGAAGGTCGGCCCAACCTCCTTAAATAGCCCTTGGGTTCCCATCCAGAACAATCGGGCATGTCTCCGAGATATCGCGCGAACTTCGCCGTCGAAATGCCCAGAAACGCATCGTGAGTCCTCGAAGGACGCGGTGGCTGCTCTAAGAACGCCGATAAAGGCGCCTGAGTCATTTTATTCCGCAGTGCGGCCTCTTTTAAGTAACCCGATCTGAGGCAGGTGCGCGCTGCGACGGTCAGGATGTTGCGAGACAGTATGACACGAGATACCAGGGAGAGGATGCGGGTGGAAGGGGCGCGCAGACAGGCCGAACGAGCACAGCGATGCCAAGCACTGCAGCCAAGCGCGATCGTAACATTATGTTAAACTTTGGTTGTCCTCTTTACAATAAAATTATTAAATACATAAGATCGGCTCATGAAATATACAATTAATGTTACAATAATAATCAAAATAATAAAGAATATATGACTGTAAACAGTTGGACTGTTTACAACAACTAATCTTCAAACAGGCCAAGCGTCTCCGAACCAAGAGGTATTTTATGTCGATACTCTACGAACCTTTCGAACAGGTCATGTTTAAGATTAGCTTACAGGCCAAGTGTCTTTAAACTAATAAACCAGGTCAAGGCCTTACTAGTTTTTTCGATGTATATTCGTCAAAATGGAAGCACATTCACAAAAATGACGAACATTTGGAAGCACAATCAATGCAAAATTAACACATTTGTAAGCACATTCAAAAAAAGGAAGCATTTTTCATAATGGAAGCACATTTAGAAGCTCAATCAACGAAAAGGAAGCATATTCGGAAGCACATTCTACAATTTGAAGCAAATTTTAAGATTATTCAAAAAAGGGAAGCAAATTTGGAACCACAATCAACGAAAATGTAGCACACATTTGGTGCACATTCAAAATGGAGCTCATTTTGGAGCACATTAAAAAAAGAAGCAGTATTGGAAGCTAAATTAACGAAAAGGAAGCAAATTTGGAAACATTTTAAAAAAGGAACCTGTATTACGAGAACTCAATCTAAGTATGATATCATACTTAGAAAAAAAAGTTATTTTTTTCCTTCAATATAATACACTGACGACAATCGTCGTGCCCTCCTAGATGTAGAGGCCGTAATTGTCCACCGACGTGTGCCTATGGGAGGTACTTGTCCCCTTGGTGCAACACAGTGCACTGGTGTAGTGTTTTCAATCAGGGACGCACCCGCGTGCGTCCTGGACCGCTCACGGACGGCCACGTATTTGTTATATATTTTGTATTCTATTGTGTAATTCATTTGTATTTGTATTTTTATTTTATGTATATAATGTGATTTCAGGGCCTGTGTTAGTGTGTAGATCTGCAGCCTGGCCTGACGTGAGCTTGTGTTCTACCGCGCCGGCCTGCTTCCCTTTCCCCTCCTCCGCGGCCCGAATGTAGCGGCGCGCACGGGCAGGCAGAGTGTCACTCGCTGACTAGCTGCCGCGCGGAGCAGACGTGCTTCGCTCCGCTAGAAGTTACACGTCACTTACGGTCGAGTTTTGCGATTAGCTGAATACATCACGGGGCTGCCTTCAGCCGTCTTACAAGATCGCGTTTTAATTATTTTTGTAATTCGGGAGTCCGGGTCGCGGCGAGGGAGAACCGTTTGTCTCGCAACATGTCGGCCAGGCTGTGCTGGGCTTCCGCAAATAAAACCTGCTCACGGAAACGGACAAGACGTACTTTTTCCTACCGCCTTCGCCAGTACCTCCAAATTCCACGAAATCCTTTCCCTGTCCTACTTATTCAGGTCCCGGCCACATAGGCCTGAACTTACCTCTCTCTGGCTGGAGCTACGCGGGCAATTGAACGAGTTCTCAGGGCAATCTTAGACAGGGACCAAGGGACATAGGGCCGAAAGGACGACAACACATGCAGGTAAAACAGTAATTACTGTATGTGGCGAGCTTCCCTCAGTTCTTATGTATGTTGGATACTTCGTTGAGATGTGAATAGTTACCTCCACTAAGAGAAGCCAACAGCAGTCTTAACCTGTCTATTAATAGTTAGGATCTTACCATGACATTTAATTAATCTCTTCCTGGAATGATTTTTTATTAATATTGACGCCAACCGCTGGTGCTCCCTCTGGTTCGCACAGGCCGTTATGTCACAACAACACTTACTCTTAAGTGCATCGAACACGCCCGAGCGTGATGTCCGCCGAGTGGGTGAAAGTGCACCGTGACGAACACCAAGTCGATTACAGCGCCCGGCCGGGTGAGGCAATGCGCTTAACTAAATCAGTAATTATTCTTATAAATCAAAAACAACCAAATTAATAACAATTAAAAGATAATTAATTCAAGGGAAATTATGTCCAATTGTTCAATAATCATATATGGTGAAATATGTTATTTAAGTCCAAAACTGGTCGGAGCTGTTTTCCAGTGCTTCACGTGTTTCGGCACGAGGTCGCACGGCGCCCTCGCGCCAGTTACCGTCGGGAGCTCAAAGGGGTCGGTCGCTCCGTGCACACAGAGCCTTCAGATTTCGCGCCACATCCAAGTATCAGCAATAGTGTAAGTTCTTCAATTCCTTTCTCCAGCTCTGCGCCGACCCCACTCAGTCGCACGTCATTTCGTGCTACTCGTTACTAAATCATTTAATCCCAACAGGGAGATTTTCTATTGATTACATAATTGTCATGTCCAGAGTTTAAGGACAGCGTAAATGAGTTTTACGCAGTTTTCAGGCTTCGAAGTCAAGTAATCATTATCGTCAAAGGCTCCTAGCCAGCCTCGTGTGTCGAGTTTTAACTCGTTAATCTACGTGTTTAATTTTCACCTTATTTAAATATGTAACATCTAACGTGCAATCTAACCAATTATAACTGTTTAAAGCTGTAATTAGTGACTGTGACTTTTATGTTTTCATCTAACCAGGCCTACGTACTTTTCGGGACTTTAAGGTTTTGTAACAGGTTAGATTGCAAATAATTTTAGAACATTCGTTTGTATGTACTGTTTTCCATGTTAACGTCAATGCCTGCATAAGCTGTTGCAGCACAGTAGCTCCGCAACTATCCGCTGCATCTTTCACTCCGATAATGGCCACAGTATAAGTACGCACATACAGTTTTGCAACCTATCCTGGTCGCGCACATCGTCTACGCATAGAGACTCGCGTGCCGCGACGGTCAGACAACAGATGCGGCCAGTACTTGGACCATTGTGTGTAACGGTTCTTAATAAAGTGCAGTGTCGTGTCAATCAGTTTACCATTTATTTATAAGGTGTCCTGGGTGGCCTGAATATCCCGGGTAGATTTCGAACCGCGATGCGCTCCTGCCTGCAGCCACAAGGCCGAACCCCCGTTATTGCTCCTGAGATCACTTTTCATATTAATAATTACTTAAAAAACTTAGACAGGCAGCGGGAGTGGCGTCAATATATTTAATCTCACTATCGTCCCAGCGATCATAATAAGCCTGATCAGAATAATGTATTTTATCTAATTGTTTCCACCACTTTGGTCTCAGGACTTTATAACACTTTTCAATTTGGCCAGCTTTAGTTGCTTCATCATAGTCGTTGGCCTTGTCACCAGTTTCAGAGTCACAGTCACCATCATCGTAGAAGTGAGTCTTCACCTGGATTACTGAAAGATATTTTAATCTTTGACAAAGTAGGTTCTTAATCGTCTATCCTTTTTTGACGTGACAACGTCTAATAAATATATGAACGCCGGCTGCACGCACGAAAAAGTGTTCCTTAACACACATTGTCCCACTACGATATGTCCCATTATGCTCATTACATGCTTGTGCCGTATCTATCTCTCTTCTACTCGATTGGAACAACCTTCTATTTCACTTTTCAATCATGTTCTCGTCGTTTGATTTATTAATATTATGTAATTTAACGATCGTCCACGGATTTTCAACACAATCGGTACAGTTATTGAAATGTAATGTTGAATTTTCAAATACATTTTTGTACAAACAATGGTGTTGAAGGGTACTTGTTGCAGATCAGCAAATAACCTCCAATCCACGCATGGATAAACTATAAGAAAGTACCCTCACAAAATATGTACCTGAAAACAAATGACAATGTCCTAAGCTGGATTAGGAATGGCTACTAGAGGTGTGTTATTGTAGGTATAAGCAAAGTTAAATCTTATCTTGACGTCATCTTTACTATCCTTTCAACTACAAATAGGTACATTATAAACAGGTACAAAATAGTTTCTTTCACAAAATACATAGTTGAATAATTCTGATATAATACTGATAATACTGTATAATACTGATCCCTGTAACTGTAACAACCATAACTTGCACAAATTTATAAGCATAACATGAAACTTTTATATTTTACATTATCAAGTCCCGCAATCGGACTCTCACAAATCAAAGCTAGCCAGCTGTGAATGTCAAAAAAAGAAAGAGTCAAATAGATACAGCACATTATGCCACAAACGGCCTAACTTGTTAACGTAGACCAGACTAATATAGAACTGGCACAGCATGATACAGTTACTACAAAGAAAAAGGAGAAAAGAATTGAAAAATTATTTAACCACAAAACCGTACGTACCACGAGACTACTCGACATGGTTACCCTACTGCAGAATGCCAAACGTAATTTCCAAGTGGCAAGCCGAAACAAATAATTTAGAAGAAATATCATTAAGCTACATAACGATCACCTTACGTTAAGAACAGGGCCACAACCTGTTGGTGCCCAAGCACACAAACACAAGTACCGCGAAGAAGCTTACCATGTCGAGAGCTCGCCAGCACCGTACCCCTAACTGACTTAAAAAGTTACAAAAGGAACTACATGCTGCTCAAATGCAAAAGTGACCCGACACTGTCGGTGGCTACAGCTGAAAAGGCCACGAGACCTAGCACCTAAAATCCTCGAAAGCAGCGCCCCAGAAGGAGAACCGCGCAAGCGCAGTAAACCAGAAGGGTGGGGGATCAATTACCAATTGGCCGGAGAAGGAATCGTGACGTATTTAAAGGGGAAAGGAGGGGGAATGGCTAGGAGGGGTGACAACTACGCCGCGCCGAAGTCGAAGTACATGATGTTGTCATTACAGTGTTTTACAGTTACACATAATAATTCAAATTACACCCAGAATCTTTTGCACAATGTTTTAAAAAATATTTTAACACATTATAAATAAGTTTGGTGTATTTGGGATGCATGATATTTATAAAATCGTATTATAAAAACGAAATAATATTATTCCCCTATGGTCCTGCCATCTAAGGTGACGGACGCAAACCGAACGAATCTCGCTATCTATCTACCCGCCTCCGCGGCAACCAGTCACTCGTTAATACATATTTTCCTTTGTTTATCGCGAGAGGCGTTATTATTAATAGATTATAAATATAATTTCGTGCCCGGGGCCACTATTGCATATCATTTTGAGCAACGGAAGACATAAAAACGTAAAATATTCTCGACGAATTTTAATCTCTGCCCCAGCGCATCACCAGCGTCTGGGTTGGAGATTAAAGCAGAAATTCTATCTTAAACTTACTAATACTTATTTTATTAAGGTAAGTTTTATTAAATTCTACGTTTAATTTTACGACAAACAAATTTGTCGTTAAATGTGTAATTGCGAAAAAGCGTAAAAAATTCTCGACGATCTTGAAGTTAAATAGCAAACATGTATAAAAGTTATAGTTAAAATAATCTCTTCGTTAAAGTAATAAAAATATTTGAATTAATGAGTGCAAATAAAAGTAAATTTATCAATTAAATTGCAGATTTTATTTTCCTCCTTTGTATCCATACAAAATAGTGATAATTCAATAAAAATGATTCAATATTGTTCATAACAGTATGCAATCATTTCATCTATGTTTTATTATGACGTCACGTTAAACGATCGTCCGTAAACCATCATTACAAACAAGCTTTTTTTTTATTTTAATGTTTATCATTTGTTCAAAGTACAGAAGATCTATTATAAATGAGCTTGAATGTATTCTCACTTCTTATGCTAATGATAGGGGAATGGGGGTTCAAGATGGAAATAGGGGGTAAGATAAAAAAATCATATGTTCTCTTTTCCTACACCAGATGACACTCATTTTATTTTGTTACAACAAATATATTACCATTTTCAGAAGGGAAACTTAGAATTAAATGGTGTAGTGGCATCACTGACAAATAAGCACAATTTTTTTTTTTGGTCATGTCAACATCTAAGCTTTCGTGATAAGTAATAAATTGTGTTTACACGTTTGTTTTACACAATACTTCATTCAAAATGTTCAACATATTGACAGTTATAATATTTCTTTTAATTAATGATTTTTTTTTTGGCGCCCGGTTTCCGAGGAGAGAGGACGTCCCGAGGAGCAGCTCTGCGAAACCGTAAAGCCCAGCCTGGATTGAAGAGTGTCAACGAGCCACAAAGCTGTGCTAGCACTTATTAGTGCTACACAGCCGCCGTAGCTTGCCTGTGCACTTTTAAGCGCGCAGGGGTAAAAAATTGAGCTGTTTCCCGACTGACATAGACCAACAGCGCCCAGCGACTGATTACACCTGGGGTTAAGTCCCCCTTTGCCTAGCCGCTTGCGGTCAGTGGGTGATTCGGTTTAACGGCAGTGACGGACTGAGACAAAAGAGCACCGCGATGGACTATTCGACGATGGCTCCCATGCCCTCCGGCGATGCCACAAGCGACGGCCCATGGCAAACGGCCCAGGGCAGGCGACCAAAAAGGAATCATGACGACATGGTAGGCGAGGCCAGGGGCCCCTCACCCCCCGTGCCCTCCGCAGCGCCCTCAGCGCCCGGCGCGCCCGCAGCGCCCGCACAGCCGCAACAGGCAGCGCCCAGCCGAAAACAAGCGATCAAGCCGCTCTTTGTCTTCATGGACAAAGGGCACAACTACCCGACCATCTACAGCGCCCTGAAGAACTCCCTTCAGGAGAAATGGTCGGTGTATAACCGAGACCGCGACCAACTCCAGGTACAAATGGCATCCATCGCAGAGTACCACACCGCGATCAGGGCCCTCAAGGCGATCGGCGCCCAGCACTCCGTCCTTCTCCAGAAGAACGAGATTCCTAAAAAATTCGTGTTCTGCGGCATACACCGAGAAACCCCGGCCGAATTCCTGACCGATGTGTTCACAGGAATGCAGCTTCCAGTCCAGTCCTTCTGGTTCCTGTAAAACCGACAAACTCGCCAGAAGTGCGATAAACTGGTCGTCGAGGTCCCTCAGACCTGCGACACTGACACGATCCTCGCGATTAACGAATTCGCGGGGATGCGGATACGATTCGAGGACTACCGTCACCCCGCGGGTCCTTCACAATGCAGCACCTGCCAGCGGTTCTCACATGACGGCAGAGGCTGCAGCGCCAAACCAGTGTGCCGCTGGTGCAGCGGGCCACACCGCGCTCCCGACTGCCCCCACGGAGGCAACCGCGACCATGTGAGGTGCGCGAACTGCGGCGGGCCACACGCGGCCAACTACCGAGGCTGCTCGGTGTACAAGGCCGAGACTCGCCGACACCTCCCCCCTCAGCAGAGGAAGGAATGCGAACGCCAGTCCAAACTGGCCATGCGAGAAAATCGGCGAGCTGCGGCTGCCTCACAGGCGCAGCCTCAACACCCAGGCCCCCCTGGCCAGCACCCAGGCCCATCAGGCCAACAGGTACCACCGCGGCCCAACCCATGGGGCCCGCCCAGGCACCCGGAGCCGCAGTACTTCGGCCAATACCTGGCTCCGGCACTGCAAAACCGGTATGCCCCACTTACGCAGGGGCCTACCTACAATGAGCTAGACTACCCGGCCATCGCGAACGACTACAGACCACGCCGGCAGTACCAGGGACAACCAAAGCCGCACTTCAAGAAGCATCACAGTGGCCACAAAAATGGCGGTGGTGCTTCCCACTCGAAACAACCAGAGCGAGACAGGCAGCCGGCCACACCCGCGGCACCTACCCCCTCACCAAAACCGACTCCGCGGGTCAAGACTCAAGCTTCCCCCACCCCAGCACCTGCCGAAACAATGGCAGTAGACACGGCCTCTGGCCCAGCGACCGAGCTCCAGGCAGCGCCACACAGCGAACCTGCACCTGCGCCCGACATGACCCAGTTCCTCCAGGTCCTGGAACAGTCAGAGACTTTTAAGGCCGATCCCATTCTGGCCGCGACCATCGTGCCCATGTGCCAACTCATGGCAATATGGTGCAACCCAGGCACAGAGCTTAGAGAAAAGATCAGAGCCACCATGGGCTTCGTCCAAGTAATTATTGCTAGCCATAATGGCAGCAAATAATCAGGTACACGACACAACACAATTGACCAATAATACCAACTTACACAAAATCCTTTTATGGAATGCAAATGGAATTAAAAATAAAATGAACGAATTTATTCATCACCTCGACAAATATAACATAAATATTGCGGCAATAAATGAAACACACTTGCAACAATCCGATCGGTTCACAATTTTAAATTACGTCACATACAGATGCGATAGGCAAAATAATAGAGGAGGAGGCGTGGCCTTAGCGGTGCATAAGAGTATAAAACACTCCCTTTCCAAATTTAGAAGTAGTAGGAATAAATCTGGTAATAAACAGGCAGCAAATTAAATTAATTTCTATTTACGCGCGACCAGGCAGATCACTAGAAGTAGCAGACCTAGATTTATTATTTGATGTAGGCCCTTCGTTTTTAGCTATCGGCGATATAAATGTAAAACATATAGAGTGGAACTGTAGGTACCAAACAGCGAATGGTAGGCTACTCTACATGCACTAATTAAATAGAAACTATCATGTCTATGCCCCTTCAGAGCCCACGCATGATTCTGGTAGACAAAACACACGACCAGACATTTTAGATATTGCACTTAATAAAAGAGTAAATACCGGATTTGAACTCGAAGTTGTACATGAAATGTCTTCCGATCACTTCCCGGTACACATTGTATTTGATGACGCAAAAACAGAGTCAAACACGCCTCGTAAAATCAAAGATTATAAAAAAGCCGACTGGGGGGGTTTTCAAAATTATCTCCGAAATAATCTACCGGACGCGGCCGAAATAAACATAACAGACAGTGAAAATCTAGAGGCAGCAATCACTGAATTAACAACAAAAATTCAAACCAGAATAACCAGGTGCATTCCAGAAAAGGAGATTAGGTTAATGCATGATGAGATGCCAGCATACATAGGCCAATTAATCACACAAAAAAGTCGACTGCGCCGCGAATACACACGACGTAGAACGGCCCAAACCAAGCGCCGAATAAATGAATTACGAATAGTAATATCAGACGAAATTGTCCTTTGGCGAGCGAGCACATGGGACGCAAAAATATCTAGGCTCGAAATCCAGGACAATAGCGCCTGGACTATGACCAGACGTCTCCTAAATAAAACAGATAAAATACCACCACTACAAACAGACACTGGTATTGCCTTCCAACCCCGTGATAAGGCTGAGGCCTTTGCGAACACACTTGAAACTGCGTTTCAGCCACACAATCAGCCGTGCGACAGGCAATTTACAGCCCACATTTACAGGGAACTGCGCCTAAAACTACAACAACCTGTAGAGGCAGAACCAGCCCCTACACTCGCGCAAGAGGTCAAGCGAGTAATTAAACGCATGCGACCTAGGAAAGCTCCGGGGAATGATAGTATACAGGCTATCGTCCTAAAACAACTTCCCGACGAAACACTCGATTACTTAGCTGCATGCATAAATGCAATGCTAACACTACACTACTATCCGACACAATGGAAAGAGGCAAATGTTATAGTAAATCCTTACCGCAAAACTACAGGCCAATTAGCCTACTAAATACACTCTCTAAAGTAGCAGAATGTATATTACTCAACCGACTTAAAACACACATACGAGAAAACAACATTCTGCCCAATGAGCAATTTGGTTTCCGTAGTGCACACTCAACTGTACAACAGCTAGTCCGCCTAACGGAAGAAATAACTAGCGCATTTAATGTGCGGGATTATGTAGAAGCTACATTCCTAGATGTAGAAAAAGCCTTCGATCGAGTATTCCACGCAGGCCTCATCTATAAAATGTACGAAACAGGTTTCCCTGACTGTAACATCAAGTTAATTACTTCATACTTGGCCAACAGAACATTTAGAGTGACCACAGAAGTTTCTAAATCAGACATAAAACCTGTTAATGCGGGCGTACCACAAGGCAGCATTTTAGGCCCTGTCTTATTCAATATATACGTGAGCGACATGCCAAAACCCGCACACCGCCTCGTAAAACTAGGCTGCTATGCAGACGACACAGTCATATACAGCCGATCACATAACCTGCAATTAGCCACAAAGATACTACAAACCGCACTCAGCTCCATGCAAGACTGGTGCACAAAATGGCGCATAAAAATAAACACTACAAAGTCTGAAACTGTAATTTTCACGCGTAAAAACCTACCACCACACGATCGCAGGCCTGAATTAAACCTGTTCGGCGACCAAATTCCCCCCGCAAACTACTATACAGGATTCACATAGATTCGAAGAAGGGACAGGCACATGGCAGAATGTGTGCATTGTACCCAGTAATGAGTAGGCGCCTCGGAGGCACAGTTAAAAACGGACTGCTGCTCTATAACGCCCTCATCCGCCCAATAATTACATAGGCAGCCCCTGTGTGGGCTATAGCAGCTAAATCATACCTTGCAAAACTACAGCGAATACAGAACAGATGCATTCGCATCGCTACAGACGCTCCCCGATACTGCCCAGTCGAGGCTCTCCATCGGGAAACGAACACAGAAACATTGAATGATTTTTACGTCCGAACCACACAGACATTTTATGAAAAATGTGCAACACATGAAAATCCACTTGTTTCATCACTAGGACAATATGATCCAGATGAAATAATTAAATTTAAACGACCGAAAATGGTACTTGCGCACCGACCGCCGTAGTGCGCTGTGATTGGCCGGACCCTTCGGCCAATCACAGCGCGCGCGCCCAGAGTCCGGACCCCAACCAAATGGTTGCGGACTTTTCAGAAAATTCGGTCCAGCGCCGAGTGTGGCTATACTTTAATGGGTGACCATGCCGCTGGGCACAATGCACAGGCCTGCTGGCAGCTCAAACACTTACAACAAGCTCTCACACAGCCCGTACAACACCGTTAGAAATAAAGCGTAGGAGTTGTTGTTAGGGACCCACGATGAAGGAGTGGGCAATTTCTCTAACTGACCGACAGCCTTTTACTGGCGACAGGCGACCTGAAGCTATGTCCTCTCCAGAGTGTGTCCCGACTCATCAACTTGCGGGTAACACAATTTAAATTAATTATTCGTAGCTTCCTAGCGTAGATGTTGCGGCTAGGGTCTTGCAATGACAGATCAGATAGTTTCTCTAACTGCTGACTGCCCTTTCTGGCGACTGGCGATATGAGCTGTGTCTGTTCCGGAGCACGACCCAGTGCCAATACTCGCGATAATTAATGCAATTAACAACATCGTGCGTACACTACAATTACACTACATTCTTCCTTTAGTTTAGGTACGCGAGCTGACTGGCAGCTTGGTGGGAACAACAACATGTTGCCCCTAAAGACCAGTACCAACCAAACCAAATGCGGACAAAAGGTCCAAGCTCCCAAATTTCTTAGTAGAATTTTTCTATCTGCCCAACTCTTCTTCCAGGACCATCCTTCTTTTCCTGTACTCAACCTGCCTGCTAATAATGCATGATATTTTTTGCATCCCGCATGAAAGTGCCCAGGATTTTCCCTCTGTCTATGGAGGTTTTACCTGGGCCCAACTTATCTAGTAATTAGTCTAGAATTAAGATAGGGGAGTTAGTCATGGCGCCAATTGCGGCCATGGCTGGCCAATCCCCGAGCAAAGAACACGATGCATGCTTCCCTTTCTGCATGGCTTAAACCCAGCATGATTAGGCGTAAGGGCTTCGGCATGGGACGCACCTAGAGTCTTCCCTAACCCAGACCCCTCCCAAACAAAATACACTTAGTTTTAGTTAGGTTAGGAAAAAAAACTTTTAATTAATAATAATACATATGTAATTTTGTCCTGCTAGACAATGCATATATCATATGTTAGGTACAAAGGTGTAATTTTAGGTTTTTAGGGCAAGATGGAAAGCTTTACATCTTGCCCTCTCTTTTGCACAACATTATTTTTCAGAACACCCTGATAGGGAAGCATCTGTCGCCATCTTGAATTGTTATTCACCATTGCTTGAAGGGTATTTTTATCCTTACAAGTCACACGATTTAAAGAAAAATAAGATTTTCTAAAACATAGCTTCATATTCTGGGTTGATTTTAAAAGTAGAAAATGTGACATTAAAATTAAATACTTAAGATGACATATAATGTGACTTCCCTCGGCTTTAGGTCCCTGATTCCCGTTTGCGTAATTGCCCTGTCTTGCCCGTGCAGCTCTCGCCGGTGAGGTGTGGGTCCAGGCCAATGTGGCCGGGACTGGGAAATACGGAACCTGGAGAGAATTTTAGGTGAGGAGGAAGAATGGTAGGCAGTTCCAAGGATAACTCGGTGTTGACTGTTCCACGAGCCCCTTTTACTGTCGCTTAGAGAGCCTGCCGCAGCCTGGCGGACCCGTCGCGGAACGAGCGCCCTCCCCGCTACGATCCGGACTCCCGGAAGAAAGTCTCGTCCGTTAACACGTCCCGACACAAACTGGGAAGTTTCTCCCGTAACAATGGCCCCGATTAAGGTTGCTCCGTAATGATGCGCAACGCGTGCGCAGTCCGTCATGTAAAAGTCTCGTACTGACTGCGAGGTTCGGCGGTCCGTAACTGCGCGTACGCGGCCTAAGACGGTCGTCTGGTGACGTCCCGGAAAACTCGTAAAACTCAATATGGTGAGCGATGCAACGGATGCAGCTCGGCTGCAGCGACAACCTGTGATGTTACACTGTCGTCGGACCACGAGCTGAGAAGACGCACCTCACGAGCAGCGCGGAGCGGCGTGCACGTCTGCTCTCGATCGCGCCCAGAACACCACTGCACTTCCCCGCCCGCCAGCGGACCGAGGCCCGCGGGCCGCGGAGGAGGGGAGGGGAAATCGGCCGGCGTGGGAGAGGCCCACCCCACGACGCGCCAGGCTGCAATTACATTACTAGCACGGCGAAACACTCGAGAAAATCACAGAACTATTTACACAACTTAGCGAGACATTAATCAAAAAGCGAATTTACGCATGAATTAATTAGTTACGATTACAAAATATACACAATTGTCGAGGCTCGTGACCGTTTAAAAATACATATAAACAAAATTATTTATAATACAAAAAGAAGCCCACTGGCATGCTAGGGCGCACGCGGGTGCGTGCCTGACCGTAGCACTTCGCAGATGGTGTACTGGGGGGACAAAACTCCCTCAGGCCCACGTCGGTGGACAGGTACGGCCTCTGTATCTGGGAGGGTACGACGACTGTCGTTATATGTTCCTGATTTCTGCCTATGGCTGAGTAGGCGAGATGTTTTATGTCCAAACCAAATTACTAGGTTAGGTACATACCTATCGGCTTCGTAACTACTGGACAAGTTAGTGTTCTATTTTATTTTGTCTTTTTCTATATGGTGCATCAATACAAAAAGAAAAGCAATGGGGGAAGCTGATCTGAAGATATGCGGCAAGCAATGGCAGAAGCATAGCAGAAGCTTCCAGACGATATGGTGTCCCACTTGGTACTCTACACAGACATTTACAGACGGGTACATCAAATTAAGTACTTGGACGATTCAAGCAGATATTCTCTCCTGATATGGAACTGGAAATAGTGAGACATGCAAAAGAGATGGATATGATGTATTATGGCTTAACCAGAAAATCTCTTCAAAAGTTAGCGTTTCTGCTGGCTCTGAAGAACAACATTCCCAACCCCTTTCAAAATGGGAAAGCTGGTAGAGCTTGGCTCGAAGGATTGATGAAAAGGCATCCTGAGTTGTCCTACAGCATAGCTAGGTGTGCAGGGTTCGACAGAGTTATTGTTGATAGGTTTTATGGCAATTTGTGGGGTGTTTATGAGAAACATGGCTTTGTTAAACGACCACTGGACATATACAACATGGACGAAACTAGTGTAAAGACATATTCAAGCAGACCCCCTAAAGTGATTTCCACTATGGGAAAGAAACAAGTTGGAGTTGTTAGTACTGCTGAAAAAGGAGAAGTGACTACAGTTATAGGATGTTGCAACACAGCAGGAAATTTTCTACCACCATGTTTTATATTCGGAAAGAGAAAAAAGGGTACCAGAAAGAATCTTAGATGGAGGACCAACTGGCAGTACTGCTTGGTGCACAGATTCTGGCTGGATAAATGCAAGCATCTTTCACGAGTGGTTGAAGTTTTTTATGGACTGTGTGAGGCCGACTCTTGAGCATCGTTGCCTTTTAATTCTTGATAATCATGCAGCTCACCATAAATTTACACTCCCTTGAATTGTCATGTGAAAAGGGAGTCATAACAGTATCTGTGCCTCCCCATGCAACGCATAAGCTCGAGCCATTGGATGTTACCGTTTTCAAGTCTTTCAAAGACACATTTGAAAGGGCTGTAAATATGTTCCAGAAGAATCATCCAGGCCGCAGAATTCGCCAATATGACATACCTAATCTAGTAAATAAAGCCTTTGAGAATAGTGTAACTATGAGTTTTGTCACATTAAGATTTAAAAAATGTGGGATAAGGCCTTACAACAAACATATCTTCCTAGAAATAGACTTTGCTCCTTCTGCAGTTCACTTTTAACCTTAAGACCCGTCCTTGGCATTTGAACACTCTGCAGTTTCGGTCAATGTGGCAACTGCTCATTCTGCATTTGACATTGAACCTCAAGACCCTTCATTGGCATCTAGACCCACTGAAGTTTCAGTCAATGTAGCTCCTACTTATCTTGTCAACTTTTCCAATGAGAATCTAACGACTCAAAGATATTATCCCAGTGGGTCACGCGTTGTTTCTCCCATAATTTCCAATGAGGATTATGCTATCTCTACCAAGTTGTCTTACTCAGCTGGATCTACCAAATCTTTTGAGACCACTTCTGTAACTGTGCTCCCTTCCTGTTCTTATAATGCACCTGCTGCTTCTTCAAATAATGTCAATGAACCTTTAGTTGAATGTGACATTTCCTCTAAACCTAATAACGTTCGCATTCCTAGGCCTATCCAAATAATTGTGGGGATGATGTTTCACAAAGTTCATATGATCAAAATACTGAGAGTAGTAGTGTGTCAACTACTTTCAATGTATCTCCAAAGGACATTTTGCCAATCCCTAAAGCAAATATAGCTGCAAGATCACGACGACGTCGTTGGTGTCAGAAATTTGAAATCGTTACAAGCTCCCCATTCAAGAATGAATTGCTACAAAAACAAAGGAGTCCTAAAACTGTGAAGAGGAGTATATTGTCTGAACCAAGTGCTTCTTCGTCAGGAATAGCCCTACGAAAGAAAAGAAAGTCAAATCAAGACCTACATTGGCCAATACCCCAAGTGTCTTAAAGAAATATTAAATAAGTACAGTAGGTAAAAAGATTTGGAAACTTTTAACACTGTGGCCCTCATTTAATAGCTATCAAAAGTCAACAACAGAGGCGACACTAGGAGTAAACAAAGAAAATTTAGTGACTCCCTACAAACACTTGGGAGAAAAAGGATCGTTATTATAAATTAATTAAATAAAAACAATAGTTACGTCTATAGACTCCCTTATTTTATTAATCATTGTTCTTTCTTTTCTTTTTTTACAGCCAGCCCACGAGACGGCGAGTGGTTTAGCCGATGCAGACATTTATGTCGACTATTGCCTCTATGATGATTTCCTTAAATTCTGATTATTTTTACTCCAAAAAAAAAGGTTGAATGTGATATATGGCAGAGTCAGAAAAGTGTAAATGCAGCAACAGAGCAACATAAACCCATCCTGCGCAAAAACAAATTAAAAATCCTCAGCTCTTTAAGAAATAGTTATATAGGTAAATGTCTACAGTGTTTTTCTTCCAATGTCCAGACAGCGATCTTAAAGCAAATCAAAATTTTCTCGTATCCCTTATATCCTTACTAGATTTTGAAATTAACTTAGCAATGAAAATTCAAGCTCGTTAATTACGCAATTCAGTTTTTTTTAATAACAAGACAACGTTGTTATATTTCTTTGTAGGTGAAGTGTAGAAGATAAAAAATTATTTCATGTGTGCTATGAGGCAAGGTTGCGACGTGTGCCATGTACTTGTGCATGCCTTCCAGCGAGTCTGGCTGCGGCCCAACACTGGCGCTAATGTCATGTATGTCACGCGTGCCTGGCCAGATTACAAGGGTCTGATTAATTTCCCTCTCCGCTCCCCGCTCACAATCCCGCCTCGGACTATTGTCACTGACTCTTTAAGCGGCCTGAGAATTCTGTGTATGTCCCGAGGCTGCCGCGCGGATTGTCGCGAATAAACACCGCCTTTACCGATGTTTCGGGCGTCCGGTCGGCCCAGGATGATGCGTCTCGACAGAGCCACTCTCGTCGGTTCAAGGGCGCCTCAGATATATAAGAAGTGACTCTGCCTTTCGCGGGAGTTCCAAGCGAGTTCCAAAAGTAAGGATAGTTCAGCGAGTGAAGGGAAGTGCGACGGGAAGGCGAAAAGGGTGAAAGGCCTCCTCGAGAGTGGCAAGACGCGGAGCGTTGGGATCGAGCGAGTGCGACTGAGTGGCGCAAGACTTTATGTGTAGTCAGGCGTGAGGTAAGAGGACGAATCAATGTCGAGCCTAGTTCCATTCAGGAGTGCGAACTGTGGAACTTGACAGACATTGAGTGACTTACTAATAAACCTTTTTAAGTAAAAGTATTGGTGATCAGACATTTTAAAGTAATTTTATTAGTAATTAAAATATTAGCAATTAATAAAACTGTAATAAAACTTAATTGGGCTATGCCTTACGAATCCAGTTTCCCCACATTATACTCGTAACAATATCTAAAATTCGTTGACTAGGTTATATAACTTTTAAAATAAATCGCTGCAATTTTCATATATTTTTTTGCACTTTGTTCAAATGGACAGCAAATTATTATTTATCCTACCACGATATGCTGTTTTAGGTCGGCCACTGTGTTGGCTGGTTTTCTCTTAACATGTTTTGGGAAGAACGAATTTTTTCTTCTTTTCTGCTAAACAAATTTTATACTACCCACTTTTATACTCTTAGGTATAACAGAATATATAGTAGAAACTGGACATCGTGGGTGGTAGGTGATGAGACCGATGGTGATGGCGTGTTTAAGGTGGGGGTGAAAACCCCCTAAAGGTGGTGAGCTTAGGTGTCGCCGAAGAGCTCCTGTAGTCGAGCGGTGAGTCGGGCCGAGGTGGGCTGCGGCCGAGGGTCTTGGGGTGGACCTCCCTCGATGTAAGGCTCCAGGGACCGGCGGTCGGGGAGGGGAGGAATGTCGATGGTGATGAGGGAATGGGGGTTTGACTTGATAGGGGAGATGAAAACTGGAGGATGGGGGAAGAGCAGTTCCGTAAACGGTAGGTGATCTGGTGAGTAGGGGACAGGGGGAAAGTTGTGGGAGTGGAGGGGGCTGTATCCCGACTAGGCTCCACCAGGCCAGATGAGAAGTACCCCAGTTGATAGTCCAGTAGGGGCTTTTCTTCCTTGACCTGCCGATGCTTGCCCTGCTTGGAGTGTCTCCGACCTGACCTCTTGCTAGAGGTGGGTAGAAAAGTATCAACCTGATACTTTGGCACTGATACGCGCCTGTATCAGGAACGGCAAACGAGTACACTTGAAAAGTATCAGGTACTTTCGTATCAGTTCAGAATTCGCCTGGAACAACACCACGGCCAATGTGCGCAGAACCCGATCGCAGATGACGGTCACTTGGGCGGAGCTTGTAAAAGGGGAGGGAGCAGGAACGACGAATAAGGGATAAAGAAGAGAAATAATGTAGGGGAGGAAGCGCAGGGAAAGGCGTTGAAGGAGAGGCGCAAAGCGAAATTGTTACGAGTTGTTTGGTTATTGTCCCACATCAAAGTACGCTCAGAGCGCAGTGCGTGCACAGACTCGTTAAATAATAAAACTAATGAAATTTTAATATTAAAAAGTACATTAATACAAGATATAATATTTATTTTTGTGCACCTAACAGCTATGAAAATGCAAATAAATTCTCAGTTGACACTAATAACAGATGTAATCAACATTAGGACTTTTTTTTCCGAAAACAATTAGTAACTAGTATTTTCATACATTAAAAGATTACGATTTTATAAAAAATTAAAAACAAACAGTTACGTACATTAGTGAGCATACTATATCAATGTTTACGTTTCAAATGTTTCTTCAGATTAGTCGATGATGATTTATAACTCAGTTTTTGTTTACACAAATTACAATTAGCAAACTCATTATTTTCCGTAAAAAAATTCCACACAAATGAAGTCTTTTTCGTGCACTTATCCATTCCTTATTTCACTATAAAGATACTAACTACAAAGCATGACAGCCTGCAACAATGTACATGGTCATACACGGCCAGGACGAACTGCAGTGAATGTTGAACTGATTGATACTGGCTGTATCAGGCGGGCATGAGAGTAACAGAGGTAGAGAATTACCGGGCGTGATAAATAATGTATCAGATTCTCCTTCCGGTCGCACGGTCTGCGTAAGCGGAGTTTTGTTGCTTCCTGGGACCGTCTGATACAGAAGTATCAGAGACTTGTAACTAGGTACATTACTGTATCAGTATCAGGTTGGAACAGATACCGAAAATTGCTGTAACAACCCACCTCTACCTCTTGCTCGGCATGAATGATGGAAGGGGGGAGATGGCAAAAAGGGGGGGGGGGGGGATGTGAGTTAGAAGGAGCCTAGAGCATACTCACCGAAGGGCCACTACAGGGAGAGGAGGGAGTCTAGAGCATAATCCCCAGAGTGCTGCTCCAAGAAGGAAAGGAAGCTAGAGCGAAATTCTGCTTCAGCGACGAGGGGAGGAGAGAGAGAGGGAGTGAAAAGAAACAGCGAAATAAATAAAAGTAAATGTAAAATGCAGTTACCACTTGAAGTATTCACTACTCACATTGCTCAAGGGTAAGAACTCTCTGTCTGGTCAAACATTGCTGGATGGTTATGTCCTCTAGCTTTACAAATTGGTCAGTGAGAAACCATTATAATACACTGTTATACATCATATCACAGCACACTGCATATTATTAACTAAATATTTACAACCCTTATATAATACATATGATGGATAATTAGTGCCAGAGATCCATTGTGGCAAAGGTACAATAATTATTTAGTCTGTTTGTTCATAAATCGGTTGTCGCTATCTATGGGCGCTTGCTGTACTAACATCCCATAGAGGTGCCAGGTAGGAAATATGTATAATGTCTTTCAGATGGGGGTCTGTTCCTAAATGAGGCAGGTTTACTGGCCGAGGTCAGAATAAGGGATAAGACAATTCGACCCCCTCCCTCTGTGGCCTCGGCCGGTACTTTTGATATCGTTGCACTTGCCTGGAGTCAGCAAGCTGGGCATCAGTCCCAGGCCTGACTCCTTTACACTGGCCACTGCACTACACTTAGGACAGTCGATAACATGCCGGTCTCACCAGGTGGTCCCGGGGTCGTAGTCTTCGCTCTGGACTGGTTTTTCTCCCTGGAGTGAGACTGGTTGTATGCGGGGTGCCCTGAGGCCCTGCTGTTGATGGTGCCGGGTGGGGGATGGTGGTGGTTGGTTCTAGATCCCGCTCTGTATTCCCAGTGAAACCCCCTTGGGTGGCTCTTCGTAGTTCCTTTTGGTGTACTTTGACGGTCTTCTGGCCATTCAGACTCAGGTAGTAAACTTGACCCTGTTTCCCTACTATTGGGTATGGCCTCTGCCAAGTAGATGCGAGGCTAGCACAGAAGTAATCCTCTCGGGATG
This sequence comes from Bacillus rossius redtenbacheri, assembly GCF_032445375.1. Taxonomy (NCBI): domain Eukaryota; kingdom Metazoa; phylum Arthropoda; class Insecta; order Phasmatodea; family Bacillidae; genus Bacillus; species Bacillus rossius. The sequence continues at coordinate 45,744,874 of NC_086339.1, read as the reverse complement.
ACAGCGGGTGGGTTTGCTAGAAGACGATGTCCCCGACTTCGATTGCGGAGGTTATAGCCTTCATTGGAGTTGTGGGTTGGGTTCTTTGGTGGTATTTGGCCTGGTTGGTTCTAGCAACTTGGTGTGTGACCTCCGCCTGGAGTTCTGGATTCATAACTGGAATTTCTTTCTGGTGTTGGATTTGGGTCGCAGGTATTTCCCAGTCTCCGGGTCGCGGGATGTTGTGTCCCAGTAGTAACTGACTGGGACTACAGCCCAGTGGTTCATTATACCTGTTCCGCAGCGAGAACAATATGGCTGGGAGGTGAGAGTCCCACTGCCGGTGGTCCTCATGGAGCCTTAGGCGCGTCCTTTCTTTATTTCCTGGTTCCTTCGCTCTGTGGGGTTTCCTTGGGGGTGGAACAGAGCAGTGGTCCATGTTTGGGCTTGCCATCACTTACAGGCTTCGTCCCACTGTTCTCCAGAGAATTGTTTACTATTATCCATAAGGATTTGTCTGGGGGTACCCCCAGCGAGTGAAGACTTCATTTTCCAGGGTTGTAATTAGTTTTGGCACCTTGGAAGTTCTTAATGGAAAAGCTTCCACCCATCGAGAGAACAGGTCAGTAATCACCAGCAGGAACCGGTTCCCTCGAGCACTTTTAGGGTATGGTCCCATGAGGTCGGCCGCGACTGTTTCCCAGATCCGTCTAGGTTGGCGTGGTTGTAGGCGGCTGGGCCCTGCTGGGCGGTGGGCTGTGGCGGTGTTGCACAGGTGGCACTGCCCCACATATTCTTCTACATCCCTTTTAATCCCCTCCCAGGTAACCCATTTGTATAGCACTCCGGGTTTCGGCCATGCCTGGGTGGCCCGCGAGATCTGCATCATGGTATTCCCTTAACACTTTTCGCCTTAAGGCCTGGGGGACGAGTAGCTGTGGATTGGCCTTGTTTTTCCGGCCACCTTACTAAGTCGCTTGGGTGGAGGCGATGGCTTCTGACGAACTGATGATCGGCAGGTGATCTCTAGGCCGGTGGGATGTTGTATAGGTCTTGCAGATGGCGTACCAGGTTACAGATTCCTGGGTCTGCTTGTTGGCCTTGTGTGACAGTCTGATAGAGACTTTCCCCCGCAATTGCAGTTTTTTGAAGTCTCATCTCTTCCTTTCCTTATGTCGAGGGTTGTTCCGTGTCCGCAACCATCCCATCACAATCTTGGAAATGTTCTTCCAGCTGTGGCCCTGAGGGGGCCCGGGACAAGGCATCTGCAAACTCGTTGTCTTTCCCTGGACAATGCTCGATGGTAAAATTGTACTCCTGCAGCATTAGTGCCCAGGGGGCAAGTTTGGCCTTGCAGTCCTTCATCGAGCCCAGCCAGGTTAGTGCCCTGTTGTCTGTGCGCAGGGTGAAGTGTTGGTTTTCTAGGTACGGTCAAAATCGCTTGATGGCCCACATGATGGCCAAGCACCCCAGCTCGTTGCTGTGGTACTTTTGTTCAGCATGTGATAGCTTGGCACTGGTGTATATGACCTTCCGGTTTCCTGGAGATGGTTCCTGGTATAGTACTGCGCCTAACCCCCGTTGGCTGGCATCAGTTTGTAGGGTGAAAGGCTGAGTGGGATCGGGTCGACCAAGCTTCGTGATATGTGAAAATTGCTCCCGGAGAGATGCGAGGGCTTGCTTCTGTTCTGCTCCCCAGTGGAAGCGCACTTGGGGGCTTAGTAGGTCGGTGATTGGTTGGCAGATACCGGAGAAGTGGGGTACAAACTCCCTTACCCAATTGCAGAGGACCAGCAGTTTTCGGACTTGGCGTACAGATCTGGGGTTTTCGGCTTCCATGAATGCCTGTATCTTCTCTGGATTGGCTTCATTACCTTCTGACGACACTAGGTGGCCCAAATACACCAGCTGTCTCTTCCCGAAGTGGCACTTGTTTAAATGGCAAGTAAGATGATGGAGTTGACATCGCTCCAGTACTTGTGCTATGTGGGTGAGGTGTTCTTGCCATGAGTTGGAGAATATGATTATGTCATCGAGGTAGGCGAAGCAACACTTCCCAATGAGGTCATGCAGAACATCCTGCACCATCATTTGTTGAAAAGTGCTAGGGGCATTTTTCAGGCCAAATGGCATGACCTTAAACAGATATATCTCGCCTGTCGGTGTGGTGAATGCAGTCAGATGTTTGGAATCGGGATGCATGGGGATCTGCCAATAGCCAGATTTCAAGTCCAGGGTGGAGAATACATGTGCCGTCCCAATGTCCTTTAGGGTTTCATCGATGTTAACTGCCGGTGGTACTGCACTGACAGTAGCATGATTCAACGGTTGAAAGTTAACACAGAAGCGTGGTGTCTTATCCTTTTTGGTCACAACCACAATTTGAGAGTTATATGGAGACCGGCTGGGTTCTATGATATCTGCTGCTCATATTTCTGCCACCTGCTCTGCAATCAACCTTCGTTTTTGGTGTGATGGCGCCCCTGGTCGGCAGTAGATGGGGCGGTCATCTTTCAGCGTGATCCGATGGCATGCACTGTTGGTGCGTGGCAGGTTCCCATGGGGCATAAAAACGGATGCAAACGGTTGGAGAGTGTCTAGCAGCCGTATTTGAAGGTCTTCAGGAAACCCTTGTATTGTATCTGCCAAGGTCAGTACTGGTGTGGGGGTTTCAGCTACCTGCCGGGTTACCCAGTACAGTGTTTGGCGTGGAGTTTTCCCAAAACAGATCCTCTGCGCTTTGAAATCCATAACAGCATTCTGTTCAATCAGCCAATCTTGTCTCAGTATCAGGTCTTCATGGAGGTCCTCTGCTACCCAGTAGGATATTACTACTTCTCGGTCTCCGATATGGCACTTTATCGAGGCCCTATCTTGGAGTGTAATACGGAGGTCTTGTTGTGCCAGTTTTTCTATTTCTTCGCCCTCATTTTGCTTCTGGCCGAACAATTGGGCAGTGAGCGCAGCTACACGTTGTGGGCTATCAAAGTAGTTAGCAAAGCTAGAGGCGAAGTCTTCCCAGGTATCATATAAGCCCTCGTAGTTCTTCCACCACCTAGCAGCCTCCCCCAGTAGTAGCCCACCAATGTGGTCGACCCATTCAGCCTGGGGAGTACCCTGTGATCGCAGGGCCCGTTCCCAGTGTCGCAGCTGCTGGATGGGGTCTTCATGGTCCTGTCCTTGGAAGGGTCTTGGGGCTATCTTGCTTTCGGTAGTTCGGGGTGGCTCCTGTGGGTGCCTACACAACCCACACTTAAAGGAGAGTTGAGCGAAGTTCAGTGGGGTGTCCTCCCAGCCAAGGCAGGACAGATGATACTCCCGACGGCAGCTCTGGCAGGTAGTGCGGACTATGGCCATCTGCGCGCAGTCTGGGGCGAAGCAGCGCCGAGGTTCCAATATGGTTGGCTTCTTCTCCACCAGCTGCTGTTGGCAGGGTTGGCAGATGTGGATAACTGTCTCTCGTTCAATTATTTGTTCTACCAGCCTCAGGCATTGTAGGTGGAACTGGGCATGGCAACATGCACAGCTAATACTTGGTCCCTCCAGGTTACTGCAGCGTGGTGCCATGCAGGTTCCGGAAGTCATCGGGTAAGTTGGTGTGGGCACCACCAGGTTTTGTCTTCACTCCTGGAAGTGGGTGCTCCGGCAAGATCAGGTTGTGGTCCTCAGCTTCTCCAAACTGAATGGCCCCACATTGGGCGCCAAATTGACATGTCCCGGGCAGAGACCGATGGTGATGGAGTGTTTAAGGTGGGGGTGAAAAACCCCGAGAGGTGGTGAGCTCAGGTGTCGCCGAAGAGCTCCCGTAGTCGAGCGGCGAGTCGGGCCGAGGTGGACTGCAGCCGAGGGTCTTGGGGCGGACCTCTCTTGATGTAAGGCTCCGGGGGCCGGCGGTCGGGGAGGGGGGAATGTCGATGGGGATGATGGAATGGGGGTTTGACTTGAGGATGGGGGAAGAGGTGCTCCGTAGACGGTAGGTGATCTGGGGAGTAGGGTACAGGGGTAAAGTTGTAGGAGTGGAGGGGCTGTAGGCCGGACTAGGCTCCACTGGGCCAGACGAGAAGTACCCCAGTTGATAGTCCAGTAGGGGCTTTTCTTCCTTGACCTGCTGGTGCTTGCCTTGCTTGGAGTGTCTCCGACCTGACCTCTTGCTCGGCATGAATGAAGGAAGGGGGGGGGGAGATGTATAAAAGGGGGGAGGTTAGTCAGAAGGAGCCTAGAGAGTAATCCCCAAGGGGCTGCTCCAGGGAGAGGAGGGAGTCTAGAGCATAATCTCCAGGGGCTGCTCCAGGAAGGAAAAGTCACTCCAGCTATGAGGGGATGAGAGAGAGAGAAAAATCGAAAAGAAACCGTGAAACAAAAATAATAAATGTAGAGCTCAGTTACCATGAGAAGTATTTACAATTTAGATTGCTTAAGGGTAAGAACTCTCTAGTCAATTTTTTTTCCTAACCTAAATTAAAACTAAGTGTGTTTGGGAGGGGTCTGGATTAGGGACAGACTCTAAGTGCGTCTCAGGCCGAAGCCTATACGCTGTTATCATGCAGGGGTTAGCCATGTGAGAGAGGGTGCATGCATCGTGTGCTAGGAGGGGATTGGCCAGCCATGGCAGCGATTGGCGCCATGACTAACTCCCCTCACTGACTATTCTAGACTAAAACTAGATAAGTTGGGCCCAGGTAAAACCTGCATAGACACAGGGAAAACCCTGGGCACTTACATGCGGGATGCAAAATTTCATGCATTAATTACATGCGGATTGGCTACGGGAATAGAAGGATGGCTCAGGAAGAAGAGTTGGAAGAGTAGAAAATATCTACTAAGCAAGGGCGGGCACTTGGACATTTTTGTCCGCATTTGGGGGTTTGGGCATGACTGGTTTTTAGGGGGCGACTTTCGTCGTTTCCCGCCAGGCTGCCAGCCAGCCAGGTGAGCTGAAAGAAAAGAAAAGGTACATCTTAAAACTATAAGTTATATGGCCGCAGCACCCAGGTTGCCCCAGTTACCACGGCCATGTATGCCCGACACATTGTGCTGCCAGCCTGGGCATGTCAATCATTGGCTAGTCCAATGTTGATTATTTACACCGCAGGACGTGGTCAGGCACATGGTCGGACACCTATTCATCGATTAGCCCAGTGCAATTAAAGTTTTACCCCCAAATTTGGAATAACAAGCTGAAATTTTCAGGTACATGTTCATTTGACACCCCTTAATAACATACTAAAAGTCCCAAAGAATCCCCTTTGGGAATAACAAGTTATTGCTGGAAATGTCTGCCATGTTGCATTTCATGCCATGTTCGCAGTAACGCTCTATAAAAAAAGTAATGGAAAGACCTACAGTAGTAATTCTTTTTTCTTTGTGTTCATATTTGTGTTATCAATATGTTATTAAAGTCACTTTTACCTGTGAGGCCACCCAGAATTTTTTCAATGGCTTATAACCTGACTTTAGAATAAAACCACAATAAAAATTTAATTTAATTTTTTAATTTGTGACTAAACCATGGGTTTAATTTAAAAATGTCCTGGAGTAAACGTTGTAGAGCAGAAAAAATCCTATAAGAAAAATGTAATTAATGCTTTCTTAGTTTTATTTACTTTCTGAAACAATCAAAATTGTAGAAAATATTCACCATACTGAATATAGCCTATAGCTCTATTGGTGAAAAACTTTTACGGAAATGTTACGGGATTATGTATGACCATCAAAGGGAAAACAAACCATTCCAGAATATTTAAAAAATTGATTGTTTTAAATTTAGCTGTAACTGTACATGTCTACATATCATTAGAGAAATTTATTTTCTTATAATTGTGCAAGTGGTGGTTCTTCAAAAACCCATAATCTCATGAACAAGGTGAAGACTATAAAATTATGAATACCTTATGTTGAATTGTGTGTATATATATATTTACTGTGAAATACAAATCTGATAATGACATGGATTTGATTTCAAGTATAATGAACCTTTCAAGCAACAAGAATGATTTTGATACTGCCTTGCTGGCAGCCATTCTGTGAAGTGAAACATTTGCTCATGTTGACAAGAAATCAATAAACGTTTAGGTTTTGTGTCTCTTACTTTTTTGTGTGACACACACGTATTTTCAACAATTATAATGGAGTGCTTCGTTTGTTTATTTCACCATGTTACTAACATTGAAGGAGACCTCGTGACAGTAGGCATTAAAGGACTAAATACCATAAAAGAGTATAGTAGATTGAAGAAAGACAGTTTATCCGAACACCTTGATGGTAAAGATTGCATTACCATTCACGTACAGTGTCGCAAAAACTACAGACACAGAGTACAACAGGCAAAAAATGTTGAACCAGTGCAAAAATTAAGAGTGCCTCGTTCACCCGATTTTGATTTCAAAACTCAGTGTTTGTTTTGTGGAAAATATGTGGATGTTGTACACAAATACCGTCACGGAAAGACTTTTAGTCTTGTATCAACATTACCAATAGTCGACAATATAAGAGATACAACAGAGAAGCGTGATGATATGTGGGGTAATGTAGTAAAGATAAGACTTTACACTGTAGCCGACTTGGTAGCAGCTGAAGCCTGTTATCATCGTCAGTGTTATGCCTATTTCAGTCGTCTTGGCTCTTCGTTACCAGGAACAGCTTCACATCACAAGCATTCTGATGACTCAGTTAAAGCTGCAGCCTTTAGTCAACTTTGTAATATACTATAAGATAACAGTGAATGCCAGTATACACTTGGTGAGCTAGTAAATACTCTTGAAGAAATAGACCCATCTACACCAATATATGAGGAGAGCTATTTGAAAATAAAGCTTCAAGATAAATACAAATCAGCAGTGACCTTTACCGAGCTACCTGGAACGAAATGCATTGTATGCTTCTCTGGAGTAACACAAAAAATACTTACAAGTATGTGGTACAATTAAAAGAAAAGTAATTTACTCGATGAAAGGAAGAGAATAATTGAGACAGCTGATCTTTTAATAAGAGAAGATATCAGGTCAAGGGTATATGACATCGGCTGTTACCCATCAGTAAAAGATATTTCATTGGGCGGGGATAATTTAGTCCCCGAAACACTCTCACTTTTTATAGATAACATAATTAAGGGTCCTACGAGTAAAGATTCTACAGCCCAAGACATCAAAAAAGACAAGAAATCTTTGGCAATCCAGCACTTCATATTTCTGCAACACGACCTCGATCATTCATATCTCCTATACATCTAGGACTTAGCGTAACGCTTCACAGACGATATGGATCAAGATCCTTGCTAGACATGCTTGCTAATTTAGGGATGTGCATGCCCTATAAGGAAACTGTATTGTACGCGACATCTGTGTGCAAGAATGTACCAGCTGAGTTTGATAATAATGCATACATTCAATTTGTTTTTGATAATGCAGATTATAATGTACGTACTCTGGATGGTTATGGTTCTTTCCATGCCATGGGAGGAATCGTCTGTGTAACACCAGCAACATCACTTCATTCTGATGCTCCCGTACCGAAGATAGCTTCCACAAGACTGTCTGATGTTGGTTCGCTAGGGCCTCTTAGAGTGTTGACTTACAAACCACCTTCCAAATCTGGTCTGTCTTTAGTAAGATCAGAAAATATTGGTACTCAAGGATTATAAAATTAAAGCGTAGAACCTTCTCGCTTATTGAATATGTTATCATTGATGGGTCTGTGGATAAAAGCCTTTTCATGCCCTGGATGGAGTGGTTTTATGGAGCAAGTACACAACACGAAACATTTTTCCAAAACTGCCATAGCTCCTCTTCCATTCATAAATAGTGACCCCAGTAACCCTTCTACCGTGTACACAGCACTGTTGTATGCTGCTGATCAGTGCATAAAACATAATCAATCAATGTGTATGGTAACATTTGACCAGCCATTGTATGCCAAAGCTGTTGAAATTGTTTTGGTTTCTAGCAGTGACAGTCTGCTAAAGAAGATTTTCGTAAGACTTGGAGGTTTCCATCTACTTATGTCTTTCTTAGGTGCAATTGGTACAATAATGGCCGGAAGTTGTCTTGAAGATGTTTGGGCAACAGTCTATGCACGAAATTCAGTTGTTCATATGCTGAGTGGCCGAGCATATTCTCGGGCTTTAAGGGCACATTTCCTAACTCAACAAGCACTAGCAATACTGCTTTTCAAAGATGTCCTTGCTATATGTGATTTAAAAGATAATGTAAAGTACACATTCACAGCTTTGAATACCCAGTGCCTGAAACAAGCATTACAAGAACTTCACACAAAACTGCAAGTCACAAGCTCATCAAATTGCACATCCAAACTTTGGATATAATATTTCAAGCTTGTGGAAATTGTACGTTTGTTTGTCAGAGCTGAACAGTGTGGCGACTGTAATCTGCACATCATTGCTGTTCAAAGTATGTTGCCATACTTGCTCGCAGCTGGCCACCATAATTATAGCAAAAGTGTTCCACTATATCTTCAACAGATGTCTCAACTGAAAACCAGTCTCAGTCAAGAAGAATTCCACAAATTTACAAAAAAGGGATATTTTACTATACGGCGGACAGATAAATTTTGGTCGGGTACATGGACAGACATGTGCATTGAGCAAGTATTAATGCGAGCTATTAAGGCAGTTGGAGGACTGACACATGGTCGTGGATTGTCAGATTCAACAATTTCTAAATGGATACATTCTGCACCAGTATCAGCGAAGATAATAGATGCAGTAGAAACGTTTACAGGAACTGCAACCATAACCACAGAACAACATGTTGAAATGAGAGCTTCACGACAGAAAAGGGATTCTTTGGACTGTGATAAAATACTTGAATGGATGAGGGGTCACAATCCATTCAAGAGAAATTCACCCTTACTTGTTTGTATTGTCACAGTAATGGTAGCAAAAGCAAAAGTAAACTGTGGGTGTGCTGAAGAAGTAGGTAAGTCGTCAATGGTGCTGATAGAAGGAAAACTTTTCAGTGAAGTTCACTTGAAAAGAAAGAACAATGTGGTATCTTTGGCAAGTGGAACCAAAGGCTTTGTAGTAAGAGACAAGTTAGTTCACTTGACTCCTAACCAGCTGTTCCATCGTATGGTCTGCATCGTCAGGTGGGATGAAGAACTAGTGGAATATCTACAATATGAACTAGCTGCCCTTCCACCATCCCTTTTTGATGATGTTTCTCTACGCAAGGGGACAAAATCTTCCCTTATATCAGTGCTTCAAGCCATGGGGATAAACTGCGAGCTTCCTTCACACCCAACATATGTTATTGATGAAGGATTCCTGCTTCACCAAATTTCCTGGAATCGAACCGACACAAATGGCCAGATTTGTGTAAAATATGTGTTGTATGTAACTGAAATGTTTGGATTGGATGCAACAATAGTGTTTGATGGTTATCAGCAATCAACAACTAAAGATATGGAACACATCCGTCAATCTGCTCTAAGATAATCGGCCGATGTTGTTGTAGAAGAATGTGTTACAGCAACTACTGCACAACAGGACTTTTTGGCCAATTTGCCAAATAAAGCGCGAGTGATTAATCTTCTGTCGCAGTACCTGACCGATGGTGGATTCAGAGTGAATCAAGCCTCTGGCGATGCAGATGTTCTTATAGTAAACACATCGTTAGAACTTGCAAAGACTGGGAAACCCACTGTATTGGTTGGCCAAAATACTGACCTTCTGGTACTTTTAGCAGCTCTTCCCGACATTGATACAGAAGTAACAATTCTTATGCCTGGCTCTAAAACCAAACCTCAAAAAATATTTAGCAATAAAAAATTGCAAAAGGCTCTGGGTAATATGTGTCACCAAATATTATTTTTACATGCTGTCACTGGGTGTGACACAACATCTGCTCCATTTAAACTTGGTAAAATAAAACCATTCAAGAAGTTACAGCATGAAACTACTTTGCAGGATATCGTTGTTATTTTAAACAACCCTACAGCATCCCCAGACTCTATTGCTTCAGCTGGATAATTATTCCTGTCAACATTCTACAAAGGGAAGTTAACAGATGACTTGAACAAAAAGAGATTTCAGATTTACATGCAGTGTCGCTCGGCAACCCATTGATGGCACTTTTCAGCTTGCGAGCCTTCCGCCTACATCAGAAGCCACAAGACAGCACAGTATGAGAGTATACCATCAAGTACAGGCGTGGAAAGGCATTGCACTCGATCCTACTGACTGGGGGTGGAAAAGCAAAAATGGGCTTCTATACCCTATTTCTTCACAGAAAAAAACAGCACCAAATGAACTTTTGAGTTTGATCTCTTGTAACTGCAAGTAAGGTTGTGTATACAACTGCCAGTCTCGTAGGCATAGCATAAGATGTTCCAATTTCTGTGGTTCATGCGTTGGTCAAGGATGCACCAACAGAGAAATGCAACTACACGATGAGGAAGACGACGAGCTTCTGGTGCTGCAAGATGAAGACGAGGAAGTGTTTGATTTACCAGAAAAGCAACGTAGGAAGCTCCTAGAGTGAACTTATGACTTTGAAGATGGCCTTCCAATATTGCAAATGATACATATTATTTTCTTTTGGTAATATGTTAAACATATTTTTCAAATATTTAGCTATATTTTCACTAAGCTCTTTACATGGTAATAACGAATTTTAACAAACAAATATAAATAGTAGAGAAATGCCACAGACAAAACTTAGATTCTTTATGTTAAACTAAATTTGTTTCGACTTTAGAACATTTGCAACTGCATAATTATGCTTACACAAAATAAAATTCACCTGCTCTTATATAGACATGTACAGTTACAGGTAAATTTAAAACAACCAATTTTTTTAAAATAATCTAAAAGCAATGGTTTGTTTTACCTTTTGTGTCCATACATAATCCCGTCACATTTCCGTAGAAGTTTTTCACCAATAGATACGTATAGGCTATATTCAGTATGGTGAATATTTTCTACAATTTTGATTGCTTCAGAAAGTGAATAAAACTAAAAAAGCATTAATTGCACGTTTCTTATAGGATTTTTCCTGCTTTACAACTTTTACTCCGCAACATTTTTTAATTTAGCCCATTGTTTAGTCACAAATTAAAAAAATTTGTAAAATTTTATTGTGGTTTTATTCTAAAGTCAGGTTATAAGCCATTCAAAAATCTTTGGGTGGCATCACAGGTAAAAGTGACTTTAATAACATATTGAGAACACAAATATGAACACAAAGAAAAAAGAATTACTACTGTAGGTCTTTCCATTACTTTTTTATAGAGCTTTACTGCGAACATGGCATGAAATGCAACATGGCGGACATTTTCAGCAATAACTCGTTATTCCCAAAGGGGATTCTTTGGGACTTTTAGTATGTTATTAAGGGGTATCAAATGAATATGTCCTGAAAATTTCAGCTTGTTATTCCAAATTTGGGGGTTTGGCTACAAAACGAGCTAATTGCACTGCTCACTTAATAATTGAGAAATAAACATTCCTATAAGAATGGGGAATTTGTGTGTTGGTGTATTTATTAGAGCCCCGCTGGGCCAAATCGCTGGTGTGTCTGGGTGGTGCGGGAGGATTTAATTCTGTCACAATGTGCTGCCAGCCTGAGCATGTCAATCATTGGCTAGTCCAATGTTGCGTATTTGCACTGCAGGACGTGGTCAGGCACATGTTCACAATTCTATTACTTAATGCTAATATTAGGACTTAAAGTTATGTCTTAAAAAATAAAATACTTAATACTAAGTCTGGAGCTGCCAGAAATACGAGTGTAAAAACTGCGCGATTCTTAAGCAGAATTTTCTCGCCAGTCCGCAACCGCGCTGTTGGGGTCGGGCCTCGGCTGAGCGCAGGTGCGCTGTGATTGGCCGGAGCTTCCAGCCAATCACGGGCCACTACGGTGGTCGGTGCGCCAGGATGGATTTCGGGCATTTGTATTTTTGTGTTTCGTCGGGATCATAATTTCCGAGTGAGGAAATATGCGGATTTAAACTATTTACGCATTTATCGTAAAAAGTTTGTGTTGTACGAGTGTAAAAGTCTTGCAAAGTCTCCGACTCGGTTTCACGATGCAATGCTTCTACAGGGCAGTATCGTGGGGCGTCTGTGGCGATTCGAATGCAGCTATTCTGAATCCGCTGCAGTTTTATTAGGAGTGTGGGGGCAGCTGTTGCCCAGACTGGGGCTGCATACGTAATTATTGGGCGTATTAGAGCATTGTACAGCAGTAGGCCGGTTTTAACCTTGCTGCCGCATCGTCTACTCATTACTGGGTAGAGTGCACTGATCCTAGCCTGCGCTTGCGCTCGCCTAGTGTCAATGTGATTGTGCCAGAGTAGTTTCCTATCCATGTGAACACCTAGATATTTCACTACATCCTTATGCGGTATTTGTTCGTCAAACAAACGTATTTGCGGCCTGTGTTCTACAGGCGGGAGATTTTTACGAGTAAATACAATAACCTCTGATTTCGTTGTATTTACTTTTATACGCCAAGTCGTGCACCATTGTTCGAACTCAGTGAGCGCGACTTGCAGTCTGTTGGTAGCTAGCTGGAGGTTGTGGGACCTGCTATACAGCACTGTGTCATCTGCATAACAGCCCAGCTTTACTAGTCGGTGTGCGGGGCGTGGCATGTCACTGACATATATATTAAAGAGTACAGGGCCTAAGATGCTTCCCTGCGGTACACCTGCTCTTATTTGTTTTATGTCTGATAGAGCTCCTTCAGTAGATACTCTAAAGGTTCTGTCTGCTAAATAGGACGCGACTAGTTTAATATAACAGTCTGAAAATCCTGTTTGGTAGAGTTTGTAGATTAGCCCCGCATGGAATACTCTATCGAAGGCTTTCTATACATCTATAAACGTAGCGACTACGTAATCCTGTACGTTAAATGCTCTTGTGATTTCTTCAGTCAGGTGCACGAGCTGATGTACTGTCGAGTGTGTACTGCGAAAGCCGAATTGTTCATTCGGCAGTATGTTATTCTCGTGAATGTGTACATTAAGTCTGTGTAGTATAATACTCTCCACGACTTTAGACACAGTACTTAGCAGACTGATAGGTCTGTAATTCTGTGGCAGTGTTTTATTTTTACCTGGCTTGTGGAAGACTATAACTCTAGCCTCTTTCCACTGTGAGGGAAAAATATTTAACCGAAACATTGCATTTATGCACTCGGCTAGATATTCGAGTGTTTCGTTCGGGAGTTGTTTGAGAACAACAGCCTGTATGCCGTCATTCCCGGGAGCTTTTCGCGGCTTCATTTTTTTGATCGCGCGCTTTATTTCTTGCGCCTGTGTAAGTAATGGCTCAGAGGTTGTGGGCAGTCGCAATTTAACACGGAGTTCGCGGTAAATTTGCGCCGTAAATATCCTATCGCAGGGCTGAATGTTGGGCTGGAATGCTGCTTCCAGTGTGTCGGCGAAAGCTTGTGCCTTATCACGGGGCTGAAAAACTATGCCATTGTTTTTTTCAAGGGGCGGGATTTTGTCCGATTTATTTAAAATCCGCTTCGTCATTATCCAGGCACTTCCGTCCTGGGTGTCGAGTCGCGCGATTTTAGTTTCCCACTGGCTGCCTCGCCAGAGTGAGATTTCGTCTGAAATGTTTGTTTGTAGTTAGTTTATTCGGCGTTTCGTCTCTTGTGTACAACGCCGTGTGTATTCACGCCGAAGTCGATTTTTTTGTGAAATCAAGCTGCGGATGTATTCTGGCAGCTCGTCGTGTGATAACCTAACCTCCTTTTCTGGGATGCACTGGCTAATACCATCCTGGATTTTTTCTGTTAGTTCTAATATCGCTGAATTTAAATTATCGCTGTTTTCAATGGTTATTTCGGCCGCGTCGGGGAGATTTATTGTTAAGTAGTTTTTAAATTGTTGCCAGTCCGCGTTTTTATAGTCCCTGATTTTTCGTGGCTGGTTGGAGTCTATATTTGCATCATCGAATATTAAATGAACAGGGAAATGATCCGATGACATGTCGTGTACAACCTCGAGTTCGAATACCGTGTTGACACGTTTGTTCAGGGCGATATCTAAAATATCAGGCATGTCGTTCAGTCGACCAGAGTCATGTGTGGGCTCTGAGGGAGCATGTACAGTGTAGTTTTTGTTGAGTTGGTGAGTGTAGAGTAGTCTGCCGTTCGCTGTAGCGCGCCTGCAGTTCCACTCTATGTGTTTGGCATTTATATCGCCTACAGCAAGGAAGCTCGGGGCCGCTCAATATAAAGTATCCAGATCTGCCTCGCTGAGGGACCTGCCTGGTGGGGCGTACATTGCAATTAATTTAATTTGTTGCCGATTTATGTTTAAATTAATTCCTATAGCCTCCACTTGTTGGAAATCAGGGAGCTGGCAGGCAGTGTGTTGTACACTAGTGTGTACAGCAAGGGCTTCTCCGCCGCCTCGTGCGTCTCGGTCGTGCCTATGTATGACATAATTTAATATTGTCAGCCTGTCTGTCGGTTTTAAATGGGTTTCATTGATCGCAGCTATTTTTATTTTATGTTTATCCAGGTGGTTAATAAGTTCCGGTAATTTATTTTTAAGGCCGCGTGCATTCCAGAATAGGAGGGAATGTAACTTATGTCTAGTGGCCGGGGTTGTGTTGCAACTCGGGGCCGAGTTAAGGCTGGTCATTTATGACGCCAGCAAGCTCAAATACGCGGGGCGACTGAATTGCGCCCCATTGGAAAGGGCGCCTTTCAGGTTTTTTCGAGCACACACACAATTATTTAAATCCTGATAGGCTGCCTTTCCAGAGTTGGCTGTTCGCTTTGCTTTAAGCGAAAGAAAACCCTGAATTGTGCCCCATCGGAAAGGCCGCCTTTCAGGTTTTTTCCTTGTACGCATACAGTTTGTATAATCCTGATGGGCTGCCTTTCCAGAGTTGGCTGTTCGCTCTGTTTTAAGCGAAAGAAAACCCTGAATTGTGCCCCATCGGAAAGGCCGCCTTTCAGGTTTTTTCCTTGTACGCATACAGTCCGTAAAATCCTGATGGGCTGCCTTTCCAGAGTTGGCTGTTCGCCTTGTTTTAAGCGAAAGAAAACCCTGAATTGTGCCCCATCGGAAAGGCTCCCTTTCAGAAATTTTTAGTTTTCGTTAGATCGTTGTGGGCACTGAATTTCGCCCCATCGGAAAGGCCGCCTTTCAGGTTTTTTCCTTGTACGCATACAGTTCGTAAAATCCTGATGGGCTGCCTTTCCAGAGTTGGCTGTTCGCTCTGTTTTAAGCGAAAGAAAACCCTGAATATCGCCCCATCGGAAAGGCCGCCTTTCAGATTTTTCCTTGTACGCATACAGTTCGTAAAATCCTGATGGGCTGCCTTTCCAGAGTTGGCTGTTCGCTCTGTTTTAAGCGAAAGAAAACCCTGAATTGTGCCCCATCGGAAAGGCCGCCTTTCAGGTTTTTTCTTTGTACGCATACAGTTCGTAAAATCCTGATGGGCTGCCTTTCCAGAGTTGGCTGTTCGCTCTGTTTTAAGCGAAAGAAAACCCTGAATTTCGCCCCATCGGAAAGGCCGCCTTTCAGGTTTTTCCTTGTACGCATACAGTTCGTAATATCCTGATGGGCTGCCTTTCCAGAGTTGGCTGTTCACTCTGTTTTAAGCGAAAGAAAACCCTGAATTTCGCCCCATCGGAAAGGCCGCCTTTCAGGTTTTTCCTTGTACGCATACAGTTCGTAAAATCCTGATGGGCTGCCTTTCCAGAGTTGGCTGTTCGCTCTGTTTTAAGCGAAAGAAAACCCTGAATTGTGCCCCATCGGAAAGGCCGCCTTTCAGGTTTTTTTCTTGTACGCAATCAGCTCGTAAACTCCTGATGGGCTACTCAGACAGTTTATACTCTTTATTTTATTCCAAGACAATTTAAATTGTCCCCTATTGTTGAATGATCGGCGCAGATAAAACCCTTTTACGCTCAAAATGCAATCAATGTATGTCTTTACAAATTAATATTCAACTTATGGTATACGACAAAACGAACAATTTTAGTTTCCTTGTAATATTTTATTTAAACATTATAGTTATCTGCTGACTGATGTCTACCATCAGAAACAAAATCGATGCTTATACAATCGCCCAAGAGATCATAAAGCTATACGTGAAGGAAATGCAACGTAAATAAAATTATAATACAACTTATTGCTAGGTACTATTACAGAATAAGACCACGGGGCGTGAGGACATCCAGTGGGCATTACAGTGACTTGTACGGCCGTAGATATACACACAGGCACAAGACAGCTTTGTTTTTGACATTCGGTGAGGGATAGTAGAGAGCTTTTATAAAGATTGCCGTGACAACTTGTCTATGTTCTTGCGGGTTTGTGGAAGTAGTGTTGCATTTAGTGGGATTTAAACTGTGTAACGCAGAAGGCCTACTGACCATAGTTCTAATCTACGTTTTTTGCACCCATGAATGTGAAGCCATGTAAAGTTAATGTAATAGAAAAAAGTTTAAAATAATCAAAATGAAAAAGTTTATGTGAAAGCGTCTGAGTGCCTGATTATGGCCAGTAATTATAACATACAAAATGAAGTGTACTCACCGATAAACTAAGCTCTAAGCTCTCTCTTTTTATGTGTATTATATATATATATATATATATATATATATATATATATATATATATATACACAAACACACACACACTCCACGGTACCAGGTTTTCGTAAAAGCTGCTGCGTGGACTACTGTAGCTGCTCCCATAACACCTTATATCATAGAAATCGTCAGACCAAGAGCAGATTTCGCAGCGGGTTTGACGATATAGCATGCTTTATTTTCTCCAGGAGGTGAACAGGGTTGAAAAATGTTTACACCATTTTATTTTTAACTCCCTAACCTGTGCAGATATGGTACTGCTATTTGGTTCAAAAAAATTGCTAAATTAAAGTACCTATATAATGGTATAGGATTTAGGAAATTATAAAAATAAGGGAGTGAAAAGGGGCGCAAACTGTCTTTGCAATTTCCTTAAAATCTCCCTCTAAATCCCCATAACTTGGGCAGAAATCGCTATGCTTTTTGGTTTCAAACATTGTTGATTTAAATACCTAAAAAAAAAGTATTTTCAGGATTTTTCGAAGTTAAAAATTTAAGGGGTAGAAAAGTAGTGAAAACTGTTTTCGCCATATACTTAATAGCTCCCTAATCTGAACAAATATACAAATATATTTATACTATTTGGTTTCAAATCACTGCTTACTTAAATACCTACAAACTAATTATTTATTTTTTAGACATTTGGAAATGTAGGGACTGAAATTGGGGTAAACCTGTTTTCGCAATAAACTGGACATATATCTTTATCCTCTCTGGTATAAATCTCAACTGGACATGTATCGTTTTTCCCTTAGTATATTAAACTCAGAGTAAAACATAGACTAAAAAATTTTAATGCGGGTAAAGTCGCGTCAGGACAGCGTCAGGACCATTATAATAATGGCGAAAGTTTATATTTTTGTTATTCAATCACGCCTGAACAGGTTTGTATAATATTTGGCATAGAGAAACATTATGTCCAGGAATAGAACATACGCTATTTTTATCCCGAAAAATGGGTTTCTAAGGGAACTAATCAGACATGATCTTTGTTAAGGCTCTACTATACTTTTTGCTAGGTGATATGATATTGTGACCATACATAGGCCTACATAAATAATTTATGCAAAGTTCGTTTGCCTTTCGTTACATAAATGTACGTATATGTTCATCGTTTCTTATGGCCGTAGCATGTAGTGTTAACATTTTTACAAGCTTTTATTTAACTTGCAATGTTTGTATGTATGTATGTCTGTGTGTTCGACACTAATCTTGGAAGCAGAATTAGAACCACTTCCCTATGTCCGATTAAGCTCAAATTTGGTGCACATATGTATCTTCGGTGACAATACAACAATATGGTACCATGAAGTTCTGATAATGAAGCCGGAAGATGGCCATAGTAATTTCTGAACTAAATAAGATAAACCCATCGAGTTTGGGCTCGATAGAATCGTTTTGAGGAGTATGTTTTTAAACCTCAAATCTACACTGAAATAAAACTTAGTTTGTAAAAACAAATTTGAAATATAGCAAATGAATTAGGCGCAATGATTAGGTTTATACTATCTCAACAATAAGCCAAATTGTTTTATTAATAACAAAAAAAACTAAACATCTATATTATAGTGTTTACATAGAGAAATAATATACACCAAATTTTAGAGTACCACAGGGCAAAAAACACAAAATCTGCTTTCTGTAAAAAAGTTGAAGGTCAAGATGCGAAAGTGGAAGACGTTCATCTACCTTAAGAACTTCAGAGGCTCAGCGGCATATTGGCGTACTGCATTAAACGAACTGTTGGCCCAAATTCGGTGTCTAGGACCGCAGACTTACTTTTTGACATTCAGTTGCAATGACATCAATTGGCTAGATATGTTAAAAGCTCTCCTCATCGTCGTTGGACAACCTATGGAATATCCGGATGATTTGGATATGGTAACAACACAGCGGTTAATTGAACAGTATCCCGTAATTGTTCGCAGACATTTCATGTATCGCCACAACGCCCTTATGAAATTTATGTTAAGCAAACATACAATTTTTAATGGTCGTATTAAATATTTCTGGCGGAGAATCGAATTTCATAACCGCGGAAGCCCCCATATTCACAAGGTAGTTTGGGTGTTCACATTATTCAACCTAAATCTGTGCAATTCCCGATAAATTTTTGTCACGGCACTGCAGAACGAAATTATGAATTATATTACGCTAGGCTTGCGCAGTACACAAAATGCAAGGTAGCACTGTCGACCACGACGTCGTGTACCTACTAAGGTTCAAAGCTCTTCGCAGCTGGTCAAGCCATATGTGGCCCTAAGTAGAGTAAATTCGTAAGAAGGTCTACTTATTGATGAATTAGACTGCACCAAAATTGACTGACAAACAAACAGTCAATATCGACGCTCTAAATGAAATGAACAGCTTAAGAAACATTTCGATATTTACAATGATAAATAAAAATTATGAAATAAATTAATTCTAAAAAAATAAAAAAAAACTTTTATTTAAATGCTCTAAAAACAAGAAAATAAATTAAATTGATTCAAAATCATCTTTTTATAACATTACACAACACCACTATTTTTATGAAACTAGCGACGGGTCGCCCCCAGAAGACCGTAGTGACACTAGACCGTACGCTACCTACCTGGCCAATGGTAGTGGGGGGGCGGGTCATGCGGGTGGGGGAAGGCTTTCCTCACGCCAGTTAGCCAGTCATTTAGCTGTTCCTTCAACACGCCTGCGTTCACAGTCCTGACAGAACAACCACGCAAGTCAAAGTTTATGTTTTTAATGAAATTATTGATAGTTTATTATAATTTTTAATTAACTGTTGAAACGCATTTGTTTAGCCACTTAAGCTAATAGTTTAATTAAAGGTTACGGTAAGTGATGGTTTTTTAATATATCGAAATGCGATATAATTTTTATAGCTTAATAGCCCATGAATTTTAGTGTTCTACCTGAAAAAAAATAATGCAGTTTAGAAATTTGGCACAGATGTTCCTTTGGGTGTTAAAAATTGATCCTAAAAAGTCCCCATCTCTCAGATGCTGGCTTCATACATTTTTAAGGCAATAAGGGCGTAAGTGCCGAAATATGCATATCACGACTGTTGCGTGAAAAAAACTCATTCTAATATATCAAAATTTGGTCAAAATTTTAAATTTAAGGGCCCTTAGTCCTTAATCATTCGTTTTTATTACTTTATACATGGCAAAAATTATCTTATAACCTAATTTATACTCAACTAATGGAAGTAAAATATATCACTGCTCTATACAATCACCAGTTACATCAAATTCACCACTGATAGGCAAAAATATACCTATATAAAAAAATTTCCGTTATTTTATTAGCTTTAAATCGGTTGGTCAAACATGTATATGCGATAATAATTGACTGACGTATTAAGGATTACAATGAACTACTGTACAACAATGGGTTTTTGAGCAATTTAGGTCAATATTGACTATAGCATATTACCTGAAAAAAAATAATGTAGTCTTGAAATTTGGCACAGATGCTCCTTTGGGTATTAAAAATTGATCCTAAAAAGTCCCCATCTCTCAGATGCCGACTTCATACTTTTTTAAGGCAATAAGGGTGTAAGTGCCGAAATATGCATGTCACGACTGTTGCGCGAAAAATTTTCATTCAGTTGTATCGTAACTTGTATAAGATGTGAAGTAAAAGGCACTTAGTTATTTAACATCCATTATTGTTGCATAATACACAGCAAAAATAAGAAACCTGATCTAAAATCAATTAATGGAACTACAAAATAAAAAAATAACCAGTCCATTAAAGTCCTCTTCATCAGAACGATCATTGATAAACAACATTAGTGCATGTTGCCCCATGACATTTGGTGCACATAATACCACACTGCAATC